>NC_000068.7:173615067-174822567 GCF_000001635.26 Mus musculus | reverse complement strand
GGTTTTTCCAAGGGCTACACATCCATCTGCACGTTGCCTTTTCATATTAAGTCTGTTCTTGGAAGAAAGAGTTGTAGAGGTCACAGAGAGGAGGGGTCTGACCTTAGATGGAGTCTGCATCATGATTTGAATAAAAAATTCTCCCCACAGGCTCGTGCTTCAAATGGTATTCTCCATTATTTTGAGAGGCCTTTAGAAGTTGGAGTTGAATTAGCAGAAGTCGGCAGCTAGGAGTGGGGCTTTGAAAGCTGTCTCCTGTGCTGGCAGCCTTGTTCTTTGCCTCCTGGTTGACCTCGATGTGACTAGTCTCTGCAGTGTGCCCCCAAATTCCATCATTTCCACCCCCTATATTAGTCAGGATTCCCTAAGAGAGTCAAGAGAGCCTATATACAGCATCAGATTTTACTAGATTGCCTTACACAGCAAGGGCTGGGTAGTCAGTCCAGTAGCAGCTCACTGTTGATGAGGCTAAATGCCTTTGCAGTCCCATTTGGGCACAGAGGGTCTTAGGGTCCCTGGAGAGTCACTGGTGTTCAGTCTACATTGGAATGCCAAAGAAGCTGGAGCCCGGTGGCCATGAGTGGTGGCTACTACGGCGATAGGTGTTATTAGGAAGAAGAATCCATTATAAGCCTGTGGCCCTGGCTCTTTTCAACACTACTTCATGCACGGGCTGTCTGATAGAAGGCATCATCTACTTTGAGATAAGTCATCCCCTCTTGGTCCAACCTCTTTGTGAAGATTACCACACACACATTAAGTGATTTGCCTCTTAGATAATCCTACTTCCTATTCGCACCAACCATCATGTCAACCATGGTGGTCTGAGATCATAAGCCAAAGTGAACCCACCTACATTCAAGTTGTTCCCATTGGGTGTTTTGGTCACAGAGACACAACAGTAACCAATACACTTGGCTACATCAATATGGCAAGTTCCCATGCTTTCCACAATCTGGGTCTCTTACCCATGAAAGAGGGACAGTGGTGACCAAGCTGCACACAAAAGCACATGCAAATACAAATGGTACTGACAATGTGAAGAAGCAAAATGGAAGAGAATGGAGTCGTGGGGTGTGCAGTTGTAGTCACCATGAGGGCAAATGCAAGAGGGACATGCGCTGCCTGTTACCGTTTCTACAATTTCCTGAAAAATCTATCTTTACTTCTAAATTTCAGTGATAGAAATGTGTGTTCACATGTGTACGCACATGCAAGGTTGGCATTTGCTGTCTTCCTTAGGTAGGCTGGCTGGCCAGAGAGCCCAGAGATCCCCAGTGCTGGGATTATGGGTGTGCGCTGGCACACCCTGCTTTTATGTGGGTTTCTCTGCAACAAGCGCTTTCCCCACTGAGCCATCTCCACAGCTCTGATGTTGTAGGAGGTGGGTTGGCAGGGGGATTGAGGAATAAAGGGCATGATCACAGCACCCATTTCACAAAGTTTTAAAGGGCTTTTCAGAGAGCCAAGTCAATGTTGAACGAGGAGTGCCCAGCTCGGCATCCGTGTGTACTTAATAAATGGGATTTATTCTTGACCCTTAAGTCTATTTATTTAAGTCACCAGTGATTTCTTTTCTCGTTAGGAGCATCCAGAACTCCCAAATGGGTTTTGTTGAAAGACTGTCTGTTAAGCTTGGCAAACATAAAATTTTTGCTTTGGGTTAGTTGGTTTATTCTCGAGGTTAATTGTTGCTAATTTCACTGCTAGATTGCCAACGGAAATATCAACATAAACCCAAATTAGAGGTGCTCACTGTTGACTGGCTGGGAGAGGTGGGCTGGAGGCAGACCCTGTTGGCAGAATGTGGCTTACAAAACAAGACTACTGGGAAGGGAAGGATGCTGTGCAGGGTGTAGTGCTCAGAGCTGTGTTTTCCCTACAACCACTTAGGACTTCAAATCTCTCTGGTGCCTTTGTACAGCCAAGATCAGTGTGATCACAAGTGAAGATCAGGTTCTCTTGGCAGCACAGGGAAGTGCAGTCTGGCTCCCAAGTTCATGGTGCGTAGCAAGCACCTGCTTCCTCCTTCAAAGCCTTTTGGAAGACAGGGCTTCATGCTGGCTAAGTGTCAGAAGCAAAGCTCAACCCCAATGCGGGCTCAGATCCCACCACTGCTGTGTGGCCTGAACCTCAGCCTTCTATCCCACAGATGGCTAATGAAAACAGACACTTCAGTAGAGGAAGCTAAGTGAGGGGTCTAAGAAAGGTTTAAAAAGAATTAACCCAAGCGCATATTTTCTAGTGGGTCTGAGGACTGAAGGTGGCAAGTGCACAGAGCCTGGCTTGATCACCAGCTTATGTGTAGCAGAGGCCCACAGCTGAGCCACTACTCTGCCCTTTGATCTTCATAGGTGTTTCTCCTTTGCTGGGTGTCTCGAGTAGCGAAGCAGATGAACCCAGTGCCAACTGAAGACTCACACACATGAAAGAATGCCCTTCTCATTGGCAAAGAGGAACTTATCTCCCCTTGAACTGCAATCCCATCTTTAAGAACAAGCCAGGGAGACAGCTTTCTAAGCCCCATGCTGCTTCTCTATCCCCTTGAAGGCTAGAGGCTACAACAAAGTGAAAGGAGGTGGCTTTGACCAGGAGTCACCTCCTATGCCAGCAAGGACAGGGCGGGGCTTGTCCCCTTTTCTTTTTTCTTTTTTTTAAAGATTTATTTATTATTTATTATATGTAAGTACACTGTAGCTGTCTTCAGACACTCCAGAAGAAGGACTCAGATCTCGTTACAGATGGTTGTGAGCCACCATGTGGTTGCTGGGATTTGAACTCCGGACCTTCGGAAGAGCAGTTGGGTGCTCTTACCTGCTGAGCCATCTCACCAGCCCGGCTTGTCCCCTTTTCTTCTGTCTGCTCCTCTGCGGTTCCCTTGTAGGTCACCTCTTTGTAGAATGGCAGACGTGACAGCTTAGTTTCCAGTCATTAATGCAGGATAGATCCTTGACCATGTTTTTTTGGGGTGGTGTTGGCAGAGAGAAGGCAGTTCAATTAAGCAAAGGGCAGGCATAGTGGAAGTTCGGAAAGGGGTTTGGTGCTAGCGTGCCTCATCCAAAGGTAATTCTGCCCTCCTCCTGGATGTTGTAGAGAAGCAGGAGGCATGGAGGAGATGCACAGCATAGAGCTAAGCAGCCCCAGGCATGACCTCTGTTGTCTATCAGACAGGGCTCTCTCATCAATATTGGTGTGGGCTGCTGGCCTGCAGCATGGACGCCCACTCAGCAAAGCTCCCAAGTAAGAGAAATGCAATTCAGTTGCATAATGAGGCTAGGTAATTGGACGGACTGGGCAGAATGTCTAGCTAAGTATATTCAGTCTAGCGTATTCATTAAAAATCCAGCACAGCCAACACCATTCCAAGTTGCCCATTCATTATTGCTCCAATCCGTGAGTCAGATGTAGTGAATGAACGATGGAAACACGGTTTGAATCTGTATCTGGGGTAGGAGCATCCTTTACCTGGAAGCTAAGGACATACCTGTCGCTCTGGTGGAAGAGGGACTGCAGCCCTCTGTGAACTGTGTGCTGTATTATCTCATCTAAGAAGAAACCATGGTCATGAGGTATTGACCCCACTCAATCTCTATATTTCAGCAGGCAGGATGGAGAGATGTCCCATGGATTCACTGAGAGCTCACATGTCTCAGAACACATGAGAGGATCCCAGCCCAGTCAGGAAACATAAGATACACAAACCAGTGTGTGGAGACATATATGGAAGTTTCTGGAAAATGTAACTTTAAGGGTGAACTTAATGGATACGTTTCTCTTTTTATTGTATTTCCTTCCTCTGTAAGTAATTTGTAGATGCACGATCATGAGCGTGCAGGGTTTCTTTATACTTGGCTGGCTAACGCCTAACTTTCAAAGTTCTACATCTAGCTCCATCCCTGCTGGAGGAGATGTAATTCCTGTTCATTTTTGCAGCAGCAGGCTTTCTTCTACTTTAGGGATCACAGTGAACCCCACATGCCCCAAAGTTCAAAAGCCACCAAATACCCACCCCGGGCAGCTCCCGAGGCCAGCTGGCTATTCAGCCCACTGCAGAACAGCTATTTATTTAACTGATGGTTGCTGTCCTCATCCTGATGATGTCCGCCTTGTTAGAGATGAACACCATTGAATCTGTCACCATGACAAAGTGCACCTGTGTTTATCCTTCTGTTGCCAAGGCTGAAAGTTCAATATTTTGCTCATTAATTTTTAACACCTTAAAAAAAAAGAATGAGGGAGCAGTTGCTTTCCCAAGCTTGAAGCCTTCCTGCTTCCTCCCTCTCTGGGGATCCTGCTGGATACAGGGCAACAGTGTACTCTCAGCAGACTTTGCTATTCAGAGCCTGTGTTCCTAGGAAGTTTAAGTGATGAGCACAGGCTGGTGACTTGCTCACTGCCAAGGTCAACCATGCTTACACTTATTGTATGGCTTTAGCAGGAACATCCCCTCTACCCACAGAATGCCCAAGGCATGTCCAGGTGGCCACATGCTCCCTAGCTTACCTGTGCTGGCCACCAGGTGACCAGATGCTTGCTCCCCCGGCTTACTTGTGCTAGCTACCAGGGTCCTTCACTTCTAACTTTAGTCCTCAGTGAATGTTCAGGAAAACTCAGTTGATTCTATTTCCACAAGTTTCTTCCATGTCTTTGTGTTCCACAAGCTGTGTCCTCTAAGGAATGACACAGTGGTGCTCTGACATCTCAGATAACAAGTTCATTCATTCATTCATTCATTCATTCTCACCCATCCACCCATGCTACTATTCCATCCATCTGCTCATGATATACAAGCATCCATTCACCCATGCATCCACACATCTATCTACCACCCACCCATCTACCCATGCATCTATCTATCATCTCTCTCTCTCTCTCTCTCTCTCTCTATGTGTGCCAACCTATGTCAATTAACCACTGAGTATCAGGTGCTGTGATAAATATATCACACAGAACTCTGAAAAAGCTAACCTTACCAAAAGAGCAACAAAAAGAAATGGCTGGACCAGGTGTAGTCAGATGGGACCTCAGTCTTACAGGTTAGGAACAAGATGGTGCCAAGGGCACACCTGAGCCAGAACTCTGGAAATAAAGAGGACTTATGATAGCCTACCAGTGTCTGACTTCCTGGGTTACCACACAGGGTCTAGAACTACCTACATGGCAACAATGATATTTGCCTTCCTCTGCCTACACTGAATGGGGTTGCTTCAACAGAAGGTAGAACTTGAGGGTCAAGACAGGACACCTTTAGGTCTCTCCCAAGGGCATGTCATAGGTATACCTGGAGTGACAGGTTAACTCATCAGATTCAGGACTGCCTCCACCCGGAGAGAAAGAGACTGTTATGGAACATTTCCTGGTGCCTCTCCTCTGGAATTAACCCAAGTTTACCCTCTGTAACATCTTGGAGCTTCCACTTGCTTACCTGCCTCATAGGATAGAAATAGCTACTGGTTTTTCAGCATGGCCATGTGTTCACATGTCTGAGCTTGCTCTGTGTTCTGGTTCTTACATCCACATGGACACTCGCACCTCACTGTGGTCTCAGTTTGCCCATGTAATACTAACAGGGAATCAAGACTCACGGAGAGTGAGGGATAGCCACGGCCCCACCATACAGCTGCCATGTAGGAGAGCTGGGGTTTGATTTTAGCAGAGTATGAAGACTTTATTCTCCAGATGGGACACAGCCTTACAGAATACTGTGTAGCAAGGCCAGAGTGTCACCTGGGAAGGCTCCATTCAGTTTCTTTCCTTCCAGGTGAAGGGCTGGCCAGGGCTCAGGCCTACTTGTGTCCAATCAACATAAAGCTGCTGAGCTCATCCATTACTCCAGCCATATCTATGATACGGCCTTGGAGGAGGCCCAACGGGGCCTGTCTAGAGTTTAAGCACTGTGACCCTCAAGTTCTTCAGAGAGCAGTTCCAACCAACCCCACCTCAGAATCCCATGGGGCATGTATGAGACACTCCACCAGGGGGAGGAGACACCCTGGTATTTCTTTACAAATATTCATCACCCCAGAGGCTAGTTCTGGTACCTGGGCACAGGCAGAGATAAAATGGAGAGAAAGACCAAAATACACAGAAGAAGAGGACCCCATGGGGCTGAGAGGTGAGGAGAGGGCTACATCCGCTATTCAGACAATGGCCAGGAAGCCTGGGCCCTGGCCCCCAGCCCCCCACTTCCACAGTAGCAGAGCTTGCCAGGGGGCAGGGGGATGGAGGGTCAGGGGGCTGCTGCAGCATTTCCTCTTTGTCTTCCTGGATTCATTACCTGGTAAATGCTCCTGGGCCTCTCATCCGCCTGACTGTCCTGCAGTCTACAGATAACACCTGTGACAATGGGGAGACCTTGGGGGTGGTGCCTTCCTTTCTACCCATGTGTTCTAACAACAATAATACTAAGCTATTAAATATAGCTCATATCAGCCTCCTTTGGGAAGGTTGCACCACCAGTGTTAAGAGGTAAAACGCTGGCCAAGGTTCCCGCTGGGAGGAGCTGAAGCCTTACAGACTTTATGCCCACTGTCCTCTCTGTGTTCTCTGATGAACTCTCTTCCCCAGAGGTATCCGCACCAGACAGACTGGAGGCCTGTGCTTTCTGAGTGGCCACCTATTGAAGGGTCCCAAGAGGCCACCGCCTTGTGAGGAAAGACCTGAGAAAGACCTGTCCTCCCAGGACTCACCGGCTGTGATCAACCACTGGCCTGTTTGGCAAAGGGGCCTGTCTCTATTCTCAGCTCTACTGGTTAATAGAAACCTGTGCAAAGTGATGCCGAGCGGAGAACAAAATGGGTGTTTGATGTCAAAGGTATCGATCTGATGTCACTTGTTAAACCAAGCACTTTATTTAAAATAGCAAACTATAAAAAAGCTTTGGAGTCAAGACACTCGGGAGGAAGCATGCTGAAGTAGTGTGGGTCCTTCAGCAGAGACAAACAGGGAGGGACTTCATCCTAAAGACTGAGACTTGGTCAGAGATGTGACCCTGTCCTCTCTGAGCAGGCAGAAAGACATGCACCACTGTCTCAACCAAGTCTACACATAGGTCAGGTGTCCCCACATCGGTTAGAGTCAGGTCCAACAAGCTTGGAGTCTGGATTCTAGCCTCTTCACCTGGTGTCTTCATGCATCAGGCCCAAGGGTACCTCAAAGTGCCCAGGGAAGCTGGACTGGGGAAAGGCAAGCTTTGGCTTCCTCCACTCCAACTATCTGACTCCAACCACGCATACCACTAAGGAGTACAGGACTTGTGGGGGCTAGGTTTGTGCCATGAGGAGAGAAGATGGCTGACTCCCTGATTGGCATTATGGGGCTCTTTCCTCCAAATTAACCCTTTCCCTCCTGGAGGAAAAAAGAAAAGCACTGAAGATACAGAAAGTAAATGAAACCTAAAAGCCACAGGAAGCTCCTAAAACTCACAAGATCTATAAGGCCCGCCCTCAGAATTATACAAGTAGTAACAATTTCTGAGAGAAGAGACAGTAGCCCCCTGGCAGAGCTGCCTGCCAGTCATTCAGGATGCTCTGTAGATACAATTTTCTGGGTCACTACCCTTGCCTGGGTGGGCTTTTCAGCTGCAGTTGAGTCACCCATGTTCTTGTAAATAATGCAGTCCCTCTCTGCTTCACCAAACTAGCTTGAGTGGGATTGCTTGTTCTCTGCTCTAACACTGGTGCCTTATTGAGGCTGAATAAAATTTTGTTCCCACTCTCCCAGGAAAGGTGACACAACTGGTACGTCAGCTGGGACTACTGGGCCCAGGCTATGAACAATATAGAGTGTGAAATGGTCCTTCTACTCCCATAGTCAAGAGTCTCTCACAGCCAAAGGCTGTCTGGTCACATCCAGAGGAACACAGTAGTGTGATTAAACTTCACCTCCACATGTTCATCTGCCTTCAGATGCACCCTGAGGCTGTCCCATGGCTGTCAAAGTGTGAGCAGCAGGAGTGACCTCTCTAGTTGGCTCCACTCATCTATCCTGGTCACTCTAGAAGTCTCTGACCACAAGATCAGATTTTGGCTCCTATAGAGTCCTTCTTGCTCCTCTTGATCCATCTGATGAGGGTTGCATGGCTTTCCACATGCCTACCACTCTGTCTCTCTGATAAATACCCCTCGTTCCTCTTTCCAGCTCCCTGAGGATACCCTACCCTAGCTCTATAACTGTTCCCTGCCATGTGAGAGAAGTGGTGAGGGGTGACTGCACAAGGAGATGTTGTCTGAAGATGTAACTGACCTTTGAATGTTGTCATTGGGAGACAGGGCAGACCAGCCCTGGTCAGTTTATAGCAGGTTTGTTTGTTCAAAAGGAAGGGAAGAGACTCTTAAAATGTGACACCCCTGTTGTCACATCTGTAACAAACATCTTTCTGGAGAACAAAGCATTGAGAAATGAAAGTAAGGAGGAGGAGGAGGAGGAGGAGGAGGAGGAGGAGGAGGAGGAGGAGGAGGAGGAAAAGTAGCTTATGACTCTGGTGGCTATGTGTACATGCACATATGCACATGTGTATGTGTTGGTGCACACACAGGAGTGTGTGTGTGTGCCACAAATCCATGTTGGGTATCTTCCTCAGTTGCTCTACAACTTATCTTTCTTTGAGTCAGTATCCCTCACTGAACCTGTAGTTACTGATGCGGGTAGACAGGCTGGTTAACCAGGTCCAGAACCCCCTGTCTGTCCCACCTCGGTATTAGGATTGCCACGCTCAGTTTTTATGAGTACTGGGGATTTGAACTCTGGTCTTCATGCTCACACTGCAAGTATCTTATTCACTGAGCCAGCTCCCCAGACCCTCAAGCTAACTATTTAAATAAATGACCTGCCACACTTTCAGGGTCCAGAGAAGAAAGGTTACATCAGGGCTGGAACAGGACATGCCAGAGTCTCCAATCTGTCCTTGGACAAACCTTAACATCACCCAGACTGGAGGAAGGCTTTAGCTACCGCAGAGGGCCAGAGGAAGTGTCTCACTATCAGGGGAGTTTATCAGCTCCACCATCTTCTCCTGGGAGAGGATTATTAATGACTCAGATTCCGTCCGGCGATGCCAGCCCCCGAGTCCCTCTGCCACTCCTACGCTGATGCCAAGACCGGATGGATAAACAGCTCCCGCCTGGAGAGGAAGACAGTGTCTGCATCTTTCAGACAGAAGATTTCCAGATAAGCACCCACGTAGTTATTGCTACGCTCCATTAGGTAAAGAGAGTCTAAACTGCTCAGAGCCCTCGGGACTGCCATCCTGTCACAGTGGCAGGAGAAGATAAAGCTTTTCTTCTTGTTTGTTCCTTTCTCACTCTTCAAACTTAGTTCACCTGCTATGACCTGCTCTAAAGTTTCTTGCTAGCAAAATGGATCCAAACTCCACAGACTGGCTTACCGGCCACTCTAGTATAACCTCTTTCCCACTACCATGTCACCCTGCACCCATCTGCCCTCAGGACCATAGGTTCCTCCTCCTCTGGATGCTAATCTTCTGCCACTGCCCTTGTGAAGATGAAGTAGAGGTGCAGGTACTCTTTAAATTGTCATTTCTCACCACAGGTCATATACTGATCTCCCCTAAAACCTGTCTCCACATCATCTAGATATTTAACGATGTTTAAGTGGGTGAATAGATGAAGACATGGGTAGATAGACGGAGACTTCATTCTCATTGACATTATTCTCAGTATCCCCATCATCATCTTTGCTCACACTGGAAGAACTACAACCATCATCACCATCACCAGTATCATCATCATCACCACCAACACTATAATCACCTCCACCATCATCATCAGCACCACCATCATCACCACCACTACCACCACCATCATCACCATCCTCACCACTACCACTACCATCATGGTCCTCATCCCCACTATCCCCATTATTACGATCATCACTACTGTTGCCATCATCATTTACCACCATTCATAAGTATTATCACCATCAGTACCACTACCATTCACAACTATTCACCATTCACCATTATTCACCACCATCATCACTACCATGCACAACTATTATTACCATCATTACCACCATTCATATAGGTATTATCACCATCATCACCACCATCATTCACAAGTATTCACCATTCACTACCATCATTACCACCACTCACAACTATCACCACCATCTCTCATCACCATTCGCAACTATTATCACCATCATTACCACCACCATTATTTACCACCATCACCATGACATCACCAGCATCCCTAACACCACGATCATCCTGTGATCACTACCTTCACTGTCATGGCCAGCATTAACTTCATCATTACCATCGCCATTGCTAATGTTTTATAGAGTCTTTGCTGCGAGACAAGTACTGTCAATCAAATCGATCCTCACAGGACTCCTCTGTGGTGGTGCTGTGCTTAGCATTCCATACTGCAGAGCAATGTAGAAAGCGCTGATTCTAGGTCTCAGATCCCATAGCACCACACTGGAAGACTAGCAGCTCTGCCCTGACCCTCACCACCCTACCCTGCCCTTTCTGGCTTACCGATAGCCGTAGATCCAGGGCCAGATGACCACTGTGTGTAATCTCGCAGCAGCCGTAGACCTGAGTTCTCACATGGGGTCCAACCAGCCCTTAGTGGGTTACTGAGGTTTCCAGAATCGTAGAGCCTGCCACCAAACTCTCCTGAAAGCAACATTCCCACTCTGGGATCCTGCCTCAGTTCCCTCTTGTGTGGTCAACTCCCTCTCCCAAGGACTGCCTAAAGCATGCTCACTGCTGGTCCTGGTGATACCCAAGCCCACACCCATCTAAGAAGGAGAGAAGCTAGATTCCCCACCACTCCACACCCTAGAAGTTCTGTGTCACTTAGACCCCAAGGCAGGGCTGCTTGATGCTGGAGGCTCACAGGATCATCCTTACCACCATCCTGTTTCTCTTGCATCCTCCCCTCCCCACACTCCTCTAGCTGTAGCACCAGGCCAGGGGACCATCAAGTCAGGCAAGGGGGATCTGTGATGTGCAGCACGGCCTAGTTCTATCCCATAGCCAGAGCATCCTGGGCAGACTTTCCCCTGACATCTCCAGGAAGCCAGATTCTAATGCTCATTAATTTATAGAATGAATCTCACTTCAGGAGAGATCATAGCAGCAAGGACCCAGCTTTCTACACGTGAGACTGAACAGACAGGAAATCTGAAAGATGACCTTGCCACATTGTGATGGGAAGTTTTGATTAGTGAAGCTCACTGCTGGGTGTGGCTATGTGGAGCTTTTCCTGAGAGGTTTACTTGGAGAAGGAAAACCTACCTTGAAAGTGGGAACCATCATCCAGTGAGCTGGGGTCCTAAATTGAATAAAATGAGAGTTATCAGAATGCAAGTTAAGCACAGATGTTCTCCTTACTCTCGTTTCCTTGTCTTCAAGATGTAAAGGGTATCGGGCCCATGCAATGCCACTGTTAACACCGCCACACCTTCACCGCTCTGATGGACAGCTCCCTCTCACACTGTGAACCTTAGACAACCTGTACCTCTTAAGTTGCTTCTTTCCAGGTGTTTGGGCACCCGAGAAAGCCAATATACAGCCAGAAAAGGCAAAAAGTACTGCTGGATTTTCTCCCAAATAGAAGCAAACACTTGGAAATGGTGGCATGCAGTGATTGAATAAGTAAATGGGCAGGGAGAAGACACACAGTCCACATGATCTCAGCAGTGTGCGCAGACATTCTGTCCACAAGGATTCTAAGAGAAGTTGTTTTCCTCCTGGGGCCTCGTGGTGATCTCCTTCTCAGAGCACTGACCTCATTCAGGCCAGATCTGCCTGGGTGTGTGAGGCCCGAGGAAAGGGAAGGGTGTCATAGGCTCGGGGAGCTGAGTGGGCTAGGACCGAAGCAAGGGAAGAGTGCCTTGTAGAGGCAGCATCCAGAGGACCAGAAACATGACTCAAGACAGGAAGTATGGTAGGACAATGAGAGAAAGACACCAGTGGTGACACACCCACACACAGGTGTGAGGGATGACTCTGGAAACCCCCAGACAGCCAGGCTCTGGGGATAAATTGCAAGAGATCCTAACCCTCCTGTGGAGGAACTGAAGAAGGGGGATTCAGCACCCATCAGCTCTCCCAAGAGATGACAACACTCTTGCCATCTCTTCTTGCATGTGGCAGGACCAGACATGGGCTTCCATAAGGCTTCACATTCAGGCAATGAGCTGCTGTCATGGTTTGTGTCATCAAATATCCTGATTTGAATTTGTGTTTCAACCTCAGTGGCTCATCAAATAGCTGTTTTTTGTTGTTGTTTTGTTTTGTTTTGTTTTGTTTTTTAAATCCTGAAGGCCATCAGGATGCTGAAGTAGAATCTGGAGGTCAGCAAACCTATCACTTGCCTAAGTCACTTGCCTCTCTGGCCCTAATGTTGCCTAAGTATTGGAAACTCTGCCCCACACCATTTCTTTGGGATTTCCAGAACCCTGCAGACATAAATAATGTCTATTCCACCCAATCACAAGGCAGTGTTTGTTCCATAAAGTTTGTCTTGGGGAAACTATGTGTCTGTAGTGTTTGTGTGAGAGAGAAGTTGCCTGCAGGAGCGTGGGGGATGCTAAAGCAGGCACACCTCCCAGTCTTCATCCAGCAAGGAGGGCAGCTTTCTTCCTCTGACCCTCTCCAGACTATGTACCCTAGCATCTCCCGAGACACCCAGGCCATGGGCAATTAGGACAACATTTTGTACAAAAGACTAAGAAGCGTGGCTGCAGACTCAGGTGAGGATCCAATGACCTCAACCCCTCCCCCCGCCCCCCAGGAAATATCAACAGTCAACAAATCCGATCAATCATGGAGCCCAGCAGCCATAGTCCATCTGATGGGCCGTTGTGCTTGGAGGACCACATTCCACAACACACGGGATAGTAGCAGAGGGGGCTCAGACTCTATTCGGGGGTCTCTCTGCTTCAGAATATATCATCCATCAGATGTGCTGGGCCGCTGGCCTGTCCATTTGCCACTCGACTTGATGCCATTAAGAAAGTCTCTAGATGGATCATTGTTTGGCTGGCTCTGGAATCCAACAGGCTCTGACCCCACATCTGGAAGCTGTCAACCTACAGCTGCCCCACCCCCAATCTGATCTCATTAATCTTGAAACAACAAGGGAGGGGAGACCATCTGTACCAGGATGGTTTACATTGGAAGTTAATTCTCAAAAGCATAGCTTTTCTGACCACCAAAGGGTGTATCAGTCAGACGAGGGCTAAGACAAGAGAGACTCACATCTTCTTTAGTCCAGGGACCCTGCCCCAGGCATTGTCAGTCACAGAACAACACACTGTTATTAAAGCCCCTTTGAAGAGATAATACTCCTCACAGATGGGCAGGTGTGAGACACTGATGTCAACGTGTCCTTTCTTTTGAACCTTCATCTTAGGTTCAGCCATCACCCCAAAGCAAGAACCCTAGATCCTAGGACAAAGCCCTCATCTTGGTGACGCAAACACCTCTTTACTCTTCCACACCTGCGAGTTCTATTGAAATCTCTCCTGCATAGCTTCCCCTGCATTCCAAGGTTGCACCCTGACCCCTTTCCATTGCCTGGCTTGCTCCCCATCTTCTACAACCAGCAGGTCACCCACAGTTCTGTCTCTGTGACCACTGCATCATAAACATTCAGCACCATTTGGTCTGTGCACCTCCTGGCCACAGGGCTTTTGCACCTCCTGACCACAGGGCCTTTGCACCAGCTATTGTTGCTGCTTGGCACCTCTGACTTTCTTGGCTGCCTTTCCAGTCACAAAGACAGGGGCATCAGTTCCACTGGCTCCCCTCCTCTAGACCCTATGCTATCACATATCTCCAAGAGCAATCCTTATCACAATGGCCATCTGGTGGGAAACCCTTCTCTTTCTGCTGAGCACAGATCAGCAGGTATGCACACATGCTTCCTTACAAGCAGTACAGGCCACTGCATTTGCAGGTCCCGTACAAAATGAAAGTGTAGGGGGTCTTTGCCCAAAATTATGGACACCATAGTGAAGAACAAGCCTAGTGTGAGGATACCTCAGAACCAGGTTCTGCGTGAATGCACAGGCCACCCATTCCAATGGAACCCCTGTCAGGGTCCTAAACCTTAGCTGTGAATTTAGGTCTTGTGACATCAACATCTACCTATGCACTCTAACACATTGTCCAGCCTTCAGTGGCTTGAAACAACAGTGAAGAATCCGCTCACGCTGTGAAGGTCACAGTCCACACGAACACTTAACTCATTGGCTCTCCAGCCCTGCTGTGATGCTCTTGGAGTCTGCTGGGAAGAATGGGAATCTGAGCATTCTATTGACTTGGGTCACAAGACTGAGGTTGAAGTCTTTGCTGGCAGTCCCTTAGGGCCTGATCAGGTCCTAGCAGCTGTCCGTAATTCACACCCAGGTGGCATTTGTCTTCAGAGCCAGAACAGGCATTGTCGAGTGTCAGCCCTTCCTCTCAGTTCAGACCTCTGTGCCCTGCTTCTGATCTCTGATAAGGGTGAGTGACTCAGGGTAAAGCCAGACCACAAACAATGCTCACAACTACCTGCAATGGCTTATTTTGGTTATCTATTTGCAATCAACCAAAACACACCCCCTGAACACTGCTGAGAGGGACTTTCTTAATTACATTATTTAAAGTGGGAAGAACCTCCCTAAATGTGGGTGGCACCACTTGTGGCAGCCCAGATAAAAGGACACAGAAGAAGGAAAATTTGTCTTTGGCCTGCTTGCCCTCACTCTCGCTGGCAAGTTCGTCTACTCGGGTGCTGAGGCACTCCTTAGCTTATATTAGAACTAACTTCTTGTGGATTCCAGAGTAAGGTGAAGAGTAGCAGCTTCCTAGGAGTTCTTCAGGCTTCTAGCTTCAGAATGGGAGAGCTGAGACATCCAGTGTCATGGAGTAAATGTCTCAGCCTCTCCTGTGTGAGACAGTCGTTGTGGGACAGACAACAGGAACCACAACTCATAAGCTAATCCAATAGATCTTATTTCATTGTATGTCTTAGTCACAGTTCTACTACTATGAAGAGACACCATGACCAAGACAGCATATGGAAGACAGCATATGGAAGACAGCATTTAATGGGGGCCTTTCATACAGTTTCAAAGGACAAGTCCATGGTCATTGTGGCAAGGAGTATGGCAGAAGGCAGGCACTGTGCCGGAGCCGGCGCTGAGATCTTATCTGCAGCTTGGAGGCAGAGGGAGGGAGGGAGACTGGACCTGGTGTGGGCTTTTGAAACCTCCACACACACCCCCATTGACACACTTCCTCCAGCAAGGCCACACCTCCCAATCCTTCTAATCCTTTCAAAGTGGGCTGCTTCCTGGTGACTGATCATTCAAGTGTACCAGCCTGGGGGAACCATTCTTACTCACATTACAATGCTATGTGAGGAACCTGATCCCATGCACTTAGCCTGGAGCTTTTCCAGGGCCTTGGGATCTTCAAAGACATGTTTCTCACCAAGCAGGCTGTTGATACTTCAGTTAGAGCTACTTTTGGATTCTCTCTCTCTCTCTCTCTCTCTCTCTCTCTCTCTCTCTCTCTCTCTCTCTCTCATGCTCTCTCACATTGCTGAAGCCCAATCTGTTTGTTGTCATGAGCTGGGCGCTCCTGTGAGGTGCTAATACACATTCTACATGACAGACATGCTTAGATGTCCTCTTCCTGCTCTGCTTGGGAACTCAGAACTGTCAGAAGAGGTTCTGGACACACAGTCAGGACTGGAAGCTAATTTCTTTCATATTTTAAGGTTACTACCCTGGAAGTAGTATCTTGGGAATGGTTCTATCAGGGTCAGGGTCTAGATTCAGGTGTCACACTGGAAAAATCAAGGATTTTGTGTGTGTGTATTTGTGTGTGTGTGTGTGTGTGTGTGTGTGTACAAAATAATTACAGAATGAAGCAGGACAAGCATGCTGGGGTTTATTAAAGATGTTTTTAAAGCACAGGTCTTAAGCACATAGGGTAAGATGAAGAGAAAAGTAGACATGTATGGGATGGGCTCTCAGAGGAGAGTCACAGTTTTACAATGGTATATATGAGACTTTGATAGACATTACAGAGGTCTAGGGTAATAATAACAGAGCTGACTACACTCTCTGACATAAAGAAGGAGGGAAAGTCACAATTCCCTTATCTGAAATACTAGCTACTAATCCCTCCTGCCCAGCCTTCCTCCTACCTTCCCCCCACTGGAAGTTATCTTAGGAGATGCTGGAGTGTAGAGTAAGCTAACCATTTTTTTTTTTTTTTGGTTTTAAGGCATTTATTGTACAGAGTGAGAAGAGTAGAGAAGCAGAGGCTGGCCATAGCCATGTTGGGGTTGGGGGGGCGGGGAGAAGGAAAACGGAGCAAGAGGGCAAGAGGCAAGAATAAGAAAGTAGAAGCAAGAGAATAAGAGCAAGCTGACTATTAACATGTAAGGATTTGTGATACAACTTCCATGAGGTGCCATCTATGATAGGGTGGGACTTTGCAATGGTGTAAGTGTTGGGGGTCACCCACACTCCTGTAAATAACACTTCATCCATGCTCTCTAAGCAAGTCCAATAAACTCATTGTTCACCAAGTTAGCTTTGGCAGAATGGTGGCTTTGTTCTGTCACTGGCACCCTATCTGAGGTGAATAGATATTTGTTAACATGTATTGCCAAGAAAATATGGTGCAGTGATATCATTACTTCTGCATAAGGCTTGGCTTTTCCTCATTGTCCTACTGAAGAACTCCCTTTATCCGTTCATAATACCACTAAATATCTCCATAAAGAGTCTGAGATTCCTTATCTGGAAGCTGGCCCATGATGATGCATGGAAGACTGAGAGTAATGAAGAGAGCCTTGCAGTAGCTGGATCCATGGGGTCTCTCATTTCATCAGCAACTCTCATTACATATTCCTTGCTTACTGGTTTATACAACTAGACTTTGGTGGAAGTTTTTATGGTCTGCTCTTAGTGACTTGTCCAAGTGAGTATGCATTCCCAAGAGAAGTCCACACAGCAGCCCACCAAGTTAGAAATGATCTAGAGAATCATGACACTACACACAGACACCACACATCATAAAGCCCTGGGCACTGGTGCACACAAGTAATCCTAGAACTTTGGAGGAGGCAGCAAGAGGGACAGAGTTCAAGGGCTCCTTAGTTCAAGAGCAAGTTTAAGACCAGTCCAAGATGCATGTGACTCCATCTTAAGACAAAACAGACAAGAAAAAAAAAGCTTTTCCAGACTCTACTCCTGGTATCTGTGTCATACAAGCTGTGCTTTTTCCTTCAAAACATTTCCCAGAACTGAAAACATTTTTAAAGAAATGTATTCATGACTGTGACTCTAGGTCAGTGGTAGAATATTTGTCTAGCATGCACATAGCCCTGGGTTTGATTCTTGGCACTGAAAAATGAAGGAAAATAAAATAGAAAAAAAAAACCAGCCCCGCCTAAAGCCAAAGAACAGGTAGCCATGTTCTTATGAATAGCTGGGTGAGGGGGGTTCTTGGTCAAAGCCTTAATGATGTCGGTGGTAGTATGAATGAGAATGGCCCCCATAGGCTCATATGTGTGAATGCATTGGTTTGAAGTTCTTTGAATTGTTTAGGGAAAAATTAGAAGGTGTGTTAATAGGGGTGGGCTTTAAAAGCTCCACACCCACACTAGTCTCTCTCCCTCTTTCCCCAACTTATGGATAAAATGTGATCTTTCAGCTACAGTTGGAGCACCATGCCTGTATGATGCCATGCTTCTTGCCATGATGGTCATGGGTTTGCCCTCTGAAATGCATTCAAGGCCACAATTAAATGTTTTCTTTTAAGTTATGGTGTCTCAACGTAGCAATAGCAAATAAACTAAGATGTATGTGAATGAAGATACTACATAGTATCTCCATTAATTCTTTGAAAATATTCAATAACTAATACTTTCCAGCTTTGATGTGTGTTGGTTTCGTGACAATAGCACTCTTAGAGGCTAGAGATATGGCTCTGTTGGTAGAATACTGCCTAGCACACACAGTTACTGGGCTCAATTCCAGGCACGGCACAAACAATATGTGATGCTGTGTAACCACAGAACTTTGAAAGTGCAGGCAGAAAGATCAAAATTCAAGATCATCTTTGGCTATGTAGGAAGTTCAAGGGCAGCCTGAGTTACATGAGGCTCTGCACAAATGAATGAATGAATGAATGAATGAATGAATGAATGAATGAATGAATGAACAACCATGTTTTCTGTTTCATAGCTGGGTGCTTTACCACAGGCTTCAGATTTTTGTCATTCAGGAAGTAGAAGTCAGGGGGCAGGTGGAGCTGCTTCCTCCTATGGCTCTTAGAAGTAGACTTTCTTCTCAGCCAGGTATCTCTACATTCTTGGGGCTACAGCACCCCACAATCTACCTCTCCACCCAAGGCAGCACTATTCAAGTCTGCCTCCAACTTTGTGTCTGTATTGTGTCCCTTCCTTTCTTGCTAAGAATGAAGCATCCTTCAGCAGAATTGGACTCCCTTGTCCGATATGGAGTCTACTCAGTTCTGAATTTTGCCCCATGGCTGAGGCAAACAGCTTCAGACAGACATTCCCAACCCCAAGCACTCAAAGATCCTGAACTTTTGTTACACTCTAGACCTTTTAGACAGAAGGACCTGAATGTGACCCAAGGCTTGAGATAATGACATGTGACGGTGCTGGCAGCTGTTTAAACACTTTCCCAAAGCTCACCTGAGTGCAAATAAAACAAAGCCCAGGTCAGATGGACATAGGCAAGAAGGGCCAGTTTCCAGGTGACCTTTGCTTCCAGCTGGGCCCTGGTAGGCAATAGAATCTGAGAACTGCCAGGACATTCATGCCTGACAATGTGATTGAACAAAAAGGGGAAGCCAGAGACATTCAGTCATCTGAGTGACTCCCTAAGGTAAGGGTTTTCAACTTCCATGGATGTTTGTTGCTTCAGACGGGATATTTGGCAATGTCAGGAGAAAGTTTTGGGTGTACCAATTGGCAGAGCACAGGACGTCCACACAGTCCTGAGTTTGGGCTGAGGTCCTCTGGAGGACATGAACAGTGAAGAGTCAAGCATGTGGGCTCTTAGCTTCATCCTGTAGGAATGAAGATGTTTTAAAGAGACATACATTGCCCTCCCTTCCAGTATCAGACAATTGAGATGATGGACCACCAACTCCCAAATTGAAATTTCACCAGGAATCTCACGCTGGGAGAAGGGAAAGGCTGAAGCCTGGTATATATCAGAGAATGAAATTTTGAGGATGCGATTTCACTTAGTTCTGATGATTTGTCAGACTATCTTGCAGGAAAAAAATGGAGCCAAGAAAATGACAGGCCAGTGATGGGCAGGATCTGAGGTAGTGATGGGTCAGTGACAGGTGAGATACCCCTTGACCATAGCATCTTTGGCTTCCACCATGACCTTATGTCAGACTCAGTGAGGGTCTGTTGACCTTTTCAATAGTTTACCTTTGGGATGTGGCCACATCAAATAAATCTCTTTTGTGTATTTTTTCACTTTCACTTATCTCAGTAGTTGGACTATTCAGGACAGACAGTGGTTGAGACTGTCTGGTGGGGTTTCAACTCTCTAAACCTCGGGGAAAATGAGGTCAAAGGCAACCTGGAATGTTGTCCTGGGTTCTTTCACCTGCAGAGTGTGCAGAGTGCATATCCCATGGCATGTCAGTGCCATGAGAGCCATTCAAGCCAACTGGGGGCTGTTCTGTAGAGCTGTCTTCAAGCCCACACCCCAGAGTCTGTTCCCCATATGCAAGGCCGGATGACAACTGTCCAACAGAAAGCAGATGCTGGTGCCACCGCCACCGCCACCGCCACTCTGATGACACTCCCAAAACCCCTTGTCCTCATTTTTCTTTCTCCACAGCACATCCATCTGCAGGGGGTGGGATTGGCCCAGATGAGAGGAAGCCACAGACGGAACCCAGGCCCATCTGCCGGAATGTCTACAACTTCCTCTAAATTATAGCTACTCTGTCAGATGGTGGGCTCATTGTCTCCAAGAATGCCCCAGTGGCACTTTACATGACAAAAGAACATGGGGGCTTTGCTTGATGAGACTCTAGAGTCTTCTTGGACAAACTGTTCTCTGAATACACCCAAGCTCAGTAGCAGCCAAGGTTCCCCTACAGAGACAGGAGAGTCACCACCAGCCATAAATCTCTCCTAAGAAGTCTTTTCCTACCAGCATGTTGAGTAGCTGGGAGGCCTGGCTGGGGCAGCCGCCTCCTGCTCACAAGTCCTGGCCACCTCTTGTCTGTCTGTGCTATTGTCTTGCAACTCTGGGGACTCCGTGTGACCCCACCCACACCCCTAATGTGGATTAAGGTCTGTTACTGAAGTGTTAACCTAATTGTCGCCTTCCCACTGTGCATCCTTTGCTTTGAAACCAGGCTTGGCTTCCCAAGACCTTTTAGAAAAACCCAAAGCCCTTCTCATGGAATCCCATATGGTCATGGTTTCCTGTCCTTTTTATAACCATCCAACCATCCATCCATCCTTCCATCCATCCATCCATCCATCCATCCATCTATCCACCTATCCACCACCAATCCATCCACCTATCCACCACCAATCCATCCATCTATCATCCATCCAGTCAGCCACTCAATAACATCCATTTATCTATCCACCATCCATCATCCATCCATCCATCCATCCATCCATCCATCCAGAAGACAGGTAGGCACACACACACACACACACACACACACACACACAACCTCAGTCCTTAAATTCTAGGAACAATGGCCCACACACTCTGCTCTCATCCCTCTGTGTGAATTCCCTCCCCTGCTTGGACGCAGCAGTTTTTCCTGTGACTTTTCCGTCAAGATTTCCATTTTCCAAGAAGCTTTCCCATCTCCTTCCCGGATACCAAGACTGAATAGTGGTACTGGGGAGACAGTTGCTGCATTATCTCAGAAAATCCATACACAAGGAAACCTGAACACTAGGAAGTTGAATAACCTGCCTTGGCCATCAGGCATTCACCGTGGAGCCAGGGGATGTTTCTGGTCACACTTTCCATTGGCCAGGAGGCCCCAGCCTAAGCTCTACAGTCTCCAGAATTCATCTCGAGGGCGCTCATCATATCTTGATGTCTCTCAGAGTGTTTTTTGTTTTTTGTGGGTTTTTTTTGTTTGTTTGTTTTGGTTTTAGTTTTGGTTTTGGTTTTTGGTTTTTGGTTTTTGGTTTTTGGTTTTTGGTTTTTGGTTTTTGGTTTTTGGTTTTTTTGGTTTTTGGTTTTGTTTTGCTTTGCTTTTTGTTTTTGTTTTTGTTTTTGTTTTTGTTTTTGTTTTTTGCTGTCTAGACACTTCTACCCAAAGCACCAGATTCTTAAGGAGAGCTGTCTCCAGAGTGCTGGCCAAGCCCTAGGTCTGGCACCCAGTATTTTTACATAGTTGTGGACAGGAGGTCCTTTTGGATGCAGGCCCTTTGAGCTGTCTGAAGGATTGGCTGGAGGACTTTCTTTTCATCAGCATCCATCTCTCCAACCGCTCGGTGGCCGACACCCTAGCCTGCCGTGCTGAGTGCAGATGCCCATCACCACCAGCAAGGCTCTCCCAGCACATGTACTCTAACTAGATGCTAGTCAGCACAGGTTCACAGCCCATGTTCTTCTGAAAATTCAACTGCTTCAGGAGTCTGGTCTGATCTGGGGGCATTCCCAAAGCTCAGAGAGCAATTCCACAGCCAGACCTTGTCCTCTGGGCTTCAGGGAAGGCCATCTTTTTCTCCACTCATGCTCCACAGGTGCCATCCTAAAGCACTAATGCATCCTAGTTCACACAGATGGCACCATCATCCCATTCAGAAGGTCGCAATTATCTCACATCACAGGTGGGGAAATCAAGTCAGAGAACCACTGATCTACAGCCTAGGGCTCCCAGACCTCCCCTGGTGTCTTGAACTGCATGCCAGGACTAGAATATTTCTGTGACATTCACTTCTGGAAATCCCCATTAAGGCCACACAGTCACTGCACAAGAAGACAGGACTTGTATTCTTTACTTACCTGTTTGTGACGTCAAGTAAACCTCCATCCAAGGATGCCTGGAGAACTTAAAAGGGATCTGTCAATTGTTGCTGTCACTTAAGCAGTGTTTGCTCCTAGGTATTTCCTGATGTTAAGTAGCCTGCTGGATATCTCTATAATCAAAAGCTGGAGTGTGAATATTTTTAAGCTCTTTGTTCGTTTTGACAAACTGTATCTGTACGGATCGTTTCAGTTTGTGTGTGTACCAGTAAGTCATGTGAACGACAGCTCCCTTTGTCCTGTGGCTGGGGTTAAAAATGCCAAAATAAGTTTTATTACTTAAAAAGAAAAGGTTTGTTTTTCACTAAGTACGAAAGGATAAAGCCCAGGAGGCTGATGTCTCTCATGCTATGGGGATAGCCTCCTTTTGATTTAGAATTGCCAGCTAAAAGCATGGGCCAACATAGTCTTTGAATTTCAGACAGTGATTGGTTTCTCAGCACATGTCCCAGTTGCTGTGTGAAACATACTTATACCGACATTTTCCTTATTCTTCGTCTGAGATTTAGGTTCACTGAGTTTGCTTTACTTTTATTGGTTAAATCTGGAACGCCTTTGTGAATATGTGTCTAGATTAAAACAAAAACAAGCAGGAATTAATTTTCTCACAGTTCTAAAATTCAAGGTACAATAGGAATAGGTTATGTTACTTTTCTTTTGGGGAGGGGGCAGTGTCCAGACAGGCTTTTGCTGTGTAGCCCTGGCTGTCCTAGAACCCACTCTTTCTGCTCTGTCCTCAAACTCAGAGATCTGCCTGCCTCTGCCTCCTAAGTGCTGGGATTAAAGGCGTGTGCCATCACTGCGTGACATTGTTTATTTATTTATTTTTAACCAATAGAGAAGGCATAACATTGTTTGTATTAATGGGTTGCCACATGACATACACTCATATAAATAAAGTAAAAATTTTAAATTAATATTTAGAAATCACATGATTTTTAACTTTTTATTTTATTTGTGGAGTTATAGACAGTTGTGAACACCATGTGAATGCTGGGAATTGAACCCAGGTCCTCTGGAAAAACAGTAGGTGCTCTCAACCACTGAGTTATCTTTTCCGGAAACACCCCCATAGAATTTTAATGCATATATTATTTTGCAATGTCTAAATCAAGGTAGACTTATCCATTTCACCCAACATTGGATCATTAGTTCTGATGAAAACATTTAAGACTGACTGACTGACTTACTTAAGTGGTTGATGGATCGGTTGGCTAGTTAGTTAGTTAGTTAGTTAGTTTAGTTGGTTAGTTCTGAGGCAGGCTGTCCCTATGTGCTCCAGGCTAGCTTTGAACTCTATAGCCTGCTCTCTCACCTTTCTGAGTACCAGGATTACATAAGTGTGCTATCATACCCAGCTAAGTGTGCCTACTTTTATTTATCTCCTTTTCCTTTTGAACAGGAGCAGCTGTGCACAATAGGCCCTTGGGGATGAGGCCTCACTCCATGCCACAGCCATATATTTCATCCCCTCTGCCTTGACGTGTTTCACCCCATGACCCTGTGTGCAGTGACCTGACGTATGGTAGTGATATGTGATCTTAAATCTTTGTTATTTGATCCTCCGGAGGATTTAGCCCTCTGGGTCTAGCATGAAGTCCTTCATCTCTGGTTCTCTGGGTACCTTCATGTTGGTGCTATGTGTTGGCAAGAGGCCTCTGGTTTCATAGACACACTCATTTTTCATGTCAAAAGATAGAGACAGAAGCCCTTAACTCCTGTCCAGTCCATCTGCACAGCCTGTCTGAGTGGAGAAGACCTTGTGGTACAAGAAGCCCAGTGAGTACCTATTGTCTGTGACCTTACTTATGACAACATCATTATTTCTGGTGTCATTTGAATGCTGTGGAGTATATACATATTCATGTGGTGTACACACATGTACGTCTTGTGAAGGCCAGAGGTCAATGTCTGGTGTCTTCCTTGACTGGTCTCCATTTGACTTTTTGAGACAGGGTCTCTTACCAAACATAAATCGCCAACACTAGCTGACCAATGAGCTTCAGGGATCAGCTTGCCTTCAGCCTGCTCAGTGGTGGCCTTTACAGCCTCCTGGCACCTTGTCTGCCTTTGAGGTGAATGATGAGAATGGGCACGCAGGTTCTGATTGCTTAGACGGTGGGCATTTTACCAGCTGAACTGCCTCCCCAGCCCCTTGTATGGCTTTAAAACAGGAATGAGAAGAAAGCCACCCACCAGAAGACTCACTGGCAATTACCTTATTAATTTATAACAGAGCAACAGATGCTGTGGATGGCAGGGAGGGAGCTTGTCCCAGTAAGTGGGCATGTCCCATGCAAGCAGGATTAGGCTCCTAATTTGCTTTTTCATAGATAATTCGAAACGATGATCCAGTCCACACCCTGTCAGAACAATTATAAACTCTGAATTTGTGGAAGCCACATCACACTGTTGACCATTTACTACTGCAGGTGCAGAAAGTGACATCAGAGGATGGCTCCATCAGCTACCACTGCAAACAGGATACACTCTGGTCTTCTGGGCTGTCAGTCCTGAATCCTGGAAGGCTTCCAGACTGAACGCCCATCTCCCTAATCCTTTCAGCAAATGGTCTATTCCCCCATTCTTTTCCCACAGTCCCCAGCCCTGGGAAGGGGATAAAGACTAGGCCTCAGTGACAGGAGTGGGAAAAACTTGGTAAGAGGAACAGGTGGCGCCACCTGTGGCCAGCTCCAATTCCAACCCCACAGCTGCAGTTCAGCTGCCTTCGAGGACCCAAATCCCAAGGTCTTCTGAGGCTTTTCCCACCATCTGGGCCCAGGAATTCCAATGCCCAGAAGTCCCTTCCTAGGCTACAGTGTCCTATTTCAAATACTCCAGTGTCCACAGAAAACCCATTCACAGCCCCTCTAGTCCTGAGTCCACACGGTTTAATTGCTCTAACAGGGAATGGGGGTGTTTCAAAGTTCTGAGAAAGATCTGTGTCCTTGTCCTTCCATGTCTTGGGTTACTCATTTGTTAGTAGTATAACAGCCTGGATATTTGACACCAGAAAGGGGACTACAGGGTAACTTTATTCCTGAGGAGACCCCAAACTGCCAGCCAAATCTTCTTTTCTTTTTCCCTCCTATCCTCTTCCCCGCCTCAATTTAAAAAATGGTCTTGCATCATTAATTAAATTATTAGACATATTTCCCCTGAAGATAAGCTTGGTTCTGAGTCCTGGACACCAACCAACACAAGAAGAATGGATGCCATTTCCTGAGGGTGCTCCCAAAGAAACTGGAGCCCTGAGGTTGGTTCACACGCTTAGACAACAGCTGGTCAAACATGGCAGCAGAGACTACTGTTTGCCAGTAGTCAGCACTTCTTGACCACCAGGGGCAGTATTTGCACATTGATCCTGCACAGCCTGAGGCTGGGAGAGGCCTTCCGGCCCATCTACACATTGTATCCTTGCCCTAAGGTCAAAGTAGCAAGGTAACATGGACTACTCAATAAGAACCAAACAAAATGTGAGTGGAGTGGAGTCATAGTTCCCAGAGGGAATAAACACTCCCTTAAAATAGGACACACAATGCTACAGTTGCTCCTGGGCTGTGACAGATACAAATACGTTTAATTACCAATTCCCCTCTTTTCCATGCCTATGCCCTTTAGGTAATTGTCTGGCTCCTTGCTACTAGGAGGTAGCTTTCCCCCATGCCTCTTGATTAGAAATGCCTTGCCACTTACTTTGAATAATTCAAAGTGGAAGCATCTTGGATCCGCAGACCATTTGCTTTCTTCTCACCAATGCCTCTGTCTCAACCTTAAGGAAAAGCCCAGGGAAACTTTCTGAAAGATGAATGACTCCATGAAGCAGAGTCAAGTCACCCTTGCCAAGGCCACACTGGATCATCCAGTCAAGCTACCCTGCAGACACCCAGAAGTTCCAGCAGAGATCACCAAAGCATTGCTCAGCTAAGCAGACCACCCCATGACCTATAGACTTGGGGGAGAGGAACTTTACTTTTGTAAACGGTGTGTAGCTGTCTTCCAGGTTGCCTATGATCACCAGCCCCTCGAATCAGAATACACTCAGTGATCACTGAGAGGTGGCCCTCACCTGATGTACCCTATGAATATTTCATGTGGAGAGAGAGGAGAGGCTCATGGGCATGTCAATAATCAAAAGACCACCATCACAAGGCCAAGCATTTCCCTGCACTTATCTAAGAAGTAAAAAGCTGGCCAAAGACAGACTCTTTGATGATACATCTTTTCCTTAGTGTCTTTGCTGTGGTGGATAGGACTCATAGCTGGTCACAAGTCACCACACTTCTTTAAGAAACCCCAATAAGTTCATTAGTTCACCAGGCTGGACTTGGATGGAGCCCCATCTGTGTTGGAATGGACAGATATCCTGTTAAGTCATCCAAGAACTTAGACAGGAACTTGTTCCTTTTTTAAAGTTGGGGGTGCTTCTTTTTTTTTATTAGACTCATTCATTTTTATTCTATGTGTGAGTGTTTTGCCTGCACACGTGTATGTGTACTATACCCATGCTTGGTGCCCATGAAGATTAGAAGAAAGTATCGGATCCCCTGGGATTGAAGTTAGAGATGGTTGTGAACCACCATGTGAGTAGGTACTGGGAGTTGAACTTGGGTCTTCTACAAAAGCAGCTAGTGAGCTGAACTGCTGAGCCATCTCGTACAGGAGGACCTACAGTAAAGCAGCATGGAGAGGACAGAAAGAGAACATAAACATTCAGCATTCTGCTTCATCTTCCAAAGCTGATCAAGCAAATTTAGCCAACACTTGGACAATAAGAAGCAATGGTGGCCACCCAGAGCCACTGTACCCCCGAGGCATGTCCTTCAAGGTAAGTTACTGTTGCCCAGGAGCCTTTTGAGGGCTCAAATAAATAGAGTCTATTGGATCTGGAGTTCAGAACAAAGTAAAGGACAGAGAAAACAACCTTGCATAACAAAATTGAGAAATTCTTCATCAAGTCCCTTGAAAACATAGCATTAGGGCAGTAAGCAAGCTGTAACTCTATTAATATGCAATCATATGAGTTGAATAAAATTTAATGTGTACAAGCCAAATGAATAATTCCTCCCTAATAAAATCCAAAATTAAAAGAAATCATGAGGAAATTCAAATTATTATCTTTGCCACTTGTACTATGCCAAACTCCACACACAGTTACAAAGAAAAATAATCTACTTTGCAGAGCATTTTATGCCACTTCCCAGTAGCCATTCAGTGTGGGTTATGTATCCACCCTCTCATCTACTCAATGTGCCTTGGCTTCACACAGCAGGCAGCCCAGCAGATGTCAGTCCCCAGGGCCTGTGGGACTCTTAGAAGCCCTAGGGAAACTTCTTCAGATGGAAACACTACAAACATGGGCAGAGGGGAGCTAGCTCAGTGGCACAGTGCTTGCTTCAAAGGAGCAAGGACCTAGGCTTGATCCCCAAAAGCTAGGTGAAAGCGTGAGGTATGGTGGCTCTTGCTAGTGATTCTAGTTTAAGGAGTAGAACTGAAAGATCCCTGGGATTGGATATCCAATCAGCCTAGTCAGCAAGAGACTCTGTCTCAGCAAACAAGGTGGATGACTCTTGAGGAAGAATAGTTGAAGGTGATCATCTCTGGCCTCCACATGTACACACAAACTTATGTATGTATGCCCCCTCACCTCTCACACATATTCAACCACAGGATTAAACACACACACACACACACACACACACACACACACACACACACACACACACACACCACACTTGAGACATGTACTATATGTATACATGAAGAGACATATGTGAGAGTGAAGGTAATTGACGAAGACCAGCAAGGAGTGGCTCATCAGGGCACAGGTATCTGTTCTGCACCTATCTGCAGAGGAGCCTTCCTACATCCTGGCTGCATAATAACCAATCACCTAGCACCTGGGCAATGCTTCTTTTGCTTACTTCCTTTCCCACTAGACTCCAAGTCCCACAAGGCGAGGACCATCTTGGCTCATCTCTGTGTCTTCATTCACTCAACAGATGTTCACTGGGCTCAACCAAGTACCAGGTGCTCGTCTAAGCAGCAAACAGAGCACACACTAGCTCCACCTTTGGCAAACAGGGAGGATGAGAAATAATCCCAAAGGCAAGGTAAGCTTGCCCAGGGGATATTGGTGAATTAGTAATGGTGTCTCTGTCCTCAAGTGATACCTTGCCCTACCCTTTCCAGAGAGAAAATTCACCATGTCCATACTGTACAGGCTACATGTGGTAGAATCAAGGCCCTAGCTGAACTTGAATAGCTCTGTGGAGACACTATGGGATATAAGATGTTGGACATGAGGAAACAAGCTTATTGGGGAGGTGGTCCAAGCTGCTGCAGGACATACGAAGTGGCTCAGGGACATCTCTGCTAAGTATTTGGGAAATCATGGTTGGGTGACAGGGCTGCCTTGATCCCTGAACTGCTCCAGATACAGCTTTGCTCTGAGACTAGAGCACAGAGATGACCATGAGGAATGCTGTCGCGACAAACTCACCAGGTTTTGACCTGGTTGGGTAGGAATAGAGTAGATGTAGTCTCGTGAGCAGAGCTGAAGAAAAGAGGAGAACATTCTAGAAAGAAAACAGTCTAAGTGAAGGTCATGAGCTGGGTAGAGGTTCAAGAAACAACAAAGGAGGGACCACTGAGCTAGTCAAGAAGCTTGGTAAAATGAGACTGGGGATGGATCATGTCAGACCTTATGGCCACTCGGAAGTTTCATTCAATTTTTAGCTCAAGAGCACCCAGGAAAGAGGGCAGTCTAAGAATGGCTTCTGGTTTTTAAGCACCAACTTGGTATCAAGTGACAAAAGCAAGCCCCTCAGACTTCACCCACCATAGTGTTCTACAAAAGACCCAACAGGATGCATCTCTATTGCCACCAATTGTCTTTGAAGACTATTTACTGACAAGCCTGGGGTCCTGATCTGTTCTACATCTAGGAGCTGGGACTCAGGTCCTATGTCCCAAGGTAAATCATTTACTAACTTAAAATATGTCCCCTGCTAATGAATGCTAATGAAACAAATACTTACAATGTGGAAGGTCAGTTTGGAAACAAGACTCTGATCCCAGGGAAATCTGGATCCCAGCTGTAGGGGAATGGGCTTTAGAGTATCCCCATGGCAACAATGCCATTGACCTCTGACTCTTACAGTTCTGCTGTGACTGAGGGAGGGGCTGTCCCTTCCCACACAATGTGAATTTCCCCACTGACTAGTCTCTTCTCTCATCCATTTCTTGGACCATGAAATCAGAAGAGAAATAAAGATGTTTTGGACCTTTAGAAACCTTGAAATGACATGTGCTTGACGGAAGTGTCTGAATAAGCCTGTCAGGGAACATTTCCTATTGGTAGTCTGGAAATTGATGAAAACCACAGGTTTTATTTATTTTTAATTTTTTTTTAAGAAGCACTTCACTTAATTCAAGACAGGAATGATGTCTTAATCAAGGCTCTTGTGTTGCTAGGCACCTCTGTGGGCTTGTGGTAGGTCCTTTCTGCTTGTCATTCATTTTCTTCTCTGGGAAAAATATCTTTTGGGTTCAAAGGCTGAACATGAGACCCATGCCAATTCCTACCCTGTGGCTTCCCAGCCCAGTTCACAGATGGACATATGACCTAGTTTGATCCAATTACAGTGGAGCCAAGATTATTTAGAAGCAACCGAGGACGACGTTTTCTCCTTGCCCTTGGAATTAGAGCAATAAAAGCTAAGAATTAGTGGGTTCTCGGGTGAGTTAGACGAGGATGACCACACTGGAACTGTTAACCAGTTACAGGAGCAGAGGGTCTGAGAGGACTTTGCAAAGTGGCAAATGTCCTGTTGCATGAAACCCAACTAGGAAGCAGAGCCAAGCTTGCAGAGAAATGCGGCAGAGATGGAATGTTGCCAAGGACCAAGAAGGTTCCCTTTCTGTCCTCCTCCCAAGCCCTCTGTACTATCTCTGCCACATGCATGGATTCCTTGTTTCTCCCAGCCTCTGAAGCTACTCCCGCTCAGTGTGCAATGCAGAAGGGAATGAGCTAACTCACGACTCTACTTTTAAACTCCAAGGAGACAGATAATTGAAATATCCAACCTTGGCCCAATCAGATAAGCCAGAAGAGCAATGACATCATATACTCTATGCCCCCCCTTTAAGTGAGTATCCCTTTGTCTTTTTTGAAAAGTATTTATTTATTTATTTATTTATTTATTTATTTATGTGCATTGGTGTTTTGCCTGCATGCATATCTGTGTGAGGATGTCAGATCTTGAAGTTACAGACAGTTGTGAGCTGCCATGTGGGTGTTAGGATTTGAACCCAAGTCCTCTGGAACAGTAATCAGTGCTCTTAACTGCTGAGCCATCTCTCCATTCTCCATATAGGATATCCTTTATTACCTTAAGTTCAACCTAGGGACAGTGTGTGAAGAAGAGGGATAAATTGTTTAAAAGAGGAGTTTATGGATAACATTGAAAATATCTGATGTCCTTGGAAAAACTGGTCTATGTAATCTTGATCAGGAATAGATGTTCTAAATGAAAAAATACAAAAGGCAGAGAGAGAGAGAGAGAGAGAGAGAAGAGAGCACAAGCATGTATATGTGGAGGCTAAAGATGCTATCAGATGCCTTCCTCAATCACTTCCTAACCTTAGAATTAAAAAAAAATATGTGTGTGTGTATGTATGTGTGTGTATCTAATGATTTCTGTCAGGACACATGTACCACTACATATATGTAGATATCAAAGGGCAACTCTGTGGAGACAATTCTCTCCTTTTACTTTATGTGGTAAAGAATCACACTCAGGATCACACTCTAGGATCATACTCAGGATCATACTCTGGGATCACACTCTAAGATCACACTCTAGAATCAGACTCAGGATTACACTGAGAATCACACTCTAGGATCACACTCAAGATCACACTCAGGATAACACTCTAGGATCACACTCAAGATCACACTCAGGATCACACTCTAGGATCACACTCAAGATCACACTCAGGATCACACTCTAGGATCACACTCAGGCTCATACTCTGGGATCACACTTAGGATTATACTCTAAGGTCACACTCTAGGATCAGACTCAGGATCACACTAAGAATCACACTCTAGGATCACACTCTGGGATCACACTGAGAATCACACTCAGGATCACACTCAATATCACACTCTGGATCACACTCAGGATCACACTCAATATCACACTCTAGGATCACACTAAGGATCACACTCTAGGCTTGCACTGAGGATCACACTCAGGATCACACTCAGGTTTGCACAGCAAGCACCTCTACCTGTTGAGCCTTGTTGCAAGCACACTTTATTTTTTGAGATAGAGTCTCTCACTGAACCTGGAGCTCACCATTCAGATAGATTGTTCAGCAAGCTCCAGGGATCCTCTGTCTCTCTTCTCAGAGCTGGGATTTTATAATGCTTAGCTTCTACCTAGATGGTGGTGATCAAAATTAGAATCTCACGCTTGTGTCGCAAACACAATCAGCTATCTCACAGACCCCCCCCTTTTTTTGACAGAAGGTCATACTATAATAAGTAACTATGACTAAGCAGGGGTTTATTGTATAACCAGACTGGCCTCCAATGTGCTATACAATCAAGGTTGGCTTTGAGCATCTGCTCTTCTTGCCATCACCCAGATTCCACACAACACATGGAAGCTGGCCCACCTGACATATCGTTAGTTTTTTTTCAACCTGATATAGGCTAGAGTCATCCAGAAAGAGGAATCTCATTTGAGAGAACACCTCTGTCAGAGTGGTCTATGGAAAAGTCTACAGAGCACTGTCTTGATTAATGATTGATATGGGAGGGCCCAACTCACTGTGGGCAGTGCCACTCCTGAGCAGATGGCCCTGGTCTGTATAAGACAGTGAGCAAGCCATAGGGGGCAATCCAGGAAAGGACACTCCTCCATGGTCTCTGCTTCAGTTCCTGCTTCCAGGTTCCTGCCCTGAGTTTTTCACTGTCACTCAGTCATAACTTGGAAGTGTAAGATAAAAGAAACCCTTTCCTCCCCAAGTTGCTGTTGGTAATGGTGTTTGTCATTTACACCAGTAGAAACCTAACTAGAGCAGGAATCTGGAGCTTCGGAAGTTAGCTGCCGACCTAGACAGGCCAAATTGGCTAGTTCATTCTGAAAGGGTGCCTAGGGAGGAATCAGACTACTCCATCAGAATGCATGCATGCGTGCATGCATGCACATATGAATGCACACATGCAAGCATGCATGCACCCTACTCACTGGAGCAAACACTTCAGGTTCAATGGTGGAAAGGAACAAACACTTTCTGGTTCAATGGTGGAAAGAATCAAACACTTCCTGGTCCTATAGTTCAATTGCTGTTTCCCATATTATCAAAAACCACATGGGAGAAGGATTTCTGGCGACACTGTAGGTCAGGGAGAGGTTCTTGGCAGCTTTCAAGGGGCTGTTCTTCTTTCTTTCCTTGCTATCTAAAACTATAGTTGTTAATTCTTGGAGAATTTCATATATTTTGACCATATCCCTCCTTTACTATCTCAGAACCATCTATATCCTTCCCAACTTTGTGTTTTCTTCTTAAAAGCAAACAAAAAACCCACCAACTCCAATCTTTGCTCACACACTCCTGGGTGTGGCACATCCACTGTAGCATGACTTCTACTTATAAAACTTTATCCTAGACGCTGACAGGATGGCTCAATGGGCAGATATGCTTGCCATACAAGCCTAGGGACAGGAGAATGATCCCCGATCCCACATAAAGGTGGAAGGAAATAAATGACCCCACAAAGTTGTCCTCTGACTGCCACACAGGCACCACAGCATGTGTGCTGTAGTGTAAACTCCACACACAAATAATGAATAGAACTTTAAAGCAAAAATAAATTTTCGTCTTTCTTTAAGCCCTTCTTTAACCCCAGAGCATTTCCTCACTCTCTCCCATTACCACCTGCACTTCCTAATAATTTGTCTATTTCAACTTCCCTTTAGTGAAATCACTTTGGGGAAAATATTTCATCTTTTGAGCCTCAGGCTCAACTTATCTACAGATAACAACGACAGCAATGCATCTGTGAAACGTACAGATGTGGTTACCTTTTGATATATCAATCTTGCTGCTGGAACTATAGCTTTCAGAGAGACCTTCACATGAAGAAATGGTATTACAGGTTTAGCTATTGTAGTATTAATTGCTAAGACAAAATACTGGGAACAACTCATTGGCCACCTCTAGATACCAGTTGAATAAACCATATCATATTTACCCATTGCAAAACTAGAAAAGTCTTTTTTTTAAGTATGTCTGCTTTAAAATATATGTTTCTTTAAATATTTAAGGCACTTGCTGCTCTTGCAGAGGGACCTGAGTTCAGTTTATATTATCCAAACCTGGTAGTTCACAATTTCTTGTAACTCCAGTTCCAAGGATGTATAACACCCTTTTCTAGCCTCTGTAGATACCTGTACACACATGGTGCACATATGCACACATAGGCACAGCACTTCTACTCATAAAAGAAAAAATAAATATGTCTTACAAAAACATTTGATCTTTGTTCCCTAGTTCCTGGAAAGGGTTCCTAGATGCCCAAATATTTTCAGTTCTTTGTTTGCTAATGGAGTGACTAATGGGGCAGGGCATAAGTTTTCAATGGAGCAGGTCCTCAGAAAAACCTTGACTAGAGAGTTGTAACTTTCTCTTCTCATGCATTTACTCAATGAGATTGAGTTTAATAATCAATAATCAATAGTGACTTCAGTGGGACCCTGAAACATTGTATTCAATGGGCCGCCACGTTGGTGAGTGTATCAGGTATGCCAGAATGTTCTATACCATGCTGCCATATCTCCTTCCATCTAACTCTTGCTGTGTTCTTTCTCATGAGGCTATCTTTGCAGCCATACCACCCTGAAGTGCCCAACAGAACTGAGAGAATATGTGGAGTGCTTTTTTGTTCTTGCAGTTGTTTGGGTGACTTCAGACCAGGGTGGGTGGGATGTGCCTCATGGACCTAGGCAGAAACATGGGTGCCATGGAGACCCCACTCATGGCTGATATCTGCGGTGGACGTGACCTTGTTTTGAGATGTTAGCTTGTGGTATCAGGTGCCACTTCCAGGTAGGTAACATCAGCATTGAATTGAGTTGCTAGATACCCAGTGGCGTTGGAGAATTAGTGAAGAAAACCAGCATGCATTTGATGTTAGGAAAAAATAGGTAATCTGTGGCAGAAGAAAAACAATGTCAGGTTGTTACCTTTCCTACGGTGAGAAGCAGGATGAGGTGTTGCATTAATTTTATTAGAGAGGCATGAACAAATGTATTTTCACTCCAGAGAGGGAACTGGTGACAGACACCATTCTATCCAAGTACAGCTTGAGGACCCTTACATGGGCGAAGGGTTACTCATAGTAACACAGGTGACCCCCAAACACCTGCACTGCTGCAAAGTCCCACCTGGGGAATGGAGATAACCTCTCAGAAGCACTTACATGGTGGACTTCTTCCTTCCTGTATACACTGATGCCTTCTGTGGCTGAGTGGGAGTACAGAACATAGAGTGCCTGCGATCTCGGTAAAGCTCTCTGATGAGGTTCTATGAACAGATCTGATCTTGTGGGGGTCTCCTGTGTGGGGGTAATCACACAGCTGCTCTAATTTCAAGATTAACTATGGCTGTGTCATGCCTGGAAGACGGACTTCTCTTAACATTGGTACCTGTTACATGCTTAGATGATGAGATGGAACCAGGTCATAAAAAGGTATCTAGAGCCAGAAGTGGGGTGATGTAAGCAGAGACAGGGCGGGGCTTACAACTTCTGTGTGTAGTTTTAGAATGGTTTGGACATTGCCTCATGTAAGGGGTCTTAGCTCTTTTAGATGGCAACATTTTCACAAAAGCAGCAGCAGCAGCAATCTTAGCTCCTTGTGGTTGCCTGCACTGACTAATTCCTTATTTCACAAGGTAAGAGAGCTGAAGAGAGACCCTTGGTGGGAGCTGTTTGCCCATGGGAAAGCCAACCTCCCAGCTCCCAGCTTTTGTGGTTATCTCTTAGATCAGCCCTTAGATCATGGAATTCTAGCGAGAGACTAATGGGACTTCATGTGTGGCTGACTCCTCCCTCACACAGCACATGAGGAAACACCCTCCCCCCACCCCCAGGAACATCTGTGAATTGAATGACGGGCAGTTCCAGTATAAACATCTGCTTAGGACAACCTTGCATTTTTAAAGGGTAATTTGCATTATATTTGTGTGAATGTGTCTATGCATGGATGTAGGCACTCATACATGAGGGTGACTGTGGAGGTCAGAAGAGTGTGTCTGATCCCTTGGAGCTGAAGTTATAGGCGGCTGTCAACAAATTCACAGGCCCTCTGCAAGAGCAGCAAAGGCCTGAAACTGTTGAACCATCTCTCCAGGTCTATCGTTGGATTATTAATACTAAATTCACACTCAAGGAAAAGAACACAGACAAACGCCTCAGTGAAACTCAAGAGGTAGGTACAGAGAGAGTGGCAGAGTACCATTGTTGGGTGGCAGAGCCAAAAGTCTCCCAGAGATGGAGGGATGAGGCTCCTTTTGATTGAGAAGTCACCCAAAGTACTTATTGGCATAGACAAAATGGTACAATGTAAAAGCCCTGCCTAATCCCTTCTAATGCCGGGCATCAAGGACAATAATAAATGTATTTAAGGACACACAGAGAAAAGAAGCAACCCATGAATTAGGAATATTTGTAGGTGATTCCAGAAAAGAATGGGATAGCATCTTTTAACAACAGAACACTATCTGGTAAACTACCACACACACTGTCCAAGATGTGTGCAGGTAGAAGTTCATGACATTTAGAGTCCTGTACTGTCTCACAAGCCACTCAGTCTGCTGATTGATGTCAATCAGAAAGACAGAACATAACCAGGCCCATTCATTCACATACTGCCTATGCCTGCTGTGGGGCTCCATGGCAGAGGGATTGCAATAGTCAACCACATGACCCCAATGCTAAGGACATTTGCTATGTGAAAAGCAGTAAAGGTTGTATTAGCAGCAATTGTCCATTTTATTGGTGGTTTTTCTCATGGCTATGTCCAAATGAATACTTGATAGGAAGCAACTTAAGAGAGAACAAGTTAGTTGCTCATGGTTTATGGCTAAAGTGTACATAGTACGCCTTGACTGAGAAAGAATGTGGAGTGTTCACAGTGGTAGGGGTGTTTGCCGGAGACTTCTCACATTGCCTTAGATCAGGAAACAGAGATCAGACAGAAAGTTGGGCTGTGGAGCCTTGAGGAGCACACCTAGTAACTCACTTCTTCCGGCAAGGCTCCTCCTCCTAAGGGCTCCACTATCTCCCTAAACAGCAACGTTAACAGCGTACCAAGAAATCAAGCACACGGCCCTATGGGGGATATTTCACACTTGGACCACAACAGTTCAGTAACAAGAGAACGCAATAGTAAAATATTTAGAGTCTACATGGAAGTGTCCTGCTCCATCTGTGAAACTAGGTGTGCACATGCATAGTCATTGACTAACATCACTGTGAGGGACAGCATCACATGAGGTGAATACCTGGGACCTGATCCTAGAAGGCCAGAACTTCCATCAAAGTTCTGCCACTCAGGATGGCAGAAGGGCAGGGAGAGAGGTGGGGAGGGGAAGATAAAGGTGGAGGGGTAAGTAGTCAATTAGTGGTCATGGCCTGCCCTCCCCACCCCACAGGATTGCATCTATCAGCCCAGCTCTTGTCATGCCTTGCTACCTTGCTCTGGAGTGTTGGGAGGGTTAATGAGGTACACCCAGCAGAAGGGGCATTGTGTTCAGAGTCACAAATAGTCTTATAATTATAAGTCTTATAATTTCCCTGCATGGAATACCACTCAGACTACAACAGTTCCCAACCTTCCTGCCAACTGGTGAGGGAGAGGCAAGGTGTGATGGAAGATGTGGGCAGGGGAGGCAGAGGTGCGGTAGGGGTGCTTATAAAGCTCCAAGGGCAGGTGGCTCGAATTACATAAACTTTATATACTAAAGCTTTCACATCAGATAGTTCAGGGATTTGGAGAACTCCCAGGGGTTGGGGGCAGGTGTTGATGAGTCTGACAATACCATAAGTAATTCCATTACTTTAAGATACATTCCAAACTCAAAGGTATGCATCTCTGAGAAAGTTTTCATTTAAAACAAAAGAAAACAAAAGCCAGGAGGAGTTGGGGACAGCTCGGTGAATAATGTGTTCACTGTTTAAGCACAGGGACTTGAGTTCAGACTCCCAGTTCTCACATAGAGAGCTGTGTCACACGGAGTGGGCTCGCTGGCCAGCTAGCTTAGCCCAGTTAGGGAGACCCAAGCTCAGTGAGAGACCTTGCCTCAAAAAATAAGATGGAGGTGACTAAAGAAGACACCTGTAGTCAATCTCTGGCCCCAGGTACCTGTGTGCACATTCAGATGTTCATACATGTTTATACATGTGCTCACACACACATTAAAAATGGGGGACGGGAGCTGATGCCTTATTGTTTTGTGGGAGTTGACGACATTAAACCTTGATTGGCACGTAGGCAAGTGCTACAACTGTTTTGGAAACAAAGAAACCGAAGCTACAGTTGGTTAAAAACGAGCCCTACACAGATAGATGCTTGTAGCCAAACCGACTCTCCAGACTCAAGACCACCTGGGCAGCCCTTCAGAGGAGTGCCAATTTGGTTTGGCTTTCTGCTGCAGCCATCTTAAAATCCTTCACCTTCCTGAAATGGGGTGCTATGGATTCTGTAGCCATCCCTGTCAAATATCTCCTTGTGAATGGGTCCTCTACAACCCCTCCCTGATGCTGGAAAGCGCAGCCTATGCTGGACCAAACTGTGCACACGAAGCTCCTAGCCCTCTTGACCTGTTTGCTCCTGTGCCCTGCAGCCTCTCCAAGGGTTGAAGGATGCCAGGCCCCATCAGCGCCTCCCAGGAACACCATGTCCCTGCTGTGCACTACTGCACATCCTGCTGAATAAATTAGTACTCAACTCTCTCAATTCATCAGAGTCAAAACTCTCTAAAATGAGTTTAATTAAAACAAGAGGCTCTTGGGTTTTCTCAGATTAGATAGTGATCAGGCCTACTCCAAACAAAGGATGTCTTGGTGGAGGTAGGGTTGGGGGGATGTTTCTGTGTCTTTGTCTTGGTCCAGCTCTCTAATGGTATGGGTTTGGATTCAAAATTGGGGCACAGAGACAGGGAAGAGAATCCTTGCACCCAGACTCAATAGACCAACACTCTCCACCTTCCTAACACTGTGACTCTGTAACACAGTTCCTCATGCTGTAGCGATCCCAACCATAAGATTATCCCGGTGTGACATTATAACTGTAATTTCGCTACTGTTATGAATCATAATGAAAATATCTGCTATGGATATCTGATATGTGACCACCTCCCTAAAAGGGGTTGTGACCCACAGGTTGAAAACCGCTGCTGTAGATGCTTTAGAATCTTTTTTAAAAGTTTATTAGCATGGATCATACAAAGTGATGCTTTTATAATGGCATTTGCATTAATACTTTAACAATGTTCATCCCCTTGCCCTCTCCTGCCCTCCCTCTGCCCTCCTGTCCCCTCTCCCTCTTTTATCAAACAGCCTCCCTTCCATTTGCTTTTATGTCCTGTGTGGCCTTGCTACTGTGATCACTTCTGGAGATAATTCTCAGATGCTTTGAGCAATAGGCCCATGGTTGTCTCCCTGAAAAGGTTGTGTAGAAGAGCAGGCATTCCAAGGAAGTCACCAACTTCATCCAAACCTCCTTCTTCTTTTCCAGACACTTTGATGTTTATCTTCTCAAATGGTCCCCAAACTCCTCTCCTCCCAATAGCTGCCCACCCGCCTTGGTCTATACTTTCCTCTCTAGATGAATCCTACATCCAGAACTCTGGCTCTGTCCTGTCCTCTCCAGAGGCCTGTGAAGAGTGAATGTGTAACTGTGTGCAAGGAAAAGCCTGCAAGCCAGAGCAAACTTTTAGATTTTCTTTTATTATGCATTTGACTTATCTCCTGAGTGTTCTCACAGTGAGTGGATTTGTTTTTGAAATACAATCTGGCCACTGTGCCAAATAGTGCTTATGAGATTTAAACAATTTCTAGCTACTAAGAGATATGGGTTTGGATTTTTGAACACAATTTAAAATCTATTTTTCTGTCTGTCTATCTATCTATCTACAGTGCCTTTACTTTTAATAGATCCCATAAAGGAGTTACGTAGAAAATAGTTCCCCAATAAATAATTACTTCTCTTAACTGTACATTCCCCCCCAGCAAACCAGCACTCTCTCACACACCCTCAATAAGCAGGCACGTTCACACCTGTAATAACTTAGGAGACGGTCCTCTGAAGTTTACCATCTGGTTAAGGCTCCACTTCACACAATAGCTAAAGTGTCTCCACGTGGTGCCCTTGGAACATGCCCAAAGACAGGTTCTCATTGCTATGAGGCCTGGTGGGGAGGTGGGCAGACTCTCCCAGCTGGGCCTGCAGAGTAGAGTTTACATGGGAACTCACAGTCTGATCCCACCCCCACCCCCATACTCACCACGGACACAGAAGAAAGAGCTCAGCTAAAAGAGATTTTGAACAGAGGTTACAATTCCCAGTTGTTGCCAATTATATAGACAAACAGAAATTTACATAATGTACAAAGAGTTTGTGTTTTTGGGCTTATTTTGAAGCCACTCCCCAAGGATCCACATTTATTCATGAAAGCAGATATCCAGACCAGTAGCCTTGAGCTGAAGCTGCCCCTCAGGGCAGCTTACTGCAAGGCAGGGTTGGGAGCTCTGCCACAGAGGCCATCGCAGAACCCCCAGCTCTTTGCCGAGTGCCCCAGAGTTCAAAACCATCAAGAATATGGGGGAGGGGGGAGTCTTGTTGTTTATTTCTCTTTTTGTCTCATGAACATCTAGATCTCCTGTTTTCTTTTCCTTCTTGTTTTTGAGAGCTGCTCTTCTGATGAGTATTAAGCACAGTGGAAGATTTCTAAGTCCTATGAAATTCAATTTCATAGACTACTGCCCAGCTAGGATCCAGGTCTCAAGCACACAGATGCCTCGCTAACTTGCTCAGGCCACGCAGGCTGCAGAAGAAGGCCTGCTCCGGCCACATGGGTGTCCTGAATCTTCTAGGAGATGGATGTGTGTTTACTTTTGTAAAGAGCCAGCCTGGTGTCCACTTACTCTCCAAGAGGAGTCATGCCAAGGCCAGTAAGTAGCTTTCTGACTTAACATACCTCTCAAACAATTTCCTTGTGAAACTGGAGCCTCAGGCATCCGGCCCCCAGGGCACATGTGGGATCATTTTACCCATTAGGGAAACTGGGGTCTTTTGGACTTGGGCATTCTTGGGGTAAGGGTGTACAGGTAAGCATGGGCTCTTTGGATGGGTCATTCTTTCATTTTTGCCTCAGGCCAATTCCCAACTTGTCGCTAAAGAGGTGGAAATTCAAACTCTGTATGCACAAGCTCCAAGGCTCTTTCCTGGAAGAGTGGGCAGGCAGGGAGAGCAGGTGAAGTCCACTGCAGGAAGCAAGAAGCATCAGTTGTGGCCTGTTAGATCCAGCTAAGGCCGGTGGGCTTTATCTGTCCTTGACATCAACCTATTTCAAGGAAAGAGAACAAAAGGAAAAAGAAGGATGTCATGTTGCCACACCAGCTCTTCCAGTTTGAAAAGGAGGCCCTGGTCACCCCTCTAGCTGTCTCCGGCCTGGAAGCTTCCCTCATCAGGGCTCAGCAAGCTCAGAAGCTGAGCACAAAGGTGGGGAAGAGATTACAGCTACAGCAGTGGCCACCAGAAGGCCTGCAGTTGGCTCACTCTTTGATAACCACAAGCCAAGGATGGCAGTAGCTGCCTCTCTGTGAGTGTGCCTCTGGCCATTACTAACTCCCATCTAAGCAGCAAGGGATGCCGGATGAGTTAAATACTCTGCTCTGGCAGGAAGTGTCTTCTAAGAACTTTAAGTGAATTAAAAGGTGCTGGAAAGCTATCTTGACAGATGGCGGTGGGTGTGTGGATATCGGGGAGAGGTGGCAGACATGCTTACACACACACACACACACACACACACACACCTGTGAAGGTCAGAGAGCAACTCCAGGTATCATTCCTCAGGATTAGTGGCCATTTTTTGTTAAAAAAAAAAATAGTGTCAAGCCTGAGGGCCTGGGGCTGTTTATTTAGGCTGGGCTAGGTGTCCAGAGAGCCTCAAGGTACTTCTTTGCTGCCATCCCAGCCTTGGGGTCAAAGGCACAGACCAGACCACCACACCCAGCTTTTTGTGGGGGTGCTGGGGATCACACTCATTCTCCTGCTTGTAGAACAAGCATTTACAGTTGAATGTCTCTCCAGCACCTCAGTCTCATCTTTTGGTCATGTGACAGAACAATCCGAACAGCAGCATTGTGGGAGGAAGCTATCATGTGTTTTCTTGGCACACGGAGCCTTTGATGGCCATTCTTAGCCTCCCTCCTATACCCCTGTCTGAAACACCTCTCCCTCCTGCATCCACATAGCTCACGTTTTTTCCTCCCACAGGTCTTTGTGCCAAGGTCACAGATGGCTCCTTGTCTACCCAATGATAAACAACAGCACCCCAGCTCTTTCTATCCTTGGTCTACTGTCCAGATTTCCTTTGCTTGCCTCAGTTTGTGTTGTATGTTTGTCTGCTGTCTGCTTCCATCAATAAATAAACTAAAGAAGACCTATTGCATCTTCCCCTATACATCAGGAATAGTGAGGATCCAACATGTAGCTGGTGTGTGACTGATCTCGGCTAAACGAACGCATGTGTAAATTAATAAATGATAACAAGGGACGCATAGCTTTAATCATAGTCTGTTCTCACCCACGTGAGTTTGACTAGAGGGTACCAAAAAGTGATAAAGTGGGCAAAGAATGAAGAAGAGTCTGGGTAGGGACCAGCTGGGGTCTGGCAAATGCTCTCTGAGGCAAGCTGCTACCTCAGCCTCTCTGTTTCCTTCCATTTTCTCTAGACAACTAGAAGCCATCTTATGGATTTGGGAAGCTCCTGTATGCAGGGCTTGGATTAATCTTCCCTTGATCATTCCCTGCAGGAACTGAAGCCACCTCCAGGCTATCATTATGAACGCAAATTACCGTCCCATTGCAGACGTGCGGCTGAATCATAGATAATGACTTCTGACTGGCAGACAGAGTGACAAATAAGCCCAGCTTGGTTTCAGGAAGCCCTCAGGATTGCACATACCAAAAACCAAAGAAAATGACACACACACACACACACACACAGTAAACACAAAATGAGATTGGTATTAAAATAATAACAAAATGAGCTGGGAGTGGTGGGGGTGGGGAACTGCTCATGTGGCACACCCACTTCTATGGAGAAGAAATGATGTAACAGGAATCACTTGGTTACAGAAGTAGAGGCCAAGGTAGGGTTGATAAGCTCAGCCTTCAGATCTATGCAAAGGGCAGGTAACTGTTTTGCCATTCCTATGAGACCCAAGCTGTCAGTCATCACCTTGGAGTTGAAGGACACAGGGCGGGGATGCTCCAAAACCCCAAAGGGTTACACAGGACCAGGAAGGTGACAAATGACCATATACACCCAGAGTTGACAGACCAAGAGGCGTCACTGTCTGTTGGTGGGGACGCCTGTGAGCTTTGGAGTCCCACTGGCCACTTATTGAGACCAGATGCCAGCTCTCCACCCACCCTCTGCCCCGGAATGAATGTATCCTGTCTTCACCTTTGACGTGGGCCTCCAGTCTCCCGCATCTCTTCTGCAGCTGGCCTTTCTGCTCTCCCGGAATAACTGTGGGGACATAGCAGGTTTCAGGGATTAGCATTTCCATGTGGCTGTTTTGGGGGTGACAAATAATGACTTCCTCTTCCCCATGAACAAACACATTAGTATGTGTTCCCCACAGACCAAGTGTCAGGCACCAACTGTAGGACTGAAGGCTCAGTGGGTAGATGTCTGAGTACCAAACACATTCTTCAGTTACTCACCGGGTGCCCAACACCCCAGGTGGGAGAACAAGAGTGTCACTAGTACCAGATTTTCCAGATGGCAGAGCCCCGGCCCAGAGGCTACAGTGCCTGCTTTCCTTTGGGCCCACCCTACTCAGATTGATCTTCAAGCTCAAAAAGGAGAATTCGGGAGTTTCATCCACACACTCAGTCCTTCCTTTAGGCTGGTGATAGGCTGCTCTGCCTGGCTGCCTTGATGAGTCTTTCCTCAATGTGAAGGGAAAGAGGAGCCAAGAGTTTCATGGCACCTAGCTAGGGAACAGTGGTCCAGGTGGTGGCCCTGGGGCAGGTATGGTGGCTTACCACTCAAAATAGATCTATGTGCATCTCTGTGTAGCTGAGAAGACCACGCAGTCAGTCTGAGGGAAGGGTGACTCAGGGACCACACAGAAATGGAACCAAAAACCCCAGACAAGGGGTCCTTTATATGAGGTAGCAAGAGTATAAACTTCTGCTTGCTGTTTGTAAAGAAGCTAAAAATGCACATGGAGGACGGGTGGAGTCTTCAGTCTTTTGTGTTCCCAACTCATTCTGGTTTGTTCACACAGCTACAGGCTGTGGCTGTGCCCTGCGTTCTGAAAGGCAAGGAAGGTTGAGGACCTGGCTAAGCTACCCTCTAGCCACTTTTGTGAAGGCCCTGGCTTAGCTTTGCCCGCCAGTGGTTAGTACCTAGATATGAGTGGGACTAAAAACTGTGCCATACCTGGTGACATCTCTGGTGCGTGCACAGAAGTGTGCACAGGCCTTGTCATCCGCCCCCATACAAGTACAACGCAAGCGTGTCCACGGAGAAGGCTGGGAGCTTTCTGGAACTGGCCCCAAGGACCTCTTTCCCCGAAGGCTTTCTCTGTAGTTGGACAGTCCATAGGGCACAGTCTGTCTGCAGAGCACAGAGAAATGGGGAGGGGTGTCTATTCAGCCATTCGAGGGTGAAGCACCCTACTATAGCATGCTAGTTGGGGAACCATTTGGATGAACCAGACACTGAAATGGGCTGCTGACATAGAAAGAGATGCAGGAGGCCTAGGGAAGGGCTGACGGCCCTAGAAACCTTATAGAGATGAAACAAACCGATGCAGTCAGGAGAGCCCTCAGCCTCACTGACACATAGTTGGGCTTCTCTTGTTCCCAGCTCAAACAATGCAGGCCTAGCTCCTCCAGAGCAGGTCCTGAGATCCCAGCCTGGACCTCTAGCTCATTCCCAGCCTGTCTCAATTAATAAAACGCTCTCAAGCACGAGAAACTGAGTAGGCCCCCAGAATGCACATAAAGAAGCTAGGTGTGGCACTTGTGCTTATGATCCCAATGCCGGGGACATAGAGACAGCAGGATCCTTGTAGCTTGGTGGCCCGCCAGCCTAACTGGCTATGTCTGTCTCATAAAAAGGTGGATGGCTCCTAAGGGGTGACACCTGAGGTTGACCACTGGTCTCCTTATGTACATGCATACACAGACGCACACACATGAACCACTGGGGTTTCCTGCCAGAAACCAGTTACCCAAAGCTCCCTCCAAGGAAATCTTACTTGACCCATTTGCTGGTCCTTATCTGCAGCCTGACCTGGTGCCTGCCTATAAGGCCTTCCACACCTGCGGCTGTCCTTGGTAACTTTAGTGCTAACTGAACTTAATGGCAGGGCACACAGCAGGCCTCACAGCTGGCACTGGGGAAAGTGGGGCAGATGAAATTACAGTTATTAGAGATCCACCTCAGCCCCTGCATGCAGCGTCCTCAAAGAGACAAACACCACCGGCTATGCTCCATGCTCTCCAGGAGCCGCCGCCACTACCTCAGTGGGGCGGCTGAGAGTGGAATTCATCATGGGAAGGTCTTATTGTGCAGCAAAAACTGTCTGAAATGATCAACCACTTATGGTTATGGTCAGCATTGGAAGGCATCTAGGGCAATAAACATTTAAATCCGATTTTAAGAGCGAGCACAGCCCAACCATGGCTCATTCTCCAGAGAGGAAAGGCTTGTAGAGAGTTGAGTGAGAAGTTAAAACCACATGCGTAATTCATTAATGTAACTCAACATGATCTGGGGGACAAATTACTAAGAACTTGAGGAAACTTATGGGGCCAAAGGCCCTTTTCCAGTAAGTCTTGGCCTACTCGTTCATCCCTGTTTCTATGAGACCCACAGAGTATCACCAATTATCCACCTCAAAGGGTGGCCTAACATCCTCTCTGTGTTTTCAAAGTAAAATCAAATTGAATTCTTTTCTTTAGAAGCACAGGGCCAGGAAGTCTTTTTGGGGGTGTTGAGGAGAGCCAGGCAGGGTGCCTGTAGGAACAGATGCTTGGAACAGAACTTCTTCCATGCTGGGTTGGAGATCAGAGAAGAGCACCCCTCCAAGCCCCTCTTGGTTTTGTCCCAACTCCTCCCCACCAAGTACCCTAAAGAGGCAGAGAGTGAGTTCCCTGCTAGCCCAGGCAGACCTAGTTGCTGAGTTCGAAGGGTCCAGCCCTACTGGGAGCTGAATCCTTTCTCAGGACCAGGGTGTGGGGGAGGGGAGGAGACTGTGACCATTGTTGCGCTGCAGATTTGACTGAAGATACATATTTCCAGTAACAGGGTTGCAGTAAATCCCCAAGTGTTGACATTAAAGCCAGTCCTCCGCTTCTTGGTGAAAATTACACGTGAGGAATGCTGAAGCTCCCATTTCTCCATCAACATGGAGACCTGCAATTTTGAAATTGCTGTCACCTGATTATGCATCTGTGGGTGTAGAGACACTCAGATGAAGCAAACCGCTCTGTCTAAAGTGTTTTAAGCAAGGAAAATAAGGCGACTGGGTGTTTGTTAATAGAGATGTGTTAGCACTTCCCCTGCAGTCTCAAGCAAAACGCCATGTACAAACGCCCCCGACAGCTTCAAAGAGTGTTTATAAAGCTGATCCCCATCTCCAGGGGATGGAAGGCTCTTAGGAGCTGGTGGTATATCTTGTCCCAGTGACCACATACAGGGTTTGCAATGAGAGCTCACCATGGAGGCCCACCAACTCCAGGCCTAAATAGTAAAAGATTATTGATCAATTTGATAAATGCTAGTAAAAAAAAAAACAAACAAAAAACCCTGTTCCTCAACCTGGAAGAATGGCATTCAGAGTCCCTCAGAACAGCAGGCTTACATTAGGGGTCCCAGGATTCTTTAGAGTTCTCAGTTGAAATCTGGCAACCAAGCCCCAATGTGGCTTCTCTTCCTTCCTGCTTCATCCCACACCAAGGCAGCCTCATCTATTCCCAGGCTATATCTAAGATCTATCTATCACCAACAAACAGCACCTACCCTGTAGGCAGAGAAATATCGGGCAGTGGTGGCGTACACCTTTAATCCCAGCACTTAGGAGACAGAGGCAGGCGGATCTCTTGAGTTCAAGGCCAGCCTGGTCTACAGAGTGAGTTCCAGGACAGCCTAGGGCTACACAGAGAAAAGCCCTGTCTCAAAAACAAACAAACAAACAAACAAACAAAAAAGTGAAATACATGCCTGAGCCCTGCTGTGTCCTCAAGTGTCAGACACTAGATAATATCTACAGGGACATTCAATTCAGCTAGGGGAACCCAAGACTCAGAATGCTGGGAACGCTCTCTGGAAAAAGGTGTGTTCAGTTTTAGAGATTCCTTGCAAAGAGTGGAAGATGCACGGTCGAAAGAGGCAACCAGTGGCCCTCCAAATCAGAGGCAGGTCTGGGTGTCTCCTCCCCAGATCTGAATACTGCTCTCCCTGAGCAGGCAGCAGAGCTGCTTGTTGAAGCTCACACCTAATCGCAGCACCCAGGAGGGAGAGATGGGAAGACTGAGCAACCAAAGTTAATCTTGATTACATAACAAGTTGGAGGCCAAGTGTCTGAAAAAAAAAATCAAAAGGAAAGTCACAGCAAAAGAGGAAGAAGGAGAAGGAGAAGGAGAGGGAGAGGGAGAGGGAGAGGGAGAGGGAGAGGGAGAGGGAGAGGGAGAGGGAGAGGGAGAGGGAGAGGGAGAGGGAGAGGGGGAGGATGATGAGGAGGAGGAGAGCTAATCCTTTACTTCTTTCATACTAGCTACAGACTTAATACAAAGTAGAATAAGAATTGAGGCAGGAGGATTACTCTCAGTTAGACCTTAGCCTCAGCTTCTCAGTGAGTTCCAGAACAGGATGACCAACAGAATGAGACCCTGTAGGAAGAAAACAACAACCACAACAAAATACTAAAACGCAAAAGAAATTAAAAACAAAAGCAAAACCGGTCAATTGAGTCTTTGGTTGCTAATTGTGAGGTAATCCCGACTGGACCAGACCAGATGCTTTGCATCTGGATGAGCCCAGTCATGGAAAGCACCATCACAAAGAACTTCATGAGCTCTTAAGCACCCACCGTGTAGCTAGGTTTATTTTGAGTGTGAAATATAGACACATCCATGCCTGCAAGCATTCTCATGCTCCTGGGAGATGAAAAACTGATAAAGGAGAAACATCAAGCCTGTATGTTCAGGCATAGAAAGAGTACACAGAGTACAGAGAGATTGCCTGGTAATTCCATTATTAAGTTATAAACCACTTACATGACCTGAACTCCACCCTCACAGTACACAAAAAGATTGTCAGGCACTCGCTGGAATGAGATGCTGCTGTGTGGGAGCACGTCCAGCAAAGAGTTAGCAGTGAATGAAAATTAGATCCTTTGATTATCTAATTGGTTTGAGAAGTTGTGAGTTTCATCAGTAGAAAAATTCCATTTATCAGGCTTGCTGTCTTTGTGATGTGTGACTAAGCAATAAAGGAACCGGAAGACCACAACAGTGCTGTTTCCTGCCCTCCGTCATTCTGGCAGGCGGGCCACGCACCACCGCCCATCTCACAAGAGTCTCTACTTCATTTGTGTTACTGCCCTTTGTCACCATTCCCTGAATGGGCAACACAAAATACTCAATAGTGGAACCATGAAAAGAGTTAAATTAGCTGAGAACCTTGGACCAGTATACTCAACCCAACTGTGACTGCCTCCTGTTGAACAGGGTTTAGATAATGCAATTCTTTGTAGAGACAGGCAGTCCTTCCATCTGTCCATGCCAGTTATACCACAGAGCTCCACACAAGGGAAGCAGATGAAGGGATGGATAAACAACATGCTCTCCGTCATACCTACAGATGCACTGTCTAGTGTTTTGTGTGCTTGTGTAATAAATTATCTCTCAACTTATGTACCAAGAACACTCATTACTTAATCAGTGACAAGGATGCCAGAATCTTATCGATCACAGTGTCTTTGTTTTTCAAGTTTTCCCAAATGTCATATATAAATGTTATTAAATATTAAACTCCCAAGTCGCCTGCATTCATCTTCATCTGCAGAGACACACTGAACACCATTCATTTATCTCTCTGTGAGAAGTTTTTAAACAAGGAGAATGACTTTAGGGAAACACACACACACTTCCCGGTTTTAGGGTTTGTTTTTTTTTTCCTAGAGACAACAAGGGAGTTCCACCTTTCTATCTGTGAAGTTGGCAGCTGCATGTGACAGTTAAACAGTGGGCACAGATAAAACAAACATCCAGCTGGAAATCAGCACAGGGACTTCATCTGCTGAGTTCTAAACCAGAAGGAAAGTGGGTCAGACTGAAAGAAAAATGGCTCCTCATTTCCCCACTGAATGGTATTTAGCAACACTTGCCGGAGAAGGGTCTGGGCAAATATCATAAATCAGATAGGAGGTCCTGCCTACGAAGCAAAGTTTCACATACAATTAACTCATTGGCATGGCTACCCCCCTCCATCCCACAGCGTGTTCAGCTTCTCCTGCTTGATTGAGGTTGTCTGGGCCGCAGCCCCACATCTTGCCATGGCAGTGCTGGCCTCAAGATGGCTGCAAGAAAACACTCCACCTAACCCAAGGCTACAGACCTTGCAATACTTCAGTGTCTGACACTTGACACTTTCTGCTTGGTAGCTGAAAATCTGACTAAGGTGAGCACCTGAGTTTATAGCTCCTGTGTCAGTGACCTCGTTCATAATGTGAAGTCAGCCAGGCAGAGGGAAACATTCACAAAATTTGAACCTATAACTATTTTTTTTAATAAATATAGTTGTCATTTTAAGTTAGAAAAACTAAAGTTCTAGTTGAATACCTCCCCAAGAGTAGGGAATATCCATTATTCTCTCAGAACATGTGTCAAGTTAAGATCTGCCTCCTTCTTTTCATGCTTTTCCTTCTGAAGCAGTCAAGCAAAGAAGATGGGGCAGTCCAGTGTACTTTGGGGACCATTGGGCTTTGGGGACCATGCTGGCCTGGCCAAGAGAAGAGACACAAATGATTCCCACTAGCTAGTAAGTGGTCAGGAGACAGCAGCCACCACTGGATACAACCTCCCAGCACTCTACAGACAAACAACTCTGAGACCCTGGCATGCTGTCTGGCCATGGCTCGACTTCAGATTCTATTAAAGCCTTCCCTAGATGCAACCACTGGCCCATCATCTTAAGCTTAGTTCTTCAGGCAAGGAAGGTGGCATCTACCATGGTGTCTGCTAGCTCTGAGACATTAGCCAGTGACAATTGTGTACTCTCCAGTGTGACAAGATGCAGAAGGGCCAGCTAGCTAGTCATCCTCTTCGTGTCAACCAACATCTGTAGGTTGCCTGCTGTATAGAGATGGTGTGGGAAAACAATCTCGGAGATGGAATACCACTGTCAATAATGGAGAGTAGGGGTTTCTCTATCCAGAACCTGAGGCCAATGTCAGAGGTTCCTGTTTCCTTGAATCCAGCTTCTAGTTTTCCTCATCCACCTGTTTTGGGAGACATGATAATTAACCCCACCCACTCCAAATACTGGACATTAAACCTAGGGCCTCATGCAACTAGACAAATACTCTACCACTAACCCACATCCCCAAACATGGTTTTACTCCTTACTATTTATTTTTGCTAAGTTTTCTACTCCAGCCTTTAAATCATTCTATCACCTTTATCTTGGTTTCACCACCACCACCACCACCACCACCACCACCAGAAGCTGAGATTACAATCCTACAACATCAAGCTGTGGCAATTAATCTTAATTGCCAACTTCATTGAATGACAAAACCTGAGGGGATTAGTGGTCCAAGGGCTCTGACCTAATCAAAGGATTAAGCTCTGGCTGGAGTCACAATATGAGGTCATCACAGAGCCACTGGGAGATAGAAGGTATTAGGAGAATATCACTGAGCTAGATAGTGGTGGCCACACCTTTAATCCCAGCAATGGGGGGCAGAGGCAGGTAGATCTCTGAGTTTGAGGCCATCCTTATCTACAGAGTGAGTCTCAAGAGAGCCAAGGCTACACAGAGAAACCGTGTCTCAAAAGAACCAAAGATGGAGTAAGAGGAGAATAAGGAGGAGAAGGAAGAGGACAAGGAGGAGGAGGACAGGAAGGAACTGGACAGAGAGGAGGAGAAGGAGAAGGAGGAAGAGGTCACTGAAGAAAGGTGTGTCTTACTCTGACCCCTTCGTAGTCTCTGACTCTGCTTCCTGGTTGCTATGATATGAACTACTGTGGTCTACCATGTCTTCCCCACCACAGTGCCAAACAAGCCCTCTGACACTGTGAGCAAAATAAGTCCTTCCTTCTCCTGTTAGTAACTCTTCTCCTCGCTGTGATCAAATAGCTGGCAGGAGCAACTTAAGGAAGGAAAAGGTTGTTCAGCTCAGTTTGAGGATGCAGCCTATCAAAGCTCAGAAGACACAGAAGCAGCAACACTTGGCAGCTGGTACATCGAATCTGCAGCCAGGGAGCAGAGAAGAAGAGTGCTGGTTCCCAGCTAGCGCTTTCCTTTTTATCTAAGCCAGGACCCAGTTCATGGAACGGTGCAGCTCACTTATAAGGAAAGTCAACACACCTCACTTAACCCAATCTGTAATCTCCTTCACAAGCATGCAAGAACGTTCTCAACTAGACAGGTGGTTCTAGACCATCAAGTTGACAGTATTAATCATCTCAGGTTGTTTTGGAAGGCTGCTATAGTGACTGTGGGGCAAACAGTTAGTGGTAAGAGTCTGCCTCCCTAGGAGAAATGGAGTCTTCAGATCACCCCAAGTGTAGGCTCCCCATCTCATCGTGATCACTATGGCCATACATATACCATGCTAGTCAGAGCAGACTGCATAGACAAGCAAGGCATGGACCAGACTGGAGAGGACCCTCAGTAGGGAGACCCCAAGCTCCAGCCAAACTGATGACTATCTGAGATCCTGGGTGTGTTTCTTCCCCACTGAAGGAACTGAAAAGGGTAAGGTTGCTTGGCTATTTGTGAAGGTCCGCCTAATTTCACATTCCACCTGGAGCCTTTCAAGAACCCTCCACACCACCCAAGCACCATCAGCCACTCAATCCCCAGAGAAAGCCCCCAGAACTTGACTCTGACAGGACCACTCAGCACCAACCACTGCCTCACCAGTCTGAGAGGTTCCCAGGGTCTCACCAACTGTATTTAGAAAGCTTTACCCAGTTAACTGGGCCTTAGAAAAACAAACAAGCAAAACTCCCATAAAACCCAAAGCCAGAGAAAGCATCGTCTCCAAGCTCCCTGGAACACAGAAGCAGCTCGCCCTTCTTCGCACAGGGGTCAGAGGAACAGAGGACGCTAGGAAATGCTCTGGCATGTTTATGAGGAAGCTTAAGAGTTAAAGGCTCTGTTCTCCCCTGAAAAGTCAAGAGAATAATGTAGAAAATAGGACATCTAAAGAAGCCTTGGAGTGGGTAGCTTCCCCTCCGCTGTGCGACCAAAAGCATCAAAGGAGCTAGAGTTTCTCTTTCCAGCCCCACATGACCCTGACGAACTGCAAGTCAGATGTAGGCATGAGAACCCTCGTCTCTCTGACCTGGCTTCATTACAACTTTATGCAAAGCTGCAGACAGACGGGGCTCAAAATAGCTGCCAGACGTGGAGCCTGGAGAGGCAGATCAGAGCAGGTATTAGAAGGAGGGGGTCCCTGTAGAGGGGGTTTTCAAAAATGCCGACACTATCACATGCTTCTTTAAATTACCTGCAGGATGTGAACGAGGCCCGCCTGGCTGCTTTTTCAGGGGAGTCCAGGTTCAGGACAGAAAAGGTCTTGATGACTTGGCTTGATCAAATGTCATCACGCTGATAACAAGGTCTTGCATGTGGCTGTGTGCAGTGCCATCTTGATAGTGCTGGTAACTGCAACGCTTCCCTCAACACTAAATTGCCTGGCCCCTGCTGGAGAGTCAAGCTTTATCCTCAAGTGAGAAGTCAGGTAGGGAAACAGCCAAAGGTGGGCAGGCACCAGGTCAGCACCTAAGCTCTTGCTACAGGTATAGACTTTTCTCTCATTCCAACTTTATGAAAATACCTTGCCGTCCCATGCTAAGATGTTGGTGCCTCCACGCCCAGAAACACCTTGTTCTTCAGCCTCCATTTTGTCCCACAAGAGACACAAGGAAGTCAGTTCTGTATTCTCAATTAGTTTCTGCTATCTTTCAGCTAAGCAATTTCTCTTCCCACATTCACCATAGGCCTTTTGTCCCTCTGGCCACCTCTGTCTCTGGGCCTTTTCTAACAGACTCAAGCAATCTGTTTCTGGTTTTTAACTTACTGGGTCAGGATGTGGAGCCCTGTCCCTGTTTACCAGAGCCTCCTGCTAAGCCTGCCTCGGAAGGCCATAAAAGAAGGCCAGGCTGAGTGCTGCCAAGTTGTTCAAGAGCTCTTGGCTCTGAGACTCTGTGTCAGGGCTGACATGGATGCGACAGCACGGTTCTGTCCTGTTACTTTATGATAGGGAGACCTGCGGGCTACTAGGAATTTAGCCTCCTGTACTGTACTGTGCCTAGACAAACAACCCAGCATCCACCACGTCCAGCCATTCTGAAAAGTCCGTTTTCCCTTTGAGAGCAGTTGAGGGGCACAAGGGTCTATATCCATGTAGACATGCTGGGCATGCACACGTGCACATGTGAATCTTTGCACATATGTGTTTCTCTTATACAGTGCCATTGTGCCAACGGAGAACAACAGCAGGCCATTTTCTCATGTGACATAGGACTACTTGAAAGTCAAGTAGTGGCTAAACAGGGTCCCCTCCAGCGAGGACAGAACTCTCTAACAGCTCCCCAGCAGACATTCGGAGACACCAAGGGTGCAACTCGGGACTGAGAGCTGGAATGTTGAAGTCAGTCCGGTTCCAGCCATGGCCAAGGAGCCTCCTTAAGGAAAACATTGTTTACCTCCCAGCTTCCTTTGTTTTAAATTCTTGTAGGAATAAACCACACCAGAGATGTCAGGGACTTGCAAAGGCTTTCAGATTTAAGGCCAAGTTCCTAACTGCAACACCCCTTTCATCTAGCGGAAACCCAAATGCACCCTTGGGGTCATGCAGGGTCACAGCCTCTTCTCACTAAGCTTTCTTGCTTCCAATCAAGCCGCTGGTGAGCCTCAGGCAGGGCTCAGCTGCATTCCAGAGGAACCTGACTCTGCTCCCAGGCAAGAGCTCTCCTCCTCTTGACTCTGGGGCTTTTAGCCAGTGGGAAGCCCAGAGAAAGGTCACCTTGTAGGGATGACCTTCAAACCTACTCTGAAATTGAACTCCAAGGTTCTCAAGTAAAGTGTCTTCCTGTCACATGCTCGAAGAACTAAGTTATTCAAATTGAAAACTGACATATAAGGTGTTAGACTACCCAAGGAGGAGGTGGAAACGGATGCATAGGAAAATCCAAGCTCAAGAGTCCGGGGAGACTGAACAGTCAGAACCGTGAACTAGGCCAGCATTATTTCCTTCACACCTTTCTTGAAAACATACCATGCAGTTCTTTCTCAGCAGTCCATGTGTACAGACTTCTCTCCATCATTGCTGGCAACACTGTCTCCTGTACCTACTTCAGGGACTAGATCTGGACCGAGATGAAGTGGGAAGCTCTGAACCTCAGGGCTTGTCAGCTACAAATCCCTTGCTTGGACTCCATTAGACTCTTCCAGGTAAGAAGGCAGGCCATGACTTCCTTTCAACACTCCACAGGATTTAACAGAGAGACGCTGAACCGAGTGTTTAACGAACCCTGAGGTGGCCAGGTGCTGCCTACTGTGCCAAGAAAACCTGTGGAGGACCTCAGGGAGCACCATGCTCCGGTCTTCAAGTCTTCTGATAATTTACCAAGAACAAAGAGAAGCAACAGGAAATAACAGAAGAGGGCGGGACAAAAATCCCACCCCAACCTGAAACAACCTTTGGCCAAAGGTAGCTTTATCTAGCTACTTATCAGCCACTGGGACAGCCAGACACACCTTTTCCCAAAGTCTAGAAACCTTTATGTTAACTGGACACCAATAGACAGAAAAGACAGCATCAGAAATGCTGCATGTCTGAGAGACACTTGCAGATGGGTTACTTCTGGCCAAGAGAAACACCAAGAGTTCTCTTGGTCCAAGAAGTCAACTTGAGAAGGAATTCTGTAGTCACTGATGTCCAAGCATGGGATGGAAAATAGCAAGACAGTCAGTCACTCTGTGGAGATAGGTTTCTGCAGGCATAGAGGCTGTCCTGGATTGTGATGGCCATGTTTCTATGTATTCTAGACCTGGCTGGTGACTACTCCTAAGTATTATGTTGACCAGTCCACAGATATTTCCCCCAGTTACCTTCACAGACTCTTCACTCCCCTAACAGGCATACAGGGAACTGAGACCCACAGAGAGACGTCTTCAAAGTGTAATCTCTACTAAGATGATATGAGTTTAAGCTCTTCAATGACACATGGCTCTTCTTCCCCTGGCTGTGAAAATTCACATGAGGAAGTTCTGGGGTCCCCCTCTCTCTAAATGCCATGAGTCTTGGACCCAAGGTGTGTGAGACTCTGGACAGCAAGGGATAATGGGTTTAAGCAAATCCATCTCTCTTTGTGATCGCACCAGGTGGTAAAAGGCTGGTCAGGGCATGGACTTAGGAATGATAGAGCATGAAACAACAGTCAGAAAAAGAAAACTCCTACTCAGGATGGAGTCAAGGGGTTGTGGATCCCTCAGACCCACACCTGTCTATCCCAGCATCTCTGCCATCAGGCTAAACCTGCCAGTGTGCCAGGCACATACATTACCAGATCCAAGGGCCCACCCACAGCTCTCAAAGGCTAATAGTCATCTCATCAAGTCAACACTAAGTTACCATAATAAAATGTATACATATGATGGACCCACAGTTTGTAATTTTGCTTGTGTATGTCTTTATATCTGCAAAACGAATTCTGCAAAGGGGCAGATGTGTTATTCCAAAGAGTTGTGTATATGAATCAACATCACCCTTGAAAAGAACAGAGGTGGCCAGAGATAAGAGTTATGTCCCCGAGCCGAACTCACTGCCATGAAGACGTGGTATTCATAAAGGTGTTTCTGAGACGGGGGGAGACGGCCCAGTCAGTGAAATTACACATGCATGAAAACCTGAGTTTTGATCTCAGTCACCCGCATAAAAAGCTGAATGCGGTGGTGAGTTCAACCTCAGCATTGAGAGACAAAAACAGAGGCATCCCTGGAACATGCTGGGTAGTCAATCTACCTGAATCTGTGAGTCCTAAACCCCAGGAAGAGACCCTGTCTCAAAAACCAAAATGCAGAATGACCGAGGATAACACATGATGTTGACCTCTGGCCTCCACCCATAAACACACATGTAACCATATACAGATGAGAACACACACACACTGTCAAAAGAACGGATGCAGGAGTTAGTTACAGCCCAGTAGGTAGGCCTGTGCTAAAAAAGAGTAAACAGGGGGAGCCTGAGAGGACCATTCTAGAAGCCACACTACCGAGCTGAGGGTTCCTACAACCCCAGGTAAACGACTCAGCCTCCTGAAAACTGTGGAGGACACACACAAACACTACCACAAACAGAGCTGTACGGCTTTCACAAATCCACATTGTCACTGTGGGCCTGTCAGTCACTCGTGACGGATGGCCATAAAGACTGTCCTCTCTGCTTCAAATAAACCCAACACAGGCATGATCCCACCAAGGGCTGGCTTACAGAACAGGGTGACTTTTATTGGGATCCTGAAATGCTCTAGTCTGCAGGAAGCTAGGGCCCCAGACCCCTAAATTCCATTGGGATCTTGTAACAGTTGGGCAGCTGCTCTTCGGAACCTGCTAAAAGGCCTTTCTTGAAGACCACAGATGCTGAAAGCACAACTTGTGCCTTTCTGCAGTAAAAGACATTAAAATGCAAGTTCAAATGTTGTGTTAATTATTATCATTATCAGTCTACTCTTTACTTCTTTGGGGAAAGAAAGAACGCAAAACAAATGTCATTCCTGAGGGATTAAGTCAGCGTGGCATGCTTTGGCAAAGGCTGGGCAGCAGGCTGGATGTCCTTAGGAGGTGTCAGTTGGAGAAACTCAGGGAGACCCCTTGGTGACTCCCTTACACTTGTACCAGAATCTGCACCCTACAGAGGGGATGGCACCTCCTGTCATACAGAGAAGTATGGCCAGAACTCAAAGCCAAGCAGAGTCGGAAGATAGCACCAGTCTCCCCACCATACCACAGTCACGGTTCAGTGTCTTGGCCTGCTCTTTCCATAAATACATTCCTGCTTGTCAGCCATGTGGCTCAGAGTTTTGTTTGGGAAACATGGTCGCCATCCCAGCATCACAGTGGCTCCCTCAGATGTCCCTAAGGGATTAACAGATGGCGGGTCCCCTGGCACAGGGGTGAGGAAGCACACACCAGGCTCTTTGCTGGGTTCCCTGGTTGCTCCGTTGTTATTTCAGGATGATTAGCAACCACCTACCTCAGAAGGGAACCTCCTCTGTGGGGCATGATAGAACCAATGTCACAAGAGGGTTCATTTTGTTTCTCAATGCCCAGTTGTTTGGTCAACCACCAACCTTGAAGCAGCTGTGACAGTATTTTTCAGATGTCATTACCATGTATATAGTACCCTCTGAGCAAAGCACATTGTCTTCCACTACCTAGATAGCATTTGTCTAGCCAGTTGGCAGCCTTCAAGACTCAGGTCCCCTTACAAAGACAGAATTCTGATTCTGGGCTCCTTTTGCTCTCAAGTCTGTGTCACCATCTCTCACTAGAATTTTCAGCCATTGGTGACCTTTGTCTGGAATCATATAACATTAATTCCTCTGTCTCCACACGGTTGTACAGACACATCCTATTGCTTCTATCTCTCTGGAGAACTCTGAGTGGTACAATCCCCACCTGTCTTGACGGTAGGACACATGTGTTTTAAGCACACTTGTGCAGGCAGGGCAGCCCTAAGCATTTGAGTATGTACACATATAACATTCCACCCACCATCTCCCCACTCAAATGTGCACATACATGACATCCCATGTACCACCCTTCAACTCACATGTATACACACATGACATCCCATGCACCACCTCCCTCATCACTGTCTTAGGCTTTGTGAATTTTCCAGGACAAGATGGGGTGAGGTTTCCCTTGGTTTGGATTTGTTTCTGCTTTTGTTGGCAATGTTGGAATTTGACTGCGGGTTGTGGGAAGTCGGGGCTCCTCGCGTGGCTGAGGCAAGTTTTAGGAAACTCTGTTAATTGTGCCATCTGTTAATTGTGATCTCAGATGCCAAGTCCAACTGGTAAAGGTCAAGTGTGGATCTTTAGGTCCATGGGCTTTGTTGGAGACCATGAGGAAAATTACGGGTAAGGCACATGGAGAGATATGCACCTCCACAGGGCAGTGAAGGGTTGAGTCTCTAAAGGGGCCACACGTTCTGAACAAAGAGACTTCCTGGAAGAGAGAAAGTCCTTCAGACTAGAGCCATGGCAAAAGTTAAAGTGAGAAAGCAAAATTAGGTTCAGGGCTTAACCAAAAGTCAGCCAACATTGATAGAGCATCTATTGTATACTGAGTGTGTGAGCACAATCTAACTGAGCTCAGGGTCTGACAAACATGGAGGAACCACAAAACCTCAGAGCTTCTGATTAAGAGAGTCTTGGGAGTATAAAGGTCCCTTGAGCCTAAACTAGGCAGTTACTATCCCACTGGAACTCGGGTGGGGCTCGATGGTAACTTCCAACGTCACTCCTTCAGAGCCTCGGATGTAGAACCAAGCCTACTCAGCACAACCTATGAAAGATCCTCACAAGTGTCCTTCAAGGACAAAAACAGAGGGTGGACTTGATCCCCATGCGACCAAATGGACAGGAACTGGAGCATCATGAAAAGGCAGAAACTCCCATAGTTCAAGGTTCTTGGTTTAGAAACAAGGATCAAGATTGCTCCCTCAGCCTGAGCAGCCAGCCACAGGGATTAGGAACAGCCACAGCCTCGTCGGGGCACTCGGGGAGTGAGAACACTAGGCCCCTTTAGGACAGAAATTATGTGAGAGGGAGGGAACCACTGGAGAGGAGGGGCTGAGATGGGAGGGCCGGAAAGGAAGATGTAGACCTTGTGAGTTAGTCAGTAACCTTTCAGGTTCTTCTATTCCACTGGAGGCCTATAGAGCTCATTTTCTCTCATTGTAATCTTGTTTACAATATGTTAAAGATAGAAAATGGATCCACTTAAGGGAAGGAAGGAGAGGAGGAAGAGAACAGACGGTGTGTGCGTGTACACGTCTGCATGCACAGAAAGAGAGTAAGGCCATCCAGGAAACATCTCCCAGCTAACTTATTTATCTTGTCTGAATTCAAAGTGCTCTAGTCTGGCAACTGTCACTTTTGTTTCACAAGCGGTTGAACGGAACACGGGGACACTGGATTCACCCCTTCCCTCACACTGGGTAGAGTAAATTAAGGTAGGAGAAGAGAGGAAGACGTAGACCAGACGCGAGGAGAACTCTTCTAGGTGGCTGTCCCAGAAGAAGCAGATGGTCCATGGCATCCTTTTACTCCACCCAAGACAGCTCAGAATTCCAGCACAGGATCTCAAATATCTCTGGGTGTTTATGGAGCCTCTAGGACATGTCCCAGGTGTTCAATTCCCACCCAAGCAGTGCTCAGAACATTGGACAACAAGCAGAGACCTAAAGGAGTTTCCAATTCCTGACTCCACCCTGTCCCTTCCTGCTCAGTTTCTTCTCTCTTCTTCTAAACTTATAACTTGGGATTCGAGCCAAGGCCAGGACCCAGGGCCTTTTGACTGCCTAGGGATCCCCTTTCTGGGGTGTTCATTTGTGGGATCACAACAGCAAATGGTTAGAAATCAAGGACAGCAGTCAGGGTGGTGGTGGTTCTGAGAAAAGATGAACTCGAGACTCTGAGAAGAGACACCAATACAGGACGGCCCAATACTCACCCCTGTAACCTGCCCATCTCCCCATTGTGGCCAACAGATTGTATAAGGGCCTCATCAGACACAGGAGGGAAGTAAATGGCTCCACTGAGATCAGCTACAGAACTGAGGAGTCTCACACAGCTCTTGGTTCAGTAAGGGATTACTGAACCCTTATTGTCCTGAAGTTGAAGGACAATAGCAGCCATGATTAAACAAACCCAGGGTCCACCTGAGCCCAGTTCCTATGCAGGAGTCTGGGTGGCTCTTCAGTGAAGCCAGTTCTGCCTGCCACTCTGGACACTTGGGGAGATTTCAGACATACCTGGGTATTGTTAGGGGTCTTGTCAACAGAATCAGGAAACACTGGACCCTCAGAGTACCCCCTCTCCTGTGTGCTTTATTACTAAAATGCCTAGGTGGATGAGTGACTCTTCAAAGCCATGGCACAGAGGACTCTGACACCAATGGGCTTCCAGAGAGAGGAAACCCTGAAGGAGAATAACTAGTTGCCTTTCTAGGCTGAGGGGTTGTGCTCAGCCATCTCCAAGCTCCCAGACAAGGATTCCTAGGCAAGTTCCAGTAGATATCCCTAGAGATGCAGAGAACACCCAAGGAACTGAGTTTAGCATCATCCAGCCCAAGATTCAAGGGATCCAAGAGACAAGCTGTGAGATAGTGGCCACAAGGTCACACCCTATAGCTGCTTATAAGTCATGTCTTAGCGCACGGGGAAACCCCAGTGGTCCAGTGGGGATTGAGTGGAAAATAAAACAGAGAAACCTTCTCTATGGTTCCAGGGGAGGGTGCCTCTTATCAAAGGTGACACCTAGAGACACTTAAATACAGCAGCACCTGGTACTAGGTATTTGTGAGAGATTTTAAGATTGAACAGAGAGGCCCTCTGTGGCCATGGCTGTGGACATTGGGGTTAGCCCTGGGGAATGGCAGCCATGTGAGCCACATGTGTCACTCTGGCTTGGCATCCAAGATGGGCAGAAACGGAAGAAGCCATTTCAAGGGATGTATATCATTTGGGTCTGCCAAGCCTACCTTCCTACTTTGCCCCCACCCCAAAGCTGCTCTTAAGGGATTCCAAAGAGTTAGGAGGAAGGCTCAGCCCAACGAGCCTCTGGGGTAGGAGCATAGAACTCTGTGAGCATCTAAAGTCCCACCCCACCACATCTCAAATCCAGCACTGAGTTTCTTTGTAACTAGGTTCTCAGAGGGGAGGTGGGTTGCCCCTGGCCTGTGATAGGAGTCATGCTGCCTGGAGCCACTGCAGGAGCTGAATGCTGCACTGTGGTAGATTCAGGGATCTGAATGAGGTGGGCTGAGGTCTGAGCAAAAACCCCTGAAGCCTTAGGCCTGGCACAGAGCCACACTCCTCCCCCAAACCCCTAGGCCAACTCACTCAGGAGTGTTAATCCAGATGATGTCCAGGTGGCAATAGTAGACACACTCCTTGTCCTTGTAAGTGAAGCACGTGCAGCGGCGAGGGCGGTGGTGTGCAGGCAGCCCCTTGTCCTCTTGTTTCCCAGACCTGCCTGGTGCCCGTTCCTGCCCAGCGCTTTCAGGCTGTGCAGGCAGTGCAACTGTTGGGGACACAATCCTCTCACCAGGGCCAGCCACAGTCTCTTCACAGCCCCTCTCTGATCCAGCTTCAGGGGGACCCTGGGACACACTGGCTCTGCCAGAGTCCCCAGACTGGGGGCAAGGCACAAGTCCTGCAGGAGGAGGATTGAAGGGCTCCTAAGCTGCTGACACAGAGTTCTTGGCACCCACTACCCCGCCCCCCAAACCAGAATGAGACTCAACCAAACTTCTGCAATGTCTGGAGGAGGCTGGTTGCATTTTCCCCAAGTCTCCAAACTAAGCCAAATGCCTTAAAAAGTTTACAAAGCTCCGTGCACATTCAGTAAAAACTTGAGAGTTATTGCAGTCCCTGTGAAATCTGAAAGCTATTTGTTCTTCACTGGGTAAAACTCAAAAAAATTTTTGTATAGTCTCTGAAAAGTGCCCAAAGAAAGTCTCCCAAACTGAAAACCCCCAGACCCAGTGGAAGTTATCGCTATGTCTTCAGGCCCTTCTACCCGCCCCTGGGAGACTTCAGGGTGTAAAGCCAGACTTATCAGCTTCCCCGCAACACAGACCCGCGCCTGGCTTCCTTTTGTGTGCACTCCCGCGTGGAGAGGAGCGCCGCCCCGCCCCTCCCGCTTACCTGCAGCGGAGGTCACTGTGAGCCCGAGAAGGAGCCACAGCCCCGGCTCCATGAACCCCGATCAGGCGCGGGAGCACCGGGCCTGGAGGGTGGCCGCTTGTGACCGCAAAAGGGTAGTGAGACTGGCTACAGCTTTCGAGTCCTGTCGCTGCCTGAGCTGCGCGTCCCGGCTCAGAGTTACTTGGCTGAGGCGGTCACGAACTTTCAGAGCGCGCTGCCCATCCCTGCGCAGGGCTGGCCGGCTGTGGCTCAGGCTTTTCTGGCTCCCGCACCACCCCCTTCGCCTCCCCGCCCCTCCGAGGGGCTGGAACTGCCGCGCTGGGCCTTTGAACCCGGGGCTCACGGGGGTCGCTTTGCAAGCGCAGGGGGGGAGCTGACCAGAGGCGCATTCGCCCCAGGCTTACCCAGGGGTAGAGAGAGGCGGGGACGCCGCGCTCCCCGTGGGTGGATGGGGTAGGGTGAAGGCCCGAACAGCTGCTTGAAGGCCACACTCTGCCGGTGCTCACACTGCTCACTTACACATAGACTCACACTTGAAACCCCCTGCCCAGCCCAAAGCAACCTCACCCCCACCCCAAGAGCACCAAGACCATGAAAGGGCTGCACAGAAGGGCTGCTGGCTTCTTGTTCCTTTGAAGTCAGTCTAAAGGAAAAGTTCTATTCACCAATGGTCTTACCCTTGCCGAGGGCCCTTGTGCCACGGCCCTGGGTGTACTTTACTCTTCTGATTCATGGGTGCCCGAGCCAGCTCCCTGACTCTGGAAGATCTAAGTGACAGGTGGGGCTGTAGGACCAGAGCAAAGTCACAAAGATTCCACTCAACGTGAGTTAGCGGTTTCGGGGGAGCCCTATTTCCTCACTGGCCCCTTTAGTGAGGGGCCTCTCTCCAAAAGTCATACAAGTGTTGCTTTTCAGGGCACTGCGGTAGTTTAATGAGTCTACAAACCTTTGACTATTGTCATAAAATGTGGGTTTCAAAGCCATTCCTCCCCCTGCCAATATTTCTAATGATTGGCATTCTAAAAAGTAGAATCCAAAGAGGTGGCCCAGGTGGCTCTCATGAGGCAAGCCATGAAAGGGGTACACTTGTCATTAGAAGAAGCCCCAACCAGTCAGGCAAAGTGGTCCCATGGGGAATCCTATGTGAAGGGAAACTGAGGCCTCACAGCAAATGAGAAAGCAGATGGTAAGTAGAAAGAGACTAATGCCCCTGCCTCCAAGGAGTCCAGCTAAAGGCCAGTTGGTTTGAACTGCTGTGTGTCGCAAGACACTTTAGACTGAAGGCTCATACACAGAAAGATACTGCTCCCAGTTCTGAGGTCTTGGACGTCCAAGTATGTCCGGTGTCTATCATGGCTCATGGATGGCTCTTCTTTAATGGTGGATTGTGGTAGAAGGCCACGGTGCTCCGGTTAGCTATTACCACCTGACACCTCCAAGGTGCCACCTCCTAACAATCATCTTGGATTTCACCAGGTCAAGAGAAGTATCTATTATTCTCTCTTTCCTTGCCATTAAAATACCCATCTGCCATCGTCGAGGGCACTGACAGCCCAGTTGTCTTCACTGGTCTCTGTGGGTGTGGCCAAAGCAAACACTGCCTGGATGGACGTGTGCCCTGGGTCTTCACTCCAGCTGAGATAAGGAAGGTTAAAGGTGGAGAATCAGGGTTAAGAGTAAAAGACACTGTACAGAGGGCAGAGAGGAGGCAGGTGGCCCTCAGGGGAGGCAGAACTCTGGTCTTTTTTTTTTTTTTTTTTTTTTTTTTTTGGTTTTTCGAGACAGGGTTTCCTCTGTATAGCCCTGGCTGTCCAGGAACTCACTTTGTAGACCAGGCTAGCCTCGAACTCAGAAATCCGCCTGCCTCTGCCTCCCGAGTGCTGGGATTAAAGTCCTGTGCCGCAATGCACTCTGGTCTTTAAAGTGACTTGGATACATTGTAGAAATTCCAGAGGCCTTTTCTTTCCTATTCTGCTCTTGTTGCTGTTCCAAAAGAACAGTGGGGCCGTTCTCAATAATGTTCTAGCCAGCACTACTCTCTCTGTGGCCAAGGAGAGCAGTCAGTGGCTGGGCTCTGGGCAGGACTGGAGTCCAGCTGGGACTTAATGACATTGTACTCTACTCTTAATTGTGTGCTCATTGTTTATTTATGGCAATCAATGCTGGCTTTCCTTGTGTGGTAGAGATAGAACATTCCTTTCTAAATTAATTTTGTTAAATCAAAGAGAAGTAATCTGAATTGGAACATGATGTAACTCATTCGTGGCTCAGATGATTTGGTGGTGTGGTAAAATCACAAAGCTGCTTTGCCTGCCACCAACTCCTGGAAACAGGGGTGAACTCTAGTGAATGGACCACAAAACCAGGTGAGGAGGCCAGAAGAAAGTGCCAGGGACCAGCTGACTGCAGTGTCCCTGACAGAGTGATGCTTATCACCAGAGAGTTGGCATTGGGAAGAGAGAGTCACATCGTCTTTTGGAAATCGACCTTCAGAATCTGGGGAAATTAGCAAAACACTTAATATATTCTGACAAAGTAGTAGAAAGAATTTCACCAAGCTAGCCATCTATTTCTGGGAACTGGATGATCTAGAGAGACTTAGGAAGTTCTGCCTTGGGCTATCAAAAGCTTTATCCCTACTCTCTTGTACTGTAAATAACTTGGAGGTCTGTGATGGGGAACACGGACCAATTGGTCTTCCCTCCACCCCTTGGACCCCACTAGCGATACCACTGACAAAACAGCCACGGACTTACTAACAGTCACCTTGAAGGCCATATTGGTTGGCCTTGTTTACTGTCCACGCCAGCTTCATCTCGCTCCCTTACAGCTACACCTAGTAGTGTCTCTCGCAGGCCCTGCTCCCCGTTTGGTTCAGGTGGGTCCTCTGTAACCCCATGAGTCTGAAATTTTAACATAGGATGCAGTTGAGATCTGGGAAGCTGACACAAAGAAGACACAACTTTCTGGCCACAAGTTCAAGTCTGGATTAGACCTTTGACCATTTTGGGTAAATTAGTCAGTTTCAAGATCTTGACTAGAGCTCTTAAGAGAGTTCTCCATTCAGTGTTGTGATAGAGAAGATATCGGCAGGTCCTGGGAGGCAATGTTGACACAAAACAGGCTGAGTATGATCAACCTCAACATAGAGGAAGTGGAGTTCAAGAGAAAGACAGTGGGTTTAAGCTTTGATGTACTATTTAAGTTCCTGGATCCAGCTGGGCCTGAAATCCACACTGTTCCGCTCTGAACCAGCAGTAAGGGTTTTATTTGGTTCAAAATGTTTAGACTATCTGGCCTCCCATCACAGCCCTGTTACTTATCAGAGTTCAGTTTTGAATTCAGTACTAACTCATTCCAGGGCAGAGTTCACACTCATTAAGTGGTGCTAGCTCTTGAGCTCGTACCCTGAGTTGATACTCGATTTCATTCTATCCAGTGTGCTCCTGAAGGCCAATCACCGACTCTGCACCTCGAGTTTCCTGATTCTCAGCATCTCTTCTGAGAGGCTATGATGGGGAATCGTGGCCACGTGTCTCCTCAGAGGACAATAATAAACAGTCCTCTCTCCTCTGAGGTCTGCCAGTGTTCCTTGATCTTCCTTGGGTACCATCACTGTGTGTCCCAAGAACCTTCATCTCTCAGGACACTGCTGAGCCTCCGCCAAGGGCAAGCCTCCGCCAAGGGCAAGCTTCCGCCGCTCTCTCATGCATCTGCTTCTTCCCAGGTGGCAGATGTGTGACCGTCGCGTTGACACTGTAGCTCTCGTGGGTTGATTCAAAACCCAGGGTTGAGAACATTGCAGTTTATCTCAGCTAAGCGTCCCCTCCAGTGACCCCTGCCTGTACTTTATGACTCTTTTGAAGATTGTTTTCCCTTAAATTTAGGGGATTTAAGAGACAGGGACAAAATATATTTTGTAGTTTTCCATTATCCTAAAATTTCTTCCTCCACCCATTTGAAAGAGCAGTGGATGCCTGGGACTTTCTCTGAAGCCGGAGAATTAAGTCCCTTTCCGTGTTCTGCAAGCTTAGCTTTGTATCCCCTAGTCATGATAGTTCATCCTTAGACCTACCCACAGCTCCAGATGTCTTGCTTTAAAGGCAATGTACGTCACAAATTTGATTCCGTGAAATAAACCCATCACAAGCCAGACTTAGTGATGCAGCCTGTAAGCCCAGCTGCTCAACATGTTGAGAGAGGCAGGAGAATCCTCAGTTCAAGGAAGCCTGGGGGTCAACGAGGCCCTAAAACTTTTATTTATTTATTTATTTATTTATTTATTTATTTATTTATTTTGCATGCAGATTGCTGCCCCTGCCCAGTCCCTTCCCCAACCCCCTTATCTTCTCCTCTGAGAGAATAGAGGCCCATCTAGGTATCCCTCCATCCTGGAACATCAAGTCTCTGCAGGGCTAGGTGCTCCTTCTCCCATTGAGGCCAGACAAGACAGCTGAGTTGGGTGAATGAATTCCACAGACAGAAAACAGCTTTAGGGACAGCCCCCACTCCAGTTGTCCAGGACCCATGTGAAGACAGAGATGCACATCTACTATATATGTGAGGGGTGTGGAAGTGAGCTAGGCCTAATGCTCTTTGGTTGGTCGTGCGGTCTCTGAGAGCCCCAAGGGTCCAGGTTATCTGACTCTGTTGGTCTTCCTGTAGAGTTCCTATCCCCCTTGGGGTCCTCAATCCTCCACCGACTCTTCCATAAGAGTCCCCAAGCTCTCATTTATTTAAGTATGGGCTATATCTTGGTGGCAAAACATTTGTTTAGTATGCGTGAGTACTTGAGTTCTATCCCCAAAACCACAGACACAGACAGACAGACAGACAGACAGACAGACAGACACACACACACAGAGAGAAAGAGAGACAGAGAGAGAGATCACAGTGACAGTGACTTCTCAACTTTAGTCAAACCCATACAGCTCCAGCAGAAATTGTCCCCGAGGGCTGTCTCGTGAGCCTTGTGAGCTCTGCTGTGCACACCAGCTCTCTTAGTATCCCATCCCTACATGTTCTCTCTCCCACTCTTCTTCCACTTCTAGGTGACACTCCAGGACGTAGATTGAAACTCTGCACCTACCAATCAGATTCTTGTTCCCTATGATATGATCAGGATGACAGCTCTTCAAAAGTTCTACATCTTAGTCCTCAGAGCCTGTGGGTAATTCATCCAAAATGGAAAAGGGACCATGAAACAAGAAACATAAATGGATTACTTGTGGGTCCCAACATCATCATAAATGCCATGTATGAAAAAAGCAGGAGGAAGACCATAGAAGCAGTCATGGAAAGGGAAACCCAAGAACTAAGGTTGCAAGCACCTTCAGAAACTGGCAAAGGGCAGGCACAGTTCTCCCCTGCAAAGTCCAGAAGGGGTGTGCTCCTGTCAGCCTGGTTCTCAAAGATCTGACCTGCAGGGTGCATGATCCTAAATTCACATGGTTTCAACCACTGCTTGTGATGATTATCAAGCAACAAGACTGACAGAACTCACAGAGTTTCGTCCAAGGAGAGCTTGTTCCAGAGATGCTCCTGAGAGCTGAGCCCAGAAAGCCAGAGGTAACATGATTCTATGTTTTTGTAAATTTTTTAGGAGCATTAGATGGAGTGAGGGGCTTCTGGTAGCCATACCCACCATAAGGTGAGTGTAGCCCCCTGAATGAAAGCAACAGAGAGGGGAAGATGCAGTGAGGGGGACTGACTAAGGCATTGGACTCTTCATGGCTCCATGGATCTTTGCATCCATCAGCCAGGATATCTCCCTCTTTACTTTGCCCACCCAACTGGATTACTTCCTCTGAATTTGGAAGCATCTAACTGTGACTCTCCCACCTTACAGTTGTCTGGAACCACAGGAAGTACAAGCAGCAGGTGACAACTGTCTCCGGAAGCAGAATGACACTGGAAAGAGAAGCCCTTGCCAAGAGTCTAGAATGTCTACAACCTACACGCCTGACCGGGAAACCATGCACGCTCCTTCAAAACCCTTTCCTACAGGAGTTGACGCTACGTAGGGGAAGGGAGAAAGGCTAATTGATATCCTAAAGCTATCAGGTGCAGCGTTGCGCTAACCAGAGTCTCACCACTCCCTGGCACAAGTACCCATACCCACATGGGATCACTTTCATCTTTCCACAGATGAGAAAACAGCCCTTGAGGGGAACGTCAGCAGGGAGCAGTTTGTGTTTGGGAATTAGAAACTTTTCCCTCAGCAACATCTCCAGCTTATGTCTGTCCCAGTTCTCCCAGGAACTGTTACCCAGATGTGCATGTGGGAAGAAGGACATACGCACAAACACACATACACCCACCACTCTTCTCACCCAGACTTCATGCCTAGATGTGCACACATGTGCCACAGACACACACACACACACACACACACACACACACACACACACACACACAGACACACACACACAGACACAGACACACACACACACACACACACACACACACACACACACCACTCTTCTCAACTTACCTCAAACACTTGTACATTCTTGCTGGCACCTTTGGCACCTTGGCTGAAGGTGGGAATTTCAAGCATTTCAGCAGATTAACAAGAGGCTGCTTCTGGGCAAGCTAAGTCAACAGGACACAAACACACCTGCCTGCTTCACCACCTTGAAGCAGCACTGGCTTTTATCACAAGAATTTTTTTTTCCCACAAACTTCATCTTTCTGAGGTTGAGATACTGGTGAATTCCTGTGTCCCTTGAATGAGACCAGTCACCGGATTTTGGAAATTTGATTCCAGCAGCTGCCAGATGCTTTGAACTGTTTGCAGAATAAAAATATTCATGCACATGTTTCTTGCCTTTCACCTCGTTGCATGAAACCCTACCCAACACCAATTCAAAACCCAGGTCTTGGGGCCCCCATTGCCCAGCTGTTCAACCTCTCCCAGTATGTTTCCCCATCCATGAAATGGGATAATGAAAGAATGGCCCTATGAGGGTTTCACAGATCAAATGAGTATAGGTGTGTGAAGTTTTGAGTTCACACCTAGAAAAAATAAAACAAGCACTTAATAAGCTTTACCCAGCAGTGACAGCCACTACAGCAACTGTAACGGAGGGGGGGTGTTTCTTCTGCTAGATTTGAAGCCCTTGAGCGTGTATATTGGTTGTTATTCATTTGTTTGATTGATCCAGGATCTTACTGTATACACCAGGCTGACCTTAGACCTTTGGTGGTGCTGTTTTCCAGCACCTGCTTTCTGGGGTGACAGGTATGCACCACCACACCTCGCCCTAGTTGACACAATAGTGGACATTGTAAATGCCCACTAATGTAGTAGTGATGGTTAACAAAGCCATCCACTGGCTGCGTGGACCAGTGGCACAGCAATGCCCACTCATCTGTCTGGATATCAGCAGCTGGAGGACCCACAGTGTCATTGAAAGAGACATGGATGATCCACTCTGTGATTTGTATCCCTCATTCTCTGAGGGCTCCCTTGGAGTATCCTTAACAGGCGGAAGACACCCAGTGAACACCCTATTGGTCAGCTCATCTATTGCCAAGTCCACAGACATTCCATAGTCAACCCCCTGGGACCCAGGAAGGCACACATGGGAAATGATGGTGTGATATAGGAGGTATTATGAAGGATTGGGGCCACCTCTGGTGTACCATACCAGGAAATGAAATCCTACAACTGATACTGAACTGGGGAAATCCATCTACAAATAAATGTTAGATGAGTCAAACAAGAGTTTGGGAACCACCCACACCTAAGTCACCAATGTTTAACATCAGAGTCAGTGGCTAAAAATAGATGAATGTATAGGGTATAGGTGACTCATTGCTATTCAAATGTATGTTTGGTGGGTAGCTTTGTTTGTTTATACACTATTTAAGGAGGTCTTTTTGTTTATTTGTTTCCAAGGTAATAAGAATGAGAGACTGGAGTGCTGAGCACCAAATGGCACACCTACAACACACCCCTTCTTCCCAAGGCTCTGGGATAATTGAGGGAGAGGGGGCAGAAAGAGTGTAAGAGCCAGAGGCCATGGTGACAAAGAAACAGTGTCTTCTGGACACAGCAGGACAGCTGCACATATAAACTCACAGCAGATGTGACAACCTACAAGACCCATGCAAGCCCAGGCCAGACAAAGTCCCAGCAGGGAATACCGAGATGGGCAGGAAGTCCCACCCCTAGCTAAAGAGTTATTGGCAACTGATGGCTATTGGGAGACAGAAAGGCAGTTTTTGTTAAGGATGTGGGCCCTGGTAGGTCAACCAGGCTCCATTGGATGGCCACACACCCAAGAGTATATGAGTAGGACAGATTTAACATGATGGGGAAATCAAAAGGACATGAGTTGTGTGGGTAGGGAAGTGGGTAGGTCTGGAGGGTTTTGGGGAAAGGGTGAATAGGGTCCAAATACATTGTTATGAACTTCCCAAAGAAGTAATAAATTTGTTTAATGAAAAGAGACAGAGATATACCAAATTTGCCTGCTGATTTCCAAGAAGCCAATGAAGAAGGGCAGGAGGTGGTGGCTGAAGGCAAGACAGGATCCTGCACGGCCGCTAGCTTTGGATCTCCTAAAACTCAGACTAAGCTTCTCCCATCTCAAGCGACGGGCCTGACGAGTTTTCTTCTGAGGGAAATTTCACAATTGTGCTTTTAATGAGCTCCACATTTTCTCGTGTGAAACCCATTTCCTTCCAAAAGACCAGAGCAATGGCCTCAGCAGGGCAGCAGCTAAACAAAGGGATGATGCTGTTCAGTCTGGAAGTCATAACTCAAGTTCTGAAATCCAGAGAGGGCACACTTCGCCCTGCTACCTTCTCAGAGCCCGGGAGCCTGCCAGACTCTGTGGAGGATCAGGGAGGAAAGAGAAAGAGTTTGGTTTTATTTTTTATTAAAACCTGAGGATTAAATGCTTAGTTTACAGAGCCGTCAACCAGTCATCGGACAAACACATCGACTGGAAAGGCATCTTCTGTGTTTGTTCCCTTATTCATACAACTCTTCATCGAGTACCTACAGGGAGCTGGCACCATGCTAGAACAAAAGGTACCTCTGTGCAAGAGAGACAAGGAGACAAAAACAAATACCTAATTAACACGGTGCCAGGGCTGGCATCTTGGCTGTGCCTTGCTGTGACAGGGAGCTGAGAAGAAAAGTCAAGACATAAGGATTTTGGTTTTCCATGATTTCTGAAGTTTCAGGCCATGGTACCTAGGCTCTGGTGATCCTGGGCCCAACTGTGATAAGCCGAGCGAGCATCATGGCAGAGAATGTAAGCTCCAGCAAAGGAAGGCGCCTCATGGCAGAAGCCCACCAGAAGAGAGGGCCAAGGACACACTATTCCTTTCAAAGCTGTGTTACAGTCATCTGTAGGATGAGCCAAGCCTCACCACCCTAGTTACTAACTTCTCCCAACATTGATATAAAATTGTGACTATATCAGGATGTTAACCCTTTGATTGGAAGAGAGCTCTGATAGTCTGGTGAACAGAGGCCTTTGGCCCCTGAGTTTTTTGTTTGTTTGTTTGTTTGTTTTTTTGAGACAGGGTTTCTCTGTGCAGCCCTGGCTGTCCTGTAACTTACTTTGTAGACCAGGCTGGCCTTGAACTCAGAAATCCGCCTGCCTCTATCTCCCGAGTGCTGGGATTAAAGGCGTGTGCCACCATTCCTGGCTTTTGTTTTTTTTTTTTTTAATCTTTTAAATTTTTAATTAATTAATTAATTATATGTAAGTACACTGTAGCTGTCTTCAGACACTCCAGAAGAGGGTGTCAGATCTTGTTACGGATGGTTGTGAGCCAGCATGTGGTTGCTGGGAATTGAACTCAGGACCTTTGGAAGAGCAGTCGGTGCTCTTAACCGCTAAGCCATCTCTCCTGGCCCCTGAGTCTTAGGAAGAACACTTCATATTCTAACCAGCTCATATGGATGAGTGTTAAGGAAAAGGTTGGACACAGCCTGGGTGGAGAGATATCAATGGGGTGAAGAGAAGGGGCCCCCTTTTAAAGAATAGGATGGGAAACCCCAAAATGAGGATGAAGCTCAAGGCAGGTTTCCCAAGAGACCTGAATGGAGTCAGGTTATAAAACCTCAAGGCTCACCCTCAGTGGCCAGAAGGCATTGACTAGATGTTCAGGAAAGACAAGCTATGTCCCCTGTGTGCTTCCTGATTGCAGACACAGCGGGATTAGCTGGTTCACAATTCTGTCACCAATCCTTCTCTACCATAATGGGCTGAAACCTTCAAATCATGAGCCTTTCTTCCTTAAGTTGTTTTCTGTCAAACATTTAGTTATAGTGACAAGGAAAGTAACTGATACAGCATTCTTCATAGTAGTTACAAAATGCCAATTTCCATGATGACTAGAGAGAATCTTTCCCATCATTAGGGGCCATAGATCATTCCTACCAGATCCTTGCTGCACCCCAAGCCTCGCCCCTAAACTTTACCCTTAGTGGATACTTCTTAGCTTGCTCACACCCATCTACCAAGTGGGTGCCACCACCCTCCCATTTCTCAGGCATGAAAACTGAGGCTCGGGAGGAGGTGACTTGGCTAGAATGAAAGTGGTGGGGCTTTGGGTGCCATTCTAACCTAGGTGTTATAAACTCCAATGTCTCACAAACAAACCATACTCTCTGGACAGGCACATCCCTAAGTTGGAGTCCTGACATACCAGGAGGCATCAACTGGATGTTCAGAAAAGAGAAGACTGCTCTTTTTCTGGGACCTAGGGTTGCAAGTGATGGAATGCCATAAACAACAGAAAGGAGAGATGAGAGACCTGGGTCTTCACAGGCACAAGTTGAGGACCCAGATCAAGCCTTACCTGAAACAGACATGCATCTAGACACCCCTGTCTTTGTATCCTTTTAGTCTATGAAAACACTAAAGTGTGAGTATCTTCTACCTGCTGTGCTATACACGTGTTGGCCATCACCAGAGCCATCACCAGAGAAGAGATTAAAGATACAAAGTGGGTTAAGGCATTAGATGTGCCTTTTTCCAAAGCTGCTGTCATATTTACCCCTGGTTCTTCCTTCTGTTCCTTCTCTAGCTCCCTCAGAACCCAGAACCCCTGGTAGGCTGGTCATTTATACTTCTACCCTGGCCACCATGGCTCAAACCAAGCCTTTAAAAGGAGAGGATGCCAGTGGCTCCCGGGATAAGTCCCAAGCCTGGCATTTGCCTTTTCCTCGATGCTGTCAATAAATGATTGATTCACGACAGATGCGGAAATCAGGGTAAGGTCACGTGACTACAGTTAGGCCCACCAGGGATGAGCCCATCAGTCATCAGAGGATCCAGAGCCTTGTGTTTGGTACTCAGCAGCTTGCAGAGGTGTGGCAGTCTCTGTGGCTTGCCAGGGAGCTAAAGGAAAAGACAGAGAGTTGCTGGAGAACAATGGGAGACAGACACAGTTGGAAGGGAGTAGGGTCTCCAGCTGTGAAGGAGGCATTCAGTGGCGGCATCGCCATGCCTCAGGGGTCTTAGGACGTGGTTGTCTTCTATAATCTTCTACATATCTGGAGTTATGCTGTAACTGAATGATTGCCTGAGCCTGGGTTCATGCTGCTTTTGTCTTTTACTTGATTTAAGAAAAAAAAATCCCTTCAAAATGTTTGCTTTAGAAAGAGATGACGTCAGTTACCTAAATGGAGACCAGTCTCACGTGTTATAAACAAAAGGAAATTATAAAATCAAATACATGCGCCCAAGGCGTGACAGTTGCCGATCTAACTGGATATTACTGTGTACTAACAGATTAAGGTTTTAGCTGCCCCTTTCCACCTGCTTTTCGATACATTGTGGGCGAAGGCTTCAGCACCCCAGCTCGGGTTCATTCAGGTGCAGCTCTGAAGACGGGTGGTGAACATGTGGCTCAGGTCTGCAAGCCTTAGCTTCCTCCTCGGGAAGAAAATGGTAGCAATAACAATGCCTTGGTGGCTCCCCACGCTGTTGGGAAGGACTTAACTGAAATGACATGTGTGTAATAATATGCTCCTCAGAATAACTTCACATATGGATACCATCATCCCTTGTGCTACAGGGCCAGTGTTGAGACTAATCTCCGAAGACTTCCTGCCTCTGCCGATGGTGCTGTGGCAATCTTTAGCTTCAACAGCGTTCCTTGTTTATCTAGCTTCGGCAGTAGCACTTGCTCATCTGGCAAACACTTAGCCTTCCTCCTAAGAACTACTCTTTAGCAGGAAGGCAACATCAGCCTGGGGAAAGTCCACCGGTAGAGATGACAGCGAGTGGAAACATAAGTCCAAAGGGTTAGACCCCAGCAATTTAATGTCTTCTGTAGAAGCAAAAAAGGGCCCAGCTCATGCCCAGGTACTAAAATGGAAAGAGAAACAGGAAGAGGGAACACCAGGCATGCAAATAAGCAGATACGGGCAGCCAATAGGAGAGCAGCTCTAACAAACGGACTTCCTAGTGGGGTTGCCTTTGGACAACTCTGAATTTGAGTCCTGAGGATCTCTGCCTAATGCCCTCCATTCTGGTCGAAGGTCAAAGGGACGTCCCAGGAGAGGGTGTGTCAGCACAGACTGCTTGGTGCTGGTTCCAAAGGCTGCCGGGGTGTGTCTCATTGTCGCCTAGCAAATTGCTGCCACAGCCAGTGTTCCCATCATCCAAGGACCCACCACTGCTCACAGAGAGCTCCGTGTTGAGCAGATGATGCAGGTGATGGGCTGAGATGGCATCTCTCCAAAGCAGTCCTAGCTTGTGGGGCTGGGAGATAGTCAATCCCTTTGCAGAATCTAAGAATTAATTAGAACATCAACACTATGATGGAATGAATCTGCTTCAAGAACATGTGGTCCTGTACGCAGTCTACCTCAAACCAGGTGTTGTGCTATAGCACCAACAGGCATGGGAGGTGAGGTCTCCATCGCAGGATTACCAAGAGAAATGCAGGTAGCAAAGGGTGCATTTCTCATCCCCCGACCAGGGGTGAAAGTGGAGGGAGGTTTTGCAAGTTGTTGAAGATTCCACTGCTGGACTCATTATTTCCCTTTATAGTCTACACAGAACAGATGTTCTTGAGTGTGCTCACCATCAGAGAAAAACAGCAACTAAAAGATTAAGTAGCTGGACTTGGGTCATAAAGCTAAGAAATGAGATGCTGGGGCCAGAGCTAGGTCTGTCTGCTGCCAGATTCCTGAGTTTTCTCACCTTCCCTGTGTCTGTGGTCACATCTCCCTGTCCTACCATGGCCCTCAGATGTGAAGGGACCTCTGAGGGTCAGGCATACACTGTTGCCATCTTTAGGACCACAGCACATGTCAGTACTGGTAGCTCTCATCAAATGATTTTGCAGAGCTGAGCTGACATCTGAAATGTGAATGAGAGTGCTCATGGGTAAGATATGCTGACACCTGAGGTGAACCAGTGCCTCCTTGAAGACCCTGCAGGACTCTCCTGGGCTTGGGAAATCTTTTTCCATCTAGAACTGACTCATTACAGGCACTGTTCTGGTCACTTGGAACGCCACCAAAGGATGTCAGGGACTCCCCAGTCAGATGCACTGCCTTGTAAGATTGACTACCCAACTGCTAGATTCTATGGTAATCAGAAGGCCCCTCCCATCCCTGGCTAGCCTAGGTTTATCCCAGAGATAAGAGGCAGGTGAGTCATGACCTCAGAGAACTTGAAAGCAGGTTCACACCCTGCACAAACATCTGTGGCACTTGACAGTCTGTTTCTGGTGGTACTCAACTCAGTCACCTCCTCTTATATGTGACCAGCACAGGAGCCTGGCAATGGCCTCTCAACATGGACAAAATGGATGTTGGTGGTCATTCTTGTTAGTCTGAATTAGGTGATCTGGACCTTGGGGGACCCTGTGCCTGGAAAGAAGAACTGAAAAACTGACTGAAGATAGACAGGATTTCTTAGTAAAGGTTTCTCAAAAGCAAACTGTGGAGGAAAGGGTTTCCTTTCTTATGTTACCACATCCCTTTTTATCATCGAAGAAAGTCAGGGCAGGAACTCAAGCAGGGCAGGAACCTGGAGGCAGAGGCTGACACAAAGACCATGGATGGGCGCTGCTGACTGGCTTGCTCATCATGGCTTGCTCGCCAGGATCACACAGCCCAAGGATGATCCCATCCATAATGGACTAAGCCCTTCCACCTCGACCACAAATTAAGAAAATGCCTAACAGGCTTGCCTATAACTCGGTCTTTTGGGGGACATTTTCTTAACTGAGGCTCCCTTCTCTTAGATGGCTATAGCCTAGCTGACATGAAACCAGCCAGCAAACAGACCAATAACAAACAACATGTTATGTGACCTTGACAAACTTACAGTCATAATGCAGGTAGCCATGAGTGACAACCATGTAGGGGAAGGGACAATCACCGCCCCTGACTCTCATTCACCAGGCCTCATATACTCCACAAGAAAGCAAGGCTTCATCCCCCTGGGTGCTCATGCAGATGATGGAGAGAAAACAGGCAACGGGAAGGTAAATAACATGGAAAGAAAACATGAACTTAAGGTCCCTTAAAGGATCTGAATGGAGTGAAGCAACATGGAATATGGAGGGAGGCCACTAATCTATGCATGGTCTGCAAAGACCTCCCTGTTGGTAGACATTTGAGCTCATCCCAAAGAAGGAGGAACCAATAACTTACATATCTGCCAAAAGTGCTCTCTGTAAAGGAAATGGAGTGGGGAGAGCCTGGCCAGGTGGAGTCTGACTTAGCAGAAGGAAGAGAGGAAGGAACCTGTGAGCATCCCTGTACAGAGTTGGTGCCTTAAGGAAGTTCTAAAGCCAAGGTCTCCATAGCTGTACTCAAAGCAAGGGTTCTAGGGCAGAGACTTCCTGTGCCATGTCCAGTTTCTGGGGCTCCATGACCATGGCAATCTCTGTCTCCATCCTTGCTTGCTCCTCCCTGCCCTTTATCTCCTCCCTGATGTAAGAACAGCTGTCTCTGGATTTAAGCCCCACAGTACCTAATTATATCCACAAAAGTTCCTTCCTTCAAGTAAGTCCACATTCACAGGTTCTGGGCAGATCTTTTGGGGGAACCACCATTTCACTCACTATGGTCTTCTCCTTGGATCCCTAAAATGTATTCATCCCACATGCAAAATACATTCACCACTTCCCAACACCTAAAGTCTACCTGACACACGCACTCTGCACCTAGAATCTCCTCTGGAGACCATCAGCGTAGTAATCCCCAAATTCATGGTCAAACAACGGAGAAACACTGGATACCTGTCCTTGGAAAATATCTCTGGCTACGGATCCTGGGACTCGAAGTCAGGTTATGTTTCCAAAAATGCCATTGTGGGACCCATGAGAGAATGACATTCCTCCTCAAGAGCAGAGACCTTGAAAGAGAAGACACGCTGATCTCAAGCAGGTTGGGAGAGCAAGTAGGAGCAAGTAGGAGAGCAAGTCCTTCAGACTGAATGAAGTTCTGGGAACACCCCTCCATGGCTGAAGGCTCCATCTTGTAAAGCTAAAGACTGCTGTCTTAATGTTGGCTCCTTCCTCTTGGTTAAGGCTATTTCTTCTTCAGGAACACTCAGCTTCACTCTCTAGCCCAGACCCCACACCTGGCAGCTTTCAGAAACACATTCTGAACCCTCTGGGCAGTGGTTCTCAGCCTCCCTATTGCTGTGACCCTTTAATTCAGCTCCTCGGGTTGCAGTGATTCCCCCAACCATAAAATTATTTTGGTGCTATTTCAGAACTGTAATTTTGCTACTGTTATGAATCATAATGCAAACATCTGTGTTTTCTAATGGCCTCAGGCAGGAAGCCACTTGAGATGCTGATATGGATGAAACAGGAGCTATTGGTGGCTTTGTCTAGAGTGATCAGTGGCCAGAATACAGGCCCATGGTCGGATCAAGAACGGCTACACAGGCAAAGATAACTGGATATTCACATAGATTGAAGTTGGAAGGCAGAAAAGATTGTACAGGGAGGATTAGAAAGGCTTCTAGGACTCGAAGACCATTTGAAGGAGGGACTGCCGAGAAGGTGTGTGGAAATGTAAGCTGTGCTAGTAGAGGGGACCCCACGCACACAGCAGCTGAAACTAGACTCAGCCCCACTGGACTTTCTTTCAGACTTGAACACAACACAGAGAAGAGATTTCATGAGAAGAGAGTGAAAGAGTTCTTGAAGGCCAGCAACATAGCCCAGCTTGCTGAGATAACCTGCCCCCAGCTCCTGCATCTGTATTCCCTCTCTTCACACCAGCCCAGCTCTTCTGATGCCTTAGAGAACAGGCTTAAGTTTAGTTCAGGACCCCAACAGCTCCCACCAGCTTGCTTCAACTCATCATCACCGTCACTAGCATTGCAAAACCGTGTTAACATCACCTAACGTTGCGAGACACAAAAGAGAGTGATAGATGAGCCCTCTGGACAGAGGAATGTAGATGTGTGTGAAGATGCACACTACACACTAGGAGGCACCTGGGAGCTGCCTGCTCTGCACACAGTGTTTAAGAGATGCTGGGAGCTTCTGTATGTTCATCCTTGATCTCCTTGCCTCTGAGATGTCCCCCATTAATCCATTTTTGATGACACCAGTGGTCTTGAAGTGGTACCTAAGCTGAGCTACTTCTAGAGTACCCAGCACGTTTACTCTTTTATGGACCAGGTCATTAAAGACTTATCAGGGCTCAGCAAAATCACCACACAGGAACAAGGGTGAGGCTAGGTCAGAAACTCTGACTCCAGACCTGTGTGCAGATAGATTTCGTATGAGGCTCTGGGACAAGCTCACTTGGCAGAAACTCAGAATAAGATACCTGGAGGCACAGTTCTGAGGATCAGAAAGGATACCTAGAAAAATGGGACTGAAGGGGAGAATCCAGCTGTGTTCCAACTCTACTAGGATACTGGGTGTGAGGTGACATCCTCACACTAGTGGCCACTTCCACTGTCCCAAGGGCCATTTGTCTTGGGCTCATTTGTTTGTTCAATTTGTTAGAAAATGAGTCTTTGGCAGTCATTCCTGCACCCTGGCTAGGGGGAAGAGCAGTCATCACAGTTTCTTGTAGATTCTATATCCATGGATCCAACCAAGCACGGATGGAAAGCATTTCGGGGCCAAATGGAACTATTGTGAATATGGACAGACCATTTCTAATCATTACTTTACACTCAATAAGTATAATGGCAAATTTTGTAGCATTGATATTGTGTGAGATGGTAGCATGATCTAGAACACTTAAAATATGCAAGAGGGTGCACATCAGTTATAAGCAATTACAGTGTCATTGTGTATGAAAGACTTGAGCATCTAAAGACGTGAGCACCCTTGGAAGTGATAGGAGTCATTAGATAATCCTTATGATCCCCAGAGATGCTGAGGGATGGCTCGTTGTCTGCCCACATCAAATACTGATTTCTGTAGCACTCCACGGGTAACATGGGCTGATACGATCTGACAACATTGATCCAGATTAACTTTAGCAAAGTAAACAGGAAAAGTGCTCAACCACACCGAGGTACAAAAGTCACAAGAGAAATCACACACCATTCTCATTACCTATAAGACGGTAGTTCAGCTAGATGGATATGGAGATGTTCTGGGATCCATGAAGTGGAGAATTCAAAAGAAGAAATCTCAATACAGTGAGAGTTTCAAGGGTATAAACCACAAAAGGAAGACCTGAGGAGAAAGCTGAGGGAACTATTTTTATAAAAGTGCCAAGAATTTTCAGTGAAAATGGACCATCTTTTCAACAGATTATGGTGGGAGATGTCATTATCTATGTGCATGAGAATGAAGGTGGACTTTTACTGACAGCACATGCCAAAATTAGTTCAACCTGTGAGCTATAGTAATGACCAGTGTGGCAAGACATGCTCATACTTACAACAGTGACATGAACCTTATACGAATAACTGTCTTAGTTACTTTTTAATTAGTTTTTGGTTCTATTTATATTATATATATTATAATATATATATTATATATATATTATATTATATATTATGACTCTTCTATGATAAAACACCATGACCAAGGCAACTTATAAAAGAAAACATTTAATTTGAGGGCTCATGGTTCCAGCTAGAGTCTCTGACCGTCACGGCAGAAAGCATGGCAGCAGGGACATGGTGCTGAAGCAGTAGCTGAGAGCTTATATATGAACCAATTGGGAACAGCATGGGCTTTCAGTACCTCAAAGCCCACCTCCACTGGCATTTCTCCCTCAAAAAAGCCACACTTTCTAACTTTTCTCAAACAGTCCCACCAACTGGGGAGCTATCCCCATTCAAACCATTATAGTAACCACTTTCTGATGTATTTCAGAGCTGCTCCATGGGCGGAAACCCAGGCCCGATACTGTAAACCTGGCCAAGAACCCATGTTTAGGGAGCCCACAAGCCCCAGGGAAGACTCTATTACTGCTACTTTGCTAAATGGATATATATTCAAACTGCACTTAAAATCCATGTCTATAGAGCCACAGATTGGCTTCACTCTCAGACTCTGCCAGAGAAGCTTCCTTGTGCTGCAAATGGTGGGCAATACAGAAACCCATACCTGGTCACAGTGGCTGTGGTGTACTCATTCATAGATGGGACTTCTGTCTTGTGTTCCTCCCCGCAGTGTTCAAAGACCATCAAGGAAAAGGGAGTTGAAGGATTGTATGAGCTTGGAGAGGAGGAAAGAGAAACAATGACTCCAGGTTATAAAGAGCAGTTAGACTCACGAACTCACCACAGCTGTGATTGCAGACCACAATTGTGTAAGACCTGGACAAGATCAAGCCAGGCAACAGCCCATCATGGAGGTAGGAAGTGCTCACAACCCTCTACCTCTAGCCTAGGAGTTGTTAACTGTTGTTGGTTTCTTGAGAAGAGAGAATCCATTTTCTTTGAGGGTGTGTGACCCTTGGTAGGTCAACCCTGAGGCTACAACCAAGGGTACCTGGGCAGCACAAACTGGAACAAGTGGGCTAATATAGACGGAAGGAGGACAGAAAGTTAGGAAGGACTGGAGTTTGAGGGTAGGAGTGGATCTGGAAGGAATGGGATGAATATGGTTAAAACACATCGTGTTTGTGTATAGAATTCTCAAAATAATGAAGTATTATTCTAAAAATTAGCATAAATTGTACCAAAGGTCTGAAGACATACTACAAGAACTATAAAACTCAGACCATAAATCTCTTAGAAGAAAGAATGCAGACAACAAAGGCAGAAATAGCTAACTAGATCCATGTCAACTCCAAGCCCTTTTGTGCACTGAGAGACACTGTGAACGGAGCAAAGAGAAGAGACACAGAACAAGTGTGTGCAGTCATTTATCCAATAGTGGTGATGTGCGCCATATGCAACAGATTCCAAAACTCCATAACAACAAAAATTCAAAAGTGGCAAAGAACTTAGAGACATGCTTTTCCCCAAAGAAAAATATATAATTGGCCAATAAGCACGTGGGAAAATGTGCCTATCACTAAGACTAGAGAAATTCAAGTGAGAACACTAGAAGGGCAGGCAAGCTGGCTCAGCAGGTATAGGAGCTTGCTGCCAAGCCTGACTGTGACCTGTGTTCCCTGGTGGAAGGAGACCCAACTCCTACAGGTTATCCTCTGACCTCCACAAGCAAGCTGTGGCACATACCCTTCACCCATGCATAAATGTAATAATAATAATAATAATAATAATAATAATAACACTCTTTAAAGGAGCCATAGTGGCATACTCTCTATGAGCATTAATATGTCAACAGTTTGTTTTTAAGGAAGAAAGAAGCCAGAGGGGAGAGGAGGCAAGAGGAAGAACACAGAGAGGCCTCCAGCTTTGGGGGAATTTTAATCTCACATTCTAGTTGGTACATATATAATGGAAGGCCTCCCTCCAGCTCAGTGTTTGTTTGGAATAAATATGTCATTTAATAACGTTTTTGGAAAAATATCTCAAGTTAAGGAATTCTTTTGATGTTCAAAGAAATTAAATGACAAATTGTTCCAGAGAGTTGGCAGAGGCAAGGAAAAGGATTCTATGCTATTTACACTTTTTTTTTAAAAAAGCTTAACCATTCTCTATCTGTCCCTCAGATTTTCTTAAAAAAAATAAATAAATCAGTTTTTATAAAACAGATGTTTGCATGGGTTCCTCCAGGCAGGACCTGGGCTCACCCACTGATTTGATCAGGTCAGTTTAAAGAGCTGGCATATTGAATAATTGGTTTTCCAGGCCTTCTGTCTTCCTGATTTGACTGATTCGATTAATTTAAAGTCAACCTTTTGGCTTGTCACTAAGGAGCACAGGACTGCCTGTGACATTTCCTTTTGACCACTGCCCTTTCTGCTCCTTCCCCCAAACTCTGGGCTCGTGTGAAGAGGAGACAGAGTAATTACTGGAAAGTTGAAGGATCCCGGAAACGTCCCAACAAAGTGGATGTGATGAGATTAAACCCTAAACTGAGAACAAGCACCGTCCGCTACGACATGTTTAGGTTGTCTTTCACCATGGGTCCATGTTCACCACACTTTTCTGAGAAACAGAAAAGCATTGTGGGTAAAAGTTGGGTGAGCCTGGAGCCTCATTTTGCCTCAGCTGAGGCTGTGTTGACTCAGGGCCTTTGTTCTGGCTCACAATGGAATCCTGAATAAGACTTCATGTTGAGCAGTAGCCTTAGACTCTTGGGAAAACAAGGCGTGGGGGGCTCAGGAGAAAACACTTACATAAAGCAGAAAGCAGGCCAGAGGTTGTCTAAATAAGCTTTGGAAAACAGGCATTCTCAGATCCACTGGGATCTGTTCTGAGGAGCAATGGGCTTTTGGAAGCATCCAGATTCCAGAGAAGATATGGGGGCATATAGGGAGAACAACACCCATGCCAGAAACCAATTTTTAAAAACAAGGTGTTGGAGATCCAGCCTGAAGGGTCTCCTCTCTTCACGTGGACATGAAGGAAACATAAACCTTGCAAGGGCCCTTGTGAGATTTTCACACACTCCAGCCAGAGGATGGGGGACATGCGCCCAGTGACAGGGGCCAATTAATTACAGGATTCGTTATAAACAGCTTGCTGCATACCTTCAGCACAGAGAGAATTTGTCATCTCAAGAAGAATTTGACGTTCCAAATAAATAAACGCTATTAAGATGATAAGCAAACTTCTACCCCCTTCAAACCTCTCCATTCCTGAGAGACAGACAGGGTCTAAATGACAGGATGGTGAGAAGGGTTCAGGCTGAAAGGAGATGAGCCCCGGTGAGCCAGCAGGGAATGGTGAGAAGGCCTGGGACAAATGAGGCCAATGTAGCTCCCAGAAACTTCAAGAAGGCAAGTGGCTGGGTCAGCTTCAGCTTGTGCATGTGGCAATGCCCTTCAGAGCCATTAAGTAAGAGCAGGATTCCAGGTGTGCCCTTCCTGACCCATGGGCTCTCATCTGATTTTATTTATTTCTTGTGATGAGGTCCAATCTACTGGTCCCTCCCTTTCTCATGTTTGTGGTGTGTGTGTGTGTGTTTGCATGTATGTGGGTGTATGTGCATGTATGTGGGTGTATGTGCATGTATGTGGGTGTATGTGAGTGGTATGTATGGGGCTGGTGAGTGTTGCGCATGCTTTGGAAACCAAGGTTGGCATCAGGAATCTTCCTCAGTCACTTGCCAGCAAGCTTGCACATCTGAGTACTCTCACTATAAGCAAGCTGGTAAACCACACAGCATTCAAAGGATTCTGAGGACCCAAACTCTGGTTCCCGTAATCACATGGAAAGGACTTTATTTGTTAAACCATCTCCCTCCAGCACCCTTTGCATAGGAGTTTAGGGAACATGCTCAGGAAATTACATGTTTTGTGAGTGTGGTCTACATGTATGGATGTGTCCACATCTGTGCTCATGTGAGCGCATGCATTTGGAAGCCACGGGTCCACATTACTTGTCTTTCTCTATTGCTTATAGTCTGAGATGGGATCTCTCTTGATCACAGAGCTCACTAGGGGTTGGTACTGTCTCTGCCTTTCCAGTACTAGATTATAGCTTCCTGTTGCCACACATAGCCTTTATGTGGGTGCTGGAGATCTGAACTCTTTGTGGCAAGGACCTCACCATCTTCCTAGTCCCAGAAAGTTCTTCGTGGTAACATGCTGTAAGTAAGCTTATGTGACAGAGGTTTGCTCTTTTAGGGATAGTTGACAACATAAAAACACACTTTGAATTGCTACTTCCTTGTGTTTTTGGGCATTGTTGGCTGCTGAAATCTCATGGGTAGAGAGCAAGGATGCTCTGAACACTACACTGAACAGAACAAACAACTGGCTTAATGTCTATGGGCAATGGTGTGGGACCCTGGTCCATTCGAGCTTCTAATGGGTGAGATAGCAAAGCCTTACTGAGCATTGTTTTGGGTTCCAGACTCTGGGTACACAAACTAGAGGGGAGACAGGGACTGAGTACCACCCAGACACGCTCATGTGGAAGAGACTTTGCTGTGCCCAGCCACTCCTACCAGCGGGGATAATCTGTGAAGTCGGTATGCCTGTCACCCTCACAGGAGCTCTGCTTGGACAGATAACCATCATCAGGCAACCAAAACCAGGTCGGCTTCCCTTCTGTGTGCTATGTTTTCCTCCATCTGACCCTGGCAAGAGGCTTCTGTTTCTCATCAGAAGCTGGCCCCATGTTCTTCCTATTCTCTCAGAGACACACTATAACTGGTTAGTGTCTATCTAGGATTTGGACCTTTCCCTGGAAAATAGTGTCAAAAATAAATGCACTACACTGTGCCTTACTAAGAATAAATGCACTACACTGTGCCTTACGAAGCCAGGTCTAGATGTTCTGTGCAGCCCTAGTGAGGAGTGCAGAGCCGAGAGAATGTCTGATGAGCTTTGGAGAATTCCCAAATCCCGAGAGACTGGGTCAACAACACTGTTGGGTCTTTCTTCTGTCCGCCCCTCACCAATAAACAAGAACTTGGTCTCTTTTACGATTCCAGACGTGCCATGAGGTCTTTTTTTTTTTTTTTAACAAATCGGAAAATATGACTTGAAATCGTTATTTGTGAAGGGAAAGGAAAATCTCACGATTGCTGCTTTTACCTCAAGGATAAAAATCTCATTTGAGTTCTTGAGAACATAGATGCCCCAAAGCAAAGGAACAAGGCCTGGCTGAGAATGGTGGGACTGAGGTAAGTTTTAAAACATTTGGAGGTAGAGAGTTCAGTAGAAAGTATACCTCAATCACTCGGACAAGTACTCCACCTCTCTCTCTCTCTCTCTCTCTCTCTCTCTCTCTCTCTCTCTGGCATTTAGGAGCTGCCCCATATGGATACATATCTTCTTGATAGAGTGACAGATGCTCTTAACCCCTGAGTCATCTCTCCAGCCCCCATTTTTACTTGGAGAACAGCTTTTGATGTAGTAGCCTGGTGAGAGCCCATGTTGAGGCTAATGTGAGTATTCTGAGTTAAGACGAGGCTAAGGGGGTTGGTTGGCAACTTAGAAGCTTCTGACTCATGAGGTTTAGCTACTTTTCCTGTTGTTGAGACAAAACACCCACCAAAAGCAACCCAAGGAAGGGAAACCGTGTTCTATCTCACAGCTTGAAAGGCAAGTCTAGCATGGTGGGTGAGGCAGTGAGCACAGCTTGCCAGCATCTCTGCCAGGAAGTAGAGCGAGATGAGCGAGCACTGGTGGTCCACTGACTTTCCCCCTTCTTTCTGTGGTCAGTACTGATATCCTGGTCTATGCATGATACTGACCCACACTCAGGATGAGTCTTCACTTGTAGGCTAACCTTCTCTAGAAACTCCTTCACAAGCGAGCTAAGACATGTCTCCCAGGGGACTCCAGATCCCACCAAATTTCCATCACTTTGTTACCAGGCTGTTGTCCTACAGTGAGCCGAGGACAGCCTACAGGTGCAACCATTTACACATTTTTGTCTCACTCTGTAGTCCAGGCTTCCCTCAAACTCACGGCAAACCCACTGCCTCAGCAGGAAGGCAAGTATCTTGCCTTCATATCTGTATGTACCAAAGGTCTTGGATTTCAACTTGGGCTAAAGAAGACCTGGTAAGAATGTCTTGCTTCTGCACCAAGAAACCTGGAATGAGGTTGCTTAAGCATGGTTCCTTCCATAGTGATCTGAGAAGCAAATTCCACATTCTAGAAGTACATTGTGAGTTGTCACACCTGGCCCATGGTAAACAGTAAAGTGTGCTGTGGTGAAGCACAGTCGCTGGACTATCTCTTGAGAACAGGCACGCTGGACGTGAACATTGAGTAGTCAGACTATGTGTCATGGGAGGAGGATGGTCATTTAAAGATCCTTTACTTCTTGTAAAAGGTGAAGGTAGGGCTTGGCTTGTTTGTTGTGTGATGGCCACTCTAGTATAGAGCTATGTCCCCTGCAGAGAGACTTCTAGTCAAGATGACTTGAGGGGCTGACATACCACTCTAGTGAGAAGGCGCTGTCAGAGGACGGTGAGGCCTCCTGTCCTTTCATTTAGAGGCTCACATTTTTACAGAACTTCCTATTTTGCAAAGTGACTTTTATGTGTTTCATGCCTTCCAAGAGTATTCTATGACTGGTGTATCTGGGGGGGGGGGGGCTAGGACTTTGCCTCCATATTGGTGTGTAGCAGAGGCCTTGGGTTTCCACTTAGGTTGAAGGAGGCCTGGTGAGAAAGTTGCTTGTTTCTGCACCAAGAAGAGTGGAACTGGGCTGCTTGGCACGAATCCTTCCGTCGTTGTCCGAGAAGTTAACGACAGCTGCAGCGGATGACCTTCCTGGCCACACTGTCCTCCTGAGAGTCGTTCTGCTACACAAAGGATCTCCCTTCTTGTGGCTTGCTGTCCCCACCGCATGCTGGGCCCGTCATTCTAATCCTCTTCCTTTTGTTTTCTGGGCTGTTCATCCCTGGCCAGAAATTGCTATGCTGTTTCATATTCTGGTTTCCCACACACCCCAGTACCAAGAGCTTCAGCCTTTGCTCTGAGCATCGAGGATTCTTTGGGAGCTGCTGAACAAAGCAAAAGAGACTGGAACATTACTGGGATGGAGGTAAAGATGCCATCGAGTCCCTGATTTCGGGTTCCTTGAGGACGGGGCCCAGCCTGGTTCATCTTTGTGGGAAACTGAAGTGGACACTGTTACCTGAAAAAGTAAGAAGTCTTCCAGAGCCACTTACTTTACCCACCTAGGCATCGTGGACTGGGTATATGCTCTTTCTTAGCCCCTTCCATGCTCACCATTGTGTCTCCAAAGTGACCCAGTGGGATCAAGGCCAGTATCTTTGACAGCATGAAGGAATGTATTCCCTCTCTCATCTTCTTCCCTAAAAACTATAAGTTGTGGTGAAAACACCAGGCAAACCTGACCTGAGGAAAACTGCATAAAAGATATGGCCATACTACCTCAGCATGTTCAAGGTCATGCCAAGGTCAATGTCACTTCCCTGCAAAGACTCCTGTGCTTAAGGCTTGGTCCCCAGATCCAATCTTAGACCTGACTCAGCTGTGAAATCTCTAAACTGGGCAGCAGATGGATCCTTGATAGGTTTTAAGCATGATGGTATGGCTGGAATTTAGTGGAGTAGGAGGTGGGGTCTGGTTGAAGGACATAGGTCATACCTAGGACATGTCCTGGAAAGGAATGCCTTTACTCTTGTGTTCTTCATGTCTCCATCACCGCTCCCTTTTCAACATGAAGTAAGGTGCTTTGTTTTCCCAAATGATGCTCTTCTGCCTCTCCCCTGAACTACAGTAATGACTCTTATATGCCCTAACATGCACAAACATATATATGATAATTTATCATTCAAAAGAAGGTGCTCTATGTCACCCTAATTGACAGCTGACTATGGATCGAAAACTGTGAAACTGTGAGCCAAAATGAACCTCTGGACCTTTAAAGGGTCCCCTGAGTCATGTATAACAGCAACAAAAAGCCTAACACAGTCATGAAAAATAAGGAAAAACAGAACAAAACAAAAAAACCAAAGGCATTGACTAGCTGAGTCTAAGAAGACATTATACCTACATGTAGTATGATATCCAAATGAAGGCCCAGACTAGGCTCAAGATGTTAGGAGAAAACTAGTGGAAGGCTGAAAACCTGTATGGTTCAGTCGAAAGGAATGGACCAGTGACCTATCCAGTCTGTGACATATCCACCCCCAGAGAAACGGATGTCATCAGCAGAGGAAACTGGATGAAACTGGATGAAACATTTCTGGGACTTCTGTGTTGGATCTACAACTTATCTTGTAAATATAAGATGATTTTTAAGATAATTTGCTAAAGAACTGAACCTTTGAGGGTGGGGAGATAGCTCAGAGAGTACAGACTCCTGAGATAGCCCAGCCAGCAGAGACTGCCTTGCAAGCATGAAGACCTAAGTTCCATCTTCCAACCCACATAAAAGAGAAAAAGATCAAAAGCTGATCATGGTGTGCTTATAATTCTAGCAGTGGGAAGGCAGAGGCAGGTGGGTGAGCCCTTACACATACAAACATATACATACATGATAATCTATTATTCAAAGGAAGGTGCTATGTTTCATCCTAATTGACAGATAAACAGACTGTCCAGAGAAGTTCAAGGCATTGTCTCCTAACCTGACTATCATTCAGCAATCCCTCAGACCCTTCTCTAAGACTCTTCTTTTTGCCACAGGGCTCCTGAGAATTAGATCATGAAGAAGAACTTGACGTGGCAATTTCTCTGCTCAGAACCCTTTATGACCCAAATTGCTCTGAGGGAAAGAAAAGAAACACATCTGCAGGGCCTGGATGCTGAGAGTCTCTCAGGGTAATTCAGTCGTCAAAGTGCTGCAGGGGAGAGAAGCACTGTGCCGTTGATTTAGAGGGATGGGATGTTCCATTGCCATCTAGAACCTAAGTAACTCCTGGATGCCTGAGCAAGTTGAAAAATGGTTGTGATCCAGTCTGGGTGGCAGGAAGTCATCTGGAGTAACCTCTAACTCCATAAAGACACCAACGTTCCTACTCCTCCAAGAAGTCAAAGGCCCACAGCTGCTTCCAATCAGGAAAGCCAACTTTTCACCAGAGCCCCGAGTTCTCACACATTCCCCTTGCTGCGTCTTCAAAGCACAGCTCCCTCGACCCAGTGCAAGTAAAAACACACATGTCCTTCCGAGATCCTGGCTGCTCCGAGTGTGCACCTCCTCCCCTCACTGAGACGTCTGTGTCTCCATGTCCTCAGGCGCCTCCAGTCTGACCCACAGGGACTTCTCAGAAGGTCCCTTCTCTCCTAGCCCTTGCGTGTACCCATCAAAGCCTAATGGCTGCACCTATCAAGCTCTCATTCTCTTTCTGTCCACAGTAGCTTGGTCATCACTCAGCAGCCTACCCACCAGCAGGCTGGCTCCCATGCCTAAGGTTTTGATAGAGGTTGTCCCTCCCTCCTCTAGTCCTGGCTTTATCTAATGGAGTCAGGAATGGGAATATGAGACCAGCTAGTTTTAGGGGAGACTTGCTGCCAAAAGAGAAGAGTCCCAGGGCTCTTTAAGGCTAAATCCCCTGGCACATTGCAATGCATCCCAGATTGTTGTGTCACTATGATCAGTGACTACTACACTAGGTTAGCACAGGGTCCTATCTCTTCCAGTCTCAGAAGTGGCCATCATTAACTAAATAGGTGACAACGGAATCTAAGAAAAAAAAAAAACCCACATTAGCTGTGGAAACACCACTCTCTGATCTCCTTATGTGTGGAGACCTTACATCTTGTTTCTTCCTTATTTCTACAGAGATCTGGTTATGGAAATGGGGCTCATCACACATACCCATTCAACTCGTTCTATGTGATGCTGCAGACTTTCCCACCACCCTGTGCACTGCACAACAGAACATGTACAACCATCACTGTGGAGCAACTTTAATGGCTCCAACATCACCCAACTAGCAAGTGGCTACTACCCAGAGGGGCCATGTAACTATGTTCTGTGAAGTCAGAATAAAAACTCACGTTGGTGTGCTGGGCTGGGCTGTGCTGCTGAATACCAGAGTTCTGAGTGTCTTTAGCTGTGGGCTGCAAGGACATTCATATCCATTTCATAGATAAGGAGACTGAAGGTTAGGAAATGGGTAGTCAACACCCAAAATCACTTCACTGATGAGGAAAACCAGACTGGGTTGAGTCTCGCCCAATTCCTGGGCCTGCTCTGATATCTCCTAACTTTTCAGCCAGCACTGGTAATTAGAGCTGGGTACTTTGTCTGGTACCCACTTTCAAGGGGTCTGCTACTGTTAGTACCACAGTGTCCAGATGGAGTGTCCCAGGGCTGGCCTTGAGGTTCTCTTCGTCTGGGTTGGATTATCATGGAATCAGGCTGTGTTGATGCTGGAGAAGCGATGATTATTTTCTTTCATTCATTTATTTTCCTTTGCTGTCAACTTCAGCTACCAAATCCTCCTCTGTAGAACCTTCCTGATCTTTCCAAAATTACACAGGATGAGGAGGATTTGCTGTTTCCTCAGAGAGTCTGCCCCGAAGGGCTGGGCTCCAGGGTCCCAAGGACAGATGGGTGGAGGCAGAGGACTTCTCGACCTCTGCACAACGTTTCCCACAGCATCCAGTTTGGAAAGCATCACCCATGGCGCCAACAGCAGTGTCCACACACCTCTGTAAGTGGTTTCCAAAAATGGGATGCGTTGAAATCCATCTGAGTGAGTTGCTTTTCTCACTGGGGTGACAATCATGTGACAGGAGCAACTTAAGGAAGGGTCTGTTTTGGCTCGCAGTCTGTAGGTACACTCCGTCCAGATGGGGAAGGTGGGGCAGTGAGGCTGTTAGTCAGGTTGTGTCCACAGCCAGGAAGCAGGTGGAGATGAAGGGGGCAGCTTAGCTCACTGTCTCCTGTTAATTTGAGCCAGAGCCCAGCCTGTTAGCAGTTTAAACACTTGGCAGATAAATGTGGGAACCAAAGTTCAGATTCCCAGAAACTTGTGTAAATAGAGGCTTGGTGTAACAACCTGGCTGTCATTCCAGCCCAGGACATTCGAGATGAGACTCCCCAGAATACGATGCCTAGCAAGAGTAGCAAGAATCCATATCCATGACTTCTGTGTTTGCCCGAGAGACCCTGCCTCAATGAATAACATGGCAGAGCCCTCACTGGTGTCTGTGTGTCTGTGTGTCTGTGTGTCTGTGTGTCTGTGTGTCTGTGTGTCTGAACATACACAGCAACAGCAGAACCAAAGGACCAGTGATGATTCCCAACAACAACCTCAGGCCTCCACAAGCATGTACATCCATGTGCACACACACACAGTCCACATGCGTGCAGACACAAGCATGTACATCCATGTGCACATATACACACTGTCCACATGCGTGCAGACACAAGCATGTACATCCATGTGCACACACACAGTCCACACGCATGTAGACACAAGCATGTACATCCATGTGCACACACACACACAGTCCACATGCGTGCAGACACAAGCATGTACATCCATGTGCACATATAAACACTGTCCACATGCGTGCAGACACAAGCATGTACATCCATGTGCACACACACAGTCCACATGCATGTAGACATAAGCATGTACATCCATGTGCACACACAGTCCACACGCATGTAGACACAAGCATGTACATCCATGTGCACACACACAGTCCACATGCGTGCAGACACAAGCATGTACATCCATGTGCACACACACAGTCCACATGCATGTAGACATAAGCATGTACATCCATGTGCACACACAGTCCACACGCATGTAGACACAAGCATGTACATCCATGTGCACACACACAGTCCACATGCGTGCAGACACAAGCATGTACATCCATGTGCACACACACAGTCCACACACGTGCAGACACAAGCCTGTACATCCAAGCGCACATACACAGTCCACACGCGTGCAGACACATGCATGCACACCAAATGCACATACACATACTGGTGTGTGTGTGTGCGTGAGAGAGAGAGAGAGAGAGAGTGTGTGTGTGTGTGTGTGTGTGTGTGTGTGTGTGGCAACGGTGACAGCCAGAAAATGTCTGTCTCTGAGTAATGGACTGAGAGAGGCTTGAGGGAGCCTTCTGGAAGCTGGAGGTCTATACTACCTGACTGAGCAGGCCTGTACCTATGGACAGGTGACGTGCATCACAGGATAGATACAGATCTGCTTGCATGTGTGTCTGTGTGTCTGCGCAGACACAACGGCAGCAGAACCGAAGGACCAGTGCATGTGCTTATGTGCTGAGACACCTCAGCATTAGCAGCCCCATCAGCTAGGAAGAGGATTTACAGAGTCACTCCCCAAAGTTAGGGCCAGATCTCTGCACTCTCCAAGGCCAGTTCTGAGAGAGAAAAAAAAGTTTGATGAAGTTTAGGAATGCAATAAAAATGTTACATGTTAAATATTAATGGTATTTTTCCTGAGGTGTTAGGGACTGAATCTGAAGTGTTTGCTCATGTTGGGGGAGCAGTGGTAATAAGGTAAAACCCCTGTGCTTTCTTGTGGGTTTCACCTGGGGCAAAAACTCTATTCCACATAGTTACCAGAGTTAAATCCATGGAGTATATGACAGGGCCGAGAAAAGTGCAAAGAATTATGCAAATGGAGGAGGTATTATCATCATGCCCATGAGTGACGGTCTCTGGTGGGATGGAGCCTTATGTGACAAAGATCTATGCCTTGTCTGGGCTGAATTCATAATTTGCTTATGCTAATAAAACAAAGAAATGCAGTTGCTGGTGTTTCAAAAACAATCTCATTTCTTCTATGAATTCTAATGTGACTTTTCGCCCCTCTCCTATTTTTCTTTTTGATTGGCACCTGCAGATATGTGAGGTGTTCTGAAGTGCTTTGAGTCTGGAGAACAAATGGTCTGTGGGAAAGAGAGGGGCGGGGGAGGGGGGAAGGGGGAGGGGGGAGGAGGGGGGTAGAAAAGGGAAAGGAAAGAGAGGAGGAGGAGGGGTATGAGGGAAAGGAAGAGGGGTGAAGGGAGGGAAGACAATAAGGAAGAGGGAGAGGAGAAGAGGGATGGGAGGAAGGGAGGGGAGAAGGGAGAGGAAGGGAGGGACTACTTTGCTTGGCTTCCAAATGTACCCTTAGGTGCAAGTCATTTTGACAAACTGCCCACCGTTTTTGTCAAATCAAGCTAGGTGAGAGAGACTCGTGCTCCTTGCTGGAAAGGCTGCTTCATTAGGTCTTCAATGTGCCTGCTTCTTTTGTTGGCTGCAGGCACATCCAGTTTGACTCCTCTACAGGGAAAAACAAGGAAGAAGCCGTCTAGTGGCTAGGGGCTTTCTGGAACTCTCAGGATGGACAAGCATATGCTTGTCCTCTGTGAGTGGCTTCTAGTCTTGGAGCTGCCCAAATGGGTGTGCAGGTCTTTAAACAAACACTCAGAAACGTAATGAATCTCAAGTCCAAAGTGTCACAGCAGTGATGTTGGTGAACTGTGAAGGGGTTCCTGGAGGACTTGTAGAAGCTATCTCCATCTCCACAGCACAAAGATGCCATGATGCCTCATGGCGGACCCAGCTGGCTAGGGAGCCCAAACCTCCCTTTAATTGCCTGCATCATGCATGGATAGTGGAGGCGGAATCACAGAAGCTAGAGGGCAACAGCTGGGGCCAAAGGCCAGCTCTGCTTCTTCTCCCAAGGCCTGGACCTAAACCTTTCTGTTACATAGTTCCCTCCTCCCCAAATAATGATGTAGAAGTTCTTAAAAGGGTGATGTGGGCTCTCCATCCCAAGCTACTCCAAGAAGTAGACTCACCACTTGTCCAGAGAAGTAACAGGTGTTTAATCTATGCAGAGGGGCACCTTCCAGAGGCAACACAGAATGGGAAATGGCAACAGACATTAAGAGAGGGGCTAGAGAGATGACTCAGAGGTTAAGAGCACTAGCTGCTCTTCCAGAGGACCCAGGTTCAATTCCCAGCAACTTCATGGCAGCTCACTTACCTAACATCCTCTCCTGACCTCTGAACCACTGCAGGCAATACACATAGCACATACATGTCTGCATCCAAAACACTCGTATACATAAAATAAAATTAAATAAATAGAAAAAAGAAAATACTTTAGAGACATGTGCAAGCACAGTGGGCTGCGCTTGTCTTTTCATGAAATTGTTTTGGAAAGTCTTGTTTTCTATTTAAAAATATGCAGCGCATTTAGTATTGTTAGTATTATTAGTACAAAATGGATTAACTAACAGATTTACATGCCTCTCATTTTAATTTATAAACTAAAAAGCATGGGAGGCTATTTTATAATAGATATTTCAGAAATTGTTTTTCTTCATTAATAAGTTTTAGTTGGTCTGCAATATAGAATTTTTAACTGACACGCTTTGAGGTTTCTGGCTGCCTTTTAGGGTGTTGATGACCATAACTGTTCCACATGAATGTCCTCGACCTGGGAGGCGTTTCTTATGCTTTCTTTTCCACTGGAGGAGAGACTGGGGCACAGAGGAGACTCAGAGCCAGCCTTAAACCCAGGGGAGGTGTGGTGAGAGTCAAATTAGATTTTAGAGAGAACTCCTCTTTTTTCTCTGAAAGCAATCGTCCTTCTTGGGAAAGAGAACCAGCCTCCATTCTTAGCCCCATCACAGTAACCTGTAGGAATACAAGGCAAAGTCGGGAAGCTTGGCAGAAAAGGTTCCAGGGACATTTGATCCTGAAGAACTCAAAAACTAGAAAAAGCTCTCCAATGCTACACTACCCTTGGCACTGGGGACCTCCAGAACATCATTCAAAGCCAGACACAATCTACCCTTGGTCCCTGTGACTTCCAGGGCAGAAAATGGCTAAGCACAACCTCAGGTGCTTATTTATATTCAAGGCAAATGTGTAATACCTGCCGGTTAGAGCTACTTCAAGAGTTTGTAGGAAGGAAGGGGAAACTGCTCACAACAGTGAGCTGTACATGGCCCTGTGGCCCTCACAGTGCTGAGCTAGCTGTACATGCCTGTCTTAGTCAGGGTTACTATTCCTGCACAAACATCATGACCAAGAAGCAAGTTGGGGAGGAAAGGGTTTATTCGGCTTACACTTCCATACTATTGATCATCACCAAGGAAGTCAAGACTGGAACTCAAGCAGGTCAGGAAGCAGGAGCTGATGCAGAGGCCATGGAGGAATGTTCCTTACTGGCTTGCTTCCCCTGGCTTGCTCAGCCTGCTCTCTTATAGAACCTAAGACTACGAGCCCAGAGCACTAATTGAGAAAATGCCTTACAGCTGGATCTCATGGAGGCATTTCCCCAACTGAAGCTCCTTTCTCTGTAATAACTCCAGCTGTGTCAAGTTGACACAAAACTAGCCAGTACAATGCCCCTGTGGCCCTCACAGTGATGAGCTAGCTGTACATGCCCTGTGGCATACACCCCTTCTCTCTAATTGCACCTCTTACAAGGCGGTGGCTCCGCTCCTGCCATCCGCACATGGCTGAGGCCCAGGGCTGCGTGCTTCCTCTCAAGTACACCAGGTATTCATTTGAAATGCATGTGTCTGTAATTGAAAGCTACTTTTCCTCTTGCTGTGTAGGAAACCAGAAAGGAGCGCCCACCGGGGTGATTAATAATATAGTTCCCACTCCCACCCCAGCATCTTGGTTTGGGGTAGCAGTGAATTCAATTTCCACCTTTAGGCTCCCTGCTGTTCTGTAGCAGATCGTTTTATTCAGTCTGCCTGTAATATCCAAAGAACTGATTATAAAGCCAGCAGCATACCCCACCCCACGAGCTCTATCTTCCTCAGATAAAGTAATGATGAAGCCCACACAATGAGGCTCTGGTGGTTAAGGGGTCTCACCTGTACCCCTGTCCATGGGTCTGTCCTGGCTAAGGGCCACAGCAATCTCTGGCTCTGTTAATGCACTGTGGTAAATGGATCCCATGAGAGGAGACCCCAGTTTTACTTTTCTTGCTACTTGAAAGGACCGAGTGACCTCGGCAAGAGCTTGCTGGTTATTTATACACTCGCCCCATCACCACCACCATGGATTATCTAGCTTTGGGTCACCTGCTCTACCCCAGGTAGGAACCTGGACGCTGGGGCAATGAGCCTAGCTCATCTTTATTACACAGGTTTCCTGGCACCTATGGGCTACAGGTGGCTTAAAATGTGAAAGATTCTGCACACCTTCCTTACTCAGAGACCAGTATGTGCCTTCTGTTCCTTGTCACCTAGAACTGATGCATTCAAGACAGAATATTTTTTACAAATTGTGTGTGTGTGTGTGTGTGTGTGTGTGTGTGTCTAGATCAGCTTGTGAGGATCTATTGTCGTCTTCTCACGATATGTGGGGCTTAGGGATCAAACTCAGGTTGTGAGTCTTGACAGAGTGTGTCTTTCTTCACCTGCTGAGCTATCTCACCTGCCCGACGCTCGTACACTTTAAAGTGCTTTTCCCCATGAGCCCCTTGGCGGATGTGGGCCGTTTTATTGATAAGCACCAAATAAAAGACAAGGCAGCGACACTGACCTATGAATTGGATTTTTAATTGGATGGTCTCCACGGGGGAGAGCTCCGCTACTAATTGAAAAGATTAAGCTTTTCAAAGCCTAAATCTATGTTAAATAAAGCCTGAGCTGAACAAAATGAAGCCGGCCAGTGAAGGCACTGAATGAATCCCAAACAGGCCTACAAACCCTGGAGGTCTGCTCCCCCACCACAGATACATGTTTTCAAAACTCTCTCCTACCATTCTCTGGAGAAAGAGCAACAGACAGCACGGAGATGAAATACGAGTCTGAGCTTCTAGAATATTCTTCTATTTCAGTTCACTTAAATTCTGTTCCCAAATCCCCAGAGACAGTTCTTACATTGCAAGTCCTAGAAGACACAACAGCAGACATTGGGAATCTTCTAGATGCCAGAGGAGCTTGGCCATCTGTTCATGCAGACGGAAGGTGAGGGGTGCAAGGCTGCAGAAGCCAGCTACGTGTCTATTCGGTGGTTTATGAACTGTGGCCTTCACTGACTGCTTCTGAGTCTCATTTCATCATCTGGAATGTTCCATTTAAATGCATGCTTGTGAAAATTACACAGATCAGCATAAATGAGATAGCAAAAACCCAAAGGGGTCTTTGGGAAACTTTGCCCAGCTCTTCCAGTGACACTGAATATAGATGTTTTTAGCTCAGCCACATCCATTCCCAGGATCTCTCTAGGTTAATGTCCATTTACATTCAAGCCAGGACTTGAGCTGAACACAGGAGACTGCTGAGCACATGACAGGCCGTGGCCCTCCAGATCTGGACCTCATTGCTCTGCAGAGCGACCTCCGGTGTCTCATATCATCATTGCACACTTGGGCCAGGTCACTCTCTTAGTCTCTCCAACTCACTCCAAGCTCTGTCCACCTGGAAAACCCATTCCCTTCACCTTAATTCTCTTTTCAGAGTTAGTCAGAAAGGGCCCCATATTCTGTGGTAACTCCAGTGGTCTTCTTTGCTCTCATGTAGTGTGGTCTCTTTCTAGAATTTATCATATGCTGTAAATAAATCAAGTGTAATATTTAGCTTAATGGCTCATTAAAGCTGTACCTGGATTATAGACGGCAGATACTTGGTGGACATTGGCTGGATATCAAGAAGAAGGAAGGAAGGAAGGGAAGGAGGGAAGGAAGGAGGGAAGGAAGGGGGAGGGAGGGGGAGGGAGGGGGATGCCCAGTGCAAGCTCATGACAGTGTTGCACACATACTGTGAGGTGTTACCCAGACTCTCCTTGGCGAGAGACACAGCCCCACAGCCCCACATGAGATGCTGGGAGTGCTGTATACCACCTGCCTTTGGTCACTGGCTTCTTCATATACGAGGTCTGACTCCCCAGGGTTGCAAATCTTCTCAGGCAGTCCCAGAAACCCACATCTTTTGAGTGACAGATGCAGAGATCTAAAGTCCAAGCTTGACCAACTTAAAGAGTCATCTAGATTCTGGAGCATCCTTGGTTGACCAAAAGTGTGGTTCTCTCTATCAGTGTCTCTTTCCATCCGCCTACCTCCCAACCCCCGTGGGTACCAGTGAGCTCCCTAATAAAACTCACGTGCATGCTGACTTCCACTTTAGCCTGATTCCCAGGGAACTAGAAATCCTCGTAAATCCTCATAAGCAATGCAGGGCACTTTCTTTGGGAATGGATGGTCCCCAAGGCCTAGGATAAACCAGTCTTGCAGCCCTGCCCCTACACACACAGAAGACTCAGGCTCAAGGTGGGGGAAAACACCTGCAATAATTCCAGCTGCATCCCTAAGTACAATCATGATGATTTTTGAAAGGGAAAAAAAAATGAGAAGAAATGGTCTTCCTGGGACCACTTTTGGAATCAGTAATGAGATATCTAGAAGTTTCCTTCTCACCATTGAAAGTGATTTTAAAAGCAGAAAAAGTCACAGAAAAGTGTATCCTGGTGCCTGGCAACTTACTTAGCATCCAATCAATGTTTGCTGAAACAACAAAGACATCTTTCTTCTTCTCTGTTCTTCCCTTAAAACTTTAAAACCGGAAAAAAAAAGATAATAAGATGAACCTATCAAGCCCTGCGTGGCTATTTTCTCCAAATCTCTTGTTTTTAGCACAAAAGCAATAACTACCTGAGATGTATTTTTCCATTATTTCCTTTGTGCAGGAGGTTTTTAAATTAATTTATGCTCTTTCAGCATCAGGCTGCCTCATAATGGAAGATGTGCGCATCTGTTTTCCGAAGGCTTTCTGGCCCCGTCCTCTGCTGCTCGCATCTCCCTTTGTCTGCGCTATGATCTCTGCCAAAGTGCCCGAGGAATGGCATCGGAAGCCCATAAATTATGAGGCCGCATAGGAGCCATTGGCATCTCCTTGAGTCTAAGAGTCTTTAGAAGACTCTTATTTCTGCAGAAACAAACACAATGGAACCTTGATGAACTGGAACATTTAGGGGCCGGGTGGGGGGTGCTGCATGATTTAATTTTCCGGGTAATTTCCTGTTAACCAGAAATCCATCGATACTTTCAAACCTCAAAGCAGAACATCTCTTTAAAAAAAAAAATCTGTCATTCTTTCCATTTCTAGCAAGGATGCCAAGGCACAGTGGAAAGTCTGGGGGGTGGATGTGGCCTTTGCAAAGATGGTAGACACAAGGGTGGTGCACTGGTATCAGCAACAGCTTTACCTCATACTCAAGGCACAGAAATCTCCTCTTGGGGATTTAGTTTCTCCTAAAAGAAAGAAGGTACCCACCAAAGACATGGGTCATCACAACCAAACCAAAGTGCTCAGGACCAGAACTTGCCTACCTGTGTTTGTCTGAGTAGCTCTGTACAGTCTGAGCTGCACCCAGCCCTCTGATGTGTCGGGCATGTCTAATGCACGTTTGAAGGTTAGCACTGATTGTCAACCGGACAGCCTCTGAAATCACAAAGGAAACAAAGCTCTGAGCATGCCCATGAGGGAGTTTCTCCACTCAGTGAGTGGAGGTGAGAAGAGCCATCCTGGGTGTGAACAGCACCACTTCACAAGCCGGAGCGTGAGCTGACTAACAAGGAGAAAGTGAGTGCAATGCTGACACCCATTGCTCTCTGCTTCCTGCCCGCAGATGCACCTGACCAGCTGCTTCATGCTCCTGCTGCCTTGACAGTGCCACTGTAATGGACCATAACTTCAAACTGTGAGCCAGTATCTACCCTTCCTTAAGTTGCTTTCATCAGGTGTGTTGTCACGGCAACGGCTAGTGGACAATTGTCAATTGTGTGCAGTGATGGGAAAACAGCAAACAGCCCTTGAGTTACATTCCTTCATCTTGACTCTTTTTCCTCAAGGGAGAATCCTCAAGAAGAATCGCTAAATGAGAATTGGGCTTCTGTCTATACGAGGAGCCTGGACATTGCAGAATGCATGGAACGAGCTGTTTGGCTGTGTTGGGCAGACTATAAGCTTGACTTCCTACACCAGGACATCTTTGTTCATCACCATGGACACTGCAACCCAGGCTCCTCTTTATTATGAGACCATCCCTTCTGTGAACTGCTGGGTGCTGAAGCACAATCTACACCTCTAGCAACTGGCCCACGCTGTGACATCAACACTGTATCCAGACATTGCCCTGTATCCTCTGGGTGGCACAGTGACAAGCATGACCTGCAAGGGTGAGATCAGCTTTCCCTGGGGAAAAGAATTGAAAAGGAACACACCAGGATCAAACACTTGGAATTTTGCTCCAGAAGTTAGGCCTAGCATGGTGCTGCAGAGGGTTTCAAGGAGCTCTTGGCAGCCTGCAGGCTGGTACTTGGGAATCAGCACGCAGACTAAAGTTATTCTGGGACATCATTCAGGGGTGCCCCATGATCCCTGGGACAAACTGAAGATCCTAGGAGGATCATCATTAAGACTCTAAGCACCAGGTGCCCTTTGTCACCTTCTTGACTTCTTGATAGCTGAGAATGTTGGCCTGAGGCAGAGGAGAAGTGGGTTTGAATGGTGGGGTAGTACGAGTGGGGCAGTACCTCTTTCCTAGCTGAGAAAATGTGTATTTGCATTCAATGTTTTCTTTAGGCTAAAGACACGCCCATCTTTCACTCCTTCATACACAGTCTCAAATCCTTAGTATGCCTGCTGCAGGCTCTTGATACCTACTGGTTAGAAAGACAAAAAAATGAAGTTGTTTACAAGGAAGTAAAAGTTGTTACTCTGTTGCACACACTGAGGGTAGGCAAGGCTGGGTCTCTCTCTGGGGACAGTAGGAGCACGATCCCTTTTAGTGATATCCATGCACCAGCTCAGAATAACAATCTACCAACTCCTGGGCTGAGATAGCCATGGACTAACCCTGGGATGCTGAGTGATAAAGGACATTGATTTTGCCTCTGGCAAAAATTGAGAGAAACTGAAAACAAGCCTGCCACAGTGGGAGACAAAGGACCCAGATGCCACAGAGGAATCTTTCCCTAGTCACAGCCTAATGATCACCAAGCAGGAGGCTCAAAAAGTTGCTCTCCACAGTTGTTAGTGTGGCCAAATCCATTTGCTTCACATTTAGAAGCAAAGGAAGTATGGAGCCAGGCGCATCTGCACCATCACCTCATGCCGTGTGAGCAGGAACTCCTAATTACATGTCCTCAGAAGTTCTTTTACATTCACCAAGCAAACGACTCACACTCACTACCCAAAAGAAAAAAAATCATTTCAAGCAACAAGATAACACATCAAAATTCTTTTGAGACTAACTAATGTCACATCACTCTGATTTGGAAGCATACTTATCCAGCTCTAAGTTTTTATTTATTTGCTTATTTATTTTATTATTCCTTTGCTTACTTATTGATTTTACTTACTGGCTTTTCCTCCTTTTATTGAAAGTAGATTTTTTTTCTCACATAATATATCCTGATTACGGTCTTCCTTCCTTCTACACCACCACCCCCAGCTCCTCTCACCTCCGTTCCCATCCAGATACCCCCACATACACACAAACTTTCTGACTCTCATTAAAAAGCACAAGGTTGCTAAGAGAAAATAATGAAATAAAACTTATAGTATAAAATAATAAGGGAAAAAACCCAAAAAACAAAAACTAACAGCAGAATTGGACAAAACCAACAGAAAGGCAAGTATCCAAGAGAAGGCACAAGAAATAGAGACCCGCTCCTTTGTAAACTACAGGAATCCATAAAAACACTAAACTGGAAGCCATAATATATACACAAAGGACCTGTAGGAGGAAAAGAGAGAAGATATATAAGAATAAGTTTTTCTTAAAAAAAAATCCTGGCACTGTATTATGAGCTAAGGAACCGCCAAAGACTCCACTAAGCTTGCTTTCCGTTGTCTATCCACGCTATGCATGCGGTTTCCCCAGTGAGAATCCCTTGGAGAAAACTACATTTTCATTTGCAAGTAGTTATCAATTATAGATTATTTCTGGGTTAAGGATGAGGTCAATTGTCCACTGCTCCTTTCAGCTCCAAGGCCCCATCTGATGCAGACTTTCATAGGCCTTGTCTCAGAGTTCATATGCAATCATATCATCAATCATGATGATTTAGAGGGCCTTGGTTTTTGGCTCTTATACTCTTTCTACCCCTTCTTCTGCAGGATTCCCTGAAGCCTTAGGGGAGGGATTTAAGGTAGCCATCCATCCCATTTGAGGCTGAGTGTTCCAAGGTCTCTCACTCTCTGCATATTGACTAGCTGTGGGTCTTTGTTCCCATCAACTACAGCAGGAAGCCTCTTTGATGATGGCTGAGCAGGGTCCTGATCTATGAGTACAGAAGGATGTCATTAGGAATCTTTTTATGGCTACATGTTTGTTTGGTTTTGTTTTTGAACAGTAGTATTTGATTTAACCCTAGGTCCCCAGTCTCAGGATGTTGGTTACGCAAGACTTGTCAGGTATGGGTTTCATCTCTTAAAGTGAGCCTCAAGTCAAATTAGATATTGGTTGGTCACTCCCACCAGCTTTGTGCCACCATTGCCCTAGCAAGGCAGGACATCATGTAGATGAAAGGGTTTGTGCCTGGCATGGTATTTACGTAACTTTCAGTATATGCATAATACCTTCCTGTACAAAAGACACTAGCACGTAGGGGTGAGGGCTGTCTAGGCAGCAGCTCGTTTTCTCCATGTTCAATGAGTTGTACGGATGTTTGTCTTCTGCAATGGGTCCTTGCAGTCAGCTTGTGGAGAGCAACCTAGAGTCTTGGCAACAGCCTGTTTAGGGACTCCCAGGGGACCCTTTTGGCCAACAGCTCAATTATACCCAATCTCATTACTGGAAACTTCATTTGGGACTGTCTCTTCCATTATCTGGCAATTTCATTTAGATTGCCTTCATATATGTGTACAGCTTAAAGAGTTTCTACTGTATTAGGTTTATAAACTATCCCCCCAATTGCCCTTAATTTTAGCTATCTCTCCCAATATTCCCTTCCCTTCTCCACTTGATCCTCCAATTCCAAACATCCCCCATCCATCCATAGCTATTTATCCTGATCTATCTGAGATCCCTTACTGTATACCTAACCTCTGTGGTTTGACAGAGTAGGTTGCTTATCGTTGACTTAAAAGCTAATATCCACATACAAGTTAGTAGTACCATAGGTCTCTTTCTGAGTCAGGGTTGCCTCGCTCATGATGATTTTTTTTTCTAGTTCCTGCCATTTACCTGTGAATTTCATGATTTCATTTAAAGGGGGAGAGTGGGGCTGAGTACTACTCCATGGTGTAAATAAATATACTAAGTTTTCTTTATATGTGGAGGGACATCTAGGTTGTTTCCAATTTCTGGCTATTATGAACAGAGCAACAGTGACCATGGTTGAGCAGATGTCTCTGTGGTAGGATAACGAGTTCTTTCCATTCATGGCCAGGAACTGTATAGCTGGATTTTGAGGTAGATCAGTGCCCATATTCCTGAAGAACGGCCACACTGATGTCCACAGTGGATGTGAGTTTGCACTCCCACCAGTAATGGAGGAAAGTTCCCTTTGCTCTACATCCACACCAGTATGAGCTGCCACTTGTGATATTGACCTTAGCCATTCTGACAGCTCTAAGATGATAGATCGAGATATTTTTGATTTGCACTTCCCTGATGAGTAAGGATGGTGAACATTTCTTTAAATGCTTCTCAGCCTTTGAGTTTTGTCTCTTGAGATATCTCTGCTTAGATCTTTACCTCATTTTAAAATTGGGTTATTTTCTTGATATTTAGGTTTTTTAAGTTCTTTATATATTTTGGATAGTAGCCCTTTAATGGGTGTGTAGTTAATAAAAATCTTTTCCTGTCCTGTAGGCTGCTGCTTTGTCCAAATGAAGGTGTCCCTTGCTACACAGAAGTGTTTCAGCTTCATAAGGTCCCATTTATTAATTGTTGATCTTAGCGCCTGTGCTGTGTTCTGTGCAGAAAGTCTTTTCTTCTCTCAGTGAGTTCAAGGTTATTCTATTATTTTGTCTTCTATCAGGTTCAGCGTATCTGATTTTATGTTGAGGTCTTTGATCCATTTGGACTTGAGTTTTGTGCAGGGTGATAAAAATGGATCTATTTTCATTCTTCTACGTGTGGACATCCAGTTAGACCGGCACCATTTTTTGAAGATGCTTTCCTTTTTCCAGTGTGTATTTCTGGCCTCTTCATCAAATAACTGGTGTCCATAAGTGTGGGGATTTATGACTGGGTCTTATATTTGATTCCATTGATCATGTGTCTGTTTTTATGCCAATACTATGCTGTTTTGATTACTCTAACTCTGTAATATAACTTAAACTTAAGGACAGAGATGCATCCATCACTTCTGCTATAATTCAGGATGGTTTTAGTTATCCTGGGTTTTTAATGTTTCCATATGAAGCTGAGAATTGTCCTTTTAAGATCTATGAAAAATTTTGTGGATGGGTACTGCATTGAGTAGATTGCTTTTGGTAGAACCGCCATTTTTACTATATTAATCTTAATGGTTTATGAACACGGAAAATCTTCCCATCTTCTGATATCTTCTTCAATTTCTTTCCTCAGCGTCATCAAGTTTTTATCATACAAGTCTTTCACTTGCTTGGCTAGAGTTACCCCGAGATATTTTATACTATTTGAGGCTATTGTGAAAGGTGTTATTTCTCTTATTTCTCTCAGCTACTTTGCTAGATATAGCCTTATCAGCTTTACCAGTTCCCTGGTGGAGTTTTAGGGTGCGGTGTATACTATGATATGATCTACAAATAACAGTACTTTGACTTTTTCCTTCACCTTCTGCTGTCTTATTTCTCTAGTTAAGACTCCAAGTACTATACTGAGTAGGTATCAAGAAGTTCGATGACCTTGTCTTGTTCTTGATTTTAACGGAATTACTTTGAGTTTCCCTCCATTGAAGTTGATATGAGTATGGTCTTGCTGTAAACTGCTCTTATTATGTTGAAGTTTGTCCCTTTTACCCCTAATCTCTCTAGGACTTTTATCTTGAAGGGGTGTTGGATTTTGTCAAAGGCCTTTTCTGCATGTAATGAGATGATAATGTATTTTTTTTTTGTCTTTCAGGTTGTTTATGTGATGGATTGTGTTTATCAGTCTACATATGTTGAACCATACCGACATCTCTCAGATGAAGCCTGTTTGTTCATGATGTATGATTTTTTGATGTGTTCACATGTTCAGTTTCCAAGCATTTTATTGAGACTTTTTGTGTTTACGTTCGTTAAGAAAATTGATCTGTCTTTGTTGGGTCGTTATATGGTTTGCTTTAGGATAACTATGACCTCGTAAAATGAATTGGGAAATATTTGTTTTATTTTGTGGAATAATTTAAAGAGTGTTGGCATTAACTCTTTTTTTTAAAGTATAGTACAATTCTCTAAACCTATCTGGCCCTGAGTTTTTTGTTTGTTGCTGCTGTTGTTTTCTTTTGTCTGGTAGACTTTTAATTATTGCTTCTATTTCATTAGGGGGCTGTAGGTCTGTTTAAGTTGCTTATCTGCACTTGATTTCATTTTACAAGGTGGTACCCATCAAGAAAATTATTTATTTCTTTTTGACTTTCCAAATTGGTGGAGTATAAGTTTTTAAAGTATGTCCTTATGGTTCTCTGGGTTTCTTCCGTGCCTTTTGGTATGTCTCCCTTTTCCATCTCTAACTTTGTTAGTTTGGATTTTTTTTTCATTGCCTTTTAGTTAATTTGGATAAGGGTTTGTCAATCTTATTAAATTCTCAAAAAAACAACTCTGTCTCCTTGATCTTGGCAATTTTGTAGTTGTTGTTGTTGTTAGTATTTTACTGATTTCAGCCCCAAGCTTGATTATTTTTTGCCATCTAATTTGTTTGTGATTTCTTCCTTTTGTTGTCTATCTTCCATCTCTCTTGTTTTGTATCTAGGTCCTTGGTGCTCTGGACTTTCCTCTCAGATCCACCTTCATCATTTCCCATATGTCTGGGTACACTGTGTGTTCATTTTCATTGAATTCTAGAAAGTCTTTAACTTCTTACTTTCCGTCTTGACCCATTTTTCATTCCATAGAACTTTGTTCAGTGTCTGTGAGTCTGTAAGCTTTCTGGTGTTTCTGCTGTAGATCTCCAGTTTTAATCTGCCACAGTCAGGTAAGATGCAGGGTATTACTTTAATTTTTTGTATTTGTTAAGACTTGCTTTGTGTCCCAGTCTGTGATCAATTTTGGAGAAAGTTCCATGAGGTGCTAAGAAGAAGGTATGCTCTTAAGTGCTTGCTTGAAGTGTTCGGTAAGAATTAGTTATAACCACTTGGCTCATGGTGCCATTGTCATCAGTCAGTATTACTCCAGTTACTATGTTGTCTGGATGACAAGAGTAGGGTATTGAATTCTCCCACTATCAGAGTGTGGAGGTCAGTGTGTGATTTAAGCTGGAGTCATTTCTTTTATGAAGCTGGATGTCCTTGTTTTTGGTGTATTCACATTCAGAATTACAATACTCTGAGTGGTTTCCTTTCATGAATATGTAGTTCCATCCCTATCTCTATTAGTTTTTGGCTTGAAGTCTATTTTGTCCATTAAAATGGCTACACCAGTTTGTTTCTCAGGTCTGTTTGTTTGGAATATCTTTTTCCAAGCATTTGCTCTGAGATGATGTCTGTCCTTGATGTTACAGTGTGTTTCTTGTCTGCAGCATAAGGATGGGCCCTGTTTTCACATCCTAAAAATCCTCCATGTCTTTTTATTAGGGGAAATGAGACCATTGATGTTGAAAGATATCAGTGAGCAGGGTCTGTTTATTCCTTTTAGTCTCTTATTTTGTTTCTGTGACCTGTGAATGGTGTGTGTAGTATAGTATGTGTGGTGTGTTTGTGTGTGTGTATGTGTGTGTGTTGTTGTATATGTGTGTGTATATGTGTGTGGTATGTGTGTGTTCAGTGTGGTATATGTGTAATATGTGTGTGAGGGGTATGTGTGTATGCAGTGTGATATTGTATGTGTGTGTGGTGTATCTCTGTGTGTGTGTAAGGTGGTATGTGGTGTGATGTGATATGTGTGTCTGTGTGTGGTGTGTGTGTCTGTATATGGTATGTATGTGTGTATATGGTGGTGTGTGAGTATGCAGTGTGTGTGGTATGGTATATGTGTGTGTAATGAGTGTATGCAGTGGTGTGTGTATGTGGTATATGTGTGTGCAGTGTGGTGTGTATCTGTATGTAGTGTGTGTGTATTTTGGTGGTATATGTATGCATATATGTGTGCATGGTGGTATGAGTGTATGTGGTGTGTGTGTGCGTTTGGGGTAGTTGTGTGCAGTGTGGTGTATGTATGTGTATGTGTGGTATGTGTATGTGTTGTGTGTGTGTAATGTGTGTATAACGTGTGTTGTGTGTGTGTCCTCTTTTGATCTGCTGATCTAAGATTATTACTCATTGTGTTTTCTAGGGTGTGGTTAACCTCTATAAGTTGGAGTTTTTCTTCTACCACGTTCTGTTAATATATATTGCTTAAATTTGATTTTATCATCAAATGTCTTATTTTCTCCATGTATTGTAACTGAAAGTTTTGATGGGTATAGTAGTCTGTCCTGGCATCTGTGGTCTCTTAAAGTCTGTAGAACATCTGTCCCTTATGGCTCTTAGAGTCTCCATTGAGAAGTCAGGTGTTGCCGGGCATGGTGGCACATGCCTTTAATCCCAGCACTTGGGAGGAAGAGGCAGGTGGATTTCTGAGTTTGAGGCCAGCCTGGTGTACAAAGTGAGTTCCAGGACAGCCAGGGCTATACAGAGAAACCCTGTTGAGAGAGACAGAGGGGGGGGTGTCAGGTGTTAGATTACTTTGCCTTTCAGCTTTTACATTCTTTTCTTTGTTAGGTATATTTGTATATTTAGTGTTTTGATTGTTACATATAGAAAGGACTTTGTTTTTCTAGTCTAGTCTGTCTGGTGCTCTGTGTGCCTCATGTACCTTATAGTCATCTCCTTCTTTAGGTTAGGGAAATTTCCTTCTATGGTTTTATTGAGAATATGTTCTGTTCCTTTGACATGCACTTCTTCTTCTATTCCTTTATATTATTAAATTTGATCTTCTCATAGGGTCCCAGATCTTTTGGATATTTTGTGCCAGAATTTTTTTTTAGATTTAATATTTTGTTCAACTAAGGTATCCATTTCTTCTACTGTCTTCAATGCCTAAAGAGTCTTTCTCCATCTCTATTATTCTGCTGGTGAGGCTCTGGTTTGAGGTTTCTTTTTGAGTTCCTAAGTACTTCACTTCCAGGTTTGTCTCAGTTTAGGTTTTCTTGATTCTCTCTCCACTTTCAGGTCCTGAACTGTTTCATTCATTTCCTTCCACTGTTTATGATTTCATAGATTTCCTCAATGAATATACTCATTTCCTCCTTAAGGACATCTATCATATTTTTAAAAGGGGGCTGTTTTAAAGTCTCTGTCTTCTTTTTCAGTTATGCTGCCTTTCTCAGGGCCCTACTGTTGTAAGGTTACTGGGCCTAGCAGAGACATCTTACCCTGTCTGTCATTGATTGTGTTTTGATGCTGCTGTCTTGGCACCTAGGTTTGGAGAGATTATAATTCTAGCTGTTGATGTCTGCTCTTGTCTAGGTTTGGTGGCTATTTTGTTCTCTTGTTGCTTTTGCTCGCTCGGGTTCTTAGGAGTGTGTGGTGACTCTGTGTTGCCTGGTAGGGGGTTCTTTTGGGATCCTGATAGGGGTGGCCACTGGGAGGCTTCCAGGTAAAGTATGTTTCTAGGTATTGGGAGCTGGCACTTAGGAATGGAAATGGGTTAGGAGGTGGGCTGAGGAAATCCACAGGAGGGAGGAAAGCAGAGTGGTACACCAGGATCTGCTTAGCTCCCTGGGAATAGGGGCAGAGAGTGAGGAGAGGCCACAGGACATAGTCTGCTGCAGAGCTGGAGATGAGACTCAGGGACATGGAGGGCTTCGCTGGCTACTCTTGTCCAACCATCGTGTTGAATTTGCAGGGAGTGTGTGCACTGATGGGACGGGGATAGCAGGGTGACAGGAGTTGGAGAAGATCTGCATAGTCCACTGGAGTGAGGGACACAAAAGAGGGGGAGTCAGGTGATCTGCTACAGAGATTGGGGTGACAATAGGGTATCAGATTTGGAGAGAAAAAGTTGTCACTGAAGATCTGCAATTAGCTTCCCTGCTTCCGAGGCCACCATGGGTTCCCATGGAGTACCTGCAGGGACTGACAGATGGGATAAAGCAATGGGTGCAGGGGTAGGAGGAGAGAAACTATGTGATCCACTAGAGATGGGAGAAGGGGAGGGAGGGAGGTGGTTTGCTGTGGAGAGACGGAATTGAGGGCTTGAATTCGGAGGAATGGAGGGAGAGCTGGATATTTGCAGTCCATTTATTGGCTTTCTAAATAATTTAATATTTAATATAGTTTGATCATATCTTTTCCTTTCTCCCAACACCTCCCAGATTCTCCCAATCTCCCTTCCCTACTGAAAAATAAACAAAAATAAAAAAATCATAATCCCAAACCACAAAAGGCAAAAGGAAAAAATACCCAAACTAAACGAAAATCACACACAAAAAAACAAAAACAAAAACAAAAAACCCATGGCGTACTGTTTGTGTTTGCTACTCCTGAGCAAGGGCCCTGTCTTGGGTACACTTGACATAGAAAGGGACATTCCATCTTAGTCACTGAACTGGACAGTTTGATGTCAACGTGACACAGGTTAAAGTCATCTGAGAGGAGGGGACCTCAATTAAGAAAATGCCTTTATAAGATCAGGCTATATGCAAGCCTGTAAGACATTTTCTTTAATGTGATTGATGAGGAAGGGCCAAGCCCTGATTTCCTTCTGTGATAGCAGTGATATGGAAGCATAAGCCAAATAAATAAACCCTTTCCTCCCCAACTTGCTTTTTGGCCATGGTATTTTATTGCAGCAATAAAAGCCCTAACTATATAGAAACAATGACCGTTCTGTTGCTGTGAAGTGACACGATGACCACAGCAACTCTTATTTTAAAAAGTGTTGAATTGGGGGCCTGGCTTAGAGTTTCAGAGGTTCACCGTGGTGGGAGGAATGGCAGCACACAGGTGCAGTGCTTGGAAAAGTAGCTAAGAACTGCACTGTGATGAGGGTGGGAGGGGGGAGGACAGAGAGAGACAGACACACACACAGACAGAGACTGAGAGAGACAGAGAGAGAGGGAGGTAAAGAGAGAGACAGAGAGGACAGAGAGAGACAGAGAGGGAGGGAGGTAAAGAGAGAGAGACAGAGAGAGAGAACTCCATGCTGGTATTTTGTCCAGTTTGAACCTGTGTAGGTCTCATGTGTGTTGTCTCAGCCTGTGAATTTGTGTGTGTGCCCCCACCCCCACCCCGTGTACCTTGAGATGGCATTTCCTTGAATTTGTCTGTCACCTCTGGATCTCACACTCTTGGACATAGGTCCCTGATAAAGACATCCCATTTGGAATTGAGCACTCCAAAGCCCCTCTGTTGCTGGACATTGTCTAGCTGTGGGGCTCTGTGTTAATTACCATCTACTGCAAAAGGCAGTAGAGCTGAGGGTTGAGAGATGTACTAGTCTGCAGCTACAGCAGTATGCCATTCCAAGTTATCTGTTCATTTAGCAGAATATAGTTATAGGCTATCCCCTAGCCACATACACCCCAAAATATAATAATGGGCCATGGGGGAAAATCAAACTTTTTGTTTGTTTGTTTGCTTGCTTGCTTGCTTGCTTGTTTGAGATAGGACACTACTATATACCCTATCTGGCTGGCTGTAACTCACATTGATCTGTCTGCCTCTGCCTATTGGATGGCATGGTTAAAGGTGAATACTAACACATCCATTTACCTATTCATTTTTAACTATGTGCATGTGAGTACAGTTGCCAGTGGAGGCCAGAAGGGGGCACTATTTCCTCCCTGGAGCTGGAGTTATGGACAATAGAGAACCATCTAATATGGATGTTGGAAACTGAACTGGGGTCCTTTACAAAAACAATACAGCACTCTTAACTGCTGATCCATCTCTCCGGCTTCTCAGCTGAACATTCTTTAAAAAGATGTATTCATTTAATTTATATGAGTATACTGTAGCTGTCTTCAGACATACCAGATTAGGGCATCAGATCCCATCACAGATAGTTGTGAGCCATCGTGTGGTTGCTGGGAATTGAAGTCAGGACCCCTGGAAGAGCAGTCAGTGCTCTTAATTGCTGAGCCATCTCTCCAGCCCTCAGCTGTACATTTTGATGGAGAAAATGTACCTGTATATTTACAATTCTATGTGTGGTCATCAATTTCAGTATCTTCTTGAAGGGGAAAAAAGATGAGGGCAGAAATTATGCTTACTGGGAACTGGAATAATTGGAGAATGATCTGAGAGAAACTACATCTTTTAGATCATCTCATTGTTTCCCCAAGTGCAGTGAACACGCCATTCCTGGCAATGAAGATGATATTTAAGTGCTATACGGATGAATGATTTTAATGATTTTGTGCTTAAATGTATATTAGAAAAGATACCTAACTAGTTCATGTAACTTGAGCCATTTCACAGATATTGTTGCTTAGAGCAATAATCTTTCCTGTAGTGCAGAGATGTTTAAATAAGAAGATTAAGTAAATACCATACCTGTGAGTGGTGTATTGAAACATATGACAAAAAAAAAAAACATTGAGATGGTTCTCAAAGGATTGAAGTTTGAAAATTAATGGGCTAATCTCTTAGAGCTAGAGTTTGAGGAGTTAGAGACTAAGCCGTTACGAGCCGTCAGACAGAGCACGTATCGGAGCGACTGGCTCCCTGAGGCTGTCCATACAGAAGGATAACACTATGCGAGGTTGGAAAACCTGTTGCCTCATTCTTGAAATGAATACACAGTCTGTCTTCAGGAAGAGGTAGGATTCAGAAGCACAAATGTTTCCTTTGTTGATGAATAACACAAAGCTTTCAAGAACATCAACTCCAAAGGGGAAAGTTCTGGATTGTTGCACTGTGGATATTAAGTACTCTGATATGTTTTTCAAAGTTTAGCTACATTTACGAATTTTTAAAAAGCATTTTTAAGTTAGAAACTATGAGTTAAGGCAGGCCGTGTGATGAATGAGGCACTGGGGGGGGGGGGGAGAGCAATAGCACAAGAAGATAGGGCCGTTTGCTATCATCTATCCTTTCATTGGCTGGAATGGAATTCCAACATGGCTGACATAGTGTCTGGTTAAGGGGTTGCAAATAATCAGAAGTGAAGTTTTACAGGAAGTCACTGCTTGCAGTGGGTGGTTCGGGTTAAAATTAATAAATCACACAAGACGTTTTCATTTTTAAGTTTTATTTTTATCAAAACAAAATAATTTAACCATAGAAAGAAGTGGGGGATATTCACTACCCAAGAAGCCACATGTTTCCCCACCATAAGCAAGGAATTGTCTGTGTACAGAAACAAGCAAGCCACTCTCCCGTGCTCCCAGCAGCCAGACCTGACTTCTTCCTGACTCCTCTTCTCCCCACGGTGACTCCGTATGCTCACATGGTCGCATGTCCCTTCAGACCAAATTGTGCATTTGCCACATGAATAAAAAGTGTAGAGAATATGCACACAAGGGTTGAAATTTAGCACTCAACACTGTTCTACATCCTGATACCTGTGTGTAATGAGTTTTGAAAGAGATGGGGAAATACAGTGTTTCAAAAGCCAATGCTTCTTGAACTGGCGACTAATTGGAGTAAGACTCCTTGTTACAGTTGTAGGAATTTGATAGTCACCAGCCAGATGGGTCACTTCCTCCCTCAGCCAGGAAGTTGAGCAGCCCCACATCCCATAACTGTAAGAATCTGCTGCACAAGGTAAATTTTGTGCAAAATGCAAATTTCTGTGCTGAGGGAGAAATGAATAATGAGTTCACTCTAAGTAATGGATGTGAACGCCAGGAAAGAGTTTGCCGTGAGACTGAGAGTCCTTTATCTTTCATGTTGAGGACAGTGGTCACACCCCACTGGTTCGAGACTAAGACTTCAGATCCCAGTTTCAGAAGGCAATATGTCGGAAAGGGAAGTTCCAGTCAGTCCTAAGTCACTCCCCACGTTGTCAGATATGCTTTCATTAGAATCCAGAGGGTCCGTCTGTTTATCTCTCCTCCCTGTCCCCCTCCGCCCCCTCCCTTACTCCTCCCCTTTTCAGTCTTTTCCTTTCGCTCCCCCTACCTGTCTCTCCCCCATCTCTCTTTTTCTCCCTCTTCTACATCTCTCCCCTTCCACCACCCTGCAAATAAACCACAAGTTGAGAGCTGTGCACCATTGATCTTGGGACTTAGCTTCCTCTGAGATGCCAAGCTTAGTCCTAAGGGAGGGAAAAGCAGTTCCCATGGTGGCACCTCACAGCAAGGAGGGCCGGGCCAGCCACCAAAACTCACAAAGCTTTAAGAGTTGGCCAAGTAGAGAGCTGAGACCTATTCCTATATGCATCTCAAAAAGCGGCCAGGCACAGCAGTTCAGGAGGACTGTCAGTGGCCAGCATCAGACACTATGAGCAGCGGCACTTGCGTGGCAAAGAATCCCAGGTCCTCTTTCTCTCAGTCCATGCTGGCAGCCCTGCAGCTCATCTCCATGGGGTAAGTGGAGGCACTGATTACTCAAGACTCCTGCATGAAGATGCATAAGAATAACAGCACTGGCGAGCAGTGGGCTGGCCTTGTCCTAACATGCTTCTTACGTGTGGTGTTGGGAACTGAATCCCGAGCATCACACATGACAGCCAAGCACTAGATCACTGAGCCACATCCCCAGCACCAAAAAATAGACATGTATTTTCTGATCCATCGTGTGATATACACTTGTAGTATTATCAAATTGCAGCAACAAATAGACTGGTAGGTACTAGAATTTTATTTTAATAACCCAACCTGAGTTTGGGGGTTTATGGGTAAAAGTTTTCTTACAATTTTCTTATAATTGTATTTTGCCTTAAGAAAATTAGATTTATAAAAATCAGTGACTATTTGGTGCATTATCAAAAGGACTCCCCATTAAAACCAAACTAAACCAAACCATGTGTGTGTGTATGTATGTATGTATATGTATATATATGTATATATACATATATATATACATATAACTTTAGGATGTTTTTCAGTAGCTAGTTCCTCCCAAGGTCATTTAAAATAATTGTTTGCTTTTTCAAAAATTCTACTGAAATACAGGGTTTATAAATCCATGTTGATTTAAATTAAATGACCCCCCCTGGGAAGACTGGCACTAAGTGATCAGGTGAACCAGTGGGTCTGGCAAGTTTTCTAGCTTTGTAAGAGACAGGGGGGGGGGGGGGTTACCAAGATCGAATCGCTCGATATTCTGCTATATCAGATCCAGCCTTGGGGGGCAGCAGCTAGCTATGGAGGCTCAGAAGAAGCAGAGCTCCCAGCATGCTTTTTGGAGCTATGATTATGACGTGGGCCTGGTGACCCTCTTGGACTTCATTGTCCCCTGGAAATAAGGATCTAGGACAATGGTTTTCAACCTCCCTAATGATGCAACCCTTTAATATGGTTTCTTGTGTTGTGATGACCTCTGACCATAAAATTATTTTCGTTGCTCCCTCATTACTATAACTCTGATGCTGTTATGAATCATACTGTAAATACCTGTGCCTTCCAACAGTCTTAGGCGACCCCTTTGAAGGGATCATTTGACTCCCACCGGGATCATGACCCACAGGGCTGAGAACCACTGATCTAGACAGTGGTCCTGCCCTGCTGCCCTATACCTCCTGAGACAGAGGAGCCAGCTTCACCTACATACATGATTTCTTCCACTCAGTGTTATGCCTTTTTGTTATATTAGTTCTGATGTATAAGGTGGGTGACTACAACCCCAAATCAGGGATTCCAGGGGGGTGCATAAGACGACCCTTTCCTCAGCTCACATACTGCATGGCAGGAGTAGCCTAACAATATTTGTACATCAGCTCCCTAGCGTGTTCTTCAGCATCTTCCATGACAACTCAAGAGCAATGTTTTCTGTGGGGGAGACACTTCTAAACTATGAAGACACAGATGTAAAGGAGCCCAAGTTTCTCTATCAGCCACTCCCACCAGGATCCAGCCCCTCAGAGGCACTCAGCTCCTCTGTCCAGGTCTCAGCTTCATTCATGTCTATGCACAGGGACCAAGATCTCCCAGCCAAAGACCCAGTCAACGGGGCTCGCTACCTCCACTGCCTTCCTCAGGTACAGGTCATCCAAAGGGCAGCCAATCACACGTCCATCACTCTCCTTCTGGTCTGACCCCACCCCCTCCAGACACATATATACCAGAGGACTACCTAGTCTGGTCTCAGTAAGAGAAGATTCACCAAAACCTTGAAAGTCTTGAGGCCCCAGGGAATGAGGAGACCTGAGATGGGGGGGGGGCGGGGGGGGAGGGTCTGGGAAGTGGAAACATCCGCTTGGAGATAGCAGGAAGAATGGGATGAGGAACTGTCTAAGGGCAGACCCGAGGGGGATAACGACTGGACTATTAAAAAAAAATTAAGTAATTTTTTTTTTTTAAAGAAGCATAGAGAGGTGGTGGTTAGCACTTTCCTGCTCCTCTGTGCTTGTCGGCTGGGATTTGATCGGTGAGATATTTCTGAACACGTGTGATGACCGCAGACATACGCTAAATAACGAGAGGCTGCTCTTTCTTGCATTGAAATCCTCTTTAAATAGCAGCAAAACAGGAAAGGTCACATGAAAAATATTTGAAACTGGACCATACTTCTTCACAGATAAGGCCTTTTGAAAGTATGTTTGCGCGCGCGTGTGAGGCAGGTGCTTCTCATGGCTGCCTGGCCTGGGAGCAGGGAGCACGAGGTGTCACGTGAACATCACTACCACGGCGTTAAGCCAGCAGTTCGGCTAGAAATCACAAAGTGTACAAAGTCGCCACGGCAAGTAGAAAATCGTAAAGGACTGAGCAGTGTAAACTTCTGGAAGTTTCCCCCTCCCATTTAAGGGGAAGGAGAGGACGGCTGGGAACCTGAGGCCTGCATAGTGGGCGGGCAGACCTTGCCTCCGCCCATTCGCTTGGAATGCTGGGGGATTTGATCTGTGCTGTTCTGAGATTCACAATACAAAGGCTGATTTAATCTGACAGCGAAGTAACACTAAGCCCGCAAAATAAAATTACCAAGATGTAAAACAGCGTCAAAACTCCAATTAGTTTTCTGCCCTGGAAGCTTCTGAAGGAAGTCGGAACGGCTCCATCACGAGGCGCAGGCATCATCAGCTCAGGTCGCACAGATTACTACAATGTAGCCCTCTAGCTGAAATCACTTACAGCCCAATATGACAAAAAGAATCAGAGGAAAATAAGTTAATTTCCCCTCAAAAATAAAAATGACTCATTACAGTGACTATTTTACTAACTTAATGCAATGTTCCTTTGCAAGACCTAAAAAATAGAAAAGAAAAAAAAAATCCCAAGGCTTTGAGGCGGCAGGAAGGGGGGTATATTCTCACAGAAAAGGCACCAAGTACAAGGGACACACATGCTTGTGTTACTGGACCAAAAACAAGTATTTGTGCAACGTATTAAATGGCCTTAGGCATTGTGATGTATATTTACAGTCTTCATTAGGAAGATGGATGGCCCTGACCAGTTTTTGAATGCATCTGGAGTTAGTCTCCAAACTACATGGAGCCATCTTGGTGCCCAGTTCAAACCCCATGCTTCTTTCTTAAGCTACCCCAATGACCCCAGGTGCGTTTGCCACTCTTAACTTAGTGGCAGTGATGTCAGATGTGTTGACCCAATGGGGTCTCAATGGTCAGGAACAAAGTCCCATATGGCTCTTCTGATTAGTGTCATCTTACTGGGCGAGGCAAAGGGGATCACAGCATCAAGTTGGAGCTGTGTACTCAGAGTCTCTTGCAATGGCCCTTCCTGACCATTCTGACTCTTCCAGATGAATGAAGAAGGCTCCAGGGAGTGGGGGTAGGTTTGGTGGGCAGGGGAAGGGAGAGGTAGGGTGTAGTGGGCAGGGTAGAAGAGTCCAAGGTCTGTCTAAGAGAAGCTAAAGAAAGGTATGGCTGGATCTGGGCACGGTGTTGGTTAGAGTTGGCTTGAAGAAATTATAGATGGCTTTCCTAGTCTATAGATGTTTCATAAATAAAGTTCAGTGCCATGACACTTGGTGATGTTTATCCCAAAAGAGCCCTAGGCCTTGGCCATTTGCCCCCATCTTTCTCTGGGATGACATCAGATCTCAATGACCAGTCTGTCTTCATCGTCACTGCTGGTATCGCTGAGCTCCACCCGTGTCTGCTTCCTCATTCCTTCCAGACTCCTCTTTCGGATGGATCTCAAAGGGGCCTCCTCGGGGACTTGTGAGGGTTGTCCTGGGTCAGAAGGAGCTGTGACAGTCTTGGAGGTAATTAATCCTTCAGCTTGACAAGTCCTACTCTCACTTCCTGAAGCAGCACCCTGGACGGTCAGGTCCCCACATCCGTACTGGCCCCACCAAGGAAAATCTGCCTGGGCTCTTGCTTCCTCCTGGAGTGAACTGACTGAACTTGGTCCTGAACTTGGTATTTCTAGAGTTTGTCCTGGTGATTGTTTACCAGGTGAAGGCCTCCCTGGCAGGAGCACCCGTGGAATGCTGTCCGGTGTGCCTCTTCTATCTGGGGAGTTTCGTGCCAGAGTCTCCTCTGCACAGGATTCTGCACTGTGAGCCCGCAGGGTTTTGCGTCCTGTTCTTATCCCCGCAGAAACACAGATGGCAGCCACAGAGGTAGCAACGTCATGGTGGGGAAATGTTCCTTTGGGTTTAAAGGAAGAAGGCAGCTCTGGGACATCTGGGGAGAAGCACAAGTTGGGAGTGATAGAGACTTGATCCTGGGAAGGCGGCAGCTGAGTTTCTGGAGGTCCAACATCAAGACCTTTGCCCTGAGGCACATCTTCCTGAAACACTGCCAAGAACGTGTTGGATTGTGGAGATAGTCCGGACCCACCAGCATGCTCCTTCTCCTGAGAACAGTCATTATGCTCACCAGTGGTTGGAGAAATATCCTACAACAAAGTGCAAAGGAGAATAAATAGGGAAAAGGATAATTGGCATAAAGAAAACTTGTTTAGAAACACGGTCCACAATGAAAGCAAGGTCCTGAGGTCTTGATGAATCTTTCCTGATCAGGGACTTCAATAGGATCCCTCAGTAAGTTTCCATTAATAACTAATCAGCACATTGACCCTAGCCAAACTCCTTATTAATGCAAATTAGGTCACTGTGTGATCTTATGTGGCTCTGAAGGCAAACAACTCTACTACCTAACCAGTCCCACACTCCCTGTCTCCTTCCAGCAGAACGGTAAAGTGGGCATGTGGGTCCAACACGGTCTGCCTGGAATGATTTTACATTGTAGAAGCATCTGAAGTATGGTAGCATCTTCATCTGCGAGGATTAATCACACATAAAGCATCCCAAAGGTTCCACAACCAATGTCAGCGTATTGTACGTGTGACACATCAAAGTCAGAGGCTAGCGCTGGGTGTAAGTCAACCTTCCACCTTGGTCACAGCTGGCACTCCTTGTTTTCCTCTGCACACACCAGGCTAGCTAGTTCAAGAACTTTTAGAGATGTTTCTGTCTCGACTTCCCATCTCCTTGTAGGACTGCTAAGGTTATAGACTCTCAACTGTGCACCCAGTTTTGATATGGGCTCTGAGATTGCTTTAGTAAGAGCTCTGGGATTTGAACTCAGGTCCTCACATTTGCACAGCAGGTCATCTACTTTCTGAGCTGACTCCCATGCTCCAAAGTTGGTTAATTTTTCAGTGTAGAATGTTTAGGAAAGTTTTGGTCTGGTTTTAGGGTTCTGGGGAGTCCTAGAAGGAAACCAGGGCATTTTACCACACGGGCAGTGATACAGGAATAAAGACATAGAAGTCTGGATAACAGATAGGTGACAGTGCCTTAGAATGGTGGTCTTACCTTCAGAGCTGATTTGTCCATTTCCAACATGGTTTTTGAGCTCATGCCCGGAGACATGGGTCTCGAAGTCTGACTACAGTCACCTTCCTTTTCTTTGTTCCCATGAGACACAGACAAGTCTTTGCTGGCACAAGATGGCTCCCCTTGTACATTTCGACCTGAAAGAGAGACTGTGTTTGTTACTGTACATCTAGACTTGTAAAGCGAGGCAAAAATGACACAGAGGCCATCTGAGTCTCCACAACCACCCTCAGCTCCAATGAACCTCGACTCACTCGGTGCACACTGCACCCTGATTACCTACAGCCAACTAACACCCAGCCAAATGAGTTGTCTCCGCTTCCTGCAAGGAAGGAAATGGCAAAAACAAGCCCCTAAGTTGAAGACTCCATAACCACATCCATTGTAAATCGTGTCCCACACAGTGTCTGTTCTCATTACAGAGTCATCTTCCACCTAGGTTTCTTTGGCTTTGAGTCCCCAGGTCTTAGAGCCAGGTGGCAAGATTAGATAGACTTTGAGCTCCTTGGTGACGAGCTCTCCACCGGAGTGCCAGGCAGTAGGGGATGGGGTAGATACATAGGACACTGTCATTTACTGTGGTAGCTGTCTCCCTGTGGGAAAGGAAGAGACAGACTAGCCTCTCCCACCTACTCCTTCTGGTCTCCCATTGCTCTCTCCTCCATTTCCTCACAAAGACCCAAAATCGGGCCAAAAGAACCACAGGGTGGTCCTTTCCAAGGAGTGAGATTGCATCATGAGATAGCTGGAAAAAAACAAAAAAGATCCGGAATGCCTGGATTCCTGGAAGACGCACCGGGCACACCGTCAAATCTGCTCTTGTTTTGATGAAAGTTATCCAAGCACAGAGTTTGAAAACCTCAAGCCTTTCTGCTTATGAGGAAAGCTGGCCACCCCTGCCCACCCAGCCATCTTGCTTCATTCTGGAGTCTTCCGAGATTTATCTCTCTCTCTCATACTTCAGGTTAACCTATGACCTCCTGCAACGCCAGAAGAGCGCAGCTATTCCTCTAAGAGCCTCCCTCCAAGACTTTAGTTCCCTTGCACACAGCACAACTGTCATTTCCATCCTCTCAGCCTTCATGTGCATATCCCTCATGCCACGGTCTTGTGTAGGTGGCTTTTCTAAGTGGACATCACATTTAGGTACACACCTGTCACCATTGAGCTATGCTGAACAATAATATTGCATTGCCTGTTTTAAAACAAAATTGTTTTCCTCAGAGTTAATAAGTTCTGAGGTCCCCACCACTTCCTCTGTTTACCTTTGTGGGAACATATTAAAATCACTCCCCAGTTTGATATTAAAATCAAACTGTCTATGGTTTGATTTCTCTCTGGGCAAGCTAAAACTCATGCCTTCAGCATATAGTAAATTCTGCAGGTTCTTCTTCTTTTTTTTTTTTTTAATCCATGTAAAAGAATGAAGGAAGGAACAAAGGAGGGGAGGGATTAAAGAGAGAGAGAGAAAAGGTGGGAGGGAGGACAGGACAAGAATTGAAGGAGTGAAGAATAAATAATGGAAAAAAAGACAGAAAAGATACGGTAATTTAAAAACCAATTTAGCGGTGTTCTCGGGTACTTTTCAACTGTAGGTCTTACGGTTAGAATATTTGAGTTAGAGGCTTACAAGCAATGTTGGATGCAGTGTATGTACCTGTAATCTCAGCATGAGAGAAGCAAAGACAAGAGGATCCCTGAGTCTTACTGGCCAGCCAGCCTAGCCCAGTAAGTGAGCTCCAGGCCAGTGAGAAGCTCTCTCTCAAAACAAACAACGTAGATGGCACCTGCCAGCTCCTCTGTTCTCCACACATGCTATCACCTCCCCGAATCATCTCCTATGGACAAACCCATTAGACGCCTAAGTTCTCCCGGGATTCTCAAAGAAAACAGAGTACGTAGATGCCAGCTAAAGATGGGAAAGTGGTTTTTCAGGTTCCCGGGGTCGTCTCACAGCCCAGACTCCATGTCTCAACCAGGACAGTGAGACTCAAAGTGGAGAGTCTCCAAAGGCTCTGCTCCATCCTCACCTATGACATGACAATTGTGGCAATGGCTAACATGTCTATGCCCCGTGGTGTGCCAAGGACAGCCGCTCAATCCAAGTCGCTCAAACTTCATCCCCACGGTGACAAAAGGACCAGGCAATTAATTCAATTCAATAAAGAAATAAAGCCAATTAGTACAGAGAAAATAATCGGGTTAGCCGAACGTCTTCCCAACAGGTTGTTTGGGTTCTTAAGCAGAAAGGCCGTGTGAACATTTGACTGATAACTTCTGGCTCGTCGGGGAGAGCGAAGAAAGAAAATCTATTGATTTAATTTGCTTTCAACCCCAGAGTCTACAGAGAAAAGTGAATTATCTCTAATAATTGTGAAAAATGCCCAAAAAATGTCACCGAAGTATGTTAAACTAATTTGGATTATTGAAGCAGGACACTAACTTGCTTTGGAATGAATGGCCCTTTTCAAAATGTAAGGCATGCCCTGGTTGAATTCTGAAGTGCTAATGCCATCCTGTTTAGGCTTCAGCTCTGCGCCCTATGAATCACCTCCCCCATGTTCAGAATTACAGATCCTGCCATCTCCACGCATCTTCAGAGCCTGGCTGCCCACACTCAATTACAGGAATCTTATTAGAGACTCGTCTCTCACTGAGGCTCTCTGCTGCGTGTTCTTTCCCTGATTAAAGGCCGCACGCACTCTTAATAATTTCTCTCAGAAATAATTGTCGTGCCACGTCAGGAGGAAGAGACTGCTTAAGCAGTTACAGCAATTGCAAATTTAGCCCTCTTGAAAAGGCTGTAAGAAACTGTAAAATAATTAAAAAGAAAATGCAGGCAGAGACAACAGGACAAAATTGACAGTGGAATTATCGGCCTCTTTAATGTCAGATCTGCTTCAGGCCTTCTCATTTCCAGGCCTTATTAAAATGCTAATAAATGGATTACTCAAATACCATTATCTCAAAATGTGAGTAATTTGAATCATTTCTTTTAGTTTGTCCCAGTATCTCCCCAAACTCTGTTCCTGTGGAGTCCACAGACTCAGAAGTGTGAAGTTGGAAAGTGAGCCTACAGGGTCAGCCTAGCTGCCTTCCTAAGCACGTAGAAATTATAAACAGGAAGGTGGGTTTGTCTCTGGAACTGGTAATTGATTTGAGATTAAATTGTTCAAAAGTGTCTTTGCCATTAAAGAGCACACGATGTGCTGGCAATTTAAGCAATCACTTACAAGAAAGCCGGGCAGATCTTTAAAACTAATCACTCCGTGAATGGTTCTTTGCTCATTTATTTAAGTATTTATCGAATGCATTTTAAGTCTATATTTTTAAAGCCCATATTGTTGAGCTTGAATATTGACCGGACACTGAGTGCAGCCAATATTGTGCCAAGAGCTAAGGTGTTTGTTCAATGGGTAAGGGGAGCTGATACCACCTCATAGAGATTACTATCTATTACTACACAGATTTATTTTATTCTTGATTTGTCATGATTACTGTTGGGGGCTTACACACTCCACAGTGCACATGTAGAACTCAGAGGACAACGTTCAGGAATCAGTTCTTTCCTCTTACCACGTGGCTCCTAGAGATTGACATCAGGCCATCCAGTTTGACTACACATGCCTTTACCTGCTGAGCCATAATCACACATGCACACACAATGTCACCAAGCAGGAAAGACTATGCTCAGACAGACGGTAAGGTGATGCCCCAATCTCTGTCCACAGGAAGAGTAGAAACCATGCGAAAAGTGCCTATCCCAGGGCTGTGTCACTAGTAAACCTGAGTTATTCAGCCATGTCATTATGGGACAGATTTTCTTGGATCCTCTCTGTATAGCTGGTGTGTGGTCTAAGGGTACCTTCGCATGTTACTCACATCCTACAGCTTATGTAATCTCTTTAGGAAAACAGGATGGTGTGTCGTGGTGGCAGAGAGCTGTCGGTCCTCCCGGGCAGAGGAAGATGAGCACTGTTGGATGCTGAAGGCAGCCAGGAAGTAATGGGAAACCTAGAAGCTGGTGGGCGGCTGGCAGAAGCAGCTTCAGCCTCCAGCTCTACCAGCAGGAGGGACCCAAGAGAGGACCGGAAAAATGTGTTTATCCAGCAGAGCCTCTGGTATTTCTGTTCTAATGCAATCTTTGGAAAGTTCTCCTCAGAGTCCTCCTGTCTCTTCTCTCAGTCTCTCAGTGGCTCTCAGCACTTGGGTTTCTCTGATGAGAGGCAATCAGGCCAAGCACTCTCCCCTCATGGACATCCTGTGCCTTGACTATGTTTAGGACAAAATGGTGCTTAAAAATCTTGTCACGAGTCTTTAAAAACCTTTTCAAAAAAACATGTCCATTCTACAAAATTGTACCCTTCAGATATGGATTCTGAAATCATGGAAGGAAAGGAATGGAAGATGATTAAAGAAATGTCACCGAGACCATTAAATCCGGAGGCCGAACCCGAACCAGCACTTTAAGAGTTCTTATTTTTAAAGTCTCTTGTTGTCGAGTGAAAATTGTGTGTGGGTCTCTTCCTGAGATGCAATCAACACACCTGCAACAGAGGCTCATCACTCCTTAAGATTCATACAGCCAGGAATGGGGAGAAATTATTCTGTCTCAGCAATTTCAGAGAACTGTGATTTAACTAACAGCTTCAGAGAAAGAATTAATACTCCTCCATTAATCCTAATAATAAAAAAAAAGGTACAGAGAAGGAGGTCATTATAAGAGATGTAGGAGGACTAGTTAGAGAGGGAAGACTGCCATACCTCAGAGCCTCCTTCTAAAAACAACCCTACAGAATCTCAGGCCCCAGGCCCCAGGCCCCAGGCCCCAGGGCAGGTAAGATGCCCAAGGAGGGCACTGCCCATGAGGGAAACCATTAAAACTAACAGCAGTCAACAAAGGCAGGAAACGGCCTTTTACTAGAATCACCTGTAGCCCTCTGTATATAATATTTAGAAATCTGTTCCTTTTATGCGTATGTCATTAGAAAAACTTTTCTTTGGAATACCTGTCTCTTTCCCAGGGTGAAGCAGTATGTCTGGATCATGCGACCCTCTCAGCTCATTTAGTTCTGCAGATGGGGCTAACCAGGTTTTCAAACCTGGCTATGACACAGAATTCACCCTGGCCAGTGAAGTATTCAAAACTCCCCAGGCAGCACCACTAGGAATGTCTGGGTCACATTTGACTAAGGAAGATCTGCCATAGTGGTCTGGGTCAAACAGGACTCCCGAAGCAGAGAGTAACGGCAATGTGGGGCACTGGAGAGGTCTCCTCACTGGCAAAGACCTACCACAATGCACACCCAAAACAGGCTGCTTGGGTTTTTATATTCCCATATGAAGTTGAGTATTAATTTTTCAAGGCCTGTAAAGAATTGTGTTGGAATTTTGATGGGAACTGCATTGAATCTGTAAATTGCTTTTGGTAAGATGGCCATTTTCACTATGTTAATCCTGCCTATCCAATTGCAAGGGAGATCTCTCCATCTTCTGAGATCTTCTTCAGTTTCTTTCTTCAGAGACTTGCAGTTCTTGTCATACAGGCCTTTCACATGTTTGGTTAGAGTCACATCAAGGTATTTTATATTATTTGTGGCTATTGTGAAGGGTGTTGTTTCCCTGATTGTTTTTCTTTTCTTAGCTTGTTTATTGTTTGTATAAAGGAAGGCTACTGATTTTTTGAGTTAATTTTGTATCCAGCCATTTTGCTGGAGGTATTTATTAGCTGTAGGAGTTCTCTGATAAAATTTTTGGAAAAATAAGAAAACCTAGGATAGTTAAAACAATCTTGTACAATAAAAGAGTTTCTGGAGGTATCTTTGACTTCAAAGCTGAACTACTTCAAAGCTGTAATAAAAACTGTATGGCATTGGTATAGAAACAACAGGTTGATCAGTGGAATAGAATCAAAGACTATGAAACAAACCCACACACCTACAGACAATCATTGACAAAGAAGTCAAAACCGTACAATAGAAAAAAGAAAGCATCTTCAACAAATGGTGCTGGTCTGACTGGATGCCTGCATGTAGAAGAATGCAAATAGATCCATATTTATCACCCTGCACAGAACTCAAGTCCAAGTGGATCAAAGACCTCAACATAAAACTGGATACACTAAGTATAACAGAACAGAAAGAGGGAACTAAACCTTGAAGGCATTGGCACAGGAGACAGCTTCCTGAACAGAATACCAGTGGCTCACACTCTAAGATCGACAATTGATAAATAGGACCTCATGAAACAGAAAAGCTTCTATAGGCAAAGGATAATGTCAAGATGACAAAATGGCAGCCTATAGATTGGGAAAGGGTCTTCATCCACCCTACATCCGATAGAGGGCTAATATCCAAAATATGTAAAGAACTCAAGAAGTTGAACACCAACAACCAACAGAGCTAAGAGAGAATTCTAACAGAAGAAGTCTTGAATGGCTGAGAAACACTTAAAGAATTATTCAATGTCCTTATTCATCATGGAAATGTAAATCAAAATGACTCTGAGAATCCACCTTATACCCATCAGAATGGATAAGCTCAAAAACTCAAGCTACAGTTTGTACTGGTGAGGATGTGGAGCAAGGGGGATACTCCTCCATTGCTGGAGTACAAACTTGTACAGCAACTCCAAGGATCAATTTGGCAGTTTCTCAGAAAATTGGAAATAGTCCTACCTCAAAACACAGCTATATCACCTCTGGGCATACACCCAAAGATATCCCACCATACCACAAGGACACTTGCTCCACTATGTTTATAGCAGCTTTATTAGTGATAGCTAGGAACTGCAAATAACCCAGATGTCCCTCAACCAAAGAATGAATACAAAAAAAAATGTGGTTCATTTATGCAATGGAACACAACTTCAGTATAAACAATGGCATCATGAAATTTGCAGGCAAATGAATGGAACTTGGGAATACCATCCTGTTTCAGGTAACCCAGATTCAAAAGGACATGCATGGTATGTAGTCACTGATAAGTCGATATTAGCCATAACTTATAGGATAATCATGCTACAGTCCACAAACCCAAAGAAGCCAAGTAACAAGGAGGGCCCAAAGAAGGATGCTTGAATTTCACTCAGAAGAGGACATAAAATTATCACTGGAGGTAGAAGGAGGGAGGGAACTTTGTGGGAGAGGGGATGAAGAGAGGAATGGGGGATCAGGTATAGGGAGAGCTAGGGAAAGATGGCCAGGAGAGTGGATGGAAATTGGGGGAGGGGGCATTTCAAGGAGCAGAGACCTGGGATGGGGAGGCTCCAAGGGACTCTATGAAGGTAGCTCTAGCTGAGACTCCAAGAGGTAGGGGAATATGGAGCCTAAAGTGGCCACTTCCTGTAGCCAGGCAGGACTTCCAGTGGAGGGCTAAGGACACCAACCCACCCACAGAACCTTCAACCCAGAATGTGTCCTGCCCACAAGAAGTACAGGACCACAGATGGATCAGAGACTAAGGAATGGCCAACCAATGACTGGCTTATCTTGAGACCCATCCTATGGGCAAGTATCAATCCATGACATTATTAATGACACCCTGTTATGATTGCAGACAGGTTCCTAGCATAACTGTTCTCTGAGAGGCTCCATTTAGCAGCTGACCAAAACAGATACAGAAACCCACAGCCAAACATTAGACAGAGCTTGGGAAGTCTAACATTAGCTTGAGTCTAATGGAAGAGTTGGGGGAAGGATTGAGAAACCCATAGGGGATTTGACAAGAAGACGAACAGAGTCATTTAACCAGGACCCTTGGGGACTCCCAGAGACTGAACCACAAACCAAAGAACATATCTGAGCTGGCCCTAGGCCCCCTTCACTTATATAGAAGATGCAAGTCCCTTAACAACTGGGGTGGGGTTTACCCTGACTCTGTTGCCTGCTTGTGGATTCAGTTCCCCTAACTGGGCTGTCTTGTCCGGCCTCAGTGGGGAAAGATGTACTTAGTCCTGTAATGACCTGAGGTGTCAGGGTGGTGTGGTAACAAAGGGAGACCTCCCCCTTCTCAGAGGAGAAGTAAGGGATACTGGAGTAAAGGGCCATGTGAGGCAGGGACTAGGAAGGGGCTACAATCCAGATGTAAAGTAAATAAATTAATGGGAATAAAACAGGCTGCCTGGGTGCAGGGACATTGGGACCAGACCCAGGAGATGCATTCCTGACCCTCAGATCCAACAGAGAAAGCCAAGAGAGGACAGAGAGTCTCGCTCACTCAGCACATGTGCCCAGAGTTTGCAAGGAAGACACAGGAATTGGTATTTTACATGCCTTTTATCATTGCTATTTTCTAAACACAAACCTTGCTTACCCAACAGCCCTGTGCCCTGAATTTGACCATTAGAGGCCAGCACTGTGGCTTGTTTTCCTCCTACCTAGTATTTAAAACACTCAAGTACAAGAACCGGACCATGAGGGCAAACTTAACCTTGGATTTCCTTTTAAAAACAAAAACAAAAAGTGTTTAACCAAGTATGGTGGGCCTCCAGGACTTGTAAGGCAGAGGCAGGAGGACCAGCAATGTAGTGTTGTGCTACATTATATGGGGGAGGGAGTTGGGGCTAGCCTGGGCTATAAAATGCTTTGTCAAAAAATGTAGAAAATATAAAACAGTGTCAAAAATATTTGCCGGACTGGGAGACCGGCTTCAGGAAAGTAATTCAGTAGCATAGTAAAGAGATAACACTCATAACACCATTCAAGGCCATGGTTCTCGGAGTGAAAAATGTTAGAGCAACATGAGAGAGAGAGAGAGAGAGAGAGAGAGAGAGAGAGAGAGAGAGAGAGAGAGAGAGAGAGAGAGAGAGAATGAGAATAAAAATCACACAACTTAATCCCCTGAAATCCATATAATGTACGCTGTAACACGCATACCTACCTACTACATACATGTACACACACAAGCACCCCAACCCTACACACACACACACACACACACACACACACACACACACACACAAGAATTAACTTGGAAGACATCCCACTGCTTTTACCTACTTAGGATGTGATTGTCTTGTTGTTGTTAAATGTGTCTGCAGTGTCCACTCGTGATTCTGTCTGTATGGGCAGAGATGCTGAAGGCAGTGCACCAAGCTGACTGTTTGTGATAAAGGAAAACTAAAAGGCAAATTACGATGTCACTTCTAAAACTTGGGCTGGACACTCTGAGGAAATATCCCAGCACATGTGCACATGCGTTAAGATAAGATGAAAGCCATGCCGTCCTGTTGCCAGAGGGTCAGAACATGTCGTTCAGGGTGGAAGATGGACCCTCACAGGCTAGTGACTAAGGTTTGGTTTCTCTAGCAGAATTGAGGGGCTCAGGGAAAGACATGGGAAAGAGGTGTTGCTGGTGTTTCTCATCTCTAACCAAGTTCTCGGTGTCTTTGTGCGGCTTTTTGTTTTCAGCCTTGCTTCTTCTGATCCACTTTTCAAGTCCCTCTTGTTTCTGTTCTCTTCTCCATGAAAGGCAATCAGTCTGAGAACCCCTCATTTACCGCCCTTCCCCCTCCTCTGCCAAACATCAACAACAACAACAAAACACCCCGCATTCGAGTGGGAAAGTATATTTAAAATCTTTTGGTAAATCAAACCTTTAATCATGGCCAGACAATAAAAGAATGCTCTAAAATAAAGAAGGACAATTTGCAGAGAAGAAAGAAACTAAATGGGGGGGGGTGTTAATATTATTTGAATTCTTTAGTGCCAAATTTAATTCAAGAGAATCTACTTTATGGGTCATTAATTTTAAACTTTCTTAAGTCTAAATGAAAATGGAAGAGAAACAGTTCAGGCTTTGGGTATAATTGATGTGTTTAAGTCATTGCTTCATCGTTTCTGAAGATTTACACCCTGCAGAAAGAGGTGTTAGCCTGCTTCAGCAATTCTGTAAGCAATATTACTTAAATAATGGCTTTGGGAAAGAATATCTCCTATTAATTTTGACAGGAAAAATAATGTTGCAGACCCATTAGCTCTAGTCAGAGAAAAGGGAGGGAGTCAGTGGGTGAGAGAGCCCTGCAGCTCAGCTCAGGCTGCCATCTTGATTCTGCTAGAGAAACACACACACACACACACACACACACACACACACACACACCACAACACCTGGTTCATCTGCCACTTACAATTAGGTAAACATTTTTATCTCTGAACATCCCTTTCAGGGCACTTCACTTCTTTAGGTTTTTTTAAATGAAAGGCAACTACACAAGGGTGTGTGTATGTGTGTGTGTGTGTGTGTATGTGTATGTGTATATGTGTATGTGGTGTGTGTGCCTATATGTGTATGTGTGTGTTTGCCCAGTTAAAATACTTCTGTTAGTTATATGAAGTTTCCAAAGAAGACTTAGAGACAGGGAATAAGAACAGATGACAACCCTCACCCTGCCTTGCCCTGCAGTTAAATACAGGTTCATTGCTAATAATCAAAGGAATTAAGTTCTGAACAGTTGATGTAGTGTTCACTTGGCTGAAGAGAAGGAATTAGAGCCTAATTATCCACTGATTGCTGCCGTGGTAAATGCCACAAAGAGATGGGCTGCAAATTATGCCATAAGAGTACCTCATCTGGTTCAAGTGTCAGAAGTGGACAGCCTCGGGAATCATGGAAATGTCACCTCCCCAAACCATTCAAGGAGAGCCACCATGGCCCTAGAGCCTCAACTCCAGATCCCCTGAGAGATGGGGGTCACAGGAGCAGATCACTCTGCAGAAGAACATATCCTCCTTCCATCGTGAATTTCTGAAACTTTGTCTCTCTGAAGTAATCAGACTTCAGACTGCCTTTGTCTGCTCAGATTCTTGCTATTTCTTTGGTGAAAGCCAATTAATTTAACCTTTCTCCTTTGAAGGTCAGTTTCCCCCTTTTCTGAAAAACATGTCAAGATATGTAGAGTCATGTTCAAAATCAGTCCCCAAATTAAACTTTTTTGACCAAATCACAGCCTGCACCTAAAAATGTAAGAGGAAAAGGGTAAAGGAGTGAGGGTGGGGGGAGAAGAAGAGAAGTAGGAGAGGAAGGAGGAAGAGGAGGAAGATCAGAGGAGGAAGGAAGGAAGAAAGAAGCAGAAATACTGCTACTGATATTCGTGTTGAGGCCTGCAATGGTGTGACAGAACTCAAGTGATCCATGCCCAAGACGGAAGGGATAGCTCATGAGCTAATGCTATTGCCTTGCACACATGAGGACCTGAGTTGTGATCTCCATCACTGTGTAGGGAGCTGAGTATGGTAGTGTGCACCTGTAATCTCAGAGCTGGGGAGGTGGCCTGATTGTGTCTGGCCTAATGACTGAGCCCCAGGTCCCAGAGAAAAATACATCTTAAAACACAAGGTGAATGACTACTGAGGAATGTCACCCAGAGGGGCCTCTCAACTCCATGTGTACATGCCCATACACACTTTTGTGTACCAACGCACCCACAGCACACACACACACACACACACACACGGACTCTGAACCATTACTTCTTAATGTTTCTTACAGCTGAATGAGCCTGTCAAAGGCACTTCATTTCTCAAAGTATAACTGAGTTACTTGGGAGAGCTCATTTTTCTTTGCATCCTTAAAAAGGAGAAATTGATCCATTTCAATGATAATAGCCAGGAAGAAAGATCTTCTCTTGGCTCCCCCATTAATCCTGAGAGTGCTGGGGTAGGGGGACATACTTCTATCAAAGGAAAAGCAGAGACAAGAAAGAGACCATGGGAGCTGACCCCATCAATTTTGGTCTTTTCAATCACCTTAGGGAGAAACAAAATTAGGTGTAGTCTCTGTGAGAAGATAGATGCCCAGAGAGAACCTCAGGTTTTGATCAAATCCCAAATGTTAGAAAGACAAGAGAATGGAAGGCCATGTTTTCATTCCTTCTGCGTGTACAGCTCTGTCCATGTTCCTTCCCCTCCCTTACAGTGCTCGCCCCTGCTATCCTCACTTATAGTGCTCGCCCCTGCTATCCTCACTTACAGTGCTCGCCCCTGCTATCCTCATTTACAGTGCTCGCCCCTGCTATCCTCACTTACAGTGCTCGTCCCTGCTATCCTCACTTACAGTGCTCGCCCCTGCTATCCTCACTTACAGTGCCAGCCCCTGCTGTTCCTCCTCTGTACTGAGAGAGAGGCCTTGGGAAAACCAGCACACCTAACTTCTCCCAGACAAATGAGTGGAAGGGCAGGGATAATATTCGCTAAAGTCGGGGTGGGGGGGGGCTGAGACAAAGGTAGAAGAATAGAAGTCAACCAAAGTTTTCTTTAAAGAAGAAAGAATGCTTGTGGCAAAGCTCACTCAGGGCCAACACTTTCTCCCCTGTGTGCACACGAGGGACTAAGTGGGCAGACATGGGATGCTGAAGTGTTTTCCTCATGACTTCATCTTGAAATACAGCTGCACAGCAACCCACTGATGTAGTGTTTTCTCCACAGAAGCTTGATGTAATTTCTATGGAGTCCCATAAAAAAAAAGGGTGTGGTCATAAGTTCTTTTATGCTCCACCAAAGTGGAGCATAGAGTATGAAGAGTCAGCTGAGCCAGGCTATGGGTGGATCACGTGGTCTTGAACTTGGAGGCTGTGCATGTTGCTTAAAAGTTGAGGCAGAAGTTGCAAACCAAGAGTGACAATGGGGTAGATAGGCCCAACTCTGAGAGGATCCTACAAAGTCACTGTGGGAAGATGGACCCAACTCTGAGAGAATACTACAAAGTCACTGTGGGAAGATGGGCCCAACTCTGAGAGGATCCTACAAAGTCACTGTGAGAAGATGGACCCAACTCTGAGAGAATACTACAAAGTCATTGTGCAACCTCACAACAGCTCTAGAAACTCTCTTTTGTGATATGAAACTGGAGGTAGAGCATTTTCTTACCCTGGAAGTTCTTGGTTAAATTCACCCTAACTGCAACCAGTCCAGTTAAAAAGCACTTTCGATCCAAAAACTCAGTAAGCTCACAAGTTTGCAAGTGAAGCCAAAAATACAGGTGGGAAAAGAGAGAGGGTCAAAAATGAATACGGCCTTGGGAGGAATCTTTAGCTCAGGCCGTGGAGGCAGCCTGTTTGATAAGGTGCTAACCCTGCCCACAAAAGTACCTTAATTTGGTCCCAGTAGCTATGCTAAAAAAGAAGAGGAGTGAAGAGAAGAGGGAAGGGGAGGGGAGGAGAGGGGAGAGGATAAGAGAAGGGAGGATAGGAGGAGAGGGGAGAGGAGGGGAGGGGAGGGGAGGGGAGGGGAGGGGAGGAGAGGAGAGGAGAGGAGAGGAGAGGAGAGGAGAGGAGAGGAGAGGAGAGGAGAGGAGAGGAGAGGAGAGGAGAAGAACTAGTGAAGGTAGGGGTGAGGTTGGGTGGAGACATGGTGGAGCTCCACATATCTGATCTTCAAGGCCCATTAGCCAGCTCCAGGCTAGTGAGACACCCCATAACAATCGAACACACACACACACATCATACCTAACAAGAAAAATTATAAACTTATTTCTAGACCTTTTCTTTCCCTTTTGTAAAAGAGCCAAAATCGACATGAGAACCACTTAAGGCGTACACGAAAAAGAATCAGAAGCATGAGAACGAATCCACCCATCTAGGAGAGCAAAGGGGCTCATCTGATAAAGGTGCTGGCCGCTGTGCCTAATCTGAGTTCGAATCCTGGAACCTACTCGGTGGAAGGAGAGAAACGACTCCCACACGTTGCCCTCTGACCTCCACATATATTCTGAAGCACACGTGATACTCCCAACCCACCCCACCCCCAAAATAAATAAATGTGATTTTTTAAAAGTCTGATCTTCCCCAAAAGATTTTACCTCAACACTCACCAGTGGGGTTCATGCTGTGATTTGAGAGGCATGTGGGAAAGAATGTGGAGGGGGCCTTCTCCTTGGTACAAGAATGTAAACAACACAGCATATTCCCCTAAGGGAAGGGCTGGCACGTATGGAGAGCTGATCTTGAAGCCTATATAGAGAAACTAAAGGCTTATGGAAAAAAAAAACAAAAACAAATACTTAGACCTTTCCAGAGAAAATGAAGGCAAGCATGAGGAACTTCAGGCTGCTCCCAGACTTCTCTCATGAGGATGAGCTTGGGCAAGACTGAGGCATCATGGCTCACCTGAACTCCCAAACACCCATGAGTAGAGTCAACCACATACATAAGACGACCCTCCTCAAACCGTCTCCTCACGGAAGGCAGAGGGTGTTGCTAGAACACTAGCAGAGAACACTGGTAACCGATGAGACTCTGACCGAGGTCACGTAGAAGTGGTGAAAACGCACAGATAAGTCAGACAAGGCAGATGAGGGTTCACTGGGGGACTTGTCCTGGTTTTTTAAAACACGTGCGCCATAAATTCAACCCAGAAAAGGAATGCACAGCTTGGAAGCTCATAACTAGCACAATGGTGTTGAAATAAAATAGCTTACACTGTTTGCATGAATGAGGACAGAGGATAAGTGGAAAATTGCGTACGGGTCTATGGAGGAATACGGTCTGGGTGGGTGGAGCTTCCTCATCAGCCTGTGAGAAGTTCTGTAGGGGGGTGAGTGGGAGGGACACAGCCTTCCGGAACGCTGTGGTAGAAACGGCATCACCCCCTACATCCCTGCTTGTCACTTCAAGAAGTTTCGACTTCTTTTAAAGCAGATATTAGTCGAGGTTACCCAAGCCACTTGTCCACTACAGAGGAAAACAGGGGTGAGCACTTTCTCACAAGAACGTCCTCCAACCCCATGCAAGCTGGAGATTACTGTCAAGCATACTTCATTATTGCAGAAGTTCCATCCAGGAAAGAAATCCATACTTGGGCTCTAATAAATACAAGGTGGAGAGGGTGTGAGGAGACGCAACAGCATGAGGTGGATAATGAAATGTAGAGTAGTCTTTCATGCAGGCGCACACCCTGCCTGTGTGATCACAGCCCATGAGTGTCTTTCTCAACCAGAATGCGCACCTTTGATGTCCTTCTCATCCATATCAAAGAGAATAGGCAATTAACCCTTTCCTTTCAGCACACTAGCTTTTAGAAAGAAGGAAGGAAACGGTTTGCGGCCCTTTGTGGTGGACATCTTTCATTCCCTCGGTAGCTTTTAGAAAGAAGGAAGCAGGATACGGCCCTTCATGGTGGACATCTTGCATTCCCCTGGCCAGCCAGTCACAATGCCCTGCTGAGGCGGCCACATCCTGAGCAGGCAATAGCTCATCAGAGCCCAGCTGTCCAGGTGGACAGAAGAGAGAGATAAATCAAAAGCAGTGATTTCAGAGACTCCAGGGAGTCAGGCTGCCCCGCAGGTGGGAACTGGTTTCCTGTCTCAAAAGAGGTAATCAGCTAGGTGTTGGAATAACAGCCTAGAAAGCTACCTGGCTGCAAGAAGAACCCCAGGCGGCCTGGGCAGGTATGAGCAAGAAGTCTCCAGCTGACCAGCATGAGGGAGAGAAATCAGATTTGAAACTCTCCACAGAGAAGATGAGAGATGCTGTCCTATCCCCTCGGTGCTGCTATAGGAAGGGTTGCCAACAAAACATGGATGCCTGGTCCGTGGGAGTTGTAGGCATATAACAGTTCATTGTGAACATGGGTGTGTCTTACGTAACACTTGGAACACATTTATGTTAAGGAATGTGTATGCCAGAGTGGAGAGTTGGCTCCATGGTAAAGCCCACTTGATGCTTTTGCAGAGGACCCGGGCTTGGTTCTCAGCCACATGGTGGCTCACAACCATCTATAACCCCACTTCCCGAACCACCAATCCCCTCTCTTGACCTCCATGGGCAGCAGGCACGAATGTGTGCAAGACACACATGCTGGCAAAAAAGCACATATAAAATTAAAAAATCTAATGTGTGTGTGTGTGTGTGTGTGTGTGAGAGAGAGAGAGAGAGAGAGAGAGAGAGAGAGAGATGTCTATTTAGAATTCAAATTTAACATCTAGAAATCAATTTTAACTTGTGTCTGGCATTTTTCTTTGCTAGACCTGATTAACTTAAATTAGGACAGAGGGCAGAGATACAGGTCAGAAGGAAATCTATTTGAAGACTGAGTTAGAACGCCAACCATTGCTCTCACCCTGGCTCCAGGCTCTGTATCATTGGGAGACTGTTAATCTGAAGCTGGCTATGGGGTTCCCTGTTAACTTTGAATGAGCACTAACTACCAAAAAATATGACTTTATTTAAATGGGCACTTTACAAATACCCCTAGGTAGGGAAGTCCTTGATGGTCCTTAAAAGAAAATAGATTGTAGAAAAGGCATTTAAGAAACTTGAAAAGTCTTGTTGACAGGCAGAAAGCAATGTGGAGTGTGGTACATGGCCAGTGTAGTCCTCATGTCCTTTCTCAGAGTGGTTTGTATGTGAACACGTGCACATGTGAGTGTGTGTGTGAGAGAGTGTGCATTGTGTGTGTGTATATTTAAGAACAGCATGAAGAACAACCTTCAAAAAAATTCATTTTGAGAAATGACCAGTACATCTGATCTTAAAAAAAAATTTTTTTGCTCTGCCCATTATTGGAGAACCCAAGGCTACCCATTTTCTCCCCAGATGGCCCCTAACCACCGGGGGAGGAGGGACTATTAAATAGAGCCTATTACTCTGAAGGTTCTTTCAGATGCAGAGCTTGAACCAGCCTCCCCTAAACTCCAGGGAAGAAAGAGAGCCTCAGCAGCCAGGTGGGAATAATGATCATTATAAGGCACATTAGGGGAAAACAAGCCTGCAAGTTTTGAACAAGGCTGCTAAGCTCCAGTAATTGTAGGTTCGAGGACATTTTCTACATGAGAGTTTTGTTATGCTCCTAACTTTCCCCTCAAGATCTTTAAAATGGAAGAGAAAAAGAAAAAAGAAAAAAATTCAAAGAGCCTACTCTTAAACTAAGGTGGAACAACAACAAAAAATAAAAGCCACAAACTTTTGTGGTGGAATGTGTCCACATCGTGGACTTCAGAGAAAGGCAAGAGCAGACTTCACCCCACCAGAAACATCTTCGTTCATCATCTGAGGTCAAGGCCCTCACAGGAAGGAGAAGGATTGGCCCTCTAGGAGAAAGATCTTCAAGGGAATAAGTCAAGACCTTTCTGCCAGCTGGGCCTGGTGGCTCACATCTGTAATGCCCATCCCAGCAGTCAGGGTGCTGAGGCAAGATTGCTGTGAGTTCTAGGCCAGCCTGCTCTGCATACTGAGTTCCAAGTCAGCCAGGGCTCAGAAGAACACCACTTCTGAGAACAAACCAAGTCCCTTCGTTGCTCCTGTACTCTCCCATGCAGAGAGAAGGGACAAGGGACAAGAAAGATGAAACATAAAGTGGAGTATAGCTGAGCCAGGGGCAGACAGACTCGGATGTAGTCATCTTGTGGTTGCATATATTCAGAAACGGTTACAACCAAGTCATGGCAACTTCTTTAGAGGGACATTGGGCAGGCCCAGAAGGAGGGAATGAATCTATAAGGATACCAAACAGACTCAGAAAGCCACAATAGGTTGATGGTAGATGATAGGGAATTGACCGATGGTCAGAATGGGAAAAGGCAGTATTGTATATTCAGTAACCTAACCCTGACGCCTGCCTGGGTCATTTGAAACTTTTGTATACAAATTCAACCTTCAAAAGCCCTATCTTTAAAAAAGATTAGTCTATTTGCTTCCGAAATATGTCTTCCCTCCTTATGAAGACCCAAGGCTATCCATCTTTCTGCAGTAAACATCACCAGCCCCTGCTTGCTGGGAAAGAACCAGCTCACGAGCTGCTATTAGGATGTTTATTTGAGGAGAAAGCTGTATCCACCTTATAATAAATAAGGAACGAGGAGACGGGAGCTGATGAAATTGTACGGGGCAAATAATAAAATTTTAAAGTAGGTTTTTGCACAGCAATGTACCCTATGGCTCTTTATGTTTTATAGACATCATCTCCTCTCTGATTATAGGCTTGGGGTATATTTTCTCAGTGAGGATTTTAATGTGGTTCATATCAAATATTTTCAAGGAAAATATAAGTAATTTACTTCTCCAGTCACAGTTTGGGTTGGTAAAGACCGTAGCGACCTCAGCTTCACATCATAGCTCTGAAAGAGTGAGCACAGAGCCCGCTGTAGGAATACCAAGTAGCTCTCCTGTCAGAGGAAAAAGGAACAGGGTACATGGTAGACTTCCAAGGATGGAAGGCAAAGTGTGCCTCAGAGAGAGCTGTGGGGAGAAGAGAAGGGCCCTGGCATTGGATGTTTCTAGGAGCCAAAAGAAAAAGTGAGAATTTCTAAAGATAAGAAACCTGACCATGAAGAACCCAACAAGTATGATCTTAGCCAGGCAGTTGGGGACAATAACCTCCAAGTTGGTGAAATGGCTTTCCTAGCCTCCACGAGCCATGTCTAATCATGAGGAAAACATCAGACAATCTTAGATGGATGCTCATCCTATGAGATTCCCCAGTACTTGTCCAGATGTCAGTACCCCACCAGTCTGAGAATGGTTCTAGCCAAGAGACACCCAGGGAGGCAGTTGTATGTCATGTGGTATTCCAGATGGGATCCTGTGACAAGAAAAGGGCTTTGACGTTTCTTAATGGTCGTGGATTCCTAGAATGACACATCTGCCCTACTGCATGTTCACGGTGGATGTTTACAATAAGGGAGTGCAATAAACAGAACTTCACAGTGTCTCTCTCAAACAACCCAGGGCTTTAAATATTCTTTGAAGGCCTATGCAAACCCCTTTCTCTTGGGAAAGAAGTTGAAAGTAGGAAATGTTGAGCATCCTAGAACATGGATTCTTAAAGAACCTTCCAGAAGCCCACATTGTCTCCTTGTTCTCTTCTGAGAGGGGATGGTGAAGTGTCACTCCATCCCTGATGGTCTTTGAAATAAACATACATTTGCTTTTTGTCCTCATCTTTAGGCATCTTTAGCAATCTCAGAGACATTGTTAGGACCAACTAGCTGGTATCGACCCCCTCCTCCCAGACAACCATGTGAGACCTCCATTCAAAAGTAGCAAGAATTTCAGGGCTTGGAAGAAGACTTCATTGGCAAAGTCCTTGCCTTGCACACAGGAAGACCTAAGGTGGAGTTCTACAACCCATGTGAAAAACTAGGCTCAGTGACTAATCGCAGCACTAGGTGATGGGAACAGGAAGAGCCCTGGACTAGGTCGAAACCAGTCTAGCCTACTTGTACATCTCCAGACCAGTGGAAGACCCTGTCTCAAAAACCAGGGTGATGATTTCTGAAGAGCAAGAACTAATGTAATCTTTGGCTCTCATATTCTCATAAGTGCATCTTCATGCGTGCGTGCGCGAGCACACACACACAGAGGAGAGAGAGAGAGTGAGAGAGACAGAGAGAGAGAGAGAGAGAGAGAGAGAGAGAGAGAGAGAGAGAGGCATACAGGCAGAATACCCCCTTCAGCCACTATCATATACCACAGGCAGGTAAATTTACCTCTACTCTTTTGCAGAAGTTGGGGGCAGGGGATGGTTGTAGCTCCACAAATATCTGTCCTAATTTAAGTCATCGTCAGCAACAAACACAAATGATTAGAGTTGTGGTTGCTGATTCACAAGATTGAAAAGGCTCCAGAATATCTTTTAAAGGTCTTCTCTTGATTCCTGCTACACATTCCGAATTTAGCAGATGCCTGAGAAGACATAAGTCTGTGGCCACCGTCCACACAGAGGTGTAGGTTCTTGGATATGTGTGATCATTGCTGGTCTTATAGCTTGCTTCAATAGCATATGTGACAAACACAATCTAAGAACAGGTTGACCTTGGTTCACAGCTCAAGGGTCCAGTCCATCACAGCAGATGAGTCTTGGTGGCAGGAGCGTGAGGCAGCTGGTCACACCACCACAGTCAGGAAGTGGAGAGAGGTGAATGGTGATGCTCAGATTGCTGTCTCCTTTTTATTCAATTTGTCTCCACCCATGGAATGGCACTACCCACATGTAGGGTAGATCTTCCCATCTCAGTTAACCAGGTCCAGAAACTCCCTCAAAGACACACCCAGGGATTTGTGCCCTAGATTGCAGCTCTAGAATCCAAACCCAGAGTGGAAAGCTTAGAGCAGACACTGAAATGTTCTTTCTTCTCTTCTTTTCTTTCTTTCTTCTTCTTCTTCTTCTTCTTCTTCTTCTTCTTCTTCTTCTTCTTCTTCTTCTTCTTCTTCTTCTTCTTCTTCTTCTTCTTCTTCTTCTTCTTCTTCTTCTCCCAGAGTGACCCGTATCACTGATAACCTGAAGCCTTTCCCTCTAGCTCAGCAGTAGCTGCTAGAGTGCTAGGTCTCAGTTGACACAGCTCTCCACACAGGTGCTAATCAAAAGCCACCGTGGGCTGAGGGTGGCTCAGAGGGTAAAGGCGCTTGCTACCAAGAATAATGACTGGAGGTTTATCCTGGGAGTCTACACAGTGGAAGGCAAGAGCTCAGCCATGGAAGTTGTCTCCTGACTACCTAACGTGAGCACACCCCAACACACGCACACACACGTACACACACACACACACATGCACACGCCATGCACACATGTAATTATAATTAAAAGGTGGTCAAATAAACTTACTGGATGTAAACTAGCCCATCTTCAAAATTTTATTTCCAGAATCCCAAATCCAGTCTCTTCAAGAAGCCAAACTCTGCCCCTTTATCGCAACTTGAAGGTTCTGGGGAAGACTCTTTCCAGGGTATATTAAGAGCTTAGATTCTGAGGGAGCTAAGGGCTGAGGTGGGCTTCATGGAGTAGCCATAGTCAGACCAGCATTAGAGAAAATCCTGCTTCCAGATTATTCTGCAGCCACTTGCCCTCCCATGTGCAAGCGAGCAAGCGAGCGAGAGGTAATCACAGGCTAGGTCCCTCTCTCCTCATCGACTATAATCATACTGTAAACCCTGATCATTTTTGTTTTTTCAAACTCCACTTAATGTCAGTGTGCATCCATCAGGGCTTGTTGCTGTTTTCCTTCTTTTAAAGAAGTAGTTTCCTTTAAAGGCTAAGTGCAAAGCCTGAAGGTCAAGGCCTCCCATTCGAAGAGCATCTGATCGTGAACTCTAGGACAGCAGGCACCACGCTGGGATGGGACACGTGTCCTTGTCATCCATCCTTGTGTGTCCTTGCTGACAGTGGTGGTGGGGAGAGTCTCCTCCTGGAGTTCTCTCACAGTGTAGACATCAATGGGCTCTCCCTGAGTGGTGGGTGACGGAGGACTGGGAAGCAGAAGTAACCATGAATAAATGATAGGACCGTTTCCTGGAGTTTTGATAGACGCTCATGCCTCATTCCCTGTAAACAATAGCAAGGTGTTTCTCTGCTGTTGTTGCTGTGCCTCATCGTATGATTTGAGGCTTCTTCGGTCGTTGGGAGTGGGAAGCAGCAGGTTGGGAAAGGCAAGGCCAACCATGGCAGTTTGGAGACAGAGAAGAGACTTTACTCCTTGGAGTACAGGAAGGGAGACAGAGGGGGAAAGAGGAAAGGCGGGGGAAGGAAAGTGGGAGGGGCCCAGGCTCATGAACAGTATGGAGCATTCAACAACAAACTCTTAAAGAGATGTCAGAGAAACAGAGCGTGTTCCTGAGGAGAACTTCAAAGCCAACCCCTTTCTGTCTCTCCAGTCACTGTCTCCAGGAGTGCTCCAATGAGTAAAAGTTTGCTGTGCTCAGAAAGACAGGAGGCCCAGGACTTAACAGTTCTGGCCAAAGAGATGGGAAGTAAACTGGATGGAATGTGACCTCTGGGTACTAGCGAGTCAACTCTAACAGTACTAGACAAAGTTCCTTCTAAGGGAACAGTCTAAAGGAAACTTCTTTAGACTGCCTGCTTACATTTGAACTTGTGTGGCAGACCTGCATGGTCCCCTTCTGATCTCCTTCCTTGGCACTGGAAGGAGTCACTTGCCAGCAGGTGTGAAGGACTGCTGGGTTGAAACATGCTTTCTCCACTTTTCTCTGCAGCTGAGCACGGTTAGCTGGTTTAGTTCCAGCCTAGGTGACCTGAGAGGAAGATGTGCCCAATTTACAAGAAATGCCTCTCATGGGAGAATGCGTGCCCTCTCCTTTCTCCTTCCCATTCACAAGAGCACCGACCTAACAGCAGGAGCGACCACAGCCATTCTGTGGTGTGAAAAAAAAAAAAAAAAGATCAGAGAACTAAGAAGGAGGAGGTCCGGTCCTCAGCACATAGCAGGTCCTGCACCATGCTTAGACCATTCACACCCCAGTGGTTATTTGTGAGAGAAACAAAACTTCCTAAACCCACTGTGCTTTGGGGTTTTATGAGAGCAGCTCAGACTTTATCATATTTAATTCCACAGTAATGCAACACATTGGTAAAAGCTCCACTGTTTGCCTGTTCCCCAAACACCACAACCTCCCTGTGTGCTTGGTGAATACGCTCTGTCTGATGGTCCCCAAATAGCAAGCCCTTATCATCATCCCATCATATCTGTAGAGTATCTGGACCAGCAACCAGCAAACCATAGTGTGAAGGCCAAATCTGATCTGCTTGTTTTAGTAAATAAAGTTTTATTGGCACACAGCCACACCTATTCGTTGTTAGACTCTTCCTCCAGCAATGCTGCTGAGGGCTTGCCGGGCAGATTACGGGGTTGTCTACACAGAAGATTGCCAATGCTCGACCTAAGTAACAATATGCAAAGGTTAGTGAACTTACTCTTTCCTTTAAACAATGTGTGTGTGTGTACCTGTGATGCATGTGTGGTTTTGGGCATGGGTTCACATGCCTGTATGAATGTGAGTTCGTGTGCAGACAAGACAACTGTCAGTCCTCAGGAAGTATCCACCTTCACCACACACGAGTGCTGTCATTACATCACCTCCACACTCCCCTGGTGTCCGCCAACTCTTCCAATACACTCCCTTGCAGACACATGACTTCTTCTTAGTCATTTATATATTAGTATATAGATATACCTATAGATTAAGATATACTACTGATCCTACCTAGTGTTGCTCATATGTCACTAGAACTTACCATACAGACTAGACTGGCTGGGTAGAGGGTCCCAAGAATCCACCTGCCTCCCCCTGTCCCCTGCCCATGTTACAATCCCATGCCACCATACCCGACTTACAATCCCATGCCACCATACCCGACCTTTTAAATGGCTTCTGGGGATCAAACTCGGGTCCTGGTGCTTCTTTAGTCAACACTTTACCTACCGAGTTAACTCTGGGTTCTAAATAAGACGATTTACACTCAGGCTTTGTGTCTCTGTCTTAAATGGAAGCCTTGTAAGTTCAAGACAGAGTTATCTTTTCACTCTCCCTTTCTTGCCAACAAAAGCCGGAAGCTGTTTGGAACTCCCTAGAGCAGTGTTCTTGACTCTGAAGCCAGGTGGCCCCCTGACCAGATCCAGACAGCAGCTGAGGTGGGGATTGCTGGAGGCGCTACAGAAAGCCAACCCCAGCAGCGGTGCAATCTCTGTGGGGCTAAGCTGTTTTCTGAGTTTTTCTTTGTTGGCCAAGGATGGCCAGGTAATTCCTGAGGCTCATCTTTTTCCATCTCACACACAAATGTGGGAGCCTCAGGGGTTTCCCGGGGACCTTGCTACCCACAGGAAGCATGCAATGTCACAGGTGAGCAGAGAAACCTAGCGCACTGGGGAGGTCGCCAATGGCCATTTTCTCATCTTTAGAAAGAGTCTCAGTAAAGCACCAATATTCTTGTCCAGGAGGAGGAGGAGGAGGAGGAGGAGGAGCTTAAAATGCAGCCGGTGAGATGGCTCTGTGGTTAAGAGTACTTGTTGCTCTTCCAGAGGACCCAAGTTTAGCTCCCAGTGCCCACATCAAGGCTCCCAACCACCTATAATTCCAGCTTCATCAGATCTGATGCCCTCCTCTGGCCTTTGTGGGTAACTACACTCTTGTGCACATACCCTACACACATACCCATTATAATAAAAACAAAATTGGAAAACAAAAAGTTTAAAGGTGATGCTAATAGGGTTTAATTGCCATGATCAGTCTACAGTAAATGTTCCATGGACAATAGCTAAAAGGACCCCAGATTTAACCTTTATTAAGGTATTCAGGACAACAGAAACTGGTGACATCAAGACTGATCAGTAAACAGCACTGAACTGTTAAAATAAAGATACTCATAAGAGGCCGGCATGGCTGCTGGTAAAGTTCTTAGTGTATAAGCATAAGAATTATTCTCCAGAACCCATGAGCAAGCGGGGGAGGGGGAGCAGAGACATACCCCAAGGGTCACTGACTCTATCAGCAAGGTCAAGTGATCGGCCCTGTCCTAAAGATTAAGGCGGAGACTATGAGGAAGACACCTGACATCAACCTATGGTCTACACACACACTCACACACACACACACACACACACACACACACAGAGTTTTTTCTTTTATTGAAAAAAGTTTTTTTATACATTATGTTTTGACTATATTTCCCCTCCCCCTATTCCTCTCAGGTCCTCCCCACCTTCCCTCTCTTCCAGATCCACCTTCTTTCTATCTCTCCTTAGAAAACAAACAGGTATGTAAGGAGTAATAATAAGATAGAATAAGATTTAAAAAAAAAATCAGAAAGGACAAAACAACCAAACAAGAAAAGGATTTAAAGAAAAAGCACAAGAAATGTAGAGAGCCTCAGAGGTACATGGGTTGCCATACACAGGACTCCCATAAACACAAAATCAGAAGCCATCATGTACACAGGAAGGATTTGTAAGGTCTTCCAAAAGAGTCCTGCATTAACAAAGAACTCTAAGGATGGCATTGACTTTATTTTTTTGTTGGCTATTTACTGCTGGACATGGAGCCAACACTTAAGAGTGGTTTGTGTCCCCAGTGAGACTTTGTGGAGAAAACTAATCTTTCATTTGCGAATGATTGTCAATTGGAACTAGCTTCTGGGTTATAGATGGGGTCGTGTGCCCATCTCTCCTTTCATCCCTAGGACTCCATCTAACACAGACCCACACAGGCCCTATGCATGTGGCCACAGTGCCTGTGAGTTCATACGTGCACCAGCCCTGTGGACACATTACATTCTTAATGAACGTTAAAATGGATGACTATTTAAAATAACACATAGAAGTAAAATTGACCCTAGACAGCTATGTACAGGGAATTGTTTAGGTGGTAGGTCTTCTGTTTATAGTAGAACAAAATGAGCCTTCTTGCCTCATATCCAGTAAAATCCCATCTGACTCTACAGACATGGCACTGGCCCCAGTTCAGTTCCACTGAGCCTCTCATAGCACCAAGACCAAGATCTCTCTACAAAACAAAAGATTTTCCCCAAAAAAGCTGCCCTCAGAAAGGAGGGCATGACCAAATCCACACAATCTTCCATTTAATAGGGAGCTGGCTCCCCAGTCACAGAGTGGTTCATACTGGTTGAGGGGTAACACATGCTCAGTAGCATTGAGCGTCATCCACTTTGGTGTGGACTCTGTTGCGCTCTACAGTCTCTTGCCAATGGGCTGCAACCATTTCTGAGTCCCACCACCATGAAGGACAACCGGCACCCCGCAGTGCCCCAAGTCGGGATGTGTGGTAGGTGAGTTAGGAATTCAGTGCACTTTGGATGCTAGATGCTCCCCCACTTAGCCATGGGCATATCAGGACACAGTCCCATCCTGAATGGAGGAACATGAGGCCTTCACGTTGAATCACAAAATGCTACTCAGAAAAACACATTAGACTGATATGACGCCAATGGATGCTGGTTTGGTTTATTCAGAGACATTATCTGACAAAATTAGTTTTGGAAAAGGTAATGGGGGGTGATTTTAACACAAATACAGTCATTAGTCCCAGACATTTGGGATACAATTATAAGCCTTACGTGTTGCTCTAAACAAATCTCTTAAAGACTGCCTTAGAAAAAGCAAAATGGAACATATTTTGTGAAAATTGCGAACAGGCATCTACTGGAAAAATGAAAGTGACTGTCCTAATGCCGACGGAAAATGGGCTCTTAGGGTAAGTCTCTATGACATTGTCCTCCAGTTCTAAAGGTACTAAATCTCAAAGAGCCGGGATGAAAGCAGAGAGCTGTTCTCTGAAAGCCACATTAGGTGACTCAAGCCAGCAGCTCTGGGGATGACAAAGACGTTATTAAAGACGCACAGTGAAAGTTCAGCTCAGCTGCCTCGTGAATGTGAGCAAAGCACATGACACCAAACTAATGCTTTATGTAACGATACTTAAAGGGGCCTGGACCACAAGAGTAATCAATTAAAGGTCAGAGGTGGCGGTTGGCCTGTTGCATCTACGTCTCTCTATGCTGTTTTAGGTTGTCCCCAGACTCTGTGCCTTCTTTGGGTTGAGGAAGAAAAAAAAAAAGGTATGGGGCCTATATGGTACATGACTCCATCTTGAAACTTACAGATAATTGGTGTCTTGGGTTCTCCTGGAGATGACTTCCTAAAGAAGTCCTGGGAGAAGTATAGATCCAGAAGAAACTAGAGGGAGATGGCTTCTGTAGGCAACCCTTCAGAGAGGTGAGAGCTATAGACAGGATATGGGAAAGAGCCAATCTGGAAGAAGGTTAGTGCATAGCATCTACTAAGACCCTTGCTGTGTGACCCATGGTGTGTAGAATAGAACTCACTGGTTGTGAAAATTCTCACTCTCCTCTACCTCTTTGGGGGTGAAAGTTCCCCCAACATGTGCTTCCCTGTGTTCAGCAGCCCTTCTCCACCCAGTGGTCCTTCACCAGACAGACACCCTTCCTCAGCACAGGGTGGCCCACTACCACCTTCCACCTGGTACTGCACACAGTCAGATCTCCCTAAATTAGGCATGCAGAGGCTTGGGTCAATGTTTTCCTTAATGCAATTACTAAGTTGGGAGGACCTACATGAGGCCACTAGAAACTACCGAAAGCCATCAGAGACAGCCCTAGTAGTCTAGGAATAACATATAGGGGCATTGCTTAAGTCCCCAGTCTGACTGATTTGCTTTTGTGCCTAAGTCTTTTTGAGTTGGATTTTAGTCGTTTGGTACCAAGAGCAGTGATGGATATTCAGCCATTCTCCTAACCCACAGGGACACTGAAGCTTCCTTAGACCCCAGAGTGAAGGGAGGCATATATTCTTGAATGTCAGTTGACCCCTAGTACCCTCCTGCTCACTTCGACGCTGGGATGAAAGATTTACCTAACATTACCTCATGGTAGACTTAAATACAAGGCTTGGTTCCCCCAGGAAGCCTCTAATGGATCTACATTTGAGAAACAAATCAGATTGATGGAATGAGCTAGTCTTTTCTAGAAATAGCCGTCTGCAGCTTGCATCAATTCCTCTGGCTTCCCATTCTGCTGTGCTCGCGGCCATCAATTCCCTCCTTATCGAACTCCTCAGACGACTGCAAGGCAGATCCTCAAATGGAGAGGTGGGATGAGGAGCAAGGAAGAAGGATGTGCGTGTGTGCGAGAGCTTCTGGGAGCTCAAGCTGTTGAAACCAACTCCAGTCTTGCTAACCCAGCTGCGGAAAAGGCATCGATTGACAGGAAAAGTCAACACAAAACCAAACAAAAGAGAAAGCCAAACTTGCCCTTCAGAGAAGTTTCCAGAACATGTCAGACAGGGCTCATTCTGAGCTTCAAAATGCAGTTACTTAGAATGGACTAAGAGGATTTCTCTCTCTCTCTCTCTCTCTCTCTCTCTCTCTCTCTCTCTCTCTCCCTCTCTCTTTTAGTTTTTTTTTTAAATTATGCATTGTATTTATAATGAGTCACTTCAATTAATTAAAATTAAGTACAACAGAACACAACAGATAAAAATTAATAGCAGAAAATGAAGAGCCTCCTCTGCCACTTAGGAACAGCAGCGTCGTGTGCTAGCATGACAGAGTGAAAGCAGAGGGTAGAAACCACGCATGGAAACCCAGCAGAACCCAGAAGCAACTGTAAAAGGAGAACAATCGCTTCCAGATGAAAACATATACCACCTTTCTCACTTGAGCCATGAACGTGTGAGCTTGTGAGAGTCAAAAGCATAGTCTATTTAACCCACTTTAGCAGAGGTAGATGCAGACATGTCTTTGGTTCTCTATGGTCTCCACTGCAACGTTCAACGTTTTAGGATACAAGGAAGACACAACGGGATTTTAGATTGCCCTTTCAGAAACAATGGGTAAAGCCTGGTGGGTGGCAACTATGATGCAGGAGGAGTTCCGTACGTTTGAGGCAGCCTGGGCTATGTAGCCAGATCTTTCGTGGAGAGAGAAAACAGGAAAGGTACGATTAGAAGCCACAACAGCTCCCCAGGAAATAGCTAGTGGACAAAGTAGGAATGCCCGTGTGTTCTGCTAAAGCAACAGGGTGCTATACTGGAGTCCACCACTAGAGGCATCAGAACACCAGGCTCTACCGTCAGAAGGGCAGGAAGAAGCCTAGGCTGGGTCAGGGCAAGGGGGTTTGGGAGATACGGGATACCCAGAAATTCCATCTTGGGAAAGATGCCCCCAAATCACAAATGTAACTTTGGATGCAAGTGACAAACTCGAAATGGACCCGGTTCAGTGAGAAGCTGGGAAGAAAGGACACATACCTATCAGGAGGGGACGGGTACAGACCTTTCTGGGATAAGAATAGAAAGCCCACCTCCCCCAAGTGCCACCACATTCCCCACGGGACTTCTAGGGAGTTGGGGGTGTGGAGAAGCAGCTGTCTTCCTATAGTCTCCAGGACCAGAAGGGAGAAAGAAAAGGAATTTTCCCCTCAAATCCAACCGGTGAGTCCCAAAAGAGGATACAGACAAACTGCGTTTGGCATTTGGCTCTCCTAAGCCAGATGCTGAATGTGTGGGTGTTAGATGACAAAGAGAAACGGCAGTGAGCCCCCCCCCCCTTAATAAAGATCTCTGACAGTAGTGTGTGTGTGTGTGTGTGTGAGAGAGAGAGAGAGACAGAGAGAGAGACAGAGAGAGAGAGAGACAGAGAGAGAGAGACAGAGACAGAGACAGAGAGAGAGAGAGAGAGAGAGAGAGAGAGAGAGAGAGTTTGAATTACCATCATGTAAACACTGGAAGATCTATTTACTGTCAAATTCTAGATTTTTCTCATAGAGACCAGAGCTGGCTTTCTCCCTGTATAGGAGCTAAGATTACCCGGATGATAGTTTGGTTTTTGCATTTGTTTTGTTTTGTTTTGTTTTGTTTTGTTTTGTTTTGTTTTGTTGGGTTTTGTCCTTCCTTCCTTCCTTCCTTCCTTCCTTCCTTCCTTCCTTCCTTCCTTCCTTCCTTCCTCCCTCCCTCCCTCCCTCCCTCCCTCTTTCTTTCTCTCTCAGTTCTGAAGCAAAGCTCAGTCCTTAGCAGCAGGACTCAGGTGTGAGGGACCAGAGAATCTGAGTGCCGCATGCTACTGCCTCTTCTGGGCAGGCTGCAGCGCCCGCTCCTCTGTCTCTGATTTACATTTGTTTTTCTGAACGGCTTTTTTTTTCTTTTTCTTTTTCTTTCTTTCTTTCCTTCCATGTGCTTCCTAAAAACACGGTTCTGAGGGAGAGCTGGGGTGTTTTGAAGTTGGGAGGGTGGTTGCTGACCATATCCACGTTCCTTCTCACAGGGACCCTCACCCCATCCCCCGGTCTTCTCTTTTCCCATCTCTCACCCTGCTCTCTGCAATGCTCAGCTTCTCTGGGTCTCAGCCTCCTACGAGGCCCCTGCCTATACTCCTGTCCTTATTCCTCTGGGGGTCATCATTCTTCCTTCAGTACATCTGGGTGGCATTTACGTGAAAGCAGCAAAAAGGAACAAACAAGCAAGGGTCGCCTGCGTGCTCAGACTGTAAGCTTCGCCTGCTCTGCAGGGGTCCAGCCGAGGCTGGCAGTACAAACCCTGCTGGCGATTAGCCTGCTCCTGGTTTAGCCATTTGAACTTCAAAAAATATAAACTAAGACCCAGCAAGGTGTCCGGGTTCGGAGCAGACCCGGGGTGCAGTGGAGGGGGTCCAATCACCCGCCGGGGATCAGGTCCTGCCAGGTCCTGGGCAGCCTGCAGCTCCTGCTGCAGTCGGCGCTGGCTATTCCTCGCAGGCAGCTGTAGGGGGCGCCGTTGAAGCTTGGTAGACGATTTTCCAGCAAATACAGAGTCATGCTTCGCTTTTTTTTTTTTCCCCCGGATAATAAATCCACAGAGCTTGTTTTTAACCCCCACCAGAGGTTAAAGTAGTTTCATAAAAAGTTTTTGGTAAATTCATGGGTAACTTTTTGAGGTTATGTGAGGTTGTTGTCAAAAAAATAAAAAGAAAGGGAAAGAGAAAAACAGCTTTTAGCTGTTGTTCCCTCTCTGCTCATGTAAGACCAGAGTCACAGGAGGGCGGATGGGAGGGGGATTGGAGCTTGGTGTTTTTCCAGAACAGTCCATGCACAGCCGCAGCTCCCTAGTCCCCCCGGAAGCCTAGCGATGGGGCTGGGGGTCGTGGGTGGCTGCGTAGGGTCTGCTCTGCACCCCAGCCTGCAGCCACCTGCCAGACAGCTGCCCCCGAGTTCCTGCCGGCGCCGGGGATGCAGTGCTGCAGTCTTCTCGATTTTTCTACAGCTCCCAGCCCGCAGACCCCTGCCCAAAGCGAGTCAGGGTGTAGAGAGAGCTGGTCGGGGGTCTTTGCATGCATTTCCCGAGTGGCAGTCAGAGTAGGGGTTAAACGGATTAAGAAGTTTATCCAATTGATAGGGAAGGAGACTGGAGGAGGCAGAGGGAAACAGCGCAGTTAAGGGAGGGGGCGTCGCACATTAACTATGATTCAGAGACTCAAATGCACCGAGTTCGTTTTTCATCTGCCTTTAGCTAGAAGAGAAAAATAAGGAAATTATAGAAAATTGAGACGCTAACATCCCTAAGAGCACTGTGCGCCCGGGGGTGCTTTAATGAACACTTAATAATTTCAAATGTTCGTGCTCAGAGGTGGCTTTGTCCGTCTCCAGCATGTCAGGTGCCTCGTAGCCATCAAAAGCTAATGCCTTTGGGCTGGGACAAAAAAAACAAAAAACAAAACAAAACTGAAAGTTAAAAACAAACAAACAAACAACATTTTAAGAGTTTTAGCAGAGAGGGGGCTATCTAGGAACCTATCTTTTCATCCACTATGAACTTGGGCACGACTCCCTGCCAGTGAGGATGGGGAGGTGGGTAACCTTGGCAGCCACCTCTGACCCCAAAGGCCATATCGAAACTCAGGTGAGGAAAAACATTTGGCGGAAACCCTCAAATGCGGAAGCAGGAAGCTGCTTGTTGTTGGAGCTGATTCTCTGAGCTCCCTGCCAGCATCCAAGGTTGAGGTGAAGGCCAACAGGAGAGGGGAACCTTGTCTGGAGGTTGGGGACCTTAAGCAGAGCACCAGTGACTTTTTGAGCTCCCTCTGGAACATCCATCAGAGATGTACATGAAGCATAAATACCCTAGCCTTCTCTGTGTCGCACTAGGGACCCAGTCCCTGGCAGCGGAATGAGACTCCACAACTTCTGGCTCACTCCTGTGGCCTAAAGACATCTTCTCTAGATGTGGGGTGAAAACGGTAGCGCCCCCTACTGTTTGCTACCCTGGTCACACGCTACAGAGTACTGTCATTTTGTAACAGCTCTCTGCCAAGACCTCGCTCCCTGTTGGACCTAGAGGATCCTGTGATGTGGGCCTCTCAGCAACGCCCCCCTCCCCTTGGAATGAGTCAGGACTTTCTAGACAGAAGCCAGATTAGACACTAGCCATACTCCATTTTACAGATGAAGGCCTGGGGCAAAAAGAGACAGATGTCCCTCGACTTAAAAACAAATGAATTCTAAGTCCACAAATGAAATTACTGGTTTCTATAACACCCCCGCTTCACAGGAAGCTGGGAGACCGAGGACAGCGGCTTCAGCGTCTCAGGTGCGCTGAGTCCAAGGCAAAGCAGAGCGTGAGAGCAGATGCTATGGCAAAAACAACTTCCATCAAAACAACCTTGCTCTCAGCTCCCAGCCAGATGTGGACACCTAACCCCTCTTGATGCAAAGGGATTAGGAAAAGGTTAGGCAGGTGGCAAAGGGCCATTAGCATCAGAATCAAACCTTTCCCATGACATCATTAGGGGGCTTAAAGGACTGAACAGCAAAGCCCCTTCTCCTTGGGATTCTGTCACCTAAGGTTGGTGGCGGATCACCTGTCTCCTCCAGAAGACTCGCTGTTTCGGACATTTTGTGTCTCAGATTTCTGCTAACACCTTAGTTAGAATTAATCCTAAAGGTTCTAACCAAAAGGGTCAATTGGGAATTGAGGGGTGTGGTGGTGGGGTGGATGAGAGGGAGGGGCCAATGGGGTGAGAGCGATGTTGAGGGCTCACAGCTCACCCTACCCTATTTTCTACTCTCATTTGGTTGCCCGGCCTAGCATTTCACAAGAGAAATTTCTAGAACAAAATTCAGGCTTCATTTGTAGTTCCCCTGGGAAGGGTGGTTTGCGGAAAGGCTTTCTTTCAGAAAGAGACGCATCCTCAAGATCTGGCCCCCTCCCGTCTCCATGAATACCTGCTTGTTCTTTTCAAGTAGCCCCATCTCCACTGACCTGGTCATTAGCACCGGTGGCACTTTTGCCTTTTCGATTTCTGGGGGTCGGGGTGGGGGAGTTCAAACTTCTGAACTGGTTATGGTATGGGACTCGGTAGGTAGAGCACCTGCCTGGCACGCACAAAGCCCTGGGTTCAATCCCAAGCACAGCACAAACACAGCATGATGGTTCATTCTGCATGTGGAAACAGGAAGATCAGAGGTTCAAAGTCGTCCTGGCATATGTAGGAAGTTCAAGGCCTGTCTGGGTTACATGAGACCCTTACTTGGAGACAAACGGGAGGAGACACAGAGACAGAGAAGAGAGCCAGCATGCAAGTTACTCCAGTAAACAAGACTCTTTTAGTGGTTGCTAAGGAAACACTTAGGATTTAGATAAACAAGTAAATAGTTAAGTGCTATGCATCTTCACTGACTGTTGTAGCATGTATAGTTTTTTTTTTTTTTTTAATCTTTTATGATTCAAGGAGGGAAGCAAGGCGGCTGGAGATACCCAGCAGCTATCCCCCACCGCCCTCCCTCCCACCCTCCCTCTGCAGTGGGGGGCTGAATGGAGAGGCCATGGGGACAGGTGCGGGTGTGCTGCAGACCTCCTGTTCCTGTTTGTGTGCCTCAGCTCTCCTTGTCCCCCCCCCCCAGCCGGTCTTGTCAGGACCCCTCATTCAGAAACTGAGTCATATCAGAGAGCTCATCGTTCTGCATGCGTAATGACCTGTTTACCCGTCTCTGTGGGCTCCCCTTGCCAGACCCAACTCTCCCAAAGGACAGGGCCATAGCGTCTTCTCATTTGCCTGTCCTCTGCTCCCACACACTGCCTGGCACACAGCAGGGCCCGGTAATTGCACGAAAACCTCAGGACTCATCTCCTTTGCAAAAGTGTCATGGTCCTCTAGTCCCCGAGCACCTTGAGGAGAGCCCACGACGTCTTCTGCCTCCCCATTCCCTGCTCCCGTTCCTTCTCCCTTCTCATGGGGCATCAAGACACGCACCTGCTCATAAGATCATGATTTATTGCTTTAACCTAGGGGTGAGACACCATCTCCGAGTTTGTACGGACAGGTAGAAGCATCCTTTGTCACTTGCCTGACCCCCTCCTGTTTAGGCAGCCATCTCCCCTTTACTCTCAAGAGCTCCACGAGGCCTGGCCAGCCATACAATATCTCTGTAGCTGGATTAAAGACAGGCAGTGATCTAGACTAGGCCTGAGAGATTTAGTTTAGGGAATTGGGCTGGGGCAACTATTGGGTCACAGAAGCATGGAAGGATGGAGAGGTTCCTTGTTGCCTAGAGACAATGTAACTGAGTCCAGTAGCCATCAGTAGAAGCCATTTTTTTTCCTATATGAGATGATACCTCTTTCCCTCCTTCCTTTTCTTGCCACCCCTTCTTATTTTTTCTCAAGCAAGTATGCATGGGTGTATGTATGTGCATGTGGAAGCATGTGTGCATGCACACGTCTGGGTGCACGTGTGTGTGTGCGTGCGCGTGCACACACACACACACAAATATAGACTTTTCTCACAACAGAATCTTCCTAATATAGGTATACAATATACAGTGTTCATAATAAGACAGTGTGGTGTCAGTTGGGGACAATAAAAGCTTTAAGGGACTTCAGAGATGACCCAGTTCATAAGGGGTTCACCCTCAAGCATGAAGCCAATAAAAACAAAAACAAAAAACAAACAACCCCCCTCCAATGTTAAAGACAGAGAATGTAAGGGAACTTTCTAGTTAGTCAGCCTAGTGACCCTGTGTCCAAAAAAAAAAAAAAAAAAATACAGTGGAGAAGGCTGGAGAGACTGCTCAGTGGTTAGGGACACATACTGCTCTTATAGAGGACTGGAGTTCAGTTCCCAAATCAGGCAGCTTTCAACACCTGTAACTCCAGCTCCGGGGGATCTGAGAGCCCTCTGACCTCCTCTTCCTCCTCCTCCTTCTCCTCCTCCTCCTCCTCCTCCTCTCCCTCCTCCTCCTTCTACTCCTACACACACACACACACACACACACACTAAAATTTAAAAAGGAAGGAAGGAAGGGAGAAGACAGGGAGAGAGAGAGAGAGAGAGAGAGAGAGAGAGAGAGAGAGAGAGAGAGAGAGAGAGAGAAAGGGGTTCAGTTGGCCATGGTGTTATACAAGTTTATCCAGCACTGAGAGGGCAGAGCCAAGTAGATGCATCTCTGTGAATTCAAGGCTAGCCTGGTCTACATGGTGAGTTACAGGACAGCCAGAGCTATGCAGTGAGGCCCTCTCTCTGAAAAACAAAACAAGACAAACAAACAAAGTGGAATGTGTGTGCACCTGCACATGCTGGTACACACACACACACACACACACACACACACACACACACACACATGCACTTTTAAGAAATCTACTTTCTATGGCCACTCTTCTCATTTTATCCCAGAAGTCCCTGTTGTGGCCCTACATGCCACCCTGATCCAGAAAGGACTGAGACTGCCATGCCTAAGCTCCTGTTTATGATGAGAAATGAAGGTAGCCCCATCCCAATCTTCACTCAGAGGCTCCCATGTTGCTGTTGGCTCTCTTAGGTTCCCAGGGGTGGGCAGAGCTTCTCTGAGCTTGCTGCCAGGAGGGAGCTGACTAACACTCAGGGCTCAGCAGCCTGCAAATCAATTAATCTCTTTTGCAAATTGCTAACCGGGTTTAATGAATTGGCCAGGCACAGAGGAAGTCCTACGTGGCTCTGTGTCCTTAGCAGTGACAAGACTGTCCCTGAGCAAGGCTGAGACATCATGCCTCTGCCGGAGAACAAATCAATTAATATTTGGAAGGAACATCAAATTGTACCCAGTAGACTTCAGGTTTGCTCAAGAGAAACTTCTCTGAGGTCTAAACAGAAAAGGATTCTTAGCAGCACTCTCAGGTTCCTACCAACTCTGAGGCATGGGGGACAGATGGAGGGGCCTGGAGTTTATGGGTTCAAAGGCAGTGTGCACCACACCTGGGGGCAGGGGGGGAAGCAGAGGACCCAGTTGGATGAGACAAAGGAGGGGGACAAGGGATCTCCTAATATGTTACTGGCAGAGACTAATTAGCAAGCAATTTGGAAGGCTGTGCTGAGAAGGCCTAGGAGGTAGCCCAGTGGTTACCCCACCACCAGGAGGACTGGAGTTCCAGCTCTGAGAAGGCAGAGGTAGCCTTCTGATCAAGTCCCAGGTTCAGTGGTTAACCCTGTCCTAAAAGCAAGGTGGCAAACAATTGGGAAAGAGACCAAACATCATACCAGCACCCTACGATCCCCCTGGAGTACAGAAGGCAGGGCCTGTGTGATGTGTCCAAACTCCAATTTCACCAGAGGATGTGTTGGATGGGCTGATGGGCTATCCAAACCTTAGCCTTATGTATGGTTTGGCAGCAATATAGAGGGAGCACACACCACTGTGGAAGTCACTTAAGATAAATCATTAATCCCCCCCCCCCACTTTTTTTTTAAAAGTCTCAACTCCAATTCCTCTAGCTCCATCTAACCACGCATTTTGTGTGAGCCCATAAGTCCTGCCGGCGTTACAGCAGGGACTGGGGTGCAAGGAGCAGTGTCATTTACAGATTCTTGTGTCCAGAACATAACTAGACCAGGGGCACGTGGAGGATAGCAAAGCCAGAGAAGTTTTATCAAGGGAGACACTTCTGAGGCTCGGTGGCAGGCACTGCTTCTGAGGCTCGGTGGCGGGCGCTGTAGAAGACATGGGCCCAGTTTGAGCTCCATTTCTGAGGGCACAGTTTCCTGCTCATCTGTTCCTGCGAGCCTGGGGTGGAGGCAGTAGTTTTCTGCCAACAGGAATGTTTTCATACCCTACTGTGCACCCTCCTCCTCTCCTGCTGCACACACCCATTTTCTTTCGACATTAAGATCAGACAAAAGCCTCTGATCTACCAGCCTCCTGTGCTCTCCATACTAGCAAATTTCATCAGAGGCGTAGTGCAAGATCTTGGGTCTTAGCTTAAGGGGCTCTAACTACAATATATTCACCAAAAAACTTTGCTTGTGGTGTGGTTGATACTGCCTTAGGGCACACCAGATCAGTTTTGCCTTGATGAAATGATGAACAGTTTCTGATTAAAATAAATATACTTAAGGGGTTTGTTTTGCTGTTTGTTGTTGGGTATTGAGTGCTTTTGGAAGAGAACAAGCTGATAATTACTTAGGGGTCACAGTGGATGCAACCCTGTTTGTTTTTAGGTTTTTGATAAGTTGTGGGGTTTTGGGGGGGAAGGTTGTGGGGTTGTTTTTTGGGTTGGTTTTGATTTTTTGTTTTGGGTTTTTTTTGTTTGTTTTTTGTTGTTCTGTTTTAGGGTGTTTGTTTGTATTTTTGGTCTGTGTTTCCCCTTTTTCTTTGTTTTGTTCTTTGGTTTTGGCTTGAGTTTGTTGGGTTTTGTGTTTTGTGTTTTGTTTTGTTACTTTTTGAGACAGTGTCTTACTCCATAGTCCAGGCTGGTCTCAAACTCACAATGACCCCCCCCCCCCCTACCATAGCATTCCCAGGGCTGAGATTATTGGCCTGTGCCTCTACCCCTGGGCATACATGCAGGGAGGGTTTGAACTGAGGAAAGCCCACAAGTATGCTAGCCATCAGATTCCTCCCGTGAGAGACTGCATGCAGATTGCTAGGCTCATACCTCTTTCAGCCTCCGTTTCCCTGTCCACACAACGAGGACAAAGTCATTTCTCCCAGTTTGTTCAGAAGTACAGATTCGGATACTCCTTCTAGACTGGAGAGGCTCCTTCAGAAGCTAAGTTTTAAGGGAGGTTTCTAAAGCCTCCCTTCAGAGGAGCAGGGAGAACATCTGCATGCTTACTGCTGTAAGCCATGCTGACTGCCGGAAACTGTGGACCATAAACCCAATGTACTTCTTACCATTCTATAAAACATCTCCTTCAATCAGTGACTTTGGATGTGTCATCAGGCACAGGGCCGCACTTGGGTCCTCTTCAGTGTTCCAATTTTAGTCTGTGTACTGAGAGGAGCCGCAGGCCTTCCAATCCACCCAGAGAAAACCCGAATAATTAACCTCTGTTACATCAATATCCTCCCTTTGCTTCCGTAAAACCCGTTTCTAAGGAAATGTATAAGAGCACTCTTTCTGCCACAGAATGTTCTATGTACCCCAGTCCCAGCTCTGAGTAAACAGGACAGGGCTCACTTAATGGAAAAGGCCCTTTTACCACAAGGAATCTCAATAATAATAATCAAAGCGGATATGTCATCCGTTCGAGAGATGCACATAGAAACTCAACCACAGGCTCAGGCTAATTACCAGATTCTTTCTGCAGCCCTGGGTCAATAACTGTGATATTAGGCGAATGGTAATGAGACTGGAAGTGGCTTCGTTTCCAGCTCCCCAAGAAGAGAATGTCCCACTGGAAACACAAACACATCCCAGGGATGTGGCACCCATCTCCACTTGCCTCCCCCCAAATTATGTTCTGAAAGAGAGGGTGCAGTATATCTAAGCATACACGACACGTGCCATGTCACATGACACACTGCCTCAACAGCCTTGCTGGGGGTGGGGGGCAGCCCTTGGTTTGCACAGACTTATGGAGTTTTCAGTTGCTTTTTTTTTTTTTTTTTTTTTGACAGACAACAGTGAGCTGCCCCCAGTGCATGCTGGGAATCCAACTCAGGTCTATGGTCTTAAATGTTGAGCATCTTTCTCCCAACCCCCTTCAGTTGTCTTTCCTAATGGGAATATGAAACGTGTGTGTGTGTGTGTGTGTGTGTGTGTGTGTGTGTGTGTGTGTGTGTGTACAAGTTGTACCTGAAATGCTTCTCTTCTTAGGTGATTCCCTGACTTTGGAAACGCAGTGGAAAAATCATATTCAGTGCAAGGTTTGTTGGTGAACTTCCTGCATGGCCTTGAAAGGTCAGTCTTAAGCTAACTGGCTCCAGCTGGCATTTGGTGAAAAATTGCCCCCCTGTCCCCAAGCTGGTAAGACAAGACTCAGTATACAGGGAAAAGGCTGGGCCCCATCACATATGCATGTAAATGACGTCGTGACACCTGTGTCTCACCCTCCCCTGACCTGAGAAGACTGCACCTCTATTACCTCCCCTAATCTCCATCACAACAAACCAATCCATTACGATGTCACAGGCCTTTCAGAGGCTTAGTGATAAACCAGGCGGCCTACGCCTCCCAGAGAAGCAGGGACACCTGAGATCTCCTCACACCCTGCCTTCTGTGGGTGGATTTACTGCCTACCTTCAGGGTGGCCTGGGTGGGTGGATGACCAGATGGCCTTTCCCCTCCTTCTTTTAGCTTGTCCGCCAACACACTGTCTGAGGACATTTCTGCTTTGATTTGTATACACAAATCATACCCAAGAATAGATTTTTTTTCCAGAATCTTCAACTACACTTTTTATCATGGGTAATTTTCTTTTCTGCTTTAGGGGTTGCCTTTGGAAAGGATAAGAGCATCCTTCAAGACCCCGGTCCCCACTACCCTGTGAGAAAGGATTGAATTGCAGAAAAGTAGCGTTTGTAGGCTTGCACTAGCTACCTTCATCTCCCCAGAGTTTTCATCTGTAAAAACGAGGTAACAGTTGATGCGACCTAAGATTGGCGGTTATGGGTCTGTGAAATTGAATTTTGCTTGTCTTCCACTGCCGCCCAAGCTAGACACCTGCTGTCTGCATTCTTCCATGGTTGACAAAGCTTGAACACAATGAGAAAGCAAGCCTGTGCTTGGCCTTATTCAGTCTTACTTACATATTCCATGTTTGCTTATTGGATCTCCTATATCCCAGGCTAGACTCCTATATCCCAGGCTAGACTCCTATATCCCAGGCTAGATTCAAACTGGAGCCAAGGAAATCTTGAACCCTCATCCTAAGCCTTGATTCTACTACCTTTATCTCCTGAGCACTGGGATTCCTGGCATATGCCACTATGTCTGGTTTGACTTAGACAGACAGACAGACAGACAGACAGACAGACAGACAGATAGATAGACAGACATCTATCCGTCTATCTGTCCAATCTATTATTGTGCTAGGGATCCAATCTAGGGTCTCATACATACTAAGCAATGTCTCTACCATTGGGCTATACCCAAGTCCTTCTGGCTCAATCTCAAAGGCTCGGAAACTGGCTTCTGACTGAACTGTTGGATGAAGTTCAGCAAAAAAGAAGAGAGGCCCTGTTTGGGTGTTTGCTCAGTGAACACAAAGACTTACCCCAGCATTGGGCACCTGAAGACAGAGGCTGCTGGCATAGCTCCTGAGATCATGGCTCCTAAGAAGGCACCTGAGATTTGCTAATGAACAATGGGGGCCAAGATCTCACTGGAACCAGAAAGAATAACCTTCAGTTTGTCTTGAAAAGCTAGGATGATGAGGGTGCAGAGATCAGAGTGAACCTATTATTAGAGGTCATGATGCAAGCTCTGCATTAACTGGGAATATCAATAAAAGCCAGTTAAGTATTGATGAATATGGAGTGCATTTGACACATAACTACCAGGTACCCAAGGACCCACCTTACTTTCAATTGACTTCTACACTAAGTCTCCCTAGAAAGACGCTTTTTGTTCTTTCCCTTCATAAACACATTACAAGATTCCATCAATTTCTTCAAGGGGCTTCTCTTGAGCCTGAGACCCCCGAGTCTCTCTCCCCACTGTAATCCTTGTTGGATTTCTCCGGTTCGTTTATCACCTGCCCTGACTCCCCCCATGAGTGTGAATGAACTGGGCTTCCCATGGTCACTTCCATCAACTCCACGACCTTCAACATCCTGGCTGTAATTTTCACTTAACAATCAATTCACAGCTGTCCCCTTCCTCACAGGGAATATGTGTCAAAACCCACCATGGGTGACCGGGGCTTCAGACAATACCAAGTCCCAAGTGGACTTAGTGTTGACCTGAACACCATTGCCCACAATCACATTTCATTTATAAACTAGGCCCACAAAGAGATTAACTAGAAATAAAATTGAATATTTATAATGACACAATGTTATAAAAGTGTCTGGGAACTTACAAACTTTGTTTCTAGAAGTTTCCATGTAATGTTTCACCAGTCTAGGTGGTGGGTAACTGAAACAGCAGAAGGTACAGTGGTGGAGAAGGGGAGTCTACAGTGAGACTTATTCTGAAGGGCATGTTCGAGTCTGGGATAAAGACAAAGGAGAGAGGCAGTCCAAGATGAGAACATGGGGGGTATAAATAGGAGGCCAGCACAGAAGAATAATGGAGGAGCAGAAGAAATGTGATTAAGGAAGGAGGGAGATGGGGCTAACACTCAGTTTATTAGAGGTGCTTGGGGGAATTCCCTGTTTCCAACTAAGTAGTCACTCTCATGTTTGGGGCACCCCAACCATCTGGTGGCACCCCAACCATCTGGATTATAAGGTAGACATCTGCTTTCTTGCTATATTCAGTAATTTGCTATTTAAAAATCCATCCTTTCAATGAGGTAGTTTAAGTATGCAAGATTAAATCTGCATAACTGCTTCCTAGGACACACACATACATAGACACACACACACATACACACATACACACACACACACATACACAGACACACGCACACACACACACACACACACACACGCACACACACAGAGAGAGAGAGAGAGAGAGAGAGAGAGAGAGAGAGAGAGATCATATTCTGTATTGGGAGATCCAGAGAGTCTTAGTATCTAAATAGAAAGTTCTAGATCCCTCATTGCTTTGCTGAAAAGTTGGCTGAGACACTGTTGGATTTAGGTTTAAGGGGGAAAAAAGACTTTTTTCTCTCTGTTCTCAGGAATACCTCAGTTTGTAATCAGTGTAGAATCCTGTGACTTGGGTCTCCATCCTTTGTAACTTTCCTCGCCTTCTGCTTACAGACAGCTCCATCACCACACCATCTGTTAATCTGAATGATTAGCTCTGAGCTGCTGGAATGGTTTAGAGAGGAAAACAAACATCTTTTAAAACATTAAAAAAAAATCCTCTCTCCCTGTGTCATTCCAAGTTATTGACAGCAAGAGTCTCCAAGAAAACAAAACAAAGCAACAACAACAAATTACTGGATCTGACTTGTTCTTGGGAAAGTGTGTCCTTAACCAGCATTTAGAAACGCCAATCTCATAGGGGCCGCCATATCCAGATCCATCGTTTTCTTGGGATTGGCAAATCCCTCATCCCAACGTAACGGGGATTTTCAATTTCATCTTTAGATTCCATCAAATTTCACCAGTTACGTCCTCTTGAACCACCCTAAACAAGTTGGCACATACTACTCTGCCCTGGGATACAGCTCCTCCTCCTCACCTCCAAACAGCCACACACCACAGATACACACAGCACACGCATTCCCACTCACATGTATACACAGTACAGGTACACACAGTCACAGGTAAACAGAGTCACGGGTACACACAATCACAGGTACACACAGTCAAAAATGAACACAGTCACAGGCACACACAGCCACAGGTACAGTCACAGGTACAGTCACAGGCACACACAGCCACAGATATACACAGTCATAGGTACACATGATTGCAGGTATTCCCAGTCACAAATACGCACAGTTGGCAACTATTCACCCTTCACAGTGGCACACATAGTAACAGGCATACTATCAAGTCATCCTGACCACTGGGAACCAGCTCAGATGTCTGTCTCTCTAGCACCCACCCTATCAAAGGACACCCGACACAGTCATTTATTAATGGCAGACCACCACAGTTCAGCCTGGCTTCCTTTGAAGTTAGAGCAGTTTGTCTTTGACACCCTTCACCTACTGGTGAGCCATGGGTAATGAAACCCTTCGACCCCTTGGTTTCCAAGCAGTATTTATTTTGACATGCTTTCCCACCCCTCAACTCCAGTGTCCATCAGACTCTGTCAACCCCAGCTTGCTGATGTGCCCTACCACGATTTCTGAGGTCCCCTCTGACACTTCAATAAAGACACACAGTGATTAATTCTTTCTAGGCCACTGTGTAGACCTCTCCCTGCAGGCTCACACCTGCCCTGCAGTGGCCGTGCTCCCAGCTCTGACTAATTGCAGGGACAGGAAGCCTTTGAAAATGGGCACTAGGGACCCTGTCCTCTGGCTCGGCTTGCTGCTCAAATATCAGACAAGAGAGATTAGACATCTGAGAGCCCTGCAGGCTGTGCAGGGTATGATTACCTACATGGGGTGCAAGCCTAGAGCTGGGCTCCCAGAGGGAAAGTAACTTAGTGCCTTCGATCCTTGAATTCTGTTCCTGTTGAGACCTGGACTTATTCACTAGCTCGCACCTTTGTTCTTGGGGGTGTGACAAAGCCATGGAAAGCTATGGTTGAATTTGGACTGTCCAGAGTAGATTATCTTCAAGGGGAGGGACATGGCGGGGATGTCTGGGGCCTCTTAGACATCCTGCCAAGTGGATACAGAGCCTCCCCCCAGCCTAAAAGAAGCTTTCAAAATGATAAAAGATAGAGTCAGTGGCTCTCTAAGGCCACTCTGTGTTCCTAAGACTCCTGTATCTCTATCATCAAGCCAGTGCCATGAGCAGGACCAGGACTTCCCAGGGGTGCCTGGAAAGGACCACAGAGAGCAGGTGTTCTTTTCTTTGGCTTTCATAGTCCCGTGGTTGGGGCCATAGGGTAAGACGAGGCACACTCTAGGGGAATATGGAGCCGAATGTCTGCATTGCCCACAAAGTCACATGAGAGGCCTTACCTATGGCTCCCTGGACTGATCCCTCAGCCTTCCTCTTAATGGGACACTTAAGGGCCCCATGCAGATTGAGAGTCCCAGAATATTACAGAGCCTGCTGCTTAGGGTAGGTGGAGGTGGGAAATACCACCCTCTCTGTGAGAGAGAGAGAGAGAGAGAGAGAGAGAGAGAGAGAGAGAGAGAGAGACAAGGTTTCTCACTGAACCTTCTCTTCAAAGATTTGGCCACATTGGCTTCTCAGGGAAACCTAGAGAGTCTCCTGTCCCCAACGCCCCAGCGACGAGGTTATGAAATTACACACCTGGTTTTTCATTCAGATATCAGGGACTGATGGACTCAGGCCTATGCCCTTCCCCAGCAAGCACTTTGCCCAATGAACAATCTCCCAGCCCTGTGATTCTGTTCTTTTATGGCTTAGGCTAACTGCAATGCTCTGCCACATGTGTTTGCCATTGAGGAGGTCCCAGGTGATAAGCCTGTTTACGCACTGACGTCTGCATGCACCCTGCCCTCTGTTCATTCAGAAAGACGTGTGCAATCGCTTGTGTGGGATCGGGTGAGGATGACTTACAAAGGCTGGAGCACAGCTTCCCAACCTTTGAGATCTGTGAAAATGATGTTGGTAAAGAGTCCGAAGAACTCATTAATGCATGATTCCAGTCCTGGCTGTCCGTGTAAGAAAAGAACAGAGTGGGAATCCACAGGAGACAAGCTCGTGTGATAAGCCCCAAGGCTGTCTGGGAAAACTGTACAGGGATAAGAAGACCAAGCTTGTGGTGGCATAGGATGGGCCAGCAGGACAATTTTCTTTCATCCAGCAAGCATGTGGGGTGATGATGTGCCCTTGGGTAGACAACCCCACATGGCAGCTCCTACATTCTACTCACCTCTGCTATCTCTCCATCCTGAACATTCCCTTCCTTGTGCTCAATATCCAGCCAGAAAACCACACCCACCTTTCCATAAAAAGGCCTGGTCTCCAACGGAAACCTCCTCCCAAGACTCATGAGAGTGGCCTCATATTCCTCCGATAGCACAGGCACTCGTCACCATGGGTCTCTCAGCACTGTGTGTGTGTGTGTGTGTGTGTGTGTGTGTGTGTGATCACTGTCACACACGTGTGTGTACTAGTAATCAACATCACTGTCTGCTTTGGAAGCTGCAAAGTAAGGCTGTACCCAAGAAGCTACTGTGAGCTCACACTGAGCATTTGGGCCTACAGGCCAGAGCCTGTGTGTCTAAGCTTTACAGTCAAAATCCTCCACACGGAAGTAAACAGGTCACCTATTGCAGTCCCAGTATGGCTTGGTCAAAGATGGACAAGAAGCCAGTCAACTTGTCTCCCCTACTATCAAGAACAGGGACTCTGTTTGTCCCTCCCATCTGTAGGGCACCAAGCCTAGGCCTATGACTTGGCTGGTGTAAGCTCCCAATACAGTTGTATTCACCATTCCAAAGCTGCTGAGAAGAGAGCTGGAGACCTCTATTCTGGGAGACAACGGGCATAGTTTAGCAGCTGCTCCCATTTATTTCGGCTAGGACCATTGGCAACCTCTTGCCCATGGACAGACAGGACCATCAGCTCCCAGACAGTTCATCAGCAGAGTCCAGTCAGGCATGTGACTGGAGCTCCCTGCCACGTGAAGGAAAACCCTAGAGCCAAACCCTCATGGAGATATGTGAGGATAAAGCACAGATACAAAGAATGAAGAGCCAGACAGCAAGGGCCATGGTTCCCACATAGGGACCCTTCAATGTGGGGTCCCTGGATCTGGAGTTCCTCACCTTAAGGTTCTCTGAAAACTGGGGTCCTAACAGTTGGCTGCAAGTTGAAGAAGCATGCCCTAGAGTCCGGAAAGCACAGAGACGCCATCATTACTGTCACACGAAGGCCCACTGAGAAGGCCTCACAGCCTCGCAGGACTCTCTGGCCTTGTATGGAAGGAGCCTCTTGTTCTGGTGTAAAGGTAAAACCCGTGCTGAGCAGTGTGATGCCCTCCACAGAGGGTATCGCGGAGCACAGTGGATATAGAGAGCAATGGGATGTAGACGAAGGTAAGAGTCGTAGACTCTGGAGAGAGAGTAGAGCTGAGCTCCCGCATCCTTCTGCACCCCAGCCTTTCTCCCTCCTGGATCCGGACCCGTCAGATGCCTTAACCAAAGCAGTAGTTTGCCTCCTCCAGCTGGCCACCCAACCGTGGGAATGAGTACCTATACCTACATTGGTTTGATTCTGAGTAAGAAACCCTACAGCTCATCTTCCTCTCTACATGGAGAGAAGACTTTGGGGACTGGGTACGGGGGTGGAGCAAATACCATTTGCCTGTAGGGGGTGCTGGAGCTACACAGAGGTAGAGTACATGCCCCACTGTGGCCCCTAAGAATCAAAACCCGGGCACCAGACAAAGGCTTCAATCAGTCCTTGAACCAACCAGTTAACAACCAGACACAGAGATGGCAATTCAGCCGCTGCTGGCCAGGTGGGCCCCACAGCTTCTCAGACAGCTCCAGCCAATCCTCTTCACGCAAGACCAAGGCTGGAGTCACCACTGCTGTGTGAAAGGGGAAGGAAGATGTGGTGATCCAGAAAAGTCCCCTGACTTGTCCTAGCTGCTCAGGGACTGGAGTCTGGGATGCCTCTATTCCAGGAAGTGGCCTCCATGAGCTCATGTCCCATTTCCTCTGGGCCTTGTCCTGATTGCTGCTCAGGTAAGCGCTAGATACATGCCTCTCACAGAACCATAATACTTGTCGTGGTCTCTGACACCCACAGCCCCAACTGTCTTCATCCGCGGAGCCTTACAATGATGGGATTGTGCAAAGAACTGAGCATACTTCCTGTCCAGAGATGCAGGAGGTGGAGGCACCAGGAGTTCCTGGTGCACACACTCCCAGATCCCAGAGGGAATCTGTAGCTGTGCAGGGCCTAGCTCTTGCAGCCAGGGCAGGGACAAGTTTGTACTGCCCAGAATTGCCATCTTGATTTCATATGCCCCTCCATTCTCCATAGATCAAGGCTGGTCGTCTCACAGATTAAAAACCTCATTGTGGCCCTTCATCCACTTTTCCCTTCTGGATTTTCCCTGCCCGTCTACTACTTTCCTGAATTAAATTCTAGGGCCTCATTCCTTTGCTCACCTAGTCCGGATTCACCACCGAGGAAAATGTTACCTGCCACTTCTGCCGAACTCCTCCCAAGGGTCCCCCGTGGCTCTAACCCCTCAAGTCGGTGGGGGAGACAGCTTCTTCTTGGCAACCAGGGTGGCTTGCACAGGCGTTTGGCTCTCTGCCAGAAACTCCCTTCACACCTGTGGGGCAGAGCAGTGCATCTATAGTCATTGTGTGGAAGGGTATATGCCAGGAAAGCTGGAAAGACCCCGGGGGTGACTGGGAAATGTGGGGCTGAACTGGAAGCATCTTTTGGAGCCCAGTCTGTCCTTGAAATTCCTCCCTAGCAGAGGATGATTCTGACCCTGTGGGATCACAGGTGAAGGCCCCCATGCCTGGTTTATGCAGTGCTGAGGCTGGAACCCGGGCCTCCATGCATGTGAAGAGAGTGCTCTACCCACTGAGGCAGGCAGGGCCCAGCCCGAGCTCATGTTTAAATGTTACTCACGCTGCTGCACAACCACGTAGGAAAATGATGGTGCCGTTAAATTCTGGTCCTTTGCTACTTGCTAGACAGTTGGCTAAATAGAACTTTGTGCGAAGATGGAAATGTTCTAGAACCCACCCAGATCTGCCCCATCGCTGCTCCCCTCCTGGGGCTGCTGAGCATTGTAAGCCACAGTTATGTTAAGAACTACACGTGGTCATCACCACCACCACAGGTGATGTTGGCAGCCTATGTCTTGGGGGTCTGCATAGATTCCCTAACAGAGAGCCCCCTTCGGTTCATTTGATCTATTGGTTCCCCCAAACAAAATGTCCCTCATGACCCAGATGGCAGACATCACAAGGATGGGGAAAGGCTAGGAGCTCATTTGTACTGGATGTCATGGAGACTGCATTCTCTTGGTGCACGGCCTTTGTAACGCACGGTATGCATCCAGCAAATACCTCTGTACACATAACCTTGTACTCTTCGGATTCAGGCTCACAATATTTTACTGACAGGCAGCCATCCCATCTAGCACACACATCTTAGGGGAAAGTAAGCTGAGATGAAGGTTCACTGACACATACATGCCTTAAGCTTGTTTGAAAGCTCTTTGCAGATCCTTAGGGGAGCCACCTTCCTGTATGGGCTTCAGTTTCCAAGCACTTGACTCCCATGAAGCCCCACAGAACCTTCTTGGGGAAAGGCAGCATGCTTAGTCTTCTTCCTTGTGTTTGAGCTTCCTCCAAGACCCAACCACCAGGGCTGACTAGGAATTTTAAATCAGGACTGAAAAACAACACACAGCAGCATGCCCTAGGGTGTTGCCTTCTCTTGGCACCAGCCGTGAGAGAGTGTTTTTTTGTTCTTCACTGGGTGTCTACATTTGAAGAAACTTGCCTTCCCAGCCTGGACCAGGAGCTGTCATCCTCTGGGGTCAGGGTGGAGGGGATAGCTCTGAAGCCACTGTCCCATTTGTCAAGATTTATCCGAAGAGCTATCAGGGGAGGGAAGGCAGGCTGCTACTTCACTCATCATAACCCCCTGAGCCCACTGGAGCTCCTGCTGAGTGATTTCAAAGCACACAAAAGAAAGAAGGGAGGTGGGACCTGTGGGGGTCACCCAGCCAGTAAGTATGCAGGCTCACCTTTGCCCCCAAGACCACTGGTCACTGCAGCTGGCTTGCAGTCTTTATGAACAGCACACATCCTGAACCTTGGAGACTACATTCAATCAAAGGGGTGAGAGGGTCTGTCAGTAGAGTTCCTGGCCCTCCTTATCAAAGTGGGATCTGGACCCTATCATACTTGGGGAGAACCTGTATATATACTTTGTTTAGCCTTGGGCTGGAGCTGTCCCCATCTCTCTTAATCCTTTCAGAGGAGTCTATGTGTAGGGCCCCTACCTCCCCACATGCAACTGCATAAAAAAAAAAAAACCTGGTTAGGCAGTTTTTCATCTGCTGTCATTCAGGGAACCCTAAGGCATGCCAGGTTCTGTGAAGTTCCATCTAACAGTTCTCCCTGGGGCTACCCATCTCTACCACTGCGTTGGGGATGTGCATACCCTCTGGTCCAGCGGGGACTTTGACTTGCTTGTGCGTACCTGGGAAACTTCCCACCTGACTGGCTGGTGTGGGGGCACCGTGGTTCAGACATGTTTACCTCAAAGTAGGATGATCTGTACAGTACAAGTCCCACTTCAGAGGTCCTGAGGGCCCAGGCTGAGGCCAGACTCCTTAAGTGTCTCTACACCCCTTTCCCTGCCTTCAGCTGGCTCTTCACAGCCTCGTCCTAAGAGCTCACTTACAACCCAAGCCCCACTTTCTAAAGAATCCAGCAGGTGTTGGCGTGGGTGTTGCTCTCAGGATGCTTGCTCTGGTTTGAAGGACCGAGGCTATGCACACAGTCCTACGTGCATATCTACTTAGTACATGATGCAAGGCCTGTTCCCTCACTCCCTGTTCTTCTGCCTATTCAAGGCTGAGTTTGAGATCAACTTAGTTTTCTAAGTTCACATCTAGTCTGTGACACTGGGCTGACCCATTTTCTCCTTCATACTTTTAAAAAGCAGCCCCTTCGGATTTTGAACCATAGGCTCCACGCAAGACTCCTTTCTGCTTCCTCTGGGTCCTCGCCATGTGCTTCAGGATAGCTGTGCTCCTTGGTCTCATGGAGACCAGTCACAGTGAGCGTTTCTTGCCCAGGTCAGTGCATCAGGGATTCCTGAAGACTGCTAGGTTAAGATCATGAGCCTGTGGACTTCAGTTTGGAGTGGAGGTCCTTGGTTCACTCAGGAGCTGGGAGGGCTGAGGTTACTGACATGAGTCTTGACGAGCTGAAATGTATCAGCCCTGCTGTTGCTCTAACATACTGCTGTAGTGAGATCTAAGGAGAGGCCTGGCAAGTGGGTGAACAGGCCGGCCTCAGACGTGCTCATCCAAGGGAGAGCTAGGTCCTGCTGTTTCTCCCAGTTCCGTTCATGGCTCTAAGGACATGTCAAAGCATAGAGAAGCTGAGAGGTGTCTGTGACCATGCTCAAAGCCCTAGGGCTGTGGCCAACGGGTCACAGGGTCTCAGTCACGTGTGGGGTGGGGCATAGGCAGCAAAGGCCACCTGAGCTCAGACCCACTGTCCACCTGACTGTGGATCTTACCTCACAGACTTCTCAACTGAGTAAATTCCATCTTGACTGAAGACAAGAATAGCAAATGCACAAGGTAGACCTTCATGATGACTAGAATCCTGTCCTCAGGGCCAAGTGTGCCCTTTAGGACTGAGCCCCCTACACACACACACACACACACACACACACACACACACCTGTCATCTCCCCTCTGTGGGGGCTATCTATTTAGCACTTCCTGGATGCTTCCTCAGCCAAGTCTCTGAGCGCTTCATGCTTGTACACAGCCACAAATTAATCAACAAAACCCAATTCCACGGTCCAGTGCTTGCTGTGGGCCTGGCACAGATGTATTCCGAGAACTTTGTGAATCTCTGTGCCTCGAGTTAACATCTAAGTAATTAGTCATGCCAGCAAGAAGCTTCAACATGTTTCCATTACCGCTCTCAAAATGGACCCCGTATTTTCGACTCCCTTTCTTTTAACGTGAGCGGTGTCATTAATGGAACCATTCTCATCACAGCACTGGGATAGAGAGAGGGAGAGAGAAATGAAACCGAACGGAAAGGCCCCGAAATGAACTTTGAGTGTAAACGGGGAGCTAAAAACAGCAAACAGCTGAGGGACCCTTGATTCTGATGTAAATTCTACATTATGTTTTAGAGTTTTCCAATCAAATAAAATCTCTATATGTGAAATGTGTATGTGTAATCTAATAGCATATATGCAGTTTCAAAAACATTATGTTATAACTAGATAAAACAAATTTAAAAAAAATCACATTTGATCCATGCTCCCTGGTTGTCTAAATCACAAAAATAAAACCAAATCCTTCTACATATATATGACTGTGTATACTTATGTATGTTAGAAAGGTATCAGAGGAAGTCTTTATTTGCTCATGACATTGGGAGACTGAATTAGGAAAGACTTCCTTGACAGACCATCACTGAGTAACTGAAGAAGAAAAGGCAGCTTCGTGGATACATTGAAGTGGGCAACTTCTCACACAGATGCTGAGCGCTTAAGAACCCCATCAAAAGTCTAGATTGGCTTGATCGAATTAGCAAAGTCAGAGCTTCAAAAATATTAGGAATTAAAACAACTTCTTAACAAGAAGGCACACAGCAAATAAATTCTAGCCGGATCTCCTGGGTTCAGAGCCCTCACCTAACACTGTGGTCCCATTACAGCCCTCCTTACCAAAACCAACTGAACTACAAGTTAAGTTGTTGTTAAAAATTAAATAGATTTAAAAGTATTGATAGTCTGGTTGGAAGGTACAAAACCATTAACATTGTAAAGGAAGAAAACCTGAGCAGGTAAATCTGTTTTCATCTCAATGGTTTCTCCAGACCAGGTAATTCCTGTATATGTCCCCTAGCTGGGTGGGACAGGACCTTAGTGGATGTCAAGGGGGGAGTTCTTATTGTTGCAGAGACCTCAGGCCCCTGGCAAGCCATGCACTTACCACGCTTGTGACTGAAAAGTGAGTGCCCCCAGCCCACACCCCCCCCCCCGGGAATGAGAAGAAATCCTTCCAGTTGGTTCCATAAACAGAAGAGACCTTCCCTGATTCCTGTGGGCTGACACCAGGAAAACCTTAACTTCAAGAGCTTCTCTTAGACTAGAGCCTAGCAGAGTTAGTAGAAGCAAAACAAGTCGTCTCCACTCCACTCCAAGAGGTGTGCTTTCAGCCCAGATCTCAGTGTTCCCATATCACGAGCACAGGGCACTCAGTTGCTGTAAGTGAGAATTAATATGTAAACAGAGGCAGGCATGAGGGACTTTAACTGCTGGGATCATCAAGTGCAAACTCTAACGTGTGGTTTTTAAAGAACTGAGGGCCTGGAGAGATGGCTAAGTCAACAAGGTATCTGCCATGCTAAACAGTTCAGATCCTCAACATGAGCACAAAAGCCAAATTGTGGGAGCCTGCTATGCCCATGCTGGGGAGTTGGACATGGAAGGAGGCCAGACAGCCAAGCTGAATTCACAAGCTCCAGGTGCAGTGAGACCCCACCTCTAAGGATGAGGGGACATATTCTGTATGTATGTGCTTCTTGCAGATAAAAGGTAATATCCAGGAACAACTACATTTAAAGATTAGTGAAACTCTCTCAATGGGTAAAGGTGTTGCTACTAAACCTAATCACCTAAGCTCCATCTCCAGGACACACACAGTGGAATAAGAAACCCTGCCTCGAACATTGTCCTCTGACCTAAACACAGAACATACAAACAAACAAATAAATGTAATAAAACTGTTTAAAAGGTCAGACCAGTAAAGACAGGATGTCAATGAATAGGAAACCGCTATGGGAGGCTACAGACCTCTGGTGGAGATGAGAAATGATTAATTTGACTTACAGTCTGGACAATGTATGGACTGACAGGCACTGTGGGATAAAGTTGCTGCTCCTTAGAGCAGAATCCGACGAGATCGCCACCTAAAGCTTCCTTCTGCTTTCCAGGCTGGGCACTGTTGGCTGGAAAGACAGTCCCTTCTCCTTTTCCCCACTGATTTTCCTTTAAAACTTATCAAAAGTCCCTCTTCACCTCCTGGTCTCTCTAATCAGTCTCTGTCTATCCTGGTAGAAGTACCATGCTGCTTTGAATTCACCAGCCTCACATAGAATCTCTTCGGTTTAAGTGTTATAATCAAAATGGTGTGATATTTGCATCAAAACAGACAAATAAATCATGTTAGGGCTAGCACATGGCTACCTGCAAAACTCTGAGCTTCAATCCATAACTCATACCATAGAGCGAAGTGAACATGGATCCCAGGCTCAGGTGTGGAGCCTGAGGTACAGGGTGGTAGGAGAAATGTGTGATTTGGTCAGAAAGAAACTTCAGATATTTTACACTGAGAGAAAACACAACGAAAAGGGGAAAGGAAGAAAATGCATTTCGTCAAAATTGAAGATGATTACTCTTTAAGATATAGCATGAGGGAAATAAAAACTGGTAATTAGGATGTAGCACAGTGTGGAGCATTTGCCTGGCATTTGTATGGATTTAATCCCAAGAATCTAAATAAGTAAATAAGAGAATTATTTGGGCTAGGCATGGCAGCACATACCCACAGTCCCACATTCAGAGGGCACTTGTCTTTAAAAAAAAAAAACAAACCTAAAAATATTTAGTCAGTCATGTAGTTGAGACTCCATGGGTTTAGCTTCTGAAACTTTCACCGATATGACTACCTAAACATGAGCTGAACCCCAGCCGTCCTCAGTCATATGAATCGATCAAGAAGGGGTAAAGTGTTTATGCATACAACATGGATGTGGTGGTCGCCTTTAACTGGCAACTCAATACACCCTAAAATAACCTAGGAAGAGAATCACAATGAGGAATTAATTAATTAGGTCAGGTTGACTGGAGACTCAGTCTATGTGGGATTATCTTATGTTAATTGACCTGGGAAGACCCAGCCCAGAGTGGACATCACTTCCTGGTGTTGAGTCCAGGGCTGTGTAAGAGTGAAAAACTCAAGCTAAGCCAGCACAAGCAAGCAAGTGAGCAGTGAGGGAGCATGCATTCCTTTCTCTCTGCCCTTGAAGGTGGGTGTCAGGTGACAGTCATGTGAGCACTGCTTCAAGTTACTGTAGCCTTCACATCCCTGCTACAAGAGACTATAACTTGGAACTGTGAACTGAAATAAATTCTTTAGCCCTTAAGATGATTTTTGGCATTTTTTATCATGTTTTATTATAGCATCAGAAATTAAACCCAGTGAATCGATGAGTCCCAAGATAATCAAGGTGTCTGGGAGAGCTAACCCCAGAGAAGAGCAACTCCCACACAGAGAGAGTGAGTTTGTTTCTCTTGTAGTCTAGAAGAAGCAATCAAATCTACGTTGATAGAAGCATATTAAAGTTCACTGGGAAAAGGAGAGGCAGGTTGAAGAGAAGAGAGGAATTATAAAGACATGATGGAGACTTTCTACCTTTGGCATCCTACGAATTTATGTCAAAATTAATTCAATTACATGTCTTAAAGATATGCAATTTATTAAAACTCAATTATACATTAATAAAGCTTCAACAGAGAAGTTATTTAATGAATTAAGGAAATTAGTAAAATTTTAAGTATACCACTCATTGTGTAGCCATAGAGACACCAAAATTATTAAAGGTAGAAGACATGCAAGTTGGGTCTGGTGGTGCATTCTGTAAGACCATATTCAGGAGGCTGAGGCAGGAGAATCACCAGTGCAGGCCAACTTGGGCTACACAGTAAGACCCTGTTTTAAAAAAGAAAAAAAAAAGTTGGAGAGATGTCTCAGTTGGCAAAGTGCTTGTTGAACAAACATGAAGACCTGTGCTGTGCAAATACCTGAGCTGTAATCCCAGGACACACATACAAAACCAAAGAACAAACAGGAATAATAATATGCACTTGTAATCTGAGCTCTGGGGAAGCACACATGAGGAGAAGCCTGGGCAAGGTACAGGCCAGTAAGAAAGCCTGCCTCAAAAATAAAGTGAAGCTGAGAACAGACCTGATATATATCTCTGGCCTTCATATGCACCAGCATATATGTGAATGTTCATACACATGTACCACACACAAGAACATGCATACACACACACACACACACACACACACACACAGAAGAAAAAGTCTAAGAAACATTACTTTTCTGTGTTTCGAAGGAAAGGAGAGAGTGGGGTGGAAATGGTGCTTGAGAAATGATGGGCAAAGGATTTTCTAGGAAGATCATCAAAGCCCAGCAGATTCTGGATGGGCTACATAAAGTGTAACCTCTATCTCCAAGTGTCACAGTAAAGTGGTGAAACACAAACACTAAAGAAACAGCTTTAGCAGCAACCAAACCTAAAGACATTCCACAGACAGAGAAGTGGCAAATGGCAGATTTCAACAAAACAGAAACTAAAGATGGTGGAAGAAGAGCCTTGATGCCCAAGCAAAAGAGGAATGTTTATCTAGAGCCCTGTAGCCAGAAGAAATACTGCCCAACACCAGGATGAATGCAGCTATTTCAAACTGATGACAGCCAGGGCAGTATTCTTTTCTGCAGGAATTCTGAAGAAAATACTAGAAGGATGATCCAAAATGCATTCAGAAATGAAATATGGGTCAATTCCATAGGCCAAGATGAATAAAATGGCTTTAAAAACTAAATGCTAGACAGAAGAATGTATACACAGCTTTTAACATGTAAAGAATCTATACTATCTAGACTCTCACAGGATCCTATATATTATATTCATCATTTGAAGATTCAAAACAGCTAACATTAACAAGCATCAAAGAAGGGTGAGCCTCATTCACATAATGTAATACCTCACAACAATGTCAGGAAGATGGATAGTGGACAACTAGATAGATAGATAGATAGATAGATAGATAGATAGATAGATAGATAGATAGATAGATGGACGAATGTGATACATTATATATATACATATATATACATATATATATGTATGTATATATATATACATTAGGTACTTTTTTTTTATAAGTTTTTATAAGTTGCCTTGGTCATGGTGTTTTATCAAGCAATTAAAAGGTAACTAGGACAAGGACCTTGTACAGAGCTTCCTTGCTCCCCTGTGCCCAACTCCACATATTCAACTTTGAGGATCTTTTAAAGCACTTTCTTGATAAAGATGCCCTCTCTTGATTCCCTCAAGGTCAACTATTAAGATAAAGATCTTCAAATTTAATTGTCTGTGGAGATAGGCATGTAAGATAGCTGAGAAACATAGCTGAGGATCCAGTACTGAAGAGAGGTAGGGAACTGGGATATTCAAAAAACAGCTCTTACCTATCAGGGTGGCTACTACCTGTCTCTGGCCAGCTGTGGCCACTCAAGAAGACAAGTCTTGTGTCCTCAAAATTCTGATAACTTCAGATGAGTGGAAAATAAAGACACTTACATGAAATCTGATTTTTATGATTTTTAGACAGACCCCCTTGCTTGATACACTTAGCATGAGAGCTGTTGCTGAGCTCTTAAAGCCTCCTAAAAAATGCCTCTGGACTTGTCTAGAAATAGTGCCTCTGAATGTTTAGAAGAATATCCCCAAGCCTTGGGATTGCTGAAAGATTCTCTTTGCTTCTCTGGATTTTTTTTTCTGCAAAAATACACATTTCTTGCAAATACTAAAAAAAAAAAAAAGTCTGAAAAGCAATAATTAACACATACTCTCTTATCATTGGATAGATGGATGGATGGATGGATGGATGGATGGATGGATGGATAGATGGATGGATGGATGGATTTTCAACTTGGTTATCTCAAATATTTACTGTGTTCTGTCTTAGAAATATACCAGTAAGCAATTACATGGTCAATAGGATCATGCTGGATGGGCTATGGGCAACAGAGGCAGATCTGGAGCTTCAGAATTCCAGACCAATAGAATAGGAGCCTCTCTCTGGAGCTAATCTGCCATTTAATGCCACATTCAGTTCTTGAGGGTTTGGCTAAGTAGCCATTTGCAGCTCCTCATACTAGGCTAGCAGGGAAGGGGAAGGGGAGGCCACATATCTTACCTTTTAGAATGAAGCCTCAGTTTCTTCTGTTTGGTGTTTTCACGAGATGTCTTCACCTTTCTACGCCATAGTTGTTCTTTCTTCCACCGTGGCCTGGATACTTGGTCCTCAGCCCTCAGCTCTGGGACTGATGGATAGGGAAGCTGAAAATACCAGGCATGTTGGCATCATGTCACTCAAAGCCCTCATGGTGGGGACCACCATGATGGGCTCTTTCTCAACAGACAGGATGCCTATTCTATAGAAATTAAGACACCAAAATGTTGTTACTAAATAGTCTGAGCCTGTTCAGTACTCTTACCAGGCAACTGGTAATGTGTCACATGGAACCATCCAGAACTATACCTAGCTGGATTTCCAGTGGAAATGCTGGACCTTTGATGTGAGTGGAGAATTAACCATCATCCATAGTTCTACCACTCAGGAATCCCTACAATTTCGAAGGGGAAGATTTAAATCACACCTTGGATCCTCACCCTTAGTCCCTGGAGAGAAGCAAGAATGCTTTCAAGTCTCAGGTGTAGTGTGTGTGCATATGTGTGTGTATGTGTGCATGTACACACACATGTGGAGGCTAGAGAACAATCTTGAGTGTCATTTCTCAGAAGCCATCCAGCTTATATTTTGAGCCAGGGTCTCCCACTGGTCTGAGACTCACTGGCTAGGCTAATCTAAGCCCCCAGAGACCATCTCCCCAGTGCTGGGGTTAGAATGGCCTGCCATCCTACTTGGCTTTTTAATTGTGGATTCTCTGGCCCTCATGGTTGTATGGCAAGTACTTTACCAACTCAGCTATGACTCAGACTCTAGTAGAATAGTTTTTTACTATGTTATTTTCATGAATTTGTTTAGTTTTGTTCATATCTAGGGCCTTTATTTTTTCCCAGCCCATGTATGACAGCGCTAGCCTCTCTTGGCAGCAGAGGACCTCCTAATGGAGGTGATATCCACAAGGATAGATTCAGGAGCTCTCTCTCTCTCCTCTCCCTCTCTCTTGTTCTTCGTGTCTCACTGTCATGCTGACCCTGTCCCCAGGACAAGCTGGTGTTACCTCAGGCGCCTGTGTAGACACTTCTCCTCCTTGGCTTGTCTGGGTCCTTCCTCCATTGCTCTTGGGTAGTGTTTTGTTACTGTCGCCCTGGAGGTTTCTATTAGGCAAGGATGAAGCCAAGTGTCCAGGAGCTATCCTCCGCTGCTCTGCAGGCAGGGGCAGGCTTCGACTTAAGCAACACCATGTGAGCTGGGGTTCAGTCTTAAGTGAGGGGAAGGAGCTTGGGGCCTCACAGCTCCTGGGGGTTCCTAAGACGTGTGACAAGGCCGGTTTCTGCTGGTTCAAGGAAATATCCTGGGGTTTTGTAAAAGTTGTAAGGAAATAGTGTGCTTGAGAGGAAAAGAAAGCAGGCAGCCCTTCCTTGGTTTCTGAAGGAGGACCTTCTAGGGCACTCTTGGGCGGTATCCCCAGCTTCTGGGATGATGTCCAAGGGTTTAAGAGATTCCCATATGTCCTAGCTCTTGCTGGTGGGCTGTCTGTGCAGAGGCAATGGATGGCATGGGTCTTACTCACTACATCCTGGGCCACCCGAATGTCACAGGTGTGAGTAGACAGAACGGAGGCTATCTCCTGGGTGGTGCTGGTAATTGGAACAGGAGAGTGCCCAACCACTAGGATGTTGTCCTTGGTCCTATCTCTTTTCTCTCTTCCTGTCTGTGCCTCTTCTTTTCCATCCCTTAACCTGGACCAGCTAGGGTCGTCTGGGCTGCCACCTGCCTCACCTGGGCCTGAGTATGCACCAGGTGGCCGGAGCATTCCGAGTTCTGATCCAACCAGAAGGGCCTGTTCTACAGGCTGTGTACTTGTACACAGAGAGTCTGAGCCTTTTTCAGGCCCTGCAGCAACTATCGGTGAGGGGTTCTCTCCCTGAGGTAACCTGAGGAGGTACTTGGGAGGAAAGAAGCCACCTGACCGAGCATTAGGGACACCAGGATCCTGGGGCTGAGCAGGCAAGAGGGAGTGAAGCCCAGGAGTCCTGGGTACAGAAGGCAATGGGGAATCCTTGTCCCCTATCCCTGGCCATTGCAGGGCAACAGGAGAAGCGGCTGAGGAGACATCTGAGGGCTCCGGGGCTGTGGTCACATGCAGGGTACTCTTATTTGAGCAACCCAGCAACTCCTCAGAGTCACTGTCCTGTCTCTCGGACGGTGGGGGGTCAGCCTGCACAGAGCCTCCTGAGGTATCAGCTTCCAGAGGCCCTGGCTGCTCCTGATGGTCCAGCCCTTCCACCTTCAGTCTCTTCCTCTCTGAAGGTAACTTGTCTTCTGCAAGCTGTAGAGCCACAGACCCATCACTGGACCGTCTGAGGACGGTTTGGGCTCCAGGGCTGGTTTCTTTTATAGCCTCACCACTTGAGTCTGGTGAAGCAGTCTCGGGAGCTTCTAAATCTCCTGCTTGGCAAGCCGTAGGCACCGGAGGCGGCTGGCATCCCAGATCTAATTTCCCACTTGGAGAGAGCAAAGAGCTCTTGCCACTCAAACAGAGGCTATCTGTGCTGCCGAGGGTAGGAGATGATTTGACTCTGGTCACCACCTTCAGTTGCTTAGGAGACTCAGCCTCCAGTGAGTCTTCCAGGGATGGTCTACTTCCCCAAGACTCTAGCTTACATCCTGCTGTAGTGTCTCCAAGGATAGGGATCCTACTGTCTTGAGACAGGCCTGTATCCTCACCTCCTCCCCCCTGTTTCTGAGGAGGAGGAGGAGGAGGAAAGTCCAGTTCTGTCCCCTGGCCCTGTTTCACCTGCCTGTGTTTCTGTCCTCCCTGGTGGTTGGTCTTCATTTTCTGGTATATTCTCTTGAAAGTCTCATTTCCATACACTTGCCATTTCTCCTGGGAGAACATCCTTTGCTTCCTCTGGCTACACTTTTTACTGGCTCTGCCCTTGTACACCACACCCTCCTTTGCCACAGCTCTCTTTCCATCTAGTTCCTCAGCAGCGGCTGAAGGGTCTCCAGTCGGGGTACACGGCAGGTCCTCCACAGCAGCCTGTCTTACCAGGGCCCGTGGGTGACCACTGGAGATGCTTGCCAAGGTCAGTCCTGGGCGGCATCCCAGCCGGGCTGGGGTGGGCCTGGGGCTCAGGGCCTTCTGCATTCCTGGGACAGCATCCTGTGGGTCCCGTTGCTCTGGCCACAACTTAGAACCCTCGACGAAAGGCAGCGAGTTGCTTCTGGTGACAGGGACACACTCCACTGTAGTGGAGAGCTGCGTGGGGACTGAGTGGAAAAAGAGAGGTCTGGCCTTTTCCAGGGGTGTGAAGGTGGAGCGGGCCGGGCTGAGGGCAGCCCTCCTGCGGCTGGGCTCCAGAGCCCGGATGTCAAAGTGGAAGGAATCCTTGTAGGTATATGGCATGGGCAGGTCGATGCTGCCCTGCTTGGACAGCACAGTCTTGCGGGGCCGCACATGGTCCAACTGTGGGTCATCTACCACCGCCTGGTTGTGGGAGATGAGCTGGGCAATTCGTTCCTCCAGTTTCTTCTTCTCTAACTCCAGGCTGGGCCCTGGGGTTCCTCGTTCAGCCCTGTTGCCGGAAGAGGAACAGCCAGGGCCTCCTTCCCCCTCAGACTCCGCACTGTGCTCCGATAGACTATGCAATGGGCTAGAGGCAACAGGGGGCTGCTCCACGCTGTCTGAGCGCGACAGGTAGCCAGAGTCTGTGCTCTCACACTTCCTCAGCTGGCCCTCCAAGGCCTTGGGGTCCCAGGGCTTCTCTGAACAGGTCTCCTGCTGTCGCTGCAGGAAGCATGGCTTTGGTTCTGGCAGCTTCCGCCTAGGCTGCGGGCTGGCTAGTGAAAACTCAGGTGACACCATCTGAGTGTGATCCGCAGAGGCCTCCCTGTGGGAAAGGGTGGCCCCGAGAGAGGGAGCCGATTCCACCTTCCTTTCCCTGTTCTGAGCAGCAAGGGCGGGGAGGGCACCTGGGGAAAGGGCTCTCTCTGGAGCACCTTCATCTCCACGACTATCCACTGAGGCGGTCTCTCCGGGCCTGTCTCCCTCCTCCAGAAGGCTGCTCCCACTCCCCTCAGACTCCAAGGACAAGCGGGAGTTGTTGAGATGTGTTTGTGTCCGCCTGTGTTTATACAGGTTGCTCTGGGTCTTAAAGGCGATGCCACAGGTAGGGCACGGGAAGGGCCTTTCACCTGTGTGGGACCGGATGTGTTTCTCCAGCACACTGGGCTTCAAGCAGTCCCGGCCACAGTGGGGGCACAGGTACTTACCAGTATTCTTCACTCTGCCTGTGCTGACCAGTGCAGACCCCACACCCGAGGAGAGTACAGGCAATGTGCCTACAATGTTCACAGTCAGGGCGGGGGTGGCTGGCTTGCCCACCTGGGTGGCACTGGGTCCTTCAGGCTGCAGCAAGGGGCTGAGAATGAAAGGTACGCTGGCCCCCTCCAGGCTGCCTGTCACCAGGGGTGCACGTGGCTGGAGGCCCCCAGGAGGTACCGTGTGGTATAAGGGGACAGGCAATGCCTTCAAGAACACAGTTGGGGCCAGGCCCTGCTCTGGTGGCAGGATAACAGGACCCAGGGTCAGGCGAGGTGAGGCCTGCCCCCCTAGGCCCCCTGGAATGCCGGGTACAGAGGCTGGCTGGTCCGTGGCCGATGGGGTAGGGTGGGTCGGTTCTGACGCCTCCATTCCTCATCATCTGCGTGGTCCAGGATTATGTCAACCTGTGAGTGAGAACCACACTTACTATGGGGTCTCTCTTCTCCCCAATAGAAGGTATTATAGTACCCTCTGTGAACCCAAACAACAATCCCCCACCACTCAGTTAAGGAAGGTATGGTGTTGCCAAACTGTAAGCCTAGCTATTCAAGGGACTGAGGCAGGAGGATTACAGGTTCTAGTTAGATGACAGAGTGAGACCCTGTCTCAAAATAAAACATACAAAAAGAGCTAGGGATGTAGCTCAGTAATAGAACACTTGAGTAGCATTCAACAGGGCCACACACACACACACACACACACACACAGGTGAGCACCCCATTGAGGTGGTTAACATCCACACTGACTACTCCAGCAAGTTCAAATCCCTTTCTTGCCCAGGATGCAAGATCTATGAGATGTCCAGAGTAAGGCCCTTCTCACTCAGACGTTCCGAGTCTTTGATCAGGAGGACTACAGTAAGAACCGACCTTGGTGGGCTAGGGTTAGGGTGGAGCTTCCTAGATTATGAAACTAAAATGCAAGGCTGTGAGACAAATTTGAATTTCATAAAAATTGTGCATCATCCTCTGAATGCATGGAAGCTTGGCCCAAATATTACATGGAAAATTCTCATAATATAAGCTTGTCCCTGCACCCAAAGAGTTGTGTCTATGCTAAAACATTACGATGTTGTCAAGTTCAAATATAAATGGGAATCCTTTATTTGGTGTCATGGCATTCCAAGGAGTTCTCATCCAACTTCAGGATGAAGCCTAGGTCTGTACTCAAATCCCTACCTGATACAATTGAGATTAAGTCAGTTGCTGGTATTCCAGGAGGAGCAGATAGACCACTACCAGGCTACATTCATTCTCAAATCATGAAGGGAAAGTCAGATGACTTCCAGTAGGCTGGTGACACCCCCCCCCCCCCACCTAAGCTTGTGTGCACATTGTACCACTCACTGGAAACTCAAGTTTCCCTCAAGGAACCTGAAAACTGCGGTCTTCAGCAGGTTATCTGTGCTCCTTCCCAGCATCACCACACTGGGTAACAAGGCCACTGGGAGCAAGTGCTGCTCAAGAGAACTGCTGTTGGATTTCCCAGCAAGTCTGTGAGCCAGATGCAAATCATAGCCTCACTTAAAGGCAAATTGTGGTAGATGTAATAGTGCATGCCTGGAATCCCAGCAGTTGGGGGCTGAAGCAGGAAGATTATGAGTTCCAGGCCAGCCTGGGCTACATAGCAATGCCATATTTTAAGAAATTGAAAAAGAAAAGGAAATTTTATAAATAGGCTATGAAAAAATACGCAATAAAATTCTTGCCAACCAAATCCAAGAATACATCAAAATGATCATTTACCATGATCAAGTAGGCTTCATCTCATGGATGCAGGAATGGTTCAATATATGGAAATCCATCAATGTAATCCACTACATAAACAAACTCAACGAAAAAAACATATGATTGTTTCATTACATGCTAGAAAAAACATTTGACAAAATTCAGCAACCTTCATGTTAAAAGTCTTGGAAATATCAGGAATTCAAGGCCATTACCTAAACATAGTAAAAGCAATATACTACAAACCATTAGCCAACATCAAACTAAATGGAGAGAAACTTGAAGCAATCCCACTAAAATCAGGGACTAGACAAGGCTGCCCACTCTCTCCCTATCCATTCAACATAGTATTTGAAGTTCTAGCAAGGGCAATTAGACAACAAAAGGAGATCAAAGGGATACAAATTGGAAAGGAAGAAGTCAAAATATCACTATTTGCAGATGATATGATTGTATACTTAAGTGACCCCAAAGATTTAAGAGAACTCCTAAAGCTGATAAACAACTTCAGCAAAGTGGCCAGAAATAAAATTAACTCAAACAAATCAATAGCCTTCCTCTACTCAAAAGGATAAACAGACTGAGAAAGAAATTAGGGAAATGACACCCTTCACAATAGTCACAAATAATATTACATACCTTGCTGTGACTCTAACCAAGCAAGTGAAAGAAAGATCTGTATGACAAGAACGTCAAGTCTCTGAAGAAAGAAATTGAAGAAGATCTCAGAAGATGGAAAGATCTCCCATGCTCAGGAATTGGCAGGATTAATATAGTAAAAGCCTGCACAAGCAATCTACAGAGTCAATGTAATCCCCATCCAAATCAATTCTTCGTAGAGGTAGAAAGAGCAATTTGCCAATTCATTTAGAGTAACAAAAAACCCAGAGTAGCAAAAACTATTCTCAACAATAAAAGAACTTCTGGAGGAATCACTATCCCTGACCTCAAGCTGTATTACAGAGCAATAGTGATAAAAACTGCATGATATTGGTACAAAGACAGGCAGGAATATCAATGGAATAAAATGGAAGTTCCAGAAATGAACCCACACATGTATGGTTACTTGATCTTTGACAAAGGAGCTAAAACTATCCAATGGGAAAAAAAGATAGCAATTTTAACAAATGGTGCTGGTTCAGCTGGTGGTCACCATGTAGAAGAATGCAAATAGAACCATTCTTATCTCCTTGTACAAAGCTCGAGTCCAAGTTTATCAAGGACCACCACGTAAAACCAGAGACACTGAAACTTATAGAGGAGAAAGTGGGGAAGAGCCTCGAACACATGGACACAGAGGAAAACAATTCCTGAACATGACACTAATGGCTTATGCTGTAAGATCAGGAATTGATAAATGGAACCTCATAAAATTGCAAAGCTTCTGTAAGGCAAAGGACACTGTCAATAGGACAAAAAGGCAACCAACAGATTGGGGAAAGATCTTTGCCAATCCTACATCCGATAGAGGGCTAATATCTAATTCATTCAAAGAACTCAATAAGTTAGACTCCAGAGAACCAAATAACCCTTAAAAATGGGGTACAGAGCTAAACAAAGAATTTTCAACTGAGGAATATTGAATGACTGAGAAGCACCTAAAGAAATGTTCAATATTCATAGTCATCAAGGAAATGCAAATCAAAACAACCCTGAGATTCCACCTCACAGCAGTCAGAATGGCTAAAATCAAAAACTCAGGTGACAGCAGATTCTAGTGAGAATGTGGAGAAAGAGGAACACTCCTCCATTGTTGGTGGGATTGCAAGTGTACAACCACTCTGGAAATCAGTCTGGCAGTTCCTCAGAAAATTGGAGACAGTACTACCTGAGGAACCAGCTATACCACTCCTAGGCATATACCCAGAAGATGCTCCAACATATAATAAGGACTCATGTTTCACTATGTTCATAGCAGCCTTACTTTATAATAGCCAGAAGCTGGAAAGAACCCAGATGTCCCTCAACAGAGGAATGGATACAGAAAATGTGGTACACATTACACAATGGAGTACTACTCAGCTATTGAAAACGATGAATTCATGAAGTTCTTAGGCAAATGGATAGAACTAGAAAATATCAACCTGAGTGAAGTAACCCAATTGCAAAAGAACACACATGGTGTGAACTCACTGATAAGTGGATATTAGCCTAAATGCTCCAAATACAATTCACAGACCACATGAAGTTCAATAAGAAGGAAGACCAAAGTGTGGGTGCTTTGGTCCTTCTTAGAAGGAGAACAAAATACTCACAGGAGCAAATATGGAGGTAAAGTGTTGAGCAGAGACTGTTCCACTTGGGGATTCATCCCACATACAATTACTAAAACCAGACACTATTGTAGATGCCAAGAAGTGCATGCTGAAAGGAGCCTGACATGGCTGTTTTCTGAGAGCCCCTGCCAGATCCTGACAAATACAGAGGCAAATGTTCACAGCCCACTATTGGAGTGAGCACAGGGTCCCCAATAGAGGAGTTAGAGAAAGGACTGAAGGAGTTTGTAACCCCATAGGAAAAACAAGAATATCAACTAACCAGACGCTCCAGAACTCCTAGGGACTAAGCCATCAACAAAGGAGTACACATGGCTCCAGCTGCATATATAGCAGAGGATGGCCTTGTCATGCATTAATGGGAGGAGAGGTTCTTGGTCCTATGAAGGCTTGATAAATGCCCCAGTGTAGGGGAATCGAGAGCAGGGAGGCAGGAGTGGGTGGGTGGGTGGAGGAACACCCTCATAGAAGCAGGGGGAGGGAGGATGGGATAGGGTGTTTCTGGGAGGGAGGGAAACCAGGAAAGGGGATAACATTTGAAATGTAAATAAAGAAAATAGACAATAAAAAAATAAAATAAAATAAAAATAGGCTACAAAATAGATTATGTTGAAAGAAAAGATATTACAGTTACATATATTGTTTTTAAAAAACTATTATTACTATGTGTTCATGATGTGTGTGGGTGCATAAAGCTGAGAGGACAACTTTGCAGAATCAATTGTCTTTCTGCTTTTATGTGAGTCCCCAGGATTGAACTCATGACACCAGACTTTCTCACCAAGCCCCTTTAGCTATTAAGTTTTACAACTTGAGGCCTTACATATATACATGCACAAAAGATTAAAGCCTCTGCTTCATGTAATATGCAAAGGAATAATTCAAAATAGATCAGAGACAAAAATGAAAGATCAAAAGCTCTAAGACTCTTAGAAGACATAGAGTTAAATCTGGACTTCAGATGTGGCAGTGGCTCCAAAATACACGCCAAAGGCACAGCCAGCAAAAGGAAAAGTAGAAAACTTTGACTCAGTAAGACATGTGTGTATTAAGAACACTAACAAGAAAGCGAAGAGACACACAATGGGAGGAAGTATAAGATCTGGTGGTAGAAAGGGCATAAGACTGAGGCTTAGGTGTGTGCCATACAGGCACAGAGACCTGGGTTTGGATCCCCAGAGCCTGTTGTGAAAGCCAGGTGCAGTGGTGCATGCCTGCAGTCTCAGTGCTGGGGAGGCAGAGACAGACAGATCCTCTGAGCTTGATGGCCAGTCACTCTAGCTGAACCAGTGAGCTCCAGCTCTGTCGCAATAAAGCTGAGGGGGGCAGCAACACAACTCAGAAAGTAAAGATGCTTGCTACACAAGCCCCATGCCTTAGAAACGAACCCCAGGACCCACATAAAGGTGGAAGGAAAAAATTGACTCCATACAGTTGTCTTCTGGCCTCTACAGCAACACTGTGGCATGTGCACACCACTCACCACCATACAAACACTCACATACATTCATTCACATACATGCACTCACATACATGCACTCACATATATACACTCACAAACAAGCACTCACAGACACACACTCACATACATGCACTCACATAGTAATAATAAATGAAAAACTTCAAAGTAATAAAAGTTAATGAGCAGAAAGAACTTGAGGAAGACACTCAGTGTTGACCTCTGGTCTTCCTACACATGCACACATGTGGGCACAAACATGTACAGACATGTACATACACAGAACTCTTTAGAACTCAATGTGATAGTTCAAATTCTCAACTTTAAAATGAGGGGGACCTAAAAGGTGGCTCAGTGGGTAAGGGCCCTGGCTGCCAAGGCAGACAACCTGAATTTCATCCCTGAGGCTGACATGTGGATGAAGAGAACTGACTCCCACGAATGTCCCCTGATGTCCATATACGCACAGGTCACACGCACGTCCACACGTACACAAATAAATACATGTAATTAAATAAGCATGGGCATTAGAGCGGCAGAGATGAGAGGATCTCAAGGTTGAGGTTTGTCTAAGCTACCTAGGAAGACCCCGCCTCAAAACACGTTTAGAAAGTCTCCTGATGGTTGGGATTACAGGCATGTACCACCACACCCAACTCAATCTCTTTTCTTCCTTTTCTTTGTTCTTGTTGAGTTAAGGTCTTGCTGTGGAGTCCAGGTTGGCCTGGAATTTGCCATCCTCCAGTCCCAGCGCTCTGGATACTGGGTTTACAGATGTGTACCACCAGGACTGGTAAGTGAAATAATTTATGTGAAAAAAAATTTATGCCTGCATCTACCATGGAGAAGAGCTTGATTAATCTGTGTTTTCAATAATAGCATTAAAAAATAGTATAATGTTTTGAACTATTATCCAGTGGCTCTTCCCTCCCCTGCCTCTCCCTTCATCCCCCAGCATCCATTCACCCACCCCTCAAGTTCCATTCAGGGGATGTGACTCTACTGTGGCTCCCAGGGAGAGGTAATTAGGAAGGCTGTCTGTAGTGGAGTATACTGTTGCCCAGTGGCTGTGTCACCCCTTAGGTTTGGCCATTGAACAGAGTGCCAACAAATCTGGGGCTGACTGCCTCAGACTGCTACAGGAGACATTGTCTCCTGGAACCTGAGTACTACCTCAGGCTCTGTCTGGTATTCCTGGGCCTAGGAGGAGGAGGAGGCAAGGCTGCTCCCCCCCCCGCCCCCCCTACCCCCACCCCGGTTGGCTCTGAAATGGTGTCTGAGGGTTGACGGGCAAGGTTTCTGTTGAAGTCCCTGTGGCAGAATCAGAGTCAAGACATCTGAGTTCTGAGCCCTAATCCTAAGGAAGGAAGTGTAATGAGCAGAATCTGAGCTCCTAGCACTTCTCTGATAGTCCCAGTGGGCGGGTGGGGAGGAAGTGGAAGGGAGGGGAGCCAGAAGGAAGGGAGGAGTACTTCCCACCTCAGCCTGCCTCATGGGGAGTTGAGGGAGAGGTAAGTGGGACCCCATGCCAGGCAGTCTGCAAAAAGCAAGTGTCCTGAAGTGAGGGGAAGACAGCCCACAGAGACCTTTGCCTGGGAGAAGCCAGCAGCCCTGATATCCTCCTACAGAGCTGTGTCCCTGCAGAGGGGGAAGAAGCTACATGAGGGAAGTGTCCCAGCAGGTAGCTGGGGAGCTGAAGCCCAGTGACAGGTGGCTCCAGCAAACAAGCCCATTATTGGGGAGAACAAAAATCTCAGCCGGAACTGACTGTCATGGGTAGGAGGCTCAGCCCTTGGAAACAGTGCGCTCTTCCAGCTTGGCTGTCTGAATCTAATCTGTAATCATAGCTGATGCCTGCTGAGACCAAACAAATGATACCCTTCAACTGGGAGACCAACACTCTTGTCCAGGGCGAACTGTATGGGACACAGCTGATTTTAATCAAGGAAGGGCTAGTTGTACCGTCCCTACTTGGATGGATGGGAGGATTGAGGGGACGGTATGGGAAGGAGGAGCAGAGTTTAGATTGTCCAGTCACCTAGACCCAATGTCAAAGGATCCTTTCAAAGGCTATCACACAGAAAACAGGGCTTCTATCCCTGTCCTGCCAGTTGTGTGCCCATGAAGGGTCACATTCTCCAGTAAAGTCGTTTGGCTTTCTGGATACACAAAGATTTTATGGAGGAGAGATGAGAAGACACGTAGGACCAAAGTAGCAATGGTGATTTTCAAAGCTTCCGATAGTGAGAAAAGCCAGCCCCTCAGGGGACCAGGGCAGAGATGAAATATAAAGCCCAGATGAGTTTGCAAAATTCACATCCAAGGTGAGATGCATGAGGGGGCAGTGGAGGGACCCATGGAGTTGCTAAGTGTGTTGGAAGGAACTGGATGCAGAAGTAGTGGCTTCCATGACAGCGTTACCTAATTTCAGTTCATCTTGTACCACAGTCACCAGCTTGGCCACCCAGTGTGGTCTCCAGGCTTTGAGATCTTTCCATTCCTGCATAATTTCCTCTTTTGGAGCTGTTGGAAAACTCATTCTAAGAGGGACTGGGATACATGAGGGTGTGATCCTAATGTGACCCTTGTATGCTGCATGTCCTCTCCTGGGACTCTCAGAAGCAAGAGGTCATCGTTCTACGATGGGCTGGAAACAAAAACTTGCACACAGATGATTAATATCTGCTTATTAATTATTAATTTTGTCACGGTGAAAACAGAGAAGCGGCTGAGACACCCTTTAGTATGCAAAAGAATAAACAAACACGGGTACAGCTAGACAGTTGAGTATTACTCAGAAATAAAAAGACGTGAGCTATCAAGCCACAAAGAGACACAGGGAGCCTTCAGTGCATGATGATAAGTGAAAGAAGCCGCTCTCAACAGGCTGCTTCCGGTATAACTCTAGCCTCAGACATTCTAGAATAAACAAAGTGTGGGACAATAAATAAGATCTATGAATGCCACAGGTTGGAGGGGAGGAAGGAGTAAATAGATTTAGCCCAAAGGATACTTGCAACTGTGAATCCATTCTGTGTGATACTGTCCAGAGGTAGCAGGCAGTAGACCATTGTCAAAACCCAGGCTACGGGGAGGTGGCTCAGTGGATAAAGCATTTGCTGTTGCCAGCATGAGAACCTGAGTTTGGCTTCCCAGAAGCCACATAAAACGAGGTGTGTCAGAGTCCAACACTGGGGCTCGGGGTGAAGACAGGAGGATCACTGGAGCTCACTGGACACAGTGTACTGTGTACATGTACATGTGTCTGTGTAGTTGTGTGTGTCCATGTACATATGCACATGTGTCTGTAGGTGTACATTCAGAGGACAGGTGTCTTTCTCAATCACTCTCCACTTTATTTTTGGAGGCAGAGTTACTTACTTGACCTTGGAGCTCACCTATTCCATTGGGCTGAGTGGCCGTAGAGCCTCAGGGATCTGTCTGTACCCTCATGAACATGTACATGCATGCTCACATATATGTATGTATAAACACACACATATGCATGTATACATACTCATGCACACGCACGCACATGTAAGGAGAGGTGGGCACTGTGACTCCTGCTTATGACCTCAGTACTGGGGAGATTAATGTATGAGGGATGTTTCTAGTTTGAGGGCAGCCTGGGCTACATAGGGTATGCCTGTACAGGGATCACCCATGTACCCTCCTCTATCTGCATAACAAGAGTCTCCAACGTGAACTGGCACACCCAGTTCCATATATAGGTTCTAAGGATTCAAAACCAAGTCCTCTGGCTTTTGAAATAAGTACTTCACAGATGAAACCATTGCCCAAGCCCCTCTGGTCACTGTTTAATTGGCCTAAAACCACTCTAAACGTGTGTATCAACTAACATTTTTTTTTAAAAATCCAAGTAGTGTTTAGGGGAGTTATCCATGAACAGAAGGCCATCCTCACTTCCAACAACAGACAGGTATCCCTCAATACTGTGATTTGTCGGTGTAGGTACCATTAAAATAAACACAGAACTTCTAGATTGCTTTGAAGTGTGTGTATTTAATTCCTAAGCTGAGACACCAGGTTCCTCTGTTCCCTGAATACTCATGACGGTAGCAATGGCATGCAATGGCATCCCAGTCAGTCGTCTGGCACCAGCTGGCTTTGCTCCATAGGAGACAATGCAGATAAAAAGGAGAAAGGCAGGCACCAGCTCTCATTGCCTCTGGCCCCTATTAGAGGCCATACATCCCCTAGGAGGTTCTTTCCTATCCTAACCATGGTTCTGAGAAGACAACACTCTTCTTCAACATCCCTGCTATCCCTCTAAGCATCCACACCCCTTAACTAGGCCCTCTCTGTACAAACACCAAGCTCTGAATCACTCGTGAACACATGTCTCTTCTCCACCCTTCCCCCACTGTGTGTCTGTCTGTCTGTCTGTCTGTCTGTCTGTCTTCCAGCATCCACAGTGAGCTTGCAATTTAAATTAGACGTATGTGTGATTTTTTCCGCAGAAAAGGAGTCTGTAACTTTTCTCATGGTCGTGAAGGACCTAGAAGTGTCTATACAAGGGCAGGATTTCCTGGTTCTGTGTGCCATCCCTTGAACAAAAGAACCCATCTCCAAGGCTGCCCAGGATCCGCTAGGCTCAATTGCTTGTTAATCAGACTAGAACTTCACCTAAATTAATTCCATTTGGTGATGAAATTATGTTTTTCTTAAACAAATTAGGATAACTGAGCAGGCCAAGAGAGAGTTTACAAAGAGACAATGTGCAGAAAGCAAGAGTGAGTGAGTCCAAGCACAAAGCAACTCATGCTAGGAATGGCATGGCTCACATGAAGATGGGCAGTAGGTTGCAGATACTCCAAGGAGAAAGCCTTATGTTCAACTGGCTATGCCTTAGGCTCAGTTGGGGGGCGGGGAGGAAGCTAAGTTTGAATGCCAGGTTTGCCTTCTTCTGGTTCTATGTGCTCATCAACTTGGCGAGTTCTAGAACCACTTAGGAGATAAACCTCTGGGCACTCTGGAGATGGTCTAGATTTGGTTAAATAAGGTGGAAAGACCCACCCGGAATGTGAGTGGGGCAGTTCTCAAGTGATTGGGTGTCAGACTGCATAGAAAGGAGAAACCAATCCCAGCAACCCTCTCTTCACATCCTGACTGTGGATACAATGTGACCAGCTGTCCCACTTCCTGACTGTGGATACAATGTGACCAGCTGCCTGAGGTTCCTGCTGCCATGCCTTCCCTATCATGATGGGCTGTATCTCTTGAAATTCAGGTGATTCGAAGCTTCTTTTGTCAGGCATTTTGTTGCTGCAAAGGGACAAGTAACTGGTACATTCCATGAAACTTGCATATCTCAGTAAGTTTCTAGAGGCTTCAGGATCTCCCAAAGTCTATATCACAGCCAAATGAGAGTAGTCTGCTGAAAACTATTCACACATTCCTTTTTCCAGAAAATTTAGTTTTATCACCATCACCTTGAGGCTGGAGTTCCTCTACCTGAATGGAGCCACATAGTTCTCGTCTCTGGGTTCCCTGGAATTCCCAAACTCATTGTACAGCAACAATGCAAACTGAATCCTCCAGAATTCATCCATGGGTTGCACAAAAAAAGGGAGACAGCCATTTCTACTGTGCACTGCCCTAGTCATCAGGCAATAAGCACAGAGCTAAAGGAAAAGAAGAGATGCTGGCCCAGGCTCCCTGAGTGAGTTCAGCCACATAGCACTCCTCCCTTCTACCACTTGTACTGAGTGCTGCTGCAGCGCACACAGTTTTCAGGCTACAGTGCACATCAAACACAAGCCTTCACTGCATCTTTTGGATTAACACAGACACAGGGCAGGACTGGCAAGACAGCACAGTGGATTGAGCCTGATGACCTGAGTATATCCCCAGAACTTCCTTGGTAGAAGGAGAGACTCAACTCCTGTAGGTTATCGTCTGACCTTCACACAAGATAGCCCCCTCCCATCCATATGCACACTGAAGTGTATAAAAACAATGAAAAAAATATTTTAAAGAACATGGTAAGATTCAACATGGAGGATAGCTTGGCTGGGTAGAAATATTTTTAAAAATACCATTTGTAGCCAACTCCAAGCAACCTCGTCCTTCTCTTCCTCATTTCCACCTTATGGCTTGGCTATTTCTAGCATACAGACATGGTGACTTTTTCAACCACTTCTCAGTGCTGGGCCACCTATGAACATACCGATGCTGTGCCGGGATTCAAGATGGTTACGGTATTCCTCCCTGCCTTGGTGATAAGGACTAGCTCCAGGTCAGTGTACTAGATGGTAAGAACCCTAGCAGACATGCCCTCAACCTCAGACAGATCCACAAGCCAGCAACACATGAAAACACTGGGGAATCTAGTCTAAACTGCACAGACTCACAGGCCAAATTCCAGTTAGTCCATCTACATGCCCATGTTTAGGGATGTTTGTTAGACAGGGAGGTCCAGAGGAATTGCATGAGGATAGTCTCCGAGGAGCATTAAAGAGTCATTTGAACTAAGGATGTCTTTGCCTTATGACCGGCTGATACCAACTTTCCCAGGATGCATTGCTAGAACAGGTCATGAACTGATGGATGTTAAAAAGATGCCATCAGGTCTGGGAGGACCCTGGACTCCTGGAGATGGCAACGTGCTCACCATTTCTTCAGCTATCCCATGGTCCATGCACAGCATGAGCCCAACCAGAGTTCTTCAGCCTGTGGGAGCCTCAAGCCAGTGTGGGAGCCTTAGCACCCCATCTGCCTCCTTAAAGAGCCTTGGACATTCCACTCATATGCATTTAAAATCAGAGAAGTTCTCTTTCTTGGTTACTTATCTCCATCCAGCTCAATCATTTGTATTATTTGGGGGGACAGGGGTTAGTGGTGTGTGTGTGTGTGTGTGTGTGTGTGTGTGTGTGTGTGTGTGTGTGTAAGGGCACACACATGGAGGCTAGAAGTTAATCTTGGATATAGGTTCTCAGGCACTGATCATTTTATTTGATCAACTCGGGGCTTCTCCTGAAATGTGCCCATTAGACTAGCCTGTCTGACTAGCAAGCCCCAGAGACCTGCTTGTCTCTGCCTCCCCATCAGACTAGCCTGCCTGACTAGCAAGCCCCAGGGACCTGCTTGTCTCTGCCTCCCTACCATTGAGGTTATTAGAACATGTCACCATGCCTAGCTTTTACATGCAGGTGTATACCAAACTCAGGCCCTTCTGCTAGTATATTAAACATCTCCCCAGGCCACAGTTAGATACTTTTGACACCATTTCAAGACAAACATTCTGCTAGAGTTCAAGAAAGGGAAGGAGGGGGACACCAAGAGGCACAAATGGTGCAGTGGACCTGGTGGCATAGAGGGAGCTTGGCTTGGGTTCTCCACCCAGCCTACCACACTGGGGCTCGTCAGCTGAGGCCTGTGTAGCACCACTTTTAGCTCTCTCTTTCACAGTCACTAAGTCTGATATAGTGGCAATGAAATAACACCAAGAAAGACATTAAACAGGTATGTGACTTATAAAAACCAAGTAACTATTACAGTTTAGTCTTCACCTGTAGAACCATCCACCCATTCTATTCTGATGTTTGCTGAACAGCTGCTTACAGCAAAGCACTGCCTTACACATTAACGGTTGTGGGTCTCATCTTTGCTGGAACAGAGAGAGAGCCAAGGATGAGGGACTTGTCTGTGAGTTGGCCCCTCCAGTACTGCAGGATACCACTAAATAACAGAAATTGTGTTGTGGGACTTACATTTTAGTTAAGCAGCAAGAGATTGTTTTTTAAATAAACAATTATATAATATGTTGGAAAATATATAATGAAAAGGGGGTGATGAAGGTGTGACAGAAGTGTGAGCGGGAGAGGATGGCTTCAGAGTGGCCCTTTTAAATGGGATGGGTGGAATGAGCCTCACAGAGAAGGTTGAAACCTGGAGGAAAAGTGGCAAAAGAACACACATGGAGTGTGTGTGTGTGTGTATATATATATATATGTGTGTGTGTGTGTGTGAGAGAGAGAGAGAGAGAGAGAGAGAGAGAAAGAAAGAAAGAAAGAAAGAAAGAAAGAAAGAAAGAAAGGAAGGAAGGAAGGAAGGAAGGAAGGAAGAAAGAAACAGAAGACCCAAACCAAACATGAGCATATGTAACATGGTTGAGACATAGATACATTTCTCATGTCCTTGGGATTTCAGGCCTTCACACATTATAGGCAAGTCCTGTTCTATTGTGCCACATCGGGGAACTGCGTTTATAAATGCTTGACAATATTTTGTGATTCTTTCTGGGCAAGTCTTTTATTTTTTGGACCTTTGGAGAGTAGAGGAGGAAGAGAAGAAGGAAGAAGAGGAAGAGGAGGAGGAGGAGGAAAGGAGAAAGAAAGAAAGAAAGAAAGAAAGAAAGAAAGAAAGAAAGAAAGAAAGGAAGGAAGGAAGGAAGGAAGGAAGGAAGGAAGGAAGGAAGGAAGAAAGAAAGACAGATGGGGAGGGAGGGAGGGAGAGAGGGGGGAAGGAGGGAGGGAGAGGGAGAGAGGGAGAGAGAGAGAGAGAGAAAACCATTCCATGAACCAAATGGCCTGAGATGACAGATACTGGAGGGTGTGCTCTGTTCAGTGACAAGGAAGGGAACTGACCTCGGGCTTGGGTGGTTGTTCTGTGTGCCAAGCGGAGAGAGAAGGAAGGTCTTAAGTCTTCCTACTCACTGGAAGATGGTACTAAGGAGAAAACTACCAGCCAGGGCTGCTCTCATGTGAACACCAAGCCTCACAGACCACAAGGGCAGCTGGAGGCTGTCCACGCTTCCTGAGCCCTAGAACACGTCAGATAAAATAATGCTGCTCCCAGTTGCCTTAGGGTATAAACAGTTGCTGGGATGGGAGATAATGTAATTCTGAACGCTGTGCTGGGGATGGTTATTGTTTTATATAATTACAATAATTTGCCAGGAGAGCAGCAAACAGATAGCATGCTGAGTTCAAAGGGAGATAGTAGAGTCCCCAGAGCCTGTATGAGCCAACCTTCTACAAGAGTTAAGCACCCCCCTCCCCTTGTGATGGCTAATTTCCAAGGTCACCTTGATTGGATTAAGAAAAAAAAATTGGCTTCTCTAGGCCATTTTGTCATTTACAGAGTTTGTGCTAGAAAACTGGGCAATCGAGTTAGAACAAAACAAGTCGCATGATGGGTTAAGTGAATTGGGGCTGCATGACTATTATCCTGGGCTTCACGTGGCCCAAAGGCTGGGTGCTCCTGGCTTAGAGTGCTCTTGGCTACATGGGTGGCTAGGAAGTATGGTTTGGGTGGTTAACCTTCATTGCCAATCTGGCTGGACGCAGAATCACCTAGGAGACCCATCTCTGGGTATACCCCGAAGGCGGGGAGCACAGCATCCCAGAACTGAATAAAGAGGGAAGAGAGAGAGAGCCTGATGAACATAGCACTCACTTATCTCTGCTTTCTGACACATCCCGATGTGAGCAAGCAGCTGCCCTCTCCTGCATCCCTGCCATACTTTCCATGGTTTATGAAACCCTCAAGCACCGTTCTAAAATAAACCCTTTCTCCCCTGAGTTGCTTTTGTCAAGATGACTTGAAAGCAGGCAGCACACTACCACATGAGATGTCCACTCGAGAAACACAGAGTGTGATAGGCATATCCTGCACAAATACTTTGCCTGTGATAAACACACAACACAGAAATGCATCATGGGAGCTGAGGGTTTACATCTGAGAAGCTGAAAGCAGACTCCTCGGACTGCAGACGACAGAGCAGGGACAAGGAGCAGCTCCTCAGAGTTCCCCATCCCTACAGAGGGCTGGTCTTTAATTAAGCACTATATATATATATATATATATATATATATACATATATATATATATATATATGTATGTATGTATGTGTATGTGTATGTGTATGATGTATATGTATATGTATACGTATGTACATATACATATACATACATACATACATATATATAATATATATATACACATATGTGTGTGTGTGTCAAAGTATACATCTTCCCTAGGATACATTTCTATACATTTTGAGAAGCAGATACAGTAAGAGTATCCATGGACATAATGAACTTAAAGTGGAACATTCCCAAGGCTCCCCAGATCATGCTGTGGTAAGCCTCTTCCTCCCACCACAGAAAATCTGGTAGCCAAAGATCTGTTTCTAGGCTCAGAGTTTGCCTCTTCTAGACTATCATGAAATGGAAGCATGGGCAGAGTAGCATGTTCAACTCTGTGTCTTGGTGTTGGAGACAACGCTGTTGAGACTCTCCCACACCGTAGTGTGCTTCAGTGGCCTTCTCCTTTTCATCGTCCAATATAACTCCATTGGTGGGTATGCCTGATGTTTGCACTGTCAGAGGAGGTCACATTGGACAAGGACAAGGTCTTCTGCTTCTGGGACCCCAGCCCAGAGGACAGTTATCCCCACATCCGGGGCAGTCTTGTTTTCTACCCTCAGCTTACCCTCTCTAGAAATACCCTCACAGATGTTCCCAAAGGACCTCTCTCCTCATCTCGGGTGTTTCGTGATCTAACCAAGTCCACAGTGGAAAGAAACTCAATGGATCCAGACTGTCACGGTAGAATTCCCCAAACGCCCATCAAACATGAGTCATATCAAGTCCCAGGAAGACCTCAAAGCACATGGGATCCGAGATCCAGAGACACCAACGCCAGAGGTATCAGTTATCTGCAGATAGAAAGCCAACCATGGTAGACAGCTTCTGTGAACATCTGCAGATAAATCTTGAGCACATGGGAAACGGGAAGACTGGGAAAGAAATCCAAGATTTTCAAAAGCGTTATTTTAGAAGGGGGAAAAAATGCTCTAACCAAAAGTTTCAACACTCAATACATCGCTCACCAGGAAACAGAAGGGATCGGCAGCGACGAGAAGTAAAGATCTGGAAGCGAGATCATCAAGGCTAACCTCTCCGGACAGCATAAAGAAACACAGAAGGAAATAGAGACAAGAGTGTCAGGGACCCAGGAGACCAAAAAGGATCTGACATGTGTGACATCAGAGTTCTGGAAAAACAGGAAAAGGAAGGTGGGAATTACAGATGCTGATGGATGGCTGGGAAGGTGGCTGGGTGCGTGAAAGTGCTTGCCCTGCAATATGAAGAGCTGATTTTAAAGCTATCCATGTCAAGAACCTGTGTCAAGCCGGGTGTGGTAGCACATCTGTGATCTTAGCATTCGGGGCCAGGTGGGAGGCAGAGACAGGATGCCTGCGTGAAGGCTGGGGGCTGGCTAGTGCCACGAAGAACAGAGCAGACACTATCGCAAACAGGCAGAGAGTGATGACTGACACCTGGAGAGCCTTCTGACCTCCACAGGCGCACCATGGCATGTGAGGATCTGCATACACACGTGTAAATGTGTGCAAACACAAAGACACCATACAAAAGAGGGTACATTTACAAGTTTCTGAAAGAACCCGGCTTAATAATGAATTCCAGTAATCCTAGCACTGAGGCAGGAAGATTTTCATTTCATCGTTAGTCTGGCCTATAATGCAAGACCCTCTCTCAAAAAGTAAAACAAGGACAAATGAGTGTTCGAGGAAGAATAATGGAAACTCCAACATGGCAAAAGAGATAAACCTATATTTATAAAAGTGAAGTGGACCCTAACCCAATATTAAATATGAACATTAGCCAAATCTAAATCTAAGCCTAACCTTTGCCCTACTCTAAACATTAACCTTAAGAATAACAACTAATTCCTAAACCTAAATTCAACCCTAACCCCAGTCCTATCCTAAAACTTCTTCCTACCCCTATCCCCAACCCAACCCCGACTTGAACGCAAAGAATTCCTCACTGAATCACATCAGCATCAAACATCTCCCTCTAAAGATGGAGGAGCCTGACCTCTGGGGAGCAGTCAGACAGGGGCTCCTCAGAATCTGGGTGCCAGCAAAAGGGTGCGACATTTTCCAGGGGTGAGAGAAAGAGACAACCGACACTAACTCTTATATCCATTGATTCTTCTCCACTAAGATGTAAAAAGATGGTCTCCGATAAGGGGACAAACCAGAGCAATGGCTCCAGGCCTGTGGGTCACAACCCCTTTGGAGGTCCCATAGTAGATATTTACATTAAGATTCCAAACGCTGACACCATTGCATACACTAGCAAGATTTTTGCTGAAAGGACCCTGATATAGCTGTCTCTTGTGAGACTATGCCGGGCCTAGCAAACACAGAAGTGGATGCTCACAGTCAGCTATTGGATGGATCACAGGGCCCCCAATGGAGGAGCTAGAGAACGTACCCAAGGAGCTAAAGGGATCTGCAACCCTATAGGTGGAACAACATTATGAACTAACCAGTACCCTGGAGCTCTTGACTCTAGCTACATATGTATCAAAAGATGGCCTAGTCAGCCATCACTGGAAAGAGAGGCCCATTGGACACGCAAACTTTATATGCCCCAGTACAGGGGAACACCAGGGCCAAAAAGGGGGAGTGGGTGAGTAGGGGAGTGGGGGGTGAGGGTATGGGGGACTTTTGGGATAGCATTGGAAATGTAATTGAGGAAAATACCTAATAAAAATATTTTAAAAAAGATTCATAACAGTAGCAGAATTATAAAGTAGTAACAAAATAATTTTTTGGTTGAGAGTCACTACCACATGAGAAACTGTCTGAAAGGCCAGCAGCATTAGGAAGGCTGAGAATCAGTAGGCTAGAAGCTCTTCAAGAGGTGTGGAGGGAGGGGCGGACTTTTCAAATTAAGGTTCGTGGTTAAGGCAAGCATTATAATAGGATTTGATATGGTTTTGGGGTATTTGTGGGTCAGACTATGGAGTTGGCTCAGTGGGTAAAGAATATGCTCTGCAAACATGAAGAACTCAGTTTGGTCCCCCAAACCCACATAAAAAATTGATCACGGCAGTGTGTTCCTGTCACCCCGGGTTTGGAGAGTGGGTGGTACAGACAAGTAGATCCCTGGGGATCATTGGTCTAACCAAATCAATGGCTCTGGTTCAGTGAGCGATTCTGTCTCAGAAAATAAAGGCAGAGAGCAACCAAGGAAAGGTACCTAACGTCCATCCTGCATCTATACATCCACACGCTAGCATGTGCATGTGCACACATGCACATACACAGCATGCCACACACATGCCCAAAAATGAAAAACAAAGAGAGCTTTCTATATTTCACTTCAACAGTGCAACCGTCCACCATGGCAAGCTATGCACATGCAGACCAAGCTATTCCCCCAGTGTGCACAGGGATTGGTCCAAGGATAGCCAAATCTAGGGATGCTCAAGTCCCTGAAATAGACTACTGTCACTTTGTATAGAAGCCATGCTTTGTCACCTTTAGGTATAGCTAGCTGACCTATGGTACCTTTGCATAAGTAGCCACTATGCAAAGGGCTATCATGTTGTCTCATTTAAGATGGACAAGAAGGAAGAGGTCTTTCCTGACCCAGTTCTTACCTTCTTCATATATGTCTGATGTATGTGCACATATGTATATGAGCAAGCATGGATCCATAGGCTGATGTCAGGTGTCTTCCTTAGTCAGTGTCTACCTTATGTATTTTGGAGCCAGGTCTCCCGCTGAACGTGGAGCTCACCAGTTTGCTAGGCCGTCTTGCTGGTGAACCTCAGAGATCTGCCTGTCTCTCCCTCCCCAGTGCTGGGGTTACAAGCATGTGCTGCTGCTTCCGGCTTTTTTCATAGATGCTAGAGGCTCAAAGTCAAGTCTTCGTGCTTGGCTAGTAGGCATTGTTCCCACAGAGCTATCTATCCCTTTTCTGACTGTGTTATCTCCCCAGGCCATTTCAAATACACGCTATTCACAGTTGTGGCTTCAGAGGGCAGACTGTACCTAACTGTCACTAGTGTAGACCATCCCCTGAAACCTCTCAAACCACGGGCTACAAATTGGACATCTCTGCTCTCAACGTCAGATTAGTGATTATCTGCGCCACACATGTCTTGCTGTGGCCAGGAGTCCACATAAAGGGGCTCCCTCTGGGATGTGGTGGTGCACGCCTTACATTCCAGTACTCCAAAAGCAGGTGGATCTCTGGGTTCAAGGCCAGCCTGGTCTACAGAGTAAGTTCCAGAACAGCCAGCCAGGGCTACACAGAGAAACCCTGTCTCAAAACAAACAAGCAAGCAGGGCTCTCTCCAAGCCCTGCTTCCCTCCCAGTGACCCAGGAAAAAACTCCAAACCTGATGACCCAGCAAGTGGCCCGAAGCGAAAATGCATGGCCATAACGTGCTTGCTAGTAACTCCTTTCAAGATGTACTCCACACCATCCTGGCCTGGCCTGTTTGCTCAAATCAGAGACACGCACCCTACTCTGGTAGTCCAAACTTCCGTTTCTCCAGGAGCTCAGAAGCCACCCCACATGTGCCCTTTCGTGGCACAGCCTTTAGTCCCTTGGCATAGCTATTCTCTGATTTTTATTAGTTCTTATGTTGCACTGCCCAACATGGCTTCCAGAATGGAGCTTGTCTCCTGACTGGATACAGATGACTGTAGACCGGACCCAAGGTGAGATCCTTACCAGATATTGGGAGGGTCTTTAGATGGCCTTAGACTCAAGCAGGAAACTAAGTTCCTTTCCAGTGAGAAACTTGAGTTTTGCAACCTCTGGCATGCCAGGGCATCATAATTAATCAAGCTGTCAATTGGGGTCAATCGAGACGAAGTGACAAGTGGAGCCGACTCCCTGGGAACCAGAGCAGCTCCAACGTGCGCACAGCAGCAGTGCAGAGTGTAAGGACCATAGTGTGGAATGGATTTTCCTAAGTGTCCTTGAGTGCTAATACAAAGAAAATGACAATCTCAGGCCCATTAACTCCCACCTCAGGTCACGGTCTTAAAGTCATATGGCTTCTATGACAGCCGTGAAGAAACTCTTGTTTCTTGGAGCCAAGGGGCTAACATGGGTGAAAACCAAACACGGAACTTACTGATGCAAGTTGACGAATTCAGAGTCTTGCAAGTGTTCATGTGAGAATTGGGGGGGGGGGAGTTACTAATGGGGATTCTGAAGCTTGGAGTGGGAACATCTCAGATTTATGAAAATCAACTGTATTGAGTCAGCTGCTCTGATCCCTCCAAATTCTTAGAAGAGTTACTGTCAGCTGGGGATCCCTGTGAGACCTTCCCCTAGGGCAGATACCTTGTAAGAGATGGCCATGACCATCCTCTGTTGTGTTGAAACTCATGAGCCATGTGACTAGGGCTAGGCACTCAGTTTAGCCCAGGAGGAAAGAGGTGGCATAACCAAGAAGCCTCTGGTGACAGCCACCAGCAGAGGCCAAGCACTATATGCAAATGAGCCTGAGGGTTTTCATCAGGGAGGACAGGACCAGCAGCAGTGATCCTGAGAGTTCACGGACATAGGAATCGTTCCCAGAGATTCTTTGGTTTAATGTGCTGGTTACACAGCGAGATACAGCTTTCCCTGTGTGTGTCCTAGGCTGGAAGGCAAAGATCTGAATGTGATGGTGGCCTCCAGATAATGAGGTAAGTTCCGTTTTTGGTTTTCACCCATGTTAGCCCCATGGCTCCAAGAAACAAGAGTTTCTTCACGGCTGTCATGGAAGCCATATGACTTTAAGACCGTGACCTGAAGTGGGAGTTAATGGGCCTGAGATTGTCATTTTCTTTGTATTAGCACTCAAGGACACTTAGGAAAATCCATTCCACACTATGGTCCTTACACTCTGCACTGCTGCTGTGCGCACGTTGGAGCTGCTCTGGTTCCCAGGGAGTTGGCTCCACTTGTCACTTCGTCTCGATTGACCCCAATTGACAGCTTGATTAATTATGATGCCCTGGCATGCCAGGGGTTGCAAAACTCAAGTTTCTCACTGGAAAGGAACTTAGTTTCCTGCTTGAGTCTAAGGCCATCTAAAGACCCTCCCAATATCTGGTAAGGATCTCACCTTGGGTCCGGTCTACAGTCATCTGTATCCAGTCAGGAGACAAGCTCCATTCTGGAAGCCATGTTGGGCAGTGCAACATAAGAACTAATAAAAATCAGAGAATAGCTATGCCAAGGGACTAAAGGCTGTGCCACGAAAGGGCACATGTGGGGCGGCTTCTGAGCTCCTGGAGAAATGGAAGTTTGGACTACCAGATCTCCCTCACGTGACAAGGACAAGGGGATCCAAAGGCCTAGGCCAAGTTCATTTCTCATGAAGACTCCTCTGAACCTGGATGGAACACTGAGACCTTCGGGGAGCTCCCACATCCCCTTAGCTCTGTGGACAGGGAGATCTGTGCATGATGCCATCCTGAGGAGTAGTTCCATCACCACAAGGCAGAGATGATCCCAGAACAGTGGAGGGAGAGCAGCCTGCTGTGGTAGCACTTGATCAGCCAAGGCAAGATGGGTGTGTCAACCGCAGATAACAGGGTCACACCAACTCGGTAAGCTGTTTGGCACATGAAGACCTGTAACAGCAACTGATGAGCCACGACGGGCCTAGCAGTGGAAGAATTATCGGCCTGCTAGAATATCAGTATCTCAAAGCAAAAAGCTCCCTAGCTCACGAAGAAGGCACCTGACTTCAGTCCTCAGGTAGAGACCCTCAGCTCTCAGCCACCTGCCTTCTCAGGATGAAGTCGCAGATCTGTGGATCCTTGACTGCCTTGAGAGAGGCCTCTCCACAAAGACTGTAGACATAGACTCTCAGACACACAGGCTTCTTGCCCTAAGCTTCGCAAAGATGCCTGTGGCAGCAGAAGAGGGATTTCTCATACTCTTTAGGATTACCAGGTTCTCCGAGAGGTAAACAGCCAAAGGAGGGGGAATTATGGGATGGCTGCTGAAGAAGCAAGCCAAAGCAGTAAAGGTAGCTGTTAAGCAGTTACACAGCCAGTAAGCCACGGGGGTAGCTGTGTAAGGTTCTCTATGAATAGTGCACATGTATCGTTGTCTCTACTAACAAGGCCATACTCCTTGACTCTTTCTAATTTTATACCCGAGATGGTGCTGCTTAGCTTCGCGACTTGGCCTTCAGTAAAGAAAACATTTGGTGAGAGCCTTGCTGGGCTAGAGGAGTGGTGAGCGTAGCCATTGCTGCACACAGCACCCAGCCTTCTTACCCTGGAGAGAGGCGAGAGCAGGGTAAGAAGGGAGGGAGGATGCTCTCCCGTCTTGTGAGACAAAGCAGAGCTCTGTGTTGTTGGAAGAAAGTTCAACGCACAGAATGGAACATGCTGCTGAGAGTCTGTATGGGAAACAGCAGTTCTATCCGGCTTGTCTCCTTCTACCATACAAAGAGCTAAGTTTTCCCAATAGAGGATGCTGGAGGGATACTGTAAGGGGAAGAGATTTCCTGAGCATTGCAAGATGAGGGTCAATGGGGTTGGCCAAGGAAGTACCCAAGCCATAGGCCTCAAAACACACTTCCTCAGCTCCAGGGCAGTCTCACCTGAGAAGACACACAAAGGCAGACCCAGAGCTCAGCCTCAGCAGCCTCCTGAGGAGGAGACATTCACAGATGTCTGCCAATCCGTGCAGTCTGCCTATGGGTAGCATGTCCATGAAGAACAGCCCTGTTCTCACCTGTGACTGTGAGCTTGGAAGACCTGTGGCTCCTGACACCCAAACTTGCAACACACACCTATGTCTCTGGCTGTGAGTGGGCTGCCTCCAACTTACACTCTGGAATGTTTCCTACCATTTGCCTAGCTACTCCATGCACGGTGCAGCCTGGCTAAATCAGCCAGCAGCTCTGCTATCTAGGGGTCAGAGCCCATTGCCTGGAGTGGTCCGGCTTCCCTCCATATTTCTTGCTCCTTGGTATTCCTTCCATTCTTCCTTAGGGATACTCTTGTGTGTTGTGAAGGCCCTTGAAGAGCTAGCCACCCTCAATGTCTCCTGTTTTACTTACTATGTGCCCTCTGCATCTTGAATAGATCCTAACACCTAAACAAAGAGGGGCTGCATCCTAAGTCCTGAAGTAGCCTAAACAGATTTAAAGAATTAAAATTAGACCAAGTGTGCTCTGAAACCATAGTGGAATAAAGTCAGAAATCAATAAGAGAAAGGAGACAGAAAAAAGCCGAAATGCTTGGAAACTGAATAACACACTTGAAAATAACCTATGGGCCAAAGAAGGCACCTCAGAGGCGTTCAAAAGAACATTGCTGAATAAAAGTAAAAAGACAACAGCTCAGAATCTGTGGAGCACACATAAGAGAGTACTGAGAGGAAAATTTGTAGCATGAAATGTTTGCATTAAAAAAAAAGAGAGAGAGAAAGAGAGAGTTAGTTAGTTTTAGGTGAAGCTCTAAGCTCCTTCTGCAACCTAGCCAAAAAAGTATAAGCATCCTAAGCAAGCAGAAGGAAGAAAATAATAAAGGTTGGGGAAGAAATCAATAAAATTGAAACAAAAAAATAACAGAGGAAAAAAATCAATGAAACAGAAAGCTTGTTCTTAGACAAGTTTAATAAAATTGATTTATAATCTCTTCAAAGACAGACAAAGGAAGAATGAGACAAGACACAAACTATCAATATCAGAAACAAACCAGGGGCTATCACTACAGACCCCACACGCTTCAAAAGACTCACCAGGGAGTCACTCCGCCCCACACACTCAATAACGTGTATGAAATAAACCAGTTCTCCAAAAGGCATAAACTGCCACGAGCCACTTCATCTGAAATCGATAATGTGAACAGCATTCTAACTATCATCAAATTGAATTTGTGATTTTAAAAACTCACAAATAAGAAGTCTCCAGGTGCTGGTATAGAGAATTAACTTCACAGAGAAATTAATACTAGCTCTAGACGGAGACTGGGAAGGAGAGAATGTGTCATGGACCCAGATATCATCCTCGGACCACAGAAAGGTCAGACAGAGACCAGCACCCCTCACCAAGCTAGATCCAACCTCTTTGCAAAGCATTATTAATTAAATACTAACTAATACATAAGAAGGATCACACACCATGACCAAGTGTGCTCCGCCATATTAGCAGAGCAGAGAAGGCAAGCACCTGGCTACGTCGGTCACCCCAGAAGCAGCTTCAGGCAACCCGACAGCCATCATGGAGAAAACGCTGTCTTCTCAGTGTAACAAGTACCAGCCCCAGCACTGCAAAGTGAACATTAGCCAGGAAGAGGAAAAAATAAGGGGAGGAAAGATGTCCATTGCTCTGACCCGACAGACTTCTCAAACTTCAGTGCATTAAAATGGGAAAAGATAAAGTCCAGTCCAGGCAATGGAAGACACATGGACTGCAAAGGAGGAAATGAGTGTCCCTGTTGTCAGGAAACATGACTATCTATGCATAAATTCCTAAAGAATTTTTAAAAAAAAATCTTTAGAAGTTTTATATAATAAGTTCCATAGTGACAACATCAACATGCAAAAATTAATTACATTTCTATGCTACTTGTGAGTTGCATCAAAATTCAAATTACAATGTCATATATACTCAAAACTGCTATGTGAAACTCGAACAAAGCATTCCAAGGGCTTACAGACTGCATCTTACACTGACAAAATTACTCAAAGAAAATATAAATAATAAAAAGACTTATTGAATCCCTGGATTAGAAGATTCAACCTAGGGAAAAAATGTCAATTATTCTTCTAATTGGTATAAAGATGTGGATCAAGTATTATTAAAATCCCAGTAAGAATTTCTTAAGATCTAAAAGGACAATAAAAGAGGAAAAACCCAACTGATGGTTTGAAAACTCATTATAGAGCCATGGTAACCAAGGCCATGCTGTCTGTAGGCTAGACATGGCAGTCAGTGACACCCCACCATAGCAAACAGTAGAAACAGACCTGAACAAAAGCACCCATCTGAGACAAGGTCTCGGTGTGTACACCAGGCTGCCTTCAAAGTCACAGAGAAGCACCTGCTCTGCCTCCTCAGTGCAGGATTAAAGATGACCCCAGCTGATTTTTGACCAGAGTTCAAGACAATTCACTGGAGAAAGCCTAGCATCGCCACACGTGGCACTGAGGAATCAACACTTTGGGCAGTGGGGGCAAACTCTGAGACTATGGCGTGCTAGGGGAGGGGAGGGGATGATGGGGGAGGGGAGGGGGGGACCTGCAGATCTAAGCAGGAGTATCAACACCAGGGACCATGAGACAATGTTAGACCTCTGCTAGGTTAGACCTCACTGAAATGGACGTTCTTTGCTCTGTGAAAAGCCCCTGTTTATAGAAGGAGGAGAAAACCACAGCCACAAACAAGAAGGGGGTAGGGGCAGAGAGAGACGCATTTGAAGTCATCACGGCTGCCAAAGGATCCATATCTCTAGAACTTATAAAGAGCCATGGAAACTTAACAGTGGAGAAATCCGATGATAACGCAAGTAGAAAATGAACAGAACTTACAAGGGATGGGCCGGCAAAGACGAACCCATGGTACACAGCTCTGTGAGCGTTCTAGAAGACTGTTATGAGCATGCAGCCAGCTACCATGCTACACAGCTCTGGTACTTTCCAAAGAGATGAAAGCGTGCCCTCACACATGTCTGCACTGTCCGAGTTCACACCAGCTTCACACCTCATAGCCCAAACCAGCAGCGGCCCCATTGAGCTTCAACAGGTACAAGTTTAAGCCAATTAAGCCAACTGTATGAATCTATACCACAGAATCTTACTCAGCAATAAAAAGACACAAACTAGAGAGAGGCTGGGGGAGGACCTTGGGGGGGGCTAAATACCCACCATGCAGTGTAAGAACTCGAGTTTGATCCCAGAACCCACCTGAAGAAAGATGGGCGTGGTGATACACACTCGAAAGCCTATCACCAGAGAGGCAGAACCAAGAGAATCACTGGGGCTCACTGGCCAACAAGCCTAATTTGTTTAGCAGGTTCTAAACTAATAAGAAATCCTATCTCAGAATGTAAGGCAGATAATACCTAAAGGATGCCAGATTAACCCCTGGCCTACACACACACACACACACACACACACACACACACACACACACATGTGTATGATACCCCCCGACCCCCAACACACACAGACACAGACAAACACACACACACACACACACACACACACACCTGCACACTCAGGAACACATATACCAAAACTTTAAAAATAGAAATAAAAAATAAGAAAGCCAAATAAGTTGAGTGAATATCCAGAGATTTGGGCTGAATGAGCAAAGCCAGACCCCCAAGAGCTACACATGATACAGTTTTTTATATATAATTCTTCTTAAAATGTTGTGAAGTAGAATTAAAGTTTAAATTAATTTATTGGTTCGTTTGTGTATCTGTTTAGCTTGTGTGCGAATGTGTGGGTGTGTGGGAGTGTGGGTGTGTGCATATGTGTGGGTCTGTGAGTCTGTGGGTGGAAGCATGCTACATCACAAATGTGGAGACCAGAGGAAAATCCTTCTGCCATGAGGGTCCTAGGCATCAAACTCAGGTTATCAAACTTGTCAGCAAGTGCCTTTCCCTGCTGGGCTTTCCCACCATTCTAGAACAAAACATTTCTACTGTGACAAACTCTAGGGCAAGAGGACAGAGCCATGGTTACCCAAGCTTTGGAAGAAGGCAGGGCATGGGGCCATAGGCTGGAGTCAGCTGGCAACTAGTGGGTTCTTGACAGGACAGGAGAGCCCTGTACCATTGCCAGTGCAGAAACGAGATGAAACACACCCAGGGAGTCTGCTTGATTCTTACAGATCTACCATTATTTCCATAAAAGACTAAATGACTAAAATAAAAACAAGCAAATAAACAGATCAAAAGGGAAAGAAAGCCCCCTCCCACTCTGTTAAACGCAGTGTCCTCAGAGCATCGACTCTGTGCTCTGAGCCACGAGTTCCACTGACGGGCTCTGATGGGTCATTTTCCGTAATGCTGGCCTGGAACTCCCAGGGATGCTCCTGCCTCAAGCTCTCAGGCCAGAATGACTGGCATATATCATGTCCCGCCTTTAGTTTCTATAATCCTATTGAAAAGAAATCCTTATTACTGCCACCCTTGGGAATGCTTCAGTGTGATATGACCTAGAAACCATCATAGACTTCAGCTGACCTGAAAAAGACACTCAAGGCCCTGTCAAGTGTAGTCAGCCATTGCCTAAACTGCATGGTAGACCCACTGAGAAATGTATGGTTCTTATATCCTGAGACCATCCTGAGATGCCCATGCGTCGGAGTGACTCGGGCCTGAGACCCCAGAGACAAGTGGTATTCTTGCATCCTTGCTATCTACAAACCTTGAGACTTCTTCTCTCAGAGGTTGTTGCTACTTCTCACAATAGACTCTCTGGCCTTTGTGCAAAGTGTTGGATGAGATAGCAGCTGTGACTGGTAGCCCAGGCTTGCTCCCCCTTGGCTTGTCCCACATCACACCAAGGCCTTCCCACCTTCCCTTTCCAGGCCTGGCTCTGTGTAGATAATGTGTGTAGCCTCTGCCAGGGGAAAGGTGTCTCTGGCTGGTGACCCCTGGCCCCTCACTGTGAGCTCATTTCCCCAGGCAGCCATGCAGCAGTCCCTCTGTCTCCCTGTCTGGGTAACCCTGCAAGCAGAAAGCTCCTCTTTTGTAGCCATCTATCCCCAGGCTGTCCAGCAAGGATCAAAGAAAGCTATGATTCACAACCCGGCCTTGGAGTCTCCTTACAGACCCCCAAATTGCCCCCAAACTCAACACCAACTCTGATTTGCATTCACCTGTGATCTCAAACGGTGGGAAGGGTGGCTAGGGCTACCAGTCCAGACATCCACTGTGCCTGCTAAGTTCATGCCACCTCTGTGTGTCCCGTCCCCTGCTGGGTCAGCAGATAGCATCTCGGTCTTAAACTCTGTACTTCCTCTAAGGGGAGAAGGGGTCTGTTACCCTCAGCCCTGCCTCCCAGACTTATCTGAGATTCCTCCAACTTTCCCAGTGGAAAATGATTCTCCTGGGTGAGAATCTGAATGGCTGTAAATGGTATTACTGCCAGATACATAGATATTTAGGGCTGGATGTGGAGACATGGGGTGTGTATGGATGGGTGTATTTTCAAAACTCTTGGGCTAATATATGTTTCTAGTCCATTTATGCCTGTGGCTTAATTAGGCCACATCTGATGAATATCAGTTTATAAAGCAAAACAATGTGTTTTCTTACTAATCTTTAAAAATTGTGCATCATTTTATTTTGTGTGTATGAGTATTTTGCGTGCGTGTGTGTGTGTGTGTGTGTGTGTGTGTGTGTGTATGCACAGAGGGTCACTTGGAACTGGATGGTTGTTCCCTTTCCTATGGGTCCTGGGAACCCAACACAGGTCTTCTGCAGGAGCAACAAGTGCTCTTAACTACCGAGTCACCTCTCTGTCCCCCTTATTTGTCTCTCTCTGCAGATCACAGACTGTAGGCTTGGTCTCTGACAACCATTATGAGGAGCCGTAAACATTTTGACAGGTACAGCCATGGAGGTAAACACACCAGAGGCAAAAGATTCAGTTGCTTCAAGACATGCCTAGAAGATTCTATATGTTGAGTCCTGCAAGATACACATACCTTTATGAAGGGTAGTAGGTTGCCAGACTGTGAAGTTCCGCTCTAAAGCCAAGTAGCCCAAGCTAGTCCTGAGAGATACATCCACAGGTCCGTGGAGAGGAGAGGAGCCTAGAAGGGTCTCTCTCTCTCTCTCTCTCTCTCTCTCTCTCTCTCTCTCTCTCTCTCTCTCTCTCTCTTCCCTCCCTCCCTCCCTTCCTCTCCCTCTTCCTCTCTCTCTCCTTCCTTCCTCTCTCATTCTCCTTTCCTCTCCCTCTCTCCTTCATTCTCTCTCTCCTCTTTCTCCCTCTCCCTCTCTCATTCTCTCTTTTTCTCTCCCTCTCCCTCCTCCTCTCACTCACTCTATTTCTCTTATCTCTCTCTTTCTCCTCTCTCTCCCTGCCTCCCTTCCTTCCTCTCACTCTCCCTCTCTCATTCCTTCTCTTTTTCTCTCCCTCTCCCTCCTCCTCTCACTCATTCTATCTCTCTTCTCTCTCCCTCTCCTCTCTCTCTCTCTCTCTCTCTCTCTCTCTCTCTCTCTCTCTCCCCTCTCTCTCTCTCCTCACCCTCCCCTGCCCCCATTCTGCCAGGAAGGTATCTTATCAGTGTCTCCTCTGCAAGCAGACTCTCAGCACAGAGAGATGCCCCACACATGCCCCACACACCTCAGGAAAGAGACAAGACCGTGTCCCAGAGGCTGGCATTTGGGTCAACTCCATGTTTCACTGAAGAAAACAAAACAAAGCATCTTGAGAAACCTGGAGGACACTGCAGTGGAGGTGAAGCTCGCTCTGGCCCAGAAAGGGGAAGTAAATTAAATTCTACGCATTACTTAACACGGCGGTAGCAACACTCAGAAAACAGGAAGCGAGAGAGGCAAAGCCTTCAGAGACCATGACTGCTGAGCTGGAAACCCAAGAGGCCCAGAAAGCCAGTGTGCAATGCTCTGCCCTAAAGATGGGGCTGTGTGAGAGTGAGGGTGTCGGTATTCCTGGACGTCGGTGACAAGAGCGTCTGGAAGATGTAACGTGAGTATTTCCATTGCAGGTGGCATGGTAGGCAAGCAGGGCATATCCCTCTTCACTAGGGTGCCATTTTCAGTTAAAATGTGAATCTGTTCAATACGGATATGTCTGCATATCCGTACGTCTATAGGTTCCAAGCCAGTGAAGCTCTGCTCTACAGTCAGGTAGCCCAGGCCAGTTCTGAGAGATACATCCATCCACAGGTCTGTGGAGCTGATGTCTGGCTTAGAATATCACATCAAAACACTCTCCCTCAAGAGGAGTTTCTTTATCTGCCCCAGTCTCCACTCTGTTCTCAGATGCAATCTGAGTAGCAGAGAAAGATCTAGCAAAAAAGAAAAGGTCAGGAGACATGGCAGACCAGGAGCCCTGGCTATGGACTCTGCCAGCTAATTGTTCGTGACTTTGAAACCCAACAGACGGCCATTACTTTGCTCCGTTTTGACATCAGTGATTTCCAGGTGGTTGTAAGTCTCAACCTTGTTTTCAGTTACGTTAGGGGAAGGGCTGTTTCCTCTGGACTTCGGAAGAATCAGACTGAGCAAATTCCTGTGCCTCTTATATGAGCCACGCAAGCCACCACAGGTATGAGGCCTCAGGAACGTGAAGTCGGGATAGGAAGGATAAGCTGCAGGGTCAGATACAGTGTCCCTGGTCCATGTAAAGGGCCTTGAGACAGCCACTAATAGTCTCTGTGGCCCAGATCCTGGGGAACCTCTTATATCAGCATCCCCTTTGATTTATTGATATGTCTTGATATAATATCAGAGAGAGAGAGAGAGAGAGAGATCAAGTGTGTTTGAATGTGTGCGTGGTGCACATGTGTACAGAGTGTATGTGTGTAGTTCTATGTATCTCTAGTCCCTTGCACTCAGGAGATGGAGGCAGGAGCAAGACCATCCTCTGCTATATAGTGAGTTTGAAGTCAACTTGAAATACATGAGACTGTGTAAAAAAATCCTAATCATACAAAACAATAAAAATCAAAGGGTGTGTTTACAGGATGTGAGCTCTGTCATAATGTTAAGTGATTCTTCTAAGTGCTACAACAGAGTTTGTTCACAGCCTGCAACAGGCAACCAAGAAGCTTTGAGGGCATAGTCACCAAAGAAAATAAATTTTCAGAGTTAACTCATTTCCTAAGGCCTTCCCCCTCTCCCTCCCCCTTGAGGAAACAAGAAAGAGAAATTGCCCCATACTAAGATCAAGGCTCTTTGGGCAAATTGCAATTTGTACAGACTGTCTTTAAAGGTAAAACTGTTTAATGCAGCCCAATGAACTAGCCACAAACTATGAGAGGATGCCAGAAGCCCCAGTTCAAGGTTCACAACTGAAAATAGCACTCAAGGGCCAAGCTGTGCCGTTCTTCACACAGTGGCACCTTTATCTCTACAGGCAGCTATGTCAGGAGCAGCAATGGGCTCCCTTGCCATTGGAGGCTCGGGGTTCACTAATCCCACACAGATAGATGCTGACTGTGGGAACTCAAGACAGACTCACAAGCTGAGCAATGTGCAAGGTTTCTTGTGTCTCCCTAAATACATGGTGACCTTAAGACTCCTTCTAGGAGTCAAGGCCCAGCTGCCACCCCTGCTACTGACTCCCTCTGCCATTCTTTGAAGGACCTTCAAAATATGTGTCCAACAAATGAACGGAGTTGGGGAATATTCTTGCTTGTTTCTGTACAGAGGCTTATACCATAGGATACAATTTGAGAAGAATCAACATTCCACATCCTATTGTGAGAAACACTCATTCTCTTACAGATACTGAGCAGCCAACTCAGTGTCTATGTCCCCAACTGTTCTCTAGTTTGTCAACCACATGTGCCATCATAGATTGAACATCCATCTCACACAAATGGCTGCACACTTAGCTCTGGGGTCTTCAGATCCCCTTCCAAGAACAAAGTTAACTCTCAGCCAACACCCACTGGATCTGGGACCTCCTTTCCCTGATATGACTTAGAGACACTTAAATTTTACATGCCAGGTGGGAACTCCATAATAGTGGGAGGCCTCAAAAGCTTCGAAACGTGGTCAGGAAACAAAGGCAGGAGCTGCCACACCCATGCCAGGAGTCCCTGTGAGGCTAAACCCCATCCCTGCCTTGCAAACACATCCCTATATCAGGGTTTCAAATGGATCTGGAGGCTTTGTGGCCTGGTCACCCTGACAGCCTCCTCAGGGTTTCTTCCAGGGTCAAAGACAGGTGCTAATCACCATTGCTCTGTGTGAGAAACCAGGCTGTGCCTTTGGCATCTCTTTAAGGAGGAGCACTCCAGAGATGTGTGAGAGCCTGCTGAGGGCTGTTGTTCACCAGGGACACAGGAAAGGGCATCTCCAGAAGTGTAATTGGACCAGCACCGCATGCAATTACCTGTCTGCATGTCCTCTGGCCACTTAAATGATGTTTTTATTTAAAGCATGATGAATCCAGGAAGTTTTTGATTACCTGTGATAACGGGGGTCAAGGGTCAGTTGAATAATCGAAATGAAAACCTTACTCCTCTTGAGATGTCTCTCCTTTCCATCCTTTTCCAAAGCCCCCTTGGACAGGGTCCAGGCTCTAGTGTCCCGCTGGAAAGGATACTGTGCTGCAAGCCCCATCCCACCCCAGTGAAGACATGGCTCTGAAGAGTGGCACTGAAGCAAAGCAGCCTCCCTGCGGGTCAGTAGGAGAAATAAGTGTCCATCTCATTTGTATGCGTGGCACCTGCAATCACAATGACTTGCTTTTATCATTTCATTTGTCCCATACTGTACTTTAAAATAATGTATTTTCATAATGTGTGTGTGTGTGTGTGTGTGTGTGTGTGTGTGTATTCCTTTATGTAGGAATAGGCAAATTTGCATATGCAGATAGGAATGCACACATTTGCATACTTAGATAGAAACACATTTGCATATGTAGATGACAAAAGTTGACATTGTGTATCTTCTTCAGTAGCTCTCCATCTTGTTTTTTGAGACAGGGTCTCTCACTGAACCTGGAGGTCACTGAGGCAGCTAGACTGACTGGCCGCCAAGAGCTTGGGATTACAGGGAGACCTTGCCTGGCGTTTTGCATGGGTGCTACATATCTAAACTCAGGCCTTTGCACTCGGATGTCAATCACTTTATCCGCTGAGCCACCTCTCCTCAGCTCTAAGTACTGCACCTCTTTTAAAGAGCTGTGTAGTAAAAAATACCACCAACCCCAGCTTGGAGCAAGAACCAAATGTGGCATCCAACAAGGCTGGTGGCACACATGAGGAGGCTGGGCTTCAACCTATGCATTTCTGTCATGGCCAATGTCGCATGAAGGTCACTGTAACAAAGAGAATAAGGACACCTGCCATAAGTTTGCAAGCTTTCTATAAATCTAAAATAATTCCAAATAAAGACAATTATCATCTCTATATTTACCCACGTGTTTAATAACAACAATAATAACTATTATTGTCACTAGTAGGAGTTCCTTCTGAAGTTACAAAAAATAGGTTATAAAAACAAAAAAAAAAATGTACTAAGTATAAGTATCCATAGGGCTTTGCAGACCAATATTGAGAAGCAACAGGCCAGGCCTGCACATCTGTTATTTGCCATACATCATACAACAAAGTAGGTGACACAGGGGTTGTTTTCTCTAGCCCCAAACCCCTGTAAACACAATGATGCCAGACAGCAGAGAGAGGGACACACCATACTGCTACAACAGAGTCTCAGTGAACCCAGCATAGGCAGAACCTCAAAAGACAGGATCCTTCTGACCCAAAAATAGACAGCTACACACCCCCATGTACCCTCTTACCTCCTCTAACCTGTGTCCCCAACCCATCGCTGGCCAGCCAAGGCTGTTTGGGAAATAGATGCCCCCAGGGCTCATTTTGGAACAGTTCTCTCCACATTGGCAAGCTAACTTCATCAAGAAAGCTGTGGCGGGTGCTCTGGGGGAAAGGTACAATGGCCACCTCCCGGGGCTGGTACACCAATGTTCTTCTGCAGGTAATTGCCTAAGCTATCGCTGTGGGCTATGTGCACACGGTGCCACCTGTAATGAAAGTGGCTGAGTGACAGCTGAAAAGCCAGGGGAGAGCAGAGTGTTTATTTCCATAAGATTGTGTCTCTGTTTAGGAAGCTCTGATGTAGCTCCCGAGCTCCTGGCTCTCCCATTTCTAATCACAGAGTGTAAAAATAAAATTGTTTCTTTCAGTACCGGAAGTGATTTCGTTGGCATCACCTACTGTTTGGTAGATTAAATTTTTTGAAGCCAGAAAGAAGGGAAAAAAAAATATCTTGAAATTTCAACAAAATCAAACAAACAAACAAAAGCTTGCTCCCTCTCTCTCTCTCCTTGTGTTCCCAGAGTTTCCTCAGTATAGAGCTGTTTTTCTTTTCCTTTTTAAGAGATGGGTTCATCAGTCCAGATGGAAAACAATATGGCTGGATAAGACCCTGCCACAACTGCCATGGTGGGGTGGGGAGGCTGGCTAATCGGTGCCTGTTGAGTATATTTATAAAAGCAGTATGTTTAAACATTTCAATAAGCAGACTACAACACAGGTTTGTACGTTAGCCTCAGCCGTTTCGATGAGCCAAGATGACTTTTGTCCTTGTAAAACCAGCTGACAACTGGTCCTTGAATCCAAGGGCTGCTCTGGGAGGTCTTGACCATTCTTGGGACTTTGATTTGTGGTCTCTTGAGCTCTCCTGTGGATCACTTCTGACTGTCTGTGTTCTTATTCTGAGTCCCTTCAAATCCATTTTTGGAAAGAAGCAGAACTCGGATCAAAAGCTTCTCAGGTTGGCTCCTAAGCTAAAGTTCACATCCCCCAAGAAAGGAAGAGCCAGTATGACCTCAGCCTATCTCTTCCCTAAGCACAGTATGACTTCAGCCTGTCTCTTCCCTAGGCATGAGGCTCACCAGCTGACTCCTAGTAGGGCTTTGTTCATATCTTTATATATTTTTATTCATCATTAAAAGTACTTTCTGGAAATATTCAGCCTTTAAAATATACCAGGGGCTCTGGTCTTCACAGCTGTACAGACCCTGATGGCACCACACTAAGGGAAACAAGCCAGGCACCAAGACCAGGAAGTCCTGTATCCTGTTGCATGGGTAATGCAAGAGACTCATCCAAGCACAGTTGAATGGTCATGAGCAGGAATGGTGGAGGGAATGGCCAAAGGGATGGATGCTCTATTAGTTAGCTCCTTGTCCTGTTTCTATGGCAAAATACCCTGACAAAAGCAATTTAATTATTTCGGCCTACAGTACGGTCCATCGCGGTGGAAAAGTCACACTGGCAGCAGCTTGAAACAGCTGATCCCTTACGTTGGACTCAAAGTCAGACAGCAGAGAACAATGCACACATGTACTCAGCTTGCTTTCTCCTTTTTGTTTCAGCCAAGACCCCAGACCATAAAATGCTGTTGCCCACACTCACTGGTCTTCCCACTCAATAAACTCAATCTAGATAATAACTCACAGGCGTGCCCAGATGCCAGCCCTGTAGGTGATTCGAGAGACTTGGATTTGATATCAATATTAGCCATTTTAAACACATTCCAGGGATCTACACAAGATGGCCACTGCAGCTAACAGCCCTGTAGTCTCCACGAAGAAGTACTCAGGGGGTGAGGCTAAGGTAATTTTCCATACTACCAATGTCACATTGATAGAAGATGCCAGGGGAAACTTTAGAAGGTGGTAGATGTTCTAAATCACCTTAATGGTATGAAGGGTCCACAAATGTAGAACATTCTACCTTATGACCCAAATTATCCAGTGTGTAATGTTTTTCCAGGGACTCACTTCTCAGTGCCGAAGATTCAGAGAAATAGTGAAATTCATCCCTGAGTCACCCAGATAACAGTCACCTCTCATTGTCCACGAAGGCCCTCCTCCATGTCCTCCAAGTCAAGCCCTGGATATAGAGAATGCCTCCTCCTCTCAGCATCTCCATCTCAACTCTTATTCCAAGAACTGGAGAGGGGTCTAGAATGGAGAACCAACAGTGCTTTGGGCTTCATCCAATCAAACAAGGTCAAGTCCAGTCCAGCACCCTCCTTTCTTCCACACTTAGGACAGATGCTGCTGTAGGACACGATTCCCTTCTGAAACCTTCATTTGCCAGTCATATTTAGCATCTGCTCCCAAACCAACTTGCCACCTTTTTCTCTTGTCACAGAGCAGAGAAGAAACATGACCAGATAATGAACAAATGGACGCAGCCTCACCTCTTAGCAGACCCTCAACCATGGCCCATAGCATTACTATTTCATGGCTCGTCTTCAGACCAGTGTGTTCTGACCACACAAGCAGACACACACACACACACACACACACACACACACACACACACACACACACACACATACAAGTGTTTGTAGATCAAAAAAAAAAATCAGTGTATTGTTTGCCTAGCATGGCTCACTTCCCTGTGGCTAAATGAGGCTCTGAGTTTTTCCAGTTTGTTCTAGTCCTTCTCTCTGCCAAGGCCTCTTTTGTCTTTGCTCCACTCCTCTATCATCTTTTGTGTGGTGCATTGTAATCAGGATAATAGAAGACAACAAAGGATGACCAAAAGACTAAACGGATGGCCTCTAACCAAAAAAGCCACAAGGGAAGACAACACGTGCTCTCCCAGGTAACAGGCGATCTCGTTCAACCATCATACAAATGCTCAACAAATGCAGGCAGAGAAACAAACTTAGCCCTAGGCTTCCCTGCAGCCAAACAACCTGTGGAGAAGAACAGGTCAGTCTTGTTTTCAGGAGACTGACAGCCTGGCAGAGGTGTCCATAAATAAGAAAGTGCATTCAATTAAACAAACCCCAGTGGTAGTGAATGTACGGGAGTGAGAAATGGAGTTGTAAGAAGCTGTCAGCTCAGTAAGACCCTCACAAGTGAACCTAGAAGATAGGGGACCCAGCCACAGACATATTGGGACAAAGTCAGAGAAGACAGAGAACACAGAGACCTTGAGGTGACCGCTTGCTTGCAAGTCACAAAAGCCAGCAAGAGGCCAGTGAGACGTGCTGGGAGAAGCCAGAGGCTGTACAGGGAACAAGTGACACAGAATTCCCAGGGTGAAAGGAGAAATGGTCTGCCAAGTAGTACAGGACTTGGTATGGACTTGGGGAGATAGTTGGGAGAGGACAGAGGAGAACAGAGATGTGAAGTTTCCGTGGGATGGGCAGACAGCAGATCTCCTGGAGGGTTGAGGCGGGCCTGCTTCTTCACAGTGCTCAAGAGACAAAGAACTAGAGTCATGGAGTCTCTTTGTTTGTGGCTCTTAACCTGCTGTCCAGAGAACAGCTCGGAGGCTGATTGCCTGAGCTCCATTTCCCGTAGGGCTACGTGTGCATTCTATAGAGTTCACCAGGGTGTGTGGAAATGTATATTGGGCATCTTTGGAGAGGTTCCAGTTTCTGGATGCATCTGTTTCCTCTCCCTGAAGTGAGAAAAACAGATCCAGGTCCCAGATGTCCTTTCTATAAGTCCTGATGCAGCCAAGATGCATGGGGAGTCACATCTGCCTCTAGGGTCTCATAGCCCCGGCTGGGCAAGTTCTGAACCCCTGAAACCTTAGGTCAAGCCTCTCTCGTCAAACCATGCATTCCTTAACAATGTGGACAAACACTGCGCTTGTGTCACGTAATTCCAAGTGGGCACATTGTGAATGTGGGCCTGGAAAGCCCAAGCTGTATTGGAAATGAAGAATGCCTGTGGCTTTATCTAAGAAAGAGTTCACTACCACACAAAACAAAGCAAAGCAAAACAAAACAAAACAAAACAAAACAAAACAAAATTTGCTCTCCAAGACCATAGTTAGCAAAGTCTCCTCCAGACCTGTCCTTGACCTCCTGGAGATGAGGAACATGTCCGCCATCATTGCCTGGCACTTTCTAAGACATACTGATGACCCAGGGGAGAATCAAGCTCACTCTTTCAGCCTCATGACCAGAGATCTTGGCTATGGGCAACCCAGACAAGCCAGCCAGTGTAGCACAAGTAAGCATTTCACCTTAGATGCCTTAGTGTGTCCACTCTCCATGAAGCAATCCACTGCTTGTGCCAAGCCTCTCACTCCTCAGGGATCTACCCTAGGAGGATACACCCAGCCCAGTAGAGAGGGCCAGACTAAATTCTGCCTCCGACCTTCCTGAAAGTCAGGCAGTAGGTCTTGAGCATGTTTCATATCTTGTGGACTTCCTGTTCCCTTTAGGTGAAGTTCCTTGAGATTTGGCTCAAATAGAATGAACTCAGAGCTAGGTGGCCAGAGCCAATACACGTGTTCTCTGAAGCAAAGGCAGCTCAGAGCCAAGTGGGTCAGAGAGCTTAGAAAGAGAGTTGGTCCAAGACGATGTCTGTTGAGTCTGAGGACACCAGACTGAGAGGTGCTGGGAGCCAAGTGAGGTTTTGGTCAAAGTGTTCAGGGCACCTGCCTCTCCCCTCAGAAGCAAAGAGAAAGCTCATTCAAACACAACGTTACATCTCTCTCCTGGGAAACATCAACAGCCCTCTTGCTCTGGGATACAGTGATGTCCCCTGGTCCATAAGGTCCTATGTTTGCTCCCTTCACTTGCCCCCCCCCCATCCATTTTTCTTGTCATCTATAGCAAAGCCATATCCTGGCCTCTAGGTTCTTGAACTCCTGCCTGTGTCAGGGTCCCCAGAGAGCCACACTTGTGGCCTGGAATGCTCTTCCCATTCCTCATCATCTCTTGCTGACCTTTGACATCTTTAGGAAAGTCCTGAGTCAGCAGTTCTCAACCTTGGTGCCACTGACCTTCTCATACAGTTCCTCATGTTGTGGTGACCGCTAACTATAAAATTGCCTCATTGCTACTCCATAACTGTAATTTTGCTATTGCTATGTATTGTAGTATAAATATCTGACACACAGGGTATCTGATTAGTGACCACCCTCAAAGAGGTCATGCCCCACAGGTTGGGAATCTGAAGCTCTAGCGGCTGCTTCAGCCACCTCAGGTTCCCAGGTCCCCATCACAGTGGTGATTATTAAATGTGTTGTTACTTAGTTTCCATGGGGCAGCATCTCTTACCTATTCCACACTCATGACCAGACGAGGATGTGTTATTGGGTAGATGCATGAATGGAAAGGTGGGTGGGTGGAAGGATGGATGGATGATAGAGGGGTATGTAAATGATGGATGGTTGGATGAGTAGATTATGGGATGGGTAGATGGATGGATGACTGGATAAGTGAGTGAATAACTGAATGGATACCTGGGTAAATGGATGGGTGAATGGATAAGTGGACTTTCCAGTCAAACAGTGGTTTGTCCTCTTACACATTCTCCTTCCCAATTGTATGTTGTCCCTTTTACCTGGAACTACCATTCTTTTCTTAATTCACATAGTCAAAGCCTACCCCCCCCCCACACACACACATGGTGGAACCCAAGGGCCACTTCCTCAAGGCCCTAAGCATTCTCTTCCAGCTAGAAGTTTTTCCATATCCCAAACTCTACCAACATCACATCTGTGATAGCTTCTTAGGTGAATCCTTACCTGACTTGTGTCGCAGTGGACTTAGATTGGTTCTAAGATCTTCAAAGGAGAGAGACACCCTTTTTATCGATACACTAATAAGTATGACCAGCTAATGATATGCCTGTGAGACCTCTACGTGGGACAGAAGCACCTTACCAAATATATCATTTCACAAATGAAGACAGGAAGCCCACAGTTGTAAAGTCATTTGCCCTAAACCAGCCAGCAAGGGTTCAGCAAGGAAGAGTATGGGTTCAGGCTTCATGGCTCATTTTCTTACTTTCAGAAAAGTAAGGTTGACTTTTGGTGGAGACCTTCCCCCATACTTCCAGGTGGAAAAGCCAGGAAGGCTACTCTCCTGGCTGTCTCCTCAGCCCAGCCTCCTGCCCAGGAGAATATCTCCCAACACACTATGCCAACTCTAAAAGCACAAAACCTTTGTCACAACTAACATAAACTCCCAATGGAATCTTCTTTCTGTGGGGAGTCCATACCGGGATGCAGCATGGCTTACTCTTCTGCTCCTGGTAAGATACCTGGCCAACATGGAGCAGCTGTGGACTTGTTCTCTGCTTACTTTGCCATTAAGTGTGGTCAAGTGACTCTACCTACCCACTGAATTTCCTCAGGGCAACACAAACCCCAGGCCTGGATAATTAAGTACACAGCATTAGCCGCAGGGCCAGGTATAGCATCAATGCTAATTGTAGTATTGTTGAGAAAAGGATTATCCTCCAAGGACTCTCTCTGGTCCTAGGGCATCTCAGTAGACACAGTCCCAAGGGGATGCTTCCTTCTCTCCATAGAGCAACACCAAAGCTTTGGAGGAGGTTATCTGAGGAGACAGGAGCCCTGTGGCTTGCTGGGAATACACAGATCAAGGTGGCAGGTCACGCACACATCACCACGCCCCATAGCCTCATGTATCCACCTCCACACCAGCCCCCTCACATCCACATCCGAGAAGAGAGAACACGAGAACTCGGGTGTGCACTCACCCCAGCCCACGTGCGCTGGGAACACAAGGGGCTATCAACCTGTTACCCTTGCCCCTGTTAGAAGCCCATGGGCAATGGGGGACTGCTCATGGATCTCCCACCTAGGTGAGCCTGCCAGGAGGGCCAAGTGTATTTGCATATAATTTGCATGTGTTGACACAACCCTTCCCATCTCTGCACAGAGCTTTCCCAAGCTAACCTGTTATTACTGCCTCTCTGAAGTTGGCGCCGCCGCTCGCCCACCCACTGCCAGTGAGTACTACGCATGGAGACGGTCTAGGAGCTGGCAGATCAGATCAGATCACTTCAGCAACTCGCACAGCCTCACAGCCTCAGTTTCTCCTCTGGACAATGCATACCAAGACAGCTCTGTACAAAAACTCCCGATGTAAAATGTCCAGAGTGAAGTATTGCTTGCATGGAGGGAGCTCTTGATTTGCAGCACAGGGCTCAGAACGGCCTCTGGGTGAAGAAGTCGGTTCCCTAGGCCTCAGTGACTAGTTGTCACAAACTCAAAACTACAGGACTCTTAGTTAAATTGATATTTCCTGGGAACAGTTGAGTAGTGTTTTAGGAAGAACTGCTTCTATACGACCTTCTTGTATCAAGACAATAGTCACTGTTTAATTGAAATTTAAAATTTAGCCGGGTGTCCTAGATTTTTATCTAAACGCCTTACCTGGGGCCGAGGCCAGGGGGCTCCTGTCATTACTAATATCCTGTTTTCTTACTGTTCTTACAAAGCTCTGGGGGACATGGTCTCTGTTTCCCAAATGTCCTGCTTCCTACTCTCGGATAGGAAGCAGGGGGGGCAGGAGGCTTCATGTGAGGTGAATTGAGAATTGTTGAGGGGGAGGGGAGGGAACACATGCTTCCTAATCTAGGTACAAAGCTAGTCTGTGCTCCCCTCTACTCTCTGTGAAGAGACTGGGCGGTTATCACTGTGAACGTGAGGCCCATGCTTCCTGTGGTGAAGAGCGCGAGTGTTTTCATCAACAGAACTGGTTTCTAGGGCCTCCTCACAGGATGTGAGGCCTGTGGCAGGTCACAGAGGAAGAGGCAAGCTGTGGCAGGGGCTACAGCTTGGGGCGGGAGGGCTGGTGGTGGAAGGGGGCTGCATGTGGGCCAGGCTGTGTCAGTCCAGGGGCTGGAGCAGGAATCCAGCCCCATGGTTATCTACAGAGAGCTCTCCGTCAGGCTGCATTCTGCTTTCCTTGATTCATATTCGGTATGATGCTAGACTTACTCCATTACAGTCTTTAAGTCTTTATCTAAGCTAGGCACCATGCAGGATGGGGCAGAGCTCAGCATCTGAGGTTAAGCCCCAGTTCTACTGGCTCCTCAGAGCCATGACTGAAGGAGCCAGGGATGGAAGTGTGGCTCAGTTGGTAGAGCGCTTGTCTAGCATGCATCAGGCCCTGGGTTTGTGATCTGCAGAGTGCATAGCACACCTGTCATCCCACCATCAGAAGGTGGCAGCAGGAAGATCAGACTGTCTAGGTCATTCTCAACTATGTAGCACGTTCCGGACCATCCTAGGCTACCTGAGAACCAGGAAAGACTAGAGAACGCCCGTCAAGCTTGCCTATGAGCCATGTGTGGTAACTAGGGAGAGCTCTGCATCTAAGGGCTTTGCCAGGACAAGCTTTTCACCCTGGGGAACAGGGACACTATTAGAAAACATGTGGCTCACCCAAGAGTGACAGTTTCCTTCGAGATTTGTGAAGAAGAGGAATTGTACGGTAAGACCAGAGGATAGATCATGGAGTGTATTGAGAGATAAAAATCCAAAACTTAAAACACAAGACTCCACATTCTTCCCATAAAGTAGCACTGGGCAGGCCCCACCCTTCGGGCAAGTTGCAAAGATGACGTAACACAAGGCATCACTTTTCCCTGCCCCCACCACCTTCATGAGACAGATCTTCCTTCTGGGAACATATGTTTCCACCATGTCTGCTTCCATGTGAATGGTTAAACCCTAAGCATCCACAGCAGCTGGGGCACTGAAGTAACCCCTTGGGCTCTCACAGGTTGCTAATGGCATGCTATGGTCAGACCTCCAACAGAGGCCAGGCACCTCGAAAAACCATTTTCCTCTTGGCTTCACCAAGATGTAACTGTGTACCTGTGGTTCAAGTATGGCTAGCCTAGAAGGGACCAGAGGATTTCATAACTAATGGAGACCTGTCCTTCGCATCTGTCCCTCATGAACAGTGTGCCCCGCCTATAGCATCCATCTAGCCCCCTTCTCCTAGGTCGAAGGTGCTTCAGAGGAGGACTGAAAGAAAGTGGCCAGGGAACTTGAGGTGTGTAGGGGCTAAAACACACTCAGGCCTATGAATCTACAGTGATATAGCTCACGGTCCTTGATGCAATCATCTGAATGCCAAGGGAGAATGGAGGTGACCACATCACACCTGAGTCAGTGTCCTGCTGGCGCACAACCAGATTTGCCCATTATCCAGAGAGGCTTCGTAGTCTAAGAAAAGGAGATTCTCCCCCAGGGCCTGGGAATGTAAAACTGGCCATGATCATCGGAATTTCTCCGTGCTCCCAATTTCTTCACTCTACAGAGGGAACTCTCATATGCCTCTGAGCACAGTGGGGCTATTTTTACGCTATTCTGATGAGTTCATCTGAGACCTAGCCTTGCATTGGCCAACCAGAAGGCATTTATTCACCGATGAAACCTGTGTGCTGGCCTCCATTGATGTAAGTCACGGCCATGGACGGTTCAGGCTCAGTCCCAGCTGTGGGAGAATATTCTAGATCACTGAAGAGAACACAAGGGTGGTTTGTCTCTTCAGACAGGACTACGGTAGATGGGTTACCGTGTTCTCATTGGTCTTGTGATGATGTTAATACACTGAGGCAGTTACCTCAGACCATGAATGGCTCCTGCCCATCCATTCTTACTTCTGCCTATTCTCAACCTGCCCACTGCCTCTGTCTTCTCCTTGGAAAACATGGCCCCATGCCAGGGGCCTCCTGCTCTGATGTAGTTCTTCAGAAGAGCAGACTTAACTCTTGAAACTGAATCAGGCTTTGAGGGGGGAGGGAGATAAAAATGACCTTGTCAGAGCCAGTACCCCTCTTCCTGAAGTATTAGAAATGTTCCCCAGGGCCTCTCTTTCTTATTCCAAGCCATGACCCAACATCCCCCCGGCCCCCGGCCCCAACCACACACTAATTTCAGCTTGTACAACCTTTCCTTTAAGAAAAACAAGGCATAACCATTGTAGTTCTCCCTTGGCCAATGGCCAGGCTGTGAAGGGCTAGAGCCAAGACACTAACGGATACACCCGGAGAGGCCAAGGGCAGAGGGCAGAAGAGTCTGGACAGACTTTTGTCGGAGGCCAGCCTGAAAGGCCTTGCGGAGAATCTGTGCTTAAGACCAACACCTCCAGTCTGAATAGCACGCACGCCAAGGCCCCTCAGAACCTCGTATGGAACATGCCTGTGACATTAATTAATGCCAGGCAAACTGCAAGAGCAGAGTTGGAAACCTAAAAATAGAGCTTTTGCCAACTGACTCATCTCTGACTGCACAGGATCCAGAGCTTCTCGCAGCTCCTTCTTTTCATGTGCGGTATATTATGCTCTCTCTCTCTCTCTCTCTCTTCCTCAGTTTCTCTCTTTTTCTCCCTCACTTCCTATCTCCCTTTCTCCCCCCTCTCCCTTTCCATAGTAGCCCCCTCTCTCTCCTCTTTCTCCCCATCTTTGTTACTCTCCTCTTCTTTGCGTTGGGAGGTCTCACTTCCGGAAGTGATGGTCCCACTCAGCTACCCTCCGACCCATAAACATGCTTAATAAGCAAGGAAGTCATTGCTTTTCCTGGCTCCCATGGTCCTAAATCCTGTCATTTGTACTTCATATTTTCCATGCGGATACCCCTGCCCGTTACATCACATACAACTCTATAGCTTCGTTTCCGATTACAGTCCCATCTATTTTAAACTTTGTTGATTTCTACAAGGAAGGAAGCCTATTTCATACAGATTAGCTGGACAGCTGGATCTGATTGCTCCTGATTACCCGGCTTGGGGCCACTAGGGAAAGAGGTTTCCCAAAGCCCCTTGGATGGAAGACCATTCCATATGGCCCCCAAAGTGTGGGTCACTGCTCACTCCAGGGAGGAAGGGCCGGCAGCCTTTGTCGGAAATCAACAGGTCAAGGCGAAGGCAGGCTCACACATTGCTCCACACCTCAGGGCTTGGAGACTGTGCTGGAAGATGGGGGGATGGGGGTGGGGCCCAGAAACCCCTGGATTCCAGAGCTCTTGTGTGCCCCTGAGTGGGGGGTTGTGTCAGAAACAACTGCGTGTGTTGGAAAGAGGCATCCATCATGCTTGGGAGACAAGAGACCAGGCATAAACATCAGAGCCCTTCCTTCACCTGGCCTTGCACCCCAGACCTCCAGGTGCATAAAGAAATCACAAAGTCCTCTCTCACCTTTCAGTGGTCAGTCCACAGGCAGGGGGGGGGGGCTGCCGCGCTCTCCTGAAAGCTGGTGGATCCGATGAGGCAGGAGCATTCTGCCTGCTCGTCCCATCTCTGCTCTCTCTTTGTGCCTCCTCTAGAGAAAACCCGAGTGCTGGAGATTTAAAAAAAGGATGGTGTGTGTGTGTGGAGGGTGGTGGGAGTCGGGGGTGCCGAGGCGGTGGGGGGTAGCAGAGGGACACGGGGTGGGAGTGGGGGTTAGTAAGCAGCCTGCCCTGGTGTGGGTTCGGGGTAATGGCCGACACAGGGGAGATGGCTTGCCTGCCGGAGCTCAGCACCACGGCAGCCTTGTGTGGGCGGCGGCAGCTCACGGCTGGGTTTCAAACCGTTACACTGAACATTTGCAAACAGATAAAAAAAAAAAAAAAAAAAAAAACAAACCCATTGGGCACAAATGGAAACTTCTGCTTTCCTTCTTTCCACAATCTTTCTCCTTCTCCTCTGCTTTAGGGTTTCCCTGGAGGAAGGTCAGGGTGGTTGCTGGCCCCTCAGACCTACCAGACCCCATCTCTTCCAACCATTCCAGCCCCACTGTGTATAGACAGGAGGCAATGTGCAAGATGTTCATCAAGCCTTCGGGTCCACTGGTTAAGCAACACTCTCTCCCCTAAGGTCTCTCTCAAAACCCAGACACTGGAAGCCATCCAACTGAAAGGGGTCTTGGATTTCCATATTGGAAGGTGTGTGGTTCTTCTTGGTTTCAAAACTACCTTAGAACAAGCCAGCGAGAAGCTGGATGAGAAATGCTGTCTTTGCAAGGTGACACTCTTTCCAAAGGACGTCCTGTGAACAGTGGGAAGAGGTAGTGTTGGAAATGAAATGGATTCCGTGTTCAAACAACTTTGAGAAAGGTCATGTGACATTGTGCCCAGGAGTAATCCTAGCTCTCAGCAGGTGAAGGCTCTGAAAAGTCCTGCAATAAAGAAGCTTGTTTTACTCTGTCTGGACATTTCCAGAACGTGTAAGACCTTAGATGAGAGGTCAAGGGCAAATGAGGCGCTCAGGGTTCACCAGTTTGATTAACTTGAGACGACATCTCTGTCACACACAAGAGCAAAACATGAATGACTAATTTCTAACAAAGCTTCTAACACATCCCATCTCCCTTCTAGGTGGGTTTGTTTCTACAACTCAGAGGCCACGGGAGGCAGAAAGGTGCTCTCAGGTATACTGCCACCTCCCAGGGTCTCCCTGTGACAAAGCTGGGGGACGTACTATCATAACCTGCCCTCCAAGAAGGCAGAAGCTCAGAACCCCAAAGCACAAATCCTAGTGAGGTGACTCTAGATGACAGAGGCATGCATGCTGCAGTGACGATGAGAGAAGAAAGAAGGCGGAGACGTTGGAGCAGCAAGAGAAGAGAGGAAAGAACAGGACAGACAGCCTGTGAGCCAGAGGATGTCCGAAGCCATTAGTACAAATAGAGCATCCTATTAGTTACTTCCTATTGCCGTGATAAACACCAACAGAAGCAGCTCGAGAAGGGAAGGTTTTACAGATCATAGTCTGCCGTGAAGGGGAGAGAGGGCATGAACTCAAGGAAGGAAGCTGGAGGCAGGAGCGGAGGCACAGACCATCTGGGAGCACTGTTTATCAGATTGCTCCCCATGTTTTGATTGTTACAGCTAGGGGCCAAGACTACAGACAAGGGCTGCTAATGAGTGTCCTTCAGGGCAGGTGATAGTCCCACAAAGAGGATCCGATCCCTAATACCACCATGGCTGAGTGGGTTCCCTTGTGGGGTGCAGATGAGAAAGACATGGCAATTCTTGGCACACTGGAAGGCAACCATGATGTCTGAGTTCATTCTGACAGCTTTTACTCACCCCGGGGGACAGGATGGAAAAGGCTGGAGAATAAAATCTCCCTGTTTCAGACCCAAAGGAAAGAGAGCCAGCCTTCCTGGTAAACAGTCTAAATTACAGGATTACAAATGAAGGAAGGAAGGGAGGGAGGGAGGGAGGGAGGGAGGGAGGGAGGGAGGGAGGGAGGGAGGGAAAGGAAAGAAAACCTTGCCTCATCTTGCTTAAGTACCTCCGACAGGTTGAACCCTGTGAGCAGAGTGAATCGGTATAGAAAAGCTTAAAAAGGCTTAAAAAAACCTTGCGAGCACTTCAGCAGATAATCGCTCATAATTAGAGCATTTTCTAGACTCCATTAAAAAAGACTTTAAACAAAGCTGAAAACTATTTGTTGACCTTCACTCTGAAGGAGGCGAACGGTCATGTCGACAACACTAGCACGCTAGGCCTGATTGGGTATTTTCTTTTAAGGCAAGAGCTAGCAGGACTCACAGCAGCGCTTGGCACGTGGCACGTGGCAATTATTAACAGCCAATCAGAGGAGACTGTGAGGCCTCAGCGCAGACTGACATCCTGGTTACTGCACACTTTCTGTGCTCTGGCCTCCCACGCCCGTAGGACCTCCAACTCAGGAATCAGGCCTGAAAACGTAGCGGAAAAAAGCAAGAGTTACGTACCCTGTAGAGTTAGGTAGGCCTAGGTCAACAAGGCACAGACAAATCCACCTGGGGCACAAGGATGAAAGAACAAACGTGTGAGGGAACCTGGAAAGGGAATTTTGGAGGAAGTGTGGGTGGCCAAGTTCCCAGCGTGGCCTCAGAACAGAGCTACACAGCCTTCAGGTGTTGTTGGAGATCCTGAGCCAGCCCGTGAGCCCCACTGCCATGTAGCTTTCTCTAGTACGTGTGTGTTCCTGTATGGAACACGGGACAAGTGTTGGGTGAGCAGTTAGTCTCCTGAATTGTGCTTTGCTAGACCCTAGGAATAAAATTCCAAAACAGTTACAATTCGTCGGGATGAACAAAGTCAAAAAAATAAAAATAAAATAAAATAAAGAATCCAGAAGAGATCCAAGTCGGCCATTAGTTGGCTGAAAATTGCAAATTCCAGCACGCTACCTGAGGAAGGAAACGGGCTAGTAACTGACTAGGGAACTATGAGAGTTCAGAGGTTAAAGGCCTCTCCAGCAAGCATGAACACCTGTGTTAGAGCCTCAACTGTGATAGTGTGCTGGCCACCCCAGACTTGAAAAAGTGGACACAGAAAGATCAGATGAATTCCCGGCTTACTCAGCAGCCAGTCCAGTCTAATCCATGAGTCACAGGCCAGTGAGAGACCCTGACCCCAAAGAAGTGGACGGTGCCAACATCAGAAGTTGACCTCTGATCTCCCTCCCACACACTGCCACACATGCACTTACATACACAAATATGAACAGACACAGAAATAAAGAATTTAAAACCTGCAATTGCAGTAGAGGAGTCTTATTAAAATCCAGCATTCAGAGTCCCTCTTTGAGACTCTGACCCTGAGCCTTTTTCTCTGTGTTGAAGAGCACAGGAAAGGGCCAGGTCTTAACCAAGATCACTGGTCAGGGGTGTTTCTCTGTCCTGTGATGTTCTGTTCTTTAGGGCAAGGTTCTGTGCACTCTAAGATCACCTTAGCCCTCAGCCTTCTTTCCTTCCTTCCTCCTTTCTTTCTTTCTCTCTTTCTTTTTTGTTTTGTTTTTTGTTTTTTGTTTTTCGAGACAAGGTTTCTCTGTGTAGCCCTGGCTGTCCTGGAACTCACTTTGTAGACCAGGCTGGCCTCGAACTCAGAAATCCGCCTGCCTCTGCCTCCCAAGTGCTGGGATCAAAGGCGTGCGCCACCACTGCCCGGCTTCAGCCTTCTGTAGATCATAAGTGAAGGAGTCACCTTCTCAGTCTGGAGGACTGTCAGGGAGGACCACGGCATAGTCAACTCTCAGAGACCGCTGAGATTACTCAGGACCTGGGACAGCACCAAGGCTGGCTAGGCTGGCTCCTTTCTTTCCCAGCTTCTGTCTAGACCCAAGGACTATCAGCTTCCCACCATAGGAGTCTGCCATTCTTTCCATAGGAGGGAAATGCTTTCTGCATGCCCTGGACACTCTTAGCCCCGACTCATCGTGGCTCTCACCAGATTCCCACTGCCAGCTGTTGCCCCTTGTCTTAGGGTTTTGCTCTTGTGAACAGACACCATGATCAAGACATCACATTCCATTCCCTGGCCTCCATAGGCTTGTTCAAACACATGACACTATAGGGGCCATACCTAAACATAGCATAATAAAAAAGTACACTTAGTCCAACTTCTAAAGTACCCATAGTCTATAGCAGTCTCAAAATGTTAAAAGTCCAAAATTCATGGTCTCTTCCGAGATTCATCCAATCACTTAACTGTAACCCCAAGGTAAGACAGAAAACCAGCTGGGTACACTCCAAACTGTGCATCTTCATGTCTGATGTCAAAGTGGTCTTCAGATCTCCACTACTTTTTTGTCTTTGTTGACTACAACAAACTGCTTTCTTCAGGACTGTTTCTACTCCCTGTTAGCAGCTTTTCTCAGCAGGTATCCAAAGACTCTGTCATCTTTAATATCGTTGAGGCACCAAGGCAACTTCAACGTTACAGCTTCTTGTTCCAATGTCTGGGATCCACACATGATATTCCAGGCTCCTCCAAAGGACTTGCAAACTCCTCTCCACTTCTGCCCGCTGTAGCACTCTAAGTTCAGGTTGTTCAGTCCACCGAAGCTGCTGCTCTTGGTGATCATTCCACGGCACTGGCATCTCCAATACACTGGGTCTGCTGTAACTAGGCTTCACCAATAGCCTCTCATAGGTTCTCTTCATGGTGCCAAGTCTCAACTTCTTTGCATGACTCCTTCAGTCCTGGGCCATCAACTGCAAATGAGGCTGCATTTTCACCAATGGCTTTCTCTGACCTTTCAAAGTGCCAAACCTCAGCTGCTCTCCATGTCCCCTTTTTGCCTTCAAAACTAGTACTACTTGGGTGACTCTTACACATTACTAAGTACAGCTACATCACAAGGTAGAACCTTGGCTGTCTGTGGAGCACAGCATCTTTGTGCTCTCAGAAAACACTTCTCAGAAGATTTCACCTCAATGATGCTGGTCTCTTCTTAATCACCACTAATTAACTCCAGCTAAGCAGCATCAACTAACCCAATAGTCCCTTCTATTATTCACTCTAAAGCCAGAGCCACGTGGCCAAAACTGCTAAGTTTCCCCGTGTTTTATTACATTATCACTAGCTTTCTATTTTCCAAATCCTGCACTGTCTAATCTTGGCTGTCTTGTATCTTGTTCTGTAGATTGACCTTGAATTTGGGGATCTGGATGCCTGCTTACTGGGATTAAAGGTGCGTACCACTCCTCCAGACTTAAGCTTTTCTTTACCTAGAATTTTCTCTGTTTCAGTCTGGCCTTGAACTCAGAGATCTGCTTGTCTCCTCAGATTAAAGGTATGTACCACCATGCCTGGACCTAAACTTAGCTAGATGGGATCTTGCACCAAAGTTCCACTCCCTTAATTTGATATCTTCTAGAACATAGGATTCAGCTCTAATCTACTTCCTGGTGCCCCTTTAATTGACCCCTTGAACATATATTGTGTATTTTTTTTCCTTTCTCAACTTGCTCCTTTTCATTAAAATGCTCTTCATAAGTGTGAACTTTAGTAACAACACAACAGAATTTACACCAGGCTGTTTTTAGATTTCCTTTTTCAAAGCAATTAATCTAAATCCTTCACCTTAGCCTCAGGCAGACTCTTCAGACAAGAGCAAAAAGCAGCTACATTCATCACTAAAACACCACAAAAACAGTCTCTAGGCCACATACTGAAATTGTTTTCCACTGAAACCTCTTGGGTCCAATCAGCACAGTTCAAATCACTCACAGCAACAAATTCCATGTTCCTTCTAGAATAGCCCATTAAGCCTCACTTAAGCCATTCCAGTGTTTTCCAAATCCAAAGTCCCCAAATCTACATTCTTCCAAACAAAAACATGGTCAGGCCTATCACAGCAATACCCTAGTTCCTGGTACCAACTTCTGTCTTAGAGTTTTACTACTATGAACAGACACCATGACTAACTACGACAAGTCTTATAAAGGACAACATTTAATTGGGGCTGGCTTATAGGTTTGGAGGTTCAGTCCATTGTCATCAAAGTGGGAACATGGCATTATCTAGGCAGCCATGATGCAGGCAGAGCTGAGAGTTCTTTATCTTCATCTGAGGTCTGCTAGCAGAATAATGGCTTCTAGGCAGCTAGGACTAGGGTATTAAAGCCCACCCACGCAAGGCCACACCTTCTCCAACAAGGCCACATCTCTAAATAGTGCCACTTCTTATGTCAAGCATATACAAACCATCATAACCCTCCTTCTCTCTGATGCAGTAATGTACTGAGAGAGGCTCTGGCTGGCTCACTCGGCCCATATGGAGGCCCTTGGCTAAACAGAACTCTTCTTCTGAGTTCCACCACTGAGAGATATCCTCACATGCCTACACAGGGCCATCCGCTATACCAAGTGAGCACAAGGCTCAGACAGAGCCATGTAAAGACAGCTTCCTCAGAGAGACCAACATTCCACAGGCTTTCTAAAGTGGGTTCTGGGAAATTTTGGTCCTTGATAATCTATCAGTTCCTGTGGTTGCTACTTTTGGTTCAAAGATGAAATCTCAGTACTATGATAGTTACATACATGTTCATTGTAACTATGACAGTACAGATCTGACATATAAAACTGGTTTATGTACCTAAAATAGTAACTGTCAACTTAAAAAAAAAACTATAATGTTACGCCAAAGCTCACACAGATAGCTGAATGACCCAGAGTGGATCAAGTGGTGTTCTAAACAATTGGAAGCATCTAGACACCTAATTTTAAGAGTAGTTTTATTGCAACAGTGACCAAGTCAGTGTGGTGCTTGATGGGCAGATATAGCTCAGTAGCACAGGACAAAGGATGCAGATATGAGCCCAGACACTGTGTCAGACAGTGTCAGACAAAAGCAAGAATTTGATGGAAAAAGAGTCAACAAATAATATTGAAAGAGTTTGACCTGGTCAGAAGTAGGGGGTAGGGAATTCTTACTTTCTACAAAACTTAATTCAAAACAGAGTTAAACTGTAAGAATTTTAGAGGAATTTAAGAATTAAGAAGAAAGCTTTGAGGTTTAGGTTTAAAGATAGGAGAAGTACCATGCAGACACTGGTCCAGACCATGATGATCATGAGTGTGGCATCATGAGCAAACTGCAAGAAGACAATGCCTACATTGAATCCAGAAGTGGGGAACAAAACAGCTTGCTTTTCCTGTCAGTGTTATTGTCTGTTACTTGTGGATCAGTGACCTTAATTGGAATGTAGATGTTACTGAAGACACTGAAGACCAACAACTGTAGCAAGAATAACTCACCAAATTTGGGACACTTGCTCTGAGTATAACTTTACCTCTATTAACAGGAACAAGAGGGACAAACTGATGGGTTCTCAGGACACCGGTGGAACACAAGTTTGTGCTTCTTGCCACGAGGCAAGTGAAGAATTCTAACTTAGATTTGAGTGCAGTTGTAGGATTTCTTGAAGCAAAAGCCATCATGTTGTTTGGAAATGTAGCGATGAGGAGAATCAAGGCATTTGGCCACAATCATGTGGCTTAAAATCACCTGTGTAGGCCTCTGTTGAGATCCAGTGAAGGTTGGAGAGAAATTATGGACAAACAGAACAACATTGGCCACAGTCCCAACCCCAAACTGGCAAAGCAAGAGGAGCTGAAGAGCCACTTCCTCAGTGGTTTTCCAGGATTTATCATGAGCAGACATGGAAAAGGCTTCGTTCGACCCTGGAGTGATGACTAGGTGGGACACTACTGACCTCCAGTCTCTGTTCTATTATCCACGCTTACCAATTGATTTGAGAAAATTTCTTCTCTTGATAAATAAGACACTATTCTATCACACTACAGGAGCTTTGCCTGGAGAACGATGTATGGATAGTAAGTTAGAATAAAATTTTATACTTATTGAATTAAAAAAGAAAGAATATATAAAAAAAACTCTGAAAACTTACCAGTAAAAACACGCATTACCCAGAGATGATCATAAATTGGTAGTCAATATCTTTACCAACAGAATACCCAACTTAAAACTGCAGTAAAGATTCGGGCTGCAATCTGAGTACTTGGGAGGTTAAGGCAAGAAGAGAGACCCAAGCTTGAGGCTACGCTGGGATACAGAGCGAGTTTTAGACTAGCCAGGGATACACAAGACCTTGTTCAACAAGGAAGTGAAAACCCCAGGGCAAACTATCCTAGCACATCCATCAAGGGAGGGGAAAACTAAACGCCAGCAGCTAATCCTCACACATTCACATGTTCCACTGTGAATAGAACACTGGACGGCCACTCTGAAAAGCAGGATGGGAGGATTCGTATAAAACTAAACATGTACTGTCTTCGTTAGGCTTCCTATTGCTGTGATGGAACACCATGAACAAATGCAATGTGAGAGGAAAGGGCTTTTCCCACTAACATCTTCATGAAACAGTTCATCATTAAAAGCAGTGAGAGGAAGAACTCAAGCAGGCAGGAACCTGGAAGCAGGAGCTGATGCAAAGGCCATGAATAGGTGCTGCTTCCTAGCTTGCTCCTCATGGCTTGCTCAACCTGCTTTCTTATAAAATCCAGGACCACCTGCCTAGAAGTAGCACAATCCGCAATGGGCTGCCACCCCATCTTTCACTAAGTAAGAAAATGCCCTACAGGCATGCCCACAAGCTGATCTTACAGAGAGGCATTTTCTCAATTAAGGTTCCCTCCTCTCTGATGACTGTAGCTTGTGTCAAGTTGACATAAAGGCTAGCTATCACAACTGACCCCTTGTCAGCTTGACACACGAACATATCACCTTTTAGTTAGAACATTTTCTTTCTCATTTATCCCCAAGATGGGATATTAATGTCACAATATAAAATATAAATAATTTCAGAAGTCCCATAGTCTTTGCAAATTTAAAATTAAAACAATTTTAAATTGTTTGCAAATTTAAAACATTAAAATTTTAGTGGCTTTAAAATAGCTAGTCTCTTTAAAAATCCAAAATCTCCTTTAAAAGATTGAAGTCTCTCAAATGTAGGCTCCTATAAAAATAAAAATTACACTAAATACTTTCTTAATTCAAGAGGGGAAAATCAGGGCAAGGTCATAATCAGATCAAAGCAAAACCAAGCTCTAACAGTGTAAATAATGCAGCATCCATGTCTGGGATCCACTCATGATCTCCTGGGTTCCTCCAAAGGGCCTAGGTCACCACTCTGGCTCAGCCTTCTGCAGCACACACAGTTTGTCTTCTAGTCTCTGGCTGGCTCCACTCTACTACTGCTGTTCTTGGTAGTCATCGACCACCAAGCATCTCCAAAATGTTGGGGTCTTCTGCTGCAACTTCACCAACAGCGTCTCCTGAGCTCTTTTCAGGGACTCTAGCCCTGCCACACAGTGCCAAGCCTCAGCTGCTCTCCATGACCCCTTCATGCCTTCAAAACCAGTACCACCTGAGTGACTCTTACACTACCAAGTTCAGCCGCCAGCATGAGAACAACCTCGGCCACCTCTGGAACACAGCTTCTGTGTGCTGGCCCTGAGGAAACACTGCCAGAAGACTTCACCTGAACGATGCTGGTCTCTTCTTAGTCACAGCTGATTCTTCAGCCCCACTGACCAGCATCCATTGTCCCAGCAAAGGAAAGGTTTTCCTTCAGTGGCTCTGGACATTTGTTACACAGTTGGCTCTTCAGCTCCAGCAGACCAGGCCCCACAGATTCTTCACACAAATGGCCCAAGAGTTTTTGCTTCCCTCTGAAACTTCAAGAGTGATGAAAGACCATGACCAAAATCAACTTGGAGAAGAAAGTCTTTATTTCACTAATATCTTCTTGTAACAGTTCATCATTAAAAGCAGTCAGGACAGAAACTCAAGCTAGCCAAGAACCTGAAAGCAGGAGCTGAATCAGAGGTCATGGAGGAGTGCTGCTTAATGCTTGTGGAGTCTGCTTTCTTACAGAACCCAGGACCACCAGCCCCATGGGCTGGGCCCTCCCCCAACAATCCCCAATTAGGAAAATGTCTTACAGGTCTGCTTACAGCCCAACCTTATTTTCTGAATTGAAGATTCCTCCTCTCAGATGGCTCTACCTTGTGTCACGTTGACATAAAACTAGCCATTGTGTGTACTTTACCAGACAACTCGGCAAAATGAATATGTGTTACACATACAAAACTGTATTTGGAGCCAGTGAGGTGGCTCAGTGGGTAAAGGCCAACCTTAATAATGAGTTTGATCCCCAGGTCCCATGTGGTGATGGAGAGAACTGACTCTCACAGCTTATACTTTCTCCAGCACAAGAATGTTGCATCGTGTGTGTGTGTGTGTGTGTGTGTGTGTGTGTGTGTATGTGTGTGTGTGTGCGTGCTGGCTAGTTTTGTGTGTCAACTTGACACAGGCTGGAATTATCACAGAGAAAGGAACCACTCTTGAGGAAAAGCCTCCATAAGATCCAGCTGTAAGGCATTTTTTCAATTAGTGATCAAGGGGAGAAGGTCCATTGTGTATCTTGTCATCCCTGGGCTGGTGGTCTTGGGTTCTATAAGAGAGCAAGCTAAGCAAGCCAGGGAAGCAAGCCAAAAGGGTAACACCCCTCCATGGCCTCTGCATCAGCTCCTGCTTCCTGACCTGCTTGAGTTCCAGTCCTGCATCCTTTGGTGATGAACAGCAGTGTGGAAGTGTAAGCTGAACAAACCCTTTCCTCCCCAACTTACTTCTTGGTCATGATGTTTGTGCAGGATTAGAAACCCTGACTAAGACAATATATGTAAAAAATACATAAATAAAATGTAAGAAAAGTGTGTCTGAACATGTATGGGAACTTTGATTTCAATAGTCAAAACCTGAAACAACTCAAATATCTTTTAACAAGTAAGAAATTAAGATTGTGGAAGACTGTTCAAAACGAAAGCTATACGCAGGACACATCCACCCAGGAGACATCCATCCATCCAAATGGTAAAATCTCAAGAACTGAGTGGAGAGGAACAGTCATGTTCTCATTAGCATATTCACTGGAAATAATCTTTGCAGAATGACACAGCTAAGGAGACAGAGAAGCAATGAGGGTAGAGAAGCGATGAGGGCAGGCCAGGAATATCTTCACACAGAGAGACAGAGGCATGACCTCACATATGTGGCAGTATGGCATAGAACCGAACACATGCAGATGTGGAAGGCTATGAACATTTCCTGAATGCCAACTGAAGCCTTTAGGAACAGTTTATAGTGTAGCACTCATGTCGATACTGATGATAGTTTTGTAAAACCTTGACATTAACCAGGCATGCTGGTACAATAAGCCTTTGATCTCAACATTGAAGAGGCAGAGGCAGGTAGACCTCTGTGAGATCAAGGCCAGCCTGGCCTACATAGAGTTCCAGGACAGTCAACGTAACATGGTGAGACCCTGTCTGAAATACAAACCATTGACCTTGGGGAAGCAGGGTGAATGGTCCATGGGATCTCTCTAGACTCTTTAGAATTCTCAGTGGCCTGTGACAATGGTAAGCAAAAGGCTTTACACAAAAAGCTATTCATTGAACATGGTTCAGATAATTTATTTATATTGAAAATAAAAACTGTAGGGATGGGGGTATAGTCTAGTTGTTAGATTGCCTGCAAGGCATGCACAAAGCCCTAGATTCCTTCTATAGAATCCTTAAAGGGGGGCATAATGGAACATACTTCTAATCTCATCACTTAGGTGATGGAAGCAGGAAGATCATAAATTCAAGGTCATACTTGGATATATATGAAGTTCAAAGCAAACCAGGGATATACGAGGCGCTGTCTCATAAGAAAAAGAAAAAGAAAAAATGGAAGGAAGGAAAGAGGGAAGGAGGGATATGGAGAACAAAAAGAGGGAAGGTAATGAAAGAAGAGAAGGAAAGCAGGAGAGGAGAGGAAAGGGAAGGAGAGGGGAGGGGAAGAGAGGAGAGGGGACAGGGGAGAAGAAGAGCCGAGGGAAGGGGAGGAAAGAAGGGGGAAGAGAAGAAAGGAAAGGGGAGGGGAGAAGAAAGAGAGGGGAGGGAAGGAAAGGAGAAGGGAAGAGAAGAGAGGAAAGGGGAGGGGAGGAGAAAGAGAGGGGAGGGAAGGGAAGGAAAGGGGAGGGGAGGAGAGGAGAGAAGAGGGAAGGGGAGGGGAGGAAAGGGGAGGGGAGGAGAACGAGAGGGAAGGGAAGGAAAGGAGAAGGGAAGAGAAGAGAGGAAAGGGGAGGGGAGGAGAAAGAGAGGGGAGGGAAGGGAAGGAAAGGGGAGGGGAGGAGAGGAGAGAAGAGGGAAGGGGAGGGGAGGAAAGGGGAGGGGAGGAGAAAGAGAGGGAAGGGAAGGGAAGGAAAGGAAACAGGAGTAAAGGAGAAGAGAGGAAAGGGGAGGGGAGAGGAGAGGAGGAGAAGGAACAGGAGAGATCTGTGCTTGGAGGTGCCTACATGAGTATGATCTTCAATGACTCCCCTTGGGAAGCTGAGGGACCCATCCTAGCCAGCTCAGGATCTCACAGCAGCTGAATCTTCTGTATCTCAACTTGTGTGTCAAGGAGGGACATTAATGCCTCTCTCCAGTGCAGCCAACTCTACTCTAAAACCTCAGGAACTTCACGGTCCAAAGGAGCCAGTTTTCCAGTTGTCCAGAGACTTTGTCTCAACTCAGCTGAACTTGAATGGGATGACATAGCAGATGTCTTCGTGATAGGGCAAGCTTCTGATGAAATGCCACACTGCCTCAGCCCCAATTCCCACAACTGCAAGAGGCGTCATTATTTTTTGTTCTCCTATGGGGGGAAAAAAAAGCTGCCAATTAACCATGACACAATGCTTTCTTATCACTGAGAATTTTTAATTTTACTTATTGAAAGAATTCTTTGAGACTTAATTAGACAGCCTTTTATCTCCTATTACTATTGCGCATACTTAAAAAACCAGATTGAAGCAGAATCCTTGATTGGTAGTCCTCAAACTACTTCATACTAAACTCAACCACTAATCACTTTTAGCTCAACTCAGACTCATCCTAAAGGTTTTGTCCACGTTCTGTTTCCTGCTTCCATCTGCCGGTACTACTGATGAGGCAATCCTTCAAAACATCATCAAAATACATAAAAGAGGGCCTGTGAGATGGCTCAGTACATAAAGCACTTGCTATGGAATCATGAAGATTGAGAACCCACGACCCACATCACAGGCTAGGCGAGGCTAGGCTACGATGGATGGATGGATGGATGGATGGATGGATGGATGGATGGATGGATGGATGGATGGATAGGTGGAAAGGCACCAGGAAACAAAAGGATCATGGGACTTCGTGACCAGATGTCCTAGACTAAACCCTGAGCTCCAGGTCCAGTAAGAGACCCTGTCTCAAAAACTAAGGCAGAGAGTGGTGGGGGAAATCACAAGACATCATGCATAAATAAACAAATAAGACTGAGAACAATAGATGCCAGACTCTTAAATAAACCTTTGTCTATGTTTCTACTTTGTGTCTCCTTTTAGTAACATACCTGAATATGTCCAGCAGTGTGTCCTCATGGCCAAGATGCTCACGGGGAGACAGAAGAGCTCCACAGTGAGACTCTGCATGCCTGTCCCACGTTCTGATGCCCATGTGAGTGCTACACGTCAGCTGCAGAAGGGAGCTTCAAGTCTGTATGTGACCTCTGGGATGTTTCCATGCACATTACAATTCAAGCTAAGGTGTGTGTGTGTGTGTGTGTGTGTGTGTGTGTGTGTGTGTGTGTGTGTAGGGCATAGGTCAGTCTAATGCCATTCCTCAAGTACTATTCTGCTGTTTGGTTTGGCTTGGCTTGGTTTGGTTTGGTTTGGTTTGGTTTGGTTTGGTTTGGTTTGGTTTGGTTTGGTTTAGGCAGGGTCTCTCACTAACTTGGATTATGCCAAGTAGATTAGGGCTAGCTGGCAGTGAGACTCGGGGGTCTGCCTCTCTCCTCCTCCCCAGAACAGGGATTACAAATGCATGCCACCAAGCCTACCTTTGCTTGTTTATTTACTTGCTTACTTAGCTAATTAGTTGGTTAGCTAGTTAGTTAGCTAGTTAGTTACTAAGTTAGTTAGTTAGTTAGTTAGTTTTGCATAGATTCTAGGGATCAAACTCAGACATTACAGACCAAGCCATCGCCTCAGCCCCTCTGTCGTGACATTAGTAACATACCAAACCTGACTGAGAAGGACAAGTATGTAAAGTCATGTACATCTTTGGACTAATGAAGTGCAGATGCAATGGACAAACTCAATAATTTCAGATGGCAAAAAAATTCTATGAAGGGGAATTTAAAAAGAAAAACAAAAGCAAAAATAGAGTCAACCAGAGCTTGTCAGGTCATGTGCTCACACAAAACCACCCCCAGTTCTCAGTGGCTTAAAACAAAAGAGGTTCACTTCAACTGTGTGCTATCACAAACATCCTGGTGTCAAGACCAAGGCTGATGAAGAAACAACTGTCTGGGAAGTCTCCAGTTGCCATGGCAAAGGAGAAGAAACAGAGTTGGTTCCATAGGTTTCTGCAGCTTCTGCCCAAAAATGGCACATGTCCCTTCTGCCCACGATGCCTTAGTTACTAGGGATACCCGGCTTTAAGAGGATGGGGGTGGGAGTGGAGTGTCCTCCACTGTGTGCTTGAAGAAGAACAAAATATGTGGAGAGGAGTAGTTAGAATACAACAGGAAGAGGAGTGGAGGAAGAAGAGGGGGCATGGAAGCAGGAGAGGAGGGAGAAGTGGGGATGGAAGCAGGAAAGGAGGGAGAAGTGGGGATGGAAGCAGGAAAGGAGGGAGAAGTGGGGATGGAAGCAGGAGAGGAAGGTGAAGTGGGGATGGAAGCAGGAGAGGAGGGAGAAGTGGGGATGGAAGCAGGAGAGGAGGGAGAAGAAGAAAGGGGACATGGAAGCAGGAGAGGAGGGAGAAGTGGGGATGGAAGCAGGAGAGGAAGGTGAAGTGGGGATGGAAGCAGGAGAGGAGGGAGAAGTGGGGATGGAAGCAGGAGAGGAGGGAGAAGAAGAAGGGGGACATGGAAGCAGGAGAGGAGGGAGAAGTGGGGATGGAAGCAGGAGAGGAGGGAGAAGTGGGGATGGAAGCAGGAGAGGAGGGAGAAGAAGAAGGGGGACATGGAATCAGGAGAGGAGGGAGAAGTGGGGATGGAAGCAGGAGAGGAGGGAGAAGAAGGAGGAGTGAAAGCAGGAGACTGGAGAGATGAAACACAAAGACAGTGAGGTTCCAACAAGCATAGGGACAGACAAGACGAGGACCGCAGACTGGAGAAGCCCTTCCCTGAAGCCTGGGTTTGTTCTAGAAGCCATGACTTCATCCCAGTCATAACCTCAAATGCCTGCAAGCAGAATTAAACAATTAATTGTATAATGGGATGGTTGGGTTACACCTAATTGTCACAGTTGCTTTCACTGGGCAAACACTGCAACACCAGAACATGGCTCTCAATAATTTAATTAGTCTTCCAAAAATGCTCCCAAATTGGTGTTAATCACAGTTTCAAAGTAATACATTTCATGTGTCCTTAAATGTATCCCTGGGTCTCAGCATTAATCCTGTAATTAAATACATCAAGTAATTGATGCACATATGCTACCTGTCGGCTGGGATTTTGAAATAATCTGTTTTGGAGAGCAAGCAACCTATGAGTAAAGTTCAAAGGACTTCACAAGTCTCCCTGGGATGTCAGAGAGGAGGGGAATTGGGGTCTTGAACTTGGAGCAGAACAGACACATCCATTAAAATGAAAAGCTAAGGGTCTGATGCAAGGTCAGAGGAAGATTGCTGTAATCACTTTTCTATTGCTGTGAAGAGACACCATGATCAAAACAACGTATAAAAGAAAGTGTTTAATTGAGGACTTGCTTACAGTTTCAAAGGGTGAGTGCATGGCCATCATGGCAGGAGGCAAACAGACTGGCTGTCATGACACCAGAGTGACTGCCAAGAGCTTACATCTTATCCACAAGCTCAAGGCAGAAATACTGGGCCTGACATGAGCTTTGGAAACCTCAAAGCCTGTGATGGTTTGTATATGTTTGGCCTGGGGAGTTGAATGATTAGAAGGCATGGCCCTGTTGGAGTAGGTGTGTTACTGTGGGTATGGGTTCTAAGACCCTCATCCTAGTTGCCTGGAAGTCAGTATTCTGCTAGCAGCCTTCAGATGAAGATGTAGAACTCTCAGCTCAGCCTGCACCATGCCTGCCTGGATGCTGCTATGCCCACCTTGATGATACTGGACTGTATCTCTGAACCTGTAAGCCAGCCCCAACTAAATGTCGTTTTTATAAGAGTTGCCTTGGTCATGGTGTCTGGTCACAGCAGTAAAACCCTAAGTCAAAGCCCATCCCTAGTAACAACACACCTCCTCCAATAAGATCACAGCTTCTAATCCTTTCCCAACAACTCTACCAACTAGGGACTAAGCATTCAAATATATGAGCCTATGGCTCATATTCCATCAAACCACCACAGAGACTAACTTGAGTAACACAAGTGGGTCCTAGTGAGTTCTCTGTCTATCCTGTGCCACTGGCTGTCCCCACATGCTCCCAAAAGCTTGAGGTTGGACACTACAGACTGACCTGACTTCACAAGTCTCCCTCCACACAAGTCACCCATTGACTTTCTGTCAGCATTGATGTTCCTGAAAGCTTGAACCACCAAGTGAAACCGAATGACCTGGAATTCCAGCTTGACCATTGTACTAGTCAGGGTTCTCTAGAGTCACAGAACTTATGGAATGTCTCTCTATACTGTGGGAATTTATTGTGATGACTTACAGTCTGTGGTCCAACTCCCCCAACAATGGTCAGCTGTGAATGGGAAGTCCAAGAATCTAGTCGTTGCTCAGGCCCACAAGGCTAGTTGTTTCAGCTGGTCTTCTGTAGAAGTAGGTTCCAACAGATGTGCTGGCAAGTAAGTGCAAACAGGCAAAGAAAAACGAATCTTCCTTCTTCCAATGTCCTTATGTAGGTCTCCAGCAGAGGGTGTGGCCCATACTAAAGATTTGTACAACCATGCCTGGATCTGGGACTTGCTTTGTCCCAAGCTGACCTTGAACTCAGAGATCTTCTTGCCTTAGTTCCTGGGATTAAAGCTGTATACTACCTTGCCTGGGCCTAAGCTTTTCATAGCCACTATGCCTCAAGATCTTCATGCCAAGATCCAGGTCGGAAATTTGTGTCTTCCAGCCTCAAGATTTGGACCACAGGTGAGCCCTCCAATTCTGGACTGTAGTTCATTCCAGGTATAATCAAGTTGACAGCCGGGAATAACCATGAGAGCCACTGTGGGAGACCTAAAGACATCAAGAAACATGTCACCAATCTGAGTGTGCCACCTGGCTTTAGCAGTGAAGCAGCAAAGGGACACAGTGGGAAAGCAAGGAGGCTCATCTCAGATGGTACTTTGTTGATGCATTCAAACAAGCAATCAAAAGGTGCATGGGGGTTGGGTGGGGCATTGAAGACGTATGAGAGTGAGGGACCTGAAGCCATTTGAGAACTGCCAACTAGCGGAGCAGCACCACCCAATGAGAAACCCTGTCTCAAGCAAGATAGAAGGTGACATTGTCTTGACTGCCACATGTACGCACCTGCACTCACACACATGAACATTCGTGCACAGGCAGACACACACACACACACACACACATTACAGTACTCCCATGGTGGACCTAGACAGCTACTTATTGGTGATGGTCCCTTCTTAACAAATGGCAGGCACACATGGACTGAGATGGCTCACCACCACATTCCAGACTGAGTAGAAGTTGAAGGTAGGGGGGGTTGTTTAGGGTTAGCACTCAGAACAACACATCTATGCCCAGAGAACAGCCCCCAACCCCCACTACTCCGCCCAGTGCTGCTTGTTCCAGATATTCAATTGCTATGGTCCTTATCTACCAGCCTTGCTCAATGGGGAAATGTTGCCTTTGTAACTCCTTAAAGGTTAGACAGAGATAGACATGTCTGCTTGCAGCTCTTTGCCCAGAATCTAGACACCAGGCTGTAACTGGCTGCAGAAGAAGCAGGAAACATCTTTCAAATATTTATTTTTGAAATGTGTGTGTGTGTGTGTGTGTGTGTGTGTGTGTGTGTGTACATTTAGAGCCCTCAGAGGCCAGAGGAAGGTGTTGAATCCCCTGCAACTACATTTATAGATGGTTGCAAGGCACCATGTGGGTTCTGGGAACCCAACTCAGGTCCTCAACAAGAGCAGCAAGTGCCTGAAAGTTTTATTTTTGCTCTCCATGACCACGGATCCAGCTAAAATCGGGATCCGTTGCTATGAAAGCCAGAGGAAGAGATGCTGGGAGCAACTGGCAGTTTACAGCACGCTGCCCTCCAGGAGCCTGGTAGGAAAGAAGAGAATACTGCCCAATCCAATAGCTCACCTAGAAGCCCAGAAAAAGAAAATTCAAGAGAGGCTGGAGCCAAGGGAAGAGCTAGCCATCTACCACAGAGGAACATGGTTTCAATGTCAACTCTGAGCTCAGTTGAAGCTGAGGGCAAATACCACCCTGAGCTCCAGGGTCACAGGACAGAGCCAGGGCCCTGCCCATCATTCACCGAGGGGGTATGAATATGAAGACTTGAGTTCTTAAGATTTCCCTGAAATGTCTCTGGTCTGTGTTTAGCCTGCGTGCTGCCGCAAAGGGACCTTGGGGATGGAATGAAGCTGACGTTAGGCTAAGAAAATTCTAGATTATCCACTGGGGCCAGTATGATAGCATGAATCTTTTAAAGCAGAAGAAACAGGAAACCTAGCACAAACTGCGGGAAGCCCTTGCTGCTCCCCATGGCCTTCCGGGTGGGATCAGAAGGCAGCAATGTGGTCTCCAGATGCTTAGATAGCTCCCTGTCGGAGGCTTATCAGAAGCTTCGGCCCTAGAAGCACCTGGAGCTAGCTTCAACCAACAGCCGAGGTACCTGGGAAGCATCTCCCTTCAAAAGTCTCTAGAAAGGAACATATTTGTCCCCCTTTCTGCATAGGGAGAGTTGCCTCAGTTACTGCTAAGGTACTTTCTAAAAGTGTCCTGGGTGCTGGGTTCCTGGAGTGAGCAAGACATACAAACCCCACACAGCAGCAATTCCATTGGGAAGGTCTCTGAATAGAGAAGCCTGGACAGCCAGAAATGGCTGTATAACCATGTACCCAAAGCTGGGGGAAGGGGGGGCAGGCGCAAAAAAGGACAGCAGGTTATTGCCCTCATGGGGCAATGGTCTCAGGGCGAGGTGACACACTGGAACATCATGTCAGCAGGAATGCTTCTGAGATTGGTCATCTGGTAAGACCAGAGAGCATCCAGGCTTAACTTTAATCTCATAAGTACCAACCAGAATTCTCCAAAAACTGCACTGATTCCTCCAGAGAGATTCACCCTAGTGACCCAATTACTTACCATGGGGCCCTACCTACTAAAGATTCTGTCAGCTCCCAGGACCGGTCAGGTGACCAGTTTTCCAACAAGCAAGGCTTGCTGCCCACAGTCAGCTGTTTTTTAGTCATGGGCATGTCCTTGCAGTTTGTGTCCTGGTACGCCTCACCCTCTGCCCATGCTTCAGAGACAGGCTGAGCATCTCTCTGCTAGAGGGCTTGAGGCAGTCCTGGGTCCACGTGGGTGCCTTGTAGGGAGGTCACTGAGAAATGTAGCCACTGGAGGCAAAGAAAGGTAGGTGGTCCTGGGTGGCAAGTTACCCCTTTCTAGAGTTGTTAGTTGTCAGGGGCTTTGTGCGCCAGATGCTGAGACCTGAGATTGAACAGAATGGACGTTCTGCAAGAGAAGATGATCAGAGTGGCACTCTAGCTCCAGTCCACATGATAAATTTGTATCCCCGCTTTGGGTCTCGGTTTTCCTGAGATATGAAGGAAGGAAAATGAGCTCTGGAGCACCCCTGAGCTTTCATATTGACGTACGTGTGTGAGAACTTTTCATCTGCTGCTAGCCGTGCACCCAGCCCTGAGCCTGAAATTGTCATCCAACATTTTCTGTATACTTTTCCTTCTTGGCAGCTGTCAAACTGAGATCATGTGGGCCCCTTGGGCCATCCGTCGTGGGGGGGGGGGGGGCGGGCGGCTCTGGCTCAGCTGAAAGGGGCTATGTCTAGATCTACATTGCATTTTCTGCCGTAAATCAACTTGGAAATTGACTTTGGGTTTGACGGGTGAGTGTGTTTTTCTGCTGGAAAAATCAGCTCAGGAACTGCTGGAGATGACCCCCAGGGCAGCCATGTGGGACTGGAGGGTGACCGCAGTCTAACATAGCACCTGAGCAGCAGTCCTAGTCAGCAGCACAAGGGGCCACTGTCTTTCTTTGGAGGTAGTAGCAGAGTACTGCTTTAGCCTGGTGAGTCCACGGCCTGTGTCCACGGGGCCAGCAAGGCTGGGAGTAGCCTGCCCTACTACCATCCCAGCTTTACAGCCTTCTTGGAAGACTGCTGAAGGCTAAGCTCAGCCTTCATGGAGGGCCTGACTTAACACAGCAGTCTGCTGATCTGGAGATTTCAAATGGGTAGGAGCAGGAGCTAGGGATACAGTTCTGCCAGTAAGGCGTTTGCTTAGCAAGCATGGGTGCCTGAGTTTAAACCCCAGAATCCAGATGGAAAGCCAGGCTGTGTGGTGCACACCTACCATCCGTGATGGTTTGTATATGCTTGGCCCAGGGAGTGGCACTATTAGGAGGTGTGGCCATGTTGGAGTAGGTATGTCACTGTGGGTGTGGGCTTAAAGACCCTAGTCCTAGCTGCCTAGAAGGCAGTATTCTGTTAGCAGCCTTCAGATGAAGATGTAGAACTCCCAGCTCCTCCTACACCATGCCTGCCTGGATGCTGCCATGTACCCACCTTGGTGATAATGGACTGAACCTCTGAACCTGTAAGCCAGCCCCAATCAAATGTTGTCCTTCATAAGAGTTGCCTTGGTCATGGTGTCTGTTCACAGCAGTAAAACCCTAACCAAGACACCGTCTAACACTGGAGAGGAGAAATAGTGTGTCCTTGGGACTCCTTGACCATCCAGGCACCTTAGCAGTTCATAAGCTCATGGCCAGTGAGAGACTCAGCCTCAAAAGTACCGTGTCTGGAGAATGATGCCTGAGGTTGTCCTCTGGCCTCCACTCGCGTGTGGCACACATGTGTATGCATACATGCATGTGCAAACACATAAACACGCACAAGCACACACACAACAAAATAGGAACATGACAAGCCATCCTTTTCAATGGAGTATGGGGAAGGGAAGAGTGAGCAAAGACTTCCCAGAAGATGTGCCAACATAGCCAAGGAGGAGAGGTAAAGGCATGTCACCTCTCTGCTCATTAAAAGGAAGACAGATAAAGCACCATGGCACTGTTGATCAGAGTGGCAGACAGCATAATATTTCCCAGGTGCACCTGCCCACAAAGGGTGAGGCATGGGATATGCTTCTGCCCTTGGTCAGTATGTCACGTGGTATTAGGATTTAATATGTAAAAAAAAAACAAAACAACAACAACAAAAAAAAAAACGCCGCAGGTTCATGTGCTTGAGTTCTTGACTCCCAGCCATCGGGGAGTTGGGGGAACCTTTGAGAAGCAGCGAGGCCCAGCTAGAGGAAGTGGGCCTCAAGGGGCCTGGTCTTAGGCTGTACACAGTCTTTTCTGTGTCTGTTTCCTGGTCCCCTGAGACATGATCAAGTGGCCATGCACTGTAGCTGCCATGGCTGTGAACGATGCTCTCCTCATTGACCATACATGGAAAACATGAGCCCAAATAAGTCTTTCCTCTTCAACTCGCTTCTCCTGTATTTAGTCACAACAACAAGAAAAGTATGTCACACACAGAGTAAGCTTTGGGGAGACCAGCATGTTAACACTATGGCTTGGTGACATTGGTCAGAATAGGAAAAAGAGTGAAGTTTCTGACAATTGGCTTGCCTGGTTAAGTGGTGGCTGTCACATAGTAGAACATGAGAGAGACATCAAAAATGCTGATACAAACTTTGCTTTTTGGTTGTCGTTGTGGTTGATGATATTGTTATTACTTAGAAAGATGTCTCTATCATATTATTGAGGGGGGAAAAAAACAAGTTTCCGAACAGCACAGGACGATGTTCCCATTTATCGAAATTGGTCCCACAACAGGGCGTGAGCGCAGGCGTCGGCACAGCGAGCCGCTGGAGGAGCAGCAGACCCGTGTTACCCTATGAGGAAGGAACCGGAGGGATTTTAATTTTCATCTCTGTGCTTTCCTGTGCGGCTTGAGTTCTTTACAGTGATCATGCATCATTTTTATAATCAGAAAAAGTACAATAAAAACCATTTCCATTTTAAAAGAAGGGAACGAACTTAATGAGGCACAAACAGCACCATTTGCCAGGGCTCTCGCTAGGCCCAGTGGGAGAGAGAGAAGCCTGAAAGGCCATTTACTGCTCAAGGGCAGGTTATGCCTCACACCTCCCTGCCTGCGGCTGCTCATGAGCCCTCTACCCCAGCTCTCTCCCAAGATCATGCCCATACAGAAAAACAGGCTTCCTGTTCTAGGCCAGGATCCCCTGAGAAGCCTAACAGGACCAGGAACAGCGAAGTGGAAAGGAACAGAGCTCGGACCACCATTGAGTACAGAACAGAAAGAAGCAACTCCAGGCCAAGGCCTCTGAAAACAGCCCAGCCGAGGAGCATGGGACTTGATCCTCTTTTCTATCAATCCAGGCATGGGATGCCTCTTTTTAGCTATCTCAGAGACCCTTAGTTTGTTCATATGTAAGTTAACATGTGGGGGCTGAGAGCTGGATGTAATCACAAGGGCTAACGGTTGCCACCGTTCTTAGCCTGGGTTTTGTCTCTCTGGGAGTTTTGGACTCTGGCTAAAAGGCAGTTTTAAGTAGGAAAGTGATAGCTCATATCAGTGGCTAGGGAGCTTCACTGAAGGAAGGAAGGAAGGAAGGAAGGAAGGAAGGAAGGAAGAGAAGAAAAGGAAGGAAGGGAGAGAAAGAAGAAGGAAGGAAGAGAGGGAAGGAAGGAAGGAAGGAAGGAAGGACAAGACACAAAGGATCCAGATCAGTGGGTGCATCTGAGAACATTCTGCCAGAAAGCAGACCCCAACATCAGTATGTCACCATGAGGGGCTGGGATTCCCTGGGACCTCAGTAGTATAGGAGATGTGTCACACAAGGAAGATTCAGAAACACTCCATGTGTACGAGCTCCTACTGCAGCTCGCACAGATTGTATTTAGACCTCACAGCAACGCAAAGCGAACAGATAAGCAGCCCTCACTTCATAGCTAAACTCTGAGGCCACAGAGATGAGCGGCATCTAAAGTCACATGACAAGGACCAGACGGAGCACAAGTCAGAATCCACACCCCAGAGTCCTAGAAGAAAAGACTAGAAACCCACCCCAGGTTCCTTGGGTTGCTTACCTAAAAGCTATGCATGATGGGCCTCAAAGGCCTGTTTAATCTCCATGTTCAACAGGATTCTGGGTGCTCCTTCACCCACAGAAGTCCAACTTGGGTTCATCCCTGTATCGGGAGCAGCTCCCCCATTGCCACTGTCCTACTGTGCACAGATGCACATAGAAGCACACATGCACAAAGACCCACGGGAGGTCCATAAAGCGCAGCTTGTTCATCTACAGGGAAGGGAGCCAATGGCCTTAAAGGTATTTTTCTGGCTCCCATCCCAGCCACATGTTAGATGAAAGGACTCACATCTGCTGCCTGTGTGTGAGGAACTCCAGGCTGGACACCCACAAAAGTTGAGTCGAGCCCTGAAAACTGGGAGTCTTTCACATTTGGGAAACCTACACGTCTTCCAATGGCCACATGAGTTCACAGCCTGTTAGACAAACACATGAAGGGAGGGCAGGAGAAGCCAGGCTGGAACTAAAATGTGCTTCTTGGCCCAGCCCAGGGGCCATGTCTCTCATGGAAACATGGCTGCCCTCCCAGACCTTGTCTCTTCCAGACCCTCAACAGTCCTTTATCTCTAACATTCGCTGGGTTCTATTCTACATACAGGTCTCCCCTTGGCTCACTGCCCACCCCCTCCCTCCCTCCCAAGCCTATGTGGGAAAGACTATTGGCACACGCACATTGAACAAGGAAATCAACACTATGAAGGTTTCTCTCTCCCTCCCCCTCTCCCTCCCCCTCTCCCTCCCCCTCCCCCTCCCTCTCCTCTCCCCTCTCCCCTCTCCCCTCTCTCTTCTCCCCTCTCCCCTCTCCTCCCTCTCCCCTCCCCTCTCCTCCCTCTCCCTCTCCCTCTCCCTCTTCCTCTCCCTCTCCCTCTCCCTCCTCTCCTCTATGCTCTCAACCCAGTGTCTCAGGCTCCAGGAGGTCTCCATGTATCAGACACATCTAAAGTCTGCATACAGTCTGCATCTAGTTTAAGAAGTGTAAATGTCCTTTGCCAGAGGTCAGTTACCCTGTGATACACCCGGACCAGCTAGCAATACTCAGTCACTGAGACACAGGGATGAACCTCAAGAGTAGGGTACATATAGGTTATATACTGAGCATGTGATGTATAATTCATGTAAGATGCTCAGATTGAGAGATTTCAGAGAGAGAGAGAGAGGGAGAGGGGGAAGGGAGGGGGAGAAGGAAAGAGAGAGACTGTGAGAAAGGAGAGAGAGACAGAGAGAGAGACAGAGACAGAGACAGAGAGAGGCAGAGAAAGGCAGAGACAGAGAGAGGCAGTGCTAGGCTGCTGGAGTCCAGATGGGCATGGAGGCTTCTGCATGGGAGCAGCCTCCAGCTGAAGGGCGGTGCTGTAAACTGCTAATGTCTAGGCTCCTGGCATCCCATATGTCAGGTACAGAAGTGTGTGTGTGGAGATCTCTGCAAACCACAAGACTAGCAGATTAATGATTTGCATGAGGCAAGAAGGAGGTCCAGTTTAACATGATTTAGTAGCTGGTGTTGGTGCAAACTTCTAGACTTTGACACCAGGCATTTTATTTTAAGCCTATTGAAGCATAGTACATTTTATAACAACAATGACAAAAAATCTTAGTGTAGCACAATCCCTGTGCACAGGAGGCAAAATTACATCGAAACTCTTCTCAAAGTGCATGTGATTTCTGCCATGAAGATGGGTCCTAGAGATAGGCTGCATGTGTTATCTTAAGGGCCTAGGAGAGGATCTCTAGGTCATACAAACAGTGTATTTGACAGTCATTTTTGATACTAGCCACCTCCTATCCTGCTTGTATGAGCCTACATTCAACACAGATCACTTAAACTACTATATCCTGATTGTAGGATCTAAAGGGAGACCCTTGTTACACAGATAATACAAAAGTTAGCTAGACTATTAGCCAACTCCAGTCTATTTATGTATTTATTTATTTATTGGTTTTTCGAGACAGGGTTTCTCTGTATAGCCCTGGCTGTCCTGGAACTCACTTTGTAGATACAAAAGTTAGCTAGACTATTAGCCAACTCCAGTCCATTTATTTATTTGTTTGTTTGTTTGTTTGTTTGTTTATTTGTTTATCTATCTATTTATTGGTTTTTCGAGACAGGGTTTCTCTGTATAGCCCTGGCTGTCCTGGAACTCACTCTGTAGATCAGGCTGGCCTCGAACTCAGAAATCCACCTGCCTCTGCCTCCCAAGTGCTGGGATTAAAGGGGTGCGCCACCACTGCCCGGCTTTCAGTCCTTATTTGTAGGAGCTTGGTATGGCCTGGACCTACATAGTGCACAGAACACTGGGCTACTAGCCAACTCTATTCCTAGGCATCTGGGTAGAAAAACAAGTTCTCCCTCTCTCTCCCTCTCTCTCCCTCTCCCCCTCCCCCTCCCCCTCCCCCTCCCCCTCCCTTCCCTCTATCCATTTCCCCTCTCCCTATCCATCTCCCCCTCCCCTTCCCCCATCCATCTCCCCCTCTCCCTATCCATCTCCCCATCTCCCTCCCTCCCTCTCCCTTCCTCTCCCTCCTCCATCTTCCTCCCCCTCTCCCTCCCCCTCCCCCATCTCCCACCCCCTTCTCTCTCAACAACCTGTGTGTATGTTTAACATTCCTGGTTCTCTTAGTGCTATGATGAGCTCAAGCTATGATGTGCTACACACAGGCTCACCTGGGGAGACATGACTCCACCAAGAATGCCTATATCATTTCCCCAGCTTTGACAATGTGAGTGCAAGATGTCACCATCTAAGAAGTTAGCCAAGGCTTCATGGGAACACTGTGACGTTGGTAAATCCTTGTGATTGTAAAAATTATTTCTAAGTTAAAAGAAATTAAAATGTATGTCCCTGGGGCCAGTGAGATGCCTCAGGGGTAAAAATGAGAGAGGCCAAACCTGGCACTCTGAGTTCAATGCCTGGAGCCCCTGTGGTGGAAGGAGAGAACCAACTCCTGAAAGGTTTCCTCTGACCTCCACATGCTCACTGTGGCATGTGCATCCCAAGTAAGTAAATGCGTGTATGTGTGCAACAGTACGTCCGGAATGGGACCAAATCTTGTTTGAACTCTTGCCACCTCTTAGTGCCACAGTGGTGTATACTTCTGCAGGTGTGTCCAACCTGAGATCCACAAGCTACAAGCATCCCAGGAGAGCTACAAGCAACACAAAATTGTAAACTTTTTAGGACATTGAGGTTGTGTGTGTGTGTGTGTGTGTGTGTGTGTGTGTGTGTGTGTGTTTTAAATAGCTTGATTGCATGGATCTCGGGCATAGGTTCTGTGGACGGTGGTGCTGCAATGGCAATATCAAAGGGCTGGGCACACCTGCTAGCATTTCAGAGGCCACAAAGCCCATGGGCCATGGCCAAGGTCAACAGGGCTTATGCTTCCTTTGATGGCCTCCTCACCCACCTGTCAGCCCCTAGACCTTCCCAAGGGGAAATTAGACCCTCTCCAGCTCTGTGTGGCTTCCCCTCTTCTCTTCCTCCTCTTCCACTGGACTTTGCTCAAGTGATCTGTCTTCAGAGAGGCCTCTATCAGCTGTTGACCTCAAAGACCCTTCAAAAATTGATGGACCAGGAGAAGAATGGACATGAGAGAGCTTTGAGCATAAATATCAGCTATAGCTCATCAATTCCAACACTTCGACCCAACCGAGCATCTTCACCACGTGGTATTATAGCAGGTTGGCATGCGATAATGCACAAATAAGAACTGCCCTCACGGATACTATCCAGCCTTCCTCCCTTTGAAGGTCCATGTCATCAGCTTGACAGAACCTTGGATCACTGGGAGGTGGATCTCTTGGGATGCTTGTAGCAGATTATCTAGATGGAGTGAACTGAAGTGGGCTCTGTGCCTCTGCCTGGCGTCCTGGATTGTGACAGGTGGAGACGGGGAGCCAATGGCGAGCATGCATCCATGGCTCTCTGCTTCCTGATTGTGGCTGCATGAGAGCAGCTGTTTGAAGGCCCTGAGCCTTGACTTCCTAACCATGAGGAACCTTGAACCTTAAACTGGGGGCCAGAACAAGTCCTTTCTCTGTGACAGTGCCTTTGTCAGAAGATTGAATCACAGTGACAGGAAAGGACATTTTCTTAAAAAAAAAAATTAAGACAGGGTCTCATATAACCTAAACTGGCCTTGGACTGTTGATCCTCCTGCCTCCACCTCCCAATACTGGAATTGCCAGCCTGTGCAGCTACTCAGTTTATGTGATGCTGAGGACTTTGTACATGCAACCATTCCACCAATCCTGTTCGCTCAGCCTCACCCTGATCTTTTCCTCCATCACGTTTGCTGTGATTGGCATCATCCTTCTGTTGGGGTTCGGTCTTTAAGATAAAAAGACTCTCTGCCTACAGCCCACGCTATCCTCAAAATTAGTCTTCCTAGGATGGCAGTGTGTGCTGCCATGGTCCACCTCATCCTTTCCTGTAAGTATGTCTTGTTTGGTGTCTGTTCTCAGCCCCACGTGTGTGTGTACATGCACCCACATGCTTGCAGGGCTCCTTACTGGGCCTAGTGACTTAGTGATGGCAGGTGTAATGACAGACTCTGGACCCTGTGCCTCCTGTGCCTGGCTTGGTGCCTGTCAGCACATGAACCATAAAGTCTCTGCCTTCCCCTTGTCTTGGCTAGAAGACAATGTCAATCCACATGCAGCTCCATTCACCTGGCAGCTGACGTAGTGTCACAGAAGTGATGAATACCAGTCATCAGACTGGACCTGCTCTAGAAGCCACTCTAGGCTACAAGGTCCCAGGCTCAGAGCACAGACATCTCCTAAGTGAGGTGTTGAAAAATACATGCCATGAGACCAGCGTGCTGAGCATGGAGAGCGGAGGGAGCCTGCTCCACACATAGGGAGTTGAGAGCCAGAATCCAAACCACAGACATGTTGGAGCCGCAGAGGAAGATGAAGGAGCCCCTGGTGCCTTGAAGCAGGTAGGAAGAGGCAGGACAGGGGCTTGGGACCCACTCCAGGAAAGAGAGATGCCTCAGAAAGATTTGCCCAAGACTTTGTGAGAAGCTGTGATTTAGGTCTGAACGACATCACACTTAGAAGAAATGACAAGACTGGGGAGCGACCAAGCATCATCACCCAAAGGTCAAGGCTCCTGGGGGTGTGGAGGAGAGACCCAGGCTTAGCTTCACCTTTTCATTCACGCAATCTAGAAGCAGAGGCAGGAGAATTGCTACACAGTGAATAACAAGACTAACTAATGAGTACCGGGTCATCCTGAGGTACCTGTCAAGACCCTGCGTCAAAAAGAAAAAAGAAAAAGGACCCCACAAGATGTGAAAGGAAGAGTAAGAAGCAACCATATATTTTTTAAACCCTTTAAGAGTAGAGCTGGAGGGATTTTCTGGAGGACTTGATGTAGGGTAGGAACTAGAGAAAGCAGGTCAAAGCTCACCCAAGGGTCCTGCATATAAAACAGGCAACACTGCTTTGGGATGGACTCAAACAGTGAACATGTAGGTGGGGGAGCTCCTGAGTGGGGGAGCTCCCAGCTGAGGAGTGAAGAAGCTAAAGACTGCTGCACTGTGGAGAGGCCCAAGCACAAGCATGGACTTTGATCCCAGCCCAGAACAGGCAGGGACAGCCTCGATTCCCAGCTCATAAGAGATGACCAGAGAACATTGTCATCGGACAGAGCAACATGGAGACACAGAGGATGTGAGACCAATGGATTGGCCAGCAAGCGACCACTGAGGTGGTGCAGGATCCAGACCTGGGACCCAGAGGGCTAACCAGAAAAACACTCCCCAGCTCAGTGTGTCTGTCATCCAGCACTTGGAAGGTAGAGACAGAAGGACTACAAGTTTGAGGTCATCTTGGGCTACAGAAGGAGTGAAAAGCCAGCACAATCTAATAGCACCACCCTGTTTCAAACCAAGGGAAGGAGTGTAGCTTAGTGGTAGAGTACTTACCTGGCATGCACAAGGTCCTAGGTTCAGTTCCAGCAACCACAAGCAAAGAAAAAAAAAGTGTTCCTTTGAAAAGAGAGGGAGCAACTGTGTTTAAGGTCACCTACAAGAGCAGCACACAGACCCTACCTGTGGCAGCATGGGCCTCCTGGGAGCACACAGGAGCATCTCCTGTGGGGAAAAGACGCTCTGAGAGCGGAAGAAGGATTTGAACTAGGAACGGGTAACTCTGCGAAAAGAACAAAATATGTTGGTAGCCAGAGAGACACGGGACCAAGATTGGAGAGACTTCCTCTTTAAATGATGGAAGTAACAGCAAGTTACAATGAGCTTGGGGAGGGGCAGGGTGGGGAGAGGCACTGTTAGGGCTAGGGGTGGACCGGGATGAACAAGGAAGAAAGAGTTTTTGTGTTTTGAAGAGGCTGGCAGAAGGCAGGAACATCAGGCTGGGTAAGAAACTGCGTTGCCTGAAAACATCTGCTAGTTTCCTGCACTGATCAAACACTAACTTTTCCAGCTAGGGACCTGAGCATAAGTCACACTTGGTGAATATTTGTTAATAGATTGATTTTTCGAGAATGAGCCCTATTGAACACACTAGGGTCGTTGATAATTGGCAAGGTCATCTCTTTACATCTACCAGGTGAGCCAGAATCCATACAATCCATTCGCCCCTCCCCCCACCCTACCTATACCACAGACTCGTCTCCACCTCAATTAGCACCTCAGAATCGCTGAGGCCTGAATTAATGAGATTTCTCCGAGCTCACGGCTCCAGATTAAAATCGATGCCTCACCTAAATGGGAGTTAATGAAAAATAGTTTGGCACAACAGAGACTAACTTGAAGGCCTGCTGGGCCTCCCGCTCTCCAAGCATTGCTCAGTTCTAGCCCATCATGACTTTGCAAACCATGCAGCCAGTGCCATCCTGGGGGGAACTGAACCCACTGTTGTCAAAACTAGGGTCCTCCACAGTAGGCTTGTCAGACAAAAGTGTACCCCTGCCATGGGAACTTATAGACACCACTGTGTGGTCACAGGCATCCCAAGAGAGAGCAAAGAATGAAGCTCTGTGTGTGTGTGTGTGTGTGTCCACTGTGTGGTCACAGGCATCCCAAGAGAGAGCAAAGAATGAAGCTCTCTGTGTGTGTGTGTGTGTGTGTGTGTGTGTGTGTGTGTGTGTGTGTCCCTTCCTCCCTCTCTCTTTCTCCCCCTTCTTTTAGACACAGCTTCAATATGTAGTCCAGCCAGACTTCTCCTCCTGCCAGAATTTGGGGATTCCAAGGGCAGGCGCAGCCCATACCTATCAAGCTCTAGGACACTGACATCACAGACCCAAGGAGCATTCTAAGGATCAAGGGCTTCAGGACACTGCCCTATAAGCAACGGAAACCAGCTCTTCAAAATGGCCAAAGGGATACTCTTTTTATAATGTCACACATACCACACCAAGATACCACCAGGGATGGGAAAGGCAGGGGCTGAGCAGCTTCTAGCAGAGACAGGAACCCTTCTATCTCCGCTGCGTGCAACCTCATCACAGCCATGAGACTCTGACACCATCGCAGCCACTCCCTTAAGCATATCTACGCATCTGTGTGTGTGTGTGTGTGTGTGTGTGTGTGTGTGTATACATATGCATGTGTATAAGTACACATTCATGTGTGTGTGTGCAGTCATGAGTACCCATGTACGGTATGTATGTAGTGGCCAGAGGTCAACATCGCTGCTCTTCCTTTCTATATTTCTTCTGGTATATGTACATGTTGTTCTGTGTATCCACACATGCATGTGTTATGATGTATGTGGAAGGGTATGTGCACCTGATAATGTGGGTTTGTGCGCGTCTTCCTCAGTGGTTTCCCGTCTCTACCTTATAAGACAGAATCTCCATTGCCTCAGAAGCTCATTGATTCTGTCCAACTGGCTGGCCAATGAGCTTCAGGAGCCTTCTGTCTCTGAACTCCCACCTTGGGGATCACAGCTGTGAGTAACTGCCTTTCTACATGGGTCCTGGGGACCTGAGTCTATGTGACTGCCAGCACATCTTCCCTAGAGCCTCTTTTCACTTTTGTTCTTGTTGTTTGTTGTTGGTTGGTTGGTTGGTTGGTTGGTTGGTTGGTTGGTTGGTTGGTTTGCTTTTGAGCTGCCTTTCCTAGAGTCCTTAGCAAACACCATTTTGAGTCTCAAAGGTCAAGACATTCACCCAACACAAACCAAAGCACAAGATGGCCAGGACTAACCATCAGTCAGAATTCACACCTGCCTGGGGATTACAGCTTCACCCTTCTGCAGGCCCTGTGTGAAGGGGCCATCCACCCAAGCAAGCAATTCCTGCTGGGGCAAGAGCCCTACATTCCACAGTGAGCATCTCGCAGGACCCTTCCTACAGGAAGGGGCCAAAGTTTTGAGAGTCCTGATGTGGCCAGAGACCCATCTTTTCACTACAGATTGGTGTCTCCATATGAGATTTCGTTGTCCCAATGTGAGCACCAGGGCCAGAATGGGATGCCGCAGAACCTGTCGTACCCAAAGAGGCATGGAGACCTCTGAGAAGCCCGATTAGGTAGTGTTTCTGTAATCCCCACATGAAGGCCTAGAGACAACAAAATCCAAATTCACAGTTAATCGTGGCTGCAAAACCCAAATTGTCACACAGCTTGGAGAGCTAAACCCTGGACAGATGGCAAGTCAGGCACACAAAAACAAACTCTGTGTGGCATTGGGGGGACGTTGCCAAGGGACAAAAGAGGTGATGGTTTTATTCAAACTCAGAATCTGTACCCAGCTGTGCCTCCAGCCAGCACATTCTAATGCAAGGCCAGCCAAGGCCACCAACACAGCAGCCATTTTTCTTTGCCAGTGAGGCCTGAGGAATGACCCTGGAGACAGAAGTAATGGAACACAAACAGCTGTGTTCCCACCCCACCCCAGAACCTTAGGAACAGACCAGCCTTAGCAAGAGAGTTTATTTTCCCTCAGCCTCCAGAGGATCACCTGATGTTGCCACCAACACAGATTATTTTGCATCGGGCTCCCTCCCTCCTCGTTCCATCCGCTCTCTCAGCACCTGAACCAACGTCACTGACCTTCACGGGGAATGGCAGATGTCTGGCAGGAGGAGACCTGTGTTGCCTGCTCATGCCCTGGCTAAACCAGTTACCAGTCAAAACTTCAATATCCTCTCGTCTGGCACCAACTTCAAACATGCTCTGTGGGGCTTCCGAACAGGGTTTATGTTCAGTAAAAGGACCCTGCAGCGGCTAAGCCAATGCCCCAGGGCAGAGACACAACGAGGGCAAGGTCCCCTGAACGTTGTGAGCAGTGTACACAGCAGTATACAGGGAAGTCTCATGCTCCCAGGAATTCCTAGAGGCCCACACCTTCACACCAGGAGCCAGCACTGTATGTCACCTCCACACCTGTCCCTTTGTCCTTTGCTGACCTTGTCATGCCAGCCAAGTACTTGCTCTGACTACCCTGCCACCCCAAACCGCATCCACCAGTGCCTGCCCTCCTGTGGGTGTAGGAAAGTGACTCTGTCAGCCTCGGGACTCTTTCTCCAGGCCTCGTGCAAAACCTCCAAGCAAAAAGAACCTCTTCCGCCCCCACAGCCTTCTGAGCCGCGCTGTTTTGGTGAGACAGGATGTTCATGGCCGATGTGTTCCTCTGCATATGCACAAGGGTATTTGCCTATCATTTGTTTGCTCTGCATAAGATCTCCACACACAACTGGTGATTTGTCTCTCTAAAACAGATGCCCCAGACTTCTTTCTTCCTCTCTCCCTTTATTAAACCCAACATCTGGCCCTCTGTGTAGAGGCGCCATCCTGCAGCAGGCTGTGAGGGGCAGGAAAGGAGACATGGTTGAGGGAACAGAGTTTAACCCTCAAGCTCCAGTCACTTTTCTGGGGACCCTGGGCAGACTTCACTCTCCCTGCAGCTCAAATCCCTTCTTGACAAAATGGCCAATCTACTCCCTCCTTGCTTGCCCATTGGGGAAGAAATGGGGACTCAAAAATGGTTTGAAGCTTAAGGACTGAGACACAAAACCCTGAGTACCAGAAACATGGCACCATCGGGCCTCTCTTAGAAGAATCTGGATAAGGTTGTGTCTCCTCTGTTTGATTTCAGTGACTCCGAAGAGTTGGACAAAGTGACCCTAACAGTAAATGTAACTACTGGCAGGCAATGGCCTCAAACCCACTGCAGGCTCAAGGATGTGCCAAGCTTGCTGCATTTCCTCAAGGCCCATCACATTTAAGCCGGCTGCATAGCATCGCACAGCCAGAGAGTAGTCTCACACCCACGTCCAGGCCTGGCTGAGTGCTACCCTCATGTTACTGAGCGTCGAACAGCCTCCTTCCCTCTCTAAGTCTCCATTTCCCTTCCTGCCAAGGGAACACAGGAGCAGGGGGCTGGAGGTTGCTAAGCCCTGTCTTGCTGGGGTGAAATCTCAATAGCTAACTTCAAACTCTTCTCGGGACCTATCAGTGGCCCTGCTTCCTGCTGCTTCCTGCTGCTTCCTGAGGCTTCCTGGCTGTGCAATCTTCTCCTGCTGTGGGATGGGCCAGGATGAGGGTATTGCTTCCTGCTGCTCAGCTTACAGCTCCCAATTCAGATGATACTTGCTTCTGATAGGCCATCAAGGGAATGAAGGCAAGATGCTGGGGAAGGGCTTAACCCCCCTCCTCATTTTTTATAGTCCTTCACCTTCCCAGATTTCAATTCGCAACCCTGTTGTCAAGGCAACACTAGGTTTCTCTTTCTGCATTCTAACGGCTCAGTGGAAGTAACCATAGCAACAAGAATACCTTGTGCTTTAAAGCCACTGAAACCCCGCCCCGAGCCCCCCCCCCCGCCCCCCCCCCAAAGCTTCAGGACTTTACCTTACATTATGTTTGGGCAACTTTTACCACAGCAGTAGTACCTGCTTGGTGCCCAATAAGCCTAATGAGTGATATCTGCAATAGTTAGCTTTTGCCAAGTAACAAACAACCCCAAAGCCTCATAACCTCAGACAGTTAGCATTTCTCCTATCTCTGAAGGTCAGCTACATGGTCCCTCTGGGGTCAGCTACACACACAAGTGTAACTCTGCTGAGCCACCCATCTTGGCAGAGCTCTTAGGTATCTGATTGTGGGCTAATACCTTACAATATCAAAATTCTCTCCCCCCAAAAAAGTTTTCATGCTAAGCAGCTGGCCCAGGCTCTTTCGGCCAAAGGCAAGAGGTTCATGGAGAGCGGCAGAGGCAGGGAGGGCATTCAAACAGGCTGAAGTCCACAGGTATGGAGATGTCTTGGTAAAACATCTGTCACGTGCCTCAGTCAAGACAGTCCTAGGCCTGGACTGCTAAAAGTAGTAAAGAGACAGAATCCACTGTTGGAGAAAATGGAGGTCTGAGGTGGGAGGGAGGTAGAGGGTTACTAATGTCTTCTTAGACATCTTCCACGTTAACTTTGATGGTTTTGAGGAGGCCCGTTGCCATCTGCATGGGACCCAAGTTCAGTAGCCACAGAGCAGCCTTGGTAAAGAGGAAGCAGAAGTTTAGGGATTCTCGGCTTTCTCATCTCTTCTAGAGAAAGTGTTTCAGGCTTCCAGTTCCTCATGAGCAGTGGTTACTTCTGTGTGAGCTAAACAGTCCATTTGAGCCATAGACTGAGAACACAGTCCCCACTCACCCCCAGGGAAAGGACACAGAGTGCCAGAGGACATCATTCCCACCACCACCAGCCAAGACATAGACCCAGGACCCCAGCCTAGGATAATGGTTGATTTGTCAAGAAGAGGAACCAGGGATAGCTGAGAAGGTTAACCATTTTCCTCTGGTAAAATGCTGGCAATTAGCCAGGCAGTGGTGGCACATGCTTTTAATCCCAGCACTCGGGAGGCAGAGGCAGGTGGATTTCTGAGTTTGAGGCCAGCCTGGTCTACAGAGTGAGTTCCAGGACAACTAGGGCTACACAGAGAAACCCTGTCTCAAAAAATAAATGAATAAATAAAACAAAACAAAAAAACAGAAAATGCTGACAATTTTTAGGGTTCTGTCAAAACTATTTAAAAAACAAGTTTTAGTGCTGAGAATGGACCACAGTTGGCAGAGTGGCAACCTAAGGGGATGAGACCTGGGCTTGTTCCCAGGACTGCATAAACTAGGTTTGCTGCTGCCTGTAATGGCAGCACTTTGAGACAGAGACAGGAAAATTAGAAGTTCAAGGTTATCCATGGCTACATAATGAGTTCAAGGCCTGCTTGGATAACTGAGAACCTATCTGTTTGTTGTGTTGTGTTTTGTTTTGTTTTGTTTTGTTTTGTTTTGTTTTGTTTTGTTTTGTTTGAGTCAGGGTCTCCCTGTGTAGTCCTGGCTGTTCTAGAACTCACTCTGTAGAACAGATTGGCCTCCAACTCAAAGATCCGCCTGCCTCTGCCTCTCGACTGCTGGGATTAATGGTGTGTGCCACCACAACCCAGCAAGAACCTGTTTTAAAAATAAATAAATTCTTAAATGAGTAAAAACCTGAGACACATCAACAGTCCTAACCCTAGGCTGAGATTACAAAAACCATCCTCCTCTTGGCCATGAAGTTGTCTCCTTCCCCTGACTGTGGAGGCCCACTGGTCTCCAGGAGCCAAGCTTCACGCCTGCATGAGACATACCAGCAGCCCGACAGTGTGCTGAAAGCCATGATACTTTACTGTTTGCTTCCCACAGCACCGGGACCAACCTCAGTTTATAAAGTTTAGCTTCCTGTTATTATCCCAAGATTCTTATGACGGCAAGTGACAGGAATCAACTGACCATTTCTGATCAACTCAGGATCACTGGGTTCCTTCCCGAAGACAAATGTAGTTACGGCCTCAGTATGTCTTCCCAGTGCTTGAACAACCAACTAGAGAATGAAGACGGTGAGAGAGAAGATGCTTGTTGCTCGAGCACCAGAGAGTTGGGACCACCATGGAGTTTCTCTGAAGCCCTTGAAAACTGACATATCTTGAGTTCACGACCATCCTACAGAATGGGACCTACCTCCAAAGACAAATGGGCTCAGAAGATGGCTTTGACATGCAAGAATGAGGATCCGAATTTGGATTCCCAGCACCGGCTTTTAAAGCCTGGCAAGAGAACGCATGCCTCTAATCCCAACACAAGATTCTGGGAGAACTTGCTGGCCAGTCAATGTAGTCACATGACTGTCTCCTTGCAACTAAAGTGAAGATCAGCTGAGAGAAACATTCAGTGTCAATCTACTCTGACCTACATGGCTCCCCTAGACACACACACACAGACACACACAGAGATACACGCAGAGAAACACACACAGACCAATTAAAAAACAAAAAGTCAATAACTTCAAGAATGACCCTCAGTGCCCCCTGCTTCCAGCAGGACAAAGCCTCTGTCTGACATCCTGTGCACAGCCATACTCTAAGAGGCAAGCTAAGGGTTAAGCATCTTCTCCAGGGCAGGATCCACCTGCCTCTTCAGCCTGTACCCTGTCACCCCCCCAACCCCCCCATCCCACCCCCTGTTCCCTGTGCGTCAGCGATTGTCTGCCATTTGGCCTTCACAAAGGCAAGTACCCTGTAGCCTTTCAGAATAAGCCATGAAATCTGCTCTGAAGCCTCTGCCCCCAGCTGCTGTGGCTTCCTCTCTAATCCCACATGACTCATCCACTTTAAAATTCCCGCTTTCCACCCACTTCCTGAAATGTCAGGAGCCGCCTGTCACCACATAATCAAGTTTCTAGTACCCGGTTTGAAAACCTTCTTTTTTTTTTTTTTTTTTTAATAAAAAAGGTGATTGTTTTAAACAGAAGTAGAAGAAAAAAAGAGGCGTCTCACAGCAAAAAAATGACAACCCAGGAAGAGCAAGCAGACGCCAGGGACAGACAAGATACACGAGGCTGTCCGCATGATTTCCCTTTATTAGTTTTTAAAGTAACTTGCAAAATGGAACCAGGGACCGACGAGGATTCATTTCCGTTGTCTCAGTGGCGTGTGAAAAACAGTGGCTCAAAACTGTCACCCCGAGTAACCCAAGAACAGCTTCGCTTCTTATCCCAGACTTAATAAGATAAATCCTTGTCTGATGCGTGTTAATAAAAGCAGCTTTTTATGAAATATCCTTCAGATCGGCAACAAGTTCAACGGTCACAAAGTTGACAAAGAAGCAATATGTCAAAATTGATTCATTGCCTGCATTTTTAATGCTTTTAGATCATTTCCTAATTCACAAACCCGCTGGTTTGCCATGGCAAGGCTCCATTTTTGTCTACATTTGATATGAGGAAATTGAACCCATCAAGAAAATAGGAGGTTGGGTCACCGCGTGGGTCAGGGAGTAGGCGATTGGCTATTTCAGTAAACAATTTGCTTTCAGCTTGGTCTAAAGCTTTTTCTCTCCCAAAGTTTCATCTGCTGCTTGTTGTCTGGTTGGGGGGGAGGAAGGTACTTGTTTTTTGCCTTTTTGTAGGGATAGGCTTTTGTTGTTGTTGTTGTGGTTGTTTTACTTATTTATTTTTTTTAATACAGTTTCACCATGGATCCTAGACTGGTCTAGAACTCATTATAGAACTCAAGATTGACTTTGAACTTAAAACTCTCCTGCCTCCGTTCCCCAAGTTCTGGAGTGGAAGGGCTGCCCCACGGAGCCCCACTGCCTGTCTGTGACATAGGTATAACTGTGACCTTGTTGTACTCCCCAGGTTGTCCTTTCATATGGGTCTGGAATCTCTGGTAGCGAATCCCGGGGTGAAGAGAGATGTGAAGCTTGGTAATTTCTCCATCCTTTTCAGCATTCCCCCTGACACTGACAGTATGTGGAAATGACAGAAGAGAGTTATCCCTTTTGGAGATGGGGTTGAAGTTGGATGGGGGGCCTTGCCACCTGTCTGTCTCATTAGCCACACCATGAGTAATTTGCACGTGCATATTTGTGATTTTATTCAGTGCCTTCTATAATCCCACATTTGTCAATCTGACGACCTTCAGCAAACTCTTCCTGCTAGCTTCCTCTCTTGACTTGGTACCATTTTCCCCACCAAGACAGCGGGGGGGAGGGGGGGCACAAAGAGATGGAGCACCTTAAACCCCATGAAGGCAGGAAGCTATCTATCACTAGCTCCCTAGGGTTGGCTCTGGGGTGGGAGGCTTCAAAGTCTGTCTCGGCCTCAGCTCAGAAAGCTTCATGCCACTCTTGGAGGCCAAATGATGATTAACATTCTAAATCTTACAAGATCCTGGGATATAGAGTTCCAAGCATCCTGGAGCCACAGCTACTCATTGGCACTTCTCAGCAGGCTGAAAGTCATAGAGGGGTGGGCTCAGAAGAGTTCACTCAAAGCCTACATCTCATATGCAACCATGGGGGCAGGGGTTGGAGTAGACGGAGCATCTGGACATCCGTCCTAATGACAATGAGATCTCAGCTCCCTCACAACATTCCCCAGCACCAGCTCGCATCAGTCAACCTCTGTAGAACATAAGGAGCAACCATTTCATGTGAGATACAGCACTAAGACAATTAGAACATGTGACCAGCTTCGGGTATCTTAGCCTTTCTAACACCCCCATATACAAACCTTTTCTGCTAGACCTTGGAAAGATTCTCCCAAGGCATGCACACACACACACACACACACACACACACACACACACACACACACATACCACACACAATGCTTTAATCATCATGTGCCTCTAGAATGTACCCAGGCCCATTCTAACTTCTTCGTACAAGCAAATTAATCTACAAGATGAATGTGGCTACCCCTATTCCTAAAAACAAAGACTTGGAGGTTTATCGGTTGTCAAGGCAACAATAGCAGTTTTCTCTCTGACTCCTTAATGCCTAGATTTATGTTTCCATAGTTACAAGAAATCCCTAGTTCTTCAAGGTATCAAATATTGGCCTACTGGAAGTTCCAGAGGCGGGATTGTGCCCATCCACTCCTCACCTTGGGAGCTCCTGGCTCTTTCCCATCCTGGGGTCCCTTGGAACTTGGCAGAAGCTTCTCTGGTTAACTGTTCAAGCCATGCAAGGAATTCTGGGGGTCAGGGAATAGAAAGGACCTAGAACACGATACTGTCAAGATGCCTACTGTGACCCACAGTGCCACAGAGAATTCTGCAAACAGGTTGTCCCATAGGATCCAGGCATAGCTTTGGTCTCAGAAAAGAGTCCCAGAATCTCTAAGATATTGCATCAAGACTTCAACCCCCCAAATTCATAACCTTTATGCGTAAGGCATAGGAGTCTCCTCCAGGGTTAATTCCTATGGTTTTAAAGGATTTTGTTTAGGCTAACTGATTAGCAAACCATGTTTGTGCACATGTGTAGTACTGCGAATAGAAGCTGTACTAGACAATCTTGCTGAGCTACATCTCTGGCCCTCTTCTCACTTTGATTTTAAAGAGTCTCACTAAGCTGCCTAAGCTGGTTTTAAACTCACTTCCCAGCCCAAGATGGTCTTCAACATCTCATCCTTGGTCCTCCTGCCTCAGACTCCTGAATAGCTGGGATTATGGGTTTTTGCCAAAGCATAGCAAAATAAGTTTTCTTCCCTTCTTTTAAAACGTGTTTTGTTCTTTTGTTTTTTGTTGTTGGTTTTTTTTTCCCCTGAGGCAGTGCTATCCATGCCAGGGTTGACTCAGTAAATAGATGAAGAGTATATCGCTCTGGCAAAGTAGAGATTAGTCATTGAATGTGTGTTTGTATGAGAATGCATGTGTGCATGCATATTCATGTATGTACTTGTGTGTGTATGTGTGTGCACAGGTGATAAGAAGGGACCCAAACTATGAAGCAGTAATCCTGTCAGAAAAGGGGAGATTTGGGAAAATGAGCACAGCATCCTTCTAGCCAAGAAGCTATTGGCTACCTCAAGCTTCTGGAGGAGAGGAAGTCCATATGAATCCATCTTCCGTCAGTGGCGTGAACTAGGTATATCAGCCATACCCCAGGGCAGGCCCAGGCTAAGGGAGAGTCGGTCAGTACCAATCAGATACCATGCTGTTTTTGTTTAATTCCGTGTGTGTGTGTGCATCTGTGTGCATGTGTGTATATGTGTGTGTGTTTTCTTTCATTTTGTTTTGTTTAGAGGGTTAAAATGTTTTAAGAGAATAAGTGTTGAAGTTGGGTGGGTAGAGAAAGTTGGAGAAGACCTGGGAAAATCTGGTAGAAGAAAGATTATGACAAAAATATAGTGAATGAAATTCTCAAAAATATATATTGAACCATCTTTAAAAAAAAATAAAATTGAAGATAAGGTATGGCCAAGATGAGACACCTAGACAGAAATAGTACATTGCAAGGTGCACACTCAAGTTCTGAAGGTCTCCCTAGTCACCTTAAGAAGAGTTGTGGTCACCCTTTGGGATGTGAGGAAGGGACTGAACTGGAGTTGTGGTAAGTGTGGCAGGTAGAGGGGACGCAGATATAACCATCGTGCTTGGCAGTCAGCTATGTCAAGTACCACAGACTAGGAGGCCAGAGAATCTTTGTGCTGTGAATCTGCAAGGCTGGAGTTAGAAGCCAAGGCCCCTTATGAGGTTGGGAGAGGCGAATCTGTCCCAGGCCTGGTTTCTCTACGGCAGGGGCCTTCCTGTTCGTGTGTTTTCTCCTGAATAGCTATTTATTCAAACGCCTCCTCTCAAAAGTTTTTCCGTATATGTATTATTTGTGTTGTGTGTACAGAAGTCAAAAGACAACATGCAGGAGGGGTCAGTTTCTCTCCTTCCACCATGTGGGTCTGTGGTGTTTTGAATGAGACTGTCTCTCATAGGCTCTAGCATTTGAATATTTTGGTCTGCCTCCGGTGGCTTCACTGAGAGTGGACTGTGAGCTGTCTAGTTGGCTTTCTCGGCTTCCTAATAGGGGGTTCAAGATGTGATCTCTCAGCTTTCTGTCCCAGCCACCACACATATCTTTGCTTTGCTATCATGGACTCTGGCTCTCTGGAACCAGAAGCCCAACCATAAACTTTCTCTTCTATAAATTCCCATGTTCACGCCACGGTGTTGTTATCGCAGCTATAGAAAAGTAACCAACATGGGACCCAGAGACCGAACTCAGTCATGAATGTTGTCAGCAAACACCCTTACCCAGTGAGCACTCTCACATTCTCCAGCAAACTCCTCCCTGTTATGAAGACTCCTACCACCCCCAGGCATGGGCTAAGACTCATCCTCGGCTTAACTAAATCCATCTGCAGTAACTCCTGGCCCAATAGTGTTGCCTTTTAGAGTGTGCGATTAGATAACTGAAATCTGGTCTCCACACGTGGGTGCCTGGCTATGAGGCAGAACAATCCTTCAAACATGTGAGAAGGATGTTGGCCAGCGTCAAATGTCACAGAGCTGGATTGAACATCTCAATCCTAGATCTCAGTCAGAGCCTAGGAAACCACTGGCTAGCCCCCGGTGTCCTGCATTCAGGGATAAAGATGGCCCTAAAACCTCATGGGAAGGGCTGTTTGTGGGGAGGCAGGCAGGAAAGTCCTCAACAGAATGAGATCTGGATGTGGCCTGGGGCAAAGCAAACTAAAAACTGTATACCAGATTGAGAAAGCACAGAAACAAGTCAGTCTTTTATTTATTTAAAAAAAAAACTGTTTTGTTTTCCATGTAATTTTTCATAATAGATATTACCAAGTCTGAAGAAACCACTGGGAAAACAACAAAATAGCTCTCCATGTATCTCCCACCCAGCTTCAGTGATTTCCCCCCCAGTGGCTTACCAACAATCTTATCTACACAACTTTTTTCTTGGAGGCTTTTTAAAAACTATTTTGAATTTACTTATTATTCTTTTACAGTTCCATCTATGCATGCATGCATAATACATACACACACACACATACATACATACATACATACATACATATATACATACATACATACATACACACACACACACATACATACATACATACATACATACATACATACATACATAATGTGTGTTGGTCATTTGCATCCCATTACCCTCTTTCCCCCCTCCCCCCGCCTCCCTATCCCATGATCCTCCTCTTCCTCTCAGTGAACTTTACTTCCTAGTTGTCCTGTTGTGTGTGCTTGTCATTAGTGATACTCATGTGACAAGCATGGTAGGGATTTTTTTTTTTACTTATATGAAAAACTTGACAGTGGCCCTGAAGAAAAACAATGTCCCACCCCTGCAGCAACCCTTACCTGGTAAGTTGACCATGGAAAGGATGCTGGCCTCATGGGCCCCTCCCCCATCCGAGATGGACCGCTGATGGACCGGGTCTTGTGTGTGCTGGTGACCACTGATGCTGTCAGTCCCTGCCTGCAGCAGCCATGCCACACGTGGAGGAAGGCACTGCCTCCACCCACCAGCTCTTATGTTCTTTCTGCCCCCTCTTCCACCATGTCCCCGCATTCTGGAAGAGGAGATACGTACCCTGTTTAGGGATAAGCATCTAAACCCCGGAGCTTTTTAAAGTAAGGCCCAAGAGGCAAACCAGTTTCTCTATCATTCCACCTGAGTCCATCTCCACTCACTGAAGACAGTGACGGTGCGATGGTTGTGACATGTCTATACCTAGTGAGATGAGCTTGGACTGTGGCTGATGCCTGCGTAGGGGAGCTTCCCCCACCCCACCCCCCACCCTGCGCCCGGCCCGGCCGATGGGAAAACCTTCTTGCTGCTGTTCACCTCCTCGCTTCCTCTGTGGGCTCAGTTCATTCACGGTGTTTCATTGATGTGTCTCTTACTCAGAGACCTCTTCCTCCCCGGTGGTTTGGTTTGCTTTGGTTTGTTTTCTGGTTTACACTCCATGCCTGTGCATCCTTCCAGAGCCCCAAATTCTAGACAGGGAGAACTGCTCCTCTGTGGCACCATTTCCCCCAGCTCCACTCTGCGTCCTATCCCCAGCACTGGTGTGATACGCTCCACAGACTAAAATTCATTCAAGTTTGTCTCCCCTAAAGAACATAACTAGTGCTGAGTGAGCACGGCGACATGTAGTCCTGTAATCCCAGCACCCAGGAGCCTGAGGCAGGGAGATCTTGAGTTCTAGGTGAGCTTGGGCTACACAGCGAGACCCTGTCTTGAAAGGAACGAAAGGAGGAAGGAAGAGAAGAAGGAGGAAGGGGGAGATAGAAGGAAAAGCCGATGAGAGGAGAAAAGAGATTCCAGAAGGCGCTTTGTGTTGCTATCACAGCCCATCAGCAGGGGCCCTAATGGACGCACACCTCCCACCAGTGTTGCTCAGGTGGCTCCACCATTCTGGCGATGCCACTTAGAGCTCTCCATTAACTTTGCACCTTGTGGTGTGAACGGCATCAAAGGAACGTTGCCCAAAGGGGCAGGTTCATTAAAGGCAGCACGCGCCTATTGCTGCAATTATATCGATCCTCCCCCACCCGTTGCCTATCGTCTGTTTGTAAAAGGACATCCCCCTAATAACCTCTTACCAGGATGCGACTGGTAAGAAAGATAGCCTGGGAACACATCTGTGGCCTCCTAAAACATTCAATGAGTTCTTACACTTTTAGTATCACTTTAATCATAATTTATTTGTTTCAAAGAAGCGTAGTTATTATCTTCTTTGTGGCTCAGATTTTTCCCACCCTTGGCCAGTGGGGACAATGACTAGCAATGATTCTGTGTCCTTGGGTAAATCCCTTGCTTTCATCAGTGGGATAGGAAATGGTATATCTAGACAGGCACAAGTCAACACAATAAGGATTCACACACACACACACACACACACACACACACACACACACACCACCTACCAAAAGGTTCCAGTGGGGAAGTGGGATATGAGTGGTAAGTGGGAATCACTGGGGAATCCTTATCTGTCCTTGTTTTTGCGTCTTAATCCCCAACATCTTTGTCCCCACAGCAATAGATCCAAAGACTGTCTTTGCTCAGGGTCTCTTGGTTGGCAAATGTCACCAGTCACCTCTAGACCTCCACTGCCTTGTCTGCAGATCACTCAGACACAGGGCCCTGGGTTAATGAAGGTAGTCATCTGTCCCCTACTCTCAGGCCAAGCCACATTCTCCTAGACGCTGGGCAGAGGAGTTTACTCGAAGCTGTGAAGCTGAGGCTCTAAAGCACGCGGCTTTCCAAGAGAAAAAGTCAAAACAACATCAAGCCATCCTCTCAGCCAATCTTAGTGAGTGCTGGCACAGAGGGACACTCATGAGCAGGGAGGGAAACTGGCTCTCATAGCCCTCCAGAATGCCTCTGGGCTCTGAGTAGGGCCTGGGGGTTTTCAAGGTCACTTCACAGTGCAGAGGCCAGTGCGGGCACAGCATTGTCCAGCTCTGCAACAGGAGTTCATCTGTTCATACGGAGGAAAGATTTTGCTGGTGGAACCCCCACATCCAGTGACCCCTAAATCAGGGAACTTCTTAAACTTCCACTGTCAGCCCCTTTTCCCCTGAGAATCTTTTTCTAAGTATCAGTTTTACAAACCAAATATTTACTGACAACCAAATCACATATAGATTCATTTAGACTATTTTTTTTTATTATTTTTAGTTAGGTGTATGTCTGTGTGTCTGTGTATGTGAGTGCAATACCCATGGATGCTGGAAGTGGATGTTGGATCCCCTGGAGCTGGGGTCACAGCAAAACCAAACCCATTCTTCTACAAGAGCAATAAGCACTCTCAGCCACGGATCCATCTCTCTAGCCCCAAGGAATTTATTCAAAGCAATTATTTGGCATAATTTAAGTTTACCACTTATTAAAGACCCAAGCAAACTTGCATGCTAATGAGATGGGTATGCTTGTTTATTTTTCCTAAATTATTAAATCTCAGCTGGCAGTGGTGTCAGGGCACAGCTTTAATCCCAGCACTTGGGAGGCAGATGCAGGCAGAAGTTCAGGATCAAGCCCAGCCTGGTCTATAGAATGAGTTCCAGGATAGGTAGGGCTAGACAGAGTAACCTTGTCTTAAAAAGACCCAAAATGACGACAACAACAACAACAACAATAATAATATAATGATTTAAATATCTATCAGAATATTTAATCCTGAAGGACATATAGCATGTTCAATGTTTTTAAGAATGAATGGATATTTTGATTTTATAATCAGCAATTTATAGTCAGCTATTAAATTCAACCACACTGCTTTGATCAAGTATATAGTCTAAAGTAGAAGAAGCATATTTAGGGCCATTTGAGAAATTATTAGAAATTTTGTCCTAATACCAGCCTCTACAACCTAGGCTATCTCTGGAACACAGCCTCTGTGCTCTCAAAAACATTTCCCAAAAGATATCACCTCAGTGATGGTGATGCTGGTCTCTTCTTCTTTTTTTTTTTTTAATTAGGTATTTTCCTCGTTTACATTTTCAATGCTATCCCAAAGGTCCCCCATACCCACCCCCCCAATCCCCTACCCACCCACTCCCCCTTTTTGGCCCTGGCGTTCCCCTGTACTGGGGCATATAAAGTTTGCAAGTCCAATGGGCCTCTCTTTGCAGTGATGGCTGACTAGGCCATCTTTTGATACATATGCAGCTAGAGATAAGAGCTCCGGGGTACTGGTTAGTTCATAATGTTGTTCCACCTATAGGGTTGCAGTTCCCTTTAGCTCCTTGGGTAATTTCTCTAGCTCCTTCATTGGGGGCCGTGTGACCCATCCAATAGCTGACTGTGATCATCCACTTCTGTGTTTGCTAGGCCCCGGCATAGTCTCACAAGAGAGAGCTATATCAGGGTCCTTTCAGCAAAATCTTGCTAGTGTATGCAATGGTGTCAGCATTTGGAAGCTGATTATGGGATGGATCCCTGCATATGGCAATCACTAGATGGTCCATCCTTTCGTCACAGCTCCAAATTTTGTCTCTGTAACTCCTTCCATGGGTGTTTTGTTCCCATTTCTAAGAAAGGGTAAAGTGTCCACACTTTGGTCTTCGTTCTTCTTGAATTTCATGCGTTTGGCAAGTTGTATCTTATATCTTGGGTATCCTAAGTTTCTGGGCTAATATCCACTTATCAGTGAGTACATATTGTGCAAGTTCCTTTGTGATTGGGTTACCTCACTCAGGATGATACCCTCCACCTGGAGCTGGTCTCTTCTTAATCACTGCTAATTTCTTAGCTCCAGCTAACCAGCAATAGTCCCAGTAATGCAAAGTTTTTGCTTTAGTAGTTCTGGTATTTTTTTAATCACCGCTGATTCTTCAGCCCCAGCTAACCAGAACTACAGAATCTTCACAATCAAAACAGCAATGGCCCCGATAAGAATCTTAAATCTTCCCTCTGAAATTTCACAAGCCAGGCCTCCATCTTCTGCACTCTTCTCAACATTGTCTTCCAAGCTCCTACACAACATTCGACAGAGCTCTTAACACTGAATGGATCTTCTGGCCCAAAGTTCCAAAGTCCTTCCACAGTCCTCCCCAAAACATGGTCAGGTTGTCACAGGAATACCCCACTATGCTGGTACCAATTTGTCTTAGTCAGGGTTTCTATTCCTGCACACAAACATCATGACCAAGAAACAAGTTGGGGAGGAAAGGGTTTATTCAGCTTACACTTCCATACTGCTGTTCATCACCAAGGAAGTTAGGACTGGGACTCAAGCAGGTCAGGAAGCAGGAGCTGATGCAGAGGCCATGGAGGGGTGTTCCTTACTGGCTTGCTTTTCCTGGCTTGCTTAGCCTGCTCTCTTATAGAACCCAAGACTACCAGCCCAGAGATGGTCCCAACCACAAGGGGCCTTTCCCCCTTGATCACTAATTGAGAAAATGCCTTACAGTTGGATCTTATGGAGGCATTTCCTCAACTGAAGCTCCTTTCTCTGTGATAACTCCAGCTGTGTCAAGTTGACACAAAACTAGCCAGTACAATCACCAACTGAGAAAATGCCCCACAGCTGGATCTCATGGAGGCACTTCCCCAACCAAAGTTCCTTTCTCTGTGATAACTCCAGCCTATGTCAAGTTGACACACAAACCTAGCTAGTACAGTCTCATACATTACTACAATATATATTTGATCATATTCATCCTCTACTTCTAGCCCTAACTCCTCCCAAATCCATACCCCAACTCCTCCTAACTTAATGTCCTCTTTCTCTGATGCCCCACCGAGCCCAGCCTACACCACCCATACAATCTTCTGTTGTACGGCTATCCACTGGAGCATGGTTGACCACTAAGATCCACACCCTTAAAAAAAAACCAATTCTCTGTCTCCCAGAAGCCATCAACTGTCAATAGCTTCTTGGCTAGGGGTGTGTTTGTGTGTGTGTGTGTGTGTGTGTTGTTGGGGGATGGGGTCTCCTAAGTCCCTCCTCACTCCATGCTCAAACAACAGTATTTAAAACCAAAGATACTAACACAGCACAATCCCAAGATAAGACTAATCTGATACATGCTGAGGAAGGACAGTGGGAAAATTTAAATCTTTGTTTTCTATTATTAAACCATTGCTTCTGTAAGAGCAGCAAACTTCATATGTACTATTTTTAAAGCACAGTAACTCATAATGCGCCCTGGCCTGAATGTGAGTGAGGTATGTCAGGCAGCCCCAGGCAGTACAACATGCAAAGGTGTGTGCAGACTCAAAAGCATGTACAGAATGAAGGCTCTGGTGAGGACCTCATTACCTCTCAGGTGACAGCTGTCACAAACTCCTCAGACCAGAGCAGTGATTTGAGTCTGAATTGCCTTTGGGTTGAACAGTCAGAACCTCCGACTGCAGATGGATTTTTTTGTAGGCTTTGAGTTCAGTTACCAAACCCCAAATAGGTTCAAACCACGGCTCAAGATGCATAGATCCTAAGAAATTAGTCCAAAGTCGGTATTGCCGGGGGTGGGTGGGCAAGAGGACATGGGATGCAGATGTCCTGATGCAGTGAGGGGAAGACCGGTAGTGTCCACAAGATCAGCGTGTCCAGTGCTGGCCTGAGTGCCCGACAAGAGTAAGCAAAGCCTTATATATTCAGGGCTTACTTTGTCTGGACTTACCTAGAACAAGAAAATAAATTCCCTACCTTCTAGCCTACTTCAAAATCCAGCAAGAAAAGGAGAGAGGCTTAACCTCAGAGGCTAGGAGTCACAGAAAGACCAAGTCAGAGTGCCCTGTGTTCTGATCCATGAAGGACTCACAAGCACAAAGGCAGCTTGCACACAAGATGCCTGGGGGGCCCAGAGGAGGGCCAGCGTCCATGCCTGTGAGGGGGTCAGAGCAGAAGCACTGACTCCTGCAATGGGCTGAGTGGTGCCTTTCCAAAACTCGCATCCTTCCTTGGAACCTCCCAATGTAACCTTGCTTGTTGTTAAGTTCAATAGGACTCATGTCCTTATAAAAAAGGAGAGAACCCAAGAAGTATGGAAGGGCATGTGGTCATGGAGGCAGAGCTGAGAGAGGGATGCAGCCACAGGTCATAAACATGAAGGACAGCAGCAACCTCAGGAAGAAGGGAGATGGTGGGGGAGGGCTTGCCCGTCCTACACAGCTCCTGCTTATCAGAACAGCGAATCTGCATTTCACAGTTTCTCTGCAGAGGGAGGTCACCATTCATCCACCAGTGTCAGGCACTATGGCTAATTGGTCTTGGGGGGCAGAGGGAGAAGGCTTCACTGAAAGGTGCATCAGAAAGCTGTGAGTGCAAGGCTCTCACCTGCAGTCTCAGCAGGAGTTCAAGGATCAGAGGCAGGAGAATTGTGAGTTCCAGGCCAGCCAGTGCTACACCAAGAGTTCCTTCTCAAAGAAGGAAAGGACGGAGGGAAGAAAGGAGGGAGGGAGGATACAGTTGGCTCTCCATACCTAAAGATTCAACCAACTGAGGGTGAGGCATATTTTTTAAAAGATTGTTTTTTAACTAAAACTTTATTGTGAGGAACTTGTAAATAAAAAAAAATATTATGCAAAGGGATTATCCAGATCCAAAGTCTTGGACTGAATTCTATACAGCTATAGTAGCCGTTGTGAAGCTGCAGAGCGTCACAGTGGGTTTTACATGGTCACTTCAATTTTTATGCATTTATCTAACACACACACACACAGACAGAGAGAGAAAGAGAGAGAGGAATTAGAAATCAACGACAGAGTTAAAACTTGAAAAACAATTAGCTTTATGTCCTTCTTGCTGACTACTATGTTCTGCACCTGGATTTCACACACACACACACACACACACACACACACAAAACCTGCATTTTTTACTTATATGTGTGGATGTGTCTACCACATGTGCTCATGGAAACCAGGGTCACAGGCAATTATGAGCCACCTAAAGTGGGTCCTGGGAACAGAACCCCAGTCCTCCTGAAGAGTGGCCACCTTAACTCTTCAGCCCTATGGGACATATTTTTTTTAATTCATGTGTCCTGAGCATGCACAAACTTTCCTTGTCCTCCCACGAGCCCCCAAACAGAGTGACACAGCTATTTACACATGTGTGTTCTGTGTTGGATGCTAGCGAACCTCTCGGGGTCATTTAAAGGGGATGGAAGGACACGTGGAGGTGAAGTGCAAAGGCCATGAAGACCTTGAATGCCCCAGAGTCTGATACCCACAAAGCTGTGTGTGCCACCTCCCCAGGGAGGTGGTTGCATGTGTGCTCTCCTCCTCTGATCGTTCACCTTTTCCCTTCTTATACCTCCATGCAATATGCCGTGACGGGCTGCAGCAGACAGCTGTGGCACACAGGGAGGGAAAGGTCAGGAGTGCTGCAGAGACCTTGGACCTGGTGCCTTCGAGCTACAGGCTGTCCAAACATCAACTTTCAGGGTAGCCAAGAGGAAAGGTCAAGCTCACCCTTGCATGTGGTGCCCCTATTTGGAGTCCTTACTCTAGACAGCAGCAGTACTGGCAGGTGGCAGATCAGAGATCAAAAGGCAGACTATGTGCTGGTTTCAGTTCAGGTTCAGACAAAAGTGAGGTGTGCCTCACCCTGGTGGTCTGGCAGGAAAGAGAATGGGAAGGAGCATGGCAATCCAGAAAGGATTACACACGTGGACAAAGCAAGTCAAAGGGACACAGGTTCTAGATGCCTCGGCCTAGACAACCTACCTCTACCCGGCCTTTTCTTTACCTCTAGGTAGGAAGAGTCCAGAATCTAGACCTGTCACTCATGCCCATGCTTCTGACCTCAAGGGCGAATACAGTGACTCTGGAGTCACCTCATCAGTATTTCACACGTTGAGTGTATCATGGTGTGAAAGGGCCATGGACGGATGAAGGTCAAGAAAAGAGCCTTTCTCTACAGAATGAAGTATGGGTCCTGGGGTCTTATCTCTTCCAAAGGCAGGTCTGTCCCTGGAGCATCACTATGACCTGCAGATACAAGCTGACTGTGCTTAAAGAAGAGAGGGAGTGGCTGGCCCACATGCTAGTGACTACCTGAGTCACGGCAAGGGTGCCCCTCACTTGAGTCTTCCATGTCTCCCATCTCCAAGCCATCCTCAGCTTACGACAACCATAAGAAAACAAAAATAACCAGAAAGGGAGAGAAAATGAGCCCACAAATAAACCCAATGAGACAGGAACAAAAGGTCTCTAGAAAGAGTCTGAGAAAACCTGTGGCCAGTGTGCAACCCACCCCGAACACAGTGCTTTCTACCAAGCCAAAGTTCCCAGCTCTGCAAAGAGCAGGTCTCTGGGTCAGACCTTTGACCTGGTAGCCCGAAGCAGGGGCCAAATGATACCCACCTTCACCTAGTTGAAAACTAAAGGCTGAGTCAAGGAGACCCGCCAAGGAGACACTATGCAAGCCAGCCAGAGCCCAGGAATCCTTGGGGAGAACCCTGGAAGAGGACATGGCTTTCCACATAGGCACACCCACTGGGGACCATGGGGACTATGATCGTGTTCTTCTTGGAGCCTTCCCAGGTCCTGGCAGCCCCATCGCTACCCTCCCCGCACACTTCACAGTTTTCTTGTGTTGCTATAACAGTTTCCAAAGGAAATACAAATGTAATGCATTCAGCCCAGAGCGAGTGTGGCACTACCCTGCAGAATATTCTAATAAAGACAGGGGTTATTTATACACAAAGGGAAACTTTCCAAAAGGTTATGTTCACAGCCAAGGTCTTTTAGGGAGGGCAAATGATCAGCAGGTTGGCTCTCACTTCTGATCCATGTAGGATACAGGTCACAGGAAAACTACCAACAGGAGGGCCTCTAGGGTACCTCTCAACCTTGGTGAAGGTGACATAGGACCTGTGTCCTGGGCGCTGTGGGGTGAACAGCGCTTCAGGTACCCTCCCCAGAGCTATAATAACAAAGTGCTCCTGGGCATTTTCTGTGTCCTCTAGGGGGCAGGACAGCCCAATGGCAACTCAGACATGGGGCAATCTCTGCTGTCTGCCAATGGTCTGCCCTCCAGCCAACCCCTTCATTCCACAGACTCTCACTTTCCTCTTTATGGCTATGAATGCTCTTCCTTTTATAACAAGTGTGTGTGTGTGTGTGTGTGTGTGTGTGTGTTGATCTGTGTGAGGGTTCCCATGGCGAGGTCAGAGGTCAGAGGTCAGAAATGCTCCATCTTGTTTTGTGAGATTCTCTTCTGGACTGGAATTCAGTGAGTAGGACAGGCTGGCTAGCAGTGGGCACTAAAGATCTACCTGACTCTGCCTTTCTAGCCCTAGTATTACAAACATGTGCCATTGTGCCTAAGTTTTTAATTCCAGTACCAGGGGTGGATCTTAGGTCCTCTGCTTGCACAGAAGGCACTCCACCTAGCTCGACTGCAGCCTCCTAGAAATTAGGGCAGTCCTGTTTCCTACCACCCAGAAAGCTCTCTCATATCTATAGTCATGTATAGGAGTGGATCTGAAAGCATACAATTGTAAGGAGCAAAGTATATATACTACAGCAAAGACTGCTGGTTCCCAGTGAGCCGGGTCCCACAGAGACCCTAGAAAAACCAGACGTGGGCCTAATGCAAATAGAGACTATATAATGAAGAGGAACCCCCGTACTCTGAACCCACCGGTCTGCAGAGAAGCTCCACACTAGCCAAGCCAGAGAGGGATGGAAATTCCTGCTCCCTTAAGAGCCTCCAGAATAAAAATGGTTGGTTCAGGAAAAGAAGGGGAAGACTCCACCCACCAATGTCAGCATTTGACCCTGAGGCCCCACCCACCAGTGGCAGCATTTGACCCTGCCCTTGAATGGGACTTCCGAAGTTTGTGAAGATTGTCCAATGGCTTTTTTAACAGGCAGTGCTAGAGACATCTCAGCTCTTGGAGGTCATGCATTTGAAGGTCTTCCTTGACTAATTTGTCACCCTTGTCCCTCCATCTAGCTGGTGTTGTGCCTCCAGGTCTCATGACTGTCTCACATTGTCCCTAGAGCCCTCTCCAGTTGAGGCATTTGTCCTGTCTCCCCAGCAACACTCCCAATGATGTCTCCCCTCTCTTAGCCTTCGGGGTGCTGTGCCTCCAGTCAGCAATCTCAGCAGCTTCCTACTGTACTCATCAACATGGTCCAAGCATGCAGGTCCAAGCATCCACAGTCCGGAGCACTACTCAAGCTGGCTTTCACAGCACGCAATACACACATCTCCTCATTTTAACGGCCATTGTTTATTTTTCCAGGGACATTTCATGGCTACGTATAGACGAATTATGATGCTTCCTTCTGGGAAAAAAAAAGATTTTCTAAGTACAAAAACTTATTTCTATTTAAATCAAATTATTTTAATAGTATAAGAAGTTAATAATCACTGCAAATACTGCAAGATGTCCAAATCGCTGACTTTGGGGGGTCAGTGACCTACTACTATTAAGGACCTGTGGAAGGTCGCTCCTGATCTGAGCCCTTCCCTTCTTCCTGCCTCGTCATCCCTCACCACCACGCCACATGACCACACACACACACCATTCACTTCAGCAAGACCACGTTTAAGGATTCTGCTATCCACCCAGCCTGCTATTTTCCTATTTCAGTATAAAAAGTAGCTTCCCAGTGGCGCTTGTGTAGAAGGCAAACGCCAGCACCTGAAGGGATGAGTCTCGGCTCTCTTGTTCTTGTGTGCAGAACCACAACAGATCAAGTGATCCAGCGGGGATTTGATCCTGCCACTAGCCTATTACTGTGGGCTTACCAGGGGGTTACATCTACAGGCTCCCTATATACCACTAAATGATACCACCCAGCACCAGGAGAGCTTGGATATAGTTTCACATCGCCCCACTCTGAAGCATCAACTCCAAAGACACAACCCAGCACACACAAGGCACCCAATTGATGTTTGCAGAGTAACTGATTTTTATATTGCTGGTATCAGTTTGAGACTTCTCTATATTCCTTTCTTTTATCTTCCTTCCTTCCTTCCTTCCTTCCTTCTTTCCTTCTTTCCTTCCTTCCTTCCTCTCTTTCTTTCTTTCTTTCTTTCTTTCTTTCTTCCTTCCTTCCTTCCTTCCTTTCTTTCTTTCTTTCTTTCTTTCTTTCTTTCTTTAGAAAACCAGTATTGTGCTTCCCCTGCCTGATGAAGGCAGTGTGAGCAAGCACTGTCGACAGCTGATCCTGCAGACCTGACATCTATAGAGGCAGCAGCCTGCCCTTTGGCCCTTCTTCTTATAGACTTAAGAAGAGTCTTGGATGTTTCCATTTGATCGACTTTTTATTTGGTGTGAGGAAGAAGTAGCAAATTCTAAGCTCTTCCTGCCCTGAACTGACAATGTGAAGTGCAATCTTGGTTTTCTGAAAATAAAGACAAAAAGAAAAAAGAAAAAAAAAGAAAGAAAGAAAGAAAGAAAGAAAGAAAGAAAGAGAGAAAGAAAAGAAAAGAAAAGAAAAGAAAAGAAAAGAAAAGAAATCTCAAAGCAAGATCAGCAACAACATAAAAATCAGTTACTCCAAGAACATTGATTAGCATTTCCTGTGTATCAGGTCCCATCATGGACAGTGAGGCTTCTGAGTGGAGCAATAAGAAACTGTGTATCCACTGCTCTGGAGGTGGTGTTTATGGTGCCTGAGAAAATAAGCCAGTGGCTACTTCAACAGTAATCTTGACACTAGAAAACTGCTTGTCTCTGTGGGTACCCACAACCTGATTCTTCAGGTTCAAATCTTGGTAGCATATCTTTAGGGATATGGACATGTGATATAATCCCTGTAAACCTTCATTTTCTCATCTGTAGCCTCCCCTCCCCCAGCCTTAATGGTTCCACTGTTTACACCTGGATGGAGCTTGCAGCTCAATCGTTCTGCCACGCCCACTGCTGGAACCTGCCGCTTTGCTGTTCAGAGCCATACACGTGGTCACCCTGCTACTGAACCCCAGGACTATTTGGCGGGAATCGCCCCCCCCCTCCTTCCCCTCCTTCATAACTGCGTGTTGGAATAGTAAAATTGAGCTTTGATCAGAATGCCTGTCTTAGCAGCATCCTTTTCTCGCCCACCTAGCCCTTCTTCTCTTCCAGGTTTCCAAAATGCCTTTCCAGGCTAGAACCCAGGCTGTGATCTGCTGGCCGGACACAACACTCATCTGTAAAGCCAAGGCACTCATAGCTCTGATCACTCTGTAAGGACTGACTTGCCATGAGCAATGTGTGTAGCCCAATGCTAAGATGCAGAAACCCTCACCATCGTGGAGCAAATGCCTTTGACCAGAGGCCTCTTTGGAGACCAGCACCAGGGTGAAGCATCAGCTGCCATTGATGAGTTGCTGGAGATTGGGTGTGAGCATGCCAAGGAACATTGGGCTTCAGAGGGACCATAGTCCTAATTGTTTCCTGTTGCTGTGATGAGACACTGACGAAAACCGGCTTGGGTAGGAAGGCTTTATTTTGGCTTACAGGTTACAGTCCTTCCATCATCCCAGGGAAGACAAGGCAGGAACTTGGAGGCAGAAAAAGAAACAGAGACCATGAAGAATGTTGCTTACTAGCTTGCCCAGGTATCTTTGTTATACAACCCAGGCCCACCTGCCTAGGGACGGCAGCACCCACAGTGGGCTGGGCCCTCTAGCATTGATAATGTCCCACAAACATGCCCACAAGCCAGTCAGATAGTGGCAACTCTTCTGTTGAGGTTCCCTCTTCCTTGGTGACTCTGTGTCAAGTTGACCAAAACTAAGAGCATGCAAGGGCCATCTAGGATCCCTGTACCTTTGTGAACTGGACCCATTTGTCTCCAGGGTGGAGACAACCCCATTGTGCTCCCACCGGGGCATGGGAAGAGGAACCACGTTTATCAATTCTATAGCATTCCATTATGTTAGCAAGGGCCTCTCTTGAGAGAAAGCCTTTAGCAGAGCTCAGTGTGCTGTGTACTCATTGGGATTTAACTGAGCAAGGAGAAGGGAAATATACATCTCCATCATCCCACAACTCCCACAACTGTGACACTCACATGGACATCACCGAAGAGCACCCACAAAGTGTACAGTGTAGAGATACAGGTCTGCTGCAGAGGTAGAGCAAGGGCCAGGGTGAGACTCGGGTGAGGCAGAGACGCTGCAGTTATCAGGCTGGGAATTTAGAACAGCCAGGGCCACACTGCTAAAAACCTCAATGAATGACTACTCAGCCTGAGAAGATAGGCAGCAGAGATGTGAGGGTTCCAACTTAGAGTTAAGACACAAATGAAGGCTGCCATCTGTGGGTTTGTAGCACAGCAGACAAAGACTGCAGTAGGCAAAGGAGGAAAACACAAACTGAAGACATCTTCCTCAAGATGCCAGAAGAAAGAGATCAGAGGAAGAGGTAGATAGATAGATAGATAGATAGATAGATAGATAGATAGATAGATAGACAGACAGACAGGGATAGAGATAGATGATAAAGATATAGATAAATGGGGCTGGAAAGATGGCTCAGTGGTTAAGAACACTGACTGCTCTTCCCGAGGTCCTGAGTTCAATTCCCAGCAACCACATGGTGGCTCACAACCATCTGTAAGGGAATCTGATGCCCTCTTCTATTGTGGCTGAAGACAGTGACAGTGTACTTAGGTAAAACAAATAGACAAATGTTCAGTACATATATTGAAATTAAAGCTGGAATCAGTGAAAAGTGGAAATTCATAGGGTAGATAAATAAGACCGGAAGCTGGTTCTATGCAAAGATCAGTGATGTTCACCAATACGAAGAAAGGAGGATAATACAAATTACAACATACAGAAATGAAAGAGTCATCACTACAGATCCCACAGACATAAAATATGCATCTCTACGGCATATTCTGATACTCCGCTTGACTGTCTCTTATAAATGCACAGCCCTATGCCCTCTGCACTCCTCCCTTTAAAGCCCAAGCAGGAACAGTCTCGGCAAGTGCACTGTCTGCCAGCACTCACGGGAGAAGAAGGCAGCCACCTGGAGAAGCCGAGGTGGACTGAAAGAGAGGAAGGCGAATCGGCAACTGGACGACAGCAAACCAGAAAAAATAGTAAATTAAACTCAACAGTGTAGAAAAGGATATGCATCACAGCCAGCTGGAATTACAAGGGTAGCTCAACATGCTAAAACCAAGTCATAGGATGCATTGAATTAGAAGGTTTGAAAAAAAAAAAAAAAGCCTGGGCTGTCGAGATGGCTCAGTGGTTAAGAGCACTGACAGCTCTTCCAAAGGCCCTGAGTTCAAATCTCAGCGACCACATGGTGGCTCACAACCACCCGTAATGATATCTGACGCCCTCTTCTTGTGTGTCTGAAGTCAGCTACAGTGTACTTATGTATAATAATAAATAAATCTTTAAAAAGAAAAAGCCAGACACAGCAGCACACACCTTTAATCCCAGCATTTGGAAGGCTGGGACAGGTGGCTCTCCCATGAATTTGAGGCCAGCCTGGTCTACATAGTGAGTTCCAGGACGGCCAGGGCTACATAGAGAGACCCTGTTTCAAAAACAAACAGACAAAAAGGTTAAATAAAATCAGAAGTTCACAGCCATAGATGCAGAGGAGGGAGTGTTCCTCATTATTGCAAGATACAAAATTCCATTCAGACAGGGGCACTAACTTCAAGAAATCAACTGCCCAATGGAGGTGGTGACAGGGCCTCTCAGTGAGTCTGGAGCTTCCCACGCTAGACGAGTTGGCCAGCAAATCCACCATCCACTTGCCTTAATCCCCATAGTGCTGGATTATCTAGCTTTTTATGTTGATGCTCGGGAACCAAACTCAGGTCTTCAAGCTTGTTTGAAAAACATTTTGCTGGCAGCCCAAGACTCTTTAAACTCAATTAGATTTTAAAACATGGACCACTGTCCTTGCCACGTACCTCACCTGGAAGAAGTGTATAGATTAAAAAAACAAACAAAAAAACAAAACAAAACAAAAAAAAACCATGAGAAAAATGTGCTGGACTAAGACCTTACTAGGGAGACAAAAATGAAAATGGCAGGAGTAACTATCACTTCCCATCTGTCAAGATAGCCAGAATCCAAACTTTGGCAAAGCCAAAGACCATCGAGGTGGTGGTGGTGGTAGTGGAGAAACCAGGGAACGGGTGAGTTAGGACTTGCTGCCAGTGGAAAAGCCACTTTGGAGGGCTCCCTGACAACTTCTTCTAAAATTAAACATTCTGTGAAACTCCTTGGTATTTATCCATGAGCTGAAAACGTACATCCTCTGGAAAACCCGCACACTGAGATGGATAGCAGCTTCATTCATAGCGATCAATGCTTGGAAGCAAAAAAGAAACCCTTCGGCTGGCGAAAGGGTAAATAAACCGTGGTACATCTAGACAGGGAAGTGTTATTCCATGCTAAAAAGAAATGAGCTGTGGAATGAAACAGGAGCCAGTGTGAAGAGGAGGGCGTGCTGTGTAAGTCCAGATGCATGGCATTCCAGAAAAGGGAGAAAACTGACATGGGGTGGGGGGTGGGGGGCAGGCTGGGGTCAGTGCTTGCCAGGGGTTAGCAAAAAGGGATTTCAGGGTATTAAAACTACCCTGTAGAATGCTATAATGGTGAATACCTGTCATTAATTTGTCTGAGATGACAGGAAATATGTCAAGAATGCATACTAATACAAGCTGTAAATTTGGAGGTGATATATGTCCAACCTCTAGTCATATATAAAAATACATCCCTCTGATCAGGGCGTTGCTCATCAGGGAGGCTGTGTGGATATGAGAAGCAGAGGCATATAAGAAGTGTCTCCATCTTCTGCAGAATTTTCTGGGAGCATAAATTCTCTAAAAAAATTAAAGTGTGTGTGTGTGTGGTTTGTTTTTTTTTTTTTTTTTAAAAAGCAATTAGCAGCTTATAAGCAAGCCCGAACCATCCAACAGGAAAGCGCTGATAGTCATGCACGCACGAAGCTGTCAGTGTTGTTAGCCGTTTCTGATCTCACCCAAGGACGTCAAACTCGGAGCAATGAAAATTAACTGAGGATTGCAGTTGGAGGAGAGTCACTGGTCTGAGAAGGACAGGCAAGCAAAGGCGGCAGGAGATAATCTGTTCCCAAGTTCAGCAGCCAAAGTCACACAGGAAAGGATTCAGCCACACAGCTGATATACCTGCAAAAAGCCCAGCCCACAGCTGACTGGGAAGGGAGCTGGTCTGTTGACTCCCAGACATACTTTTTTTTTTAAGGGCAGACTTTGATCCTCTAAGGAATGGTGAGAATATATAAGTTGATTTTCCAGCCTGGAACCTGACTTTGGAAAAAGAGAAACTGGAAGGGGTTGTGTTTTGTTTTGTTTGTTTGTTCTTGGTTTTTTTTGGTTGTTGTTGTTGTTTTTTTTTTTTTTTTTTTGCTTGTTTGCTTGTTTTTTATTATTGACTGCTTTGAACACCGAGTGCTCTGGAAATTGATGACAGCTGCTTATAGGTATGTGATGTGTAGATGTCCCCAGTTGCCCCACAACCCCGTGTGGGAATCACAGTTATCCCATTGTGGAGAACTGATATAGCACCTTGTCTCTCGAGAGCTCCAGGCGGTATTCAAATTATATTTAAACACCAAATTAAAATTTTAACTGTAAAAAATAAGGGCATAAACGAGAGAGAATCATATTATAATATTACATTAGTTTAAAAAAACATGTCTGGAAGAAGGAAGTGGATTTTCCATATTGTCATTATGCAAAATATAACATTCTTTCTATTAGAGCCTTGGGAAGCATATGGCCCACTTAGTGCCGGGCTCCACTGGTGCGCCGTGGGCTGTGAACATCCATTACGGACTCCGAGACACCAGCTTCGTCCAAGTGTGGTCACTAGAGATGAGGGCCATAAAAGTTTTCCTACCAGTGACTAATACACACCTCTACTTTCTTACTTTCCAAGGGATATTTTCAATGAGCTGGGAAAGGGAACCTGGTCACGCTGAGAACAGGCCCACCATTGAGTTCGCTCGCTCGCTGCGTTCATCCAGATGTTTTGGCTCCTGAGGCCTAAGCCTTGTTGGACAGTTGTACTGGGCAGGACCTTTCCTTTCTTCTCTCTGGGAGCTCTTTTCCTCCTCAGAGGCAGAGACCACAGAACTGTTTCAAACCACCGCAGCTTTTGAAGCCATGTTGGAACTGACTGAAGGGCACATTTAAGGAAGAATTTGGTGTCGGGACTGATTTATGTAAAATAATAAATGGTGCCACTTGGCTGTTTATAGAGGTAGAGATAAAATTAGATTCCAGACAGTCCCTCCTTGTGCACAGGGTCCAGCTCTGATGGATCGCTGCCTTCTTGGGACATGGGACAACACAGTGCGTGGGCATTTACAAGGGCCTCCTTGAGAGCAGGCTTCCGGCCACTTTCACCCAGTCGTCGGATGGGGACTTTGGGTTCCAAAAAACGATTGAAATTTGACCTGGGACCAATACTTGGAAAGAGTTGTGTGATGAGAAGCTCCGTGAGAATGAAGACTAACACATTAGGCTCTAACTAACTTCTAGCTACTACACTCTCACCCTGACCACCTATTTGAACAACAGGAAGAGAACATAGTCCCCGAGGCAAAGGCTTGGAGAAATGAATGTTTTCCCCACTGCACACAGAGAAGGGTTTATATCTAAGAAAGAGTTGCCGTTGTCATGGGAGGTTTCCTTTTTTTATGAGCAATTAGAAGTCAGACAGAGCCAGGCAGTGGTGGCGCACACCTTTAATCCCAGCACTTGGGAGGCAGAGGCAGAGGCAGGCGGATTTCTGAGTTCGAGGCCAGCCTGGTCTACAAAGTGAGTTCCAGGACAGCCAGTACTACGTAGAGACACCCCATCACAAAACAGAACAGAACAGAACAGAACACAGAAGAGAAGAGAAGAGAAGAGAAGAGAAGAGAAGAGAAGAGAAGAGAAGAGAAGAGAACAGAACAGAACAAAACAAAACAAAAACCAAACAAACAAAAAAAAGAAGTCAGACAGAACTGACTGTCAGGATCTGCCTGGGTTTCAGTCTCTCCAGGACGCCAGGTAAGCCACCCTAGGGCAGTAGGCAGCTGGATGGCCTTGGTTGTTTTCTGAAACACAATCTTTAAGACAGCTTCCAAATGGTGCTAGCTAGGGCTGTAGCTTCCAATGGGCCACTGGAACAACAGGGCTTGGAGCCATCTATGAAACACGGTGCTGGGTGATCTCTGAGGAAGACACAGAAGAAGACAGTAGTGCGTGCAGAGGGAGAAGAGCTCAACTCAGGCCTGGAGGAAGAGCAGGACGCCAGGAAGGCTCTTGGTGTGTAGAGTAGGGAAGATTCTGCTGAAGATGTTAAGCGTAAAAGTGATGTCTCCAGACTGTAGAGTGGAGAAGGAGACAGGGTGAGCAAGGAGGGTGAAGGAGTCCATCAATAGGGTGTCTTTCCCCGGATCACCTAGAGGAGCCTAGCGCTGCGACAATATCCCCACATGTACAAACTTGAGAAAAACACCCACTACCTTGTAGAGGGAGGATCAAACCGAGTCAGATTGGAAACAGAAAACCAGCAGAGTCCCTCCTGCCTGCCAGGTTGAGGTAGACCATAGCCCAGACCAGAGGGGAGACAACTGGAGTGGTTCCAAACAGGATTAAGCGTGGAATCCCACAGCTTGGATAGGAGAGGCCTGGTCTTGAGAGATGGTGGATGTTCTAGGCCAGCACAGAAGTTTCTACACCATAACAGATGAGTTTAGAAAGGTACAGCCAGGTGCAGAAGAGTTCACAGATCATCAAGGGCTTTCTACCTTTACCCTGCTAGTACACCTTGCCCGTGGGGACAAATGACAAACATACAGATGGGCAATTGAGGTCACAGATACCTCGTCAGGCATAGCTGGAGCCCTAGAAGCCACCAACCCACTGACACTGTACGTTCACGTTGAGAGAAACGCTGGATGTGAAAGGGTATGGCCTCCGTCTGAGGGCAGCATAGTTGAAAGCTCTCCTCACGGTGAAGGTGGTAGACACGGTCATGTCTAAGCCCCCTGTTAGTCTTTGGTGCATGGTACAAAGGTCGTGTTCACTCATCCAGAATGTGAACCAATTATACAGCCAACGCAGGATTTCTATGTGACACGAGAGTCTGTGGCTGTGGAGGGAGAGCTCATGGAAATGTGACAGTTACTCTGTGTATCCTTGCGTCTCATCCTCAAACCGCCTTCACCTCTTCTCTTCTTCCTGAAACGGGTTGAGCCTCTCTAGCCTGACAGTTGAAGTTCCTGGCTTTTGTTTCTGAGTCTAGGCCAAGAGGCCTTCACCACAAGCTGAATTTGTTACTTTAAGTTTGTTCTTAAAAGTGTAATTAAGCCAGGCATGGTGCCGCACACCTTTAATCCCAGCACTTGGGAGGCAGAGGCAGGCAGATTTCTGAGTTCGAGGCCAGCTTGTTCTACAAAGTGAGTTCCAGGACAGCCAGGGCTATACAGAGAAACCTTGTCTCGAAAAACAAAAAACAAACAAACAAACAAACAAACAAAAGTATAATTAAAGGGCAAGTTAATTTCATTGAGGCAGCTTGTTATACTCATTATATCCTACACACTATTTAAACTATTAAGACAGATTATTTGTATGCATATTAGACTGTAAAGAGCCAGTGCATTGTTTGCACAAAAACATGCCTTGTGAACTAATGATGCACAAGTGGGCAATAGCGGCAGTGTGGCTAGGACATGCCAGATAGCACCACTCTAGGCTGTTGGGCACCAATCTTCACTTTGTCCTAGGTGTGACTGTAACTAATCCTGCCTGCCCACCGACAGCCTGGATAAGTACCTTGTGTGCTGTCAGACAGGCTGTAACCCAGCTGCGGTGTCAGCTACATTAGGTCCAGTGCTGGCTGAGCTGTTGAATACCTTGAGTCCGATGACTAAATCTCTCTGTGCCTCAACTTCACACTGAAAAATGGAAGCGAATCTACTCCCTTCTGGGAGTATTCACATAACTGGAGAATTGTATACAGAGTATCAAGAGAGCAGGCCTGGGCAAACGCTCTATGGTTTCTTCCTGTCTCTTACTGTTTCATAGAAATGGGGTGGGCCCGTAGAGATCAGGTCAACAGAGAATGTCTTCCTCAATTGCTCCCCACCTCTACTCTTGAGGTAAGACTCTTGCTGAATGTGGGTCTTCCCAATAGACTAGTCTGCATGGCCACTGAGCCCATGGGTCAGGTGTCCCCACAACCCCAGAAACGGGGTTATGACCTGCACCACCAGGCTTAGCTTTTCTTTTCATGTGAATGCTTGTGTGACTTTACCCACTATGTCAGTTTCTTCGGAGGACAGTGTGTCTACTGGATTTCCAATCTCTACTTCCTGATGACTCTGTAAGGAGGAAATTAAAACGGTCTGCCGAGAAACACAGGGAAGCGACCCCCAGGAAGCGAGGAGCTCAGGTCTCTGGCTTTATCCAAAGCCTGCATTGACTTTGGAGCTCCGAATCACTCTGTGCACATCACCTGCCTTTGCAACCACGGATCAAACACCCCGAGCGTGGCAGAGTTCAGCGTCTGGCCAAGTGCACCTATCAAGAATCTGAAGCACTGAGGGAATAGAGTGAGAAATGCAGCAAGTGGTCCTACACTCATGTCTACACTTTTACAATGAAAGAACATCAGAACCAAGTGGAGGGGAAGGACCAGGCAGAGGGATGGGTGAAAGACGAAATTCTACTCCGACTACTACGTCCTTGTGCTCTGCTCCCTGTAGTCTCCAGTCACAGCTGGTCCACAAGCAACTCTCATAATCTTAGGATCGACAACTTTATTAGCCTTTTGTTTGGAGATCATTCAGACGCGAAAGTTAGAAGAATATTACAGAGTGTCTTCGGTACCCTTTTACACAAATGCACCAATCACATGAATTTCACCACGCTTGTTTTTATCATAAAACGCTCTCTGCCTGAGCTATTTGAGAGTGAATTCCGTACATCATGTCCTTTTATCCCTAAATACCTGCATATCTATCTCCTAGGGAAAAAAGGTTGTCTTTGATGTAATCACAATACACTTATCAAATTCAAGAGCTTTTGCATCGATATACGCCTCCTGCCTACGTTAGAACCAGGGAAAGAATAAGAGGCTGGGAAGCCAGAAAAACAATGCGTGTGGAGTCCTCTCTGTCCGCTGCCTCTGCCAACGGGGCCCCAGTGTCCTTGAAAACAATGCTTTCATACCTAGGATCCAACCCAGTACCTTGCCTTGAGTTTAATTTGCCCAAAACTATTGAATTTCTCCTTTATCAACCTGAACATTTAGGGGTTTGGTGCTAAGTACTACCTTACCTTGAAAAAAAAAACACTAAGAATGTAAATCATGGGAGGCAGATAGAAGAGCTCGGCTGATAAGAGGGCTCACCTAGCAAACACCAAGACCTGTGTTCAGTCCTAGTCACCACATAAACACGATGTGGTGTCATCTGCTGGAATCCCAACACTAGGAGGTAGAGGCAAGAGGTCATTGGTGGCTTCTCCACCACATGTTCAAACCTGCCTGGACTATATGAAAACACTATCTCAAATACATAAATAAGTAATAAATTAATTAATTAATAAGCAAACAAACAAAATGACAGTTAGGACTGAAGATATATCTCTGTCAGCTGAATGCTTGATTAACATACAGGAAGCCCTGGGTTCTGCAACCCACAAATGCAGCCCGGCAGCGCACACCCATAATCCCAGCATTCCAGAGGTAGAAGCAAGAAGATCAGAATTTCAATATCACCCTTGACTTCAGAGAAAGCTCAGGACAAATCTGGCCTATATGATATCCAGTATAAAAACCGAGAGAGAGAGAGAAAGAGAGAGAGAGAGAGAGCGAGCATGTGTGCACTTGGCGACCTTGTGTTTCGAAAGCGTCTTGAGTGCGGAAATTGATGCCCCTGCATCGTTGGACACACATGACGAGTGACCCCTTCTGTTTAGACATCACAGGGACATTATGGAAACAACGATGTGAAGACTGGCCAAGGCTCTGAGTGCATGTCTAGTGCAGACAACAAACACAACGACACATTGTGTCAATGTTGTGAGGTAAACCTGAGAGCTGCGAGCCTGCGCACCCTCAGCAATCTGCCAACCTGCTCTCTTCCCCACACTCAGACTGAGGGGTGTTTGGCCTAAGCGTCAAGGTGTAGAGGTGTCATTTCTACGGGCCAACACAGATCACTGTTTTCATCATAGGATTTAGAGGGCATCCTCTGCCAGCAACCCAGTGTGTGCCCTAGTAACCATGAGCCAGCCAAGTCCTTCTGTACACCTTGCTGTGGTTTGAGACTACGCCCTGGTTTCACATGCTAAAAGCTCAATTCTTCGTTCACATATCAAGGGTTCCAGCGAGGTGTAACCATTGAGTGGCTGGTTCATGGACTCAGCTGTGAGGCAATGAGCTAGTACAGAAAGGGCTTTGGATGAGCTGAAGCCCTGGCAGTCACGTGACACCCTCTACTATGGTCTGACGCAGCACAAGGCGCTTACCAGAACCAGGCAGGGTTGAACTCCTGAGCTTCTAGACCTGTGAGCCAAGACAAACTTCTTTTGTTCGTAATTGACACAGTTTTCTATATTGGGCCACAAAAGCAGAATGCAGATTGTATAAATTCTACCATCAGTTTTAAAACTTGTATCGCTCAACCCTCCTCACAAAAAGGGTCCAAATATTAGTTGAAGCACAGGGACAGGGGAGCCACAGAAGCAAAACAACCCCGTGGAAGGGTGTGTCTGAGGTAAGGACAGGCATCCACACGCAGGTGGGCCATGAGAAGGAGGCAGTCATGTGTATACATTTGTTTCTTTTAAATAATAATAATAACTTTCTTTGTTGTTGAGAGATCAAGAGATAAACCAGTAGTCCTGTTTTCTCTTGCTTTTAGAGAAGAGCCTTGTTAAAGGAATACTTCAGCCCTTATCCTGTATCTTTTATTTGTTTATTTATTTGTTTATTCTCTGTATGTGTGCATGTGTATACATGTCGTTTGTGTGTGTGTGTGTGTGGTGTTGGTGTATGTATGCATGTGTGTGTGTGTTTGTGTGTTGGTGTGTGTGTGCATTTCTGTGTGGTGTGTGTATGTGTGTGTGTGTTGGTGTGTGTATGTATGTGTGGGGTGTGTGTGTGTGTGTGTGTGTGCCTGAGTGCATGCCCATGTGCCTCTGTGTGTGTGTGTGTGTGTGTGTGTGTGTGTGTGTGTGTGTATGGTGTGTATATGTGAGTGTTGGCATATGTATGTGTGTGGGGGTGTGTCAGAGAACTACTTACAGAGAGTCAGTTCTCTCCTCTGTTTTCACCACATGGGACCCGGGAATGAAATTCAGGTCATCAGGTTGGACAGCAAGCACCTTTAACCTCTGAGCCGTATCATCAGCTTGACACTCTCTCTCTCCTTAAATCGCATGTAGGAGAACGGAAGTGGAAAATTTGGTGCACTGCGGTAGCCTCTGCAGTGCTACCAGCTCAGGGCTGCCTGACATTCCCCAGTCTTCCTGCAGGGACAGCAGAGTCCACGTCTGAAGCAAGCTCACCTTTACAGCTGAATCCAGGAAGGAGAAATTGCTAAGAGAATATATTGACAACGCAGGCTGAGCGGCTTCTGCACACACGATAGAAATCCCTTCCCCCAACTCTTCACACTCAGCTGGTGCCGTGCAGAGCAGTTATTACTTTAAAACAAAGCCGTAGTGCGATGGCCACCCTGGACACACAGCAGACACTGAGAAGAGCACTCTCAAGTTGAGGATGATACTTGCCTGTTTAGTACACACAGGACTCTCAGTTTGGTCTTCAGCACTATGCATGTGGATTCCAAGTTGTCGGTATGGCGGCATACATTTACTGAACGGCACAGCAGTGCCCTTGATGGGGACAACCTTGTTAGGCAGTTGCGTGTACCTCCATGAGCCTGATTTCTGCTAAAGGACAAAGGTAACAGGAATGAGAAGGCCTTAGAAAAAGGTGGGAAACAGTGCAAGCTGTGTCTGATGGGGTAGAGTCTCTTGAATACATAATAGACTGTTATCGTTCAACAGCAGAAAGGACTGCTTTAAAACAGGCACAAGCAGCAGTTTTGGAAAGTTGAACACAGAACTGTGCAGTGATGAACCATCCAAGGCCTCTATGCTCTAATCATTTAAAAAGGGGTTTTTAAGCAAAAACTCCTCAAAAAAAAATTCCCCTTCTCAATAGCTGCAGGGTGAGAATGTCCCAACGGTCCTTCGACTGACGGGTGAGCAAATAAATGGTGGTGGTGTGCGCACACAGTGAGATGTCCTCAGCCCATAAACAGGAGCCTAGTTCTGACAGGCGCTTGGTGTGCACTGGCCTCAGAAAAGGAGGACAAGACATGCCGAGTGATATCCCACTCTGTGGTTGTGGCCCATGCTCAGCAGAACAATCCAGCTGCACTGAGGGTGGGTGGGCAGGGCCAGCCTGGAGATTTGATGGGTCTAGTGATGTGCTCTGTAAGGAAAAATATAGATCCAGGTGGAACTGAGGTTACAGCAAGTTGTGACTACAGGACATCTTGATGCATAGTATGCTGGCAGATTGTTCACTTTGCACTGGTTACTTTTACATTCTGTTGGCTTTATTTCAATAAATAAAGCTATTGCTTCCCCTTATGCATGTGTGTGAGAGAATATGTGTAGCACGGAGGGAAACAGCTGTGCCTGTGTGAGGGTCAGAGCAGGGTGCTGAGCACTCTGTCACTCTCTACTGTAGTCCCTTGAGATGGGGTTGCTCGTTGAACCTGGAGCTGGGCTGGAAGCCAGTAACCTCCAGTGATTCTCAGCACCTCCATCTTTGGGACTCAGGGATTGCCAGGGGCCACGCCCAGCTTTCTATGTAGTTGTTGGAGATTTAAGTCAAGGTTCTCCCACTTGTACTGCAAGAGCTCTCACACCCTGGGCCACCTCCTCAGCACCCTTACATATTTATTTTATATATTTATGTTTCCTTATTTATTCTGTATGTGTGTGTGTGTGTGTGTGTGTGTGTGTGTGTGTGTGTGTGTGTCTGTGTGTGAGACTGCTTGTCCCTGAGCATTAACAGAAACATGCAGAGGGCATTGTACCCTTCAGAGATAGTCATCGATGTTCTGGGGTCATCTGGTTCGTTATGTGGTGCTGGGATCCAAATTGCTGTCTTCGTGATTCCGCAGCAAGCAAAACAATTTTCCATCCCACAGTAAAGCTGTTTTTCAAAGGGGGGAAATGGAGGTGTTAATAGAGTCTTTCCAAAATGCATGATGCACACAATACTGCTCCCAACTCCCTCTCCTGTAGAGTTGGGTCAATGCCACGTGGAATGACACACACTGAGACACAGAGGATCTCTTGGAACCCAACAGGAGAGCCAGAGGCCCTGAGAAGAGTAGGCTTCAGAGGCAGAGCCATGAAAACTCCATGTCATCACCAACAATAACTGTGGCCATGACCTCAGTATGCCAAGGGTCTGGAGACCTGGGGAAATTAGAATTCCTCGAGACAGTGCTTCCCCTACAAGGAGTACCAATCAACACATTACCATCGACCTAGAGGGGAGCACCTGTGAGCCCCTCAACCCCATGGGAACCTGAGTATCCAATGAGATAAAAATCCAAGGCATGGCTTCCACAGGCTAAGAATACGGCCTCATCCTTTCAAAGAATCCATCAAGACTCTCAGGGACTCACACATGGAAAATGGACATTCAGAGTTCCCTTCCTCCTTCTCTTGTTTTTAAATGAAAATGAAGGCATGACAGCATTTCCAGAGATGCATGAAGTACCAGACCCTGAGCAGGCGCTACATCGGCTGCTCTTCCTAACAGTCCCACAAATGGAACGCCTAGGAATTCTGATGGCCACAGACACGAGACACTTGTCCCAAGGTGACTTGTCAGTTCAAGGTGACTTGTTGCCAGGTTAATGCCAAGTGGGTCCCAGTCCCCAGAACTCAGAACTCTATGTTGAGGCTCTCCACAAATAGATGTTTCTAGGGCAAATCTAGCTCCAAGCATAGTTCATATAGAAAAGACCTGGAGCTCAACCTGACTGGGCTTCAAAGAAGTTGTGGATTGAAGGCTATGTGAATTAAAATCCAAGCTCCCCAATTTGGGAGACATAGACATTCTACTGTGTGCTGTGGATCCATTGGGCCAAGGAGCCTCGGAGTCCAGCCAATTTGTCCCAGTCTCGGGGAAGAGTTTGAGTTAAAACCACTAGGACCAACCACTGGGGAAGTCTTAGAAGCAAGGCACCCCTGATGATGTTCTTAACCAGGGACTGATGCCCATTCCAGAGTATTCTGCCCACCTAAAGAGGTGTTTCTATAAGAAACTTAATCCCTAGCTTAAAAGGTGGTCCATGCTTTGAAGTCCAGCACTCAAAAGGTAGAGTCAGGTGGATCCCTACGAGTTCAAAGCCAGCCTGGTCTACATAAGCAAGTTCCAGACCAACCAAGGCTTCAGAGTGAGACTTTTGTCTTAAACAAAACGAAAGATCATGTTTGGGGGCAGGGGTAATGACTCAGTGGGTGAAGCTCCTGTTGCTCAAGCATGGTGACCTACCTGAGTTCGGATCCCTGCCCCCACATAAAAATCAGGCACGGCAGTGCTTGCTCTTAAGCTCAGGACTGGGAGGTGGGGATGGGTGGATCCCAGAGTCTTGCTGGCAGCCAGTCCAGTGGAAATGACAGACTCCAGGTTCAGTGAATACGGTGTGTAGAGGTCGAGGAGGGCACTGAGCTTCCACTCGCATCCACATAGGAAAACGAACACACCACACTTTGATCATCGAATTTGTTTGTCAACATTGCCCGTATTATGAGCACAGAACGCTAAAGAAAACAGCAAGTTTAGAAGCTGCTGGCTACATCTGTGCAGTTAAAATCTGAACTCCACACCATGACTTCATATCTTCTCATTGTTGGGAAACAGTGGACAAATACAGGCTTTCCTCCTACCTGGTTGAATACTCTTCCAAGAGCCCTGGCACCCTGGATGAGACGTCCGCAGAACCAGGGAGAGAGAGTTGGGGCTTGAGTGAAGTTAGCTCTTCCTGTGACTACTGCTAGCCTAGCAGCCTGAGGGTGGCTGGTCTTTACCTCTGAATTGGTATTTTATTATTTATACGGATGGCATGTTCTGTTTACACTCTGCCTAAATTATTTTTAGGGAAAAAAAAAACTTGCAACATGATTAGTTCTGGATGCTCTCTTGGCTTTTTTTGTTTTTTGTTTTGTTTTTCCTTAGCATTGATGAGTTCTAGAACATATACATGATTTGTCCTGGGTATACAAAAGCAAACCCAGCAAAATGGGTTGTCAGTGGACACACTTAAAGCACACACAGAGTATTGCTGTTTGGGATAAAAGTAAAAGCCAAGAGTCAGCACACTTTCTAGTCGATGGCCAGAGAGGAAATATTTTAGACTTTTCAACAACCAAGTAGGTTCTGCCGTCATGACGATCCTTGCCTTTGAAGCATAAAATCAGATACAGGCCTTATATCAATTGGCTGGTGTAGTCCAGTGTCAATAAAACTTTATTTATAGAACCTGCTTACAGGTCATCCCTTTAGTTAAACAGCCTTTCTCCAGCAGCATCTTTAATATTGGAGGACACTCCAGAAATATGCATGTTAAGAGTGTAGCTATAGCCAGACCCAGGGAAGTGTAACTGTAGCCCCAACAGGGAGTTAGAAACAGAAGTATCAGGACTTTAAAGCCAACCTAGGCTACATAGTGAATTCAAGGCCAGCCTGGACTACAAGAGGTCTCATCTCAAAAAAAAAAAAAAAAAGAAAAGAAAAGACTACAGTGATATGAGTTTTATATGTTTATTTCTACTGTGCTAGCATTTGTTTTTCTTGATTATTTACTAACAAATAAATTAAATATTTTAATTGTATTTGATCACTTTTGAATAAGCTGCAAAGTCGCATATTTTCTTGTGGTCTATAAATCACCCTTACAATTTAGTGTAAAACTTTTATCAGCCTGATTGTTTAAATGGCCTCTTAGCTTACTACACACATGTGCACACACGCGCGCGCGCGCACACACACACACACACACACACACACACACGGGAACAAGCTAATACAGCCTTTACCACTTGCTGGAGTTGTACACTCTCAGGCAAGCAGTCTGCTTGTTCTTTCAAAGTTCAAAACATGTACACATTTGTTATATTTGCAACCTAATATCTGTCTTGTCCTATGTAAAACCTTCTAAAGGGCTGTACAGATTTCACTTGAAGCTGTATGAACTTTCTGGCTGATCCGTGTTTCATTTGCAAGAAGTTAAATTAGAGGCCTGAAGGAAGTACTATGAATCCAGCCCATGTAATCATTTGTTTCCTGTCTGTTTAGAGGTACCAATAATCAAAATATAAATCTTTGAAAGTAGGGTATGCAGCAGCTGGGTTCTGCCTTTTAAAAATCAGCCAAAGGGGCCGAGGAGACGGCTCTGAGGATAAAGTGCCTGTCATCCAAACATAAGGACCTGGGTGAGGATCCCTGAAATCCACAAAACAGCCAGGCATAGCAGTATACAGACATAATCCCAGCGCTAGGGAGACAGAGACAGAAGGATCGGAGGAACTCACTGGCCAGTTAGCCTAGCCACATAAGTGAGCTCCAAGTTCAGTAAGAGCCTTCATGGAGAGGGAAGGGGAGAGGGGGAGAGGGAAAGGGGGAGGGAAAGGGGGAGAGGGGGAGAGGGGGAGAGGGGGAGAGGGGGAGAGGGGGAGACGGAGAAGGGAGAGACGGAGAAGGGAGAGGGGGAGAGGGGGAGAGGGAGAGGGGGAGAGGGAGGGGGAGAGGGGGAGAGGGGGAGAAGGGGAAGGGAGAGGGGGAGAGGGGGAGGGGGAGAGCGAGAGCAGCAAGAGCGAGAGCGACCAAGTCCCTGGAATCTAGCTGTCTCTGTCTCTCCAGCTGTGGGGATAAGGACACATATTTCTATCCCTGGTGTTTTTACCTAGATTCAAATTCAATTTACATGTTTGCTCAGTAAGTGTTTAATCAACAGGCCATCTCTCGTCTATGAGTTACTGTATTAAGAAATGTAATCTCCACATTTACACAATGGAGTACTACTCAGCTATTAAAAAGAATGAATTTATGAAATTCCTAGGCAAATGGATGGACCTGGAGGGCATCATCCTGAGTGAGGTAACACAATCACAAAAGAACTCAAATGATATGTACTCACTGATAAGTGGATATTAGCCCAGAAACTTAGTATACCCGAGATATAAGATACAATTTGCAAAACACATGAAACTGAAGAAGAACGAAGACCAAAGTGTGGACACTTTGCCCCTTCTTAGAATTGGAAACAATCACCCATGGAAGGAGTTACAGAGACAAAGTTTGGAGCTGAGACAAACGGATGGACCATCTAGAGACTGCCATATCCAGGAATCCATCCCATAATCAGCATCCAAACACTGACACCATTGCATACACTAGCAAGCGTTGGCTGAAAGGACCCTGATATAACTGTCTCTTGTGAGACTAGGCCGGGGCCTAGCAAACACATAAGTTGATGCTCACAGTCAGCTATTGGATGGAGCACAGGGCCCCCAATGGAGGAGCTAGAGAAAGTACCCAAGAAGCTAAAGAGATCTGCAACCCTGTAGGTGCAACAACATTATGAACTAACCAGTACCCCAGAGCTCTTGACTCTAGCTGCATATGTATCAAAAGATGGCCTAGTTGGCCATCACTGGAAAGAGGCCCATTAGACACTCAAACTTTATATGCCCCAGTACAGGGGAACGCCAGGGCCAAAAAGGGGGAGTGGGTGAGTAGGGAAGTGGGGGGGAGGTTATGGGGGACTTTTGGGATAGCATTCTAAAGGTAATTGAGGAAAATACGTAATAATAAAAAATATTAAAAAAAAAAGAAATGTAATCTCTCTTTCTCTTTCTCTCTCCTCTCTCTTTCTCTCTCCTCTCTCTCTCTTTCTCTCTCTCTCTTCTCTCTCTCTCTCTCTCTCTCTCTCTCTCTCTCTCTCTCTCTCGACACTGAAGTATGGGTAATCTTTCCCCTTACAAACAGCGGCATGTATCCATAAGGGAAGGCATGAGCTTCAGGCAGCCCAGATGTTTCTTCCCACTAAGAAGAAACCAAATCCAACTGAAACCCGACATGGTCAATTGACTCTCAGGGACAGAGTGGTTCCACCAAGACCATTTTTAGCACAAGGAGTAAATAACTCAGTGGGGTTTTTTACGTTGTCATTTATACTGTATATGAATGGACACACCTATATTTCATACATGTACATAGTACCCCTTGACCTCTTTCCCATCCACTCCTGACTTCCACTTTCTCTACTGTCCCCCTCACACCAGCCTCTTTGCTCTAGCGTCTCACTGTCTAAAATGTGCCTAGTTCCTGGGGCAGTGGGCTGTATACCACTTGGGCACCTAAGATACTCAGTGTCCTACCCAGACCTCTACTGACGTTCTAAATAACCATCTACAGGAGGTTATATCCAGTCCACATGGGCAGCCCTTGGTCCTGAAAGACGCTCAAATCCATGTTCAGTCCCACTGAGATTCCAACTGCTAAGACCAGTGTTCAGCTCTTATTAATCTACTATAAACACAGATAGCTCTGCCCATGGCCTGAGAAGGTGCCCTGAGCACCTTACCTGGAACACCATAGGCGCACTTAAGTACTCAGACCAGGACTAGCCAGCAGGCACAGGAACAGGAGAGCAGAGACTCTTCACAGTAAGGCCCAAATATATACCTAGAGACAAGAGAGAGCCTGAAAAAGTCAGACTCGGGATGTTTCCTGTTTTCTAAGTTTTTGGTCTGATCCATTTTCCCCTTGACAGGAAAGTACATGTGTTCTCACTTGGGGAACTGCCTTTGAACAGTAGTCTATGTGAGGAACTGGTAAATCGCGTGTCCTATTTACTTCATCCCAGTTGAACTCATCATATTTTTGATGGGCTCGGCGCATAAAAGATTGAGTTTGTATTAACGATTTTAAGCAAATTACAGTTCATTAAAGGAGTATTTAAATGCACTATGTGGGTTTATTTTCTTGACGTGATATTTCTTATAAGTATATTTGAGTGCATTTGAAAGTCATGTAACTTAATTGTGTGACTGTAATTGCCTCAATATTATTTGAAATAAGAGGTTTAGGTCTTTGAACAGAAGCTCCGTGGAGCCTCTTTGGAGAGGCGGCTTCTTTGTTCAGCGTGATACATCCTGCTCTTCACCTTGTGGGAAGCATGGGGCTCTGCTAAAAGCTGCCCCAGGGATTCCTGATGTTGTGGGCTCTCTCTGTGTACTGAGAGACATAATCCCCACTTTATATGCCTATTTTTATTGGATCACTTATGCAACTTCTTAGTACAAAACATTCTATGCTCGCTATGAGATATTCAAAGTTAGATGAAGAGAGAATTAAGTTTTCTTAAGAATAAGAATAATCCCAACCAGGCAGCATCCATCAGCTGATATGAGGCCCCCAACACACATAATGCAGAGGACTGCCAGGTCTGGGCTCAGTCAGAGAAGATGCACCTAACCCTCAAGAGACTGGAGGTTCCAGGGAGTTTAGAGGTCTGGTGAGGTGAAGGGTGAAGACAGGGGGCAGGGAGGAGGTATGGGATGTGGAACAGTTGGAGGGTGGACAGGCATGGGGGGAATAAAATCTGGAGTGTAGAAAGAATAAAAGATCAAGTAAAAAGAAGGAAATTTTAAAAAGAAGAAGTAAAAGAAAAAGGAGAAGGAGAAGAATCCCATCACAAAATCACCCTTCCCAGGAATGATCTCTGATGAACTGTTGTTGTTGTTGTTGTTTAAAAAATAACTGTAATAGAGCCTGGGAGCAATGGCTGAAGAGTTATGAGCCTTTGTCTGTTCTGCAAGACCAGAGTTAGGTTCACATTGGCAGGCTTACAGCCATCTATCCGTCACTCCAGATCCTGAAGGTCCAACATTATCATCCATTGGCACCATGAATGTGAACGCGCACACACATGTACACACATGCACGAATGCGCACACATGCACACACACATGCACAAATGCACACATATGCACACATGCACGAATGCACACACATGCACACACACATGCACAAATGCACACATATGCACACATGCATGAATGCACACACATGCACACACACATGCACAAATGCACACACATGCACAAATGCACACATATGCACACATGCACGAATGCACACACATGCACACACACATGCACAAATGCACACATATGCACACATGCACGAATGCACACACATGCACACACACATGCACAAATGCACACATATGCACACACATGCACACACACCCCACATGCATGCACACCTTTTAAGATTTATGAAACCTGCGGTTTAATCTGTAGTTGATCCACACATGCAAGTACAGGGGTGATTTCCTAGGCTCACTATTATTTGCTTGTCCTTCCATTTTCCCCACCAAATATTCACCAAATATCAACATCTCCCCTTATGAAAGATTCTTCTCCGTTCTTCTTTTTTTTTTTTTCAAATCAAGAAAAAAAAATTACAGAACTTTGAGTCCTGTGGATCAAACTGAGGTTGATAGCCATGGCAGCAAGTGCATTTACCCTGAGCTGTTTGTCAACCCTGACTTCATGTTTTGTACCTGCACAAATTGCCATTTTCTTTGTTCTAAACAAAGGTTAAAGTCCAGGGTGATTGTGGTCATCTGACAAGAGACATAGAGATTCTGCCCTTGCCCCAAGGAACAATCATGGTCATTTTCAAGGGCCCATCTGATCTTACAAGTGCATAGTCCAGTTTGGGATGGATTGATTGATTGATTGATTGATTGATTGATGGGCCTTGAATTCCTTTTCCTCCTGCCTCCACTGACCAAAGGCAGGCATCGAAGGTGTGCATTCTCTGAGATAATTTTAAGGTATGATCTTAGTTGGTTGACTGAGGCTGAAGCCTACTGAAGTATATGCCAAACACATACAAGGCACTGTCTCCAAGAAAGATAGCAAAGATTGGTTGGGGGAGCATTAGAGAGAGTATCAGCTCTATGGTAAAATGCATCCATGCACAGATATCAGACATTTGCATAAATGTACCATATAAACTTATTTACCTATTTAGCTAGTTGTCAGTTAGTTAGCGTGTAGACACTCAGATGTGCAGGTTAGAGAGCAGTTTGTGAGAATTAGTTCTTTCCTTCTCTGTAGGTCCTGAGAATTGAGCTCAGATTGTCCAGCTTGGTGGTAAGCACCTTTACCCACTGAGCCCTCTTCCGAGCCCTTCCAGGAGGGCTTAAGGTTGGTGGAGACTTCTGCTATAGATTTGGGGAAAAGGGGAATCAGTGAGTTAGAAAAAGATCACGTGTACAGGAAAGGCAAGTGTTGGGGTGCACATGAGATGCTCAGAAGTGGTGTGCTTACCTAGCATGTGAGAGGCCCTGAAAAACACACACACACACACACACACACACACACACACACACACACAAACCCAACAAAACAAACAAAACTCCAAATCTAACCAAATGAGAACCAGGGAAATGGATCAGTCTCCTCTAGGGCAATCTGTCTATATTAGCCACAGTCTTAGTTTACCTTGTCACACCATGTCAGCTTCTGGGGCACATGTTGTTCTTGCTCAGAACTCGTGGGGTACTAGCCCCAGGACCCTTTCTTTTACAGGTGCCAAACTCTTAGACTGTCAAGTACTCTACCCATAGTTCCACTTTGTATAGACAGGGGAACATATTCCTGTAGACTTAAAAAGGCCAACATTCCAAATAGGTTACTCTTTTTTATTTTTAAATGACATGATTTTACAACACAAACCAGTTAAATATTGGAAAACGACTACTCCCAAGTCCCCACATGATATGACACAATGATCATTTACTAAGTGTCTTTAATACGCACTTAAATTCATATAAGGAACTACTGTTGCCTTTGTTTACACATGAGAAACCAAGGCACAGAGAAGGTAAGGATTTTGGCTCAGGAAATACAGCTGATCAAATATGTGCGGTGCCAGAGTCCAAGTAGCACTAGTCCTGAGCACCTCCTCTGCACTGATACCTTCTGGCTGAAGTAATTGTACCCAACAGGAACTATTATGTATACACACACACACAGGTACATAAGGAAGTATATTGCCTTGTTGAGACCTTGCTCATTATCACAAACCCAAGGCCGTGTGGGCTAATAATGGTGTGAATAATACTTTTCCCTTTTATAAGATCTAAGCCCCACAAAACCTGGATCTAGCTAGATCTACCTTTGGCAATTGAAAACAACCTAAATGTCCATCTCTCCCATAAACTTGAAGTAGGTAACTTGAGATACTTGGTGGAACACAGAGACTATGCAGAGAGCTGCGTGAATTTAGTCAGGGATGATGGGAACAGAGAGTCCAGACATGCTTGGGACACATGCATTTCCCTCCAAATATCTTCATCTGATGCTGGTTAGACCTATGGCTATGTAACCCATGGGTTTCAGAATGTTCTCGCCCAGAAGGCCGAGTGTAAATGGAAAACGAGATACCAAATTGATATACGGATTATGAGATGTTTAGCACAGCAGTGCAAATAAAGGCAAACGTGAGTTACTTAGATGGTCACAATCAGAGTAGTCGGCCGACGAATGATACATCACCAAAGACATACTAGGTCAGCATTAAGAAGGAAGCTGGAGGGAACATGCATGTTAAAAAGCCATGGTGGGGGGATGGGAAGATAGATCAGTGGATAAAACACTTGCCATGCAAGCAAGAGGACCTGAGTTCAGATCCTCAGCACCCACATAAACGTTGGGTGGGTATTAGCAGCCTGTCTGGAACTGGGAGGAGGATATGGGATTCCCTTAAGTAAGCTGGCTAGCTAGACTAGTGACACAGGTGTGACTAGTGATATCACTGTGACTAGTGGTATTGGTGTGACTAGTGATATCACTGTGACTAGTGATATTGGTGTGACTAGTGATATCACTGTGACTAGTGATATTGGTGTGACTAGTGATATCACTGTGACTAGTAATATTGGTGTGTTAGTGATATCGGTGTGATTAGTGATATCGGTGTGACTAGTGATATCGGTGTGATTAGTGATATTGGTGTGAATAGTGATATCAGTGTGACTAGTGATATTGGTGTGAATAGTGATATCAGTGTGACTAGTGATATCAGTGTAACTAGTGATATCAGTGTGATTAGTGATATCAGTGTGACTAGTGATATCAGTGTGACTAGTGATATCAGTGTGACTACTGATATTACTGTAATTAGTGATATCACTGTGACTAGTGATTTCCCTGTGACTAGTGATATCACTGTGAGTAGTGATATCAATCAGTGTGACTAGTGATATCAGTGTGCTCTGGATTTGATCGGGAGACTCCATCTCGATGGATAAGGTAGAGAGAGTGATTGAGGGAGACTCCTGGTGACACCATTAAGATGTACACACTCATGTACATGTGAATACAGTTATGCACATATATACCCACCATCATGCATACTACACACACATACAGATGCAAAAATTCACCAAAAATAAAACAAAAAATTACACAAACAAACAGCCTACATTGATACAGGAGATGGGTCACCATAAAAAAAAAAGCCAAAAAGTAGTAATTTTGTTGAAAAGTAGAGAAAGAGAACTCTTACATGTTGTCAGAGGAAATTTAAAATAATTCAGAAACATTGCTGTGCTAGTTTTGTGTCAATTTGACACAGCTAGAATTATCACAGAAAAAGGAGCTTCAGTTGAGGAAATGCCTCCATGAGATCCAGCTGTAAGGCATTTTCTCAATTAGTGATCAAGGGGGAAAGGCCCCTTGTGGGTGGGACCATCTCTGGGCTGGTAGTCTTGGTTCTATAAGAGAGCAGGCTGAGCAAGCCAGGGAAGCAAGCCAGTAAGAAACATCCCTCCATGGCCTCTGCATCAGCTCCTGCTTCCTGACCTGCTTGAGTTCCAGTCCTGACTTCCTTTGGTGATGAACAGCAATGTGGAAATATAAGCTGAATAAACCCTTTCCTCCCCAACTTGCTTCTTGGTCATGATGTTTGTGCAGGAATAGAAACCCTGACTAAGACAATTGCCAATTCTTTAACAATCAAATATAAAATGAACCTACTATGCTCTGTTCTACTCCAAGGATCCGAAAAGAACCAACCAAACCCAGGGACCAAAATGAATGGTCAGAGCAGCTCTGTTCATGGCAGCCCAGAAGGAAGTGGGTGAAGCACTGTGTGGTGTGTGTACAGTGTGGTGTGTGCACTGTGTGGTGTGTGCACAGTGTGGTGTGTGCACAGTGTGGTGTGTGCACCGTGGGGTGTGTGCACTGTGCGGTGTGTGCACCGTGGGGTGTGTGCACTGTTGGGGGGGTGCACTGTGGGGTGTGTGCACTGTGGGGTGTGTGCACCGTGGGGGGGTGTGCACCGTGGGGTGTGTGCACTATGGTGTATGTGTGTGATGTGTTGGAATATTCTTCAGTTAAAAAGCTGTGAAAGTCAGACATGCTCTGCAATGAGGATGAGTCAGAAAAATGCACAAAGCTAAGTGAAGGAAGCCAGGCAGAAGGGTCATGTCTGATGACTGCCTGGACCACACATTCAAACCAAGTCACTTCATAGGGACATAAACTAATTGACATTTCCATGGTATAGTGGTTTGAAAGAAAATGGTTCCAAAGGGAGTGCACTATTAGGAAATGTGACCTTGCTGGAGAAATATGTCACTGTGGGAGCAAGGCAAGTTTTGAGGTCTTATGTGCTCAAGTGATACCCAGTGTGGAGCTCTCGGCTCCTTCTCTAGCACCATATCTTCCTGCACTCTGCCATGCTTCCTGTCATCACTAATGGACTAAACCTCTGAAACTGTAAGGCAGCCCCATTTAAATATTTCCCTTTATAGGTATTGCTGTGGTCATAGTGTTTCTTCACAGCTGTGAAACCCTAAGACACAGAGAAAATTGACAATGGAGAAGAGTATATCATAAAGGAAGACGCTGCTGTTCACCAAATATTTGGTGGAGAAAAATGGAAGAACAGGCAAATAGTAGTGAGGCAAGGAAATCATTATTGTCCTTGTATGTGTGTAACAATTATAGAATAAATAGCAGAAGCTTTTATAAAACTTAGTACAGCTAAAAAAATCTAAAAGTTTGTGTGTGAGTGTGTGAGAGAGAGAGAGAAAGAGAGGAAGAGACAGAGAGAGGGAGGGAATGGTGGGTGCACATTTGGCAATCTTGAATGACTGGTTCTCTCCTTCCATCATGTGGGTCCCAGGCATCAAATTCAGGCCATCAGACATGGTGGCACCTTTACATGCTGAGCCATCTTGTTGGTCCCAAGCCTTTACCTTAAAAGAAAGGATTATTTATCTACTCCCAAGAAATACATAATTGTCGGGTTTATCTGGAAGTATCCGAGTGGCTGACTCTCAGAAGACTGCATCCACAAGGATGCAAGTTTGTAGCCAGCTTCAGCTACTTAGGAAGGCTCTGTCTCAAAATAAAATATTTGGAAAAGGATAGGAATGTGTCCCAGCGGTGCATGGTTTCCCTACTGCTTGTCAAGACCCTGGGTTCAAACCTTAGCAGCACAAAAAAATAAAATAAGATTAATTTAACCTCTTGAAAACTACAAGAAAATGGGAAATAATTCAGGGGAGACGTCCAGCTCGATGCATCATTTAGACAAGCATCGTAGCAAGAATAGAAAAATCATGGCTGTCTGCTGACTTGGTTTAGGCAAACAAGGAGATTTTGAATTCCCACTTTTGGGTATGACCATACCTGGAGGCAAGATTTCCTCAGGGCAGAGCTCGTCTTGATCTTGAGATGTGCAGAGTGGAGACACCATCTAGAAATGATGTAACAACAAGACTGACATCATCAGTCTCAGCCAAAGGGGGCCTAGCTAATCTTAATCTGCTTAATCGCTAATTTCCTGTCTTATTTCCGAAACAGTCTCATCACTATTAAAGTAAAGAATACTCTCATCTTTGCAGGTTAGGGTTTTGTAGTGTTTGAGGATTCTAGTATTTTGTGTTGTGTTTTATGCAATTTTCCATTTGGTAGCATAATTGCTTAAGATGCTATCATTTCACATAAAGCCAAGATAGGTTTCAAGCTTTCTGAACAGCCAGAATGTGGACATGATGTTCCACAAGCTCCAAAGACAGAGCTGGCCCAGCCGCCACCTCTTCACAGCATGATCCAGTCAGCCCCAGCAAACCTTTCCTCCTGCAAGTTGCTCCTGACAGGTTTTCTCTCACAAAGAAACAAAATAACTAATGCAGGCTCCAAGAAAAAGATGCACTGAAAAATTGTTCACCACAGTGACGAGAGTCCAGTATGCTAACAGCAGATGCACAGGCAGGCAGGCAGGAGTCCCCGGGAGGGACCCAGCTGTACACTGGGGTCCACACTGTCTGTTCCTGCAGCCCTTACCCACTTTGAAGGACAGTATTTGAGCACTTTTGGTGGGTCTATGACTCGTTGGTTCCTGTTTCAGTTCATCAGATCTCCTTCCTGTTGTTGTCAATTTGTTTGTTAACTCTCAATTGGCAGGTATATACCTTAGCTTAAAGTTGAAATATAAAATTTCAGTTTGTAGCTGACTGTGTCTACTGATGGAGAATAAATTCGAAATTCAGATTTAGCAAAGATTTGGCACTGCTGCCTAAAACTAAGTTACCATGAAGCTCTAAGACTGGCTATTGGAGTTGACTTGTCTCCTGTGGACCACAGTTCAGTGAAGACAAGCTCAGGGGAAGTCCCTCGGAGGCCAGGGTCCCATCTGACATCACTACTGACCTGTGGAAATGGTACTCTGACTGAACAAAGCACACTCTATGGACAAGACATGCCTTGAGCGGCCACATTTCTCTAGACTGTCAGAAAACATGGCATTTTCTAGTCTAGGGTAGTGATCTGCTGAGACTTACATCCTTTGAGTCTTGGGAGAGTCAACCAGAGGCTGGGGTGATAAGTCAGTTAGAAACTTGCCTCCCACATAAGCAGGAGAACCTCAGCTCCACCCACAAACCCACATAGCAAAGCCAGGCCTGCTGGTAGGAACTCAGTTGCTGACTTTGCAGTGTCAGTGCTGAGGAGGCCTTTGGAGCTTGCTCAGGAGCCAGCCTAACTCAATCCAGGCCAATGACCTAGACGTTGTTTCAAAAAGCAAACAAGCAGCTGGGGGCAGGCAAGGGGCGTGGTGGAGAAGAGCTTTGCCTGAGAAGCAACACTGGAGGCTGCCTTTCACATTCCCGGACACACAAGAATAAATGAAGGATTTGTGCCCTGACTTCCGAATCTTACTCAGAAGTTCCTAGGAACACCCAGTGAACCTCACTGTCCCACCCCACTGCTTCTCCTAGAAGCCCTGGCTCCAGGTTCCAGATTTCGTTTTAAAATAAATAAATGGGGCTGTTGTGGTGGCCCATACCTGCCGCCTCAGCAGTAGAGAGGCTGAGGCAGGAGGATAACAACCATGAGCTACCCACAGTAAAGCTCTTTAGGAAGGATAATGACATTCAACAGCAGCAGACCATCCAAACAGAGGCTATATGGGTACCACTCTTTATGCATTCACAGTGACTCTGGAATATTCATTAATCATCTGCCCTTACTTGGGGCTTAAAGAGCAACAGGACACGCTGAGACTGCCTTTGACATTTAACATCGCTAGGGAAATCAGACATCTAATTAAGGAGAAGCAGGGCGACGCACGCTGTTTCCCTCCACTTGTGACACACACAACTTTGCTCTAGCTCAGTGGAGGTGTTCTGTGTGGAAGCTTTGTGCGGATGTTCAAGTTGTGTGCTGCACCCCACCTAAAGGAGTGACATTCACATTATAAACTAACTTACAGAACACACAAACAGCAAGAAGATTTGAGACCTCCCAGAGGAGTTCTGGGTACCCCATGCCTGTGCATACAGCCATGCAAATAAGCTCAGGACCACATATTTTATGCACACATTCTGAGACACACAGTGGTCTTTTCGTCATCACTGCCTTGAGTCCACATCCTCACCAGACTCTAAACCCAACTTCATCCCCCAACTTCAGGAGAAGGGAAGCTAGGGGGTTAGCAGAGGCACAGACATTCTCTGCTTCTGTGGATGCCAGTCCATCAGTCCATCCTCCTGAGAAAGTCTTACTGCTCAACCCAGGTGAGATCCCTCCTCCCTTTACATCCTCAGCAGGCAGACAACCTAGGTAAGAATACCACTGTGCTCAGTGCCTCTCTCTCTCTCTCTCTCTCTCTCTCTCTCTCTCTCTCTCTCTCTCTCTCTCTCTCTCTCTGCCATTCAGTCTTGCCAGGGCTTTTAGGATAAAGACTCTGCCTTTCCTACTGGAAGAAGAAGCCCACAAAGCCACAGGTCATCTTTCACAATGTTCAGTAATCTCATGGCACACAGTAGGGACTCAGGATGTACCAGTCAAGAAAATGGAGGGTTATATAAGATCCCTCAGTGACTCTAAAACAGCCTGTTCAGAGGAAACGCTTGCTTCCTTCTGGAAATTTCCTGATCCCTGAACTGACATTTTCTCAGAGAAAACCTGTCTGTGAGTATAACAGATGTATTAGTGTCTCTCTTTTTCTTTAAGGTCTTCCTTTGAAGTTGTCTGGCCAAAAACAGCATCCACCTTCCAGGTCAGAATAGGACTTAGAAATAAATCCACAGGGTCTGACTTCTCTCCAAGGTGTCACAAGTTAGCAAGTAGAATATTGTTGCAAGTTGGTAAGTGTGAATCATCCTTAATTATTTAGGGCTCTATTTTTCTGTTGGTTGAATAGACACACAAGTAAAAGCTCATTGTGTAGTCTCCCAGACTCTGCAGGGACAGGAAATGAAACAAATAGAGGAATTTGGGCTTTTCAGCCCCAGACCTTCACATCGCTCCTAAAGCAAATTTAAGAAACATGGTATTCTTAAGCCATCCAAAATGCTGAACATGTTCTCAGAACTGAAATGGAGCCATTTTCAAAATTACAGACGAAAAATAGAGCCCTACTTTTTCATTAGGACTTGACAATAGCTGCTGCATTTAAAACCATCTTAAAGGGAGGCAGAGCGTTCCATTACTGCCAGAGAGACGAAGGGGGTAATGGGGTAGCACTCAGTACATCATCTGGCAACACTGTTGCTTATTTCAACGCTGCAGAGCCCAGCCTGGTGTGTGATGGTCAAGATAACTCAGGTCAAGTCTTGTTAGAGTTCGAAAGTCTTGAAGCTTCGGCTTGGTGTGGTGAGTCAGCCAGGTTGGAGTCTTGAGCTCAACAAGTACCATGAGTCACTGGAAATTATGTATCACACTCACAAGCACAAAACTTCTGAAATTCTGTTGTATCCCACCTACCTGTGACATTTTGATTCTCTATAGAGTGGGGAAAAAAACAGTATACATTGTAATTTGGTGTCTATTTTTCAGGTAATTGACTTAATAAGTTGAAATTAAATCATGTGCCACCCAGTTTGCATAAGAGATGGAATCACTGAGTAGAAACTTTCTGGAACATCGGGGAAGCTCATCCTGCTTGTTCTGAAAACTGGCTTTGTTCTTTTTCTTTTTCTTTATCTTTTTCTTTTTCTTTTTCTTTTTCTTTTTCTTTCTTTTTCTTTTTCTTTTCTTTTCTTTTCTGCCCCCTTCCTCCCCCCCCCCCCCGTACAGAACAAGCTGTTGGGAAACTTGTAGTTTTTCTCTGAAACACCTCTCAGTTACTCAAGATTACTTATATATCATACATAAATTGGAATTTTAATAAAACTACCATGTTGTGTGATTCAGCTTCAACAAGATGAATATGGTACGGGGTGCTTCTGTGGAGCAATGGGGAAACCTGGTGTGTGAGAGTGTGAGTGTGTGTGTGTGTGTGTGTGTGTGTGTGTGTGTGTGTTGTGTATGAGCTTGTTCGGGGAGGGGAGGATATGTGTAGGCATTTGCAAGTGCAGGCCAATGGTCAGTATTGGGAGTCTTTCTCCTTCACTCTTGACCTTTCTTTTTTTTGAGACAGAGTCTCTTCTCTCATTGAGCCTGATACTCACCTATTAAGCTAGCCTGCCTGGCCAGCAAGTTCCAAGGATGCTCCCTCTCTACCTCTCAGAGCCAGGCTTACAAAAGTTTCTCACATTGCCCAGTTTGGGGATTCCAAACTCAGATCTTGAAGCTTGTGCAACAAGCACTTTATTTTACCCTTTGAGACACCACCCCAGCCCAGCCCCACACCAAGCACGCAGAGGACTCCAGCTCTACAAACTTCCTAACCCGATTTGCTGCCCTGCTACTTCACTAAGGCCTGGTTGGGTTCTATTCTTGTTTTCAAAGGAATGTGCAAACGCAATTTAGGATTCCAGAACAAACACTGAGAGAGGCAAAGAACTTTTCAGCAGAACCAGCGGGGCAAGAATCCATCTCCTTCAGTGAAATGGGGCAGGCCTGATCTCAATGGCTCTTTCTCTGTGCATGAGAGTAGAGGAACTCAGGTCAGACTGCACTTCAATCCCTGCTGCCTGGTGCCCACTCTGAATCCATCCACCGTATGCCTTTCCACTACTGTCTACATCCGAGATGTCCCTACTGCCCTTCTCAGGGCAGCTTGAGCTCAGCTCCCAGAGCCTTGTCTCTCCCTCTCACCTCCCTCCAAAAAAAGGTTGATAAACTCATGGCAAACTCATGCTCTACAAGATGACTGAGACATGCAGTCCTTGCCTGCCTTTCCTCAGAGGGAGCAATGTAAATTGAAGCAGACAGCAAGCCTACATGACCAAGGAACTGGTCCCAAGGTGTTGAGTTTGCAAGAAGTCACTAAACAAATTCAGAAGAAGGCGAATTATTCTCTACTCAGTGCAAGGACATCCGTGAAGCAACACTGGACCAGAACTGAGTGAAGCTACACGTGGAGAAACTGATAGGCCTGGAATTGTTGGAGGAGAATGATGGAATTTTGTTGCCAGGAGTCTGTCTTTATAGGTTTTAGCCCCATAGCCCAGGAAACAGGTTGGCATACGATCGTCGAACTTGACCAAAGGCAGCATTGATGGCACCTGGAGGAGGATGAGGTGGAAAGGGAGTTGTGTTGGTGGAGGGCTTACCTAGCATGCGGGAGTCCCTGGCTTTGTTCCTTCTTCACGCCACACAAGCTAGAAAGAGTGGTACACGTCTGTAATCTCAGCACTCAGGAGGTGGAAGCATGAGGGTCGGGAGTTCAAGGTCACCCTTGGCTACATAGGAAATTAGGGACCAGCCTGAGCTACTGAGACTTTGTCTCCAAAATAAGAACAAATATTTAATTTTAAAAAAAAACAATAATGATAACTAAAAGTGGAACCTGACCACCAATCAAATGGAGACAAGAGACAGAAGAAAGAGGCGACAGGCACTGGGAACTCCAGTCTGGGGCTAGCTGAATGATGGAGTAAGTAGAGCAGAGAGCGAAAGTTAACTGAACTCCAGGGTTTGTGCACTGATGGTTTACATCCCCCGCTGGCATAACCTGTGTTGTGGCCATATCCCAGTCCTCTAGGATGCTTTTTCCATACCCAACCAACGCATAGCCCTCTGTAAATCCTCACTGGACCATGCTTGGCCTGGTCTGTCAAATTGTCCATAGAGAAGGTGAATTGGGTTGGTTTTTCTTGTATGGGAAGGAGAAGCCTGTGTAGAAGATCTCCGGCATATCTTTAGATGTGAAGAACCGGGCTGGAGAGATGGCTCAGTGGGTAAGAGAACTGACTGCTCTTCCGAAGGTCCTGATTCAAATCCCAGCAACCACATGGTGGCTCACAACCATCCGTGATGAGATCTGATGCCCTCTTCTGGTGTGTCTGAAGACAACTACAGTGTACTTACATATAATAAATAAATTAATCTTTTAAATAAATGAATAAATAAATGAATGAATAAATAAATAAATAAATAAATAAATAAATAAATAAATAAATAAATATAAAAGAAGCAAGGAACCCTATGATTATGACACAAGTCAGCCATTCAGGTCTCCTTGGACGGACAGTCTAGTCTAGTATCTGGGGACTACATGGTTCAGATGATGTCACAGGAAGACCATGCATGCCTGGCTAGAAAAAGCAGAGTCCAGGCAGAAATTTAAGCAAATGTCAAAAATCTCAGTGACCATGGTATGTATTTTCATGCAATACATAAATAAAGATACATGTAAATAAAATATTTAATATAAATATTTAAATAAAAATGAAAGCAAGAATTGAGAAGACAATTCAGCCGATGAAGAAAAACTTGCCTTACAAGCATGGTAGACTGAATTCCACCCCCAACTCCAAACAAAAGCCAGGCATGGAGGTGCGCGCCTGTGTTCCCAGCAATGGGAAGGCAGAGTCTGGTAGGTCCCCGGGGTTTGCTGCCGTGACCATGCCACCCCAAATTCAGTAAGAGTCCCTGTCTCAAAAATGTAAGGCGAGAGCAACTGAAGAAGCAGGAAGGCCAAGGCCACTTGCTCTGAGGAGAGGTCTAAGTGTGAAAATAAAACCAGATGGGGAAGATATGCTTCCCCCAGGGCAGGGTTGTAGTCTCTCAACCACACAGACCTGACAGCATTGGGACCCAGGCTTGTCTGTTATAGGTGTGTCCACTGGCCTGAGTCTTTTCTGTTCAAAGGGCTGGAGATGGCTTCTGAGCAGAAAACGGCCTCCTCCCAGCTGGCCAAGCTGGGCTAGTAAGACCCATATTTCTTAAGATTTATTTATTTATTCTTATTTATATGAGTACACTGTTGATGTCTTCAGTCACACACCAGAAGAATGTGTGACTGCATTGTACCCCATTACAGATGGTTGTGAGCCATCATGTGGTTTCTGGGAATTGAACTCAGGACCTCTGGAAGAGCAGTCAGTGGTGCTCTTAACCGCTGAGCCATCTCTCCAGCCCGACCCATATCTCTTGTGATGGCTTTGGGCTTTTCCAGGCTCTCACTACTTTGTGGGGTTTGGTCCCTTCTCTCTCTCTTTTCCTGAGAGAATAAGATGAGTGTTCCCAGGGCCTGTGCTCTTAAAGGTTCTCACCAGGACCTTTTTTTTTTTTTTTTTTTTTTTTTTTTTCAGAATCTTGACTGTGACCTTGCATCAAAAGTCCTTGCTGGGCTGAAGAAATGGCTCAGTGGTTAAGAACACTGACTGCTCTTTCAGAGGTCCCGAGTTCAATTCCCAGGGAACTCCCTCTTCTGATGTGGCTGAAGACAGCTTCAGTATAGTCATATAAATATTTTTATTTGTTTGCTGTAGTAGTGCTGGGCCTCCTGTCTTCTGGATTATCACAGGTATCTAACTCACCTCAACAAGCTTAGCTCTCCACAGGAAGCTGGCTGCTAGTTACAGAAATGTTTTCTGCAAGAAGTGAATTCTGACTTCAGAATCTCCATAGGTAGCTGTGTCTCCTCTAGCATTGATTCAACCAGTAGGGAGTCCCATGCAAGGTAGCAGAAACAAAGCAAGAAGAGACAGCCTCTCCACAGCATGGAACTTGAGAGTTGGTGTTCCCAATACTGTAGGCTCTGGACACCCACATGGGCACCCTGAAAACTTTTCTTTGTCCCCCTTTTTATCTCCTCCTTCAAGGTACAGCCCAATCCATGTGCCCCTATGATTTTCTGACACTGAAGTCTGCTCACTGTATCAATCATAGTTCCTAGTTTCCATCCTGAGAGCCTTTAGCTGTAAGTTTTTCTAATCTTCACAAGCAGGGTGAGAATGGATTCCACAAATACACTAAGGTCAGAGTGTGTGTCTCCACGAGTCTTTTGATCTCATAGCACCAGCGTCAGAACTGGGCATCGCGGGCCTCTCAGTAAATCTTCTCTGTAATTAATAGAGGGTTTGTTTACTGTAATAAGTATATTCTAAAATAGTTTATGAACACAAAACATTTATTACGAACATTTATTATAAACCCAATTATTTACAAAAGAGTCGCAAAGCCCTCTCAGTAATATGAATAATCACGCCTTATTTTATGTCTTAGAAACCTCCAGGCTTTCATGTTGGAACAACTTTGTCAAATGAGTTGGCCTGTTTAAGAGCTGTAAATGATTAGTGACTTTGTTTGTAACAGTGGTAATTTCCTTTCACTAATACTGTTAAGTAAAATCGGTGCACAGAGGCTCAAGCCTACGATGCCAGGATCAGGCACTCAGACCATTCATTCTCCGTTATACAGCGAGTCGGAGGCCAGCCTGGGCTATACACTTGAAACTGAGTCCTCTTCTGAAAGCACGTTTGGTTGCTCCGAAGGTTCACAGGTACTTCCAAGGAGCCAGGCCTCTTCCTTTCCTCATTTTCCCCTCATTTCCTCCTTTGCTCTCTGGGGATCTTAAAATGGGGAACCAAAAGCTCCCCTCAGCCTGGGCGTTACACTGGGCACAGCGACGGTGTGTGGTTTTTGAAAACAGTGGTAGAGAAAGAGTCATATGCACCCACCCTTGTCTTACCCTTCACAAAGAGCCTCTCTGAGAAGATGGCTCAAGTGGGAGTTGAACTGACAGCTTTTGATTCATTTGTTATTGAGGAAAATAAGGTGCTTGTCACCTGGGAGTTCCAGAATGTTCCGAGGGAGTACAACCTCCCCTCAAGCACCCACCCGGGTCCCTCCCAGTGGCTTTCCCACTCGTGGTGACAAAAAGACATTGAGGAAGTGTCTGTGCTATTTGTTGGCTTCAGATTCTTTTAAGACCCAGTGAGCTGTGAGGGGTATGGATACGATCTCTAGACTGTGTGTCATGGTGCACACATGGGCCAGAACATTGCCCATGTATGCACCAAGTTTCCAGAACATTGTGCCACAGTTGGACTTAAACGGCTCATGCTTAGCATCTCATGGGGCTGCTGGTAGAGGTCTAAACTCTAGGTGCCATAGGGCTGGTTCCTTCAGAGGGATAAGAAGGAAACTGCATCCCAGCCTCGTGGTAGCTTCTGAGGCTTTGTTATGTGTTATTTGTGAGTCTAGACTTCCCTTTGCATAAAAACATAATGGTAGCAGCCCCCCTTTATTTTGGAGTGTGGGTTTGAGTCTTCAAGGCTCTCAAGTATCCCAGGTTGACGTTGAACTCATGATCAAACCAAAGATGACTTTGGTGCTCTGCTCCCCCAAGTTAGGGAGTTGTAGATGACAGTGCGGCCACTTCCCATTCGGGCAGTGCTGAGGATAAAACCCAGGGTCTATTAGGACATATTAGGAACTCATTCTTCAGACAGAGTCCCTTTGCCAGCCTGGTTTAGGACTTCAGTGACATCACCTCAGCCGCATCTGCAAAGTCCTCTTCCCAACATGGTCAACTCTACAGTGACTAGATGGTTACAACAGCACCATCTTTGAGAAGAGACAGTTTAATCTGTAATGGTGAACACATTAGGGATTGCAGGCCCAAAGGTCATCAGAGAAAGCTACTCACCTCTCCATGATGGCACAAAAGCCACCACAGTCAGCATGTGTGAGGGTGAATACTCAACATTACCCTGACTATCTGTGACATGTGAGATCTATGTGGATTTCCGTGTCACAAAACAGGATTCAGAAGTTATCACAAGCATCCTTAGCTCACAGGCCAGGCAATGCCCAGACACAGCCCTGAAGATATCAGCCCACGCTGGGAGCCTCAGAGCACACCTGTTCCTCCCCAGGTTTGTGTCCATGCAGGAAGCCAGGCAGAGTCAAGTCCATGTCTACCAAGAGTTCACAAGACAACTTGTAGGAAGCCTAGGCCCCACAGAAGCCCTGAAAACCTCTGTCCTGAGACCCAAGCAGTGGAATTTGTTGAGCCATCAAAGATGGTATAAAAAACAAAACAAAACAAAAAAATAAATAAATAAAAATAAAAGAGAAAAAAAAATGACACATCCGGCTCGAGATGAAAAGTTGAACCTTATGTTTCACAGCACGTAGCCCAACATGTTTGTTGAGGCATGCATGGCCTCTTCAATTTGAGAACTGCTCCCTAGCAGCCGGGTTTGGAAAGAACCGGAAATTGAAATGAGCGAATTGGACATCAAAAACCTCTGATGTGAAAAAAAAAAAAAGAAATGTTTCTGTGCACTTGATAGACTGTGTTAGAGTCTCTACTGAGAACCATAAACAGAGAGTTTCATTGCTTCTCAGCTACCGGGGTGAGAGAACAGGGCATGGCCCTGTCTGGGTTTGGAGACATGTTTACCATCCTTCTGTCCCAGCTGAGACTGATGGAGAGAAGCAGGGGGGAGCCAAGCCCCAGCAGCTAACACCCTCACACAGTTCCAGCTCCTCATTTTCCATCATAGCTACTGAGCAATGTCTGACAGACATAAATCCCAGACTCTCGGCAGGGATGTTTAGTAGCCCTGTACTAATGGATCCATCTGGGAAGCTGGCTAACCATCTAACCTCCATCAGTTTTTGGCATTGTGGCAAGCCCAGACATCCCTGCTCGAACTGAAGAATAACAATAGTCCAGGAAAACTATCTCAGCTGCAATAGTTTCATTATCCATTCTGACATTCTCAAAGAACTGTTTTCCTGCCTTCTTTCATGTTATTATCATTTTATGTGGTTCTACGTATATGGGTGCTTTGCCTGTGTGTGTTTCTGTGCACCACTTATATGCCTGGCGTCTGCAGAGGCCAGGAAAGGTCTTTGGATCCCCTGGAACCTGAGTTAGTAGTGAGCCACCATGTAGGTGTTGGGAATGGAACCCAGAGCCTCTGCAGAAACAACAGTTCTCTTAACTGCTGGGTCATCGCCCCAGCCCCTCAGTTTCCTTTGTAGCTGATGTCCATAGTAATTTAAGGGACCCATCTAAATCCTGAAACTGCATCTCTCAGCAGCTGATAGGTGATTGCAATGGAACAGTTTAGCAATGTTTAAACTAAAGGACAGAACTGTTCAACCTGCAGATAAAGTATCTCCTGAGGTGGTTTTCTTACATTTTTTTTTAAATTAAAATATAAGTACATCATTTCTCCTTGCCTTTCGTCCCTTCAACCTCTCCTGTGATCCCTCTCACTCTAGCTCAGGTTGGTTGATGGCTTCTTTTTCTCATGCATGTGAGTGGTGTGTGTGTGTGTGTGTGTGTGTGTGTGTGTGTGTGTGTGTGTATGTGTGTGTATGTATGTGTGTATGTGTGTGTGTATGTGTGTGTATGTGTGTGTGTGTATGTGTATGTATGTGTATGTGTGTGTATGTGTGTGTGTATGTGTGTGTGTGTGTGTGTGTGTGTGTGTGTGTGTGTGTGTGTGTATACAACCTGATGAGTCCATTTAGTGGGTCTGGATGAATATGATTTCAGTGCTGACCTTTGCATTGGGTAACCAACTAGGGAGGGGCTGTTCTTGCTCTCTCTGTGGTCATTAACTGCCTGTAGTTCTTTGTCTAGGAGTAGGGCCCCCTGAGATCGCCCCCTTTCCCTGCTAACATTTCTATTGCTGTTGTCATTGTTCAAGTCTTGTTTGGGTAGCCATATTGTTGCAGCATTATAGACGAAGTGTGCCCGCCATTTCCAGGAGACATAACCTCAGAGCAGACTTCGTAGCCCTCTAGCTTTACAGCCTTCCCACATCTCTTCCTCAATGTCCTTTGAACCTTGGGTGTAGGAGCTGTGACTTTGTCCACTGCTCAGGGAGGGAAGCAACCAATAGTCACACTCACCTACGAACTGCAATGATAACCAGCATGGCCAGAGATCCCTAAAGGTGCAATAGCGGCACTCATATCTTGGCAGTAACCAATGGCTATCTAATTAAGGACTGCTAAACAGAAGAGAAATAACTCCTGATGATAGAAACCTAACCAAGTTCCTGGGATAACCTGGGAATGAATCTTAGAAGAGAAGCCATGGCTGTCATTTGATTAGATAATTCCTAACTGCATTCTAAAGTGTATCTTTATAGTCATTGGTAAGTGTAGTGTTCGTCCCTCGTCAAAGAAGTCTCTCTTTGCAGTAGACAAAGACAGAGAACCATAGCTTGTCACAATGCAAAGAACACTAGGTCATTGTGGAAACCCAGCTCAAAACATACATCTAAGTTTGCTTGTTTGATTGTCTGATAGATAGCAAAAGAATCTTACAAGTTAGTAAAGTTTTATAACTCTTGCCACTCAGGAGGCTGAAGCAGGAAGATAACAAGCTTAAAGCCTGCCTGGACCACAGAGAACTCAAGGCTAGTCTAGGAAACTTAGCAATACCCTATCTCAAAATGAGAGTTAGAAAAAGGCTGAGAATATACCTCAGTGACAAGATATTTGCCACAGACACATACATGCACAAACACACAGACAGATAGCACAATGGACAGATGTGAAAACTTCAATTACATGAAACCATTCAGAATATTGTCCCTGAAGCCATCAGTAAACCATGATGACACGTATTAGAGATCATTGCCAGAAGTATGAGATATTTGTTATCTCCTAAGTTGTTTTCAAGCACTCCATACTGTTGGTTTGGGAGATGACTCGGTAAAGTGCTTACCACCCAAGCATGAAGACCTGAATGTGAACCCCCAGCACCCACAAAAGCTTAAGAGGAGCAGTAAGCACCTTTAGTCCCAGGAGGATCCTTGGGACTTGCCAGCCAGGTGAGTGAGGCCCAATCAGTGAGGCCCAAGCTCAGTGAGAGAGTTGTCTCAAAACCTGAGATGGAAGACAATACCTGACATCGGTCTCTGGCCTCCAGAAACGCATACAGATCTCACACACAAGTGCACATTCACACCAATGCGTATGTACACACACATACACACACACACACACACACACACACACACACACACACCTGTTTCCTTATGTTGGTACTTGCTCTCCTTTCCTTAGTATGCTAACCGGAGGTGTTATATGCTCTGAAGTGCTTTCCTGTTAACTTCTGTTTCTGCAAATTCTATCTGCTTCTACTGACTCTGGTCTCCCTGATTACGGTTCATAATCCTTTCTTATTATGCCAAGTAATTTTTTTTATTTTATGCCAGACATTGTGGATAATACATTGAGTTCCTGAGTTCTATTGCCTCTTTATAAAATGTGCTTTTTAAATATACTTCCTATTAATATTTTATAACCACAAAGGTACGAGTACTGCAGATGGGATGTTTTTTGTTTCTTCTGAGCCAAACTGACATCTTTAGCAATGAGAAAGGCGGAAAGAGTTCATCTGACACACAGACTCCATTGTTCAGAAGAACGTCACAAGGATTCAAGGCTGCTCTAAGACGATTTCCTTCCTCAGACCATTCTAAATTGTCGAAACCCCAAATTGCTTCCATCCAATCGCCACCTCTTTGTCATAAATGTGTTCTGTGCTTCCTCAGGTTCCAGAAGGAAAGGGCACTGCCTGTCTCTCCCAGCGCGTGACACGGAGTGTGGCTTACCCCCACAGGAATCACGAGTCTTCACTTGAAGAGACAATTATCTCTCCCATCCTGCTGCTCCCGCAGATATTAACTCAGTGGTAATTAGAGAATTAGAGTCATAGCTTCTAGTTACCCAGTCAAGTTCTCTGCTTTTCCTGATATCCCCCATAATTTTCTTTAAAATGTTTAATGAAACCTGAAGCACTTTATTTTCCATGGTCTGGTCCAGCAAAACCCCTGCTTGGCTCCCCTTCCTGCACCATGAAGCTGCATCCTCTTCCAGGCAACAGGGTGTTACCCAGCTCTTTGCTACAACTTCTCAGGATGAACTATCCATGTAGCTGGCCCTCCTTTGAAAACATAATGGAGAGTGACACATACTTGCCTTCTTCCCTTGCTATTTGGGATTTAGTTCTACAAGGATACTATGTCAAAGGAATCAAACACACTTGAAATGGACCTAGGGAGAAAGCAAGCTTGAGGAGATGGCTCACTGGGTAAAGGAGCTTGCTGCCAAACGTGGGTACTGAGCTGATCCCCACGATATACATATGTAAGGAGAGAACTCCCACAAGCTGTCCTCTGACCGCCACTCAGGCACAGTAGTGTGTGAGTGCAGTGAAAACACACACACACACACACACACACAAAATAAATAAATAGATAGGTAAATGAATATCACAAAACCAAGCGCATCTTAAAATTTACAATAACTATTTAATGCATTGTATATATGTGTGTGTGTGTGTGTGTGTGTGTGTGTGTGTGTGTAATACATATATATATCTATGTATATGAACAAAACAGAAAATAAAATTTAAAAACCCAGCCTCCTGGGTCTTTTATTTATAATAATGAAAAATAGAGCTAATTAATTTGAAAAGACCAAAATTTTAAGCCGTGCTTTAAAGAACTGCCATGCTTAATTACTGGCTTTGTGAGGCTTTTATAAATAGAACTTTTTGGTTCTGCAGGTAAATCCTATCTTGACATTTATTGCCATCGACTTGTGAATCACTAGATGACGCAGACGCCCATTCCCACAGGTGATTGTTTTTAAAGTGCAAAATTGATTTTGCACTTAAAACTACAGATGTGCGCCAACTATTTATTTGGTATTTATTAAATGTCAGCCATGTGTCCAGCTTTGGGAACTGTTTAAATATTATTTTTGTGATTAGATGCCTGCGTGGGTTTACTCATTGGAGAATTTAACCATTTTGTGTATAGAATGCACTCACAAAGACTTTCTTGTTGGAAATGGGGGAGGGGGTATTTTAGAAGCATTAACTAATATCTATTTTCCATCAAGAGAAGAAAACCAATTAAATTAATTAAAGTAGATACTGCTGAAGTTAAGCCAAATCTGCCTTGCTGGACTCTCCTGGGTAAACAGCCCAGCTCTGGAAGCTGAGTGTGGCACGCAAGCCTACAGAACACTCAGATCCACTCTCTTCTTCATGGGGTTAGTGGTAGCAGCTTCCACGGTGAATGCTGTTTTCCATATATTCTGATGTGTGGCCCTAGATTATTTCCAGAAGGGCCCCACAAGAGACAGCGGACGCTCTACCAAGGCAGAAGGCAGCCCCACCTGCCAAGGCGACTGTAGTGCAGTGGGAGGAGCTGAGGGTCCTACGCTGCGCATTGGCCTCTAGAACTTTCCGTCCTTAGGTTTTTGTAAATTAGGTGGCAAGTCCACTCCAACTGCTTTGTGGAGTTTCTGAGCACTTAAAGTACTTCCGAATCTAGTTTGACTGGTAACTTTGACCCCCTGAGGTCAAGTATAAATTACTTTTTCTTCTGCAGAGCAATACAACCTCCCGTCATCGATTCCATTTTCTCCCTGCGGGCTCATCTTGATTCACCGATGAGTCTTCACTATTTTTAAAGACTGGCTTCGGGCTGACGTCAAGATGCCCGACCTGCGTCTGTCTCCTGAGGTGCCAGAGCCCTTGTCATCTGCACCCTCCTCCACACTGTCCCCTAAATCGTGGTGAGTCACTGTGCTGTCCTGTGCATTCATCCCACGCCCACGCGGATGTGGGGCCTTGCTCGGTCCGGCGTGAAGTTTCGTGCCTGTCTCCAGTCTCTGGAGAGGCGAGACCCGCCAAAGCAATTTAACAGGTCACAGAGAGAAAGGAAGATAAGACAGTCGAACCACACTCCAGATAAATTACCAGCCGCAAAGAAAACAGGGAAATTATACAAAGCGTCAGTGTTTGGGGTTTGGGATTTAGAGAGGCCGTGAGAGGAATACATAAATACATATTCACATTTTGGAGGAAAATGAAGCAGGCAAGGACAGGTGATTGGAACGGCAGACCTCCTGACTCTCAGGGGCTTCTGGAACATTCCTGCCTGTCTTGACCTCAGAGAGATCCAGGTCCCATAAAAATTTCCCATGAAGCTTCATTCGTTTCTCTTTCCCAAGGAAGACTAAGATTATGCACATGACTTTGCAGCATGAGACTGGTGGTTCCATCTGGTATCTGCAGCCATTCCACAGTAGTCTTTCTCTGGTTGCACCCTTGAGCAGGGGGAGGAGGGGACCTGCAGACTTTGTGAGCCTGGGGTGGGGGTTGGGGGAAATCTGTCAACTTCTGAACGCCACCTAGAAGCAGTTCTCCGTGGCTTTCTGCCCCCGAACATTTCACCTCATCTGTAGCTGCACAGCTGTGTCTTTTGAAAACTAATACTGCTTATTAATTAGACGTCAGTTTTCACAATAGCTACCCAAACCACTCTCATTAGTGCAAATCAGGCAATTTTTTTATTTTTTACCAATTTGTCTGTATGGGTATGCGTAGTTCAGTTTCTCACTCCTGTCCACCTTCACACTGTGCACTCGAGCGTGTGTGTGTGTGTGTGTGTGTGTGTGTGTGAGAGAGAGAGAGAGAGAGAGAGAGAGAGACAGAGAGAGAGACAGAGAGACAGAGAGACAGAGAGACAGAGACAGAGAGAGACAGAGAGGAGTGCAGTTGCCTTTGAAAGCCAGAAGAGAACACAGACTCCCCTGGACCTGGAGCTACAGATGACTGGGATCCTCCTGACAGGGGAGCTGGGAACCTAACTCAGGTCCATGCTCTTAACTGCTAGGCAGTTTCTCCAGCCTCAAAGTGGGTGTTTTTAAGGTCCTGCCTCTGGACCTTAACCTAGGTGTGGGTTATGCCGGTGTGCACTGCCTCTGACAGGTTCAAGTAGGTGCCCAGCGTTCTGTTTGTGCGTTGCCCACTTTTTCTCTCTGCATGATGGCCATTGGTAGCTATGACCCGCCACTAACACACTGTCTCCAAGCAGTTAAGGGGACTGTTAGCATTCACGCAGCACCCCTTTCCTGTGATAAAAGAACTCATGTGCACTGTTTAGGATTCTGCCTTTGTTCCCAGCAAAATGTCATATCAGATATTTGTCTGTTTGACACGGTCTCCTAATTTTCCATCGCCATGGCTGTGAGCTTGTCTGCGGAATGATTGGAAAGTCATTTACTCCCTCACTCTTCCTGTATTGGACACTCAGGTGACCAGATTCTTCATTAAAACAAATTACCCTCTCGTAAACATTTATGCAAGCATTCATTAATGCATCCGTGGGAGGGAATATTAATTTGAGCCTGTGTTCTATGGAAGGATGTTTTATAAAATGAATGCAGATGTAGGGTCTCCTTTGAGGAGCTCCGGGTGGGCTCAGGACAGCACGGTCAAAACACCAGCTAATTAGGGTACTTTATGTCTGCGGAGGCCTGAGGCATGGCTCCATATGCCAGGCTGTCCCTGGGCTCCAAGCTCCAGCTGGCTGAATTTGCCTTGCCTGTGCAGAGCAGGCAGCTCCCAGGTCCACACCCATAACTATTAGAACCACAACATGAATGAAGAATGTCTGTCTTTAAGTATCCCAAAAAACTCAGGAAAATAAAATTGCCATCCTATGTAACAGATGAGTGTCATCGAGATCCAGTCCGGTCCAAGTCCAAGTGTCACTTCAGCCCCTCAGCTGAGCCCTGTGAGGGAGGTACCGCAACCTCAGCTTTACACAAGAGGGTGCTACGCAGGGTTGAAAGCGCTCTCCCTAACATATCAGAATTAGAATGTCCCACTCCAAGCTCCGTGCTCCCTGCAGGGACCCCTTTTCTCCTCAGACATAGGATTATGACGCAGGAAGCAGAAATGTCTTGCGATCCTGTTTTCATAGTGCCGTATTTTATTACTTTTTGTAGGAAGGAAGGGTTTGTTGGCTCATAGTTTTAGGGTTCCATTGTGTGGAACTCATGGTGGCCGGAGTGTGAGGCAGTTTCCCCACATGCATCCACAGTCAGGAAACACAGAGAGATGAATGCTGGTGCCAGCTGGTTTTCTTATTTGTTTTTTCCTTTTTATTTAGCTGGGACCAAAGGCCACGGAAAGGTGAGGTGCTACCCATAAGCAGGATGGATCTTCTCTCCTCAGTAAAATCCTCTGGGAACACTCATAGATGTGTGCCTTTTATTTCCGTTCAGAAGAGCATTAGCCATCCGAGGCATGTGTCAGGGTAGCCGTAGACTATTAACAGCAGTCTTTTCTTTCATGTTTTGAGACAGAGTACCATATAACCCAGGCTGGCCTCCAACCTATGTAACCAGGGATAACTTTGAATTTCTGATTTTCCTGCCTCCACTTCCTGAAGGCTAGGCTGATAGGTTTGTGCCACTACATCTGATTTATATAGTCCTAGTGATGAATGCCAGCCTTCGTACACGTTAGGCAAGCACTGAGCTTTATGTTCAGTGAAATCAGCCGATTGACTCCCAGGACCCATTGATAGATTTGGCAGCTCGGGGTGTGAGTGGGGTAGGGAGGTGCCTCACTATATAGGCCTGGCTGGCTTGCAACTCTTTTCATAGACTAGGTTAGCTCAAAGCTCTGCCGCAGAGAATTTCCTGCCTCTGCTTCTCAGAATTGCCAGGATTAAAGGCGTGAACCACCAAGCCTAGCCCTGGTAGGTATCTTTTCAAGTGTTTTGTACCTGTCAATAGTTTCTGCCCAGTGTCCAGTGCTTACGATTACTGGCCTTGCATACCTGCTATGTATTGAGAAGGTTCCCTGAAATGCCAGCCCTTTGCGATATCAGAGTTCTTTAAGGTTGTCATTTTATAAAAATGGCAGACATGGAGGTAGCTTATCCAATAGTCACTTGCCACCAAGCTTAGCAGATTGAGTTTAGTCACCAAGACCAACACAATGGAAGGAGAAAACAGACTTTTGCAAGCTACTGTCTGGCTTCCACCCACATGCCCACCCACGTGCACGATAAATAAATAATCTTAAACTACATATAAAACACAGACCTGTAATCCTGGCACTGAAGAGGCTGAGGCAGGAGGGTAGCAAGTTTGAGGCCAGTCTGAGGAGTATACTAGCTTCATTGACAGCCAGAGTTACAGAGACCTAGTATTTTTTTAAATGTTGAGCAATTCTAATGATCAATAGGTTTGCTTTAGTCTTCTTACTGGAATACTATTTGGCAATAAAAGACGAAGTGAATCCTGCCATTTGCAAGCACATAGCTATAAGCGGAGAGCGTTAGGTTCAGTGAAACCAGCCAGCCACAGAAGACAAACACCTGATGATCTCACTTGTGTAGGAATACTTTTTAAAAAGAAAAATAGTTCGTTGACGCTGAGAGTTGAATGGAAGATTTGTCAGTGGGTACTGAGTTACAATCAGATAGGGTCAGGAGGGCCAGACTTAGTCTCCTGGGTGCCTACAGACCAATGTTCCATTGGCTTCAGAATGCTAGAGAGGGTTTAGATTTCTTTCAGTGGCAACTTGGAGGATCTGGGTGCAGCTCAGCGGTGGAGTACACCTGCCTTGTAGTGTAAGGCTTGGGGTTTATTCCTCAGTAATGAGGAAAAGTAATAGCAGCAAACTCGTAAGGAAATAAAAACATTTAACACTATGCACTGCACATGTGTGGAAATGGTAAACATTAGCCTATTCATATAGATAATTTTATGTGATTGTAAATTTTATTCATGTGTGTGTGTGTGAGAGAGAGGGGAGGGAGAGAGGGAGAGGTAGGAAGAGGGAGGGAGAGGGAGGAAGAGGGAGAGGGAGAGGGAGAGGGAGAGGGAGAGGGAGAGGGAGAGGGAGAGGGAGAGATGCATAAAGGCATCCACGGAGGCCAGTCGAGGACATCAGATCTCTGGAAACTGAAGTTACAGATAACTGTGAGCTATCATGTGGGCGCTTGAAGCCCCACATCCCCTCGAAAAGCAGTGGGAACTCTTAACTCCCGAGGCATCTGTCAGGCCTAAAATCATGTTTTTATAATATTTCGTGTGTTTGTGTGTGTGTGTGTGTGTGTGAATCATGTTTCTATAATATTTCGTGTGTGTGTGTGTGTGTGTGTGTGTGTGTGTGTGTGTGTGGTGCACATGTGTGTGCACATGTAAATATATCAGCATGTACATATCAACACAAGAGTACAGGAATCCGTTCTCTTCTTCCACAAGGTGGGTCATAGCAATCAAATTCGAGTCTTCAGAATTGGTAGCAAGCAACTTTGCCTGCTGGAACATCTTGACCTCCTACAATCATTAATATATAAATTAGTTTGCAACCCCATAGGAGGAACAACAATATGAACCGACCAGTACCCCCAGAGCTCCCAGGGACTAAACCACCAACCAAAGAGTACATATGGAGGGACCCATGGTTCTAGCCACATATGTAGCAGAGGATGGCCTTGTTGGACATCAATGGAAGGAGAGGCCCTTGGTCCTCTGAAGGATTGATGCCCCAGTGTAGGGGAATGCCAGGACCAGGAAGCAGGAGTAGGTGTGTTAGTGAGCAGAGGAAGGGGTGATAGGGGGTTTCGGAGGAGAAACCAGGAAAGGATTTACATTTGAAATGTAAATAAAGAAAATATCTATTTTTTTTTAAAAAGTAAAATATTTAAAACAATGTCTATTTTCTTGCTTCCATCCTCTGTAGAACCAAGTTCTGCATCTCTGTGCCATGCCTCACACTGACCGAGGTCTGCATCTCTGTAACATGCTTCACACTGTCACTGTTTGGAGTTAAGCACTGGACAGACCCTGGGCCACAGCCACCTCCACTTTCTACTCTGCTGGGGCTGGTAGCCAGTCAGGCTCAGGGCACAGCATCTTGTGGGTGAGCAGGAGTTTGGGGCGGATGGATAGCAGCCTGGGGATGAGCAGCAGTTCGTAGGGTGAGCAGGAGCTCTCGGGGTGGGGTAAGGGGATGAGCAGCAGCTTGGGGAGGGGTGAGCAGCTCCTGACCTACCATCTATAGAAGGTGGTGAGATCATACCTGCTGCTATCATTTTTATCTCCACCTGGGCTATATTCACTACAGTCTACTAGATAATCTATCCTACCTTCATAGTTTGTAATTTGTTGGTTTGAATAGGAACAGCCTTGTTTGAACGTGTGGCCAGTAACAAGGCCAGAAGGTGTGGCCTTGTTGGAGGAAGTGTATCATTGTGGGGGACAGGCTTGCTTTTGAGGTCCCCTATGCTCAAGCTATGCCCAGTGTGCCTGTGGATCAAGATATAGAACTCTCAGGTTCCTCTAGCACCAGGTCTGCCTGCATGCTGCTATGCTTCCCGCCATAACAATAAAGGACGAAACCTCTAAAACTGTAAGCCAGTCCCAGTTAAATGTTGGCCTTTTATAAGAGTTGCTGTGGTCATGGTGCCTCTTCACAGCAATAGAAGCCATAACTAGGACAGCGATACTTCCTTATGTCTTTAAATCTTTACATCATTTTATTTTCTTGTGGCTTTTATACTCTGTTATTTCTTTATATTCTGTTGGTCTCTCTGTTTAACTTTGATGGGTTTTTTTCCAGTGTTGGGCATTGAGCATAAGCTTAGGTAATCTTTGAATTACTGAGATTTGTGAGATAAATTGTTTTGAGTCAGGGTCTCACCATGGGGTTCTCAGGATCCACCTGCCTCAGCCTCCCAAGCGTGAGATGACAGGCATATACCAACACACTCTGCCATATGTAATTTTATATCTTGCCTGTAGACTTGCAGTTCATAGATTGGCTTATGAGGAAGATATATGTAGTTTTGTAAAGTTTAGAAAGCCAAGAAACCTGGAGACTATGTGGCTGGAGTTGTGCCAGGTGATGGAGGATTTGACAGCAATGTCCTCGAGACAAGCTTTGTGAATATCTGGATAACCAGCTCTGCCACTGAGCTCATCTGTGTTTAAATAAATACTTTAGATTTCTATAAAGCCATTCTTTTCTAAAGGATCTTCTGTTGATTTGCTGCAACTATTTTGTTTGTTAGTTTGTCTTCTAGGCAATTTAGTCGGATTTAAGGAGCTGCCGCCCCAGGCTAAGGGCAGAAGCTCAGTGGGTGCGCTCGCCCGGCAGGTACCAGGCCCGGCAAGTAATGCCTACAACTGTCAGAAAGTGTACTTGTAGGGAGAGGGGTTACCAGAAGGGGATAAGGGGAGAATGAGGACTGGGGGAGGTGAGCAAGCCACACTGACATGTATGTGTGAAAGTGTCGTGAGTCCATTATTCTGTGTGCCAACCAGAGGACATGTTAAAAGCCAAGAAAAAAGAAAAGGGGTGGGTGAAAAAGTTTCTCTACCAGAGAACAGCATGGCTCACAGTCAGAATCCTTTCTGGCAGTTTCCAGTACATTTCACATGCATGTTGCCTGTGAGACTTCTTTGTAAGGACTCATTGGCCTGTCTTGTCCTGTTTAGTGAACACTGCTGCCAGTGAATGCGTGGGGAACACGCATGGGTTACAGGGCTCTCTGCTTCCAGAGATTGGCTCCTTTCTTAGCCTTGGTACAGACGCTCTGTCACCTGAGTACACCTTAGTACAGGTGCTCTGTCCAGTCTCTGGGAGCCCACTCTATTCTTTTCATGCCTTAATTGTCCCACGAACACATTAAGTGAATCTGAACTGTAATTTCATCCTTTTTGGGGGGCGGGGGGTTGAGACAGGGTTTCTCTGTGTAGCCCTGGCTGTCCTGGAACTCAATCTGTAGACCAGGCTGGCCTCGAACTCAGAAATCCGCCTGCCTCTGCCTCCCAAGTGCTGGGATTAAAGGCGTGTGCCACCACCACCCAGAAATTTCATCCTTCTTATAAAGAAATATCTCTATAATTGTTTACTGGCTATAATTTTATATTTTTTAGAATTAATATAATAGTTTAATTTTTTAAAGAAATAACATATTAAGAAACTGGTCCTATCTCATAAAATGCAGTTGAATTTTGTCATGTTACTCTTCAAAAATCTAGAGAGATTGTCATCTAATTTGCTCATGTCTTATATTATTAGTTCTGTGGTTGAACCATCCTTGAATTCCAAGAATTTTGTTTTCTCTGAAACACCGGATGCTTTGGATGGTTCTGTCCTCTGTATTCCTGGCTTCCGCCACTCCTGCCAGGGCCTCCCCTCACCTGTACTCTGTCTGTCATGTCTTCCTGGAAAGCATTCCTGACCATTCCATGGAGAGTCCTTTACCTGGAGCTTAGCAGTTCCCTGATGAGTTTCTGAATCCGTTCCCTCCCTTACCAAGCTGTGAAGGCACCCTTCATCTTGAACCAAATTTAAGAATTTTAATTTGGTATAGAGAGACACATTTTTTTTTTTTGAGAATTACCAATAAGGTAGCCTACTTACACATACGTCCTATAACTTCCGTCTCCAGTCTAACTCCTCCTTTTGGTATGTTGGGGTTTTCTACAGATTTGTCGGAACTTGATCTGTGTTGAAGCTTCAGGAAACTCACCTGCAGTTCCCTTAGCTTAGCTTTTTGCTTCCTAGTCACAGCCTTAGGTTTTGCTCCTAAGTGTTCTTTTCTTCTCTATGGTGTTTACTGAGCGACAAATGAACCTTCTCTTTTTCATTTTAAAGACAGAAACATTACCTGCTTTCATTGGCTTTGTCTGGAAAGCTTGGCTTTGATACACTTTGATGTGAATTTCTGTTATTATTTTCTAAATGGTTCTTGGTTTCCCCGTTGTCCCAGTTGGGTTTTAGAAGACTTCTGGTATGATTTGGTTTGGTCTGGTTTGTTTGCTTGTTTTTGTCTTTTGAGACAGGGTTTCTCTGTGTAACAACCCTGGCTGTCCTGGAACCCTCTCTGTAGATCAGGCTGGACTTGAACTCATAGAGATCCACCTGCCTCCGCTTCCAGAGTGCTGGGATTAAAGACATGAGCCACCATGCACATGCACAGAAGAAGACTATTTTAAGACATCATCATAACTTGTAATTTTGTTGGATGTGCCCTCATCTTTTAAAGATTTATTGATTTTATTTTGTATTTATGTGTATGTGTGTATGTGTGTGTGTGTGTGTGTGCCTGTGCAAGTTTATGTGTACTGTGTGTGTGTAAGAGCCTACAAAGACCAGAGGAGGACATAGAATGTTCTGGAACTGGAGTTACAGATGATTGTGAGCCAGCATGTGGGTGCTTGGAACTGAACCTGGTTCCTCTACAACAGCAGCCTGTGCTCTTAACCACTGAGCCACCTCTCCAGTCCCTGCCTAAGGCTTTTAATATAAAGGTTTAGTCAGATATAAATCAGCAAACGATAAGATGGGTAAACCTTTTTTAAAAAATTCTAAAGAAAATATGTTCTGTTCCATTCATAGGCTTCAAACTCTTGTCTGGGGTAGCATTTTAACACGTCTCTCCAGCCGAAGGTTGTCAGTTTCTAATGAAAGTTCTGGAATCCTTTTCCTTGGGGGAGCTTTTGGGTAGGTTTTTTTTTTCTTTATGTTTTTGTGTGTCCGTGCTTGTAGAACCGTTGATTTCTTCCACTCTGTGTGATTTCTCTTGACTTACTGCCACCTTTGCTTTTTGGCATTATCACAGCTGTATATCTATTGTATTTTCTAATTTTAGGTTACATTTTAAAAAAAATATGTTCTCATGAGCTGTATACTGCTGAAATGTTTTTTAAAAGATTAGGCTGAACACTTTTGCTTTCTGATGGGTGTTCCAACAATGGTATTTTATTTGGCGTTCACAGTCTTCTCTCTCTCTCTCTCTCTCTCTCACATAAAGCTTTTTTGACTCAATTCAAGTCACCCAAGTGGCCATTTTCATAGCTTATATTTTTCTGTCTTACAACAGCTTGGAAGTATTTTTAAGGAACTGAAGGAAAGAGATTTCCTGCTACCCACTCTATAGCCATGTCACGAGAGCTGCGTGAGCTAATGAGCCAGAGGGACCTCTCAGCTTCCACACTTCACCCTGACAAACATAGCAACTGTTCTGCCTTGTTGGAGCTTGCTTCCCTTCTATGCCTGATAGTCTTTCTTCTGAAGTGCATATTCTTCTCATGCGGTTGAGCCGAGAGATTATTTGATCCTTCTGTTACGATATTGTTGCCTATATCAAATATTAAATATGCCATTCGAATGCCTTTCTGTACTCAAAATGCTACCAACCCACCTCATTTTATGATCTCCTCTGTTCCTCTACGCAACTCCTTAAAATTTAATAAATGTGGCATTTCATTAATTATACTTCATGAAGAAATTTGAAAAGGAGAAAGTTTCGACAGCTAAGCCCTTCTCTTTAATGAACGCCTCGTGCAATGTCCTTTATGTAAAGGTCACCATTAGTCTTGATTAACAGGCATGGGAAGTGTTGAAAGTTCATGTCAATTTCCTTCTAGTACTTTCTCAACGTCATGATAGAGAATTTGTCCCGAGTAAAAGATGATAGCATAACAACATAAGTTGTTCTCTTCACAATATCAGCTCCTCGAAAACACCACACTTTTAACAATAACATTAATAGCAACCCTCAATTAACTCTTATTAAGACAGCTCTATCCCTGACAGTGCACACAACATTGAGAGTTGATAACAGTAGTGAGTCCTGAGTGGGGACATGGATAGAAACCAAGACAAAGGACCTAACACTCATGAACAAGTGCTACTCTTGGTTAACGTTGGCTTTCCCAGCATCAGGGCACCCCCTACTGACTAAAGTCCAAATGAAACTGCTTGAACACCATCTCATGAATGCCCTGAAACATCACCAACTGGCTTCCCTGTGAAGGACCTCTGCCCACTGTTGACTGGGTCCTCAAGGGCTGTGTGGTGACACTTCAACCCTGTCACATGGCACTCAACACCATTCAACATCTGAAAGAACGGTTTCCCATGTTTCCCACCAAACATTCAGTCTACACCAATGAAAGGAATGAATCAAAGATGGTCAATAGAGTCCTCACCCTCTTAACCCTTCTGAGGGAGTGAGAGAGACCCTGCCACAAAATCATCCAAACTTGTTTTCTGATATTGTGAACCCTGTGTCACCTGGACAGAGTTCCCAACTATCCCCAACTTCTTTCAGCAACCTTCATATACCTTCCCGACCCCTGGGCTCTTCTTTCTCTCTAAAACCCCACAAAATACTCTTCTCCTTTGTGAGCCAACTAATGAATAGTGTTTTGAACTCCAGAGAGTGGTTGGGCTTGTTGTTTGTTTGTTTGTTTCAATTTTACCTTACTACAAATAATTCTCTGGCCTGCATGTCTTTGTTCAAATTCTGAATATTCAGTTCCAAAATTTCCCATCGATAGGAATCACCAGGACCAACAGGAACTTTTGAGACTTTTCTCAGCTCTTCACCCTCCAGAGAGATTATATCAGTCCATCCGTACTTTGAGTAAAAGTATACAGAAGTCTCCATTTCAACACACAGGCACCAGCTCTGAACAGGGTGTGCTTTGATTCGGTAAGTTCAGAAGCCCCAACCTGGTAATCTCTCTTAATTTGCATCTAATGGCTCCCCCTGAGTGGCACGCCGCTTCTCAGCATCTGTCTCTTCGGTCACAATGGTCTACTTCTTACTCGTAATTTTTCTTTTCCAAAAAACTTTAGTAGTCCTTAGTGGCTGCTGTCAATTTAAAAATAAAACAAGGCAAAATTAATTCTCTTTTGTTTGTTCATTTTTGGAAAAAAAAAAATGTTCCTCTGTGTGTACCTTTGGCTGTCATGGAACTCACTCTGTAGACTAGGCTGCCCAGAATTCCACCTACTTCTGCCTCCCGAGCACCTGGGTTATTCTTGCTTTTTCATACTTTCCCATGTTTCTCAATATATATTTGTCCTAAATATTCACTTGGGTCTTTACAGGCCTTTTGGCTTCTAGTGTTTTCTCTCTGTTTGATCTGGGTTGATTTTGTCACATCGCCTGGGGTGATCCAATGTGCCCCCTCCCCCAGGCTCTTCGCTGCCTATCCCAGCATTCCATTCACTGCCCCCCTCCTCTCCCTTTGGACCCAAAAAGCTGATGTAAACCACCTTTTTACGCCGGGCCACACGGGCCACATGGGCCACACGGGCCAGGCTGGGTTGAAAGCTGTTCGTTTCTCTCTGCCCATCATTATAATCCAGTATCACTGTGTTTTCAAAGCTGAGACAACTATTCCACGGTGCTCCATCCGTTGGGGCAGGACCTTCTCTTCGCCTTTTCAGAGCCGTTCTGGAGATCCTCTTCCATGTGGCCTTCTGAATCAGGGTCAGAATTGCTCTACCAGGTTCCTAGCACGTCCTATGGAGATTCAGTTAGGGATGATTGACAAGATGGAAATGTTCTCTTTCCGCCCAGTGGCCTGGTATACCTTCTTGTAGTCAAGTATCTTGGTACAGTCTTTTGAAAATGTTTCTGGGGCTGGAGAGATGGCTCCGTGGTTCAAGAGTACTTGCTGTTCTTGCAAAAGACCAGAGTTCTGTTCCCAGCACCCTCATTGGGAGGAACAGGGTGACAGACAGAAAGAAGAGGAGAGAGAGAGAGAGAGAGAGAGAGAGAGAGAGAGAGAGAGAGAGAGAGAGAGAGAGAGGAATAATAAATCTTTTAAAAATGAATTGCTTCTGATGTCTTTGATTTAGATCCCGAATGCCTCTTGCTAAGATTTTTTTTCCCAGAAAAATCCACACTTTGAACAGAATTTTGTATCTGATGTTTATGAGGGATCATTGCTGGTAAGAACTGAATGTGTCAAGTTTGAGGTTTTTCAATTAATTTTTAATAAAACATAAAAGATGGTGATTTGGATTTTTTTATTTAAGACAGAGTCTCACTCTGTAAATAAGGCTTGCCTCAAACTCACAGAAACCCACCTGCCTCTGCCTCCCAAGTACCAGGATTGAAAGCATGCGCCACCATGCCTGGCCATAAAAGGTATTTTATTAAGTTTTCAAAGAAAACCTGGTTACCCAAGTAATTTTAGTGGACACACAAATAATGGTATAGGCTGGTTAGTTGTGGTTAAAATGCAGACACTTGAATGCAGTCCCAGTGAAGGAACCAAGTAGCTGGTGTCAGTAACAGACATTCCGTGAGGCCCCGCCTTATTACAATCTACATTTAATATTGCTCTAGTAGTTTTGTGTTGTTGCAGCAACAAGGCACCTAGCAAAGGCAGCTTAAGGAAAAGAGACTTTATTTCACCTCACGTTCCAGTGATGGAGTCTGTCACGTCAGGGAAGGCATGGCGGCAGGAGTTGGGGTCACATCCCATCCACAGACAGGAAGCAAAGGAGCATGATGGTTGGCCCTCAACTTACTTTCTCCTTATTTATCCTCATGGGATCACAGCCCAGGAAATGGTTCTGACCACCTTTAGACACAGTCTCTCCACACCAGTTAACATAATCCAGGGGATATGACCTCTCAAGGACACGCCCAGACATTTGTTCCCATGCTGATTCTAAATTCCATCAGGTTGGTGATCAACATGAACTATCACGGATGTCATTTGAAGACAAGAAAACACGCTGCTTCCTGAATTCCCCCCTGGGAAACAAGAAACAATAAAGGAAAATGACTAAGTGTTGACTGTGGTCTTCGTCCTTCTCCATATTCCAAAGACCCTCAACACACGGGTACTAATGGCTGTTTTCCTTTAAGGTATCATTATGGAATTGTGGAGGTAGATCATTCACGAAAGTGCTTGCTTTACAAGCATGAGGTCATGAGTTCAATCCCAGAACCCACATAAAACGCCAGGGACAATAGCACATACCTATAGTTCTAACACTAACGAAGCAGGGACAGAAGCATCCTGGGGATTCCTGGCCAGTCAGCTTGATTTAGTCCGCAAGCTCCAATCCAATAAGAGACCCCGTCTCAAAGGAAGTGAGTGACACTTTTCAGAAAGACACCTAAGGTTGTCATCTGACTTTCCCACATGTGCACACGTATGAATGTACACATGCACCATCTTCATCATTGTCATCATCATTGTTATCAACATCATCAACACCATCATTGTAGTCATCATTACCTTTATCATTGTCATCACCATCATCATTGTCATCATCATCTTTATCACCATTATCATTATTGTCATTATCATCATCATTGTTATTATTGTCATTGTCATTATCATCGTTATCATTGTTGTCATCATTGCATCATTATTGTCAGCAGCAGCATCAGTGTCATATCATCATTGTCTATTGTAGTCATTATCATCACTATCACCATCATCATTAACATCATCATCATTGCCATCATCATTGTCATCATAGTAATCATTGTCATCACCATTATCACCATTATCATCATTATTGTCATCACCATTGTTGTCATCATCTTCATCATCATTATCATCATCATCATCGTTTTCATTACCATGGTCTGTTGGGAGCCCTCAGCTAGGATGTGCCGTGGCTTTTCCTCATTGTTAATGCAACAATACATTAAATGTAATAATCCATGAAAGGGGCTTTTCCAGTTGGATTTGTGTTTCATTTTGAGATCCAGCTCTTTGGAGCATGTTTTATTCTGTTATTCTCCCCAGCAGAAACAATAAAATTGTTTGTCAAATATTTCCTTGATGAAAAATGGAAGGGGAAGGAGCTGGGTATATATGCTGGTGCAACTGAGCATTGAACAAACCTTCAGCAGTATGGCCACGCCCCAGAGCTGGCTGGATACCCTCCAATTGATCATCTGGACACTTCCAATCAAGACACAAGTGGCTTACCCAGGACATATGGATCAGCATTTTTTTTTCTCTTGGACCTGAACACAACAGCAGTTCTCTGAACTAGAGGCCATTTAGGAGTAGGCACAAGCCTCCCCCAGAACCTGTTCCGTGCACCTCTGGACCCCTGCAGCTCAAAGCTCTGGTCTCCTTAGACACCCTCTTGGACCCAAGGGAGCTGGTGAGGCTGCTGGTCAGATCTGCATACCTGCTGGTCCTCTGCCTGTAACTGTGTGTCCTCTCTGGTTTGGGGACCTTCATGGAATGCTTTATGAGTTCCAAGTTTTGTTAAATAGTTAAGTTCGTTACCTGTTTACACAGCTGAGCCCCGTTGCCAAGTGAGACCTGGTATACTCAAATGCTATGGCTCAGCTGACTTCATGTTGAGTCCTCATTTAATCAAAACTGGCTTGCTGAGCAGAGGTTGAATGCCTGGAACTGTGCTAGGAACTTGTAAGGATACAGGTGCAAACGACAGAGATCACCTTTGCACATGGTGCAGCCTGGTGTTTTCCCTCTACATACTAGCTCACACCAGGTCTGAGAAGACCCTAAGAATCCTGTAGACCTCTGGATCTCTCCAACCAAGTTCGGTTTGCTTCGTTGTCTGGATGCTATTGATTGATATCTTATTTTTAAAAGTCCTCTTGGTACATTCCTGGAGTGGTGGTGGAGCAGCTAAATGGACAAGTGACAACAGAGTGACAGGTGGGTTTACAGCTGGGAGGAATGTGGTCTTGGTTCTGTTTGCCTCAGGTTTGGTTTGCTTTGAGAGGAAGTATGGGGACAGAGGACACACAATTGATGTGGTGGTTGAAATAAGAATGGGCCCCATAGGCTCATATATTTGAATGCTTAGTCTCCAGGGAGTGGAACTATTTGAAAGGATTAGGATTAGAAGGTATGGCCTTGTTGGAGGAAGTCTGTCACTAGGGGTGGGCTTTAAGGCCTCTCCCTCGCCCCTCTCTCCCTCTCCCTCTCCCTCTCCCTCTCCCTCTCCCTCTCCCTCTCCCTCTCCTCCCTCTCCTCCCTCTCCCTCTCCCCCTCCTTCTCCCTCTCCCTCTCCTTCTACCTCTCCTCCCTTTCCCTCTCTCCCCTCCCCCTCCCCCTCCCTCTCTTCCCCCCTCTGCTTGTGGATGAGGTTGTACTCTCAGCCACTTCTCCAGCACCATGTTTGCTTGCATGCTGCCATGCTCCTGTCATGGTGATAATGAGAAAACTCTAAAATTCTAAGAAAGGCCCCAATCAAAGGCTTTCTTTTATAAGAGTTGCCTTGGTCTGGTGTGTCCTCACAGCAGTAGATCTGGGATTAAGCAACAGGAGTGGAAAGAATACCTTCACACTGTTGCATCCCCCGTGCTGTCCCAGGTAACACTTGATTATTCAAAGCTTGTGCCAGCCCACTGGCAAAACTGGTCAGCCACAGTCTGCTTTCCATGCTGGGTATCAGTAATCCAATTGAGTCTTTTAGACAGCTCAACCAGATTTGCAATCACTTAGGAGCCATAACTGTGGGCATGTCTATAGGGATGTTTCTAGAGAGATTTGACTGAGTTGACACACCCTTAATATGAAGATCACAATCCCATGGGCTAGGGTCCTAATAGAACCAAAAGAAGGCAGTGAACTGGCCCTCTCCCTCTCTCTTCTCTCTCTCCCCTCTCTCTTCTCCCCTTTCTTCCTCTCTCTACTCCTCCTCCCATCTTTCTTCCCCACTTCCTTCCACTTTCTCCCTAGCCTTCCCTCTCTCTCTGCTTGTTGACTTGACTATGGACACATGACTGATACCTCAGCTCCAACTCCACACCTCCCCCATCATGATGATCTGTATAGCAAACATGACCCAAGGTAAAATAAACCTTTCCCTCCGGGTGTTTCTGTCAATGGTTTCAGCACAGCAGTGAGACGTGCAGGCCTGTCCCTCCCTATGGAAGTAACATGTAGCCTGTGCTATCGCTCTGCCCCTTACTTGACTAGATACACTCAGTGGGGCTCTAGGCATTCTTCTAACTCGCAGGCAACCACGCTCAAGGGTGTATTGATCCCCAGGGCCTTGGAAAAGAACTACCTCTGAGAGTCTCATTCAAGAACCTTCCTCTTACAAGGTAGCACCACATGTCAGACTGTCCTTCTGCTCTGGGGCTCTGACTGTAGGATGCTAAGTTATGTTTTAAGGTACCGGACCAGTCCTTACAAGATGATTAATGGCAGACCACTGACTTTCTTTCTACACTTCCTTCTTTTTATGTTGGTTCTTTGGTTTAATCTTTGTTGATTTTACTATTAATATTATCATTATCATTATTATTATCACAAATGTCTTAGGCTCATGTAGCCCAAACTAGACTGAAACTTGCTACACACATCAAGATAACGTTGGAGTTGATTATCCTCCTGCATTCACCTACCAAGTGCTGGAATAACTACACTATGCAACCCTGCCCAGTTTATGTGGTGCAGAAGACCAAACCCATAGCCCGGTTGTATGTAAGAGCCAGATTCTTCCAACTGAGCTCCACCCTCAAGCCTTTGAAATAGAGTTTCTGGAGCAGACACGGAACGTTTCTTCCAAAGGATCTCAGGAAATCCACAGCGTTTCCTGTACTAATGCAAAACACCACGTACCCTTTTGTATTATTGATTGACTGATTGATTGATTGATTGATTGGGGGAGGGCATGTGTATGGGGACAAGGGAATAGCATGAAGGTTCTCTCCTTTCATCACGTGGATCTGGGGATCAAACTTGGGTCATCTGGCTTACCATCAAGTGCCTTTACCCACTGAGCCACCTTGCCAGCCCTCGATCCCCAATTCTCTGAGTAGAATCTGCCCAGTATTTGTGACACTTCCACTAGTGCTCAAAACATTGCATGGTGTGGACCATCTTACCCAGTAATGAGTAAGGGCTACTCAGCAGGTCACACTGTCAGCAGCTATAGCCAAGGAGGCTATTGCTGGTCCAGCCCTCAGAATGGGAAGGGGTGGCACACTGCCCAAGTAATGTATTTGTGTTGTAGTAACACCTTGGTCACAACAACAACACAGTGATAAGAGGGTCTGACCAGGAATCAGACAGAAATAGCCCTGCATCCCTTTGCCTCTGCTTCTTAGCTCTGATATGGGAATAATGGTCCCTCTCCTCTTCATCACAAGATCCCATCCTGGCCACTGAGTGAGAAGATCAGCTTGGAGTCACTGTAGAGAAAGACAAGACACTGACTGGCCCCGGATGGTTCCCAGGCACTCACGTTCCAGGGAAAGGATTTGGGCCACAGGTATGAAAGAGGTGGCCTTTTGATCCTTTGAAAGTGTGGGCAGCTGAATCCTCTCTGCAAATGGGTCATGGCAGTACTTACTCTAACTGTCCCCAGTTGCCCCAATGGACACTGGTGTGTTAGATCTTACAGCAGCTCATCAAGAAAAGCATCATCAAGAGTAGGCCATACAACCTGATACAACTGCAAGAGTATCTATATCCATTCAGAAAAATCAGATGGACCCTTTCGGGATTCAGATAACAAATTATTACCAGCTGCCACCCTTACATCAGAACATTCAAAGGGAGCCTCTTCATTTGCTGTTACTGCTCTTATGGAAGAAAAGTGTGGCCAGGCGCCAGTCCTTGAAACTCCACCTTTGTTGGGACAGTCATTATTACACGAACAGTTTATCCCCACAACTGGTCCAGTAAGAATAAATGCTGCTCTTCCAGGTGGTGGTCAACAAGGTTGGGAACATTCCAACAAGCATGGGTACCTAGTTTGCCCACCACAGAAAATTAGAAGAGAACAAAGAAGCTGTTACAGAGGAATAAAACGCTGGCAACACTACAGCAGACCATCACAGAGGAGTCAAGGCCCGTCACGACCAGCAACTCCAGTCTTTTTGCCTGTTCCACCACCTCCTATGCAACCTCTTCCTCTTCCTCTAGGTATACCTCCCCCACAGTTTCCTCCTCAGTTTCCTCCTGGCTAGCCTCCACCAGCAGGATATAGTGCCCCTCCTCCAGGGATCCCACCAGCTCCTGCCAATATATCAACAGCTTGGGTTTCCTCAGTAGTGCAGACTGCCCATTCAAATACTATCCCTATAACACCAGCACTTCCTTTGTCCAAGGAAGAATTCTTTAGAGAGCAACAACTACTAAAGGAAGCGTCTAAATTTCCCTACAGTGGGTCATCGTATTCCAGAAATTCATACACTGACTCAAAGTCAAGGTCTGGCTCAACACAGTCACACTCTTACTCTAAGTTCTTCAGCAGCTCACACTCTCGCTCTTCTTCACGATCATCCCCATCCTCCAGGAGAGGCAGAGGCAAGATCTGCAATGACCATTCATGGTCCAGATCTCATGGATATCACAGATCTAGGTCAAGGTCCCCTCCCTTGATCTCATGGATATCACAGATCTAGGTCAAGGTCCCCTCCCTATAGACAATACCACTCATGGTCCAGATCTCCTCCAGCATTTAAGGAACAGTCTCCCACTAAACTCAATGTCCCTCAAGGAGAGAGAGGACGCTACCAGGAATGGGAGAGGAAGCACCAGGGGTGGTATGAGAATAGGCAAACGGCAAGCAGTAGAAGCACATTCTAGACCCTAGGCCAACAGAGAGGTCTTTTCTCCAGAGAGAATCTTACCTCTTAATATCATAAACCCACCCTTCCCAAGAGGGCACAGAGAAGACTATGTTGCTGGGCAAAGTCGTAGAAATCAAGGAGGCAACTACCCAGAAAAGTTTTCAACAAGACACAGTCACAATGCAAAAGATAATCCAAAGAGATAACTCAAAAGAGAAGGAAAGTGAGAATGTTCCAGGAGACAGCAAAGGAAACAAGCATATGTTGGACATCAGTGGGAGGAGAGGCCCTTGTGGAGCACCCTTATAGAGGCAGGGGGAAGGGGGTTAAGATGGGGGTTTCTGGAGGGGAGACTTGGAGAGGAGAAAGCTTTTTAAATGTAAATAAAGAAAATATCCAATTCCTTCAAAAAAAAAAAAAAAAGAGTAGGCCATACAAAAAGAAGCCATCTGAATTCACAGCCAGTCAACATGAAGCACTACTGTCCCTATTTCCAAGGTCCCCTATAGAGGCCTAAGACTTGATCTGGTCTATTCTCCTCCAGCATGGCTAGAGAACTAATTTGCCTCCACTCGGCCAGAGAGAACTGCCAAGTTCCACTGAAGAGCTATGCTCTGTCCCCTTTAGCAAACCTAATTGTGTTCTCACAAAGAAAATGAGTCCTGACTCACAGACTGCCACGCTCTTCCCCCTTGGAGCCATGAAAGACCTGCAGCCATGTGGGTCATGGCCACCAAACAGCAGGCCATCCTTTGACTGACTTCCAACCACTCAAACAAGAAACAAGAAAAGAAGCAGTTCTGTGCAAGCCCCTCCCCGTGCTCCCTGAACCTCCTCAGGTGTTCCAGAACCCGATGGCTGCCTTTGGACCGCTTCCTGTCCCTGCATGTTTCTGGTGAGATAATGGCCAAACAACACCAATTAGATGAATAAGAGAGACAAAGGGAGCTGGGAACATTTCCTTCAGGGCATGCACACAGTGTGACACTCTCTAGCATCCATCTGGTAAGGATTTTTAGTCAAATTACACACCTCTGGGTAAAAGAGTCTTTTCTTGGAAAATGCTTTTAGCATAGAAAGAGAGGGAAGTGATTTTGGTAGAGCCCACAGTCTGATGAGGGACACCTGAAATAAGGCAAACTGGATTAGCTTTTTTTTAAAATTACCCTTTGTGAGTGAGGCAGATAGCTCAGTGGGCAGATGGCTTGTTTGTCTCACAAACATAAGAACACAAACTTGTGTTTGAAGGAGGAAAAAAAAAGATATGGAAGCACCTCTTTACTAGGGACTCAAGAACAGGATGGTCCATGAGCCTCATTGACCAGCCAGCAGACACTACATGAGGAGCCCCAAGCCAGAGAGAAACCTTGTCTCAAAGTGAACAGAACCGAGAAATAATAATCAAGGTTGTCATTGAACCTGCACATTGCACACACACACACACACACACACACACACACACACGAGTATACAGCAACACACAAAAGAATTTTGACTAAGGGGAATGAGAAGCTGAAGACAGATGTAAAGTCTCATCCAGACAGAAAGTTCCGGACAGTCACCTGAACTATGAGACCACCAGAGGGAACAAGATTGAGCTTGACTAGAGTTTCTTTGTTAAAAAGAATAAGTTATCTATGTATTGATTGGTTGATTGATTGATTGATGGATTGACTGAGAATGTTTGTCTTAGGGATTAAACTTAGACCATCAGGCTTGGCAGCGAGCCCTTTACCTATTAAGCCATCCCATAAGCCCCCAACTACAGCAGTCCTATTAAACCAAAGCAACTTGAAAGTCTTGCAGTAGCTGGGTCTCCTAGGCAGAGGCCTTGTGGCCTCAATAGAGGTCTGGAAGGACACAAGCCTCTGTCTAAGCTTCTTGCTTCTCTCATTCCCTCTGGCTGCTTGGCCAAGAGAGTTGTGCTCTCTTCCTGAATTCTGTTGGTCGCGTCTGGGACTCACTCAGCAGACAGAGAGATTCTGGCAGCATTGCACTGAGCCGCCTGGACCAAGAAGTCAAAGGAAGAGAGAGACCTAGAGTTTTGCCAGGAAAGCTTCCTAAATTTGCCTAGCCTCCCACTCCTTCCTTCTGGCTCAGCCCTCCAAGTCCCTCACTCTAAGCAGTGACTACATCTCTCTTCTAACTGTTTTTCCCAGTGTCCCATGTTGGGGGTTGTCCTAGTCAGGGTCATTAGCTCTATGATAAAACACCATGATCAAAAGTAACTTGAGGAGGAAAGGGTTAATTTCACTCCCAGCTCCAGGAAACAGTTCATCTCTGAAAGCAAAGTGGGCAGGAACTCAAGCAAGGCAGGAACCTGGAGGCAGGAGCTGATGCTGAGGCCATGGAGGGATGCTGCTGGCTGGTTTGCTCTGCATGGCTTGCTCAGCCTGCTTTCTTTTAGAACCCAGGACCACCAGCCCAGAGACGGCATCACCCACAATAGGCTAGGCCCTCTCCCATCAATCACGAATTAAGAAAATCCCCTACAGCCAGATCTGACGGAGCATTTTCTCAATTGAGGTCACCTCCTTTCAAATGACTCTAGTTTGCAGCAAGTTGACATAAAACTAACCAGCACAGAGGTTTTCATAAACACTTTTTAAAGATTGCAATACAATGATGTCATCCCCACCCCACCCCCACCCTTACCCTCATCCCCAGTCTCCCACCCCTTTACACCCCCTCCTCCCTGGCTCTGCCTTTCTTCCTCCAAACCTTTCAATGGATCTTCCCACACTTGCTTTCAAATTCATGGCTTCTTTTTCTCTGTTATTACAGTGTGTGTGTGTGTGTGTGTGTGTGTGTGTGTGTGTGTGTGTGTGTGTGTGTGTTTGGTCTGCACAACATTACTGGTCATTTGGTGTTGGACAGCCAACTGGTGTGGTCTTCCACTGACAAACAGATAATGAAAGTGTGGTACACACACAGATTGAGAATACTATTCAGCTGTAGAGAAAAATGAAACCTTTAGGTAAATGGGTGGAATCAGAAAAGATTTTACTGAGTGAAGTAACCCATACACAAAAAGACCAGAGTCATATGCTTTCTCTCATATGAGGCTCCAAGCTCCAAATCTTCAGATGTTGACTGTGTATCCTGGAGTAATTGCAGAAACCAGGAAGTAACAGGGAACCTGTGTTGGGAAGTAAGGAAGGGAAGCAATAGAAAGGGGGATATCAGGGTTCCAGTGGTCTGATAAGGAAATGGAAAACGGGGGTGGGCCATAGAATTAGGGAGGGAGATCAATACAGAAGGGATCGGAGTGTGGGAAAGCAGAGAGGATGCCTCAACAACTCAAACAAATGATACTATTAACTACCTAAGGGTATCTGTAAGACACAGAAGTGAGTGTATGTGAAAGGAGGGGCTGGCTGTGGGGCTTTGTTCAGCTGTGAAGAGTGAAGTTGTGTCTTCTCCATGTGTGAAACCAGAAAGCACCATAGTCAGAGAAGCCAGCCAGACTCAAACAAGACAGACACGTGTGTTCTCCTGTTCCTGAACTCTGGATGTACATATATAGACACATATAGCATGCATGATATCATACGCATATATATGACATGAAGGGAAGGGATGGGTCTAAGGGGAGGAACAAGAGAGGACAATGGATGGAGGGACAGAACCAATAGGAAGAGTATACATGGGATGTATTGCATTGGCTTACAGGCTGTGGTCTGACAGTCCAATGATGGCCTTCCCCTGATGAACACAAGAAGAATCTGTTTTATCCCAGGAGGCTGATGTCTCAGCTGGTCTCCACTTTACATTGGAATCCTGAAGAAGTGGGTTCTAATGCCCTAAGGAATGCCTCAGCAACAGGAAAGATGAACTCACCAGTGCGAGTGAGGGCAAACACCAGAAGCTTCCTTCTTCCATGTTCTTTTATGTGGGCTGCCACCAGGCGTGGCCCAGTTTGAGGGTGGGTCTTCTTACCTCGAACGATCCAGTCAAGAAAATCCCTCACGAGGGTGCCAGCCACTCAGGTTTTAGTTGACTCCAGATGTGGTCAAGTTGACAACTGAGATCAGTCATCCCAGAGGGAGAAGGATACAACATCATCACATGTTCTGCCACACACTGAGTCCAGATTCGATGTCTATTCTTGGTTGTTACCTTGACTACATATGGAGTTAATTAAAACCCCAAATGGCTGGATACACATGTGTGTGTGTGGGGGGGTCTTCTTAATTAAATCATTTGAAGTGGGATAATCAATTTTAATCCAGATTTTTTTTTTGAAGTGGGAAGATACACCTCAAATCTAGGCCACACCTTCTGCAGCATGCATAAAGAACATAGAAGAAGGAAGCTTTCTCTTTGTCTGCTAGCAAGCACTCTCGTTAGAAAATCCATTCCTTCATTGGCATTAGAGTCTACTTGTTTAGGATTCTGGTGTATACTGAACACCAGCTCAGACATCCAGCCATGTCAACTGAACAGCTACTGGATTCTTGGACCTTCTGTTGGGAGACAGACTTGTTGAAATAGGTATTCTACAGCCCAAAGCCATCCTAATAAATCCTCTCTCTATGTGTCTATATAGCTTCATTCTATAAATTCTGTTCCTCTAGAGCAGCAGTTCTCAACCTGTGGGACATGACCCATTTGGGGGCTTGAACAACCATTTCACAAGGGGTTGCCTAAGACCATTGGGAAAATACATGTTTATATTACAACTCATAACCAAAGAAAAATCACAGTTAGGAAGTAGCAATGAAAATAATCTCAGGCTTGGAGGGGTCACCACAACACGAGGAACTGTGTTAAAGGGTCGCAGTGTTAGGAAGGTGGAGAACCGCTGCTCGGGAGATAATATAGCAATTTTACCTATAGAGATACACATACATAGCCCAAAAACAGAATATAGACTCTGCTTAAGGAGGCACTGCAGGGAAGAACCTGAAGGATGAGTGGGAAGCAGGCACAGAGATGTGTATGTACAAAGGCCGCATGATGAAGATTTGTTCACTTGTAGGCTGGTTTGAAATTTAATTTTGTTGCCAGACATGGTGGTATACACTCCAATTCCTTCCACTGGGAAGCTGAGACAGGCAGATTCCTGAGTTCGAGGTCGGCCTGGTCTACATAGTGAGACCTTGTCTCGAAAACAAACAATGGAAATAATGATTTAAAAAAAAAAAAAAGTCCTAGCTGAGACTTTAACATGAAAAGAATGATGTGTAAAATTATGGTAGTATATTTTTCACATGGACAATAGCTACATGTAGTAGTACAAACATGTATTACAGTATATATACATGAGACCTATAAACAATCAAAACTTAGAATTGAAGCTTTACAGATTTGTATTATGTGCACGAGTCCAGTGCTAATTCTACCATGATCTGTCCCTCCCCACAGCACTGCCATCTATCCATTGACATGTCACAGGCCATCATGGATGCCTTTGCAGAAACATCCAAAGACTCGATTCACTTCCCTGAAGGTCTCTTCCAAGCCCTTTTCAAGTCACTGCTTCCTAGCACGCTAGTCTTGTGCCTTGTGGGGGTGGGGTGGGGGTGAGGTAACCCTGTCTTCCTCTTTAAGTGGTACTGCCAGCTTGGTATAGGACAATAGAATTCTGGAACAGATCGTCAACTTGAAGAGATCTAGAATCTCTGAGAAACTGGCCTCTGGGGATGCCTGTTGAGGGGTTCTCTCCTGTAGGTTAATTGAGGTGGAAAGACCCGCCCTCTGTGGGTGGCACCATTCATCCTGGACTGCATGAAAAGGAAAAAGTGGGCTGAACACAGCACTCTTTGCTCTCTGCTATTTGTCTATGTATTTATGTAACTCTTCGAGTGTGTGCACGTGTGTGTGTGTGTGTGTGTGTGTGTGTGTGTGTGTGTGTGTGTGTGTATGCATGTGTGTTACATACACCACAGTGCTCATCTCCTGGTCAGAGGACAACCCTCTGGAGTAGATGCTCTCTTTCACCCTTCATCTGGCTGAGGCAGGGCTCACGTTTCTGTTGTGTACTCCAGGCTAAGTTAGCTAGCTCACAAGTGTCTGGGCAATTCTGTCTCCACTTCCAACCTTGCCGTTGGAATGCTGAGATTACAGATTCAAGCCACGGAATCTGGCTTTTTCCCATCCGTTCCAGACTTCAAACTCAGGTTGTCAGGCTTCTGAAGCAAGGGCTTTTACCTGCTGAGCCCCTCTACATTTTTGTTCATTTATTTGTTTCTTGACTGTGATACAATGTGATATAGTGTGATACAATGTGATACAATGTAACCAGCAGCCTCAAGTTGTGACTTGCCACCACATGAACTACAACCTGGAAACATAAACTAAGCCTCAACCCCACACCTCTCCACACCGCCACCCACACCCCTGTACTTTGTTTCTTGTAAGTAATTTTATCACAGAGACGTAAGTCAGCACAAGGTGGTAATTGTTTGGTAGTGAAGGGATATTTGCATGTCAGAATGATCCTTATTTCCTGGTGGAGACTTGAGACAAGGACTCAAAGATGAAGAGAGGCTAAGAAGGACTTCCATATCTCTGACAGGGATGTCTTCAGTTTGTCCTTTAAGCTGTGGCTGTGGACAGTTTTGATCCTTGTGTAGTGATATGCACTGTACCAGCCAAGTAAGCTTCACACAGAGTTTCATGAAAGGCACCTCCAGGACACCTTGAAGGAGTGGAGTATTTGAACAGAACTTCAAAAAGGTAAGATTGTTGAGGGTAAATACAGAGAGAGTATATTCAGGGAGCAGAAAGCCCAGGCTCGAAGTCCAAGGGTGTGGAAGGATATGGTCATAGGTGTCAGGTTGCTTAAGCTGCAATAAAGTAGAGAATGGTTGGGCAGTAGGGACAGAGGGTCCAAGCTAGCCATGTAAGTGGACCATGTTACTAGAGCCTGTCAGCCACACACCAGGATTGCCATCCTGGGACCTCATTGACATTGGAGCTACATTCTTTTTGTTGTAGGACACCTGTCACCATCCTGTGCTTGGGAGTTGCTGAGCAGCCATCCTGGCCTCTGCCCACTGGGTGCCAAGAGCAACCGCACCACTAACAGAGGCAACCAACCATGTCTCCAAACTGGCCAGGGCCTCATGGGGAAGCTGCTCAGACTGAGAACAGTTATCGGAGGAAATGAGGAAAGCAGTGGCCTCTATCAGAGGTCACCAGAAGCTATGCCTGTAGTGAATCAAGGCAGGAAGCAAAGAAAACAGACTGAAAGGATTAACAGGAGGCTGAGTCAAGTGGATGAAGAAATTCTTGTTCACTAAGGTTTCCACTGTAGAAGCTTGAAGACCCAACTACACTGAGCAACACCCACATAAAAATGTCAGGCATGAAGCTAACAACCAACAGAGCCAGTTAGTAAGGGTCAAGTTCAGTGAGAGACCCTGCCTCCAAAGAGGTATGTGGAATGATAGAGGAAGACATCTGTCTTAGTTAGGGTTTTACTGCTAAGAACAGACACCACGACCAAGGCAACTCTTACAAGAACAGCATTTAATTGGGGCTGGCTTACAGGTTCAGAGGTTCAATCTATTATCATCAAGGTGGGAGCAGGGTAGTGTCCAGGCAGGCATGGTGCAGGCATAGCTGAGAGTTCTACATCTTCATCTGAATGCTTCTTAGGAGAAGACTGGCCTCCAGGCAGCTAGGAGGAAGGCTTTTAAACCCAAGTCCCCAGTGGCATACCTACTCCAACAAGGCCACACCTTCTAATAGTGCCACTCCCTGGGCCAAGCATATACAAACTATCACAACTTCTGACAGTGACCTTTAGCCTCTGCACACAAGCACACATGCACACACACATGCACATGTGCACTCGAGCACACACAACCAGGCATCACTAGTGATGTGTATACTTCAATCCCAACATTTCTCAGGCACAGACAGGAAGATTGCTCAGACAGAAGGACTACTGGCCAGCCTAACCTAATTGGTGAGTTCCAGGCCAATTAGAGACCTGAGAATAATGCCCACAGTTGTCTTCTGACCTACATTCATAAACATACACACATGTACACACACAGAGATTTTTAAAAGTTAGGATTAAAGATAACAGGTAAATGTTAAAGGGGAGGGGAGGAAGTCCAACCCTTCATGGCATTGCCCGATGGGTCAGGTGAGATCACATGAGAGTCTGAAGAATGGGATGAGGAGGGTACCAGGCTGTCCCAAAGTGAGTGACAATTTAAGAGCATGCGGCAGGCCATCAGTGGGCCTTGCTTCCTTTTAAGGGTTATATATTCAGCCCATGCTGGAATGGACACGGGCTTTCTATTGAAGCACACTAGTAATGCAAGTAGCTAGTTTTAAGTTGCTTCCTACTGGTCTCTCCATACAGGTACATTAGTGTGAGAGGAGGGCACACACATGCAGTTTCCTGAGGACACTCTGCTTGGAAATTCAATCAGTCCCACAGGCTAAGTACCTAGTCCCTCAAGACTGCCCCTACCTCTGCCATCTTTGGACATCTGATCTCAATTCTGCCTGGTCACCCGCATTCCTGAGTGACCAGCTATAAACTATCTCTCTGTCTACACCCTCCTTTTTTATGACTTGCTAGGATGTCTCAAAAGGCCCCAGGGAAAACCCTTTGTTTTATCATTATAATAGAGGATGGTGAAAGATGGTCAGATGGAGATGGGGCGGGGTTCACAAGGGTCCAGTACACAGGAGCTTCTGTCCCCATGGAGTAGGTACAATGCCATCGGATCCCCTTGTCCATGATGCTTTGCAGAGCTCAAGCTCCAGCTATGGCCACCCTGGGAGGAACAGAGATGAAGGTTCTAGCCCTCTAATCGGTCTTTCCCAGGTCTGGCTCCATCCCGAGGCTAGTATGATCCTATTTATATCATATTACCATCCTCACTGTGAGTCAGGAAATCACAAGAGCTCAGGAGTTCTGCAACAGAAACCAGGGACAAGTACCAAATACATATATTATTACGGTAGTGGCTTCTTATTCTCTGGGATGTGATTCAAGGCCCACGGTGGATTCCTAGAACCATAGATAAGAAGTGTACACAGCACAGCCCCCCTGGATGGTTTACATCAGTGGGTGTTGTACACAGCACAGACACTCTGCAGGGTGTGTCCAGAACGACAGGGGAGACTGAGCTGCAACAAGACTTCATCACACCACTCGGAATAGTATACAACATTAATCTCATGAATTATTGACTTCTACAGTTTTTCATTTAATATCTACAGTAGACCATGGATGGTTGAAGAATTATGGAAAACAAACCTACAGATAAAGGTGGATTATTGTATACCACACTGATCCAAAAAATTTAAGTAACTTTAAGATAAATTTAAATTTTATCAGATGAAATAATGATGCAAAGTATGACAAGTGGAGGGCGATTGAGCGAAGCTTCGAAATCAACGGATCAGAGGCCCAGTCAGAGTCAGAGCCAGAAGCAGGGCTTGTCATTGAGGCCCATTCACACCAGCTCCTCCTCACAGTCCATGGTCTCCCCGACATAGAGCCTTCTCTTTGGGTATCTTGTGGTTTTCTCTTGACTTGTCGTTTGTCCCCCACCAGTTGTGAAGTTCCTGGCAGGCGGGAGTCACAGGTGCCATCCCTGGGGCAGACTCAGGAGATCCAGTCACCGTATTCCAAATCAAGTCAATGTCCTAATGACTTCTCTCTCAATAAAAGGAACCATTACTAACATGACTCTTAAGGGTCTAAACACCTTGTTTTGCATCCTCAGTGAGCCTCTTAGTGTGTCCCTAGGAGGCAGTGATAGAAGGAAGACCTTGTTTTCCAAACCCCAAAGAGTTATTAGCATTTTTTAGTACAGGGAGACACAGAAAAGACCATCGGACCCCAGACATCCACCCACCTAACGATCCATCCCCATCACTCCAGATGAAGGAAGCAAAATCAGTAGACTGGTACAGTCATGTTTTGGAGAGCAATGGAAAAGAAGTAAGTTTTCTGGTATGACTTTGACAAAGAAAAAATCTTGAACTGGGGGCAAAGAAAGAAAAGAGAAAAGAGGAAGAGGAGGAGGAGGAGGAGGAGGAGGCAGAGGAGGCTGGCCAGCTAGCTGGTGAACAGCTTCATGAAGCTCTAGGGCAGCAGGGACTGACTGTTCTGTAGTGACTGCACTAGAGCCAGTAATACACAGCACTAACTTCACATCTTAACAAAGGCTGGGGCCCTCTCAGCAGCCCTTAAAACATTATCTCCCCAAGAAATCACTCAAAGTACTGAATATATATATATATAATCCCCCAGGTAAAACAAATTACACTTAGCAGCTACCAACCATATTATTTCCTTCCTGTCTAATATAATTTTTCTATCTTTTAAAATATAAACTGCTTTGGCTATTTTAAAAAAAAAAATGATCCACCCTCCTAAATTAACCTGGCTTTATTTGTTTTTAACAATTGAACAAACTAGGGACAAAGGGTAATTCTAAGTAGCTCTTTAAGTACCGAGATGCAAAGATTTTCCTCCAACTGTCATTTCAAAAGGCAAATTGTTCTGTCGGGAGGCACAGGATGCGGGGAACAGGGTGCGCAGAGGTGGGAAGCTACACCTGAAACCCAAGCCAAGCAGTTCGTCCATCTTACCCGGCACATCTCTGAATAGAACCACATGCCATCCGCTCCTGCCCCCTCACTTCTTAGTCATTCTCTCACGAATGTCATCTGTAATTATTAGGTACAGGGAGGAAATCACTGAACAAGCCTAGCAAGAGCCTCACCCTCACGTGCCTACAGACTAGAAGTCAAGCAGATAAACTAAATGGCCTAATTAATTCATTCCTCAAATAACTATTTCATTTTCAATAACCTTTAAACCCCTGCTATCCAGAGGTGCTGAGTGCCATGATGGAGACAGGCCAGGGCTGGCTTTCTGGGGGATGACTTACAATGGGAGCTAACAGATAAACAAGATGACTCCAGAGTGGTAATTGCTGAGGAATATGTAACAGGAAGTTGTGGAGGCACAGGAGGGCGTGGGCATCACTGAGAAATGGTGATGGAGATGACCTATGACCGTAGAGCAATTGGTCCAGCCCTGTCTGGGTGGCCTGTTCCACCAAGGGTAACCAACCCTGGGCTGGCAAGGGCACGGGTGCTGATTGAAACCACCCCTGTCCCGCCACCCCACTGCTTAGATTGAAGAGGTGGGACTAACTCTCTAAGACCACACCACAAAACCGTACTCTGGCAAACGCCGCCAGGCTCAGCCACATCCAATGAGAACTTTAGACACATATCAGCAACCCGCCAAACCAGCCAAAAAGTCCCGCCGCCAAGGCCCGCGCATGCGTAGTGCGGCGCCGGCCGGCCGCCTCACTTTTCGGCTCTGCGCCGGCGCACTGAGCCTTCACGAAGGAGGGACTTGATTGCGCCGAGCATGGGGGGCGGGGCTTGGTTGCTCTGAGCCAAGAAGACTGGGCAGGACTGCGCCGCGGGGCGGAGCCAAACCCGGCTTGGCTAGGCCGCGGGATGGCACTTCCGGGCGTCCTAGCGCCTGGCTCGACGGCGCCTGCGCGCTGCGAGGCCGGCCGGCCGGGACGGGGCGGGGCCGGCGAACTTCTGTGCCTCACTGTCCCCGGACACTGAGGGACACCGGGCAGGCAGCTGGCACCATGAAGATCTGGACTTCGGAGCACGTCTTTGAGTGAGTGTGGGTGCGGCGCCCGCCTCCGGCGCCCTCGGGGAACTTCCTGGCGTCGGGTGTAGCGAGACAAGCGGAGCTCGGGACTCGGGGGGATCGCCAAGGTCACGACCCCGACCCGAGCTAGGGCTCCCTGTCCCCAGGCCTGGGAATTCCTCCCACACCGTCGCCACTGACGGAAGACAAGAGCGGGCCGTCGAGCCTGATCCGGAAGTGACTCCAGGGGTCACAGAGCACGAGGCCCGAGGGCTTCACAGGGTTTTGGGGTGTCCTGAGCGCCGACGTATCCAGGGTATCCTGGAGTTTCCTGACTGATACCTGACAGACTCACCGGGACCTGACTGAACCCCGACGGCTTGTGGTGGCTGGAGTGCCCTGACTGATACCTGACAGACTCACGGTGTCGTGGCTGAACCCCAGTGATGGCATGATGGCCTGAGTGACCTGGGTTGTTCTGACTGAAATCCCCCATGTTATAGCGCCCCTCACCCCCACGGACATCTAGAAAGCTGGCCACCCACGTGGAGTGTCTTCCTGTTGGTCTCAGCTCATGCTACCATGATGCCAAACATTGATGACAGTCAATCTGGAGAGCAGATCTCTTGATTTCTTGATCAAGATCTCTTGATCTAGAGACCAGGGCCTGCTCTTGCAGATAATTTGTCACCTCTGTTTCCTATTCCTCTCAGCCATGACAGCTGACTGATAGCCAGTGTCTGCTATCACATCCAGTCACAGCTTTATGGTTCTCTGAACTTATAGTGGGAAACAGGATCAGAGTCAGTGGGGTGTTGGGAATTATACCACCCAGGTTCATGGTGCCACACACAAGAACAACAGAGCTTTCTACCTAAATAACTGGTTTACGCCTTGTTCCAGCCCTCCTTTCTGACTGATTTATTGTGCTCTATTCTACAATGTCATCTTGTCATAGTTATTGTTGACTTACATCCGAAACCACTTCCAGATGATCTGAGCTCCTTCACTCACTTGGCCAATGTTGCCACACTGTTTTAATAGTATAGCTTTATGGTGCCTTTTAATCTACAAATGCCAATCCTGATTACTGAGGGTAATTGTAAAAGAAGTTTTACATAGTAGATCATATCTGAGTACCTGCTGTGTCCCAGAAAGGACAAACTACTAGAACTAGAAGGGACTCTCAACGTTTGTACCACTTCTGGGACTGAGGGGCTGTGGTCCTTAGGATGCTGTCTGTTTCAGAACAAGGGGTTCTGGACCCCAGTCCTCTTCTACATCTGAATGCTTTGCTTCAGAGCTGTTGGCCCAAAGTGTCATCCTTAGAACTTAGAACTTGTTCCTCCCTTACGGTTCTCTACATCTATACTCTTTCCTCGGCTTGCCTCCCCCCTCACCCCCCCTACCCCAACCCTTGGATCCATCCCTTCCCTTTCCTAACGGCATGTGTTCAATGAAAGTCGGTCGTTGGTGATCCTAGTCTATTTTTGCCACAGACCTCTGGAGTAGATGAAAGCTGAAGGACCTGTCTTCTAGAAGATAGATACACAACTGCTCCCTGGGAGGAGCCCAGCAGTGCCTTGTATCCAGACCGGTTGGGCCACCCAAAGTCCCAGCCTACATGCACTTTGGCACCAGGATCTGTATGTCAGCCAGGATGGTGCTGCATGCCTGTAACCCTAACAGTTTGGGAGCCTGAGACAGGAGAATTCCCATGAATATCAGGCTAGCCTGAACATCCGGGTACACAGTGTGTGCTGGGCAGCCAGGACAGCATAGCAAGGCCACATCTCAAAACAGTAACAGAGACAGAAGCGCACTGAACTTCCCACTTCGCCTCCTGAATTGCAGTCTTGATGTCTTGCTTCCTTTTTCAGGGTTCCATCTTGAGAACATTGCTCTCTCAAGCAGGACTCTAGGTCATTCCTCATCCAACCTAGCTTGGATTTTTTTGGGCACTGTCTTCTTGAGAAGCCCTGATTAACCAGTCACTACCAAAGCTGCTTGGTATGTTTTTAGTCTCACTCCACCGATTTCCATACTGTCTGTGTCCTTGCTTTCTGAAGATGGATTTCAAACTCTACATATTGTATAAGTGAGCCTTAATTTGTTTTTAATCTCAAGCCCTATTCCACAGTCAACAAAGGTCTGTAAGTAGAAGCTTCATAAATCTAAACAGTCCCCAAATGGCAGTGATATAGGCCAAGGCCTCTTCTTGTCACTATGGCAACTATCTAAAATGAAAATCAGAGGAGGCCCTTCTTGGTCCCTCATCCAATCAGGAAGCATGGTTAGCTACCGACCATGCACTTATCTCCTCCCCCATTCTGAAAATTAATAAACATCCTGGGGCCACCGTGCCTTATTGTGGTTTTTCCATATCTCTTCTCTTCAGGCCAATAGGGAAACATCACTGTTGACCTAGCTCAAGCTTCACCAAGGGCAGATACATGATAGCTCGTGTCCCCGCAGTTAGGTTTATCTGCATTAACATAGCATCACTATGTGAAGAAGACCCTGGCCACAGCTGACTGGCCTGTCCAATCTCACTCCTGTAATGGGAACACTGGTAACTGACAGAAGTGGAAGCAGTTATCTTGGACAGGGCAGTGCCTAGGACAAACTGTACAATCAGTTGATGGGGGGGGGGGGGGGTCTCAAAACTTACTGCACACCTGAGCACCAATCATGTGTCGTGCCTCCGAAGTCCCCGAAAAATCCAAGCTGGGTTGGATGAAGAATCACAGTTTGCTCCCGGAGGCAGGTGATCATGCTAAAGGAGGTCATCAGGGCCTCCACCTTTCCTATTGCGCGGCCTTTGCAGAGCAGAAGCCAGACATGGAAAAAACAGCGGGGAATGACCAAGGGAGCTCATGTTATTTACCATATTGATAAGGAAGATGCTAATTGTGAATTGGTGGTGGGACCTTCCTAGTTCTTATCACGGGTCCTGAACTTCTTATAGCTATACAATTGTGGTCAGATGCAGGAATGAATGGTAGGCTGGCATTTTCCCACTTGTTTCTATGAACATCATTTCTTTAATGCATGTTCATGGGCTGTTTTTTCTTCCCTCCTGTGGAAGTGGATAGTGGTAAAGATTGAGAAAGGACTATCATGATGGCTAGCCTCTGTAAAGTGCTTTGCTTCAGAGATATCAGATGTGTCAAACAGTCTGTGTTCTGGAAAACACTGAAGTCTGTTCACATTTAAAATCGTCATCACTCAGCATCTTCAAAAGTTACTTCCCCACAAAAACCTATTGCCATCATGAGGCCTGACTCGCTGTGGTAGAAGAATGGTTTACCTCATCCGCAGTTTTACACATTCAGTTTCTGGTTTGTCTGCAGCCATCCATGGGAAACAGTCACTACGGCTGCAATGCAGAAATATCCAAACCCCATGAACCCGAGTGTGGTTGGCGTCGACGTGCTGGACAGACATGTCGATCCCTCTGGAAAGTTGCACAGCCACAGACTGCTCAGCACAGAGTGGGGCCTGCCTTCCATTGTGAAGTCTGTAAGTGTGCTAGCGTGTTCTACCATGCTTCCATTCGAATGCTAGGTGTGGTTTTTGCATGGGTTGGAATTGCATTCTAAAAAAGGATTTCGGAGCGTGAGATGAATCGGAAGTACTGTTCATTCATGGCTGCAGGAAGCTGGCCCTGGAGCAGGAGTCACATCTTACCCTGCTTTTGCCGCAGCCTGAGGCCTGTGATGAGATTCACAATGGTGGGGTCCTGGCTATTGGGTGACAGTGGGCTCTTGTCGGTTGTTTCCATTAAATGACAAGAATTCTGTTTGCAGTGCTTTTTTCACATTTAGGCCATGGTGTCTACGTTTAGAAGTAGTTCTGTTTCTATGACAAATGACCAAGCTTTAGTTAGCTGATAGAGACAGTGAGAAATTAGAGTGCCAGTCAGTGATGATACAACTGATGTGTGCTTAAATCCAGGTTTCTGCATTGTCTCTTTAGAGAAGGTTGCTCAATTCAGGATAGGGAGGAGGGTGAGCCTCTGGGACACTCCCAGGGAGGAGCACTGGCTACGGATATACTCCCCCTTCAGCTGTGATTCCTGCTTTTACGTAGATAATGGGGACATGGGGCTTCTCTCTGTGCTGGTTGAGACTCTGACTGGTCTAGTCAGTGTTCTGGACTCTATTAGACACTGTACTTCCCCAGTTCTTATGACTTCTAGACGTCCTTTTCCCTGCCCCACTATCCCACCTCTACAAATACAGTGTCACATCATGACAAGTATAGCGTCACATCATCGGTGAGCTGGCTACTAGTTGCCTCTGGGGAAGGTTCTTCAGTAGGGCATATGACCATCTTGGGATCCTCTGTGTGAGAGTCCCTGTTGCCTCCAGTAAGTTTTGGTTCAGTATAATTAACACAGCTGTACCTTCAGATGAAAGATTGACACGCTTGGCTGGCAACTGATTGCTAACTGTAGTGTTGCTCGTAGCTTATTGGTGCAGCAAGAACGAAAACGTACGTGCAGGAGCATTCTGTAGTTGACCCGGTAACGAGGACAATGGAGCTCAAGTCCACCAACGTGAGTCCTGCCTTCTTCGTTTTTACTCCTAACCTTTCTTTCCATAGAGTAAAATGTGTGGGGCTAGATGAGCTGTCATAGGCAGCACCTGCCTGGGCAGAGTGGCTGTGCCTACAGTTGCAGCTGCTTTAAAGGCTCAGGCAGGAGGATCACAGATGCAGACACCATAGTACAGATAGCATTCAAGGTTGGTTGGGGTAGCATGGACAGAGGCTTTCTTCCTTTTTCTGTCTGTCTGTCTTTCTTTTCCTCCCTCCCTTCCTTCCTTCCTTCCTTCCTTCCTTCCTTCCTTCCTTCCTTCCTTCCTTCCTTTCTTTCTTTCTTTCTTTCTTTCTTTCTTTCTTTCTTTCTTTCTTTCTTTCTTTCTTTCAAGGCTGAGGGTATAACAGAGCACCTGCCCAGCACACCACAAACTTAAAAATAAATAATATAAATGAGGAAAGGTGCTGCATGCTCCAGGGTCTCCCTCCTCACCCTAAGCAGCTTCCTTGCTGCGAGGCTCTGCCTCTTTAGGTGCCAGCACTCAGGACAGTGAGCGCAGCATCCTGCAATCCTGCATCTATTTATCTATCTATCTTCCTTCCTTCCTTTCTTTCTTTCTTTCTTTCTTTCTTTCCTCCTTCCCTCCTTTCTTTCCTCTTTTCTTCCTCCCTTCCTTTTCCATTTGGAGTAGAGGGAAAGAGTCCATGTGAAGGGGGTCAGAAGACAGCTTGCTGTGCAAGTTGGTTCTCTCCTTCTCAGATTTGTGGGGACAGGACACAGATCAGCAGGTGTCTTACTTAGGGTTTCGTTGCTGTGAAGAGACACCATGACCAAGGCAACTGTTACAAAGGCAAACATTTAATAGGGGCTGGATTACAGTTTCAGAGGTTCAGTTCATTATCATAGCAGGAAGCAGGGCAGTTTGCAGGCAGCCAGACATGGTACTGGCGAAGGAGCTGAGAGGTCTGCATCTTTATTCGAAGGCATCCAGGAGAGACTGTCCTCCAACAAGGCCACACCGCCTAATAGTGCTCCATAGGCCAACTATATTCAAATCACCACAGTAGGCTTAGAAGAAACATTTCTTTACCCACAGACCCACCTCCCTTTCCAAATAAAAGTTTGCTGAAATTTTAATATGAAAATTAAATTCTAGTTACCCAGTAATGCCAAGATGGGTTATTTTTAAGTTTTTGGTTTTTTGTTTTGTTTTGTGTGTTTAGTGAATAAGATTTAGGGTTGCGTTGGTTTTGGGAATCTTTCTAATCTTTTCCAAAATGGCTTGACTTTTTCTCCAACCTGTAGATCTCATTTACAAATATGGTCTCAGTAGATGAGAGGCTGACATACAAGCCACACCTACAGGACCCAGAGAAGTAAGTAAACCAGGCATCGACCTGACTCAGTGAGGAGGCTCTTTCGGGTCTTGGTAGATTACTCTTTGCAAACCAAGCATGAGTCATCTGAAGCTATGCTTGTTTTGCCAGAACTGTCCTGACCCAGGAAGCCCTCATCACAGTGAAAGGGGTCAGCCTCAGCAGCTACCTGGAAGGACTCATGGCAAGCACCATATCTTCCAATGCTAGCAAAGTAAGTGCACCGGTCTCCATGCCAGTCCTCACCACCCAGCTTCACTCCGCTAAAGGCTGGTGCTGAATGCAACTGTCCCCAAGCTGACGGGAAGTTTGGGGGAAAGATGCCTAGCACGTTGTTTCTTTAGCACATTTCATCAAGTCATTCCGTTGAGGTGTACAGGCAGCAAAACAAATGTGCTCTGCCCTCACAACACTCAAGGAGGCAGCGTTAATCATATTCTGTTAGGAAAGCAAAAGTAAAGGCAGGCCCGAGGGTTAATGAAGGTTTGCTAATTGATGTTTTTTGCCAAGTGTTAAGAAGGAGGGAAGGACTTGGTGCAAGCAGTATCCAGAAAGAACATTCGAGTGGGGGCTGCCCCTTCATTCCTCAAGAAACTGTAGAGCCACGGGAAGGAAGAGGGCGAGTTGGGGGGGGGGGGGGGTTAAAGACCAGATTCCAAGGTGTGTGTATGATTGATTTACAGTGTTGATATAAAAAGAAAAGGGGCGTGACCAAGCTAACCAGTCAGTCAGCAAGACACCCTGCCACTCAATTGTACGATTCTGAGAACATCTTCTGTATACAAAATAAAATTTGTTTCTGGATCAAGCCAATTGCTCAAGGCATTTGGTATTTGGTAAATAATAACTGAAAAGAGAAAGACAGCGAGGACAAGAGATCTGTCCCTGTGGTTTAGTTAGCCTGTAACACACACACACACACACACACACACACACACACACACACACCAAACGTGGTCACACCTTCACTGTTGCTAACAATAAATGCGTTGCACTTTTTAAGGGCCGAGAAGCAATGGAGTGGGTGATACATAAACTGAACGCTGAGATTGAGGAATTGGCAGCATCAGCAAGAGGAAGCATAAGGACACCAATGGCGGCAGCGGCAGCACTGGTGGACAAATGACAATGGAAATTGGTGTGCAGCATCAGGGCTCCAGGACTCTCAAGCTGGCATCATATTATTTGTTATTTAAAAGACACAATTATTTTAGGTAGATCTTTTTTTTTAATGAGGTGGGGTAAGGCTGTGACTTTTGATCTAAACAAAAGATCCAGAACCTCTAAATCAGAGGGATCATCTGAGGGGAGGATGTAAGACTGGGAGAGGCTGTGTTCATGTGAACAGTTAACGGGTTTGTTTGCTGTTGTTGTTGTTGTTGTTTAAGTACTTAGAAGAAATTGGTGTTGATCTGGAGTCTCTTAAAGCTCCAGGTACTGGAACACTACCTGGCTGCGGACCAACCAGAGCAGAGCCCAGCCGCCCTCCTGTCCACAGCTGCCCGCTGCTGTGAACCAGAACTGCCTGCATGAGGGACTCACTCTACAAAGAGAACCTGTAAAATTTAAATGACATTAATTTATATAAAATAACCTGCCCTGCTGGAAACCAGTGTTTGGATTTGGTACTTTTAAATGATATTTTTGGAGTGAAAATTAACAGTAAGGTAATATATGACTCCAGCAAAAATAGTATTTTATTGTATTAACGGGTACTATAATAATTTGCCAAATTTTGTGACTTAGTAAAGGCATTCCCTTCCTTGAATTTGTACTTTGTGATTTCGCATGCTGTACTGTGGGCTGGTTATGTTAACCGAAAAAATAAAGTCATTACCTGAGTGTCTCATCACTCTTAACAGAACACTGAGACAGAAGAGCAGCTCTTCCCATCTCTGAGCACTTCACATTGACTTATAAATGTCATGGGTTTGTAGTTGCTAAGACATGGTATGTCAGGTTATCGGAATATGAGTACTTCTTGAGGCAGTTAAGACCACAAAACAGCTTTATTACATGAAGAGCTGTCCATCATTTGAGACAACACATGTCACCTAGGACCCAGATCTTCTCACCTTAACTCAGGGCATTAGATGAGAAGAGCCTGGAGGAACACCATGGTCTGAGGGAAGTCCTAGAAGATTGCGCCCCGTGGGGACTCAGGATGGCTGCAAAACAGCCACAGAGATTGTCTAAGTGGTGTTGGCTTTGATGTGTACAGTTTTGCCTGGGTGACTGGTGACTGCCTTTTGCCTTTTATGGGGTGGGTTTTCCTGAAGAGACCAGTTAGCATGCATACAAAACCACAACTTCAAGTTCTTAGCTTCCTACTTTAAAGGATTACTCAGTTTAATAATTCTTTGGACATTTGTAAAAGATTTTTAAAAAGTAAAGGAAAAATCGTTTGACAAGTGGAATGAATGTTCCAGCTAAACAGAGCACTACTTAACATTGTTGGACAAAGTGTCAGGTACGGTTTCTAGGAGTTACACCTGTTCTGGAAGGGTCTGATGCCCTGATGATGTTTTTTTAAGTATATACATTTCCACTTTGCAATGTGGTTCCATCGTGAATTCTGCCTGAGTACAAATGGAATCCTGGGCATGGGTACATGCAGACAGGAACATTAGCTGTCACTCAGAGCGGGCTCGAGGAGGCCCCGCCCCCTGCCCGCAGCACCTGGAAGGTGACCGGCATGCAGCGGCCTCGCTTTCCCAGGTGTCTCTACGGCCACAGCTTCCGGTAGCCGCTCGGCCAATGGGCAAGGCGCGACCGGCGCTCCTATTGGCTCCTGGTTGGCAAGGGCGGGATGAGGCGCTGACTGGCAGGTCCGCGTACCCCACCCCTTCCGCTACTCAGGCCTGACCTTCCTGCTGCCGGGCCGGTTTGAGGCTACTCTGAAGCGACCCAGCGGTTCTGCCCGACGCGCCCGCTCGAGACACCATGGTGGCGTACTGGCGACAGGCTGGACTCAGGTACGCCCAGAAAGCGTTGGGAAGGCCTGGCCGGCCGTCACCAGGCCGTACGAGACGGCCAAGCCACGCGGCCACCCTCCAAGATGGCGTCGCCGTGGACAAGGCTCTTCGCGGGGTCATGGGGTCAGGGACCCTAAACAGAGGTGGCTGCTCCTCGGGAGAGGTAGCCTACAGTACCTGCATGATCGCTGTGACGGCCAAGTGCACAGCACCCTTGACCTGGCCACGCTGACACTGACCTTGCTCACCTGCGCAGAGGGAGGGGCGCACAAGTTCATTTTCAAGTGTGACCTTAGTGACCTTTTCCCAGTAGTGAAAAAAGGTGAAAGCCCTCTAACCTGTGGAGCGCCCTGCAGGGGCCCCGTGATGGGTGCGAGCTGTGGGCCTAGGAGTGGTGGTGCATGGTTTCCTTGCTCCAGGGAGTGCATCTTGTTAGTGTGCTGGGTGGAGGAACACCTTTCTGGGTATCAGGCTGAAGGCCCAGTGCCCCGACAGAGTTCAAGCAAAGTTGTGTAGAACAAAAGGACGGTAGGCTCACAGTTGATGCCTCTTATTAAACTATCTCCCATGGCGTCCATCACCTTATTTTCCTGCGCCCAGCCGCTTGAAGGACAGCTATTATTTTTACCCCGGTGCTTTGCAGGTTAAACCCTTTGCTCCTGAGCTCCCCAAACAGATTTAAAGCAGGAGAAACAGCCAGCCACTCCTCCATCTCTGGTTTCAAAAAGTGTGAAAAGTGCTATCTTCTGGGATAATAGTGTTGACAGGTGAATCCATCTACCTAACAGGAAGTTTCCTCTGAGCTCTGTTTGCTACTGGTGATGTTCTCTGAGAAGTTTGGAAACCTTGGTTAGGAAGTGTTTTCACGATAGACAAGAGCAAAAATCCAATATTTTCAGCAGTGCCTTTAATAGTTGACCATGAAAAGCACTCTTTTAATTCAAAATAGCTTTCCTAATTGTGTGTGTGTGTGTGTGTGTGTTGTAGGAATAATATAATTAAAGCAATTAAATACAGAAATGGGCTGGGGAATCTTTCCTACATTGTGGGACTTAAAAAAGCAAACAAACCAACCAACCCTTATTTTAAATTACTAAGTCCTGAAAAGATACACTGCCAAGAATTGTGACCTCCCAGCCAAGTACCAGCTGATCTGGGGGGCACAGTTCCGATTGTTTCCTTTGAATAGATCCTGTTTGATATTGCCCAGTTTTCAGTCCAATTTTACCTTAGTAATCAACCAAAATTATGGAAAGAAAACCAGGGTATCACACCTCATGACACCGCCATTCCAGCTGTTGGTAACCAGCCTCGTATCCTCTCTCACTTTGCCAGCTACATCCGGTTTTCCCAGATCTGTGCAAAAGCAGTGAGGGATGCCCTGAAGACCGAGTTCAAAGCGAACGCTGAGAAGACTTCGGGCAGCAGCATAAAAATTGTGAAAGTCTCGAAGAAGGAGTAGCTGGTGAGTGAGTCACTGGTTTCCTCACAAGTTGCCTCTTAAAGTTTTTAAAGTGCCATAAAGCCAAACCCAAAAACTTTAGTTTGAGCGTCTGCCTCTCGGTGGGCGGTGGGCTTGGATGATGCCGGATACTGGGGTGATCATTCCAAGTGTGCAGGTTGTAGAGGTCGCCTGGCATGAGGGAGGGGAGCCCTGTACAGCCCCGGCAAACAGTAATTGGCAAATTGATTTTTCAGTGCAGTTAGCAACCCTGAGATAGAAAGCCATCTTATTTTAATTAAACCTGGTTCATTTATCTGCACAAAATCAAGTAATTGGGAGGATGCCCCCCCCCCCTTATAATTGCTATTGGAGTTATGTAACGGTCTGGAACATGAGGCATGGACGGCAGTACTTCGAATGGTCCTCCCCATAGCTGCTGGTGTCTCACGCATCCCTTCTCCCAGCATCCGGGCAGGAAGGCTCATAACCCCAGGCAAGTCCTGCTCTGCTGAGCTCCCTGTGTGCTCAGGGAGGCTGGCTCAGTTTCCCTGTGCGGAGGTGTTGGGGTGTAAGAAGTTGCCAGGACAAGGTGGTCCAGTGAATTCAGATGCACTTCTCCAGACTGATTCTATCTCCCCACTACTGTGTTTGCATGGTTACTTCAAAAATAAGCCCCTCAAGTTATCAGAGAGACGTTCCTCGGCTTTCATTTTCTGTGCTTTTGAAAAGTGTCAGCTCTGCAGTAGCACAGTCCGTGACACCTGTGCTCCAAGCCTGACTGAAACTCTCCTCTAAGCACTTTTTAGCTTCATCTCGAATGAACAGACATCATACTCTGAACCAGGAGATGCAGGGTTTTAAATGGAGGCCCTTTCCTGGGGTCTGTCTAATCTCAGAATCTAGACCAGTAAAACCTGATTCTTGTTAGGCAGTTCACTCTCCACAACGAGCAGAGTGAGGCCATCTCCTCACCTGCCTGCACTCACACCACACTAGTATTGGCTTATTTGTCAGAGCCTTGGGGTTGGCCAGGCATCTCTTCAACAGGGAGAACCCCAGCCTGTTGGGAAGAGGGAAGAGGGTCATGGTATCTTGAGGACAAAGCTTTTTCTGTCACAGTAAGAAGTGATTGACTCGAGGATGTGCCTATTGCAGGCTGTGTGCCCACGGGTGGCCCAGGTGCAGGTCTCCCCTCTGGGTTGCTGCTGCAGGCAGATGCAAGTGCCCTCTCTTGTTCATGGTGGGTATGAAGAAGATGTGACAAGCTAGCAACTGATGTGTTTTCTTTTCTCTTTCTAGAATCTGAAGCCTGAAGTGCTGAGTCTTGAAGGTGAAGCATGTGGGCCCCTGTTCTGGCAGATGGAAATCAACCTCACCTCCTGGGGGACAGGCTGCCCATCTCGTTGATAAATTGACTATGCCAATAAATTAACATGGTTCACTTTCTGCTGGGTTTTGTTTCTGTTCTACTCTTTTCTTTTTATCTTTTTCTTTTTTTTTTTTTTTTTTTTTGAAATAGGAATTTTCCACATAGTAATGTCAGTATGACCATAGGAACCAAGAGTTTTTAAAAGGACGGAAGGACTTACTATCTCCTGACCACGGACTACAGGGCCCACTCCTTACATGTATCAAGGTCCGTTTGTCACGGCAATATTTGGTGAGAGTTTGGCACTGTCGTGGAGGTTGTGTTGTGTCAGGAGCCATCACAGGAGAAGCTAATAACTAGCAGGTGATCTTCATGAGATGAATCCTGCTCCGGAAGGCAGGCCCAGGAGAAGTCCGTTTTTGGAGAGCTTCCTGCTGGTTACTAGCTTCTCCTCGGATGCCTTACGGCTCCTGACAGTGGTGTTCCTCGTCTCTGGATGGCATTCACGCTAAAGCAGTGGTTCCATGTGGTTCCGATTAGCCGGTAAACCAAATGAAACCGAGCACACATTAGAGGGACGGATTGTATAACTCACCTTGCTTCACGCAGCCTGCAGAGAAGAGCCATTAACATCAGTTTATCTAGACAAAATGCGCCTTTATTAATCTGTATTTTCTGGGCGCATTTCTTACTGGGAATGAGGCAGAGCCGGTCAATACCTTGCTTCCTGTGTCGATGGCTGAACTGCAATTAAAACCTGTGACTCTTAATGACCAGTCTAGCCACAGTGATTAGGACAGTCTGATGATATTTGGGTGGCCATTCATTCATTAAATGTTTAGAAATGAAGTGTTTTGTTCTTGCCTTTCTTTGAAACATGGCCACTCTTGGCTGAGCGGAGCCGCTGAGAAGTTTAGAGCAGAAAAATGACTAGAACCTGCTCAGCCCGCAGCTTCAGCTGAGACTGAAGACTGAGTCGGGAGAAAGCCGCTTTGTTTTCAGCCCCTAGGGCTGGCTTCCGGTCCTCAGTACACTTCACATCTGGGTCTTACTGGATTCTCAACTCAAGGCTGACCAGCAGATTGAAAGATTAGGAGCCCTGGTGTCTGCCCAGGGGCTGAAGTCCTCTGATGAACTTGTAGCACTCAGCAATATACCACCTTCCCTAGGTTAAGGTTCCAAGAAGTATCTCCCGTGACCAGGGATGAGGGCAGTGGTCTCATAAGCCTTCTTAACTAGCCAGGTTAACTAATACGCAAAGGGCTAAGTGACTCCCAGCTTAGGGAGTCGTTCCATTAGGGGAGTCAGAGGAATGGCTAAAGGTGGACTCAGGGATATGGATTAAAGTAATAAATAACAACCAAAATTGAGTGTCCATCAAGAATTCTGAGACTATAGCTGATCCAACAAAAATATTGAATTAACACCAGGATCAAATAAACTCAGGTCCAGCCCCTCACGGTGACACAGGACAACTTGCCAAGTGATGGGGCTAAGCCAGCCACTTATCAGCATGTGAGCAACCAGTGGTATCAAAGGCAGAAATGTGTCCTTATGTGCAAAACAAAGGAATCCAGGGAGCTTTGAAACAAACTCCTGTTGATTTGAGGTGCACCAGTGTCACCATGGCAACCATACTACTGAAGGGCCCAGGTGTCCCTGGGCATTTAGTCAGTGGTGATTTAATCTGCCTGTGCCTTATAGAGCTGGAGGTGAGATGCTTCAGTCTGAGTGGTCGGGTTCCAAGAAAAGGAGTTTATTGAGTCTGAGATAAAATGACTTAGTCATCTAAAGTGGAATTTATTTGCATTTTAGTGATTACTAGTGAACAAACAGAAGTCTTCACAGTCTTACAAAGCCAAAATAAAATTGTTTTTTCAAAAGAATTAAGGTCTGCTTTTTGCACTATGTAGTTGCCTTTTGAAGCTTACAGTGGAAGTGTCCAGGTTAAGTATGCAGCTGACTCCGCAGAGTCGTGGGCTGTTGGTACCTAAGGAAGCTTTTCCTGCTAGTCATGAAGAGGTGCATATTTCACTTAAGCCGGTGTTTCTCCGTCCACAGCAAAGTGGAAGGTATCTAAAGGACTTAGTGCTTTTTTCAATTATATAAACTGGGGCTTGGCAAGTCATGTCAACACTAGGGCCTGATTTCCTCTAGATAGGAACTTTAAGTATTTTCTCACAGTGCACATAGGAAGAGAATGCCATCCACCTGCCGCTTTATTATTGATGATTATAAACTGGGGCCCAAGGGAATAGCTGGTGACAGAGGACTTGCCTAGCACATCCCAAGGCCTTGGGTTCCATCCCTCCTCCCCATCCTGGGGACAAACCAGGACTTGAGAATCCAGCATCATGCAAATAACTCCCTTTGGAGAGGTCAAATAGGAGAGCTGGATAATTCCAGCAAACTACGAAGACCACATGTACCTCAGGCCTAGGTCAAGCCATAAGAGGCCCCTGTGTGCTCAGTCCTGTTATAATGTGAATTGCAACTGCATAATGCTTAGCGCTGTGTCATTCTGCTAATGTCTATGGCATCTTCTGCAAATTAATCTGAACTATAAAAGTTCCCTAATGAGACCGTGTCCTCTGTCACCAAGGAGGATGCTGCGGCATCTCGGTTACGTCCCTGTGCTTTCAGATGGTTGCTGAGCATGCCTCGAGCCCTTTCCAGAGAGCGGAGAGGCTGTACAGCAGCCTCAGGGGTGGTGAGTGAGAGAAAATGAAAAGAGCATCCCCAGTCTTTAAGAGGAAAACCAAGGACAATCATTAGCGAACTACTGGCATCTCGTTCTATTAAGAAAACACAGAGAAATAGGTTGGAAGCTGGTTACTGGGAAACAAAGGCCTGGGGACTGGAATGCTTTGCTCTTGATGGTCTTTTGGACGGTGGGAGCCGAGAGAAGAGACGTGGCTTTTCTTGCCTCCCTTTGTCTTTTTCCAGTCAGCCTGCCGAATGGTACATAAGGTCCACACAGCTTGGCCATAGAGGCAGAGTCATACTTCCGTTGGCCCTGAACCTCCCTCCCACACACTCTTCAGACACCCAGTTCTGCTGGCTTTGAGAGAGAGGACTCTGAAGCATCCTAGCTGCCCTGGGTACCCAGCAACACTGCTAAACGGCTCCTGGCAAACTTGCACACTTTGTCTGCATGTCTATCCTACAACTAATAAAAAATAAATAGGGCTCACTACAGTAAACTCACTCACTATTTAAAAAGGAAGAAGGAAAAGCAAGCATCGGCTGCCCTATAGCTTCTCTCCTAGCTAATGATCTTTGTCTTCTGCCTCCACCTCTGCCTCCTCCACATCCTCTTCACTGTCCTCTAGCCCTGCTCTGACATCTTGGAATTGTTGGTACTCAGACACCAGGTCATGGATATCACTCTCAGCTTCCCCAAATTCACTTATGTCCATCCCTTCACTGGTGTACCAGTGCACAAAAGCTCTCCTTCTGAACATAGCTGAGAAGTGCTCAGAGACCCTGGTGAAGAGCTCTTGGATGGCTGTATTGTTGCCCAGGAAGGTAGCTGCCATGTTCAGCCCACGGGGCGGGATGTCACACACAGCTACCTTGACATTGTTGGGAATCCATTCCACAAAGCAGTTGCTGTTCCTTGTCTGAATGGACAGCAGCTGTTGGTCCACTTCCTTGGTGGACATCTTACCCCGGAATATACAAGCCACAGTCAGGTAGCGGCCGCGGCGAGGGTCACAGGCAGCCATGATGTTGCGGGCATCGAACATCTGTTGGGTGAGCTCCGCTACTGAGAGGGCTCGGTACTGCTGGCTACCCTGGGCTGTGAGTGGAGCGAAGCCAGGCATGAAGAAGTGAAGACGAGGAAAGGGCACCATATTCACGGCCAGCTTGCGCAGGTCTGCATTGAGCTGACCGGGAAAGCGCAGTGAAGTCGTGATTCCGCTCATGGTCAAGGACACCAGGTGGTTGAGATCCCCGTAGGTGGGTGTCGTCAGCCTCAGGGTGCGGAAACAAATGTCATAGAGCGCTTCGTTGTCGATGCAGAAGCAGGCATCTGTGTTCTCTATCAGCTGGTGGATGGATAGCACGGCATTGTAGGGCTCTACCACCGTGTCTGATACCTTGGGTGATGGCATGACGCTAAAGGAGTTCAAGATCCGATCCGGGTACTCCTCCCTGATCTTGTTCATGAGCAGGGTGCCCATGCCTGAGCCCGTGCCTCCACCCAGAGAATGCACGATCTGGAAACCCTGTAGGCAGTCGCAGCTCTCGCTCTCCCTCCTTACCACATCCATGACATTTTCGATCAGCTCCGCTCCCTCTGTGTAGTGGCCCTTCGCCCAGTTGTTACCAGCACCAGAGTTACCTATGACCAGGAGAAGTGTGGGAGGGGGAGAGGTAAGTGGAAGACATCCAGCTTTTCTGGTAGAAGCTTCGGGGTTGGGGCTGGGGGCGGGGGAGGAACCTACCATGAACAAAACTGTCAGGCTGAAAGAGGACTCCCAATCTGCTGGATCGGATGCTGTCCATTGTCCCGGGTTCCAGGTCCACAAGGACGGCTCGCGGCACATACTTCTTACCTGTGCAGATTAGTTGCAACAAGTCAGCAGGTGGCTGTTTTTCTAAAGGTTACTGTTTCACTGAAATGGATCCTAGGGATGCTGGTCCAAAAACCATGAGTATCTTAAGGGAGGCCTTTGGTAAGTGGACATCTTCTTCCTTCCTTCCTTCCTTTCTTTCTTTCTTTCTTTCTTTCTTTCTTTCTTTCTTTCTTTCTTTCTTTTCTTCCTTCCTTCCTTCCTCTCTCTCTCCCTCTCTCTTTTTCACTCTCTCTCTTTTGTTCTTTTTTTTTCAGTATAGAATAGAGTTTATTTAGGGCATGGGGAGGGAAGTTGAGGAGGTAATGGAGACAGAGAAGGGGGAGAGAGAGAGAGAGGAGGAGGAGGAGGAGGAGGAGGAGGAGAGGCTGGCCATGAGCATGTGGAGAGAGAGTGGGAACTGGAATGGGGAAAGAAGGGACGGACAGAGCAGGAAGAAGCGAGTGAGAGAAGAGAGTAAGCAGACATTTTATTTTCTATGATCGTATCTGACCCAGCCCACCATGACATGGATCTGTAAAAATACCTTTTAAAAACTCTACTTCTGTCTTTCCTGTGTGTCTAGCTCGTTGTCTCAGCAAGAGCATGGCTTCTCTCCCTTGCTGTGGGGAGTGGCTGGCTGACACAAGGCTGAATGCACCTCATCCCGACCCTTGCAACTGGAGTGGGCCACTCGCCATCCAGACTCCAAAACCCTGCATGCCTGCCCGTTCCATGCTGGGACTCCATTCTTTCACACTAGGGTCATCTTCTCTGCCCACGCCGCCCAGATGACAGGCCAGAGCTCACCCAGCAGGCAGCCCTACCGTAGGCTTCGTTGTAGTAAACGCTGATCCTCTCCAGCTGGAGAGCAGACGTCCCACAGTAGCTCCCAGCGCAGTCAATCCCATGTTCTTCCCCGATCACCTCCCAGAACTGTAGGCAGAAAGAGTAAAGTCAGTTCGCAGTCCTGGGAGGAGAAGAGCCATCCTGTGGCTCGGCAGCTCAGCCAGGAAAGGTGCTTGCCACCCAGGCTGACCACCTGAGTTCGATCCCTGTGACCCCCCACATGGTGGAAGGAGAGAACCAACTACCCCAAATTGTCCTCTGACCACCACACTTACACCACCACAGCATGTGTACACACTCTTGCATGTGCATGCACATAAATAAATAAATAAATAAATATAGTAAGAAGAAAAGTAAATGAAATGGTGAGTTGGCTCCTGTGCATAGGTGCCCTGGGGGCTGCCTGACCCTGCCCCACGCATGAGTCCTCCTCCCTCTTCTCTTCTTACCTCCACTATGTGTGACTAAGAAGGCTGCGCTAGAACCCTACGAAGTGAAATGTCAAGCACATAGAACATTACATTGGATTTTGCCATTAACTCCGGTTCCTTAGAAATGTTAGAAGGTTCCGAGTCCTTTTTAGAATCTCACTTCGGATGAGGGAGCTCAAATTTCACCTTCCCACAGCCTGAGCTGGAGAAGTGCTGATCTTAGGAAATGAGGACAGACTGAATTCTTATTTGTTTCACAACGGTATCTCCTTCTCGCTTTGGGAATTTTTCTTCATTGAAATTCACTTCAAAAGTCTACAGCCAGGGTTGTCCTGCACAATTGGATGTATTATGCTTTGACCATCCAACATAATCCCAGTTCAGAGTTATGTACAGCCCTTGTCTTGTAACTGTTTGGAATATTCTACGTTTCCAATCGTTCTGTTTTGTTTCTTGTTTGTTTTTGTTTTGTTTTGTTTTGTTTTGTTTTTGAGACAGACTCTTATTGTGTAGCCCTGGCTGGCTTGCAACTTGCCATGTAGGCCAGGCTGGTCTCAAACTCACAGAGATCTGCCTGTGCCTCCTGAGTGCGGACTCAAAAGGGGTGTGCCGTCATACTCTGCTGAGTAAAGCATTTTATTCTTTTTATTCGTTCACTTTTTCATGTGTGTTTGCTAATGTGTGCAAAAAGGACCAGTGGTGGTGAGTCCTCTCTACCACGTCGGTCCCCAGGATGGAACTCGGGTCATCAGGCTTGGTGGCAAGCACCTTTACCAGCTGAACCATCTTGCCGGCCCACAGCGTCTATTAACACAGGAAACTACTGGAATGGTCTTATCGGGCCATTCATATTAAAGCACAATAAAAAAATACATTCCCTTGAGTCGAAAATCTCCAAGGGTATTTTTCCAAGCTACTCGTAAGCAGCACCTTTGCGCCAGACGCGCTCTTAACAAGAACACGCTGTGCTAGAATGGACTTTGGAGAGCAGGGGAGTAAGTTTGAGAAGTTATGAGATGGGAGAAATGAAATGTGTCTTAGCATTGTGTGTATGTGTTTGTGACCGTGTGCACACTCTCCTGTCGGTGCACACGCTCCTGCTTGGACGGTCGTGTGTAGGTCAGAGGTCGAGGTCCGGTGGTTTCCCCAGTCATTCTTATCCTTACCTTTAAAGACGGGGTTGCTCACTGAACTGGAGCGCATTGGTTTTGATTCAGACCTGTGACAGTTTACCGACCTCTCGGTATGGGTGTTCGGGATCTAAACTCGGGTCTTCATGCTTCCATGGCAAGAGCTTTTCCAGTTAAGCCTAGAATGTTTCTTGACATTCTTATAGGCCCGACAAGAAGTCATGGCTGGGACTCCAGCCACCAGATGGCACAATCCCGGAGGCTGCAAGAGCTGAAAATCCCCTATCTTTCCGCTCATTTCCTCCTCAGGGCCTCTCTCCACCTTATCACATAGGGTCAGAGCAGTCTCCCTGGGCCCTCCCCACCCCCACTTCTCTGGTAATTATGAAGGTCTGATCTGACTCCTGTGGCACATAAGGGTAACTGATGCTTTCCAGGCAGCCCTAGGGCTCCAGGACCCAAAGGCCTTCAAGTCAACACAGCTCAGAGACACTTGTACATCCATGTAGATTGTACACCGTTCTTGGAAGCTAAGAAATGAAACTAAGACAGCAGTCCCTAAGTAAAGTATTAGATAGGAAGTACGACCATACACAGTGGGATTTTCTTCAGCCTCAAAGAACCAAGTTTTTTGTCACTTTCTGGAAAATGGTTGAAACTGGAGAGTAAGAGGACCAAGCCAAAAGACAAACATCATGTTTTCCCCCATTTGTGTTTATATAGTCATATAAAATAATGTATGCATACACAAGATAAAAGTGGGGGAATAAAAAGGTGATAAGGATTTAGTGTGGAGGAACACATTCAAGATACAACACAGATCTGATTAAAGATGTAAAAATAGACAAGAAAATTAGGAGAATTGAAAAGGCCCTCAGGTTTTCCCAGCTGTGTTCCCTACAGAAGAGGAGGCCAGCGTCCATCCCTGGGTCAAACACAACAACACTATGTAGTCCGTACACACAGTGAGCTATCGCCCAACAAATGAGAGGCAGGAGGGAACCACATAGGTCCACTCACAGTGCCTGGAAGGGCACCCACGCACAAAGACCTGAGGTGGAATGGCAGCTGTCAGGGAAAGCAGTGAGAAATGAAGGAGAGATGTTTGAGCAGGGCAGAGTTTGCAGTTTATAAATTGAAAGGTATTTTGATGGGGGGACAGTGTTATACAACATACTCAATACTACTGAATTTGCATGCAAAAAAAACCCGACATGGAAAACCTTATACAACATACATTTTATCACCCCCCCAAAGATTTTAATGTTATCGTTCTTTTTAAAGTTGGGTAATATTTTATTGAATTAATAATAAATAGAACAAACACACTGTGTTCATATATTTGTACATCAGGAGACATTTGCGGTTTCCCTACCTGTAAAATGTGTTTTATACATTTATTTATGTATTTATTTTGTGTGTGGAGAGCACACAAGTGGAGGTCAGAGTGTAGCTTGTAGGAATTGGTTCTCTTTTACCATGTGGGTCTTGAGGGCCACACTCAGGTCGTGAGATTTGGCAGCAAGTATCTTTACCCACTGAGCTGTCTCTCTCTTTGGTCCCACCCTTTGACTGTTGTTAGTGATGCTGCTATGAAGAAACAAAGGTCTTTAATGGTAGTGTGTTGTTTTGTTTTGTTTCTTGTTTTTTGTTTTGTTTTCTTTTGTTTTGTTTTTTGTTTTTTCGAGACAAGGTTTCTCTGTGTAGCCCTGGCTGTCCTGGAACTCATTTTGTAGACCAGGCTGGTCTTGAACTCAGAAATCTGCCTGCCTCTGCCTCCCAAGTGCTGGGATTAAAGGCGTGCACCACCACCGCCCAGCCTAATGGTGGTATTTTTAAACACATAATTCACACACGTAAAAAATAATTTCCAATTAGCACAATGAACTCTCTACATAGATGCTACACATCCGTTGTTGATCTTAAAATTAGGAGTGGAGATCCTGGCTTCCAGCCCCTGCCTTCCTGGCTTTGCCCAGGGGAAGGAGACAAGAGCCTCCCTCAGAACTGTAGCAGGAGAAGAATAGAGTAGAGAGGAGAACTCATGTATATACCAGAGTGTTTTAATTACTTATCTCTGTATTTGTCTCAAATTTTCTATTGCACACTAAGTTTCTTTGTACCATAAGCATGAACTCCACCCCACCCATGATGGCTCATCAGATAGTGAGGAAGAGGGGCCAGAAAGAATGCAAGAGACAGAGGATGGGGAGGGACTGCTGGAGGTTGTCTTCCTGATGTGAACTGACCATGGCACTCACTAACTCACAGAATCTGTACTGGCTCAAGCCAAGGTTCATCAGTACTCCCACAGGCAGCACTGAGAGGACTCGGTGGGTTATAAAAATGTTTGTGTGTATGTGTGTGTGTGTGTGTGTGTGCGCGAGAGAGAGAGAGGGGGGGGAGGGGGAGGGGGAGGGAGGGAGAGGGAGAGGGAGAGGGAGAGGGAGAGGGAGAGGGAGAGGGAGAGGGAGAGGGAGAGGGAGGGAGGAGGAAGAGGAGAGCAATGTATTAGAGAGTGTCCAGGGAAAGCGGTGAGAGGTAAGTAGTATGGGTGAATATAATCAATATAAGCATGGATAAAATTGCCAAAGAATACGTTTTTAAAGGAACATTTGGGAGTGAAGACAATACAGTGATGTAGTATTAAAAGAAAACAAACAAACAAACAACAAGAAAACAACCTTCCAGTAAGGCTGGCAAGATGGCTCAGCACGGTGACGGAGCTTGCCACTAAGCTTAATGACTGAGTCCAATCCTCTATAACAGAAGGAGAGAGCTAGCTCCAGCAGGCTGTGCACTGAGCATCATATGTACACAGCCTGCACCACCCTCCCAAATAAGTAATTCAAATGAAGAAAAACATTTTAAAGCCCTGCTTTTCAGGTGGTTCACAAGGTAAAGAAGCGGTCAAACCTAATGAGCTGGGTTGGATCTCAGGGAGCCACAGTGGAAGGGAAGAGTCAAGTGGCAAAACTGTCCTCTGACTTCCAAATGCATGCTGGGACACCATACCTGTATACACACACACACACACACACACACACTGCCACCGCCACCGCCACCACCACCACCACCACCACAAATATAGTCACACACATAATTATAATAAACACAATTTAAATTAAGAAAATTTCCCAAAAAGCTTCAGAAAACTCTTGAAACAAATTACTAGTTTTAGATGTGGAAAGCTCATCTCTAAACCACTAAAAGCAACATGGCTCCTGTACCTATTTGCATGTCTAATTACAGGCAAAATTAACATTAATTAACACTCTAACTCTAATGGTTTTGCTAAAAGACTTTCTCTAATAAGCCATCCATTTAGCAAGTATTTGCGAGCCGCCTGCCTCTCAGCTGCTTTGCTCTGCTCTGCCTTACCTTGGCTCCGATCTGGTTGCCACACTGGCCAATCTGGATGTGCACGATCTCTCTCATCCTAGCCTTGAACCCAAGAGTCAGTTAGGTCGCAGAGTCTGGAAGAGCCTGGGTCACCAGTGTGAGCTGGGTGCAGTTTCATGGTCTTGGTGGGACCAGCCCACCCAACTGCTCTCCCAATTGGCCCAGGGGTGTGTCTGGCTGAGGGCCCCACCCCAGGCCTTCCCTGCTTTCCTCAGTCAGGGTAAGAGGGGTGTTTCTCTCTCCTGCGCTGTGCTCAGTCATTTCCTAGATATGAGTTCAGCTGAGGCTTCCTCTATGTGGCAGGAACCCAGAGCTGGCCCCTCTCACAGACCTGCTCTCAACAGCCTCTGGGCTACGATGGTATCACTGACATCCATGAGTTTGGGGTGACATCCACGAATTATGGGTGACATCCATGGGTCATGGCTGAATGAAGCGGCTGGAACATACCCCAAAAGGGTATCCAAGTCACCATGTTGCCTATCCATGGCTTGCCTTGCTGTCTTCAGCCACCTTGCCAATTTGGGAGCCAGCCTCAGGCCTCGGGAACGTGGCTGGACAGTTTTCCTTCTTAAATTGCAAACTTTAATAGTAAAAACAAGTGCTAGCCTGGCCAGACGGTTCACCAGGTAAAGGCACCTGCCACCAAACCCAATGATCTGAGTCTAGTCCCTGAAACCCACACAGTGGAAAGAACTGACTCCCCCGAGGTCTTCTGATCTCCACACATGTGCTGTGAGGCGCACACACACACACACACACACACACACACACACACACACACACACAGATACAGACACACACACACAGATACACACACACACACACTAAAATAAAATAAAATAAAATAAAAATTAAAAATAGCTGTTGGCATTTCATCTAGGCTCTGCCCCACAGTTACCTGGCAACAGCCAGGTGTGCCTGACTCACTGTAAAGGGGCTGCTTGACCCCTCCCCTCTCTCTTTCTTTCTTCTACTTTTGCTCTTGCCCCTTACCCTCTTCCCTCTCTCTCCCCCACACACATGCTCATGGCCAGCCTCTACTCCTCTCTCCCTCTCTCTTCCTCTCTCTCTGTCTCTCTCTCTTTGTCTCTCTCCCTGTCTCAGTCTCTGCTACCCCCTCAACTCCCCTCCCATGCCCTAAATAAACTCTATTCTATACTATACCATATGTGGCTGATACCTCAGGGAAAAGGGATGCCTCAGTATGGGCCTGCAGAGGCACTCCTTCCCCCACCCCATACTGCACCTCCACCAAACATATTCCTTCCTTCCTTCCTTTTTTTTTTTAATGCAACACAACAATAGCTAGTACTTATAATGGTAAAATAGTCATAAAATAAAGCTTTCTTTTAAACCTGACCAAAGCCAAGAAGTGACACAAATGTCTTGAGCACTCAAGAAATTGCTATTTCATGGCCGAGAGGAGGCTCAGTGGCTAAGGGTGAGTGTGAGCGCTGTCCCTGGTGAGGACCAGTTTGGTTCGAAGCACTCAGGTCAGGCAGCTCACAAACAACTGTAACTCTAGTTCCAGGGAATGCAACATCTTCAGTTTCCCAAGGCACCTGTGCTCATAGGTGCCCAGGCCCCTCGCAGACACATACACAGATACATAACTAGAAATAGAATAAATCTTTTAAACAGAAATAGATCACCATTGAGAGAGGAAAATGCAGGGATGGAGATAGTGGCCAGTTTGGTAGAGTGCCTACCTGGTATGCATAAAGCCCTGGGTTGGATTCCCAGCACTGCATAAAACAGACATTGTGGTGCATGTCTATAATCCTAGCATATGGAGGTGGAGGCAGGAGGATCAGAAGTTCAAGACTGTCCTCAGCTACATAGCTAGTTCAAGGCCAGCCTGGGATACCTGGTCTCAAATTCTCCAGGCCGTTTTCCAGAGTTTGATCTGAGAAACCTATGTTGTAACCGGCCAGAGGAGCCATCCCGTGGGATGTGGACTCAAGTGTGCTAAACCTAAGGCTAGACATTCATATCCCTGCTGCCTGCCCACAGACTAGTTCCTACTCTGATGGAACAAACCCCGACATTCTATTTTTCCAGGGTCTGTTCCAGGGGCTGTATCTAAGGAACTTTCCTTAGACTCAGTGGGGCACTCAAGGCAGAGGGAGGTGACTAAGGAGGCAGAGACAGGAGAATAGCCTCTCCCTCCACGGGGTGTTGAATCAGCCTGTGGAAAGGCCTTGGTTCCAGACAGAAGAGAGGCAGGCCTTGGAAAGGACCTTTTCTCCAGAGGACCGGGTTAAACGCCTTCTGAGCAGGGCACCCATTCCCAGACCCCAATCCCAGCTGCTGTAATGGGTGAACTTGGCATTGCTGACAAATCCAAATGCAGAGTGTGAGTACTGAATGAAATATCACATCCGCATTCGGTCTTAGCTTTGTCTTTGTCCTGGTGGTCCATGAGTGGTAGGAGATATCCTAGCGGAGAGCACTGTGAGGCTGGTCACTGGCTAGCTAATAGAACCACAGAAGTGACGATGTGCAACAGGCACTGCTGCCACCCGAGAGAGGCCTCTCTACAAAGTCAGTGTGGGCTTTGTTTCTGTAGCTTTGGAACCTACTTCAGAGGTCTGAATGACCACACGATTCTCAGATGTCCTTGTCCCAACCACCGACAGCCAGGATGAGGGGAATGTGTAAAACTCAGGACATAGCTAAGCAGTGGGAGAGCTGTGTACACAGAGGACCAGAGTTGAGATCTCCGGAACCCATGGGAAGTCCCAGGTGGGTGTGGAAACCCACCTGTAATTCCAGCCTTGGGAGGAAGATAGGGAATCCCCAGAGCAAGCTGGCTAGCAAGACCAGCCAGACTGGTAAGCTCTGGGTTTGACTGAGAGACCCTGTCTCAGAGAATAAGATGGAAGAATTGAAAAAGATTCCTGATATTAAAATCAGATATCCAGGTGCACAAACACACATGTACAATCACACACAGGAAGCCAGACATATATATACCCCACAGACACATACATCCCCATAGGCACACACATGAAAAGGGAAGGAAAGAAAGAAAAGAAAGAAAGGAAGGCAGGAAGGCAGGAAGGAAGGAAGGAAGGAAGGGAGAGAGAGAGAGAGAGAGAGAGAGAGAGAGAGAGAGAGAAGAGAAAGAAGAGAAAGAAAGAGAGAGAGAGAGAGAGAGAGAGAGAGAAACAAGAGGTACACACAAGTTGGTGTGTTGGTAATACACCTGTCATCCTGTCATCTGGCGAAGCAGGGACAGGAGGATTACCACAAGTTAGAGCTGACCACCATGGGCTACGTAGTGAGGTTCTGTCTCAAAAGGATTAAATAAGAGCCAGGAAGATGGATGAGCGGCGTCTACCAAGCTCATCAACATGAACTCAAACCCCCAGGTCCTCACGGGACAGAGGACAGAACCAATTCCCACAAACTGTCCTTTGACTTCTTGCGTGCACTGTGGCATCTGCCTCCTATGATCTACAAAATCAATCTGTAAAATATAATTCATCTAATATGTGCATGCAGCATCGATTCAGAAGCCGGCACATTCTTTTGCCTCCTTATTCCTTCACTCTTGATGGCTCTTCGGAACCCTGGTGGCTGAAAGGCATCTGCCGGGCCCTCAAAGCCCCTCACATCCTCAGGATTAGAGGACAGAAGTGGCCACAGGCAGCTGTTTGCTAATTACTCAGATGTATGCCTTCCCTCCCGGCTGCTGGTCTCAATCAACTTTGAGACCCTGAAGGGGGACACAACAGGGTCCCAGCGGTGTCTGTTAAGAGTTCACCAGCAGCTGGGTGAGTTTGTGTAGCCCGACTCAGAGCCCAGGTTTCCTTCAAGCCCATAATGGGTTCTTTCAAGAGAGTGCCCCTGTAATGGTGGGTAGCCCGTGCTCAAGGATGCCTTCCTCCACCCCCTGAGAGGTGGTCTAAGTTGAAAGAAGAAAGTGTTCCAAGAAACTTGGCCATCAGGCTCACCTGGGTGGGCAACAGCCACAGTGAGCTATTGTGGGGAAGCCATGTCGGTGGTAGCCCCGGCCTCTGAGCAGAAGCCTTGAAAGGGGCCCGTGTGGCTGCTCGCTGCCTTGCAGGGCTGGCTCCAACGACCCTTTTTTGATCTCCTTGTGTTCGTTCATTCTTCACAGTATGACCAGGACCCAGTTTGCTTGGGTCCCCCCACAGCGGCCCTCACTTGAGCACATTCCTCCTGGTCATCTCAGTTTGCTTAGGGAGGGGAAAGCCTGGCTTCCAGATGGGCCCTTAAAAGGCTTTTCTGTTAATGGGGCAGTTGGCAAAAAGAGAGTCCTTGTTTGCTTTGATTCCTGTATCATCAACAGTGTTTACCCAGTCTCAGCTCAGTGCTCAGCTCTGGATGCTGGCTGCAGGAAAGCTGGGGTGGAGGTAGATGCTGGGCAGGAGAGGGCTGGCAGGCCCCCAGGGCTGCCCCTTCGAGGGGCCTATCTTCTCCCTGGCTGAGAATTTCTTCATCTGCAAAAATGGACTAACAGTCTCAAAATCACAAGTCTCTTTGGAGAAGCTAGCAGTATGACCGACCCCCACACCTCAGAAGTGTCCCAAGCTCTGTGGAGGACTAGATGTGGCTCTCTGAATGGATACCACATGTGGACAAAGACTCCCAGTTGTCCCTGATACTCAGGTGCACAGAGCGCTGAGTGACACCGGCAGGGATGAGAATACATGCACAGAACTTAGAAACGTAGATCGTTGTCTCTCGGCTCCTTGCCTATGAGAATACCTGTTCTCTCAGGGAACAAACTTTCGACTGCTCGTCAACTGAGGAACATAGGACAACTTCTCACTCAGAGCAATGGAAGCTCAAGATGCAGATGAGCAGCATCCCATAGAGCACAATGTCTCTCTCAGGTCTGATCTCTTGCCAGTCTGAAAGTGACCCCTTCGCCCCAAACTGTGGTGAGTGCGGGAAAAGTGGCCCTCTGTGATGAATGACAAGGCTATTCTCTGACCCCCAGGGAATGAATATGGCAAGGGCAGGTTAGCAACGACTGAGTTCAGGTGCAAAGTTTCACCTGACGCTGCTCTGGGGGCACGGAGGGCAGGAGAGGTGGCTCTGTTTAGCATGCAAGGTGGGACACGAAGCAGAGACTCTGATTCCTAAACAGGAGCAGGCAGCCCTTCCCCAGCAACACCTTCCCTGCAGGCTCTCAATCACCAGGCCACAAGAAGATGGCTGTAGCAAGCCTTTTCCGGGATGACTCTGGGGTCTATTATGGGAATGGAGCCTAGAAGATAAGAAAAGAGCAGTGTCAATGAAGCCCCCAATCAGCCGCTTCCAGACTTCCCCCCCAGGAGCTGTTCCCCAAGGGGTCACACAGAACTCCCCGACTCCCACTTGGCAAATGAAATTTATCCACTTCTCAGAAGACTCATTGATTTCATCTGCCCCTGGTCGGATGCATTGATGTTCCTTGAATAACTCGAGGAGATTGTTGAATTACAGTGTTTGCTTGTGACTCAGAAGCAGAAAATTTTTCTAATGTCTTAGCAAGAAAATGACATCTGAGAGGTCATTATGAGTGACTCAGCAGGTGTGGGCAGCCCCTCTGACGAGCTAAGCTCTACCCTCATGCACCATGCCTCTTGGAGTGTCTCTAAGTCAAAAAGAAAGTCCCAGAAAGAAAAAGTCACTTAGAGCAGAGAGGAGCCGAAAGATGTGGATGGCCGGGCATGGTGGCACACACCTTTAATCCCAGCACTCAGGAGGCAGAGGCAGAGGCAGAGGCAGAGGCGGACAGATTTCTGAGTTCGAGGACAGCCTGGTCTACAAAGTGAGTTCTAGGACAGCCAGGACTATACAGAGAAGCCCTGTCTCAAAAAAAAAAAAAAAAAAAAAAAAAAGATGTGGATGGTGTCCTAGCTCTACAAAGGAGCCTACCATCTTGTTCTCCTGGAGTAAAATGTCTGCAAGAACTCATTCGCTGCTGGGCTCCTCTTCATGAGGTCTACAGCCCCAGAAAGACCATAAAGAAACCTGGCCACCTCTTAGGTATATTGACAGCAGCCTCTTGAGCCAAGGTTTCTCTTACTAAAAGACAGAAATTTGAGTGTGTGTGTTAAACACACACACACACACACACACACACACACACACACGCACGCACGCATGCACACACTCACACACACACACACACACACACACACACACAAGCACGCATGCACACGTGCTGCTGTGATTCTGAAGGTGATGGGTCTTGAGCTTTCTCAGTTGTACTTTCAGTCCCCAAGGTGCCACTGCTGATAAGCAGTGATCCATGGTGGGAACAGAGATGTGCTCACAGCCGTCAGCACCTGGAGCCAAAACCAAACAAAAATATATCTTGAGTTCTTCAAGCCCGGGGTTTGTCTGAGGGAGCTGCCATGTGAATATCAGAAATGATCTATTTACCCAGCAAATATTATCCGAGGGGGGGCTTAGAGAAAAGATCCTGCCCTCCAAGGATTTGAGGCACATACTGGAGCACAGGCTGTCTCTCTCTCTCTCTTTCTCTGCTGTGACCCAGAAGTCGGGGCTTGGAGAAGAAACTGACTCACCACAACTTCAGAATAGCTTGGTATGTCTTCAGACCCCTCAGGCCAAGGGTTCAGTCCAAGGTGTCAGAAGACAGTCTCTGGAGAGAGCTTCCAGTCAGTTATCCCGGGAGCTGAGGGGGGCTCACTGCATGCTAACCTCCCCAGTTCTGATTACCTCTCTCCAAGTAAGATTCTTCATCCACTGCCAGTGGACGCCCTTCCTCATAGGCTACTACTAGGTCCCCCAAGCAGCCTCCTGAAACCGGTGACAACCAGGCTTAGCTTGGTTTCTCATGCTGTGATGAACACCATGGACAAAGTAACTGTGGGAAGAAAAGGGTTTACTTCATTTTATAGACTACAGTCCATCCTCGGGGGACCCCAAGGCAGAAGCTTGAGACGGAAACCATGAAAGAATGTTGCTTTGTAACTTGCTCCCAAGTTCAAGTTCATCTCTCTTTTCCATGCAGTTCAAGGCCACCCTCCAATGGACGGTGCTGCCCATGGTGGGCTGGAGCTTTCTATATTAATTAACAATCAAGAAAAGACTCCTCCATACAATGCTGACAGGCCAATCTGATGGTTGTAATTCCTCAACTGAGGCTCATTCTTCCCAGGTCTGTCAAGTACTGTGTTCCCCAAATAGTGGCCTTGAAACCAACCTCATGAGTATGACTACAGGAAACTACTTTCATGGCAAGCACGTGCCGACGGCAGGTCAGGATGTGAAGCAAGATGGTCCTGGGGACAATGGCAGGGTCCACGGTAAAGCTGAGCCACCCAATCGGAAGGCCTTCTCTGCCTGTATGTCTGTAAGCTAGCACAGACTTTTGGCCATTGATCAGGGGCTAAAGAGGAGGCCTGTGGCTGATGAGAAGGCCATGATGCCCTGCAAAACCAGCCTGCTTCTGGAACACTGTCAGCAGCCATGAAAACAAACGCTGTCTCCAGGATGTGGCCCCACTCAGGAATGTGCAATAATAGGAAATGTCTGCAGTTTGCCAGGGTGGGAGCCAGACAATACCACACAAAGGAAGAAGAGAGAAAAGATCTTGAGGCCACTCCACCATGCACCAACTCCAGTCCACCCTCCCATTGGGTTAGGAAGGTGGGCTGACCCTGGCCTAAATCAAAAATATGCATGTTGTCCTTTAATAGGACGAGGGGGAAAAAATCAACCTTATTTTTAGAAATGAATAGTCTTTTGTGTCTGTGGCCTTGGATCATGTGTTAGCCAGGAGACTTTATGGAATATTTAAAAAAAAAAAAAAAGCCCTCACGCTCAGATCTGCACCCAGGAGCTTCATGCTACGTTCTGGCATTTCTGGAAGCGCCATCTTCCCACATGTAAAATGGGGTAATAATATCTACCCGTCCCAGGGCAGGACAGGAGGAAGAATCAAAGCAGGACTAAGGTGCCTGCTCCAGCAAGGTGCCAAGCTGGGATGACTCACATTATCTCTGGGAACAGCCCAGGGCTGCCAGTTACTCAGGCAGAGAACCGTGTAGTGGTTTCCGGAAACATGCCCAGCTCACGAGCACCTGCTTCACTGCCCCAAGCCTGGGTGGCAGAGACACACGACTGCTCATAAAACACCTGCTGGAAGCGACGACATGTGTGTGAGCAGAGCCTGCAAGGCAGGAAGGTGCGGGCCCTGCCCTGACTCTTTCTTTCCAGGCCCAAAGTAGGAGATGAGTCACTGTGCCCAGAATGACCTCCCCGACACCTGACGTGGTGTCAAAAGGGGACACACCTTTCAGGCTGTGGCTCCATGCTGCCAGGCCATTGAGTCGGCTGCGGGGGGGGGGGGGGGGCCAGCCACCGGGATGAACTCAGCCTTCTGCACGAATGGGACCAGGGCAGAGATAGACCACATAATTTACACTTCCCGGGTCCTAGCAACCTTTACCCATGTGCCCTTCAGAGAAGCCCTTAGGACTGAGGTCCTTCAAGAACAGCAGCAGTAAATATTGGAATTTGCAACAGGACACACACACAAATACACACACACATCAAAAAAAAAAAAAAAAAAAAAAAAAAAAAAAAAAAAAAAAAAAAGACCCGTGAGAAGGGTGCCCCTTTAGCATGGACTTACAAAATTATAAAGCAGGGTTGCCAGTGGGGTCTTTAGAGCAGGGTGGTTAAATATTACTCCAGCAGCACTAAACTTCAATGTGAAGAGCCCTTGGCAGCTCGGCTATGCTGCCATCACAAGGGGCTGGAATAACATACAGAGAGTGAGTCATAGGCCCGTTTCTTTCTTGGCTTAAAAATCTTGGGCCCCCTTCCCCTCTCTCTAACCAACCTCTCTTCTCGCCACCTCCCATGCTCTGATAGGGAAGCCCAATGGGCTTCTGCTCACCCATCTTGGACAATGTGTACCTCACTAGCCCGTAATATCGTAACCCCTTCCCCCACTCCTTTAAGCAGCGTTTAGTGAGATTCATCAGATAAATGCTTCCTTGTGACAGTGCTTACAGAGCAAGACGACAGACGGGTGCCTTTTAGCCTTCACGACTTCCTGCGGGCCACGCAGATGACACTAAGGTCATCGCACCTGCTATGCAATTTTCTGAGCCTGGGAAAAAGTGAAGCCTCCTAAGCTCGTGGACCTACGAGACAGGGCCAGCGAGGGGAGGTCACATGCCCTCGTGGCATGCCCATCATATCTAAATAGCGTCTGAGTGTTTGCTGTGATGATGCCCAAACATGCTCACAGTACCCCAGGGTTGTCAACACCACATGGCCAGATGAAGATGGTAAGCTCCCTTGTAAACCATCGTGAGACATGAGCGTTCAGTCTGGGGCCCTCCTGTCTGCTGACTCCAGGAAGACTGTAAGCCCTGGAATGTGTGAGTGGACTTTGCACCATCAAGAAGACCCTGGCCTATCTTCCTTCCCCGGCCATCTTATCGGCTGATTTTGGTTGGGGGTTGTCCTGTACCTAAGGCATGAAGATGGTGGCTGCAAAGAAGATGAAAAAGTCTCTGGAGTTGATCAACTCTAGGTTCCAGCTTGTTATGAAAAGTGGAACGTATGTGCTGGGATACAAACAGACTCTGAAGATGATCAGACAAGGCAACGCAAAGTTGGCTGTCCTCACTAACAGCTGCCCAGCTTTGAGGAAATCTGAACTAGAATACTATGTCTAAAACTGCTAGAATATTGGCTAAAACTGGTGTCCATCAGTACAGTGGCACTAATATTGAACTGGGTACAGCGTGTGGAAAATACTACAGCGTATGCACACTGGCTATCATTGACCCAGGTGATTCTGATATTATTAGAAGCACGCCAGAACAGACTGGTGAGAAGTAAACAAGAAAGTTTTCCTTTAATAAAACTTTGCCAGAGAGCCTTAAAAAAAGAAGAAGAAGAAGAAGAAGAAGAAGAAGAAGAAGAAGAAGAAGAAGAAGAAGAAGAAGAAGAAGAAGAAGAAGAAGAAGAAGAAGAAGAAGAAGAAGAAAAGCCGCCCCTGGCTGGCTTCTGGGGGGGGGACGACAACCTCTGTTACTCACAAAATATTTTCAGCTCTTCCTTTCTTCCTTCTTTCCTTCCTTTCATTCATTTTAATTAATTAATTAGCTAATTAACTAATTCAGAAGTTGAGCACACAGACTGCCCTTCCAGAGGGCCAGAGCTCTGTTCTCAGCACCCACATCTATTGGCTCACAGCAGCTTCTAACTCCAGTTCCATGGTGCTGGGTATGCTCTTCCGGCCTCCAAGGACACCCAGACTCATGCACACATATAACATATAGGCACACATAGACGACACATTATTTAAAGTGTATATTTTGTTAATTTTAAAACTCCACTCATTCATTTGCTCGTTATCTGTGCCAGGGATTGAACTTGGGACCGTGAGCACACTGAGTACACACTCTCCCGATAAACGCTGCTGCCCTATTGTGCTCTTCACTAGACCTTGCCTGTGGGATGCCATAGAATCGCCAAGACCAATTGTCCCCTTCCTGCGAGAGAGAGCCCATGTGGAACCCACGTGGGAGGCGACACTCCCCCAGAGTGGACCGAAGGGCTCTAAGGTCAATGCATGGTCACTACTGGGGAGAACTGGCTTAGGGAACTCAGGTCTCTGCCTGGGCCTTGGGAGGCCCTCATTCCTACCAGGCTACTTACCACCCAGCAGAAGGGAGAGGTTGCCATGACCCCCCAGGATGAAAGATTTCAACATACAGATGCCAGTGTTCATTTGCCTCCGTGACTACTTTATAGCAACAGGGAACAAAACTCTTGCGTTGTTAAGGGTAGCCCCAAGTTTGCTTCTGAGGTCTTGTTCTGCTCTCTGACAGGAGGTATCCAGCAGGCTTTTGAGTCTTGTTGGAATCCTGGGTGATCTGGAAAGGCAGGCAGCAAGACAGCCATTATGATTTCTGACTGCCCCTATCCACAGACAGAGGAATGGCTGTAGCCCCACTGGCCATCGCGCATCAGGAATCTCACACCCACCACCTGGAGAGAGCCTGAGATAAAACACCAGGGGATGTTTCTTACAGAAGAAGAGATAGCTTTGTGGCCTGGGACTGCTGACAATAGCTCACGGGGCACAGGGGGAAGGGGAAATTCTCCCATTACGAAACCTAGGCTGGCCAGGTCCCACTTCTTTCTCAGTTCCTCATCTTGGAAGAGTCTGGTTAGCAGGGACCCTTTCCAGAACCCCAGGGACTCACGATATATGTGCCAAGTGAAAAAAAAGAAAAAAAAGAAAAAAGAAAAGAGTAATCCTGGAAGGATCCTTCTCTGTGAAGGAGAGCTGTCTCTTCAGGAAAAGCCTGGGTCTTGGGGGGTGGAGAGGAGGGGCTCAGAAAGCCAGGCTAGAGTCCAATGCTGGGTATGACCCACACCTTCTTCCAGCCTCAGGATATCTCTGTGCGCTCCTAGGGAGACCTAACCTAATGGGACACTGCACCACACTCCAGAGCAGAGAAACAAAAGAATCTGGGCTGAGTGGGCCAATGGAAGCCTGCTGAGCCCTACCCTGCTCCAGGATGCCTGGGTCTCTGAATAGTAAACTTAAGTTTTGCTGTCAGTCCGTGTTATCACAATGGCTGGTGGCACTGTCAGGTCTGGGGTCTGGTTGTGTGACCCCAGGTTCTGCTGATCCGGTTGTTTGATTCCTAGTGAGGCAGATTATCTCCTGGGGGCTGCCGAGCGGGGCGGGGCGGGGGCAGGAGCAGCGGGGAAGGCCCCGCCCTCGGGGTGTGTCCAACTTGGGCGCCTCCTAAAGGACCGGGCGGGGCGTCCCGAGCGCGTGGGCCTGCGGGTCGGGTCAAGAGGTCGAAGGTGCTGCGCGTGATCCAGGATCCGAATTGGCCCGGAGCAGGAGCATGGCGTCGTCGGGGTCGGTGCAGCAGCTGCCCCTGGTGCTGCTGATGTTGCTGTTGGCGAGTGCGGCACGGGCCAGACTCTACTTCCGCTCGGGCCAGACTTGCTACCATCCCATTCGCGGGGACCAGCTGGCTCTGCTGGGGCGCAGGTGGGCGCGGGGCTGTGCCTAGGGAGGAAAAGGGTCAACTTCTAGGCCAGGCGCGCACCCCCTGACACTTGGGACCTTGCCCCATCCTCCCTCATTAGGCCTGGGAAGCACAAATCCCATCCCTTCCTTTTGGGATGATTTTCACATCCGGGGAGCTCTGGGGTTTGCTGGTTTGGGCAGTTCTCGCCTCTACTGCCTTTGTTAGTGAGCATTAGCGTATTTCGGAGATGCTCTGTCACATTCAGCTTCCAATAGTCCTGGGTTCTGCTGGTGGCTCTTCTGGGTCAAGTTCTGAACCGACCACAGTTTGGGAAGAAGGCCAACAGGAGAAATGACTGGATTTGTGGCCCTGGTGGGGGTAGGGAGAGGGGAGGCCCTATGCGTTCCAGAGTTGGTTTCCATTGCCATGATGTCCTCCCAGGACTTATCCTCGGCCGCATGAGTACCTGTCCCCAGCGGATCTCCCCAAGAATTGGGACTGGAGAAATGTGAACGGTGTCAACTATGCCAGCGTCACCAGGAACCAGCACATCCCACAGTACTGTGGTTCCTGCTGGGCCCACGGCAGCACCAGTGCCATGGCAGGTAGGTGGCCTGGCGCTCCATGCTAAGCCTAGGGCAGGGCCAGTATCTTGGCCAGGTGGGTGGCTGCACTTCACCATCCAATCTACCTTTAGGTGAGCCATGATAGCCATAGCCCGGGGCTACAGGGGCCCATGGCCCTGTACCATGATTCAGACTTGGATTTCCCCTCAGCCAGAGTGAGGTGGCTGTGTCATTCTGGAGTTCTCTCCTGTGGGCCTACTAGGGCCTCTGTGGGACAGGCTTGGGCTGGAATCTGGTGACAAGTGGCTCCCAGGAACCTTCCCTTCCTCAGAACTTGTGACTTCAGCCATTGAGAACCATGGGACCGGTGTTGCAAAATCACTGAGTTCACAGTTGGTTTGTGGGGCGTGGAAGTGAAACTGCTTCTCAGTAGCAGCTGGCATTTGAGGTGAACATGTTCCCCAGTACGAAATGGCCCCCCCAGCTCTCTTCTTCGAACCTTAGCCTGGCCGCCCAAGAGTCAAGTAGAAGTTCATTCAGTAGGAAGAGAGAGGCCCCAGAGGGCTGCTGTGCCCTTCCTTGGTAGAGGAAGCAGGAGCCAGGGAGTGCCAATCTACCTGTAGCATGGAGATTCAGCTTTGCCATCCCCAGAGGTGGTTCCTGGAAACCAATGGGGAAGGGAGTCTCCTGCCTGGGAGTGGGACTCAGCCAGTGTCCTCTCTTGATTGGGTATCTTTTTGGCCAAGTCTGTTGTAGGTGGAGCCTAGGTTGAGGATTAAGAAAATGAAATTTCATTACTGAAATGGCAGTGCTCTTGCCCGTAGGGCTTATGTAGGTCTTGCCTGCCAGTTGGCTCTCAGTGCCCAGCCTAGGAAGCCTCTTTCAGGTCGGGAGACTGCGTTGTGAGATGGATGGCAGCTTCAGTTCAGCCCATCAGCCTGGACTCTCTTTTGAGGATGAGGGGTTCCTGTCTGAGGGCAGTCTGTACCCCAGCAGTAGCCAGGGGCAGATGTAGCTGTGGCCCCTCATAGAGCCACCTCTGAGGGCTGGGGCATACTGCTGACTTTTCAGAAAGAGGAAGAAAGAAAGAAGGTGGGCTGACAAGAGGTACTTACCAAGCAGGCAGGGGGTAAGGAGTGGGCAGCCATAGCAGAGGAGTAGAGCAAAGTCCGGGGCGCTTAGGAATGGTGTGGCCAGACTGCTGTTGGGGAAGCGAAAGGCCCCTCTCAGCAGAGCATAGTGTGGGGTGAGTGTGACATGGAGTGGGAAAGATCCTTGGGTCTCTGGATCGAGTTAAACGAGGAGGGTGTAGAACATTGCAGGATCAGGAGAGATGGCCAGAGGCTGTTGGGCCTACCCCTCTTGGGTGGGCACTAGGCCCTACCGAGGTTGTATCTTCCCAGTTGCTACAAGGCAGTGTCCTTGGGGAAAATGGCTGCTTCGTTCTTTTCTTCTTCTTCTTCTTCTTCATTTTTTTTTTTTTTTTTTTTTGGTTTTTCGAGACAGGGTTTCTCTGTGTAGCCCTGGCTGTCCTGGAACTCACTTTGTAGACCAGGCTGGCCTTGAACTCAGAAATCCGCCTGCCTCTGCCTCCCGAGTGCTGGGATTAAAGGCGTGCGCCACCACGCCCGGCTCCGTTCTTCTTAAGTCCCCGACATCTTCGTCAGTAGCAGTCAGAGCCTTGCTTCCTCTTTCGATGAGTAGACATCAGAGAGGACTTCCGTGGGGCCCTGGCCATTTGCCAGGGACAGAGCAGGAGACTAGTATACCTTTCCCCGTCTCTGGGTTAAGGGGCGTGTGGGTTCTTTAATGAAGCGTTTGCCAATGGTTGATGCGGTTAAGCATCCAAGCGGCCTCTCCTTGACCAGTCACTTCTGATAGGTGACCAAGAGACCCTTGGTCCCACCCGTCTCTCACTGCCCTGTTGCTCCTGTTGGGTTAGCTGGAGCCAGCCCCATCCCCCGCCCACGTGCTCCTCTGTGCCCTCACCAGCCTCACTTCCGCATTGCCTCACGTCGAGTTTTTTAGCTCCTCAGGCCAGGCTACCAGGCTTCCTAACATCCTAACGATGGGGTGGAGCGAGTCCCTCGCTGTACCACACCCGGCTCTGCCTCCTTCCTAGGACCTTTGCTTCGCCAGTCCCCACACTTCTGAGTTCTGGGTTCCCAGCAGTGACCTTTTCCTAACTTTCCTGTCCGTGTGCTGCTGCCCTCTGACCTCCATTCCTGCGGCCTTCAGCCCCAGACATTCAGGTCATCTTACTCACCAAGCCCATCCTGCCCCTGAGGACACTCAAGCAAAAGCTTAGAGGTTATCAAACTCACCTTACGTTCCTCCTGCAAACTGGTCCCAGGTTCTTTAGCTGTTCCATTCGTCCCTAGTGAGGGCACTACATGGTGTCTTTCCTAACACCTTGGCTCCTGTCTGGTCACAGACCGTATGCTTGCTAAACCTGAGTTCCATCCTATTTCTTTATTTGATACCATCTCAGGATTCCAAAGACAGGTCCTTCTCTGACCTCCAGAGCCTGCACAGTTATCTGGCTCCTCCTCCTTCTTGTCCTCATGTCAGCAGGTGAGGAATAGTCACCTTCATACCCAAGTTGCTCCTCTCCTTTTCTAATGTCCTCTCGCTCCTCTCCTTGGATGAGAGTTTTGGTTATTGCTCTATTGCTGCAATGAGACACCATGACCAAGGCCACTTTCAAAAGGCAGCATGTAACTGGGGCTTTGCTTACGACCGTCATGGTGGGAAGCATGGCAGCAGGCATGGTGCTGGAACAGTCGCTAAGGACTTACAATCTGATCCAGGGCCCAGAGGTAGAGAGGTGCGGGCTTTTTTAAACCTCAGAGCCCAACCCTAGAGGCACAGCTCCTCCAAGGCCACACCTCCTAATTCTTCCCCAAATAGTCCACCAACTGGAGACCAAGCATTCAAACACATGAGACTATGGGGGCCGTTCTCATTCAAACCGCCACGGATAAACATCTCCCAGGCTGTGCTATGTACATGATAACTTAGCCCCCGGATGGTCCCCACCACATCTCCTTGCAGTGTTGTCCTGCTTGCCCTCTGCCTTGCCTCCAGTGCCATGGCACAAGCCCCACAAAGCAGAACTCGCTCCTGCTGGCCAGTCCTACTGTGTGTACTGCACGGTGCGCAGAGGTGTGAATGGAGATATCATGATGGGACTAAGGCTAAGGACGCAGAGCGTGGTTGTGTAGACAGGCCATCTCAAGAAGCCTGTGAAGTCTGGAGCTGGTTGGTTGGTCAGGTTGGAGCTAGACATTAAGTCAGGTCTAGAAGATGGCAGGCCTGAGGTTATCCAGACAGCCCCTGACAGCGGGTCTTAGCTGAGGTCACCAGAGGGACCTGAGAAGAAGAAAGGGACCTCAGCAAGTCAGAGTGAGAAGCACTCTTCTGAGGTGGAGTGCAGAAGAGCCATGCCAGGCAGACATGCCAGGCGCTTCAGAAGACCGGGGTGGCCCCTCTGCTGTCAGATGAGGATGGAGAAGGGATTTGGATGGATGGGTGGTGTGGAGATTGGGACCCTGACAAGAGTGGCTTGAAAGGCCAAAGAGAGACGTGCACGCAATGGTGAATCCCTCTCTCCCAGTGCTGAGAGGGAAAGCGTGGAGCCATTGAACTCTGGGAAAGAGGTCTGTGCTTGAAGGTGCCCTCTCATGGAAAGGTGACCTGCTGCTGGGGATGCAGAGGGAGAAGGCTAGAGGGAGCCGAGCTTGGGGGAAGGAGACAGGAGGGAGGGTCCATCTGCCTTGGACAGCTGGGAGCCTGCTTGCCTGTAGCACAGAAAGATATCCCAGGCACAGAAACAGGTCTAAAATGGTGGCGAGACAAGGTCTGCTTGTGCGTTGTTCCGTGGCGAGCCCTCTGAGGTGGTGGAGTGTGACTAGGGCGTGTGAGGGATGGCTCAGAGCTGAAGACCATGTGAAGGAGGGAGAGAAAACAAAGGTAAGCTTTGCTTTAGGGGAGGAGTGGGTGGGGCTATAGGGGAAATGGCCTGGGGTGCTTGGTTGCTTTATACGGGCGGGCGGGCGGGCGTGTAGAGCTTAAGAGTGAAGAACAAGATGGCTTTTCAGGAAGTAGGTCAGCCATCCCCTGGTGGATGTTGTGATGATCCTATCTATCTCTTAGTGGGGGTGGGGGTGGGGGGGTGGTAGTACGTGAGCACTGAGTGCTGGTGTCCGGCCCCCCACTGAGACTCATCTGGCTCCCCTAGGCTGCCCTTGTCCCTGGAGATGCCCACCCCAGCCTTCCCCGTATGGTGTGTCTGGTCTCTAGCCTCCTCACAGGAGTAGTTTCGTTGCCATCCTATAGTGATGCTTTACAAGTTCTTGGGACCTCTAAACCCGGCCCTGCCTCATGTCACTTGCAGACAGACAGGCAGATGTCATGGCGCTGAGGAAGACCAGAGAAAGTCTCTGAAGGACCGTGGGGCAGAGCCCTGGGACGTTTGCTGGGGCAGTCTTGGTGTTGGGGGAACGTGGGTGCTGACCAGAGTGCTGCCTCTTACAGACCGAATCAACATCAAGAGGAAAGGTGCATGGCCCTCCATCCTGCTGTCCGTACAGAATGTCATTGACTGTGGCAATGCTGGCTCTTGTGAAGGGGGCAATGACCTTCCGGTGTGGGAGTATGCCCACAAGCATGGCATCCCCGATGAGACCTGCAACAACTACCAGGCCAAGGACCAAGGTAGACCCTGCCTATGTTCCCACATTGCTACACACCTGTCTCGTTCCAAGGGAGAGTGGCTGAGAGCTCACATTTACTCCATATCTGTCACACTATGTGGTTGGAATGCTGCAGAGGACTCCAGACTGGGGATTTAGCTCAGTGGTAGAGTGCTGGCCTACTTACTTTACATGAGGCCCTAGGCTCAATCTCAATTTTTTTTTTTTTTTTTGTCTTTCTACACAGGGTTTCTCTGTATAGCCCTGGCTGTCCTGGAACTCACTCTGTAGACCAGGCTGGCCTCGAACTCAGAAATCTGCTTGCCTCTGCCTCCCAAGTGCTGGGATTAAAGGTGTGCACCGCCACTGCCCCACCCAATCTCAAATCTTAAAAGTAAACAAACAAACAAATAAAATAAAGCAGAGCACCGCATGACTGGATGTGGCATGTGCGTGTGCACAGCTGGCATGTGGATGGTCTCATGGGCCTTACTTACAGAGAAAGAATTCTCTGCTGTAATTGGGTGTCCTTTGTTCTGGATGAGCAAACCCAGCAGGGACCAGAGATCCCACCAGGGGGACAGACACAGGGTGGAGGGAAGGCAATGGACTGCTTTATGGAATAACCCAGGGGCCTTATCCCTTTTCCTTCATTCCCAAACTGGCGAGTGACATCCAGCTGAGGTTAGGTCCCTTTGACCTTCACTGGTGGTTAGGGTCATCAGGACCACTGACCAGTTTCCTCTTCCCAGAGCCACTATGTTCCTGGTGCAACTCACGCTGGGACTGGTGCCTGGGGGGTGGGGATGACTAATTAAGTTGATGATGTAATCCTTAAGGAGTTTACTGACCCAGGGAAGGATCTAAATAGATGATTGTTAAGTACAGGTCAGCCTCGGTGTCTTCCTTAGTCTCTTTCCACCTTGCTCTCTCTCTCTGAGCCTAAAGTGCATCCAGTTTGCTAGCCTGGCTGGCAAGCAGACTTCAGAGACCCACTAGTCTTCACCCCCCGGGGCTGGGACCACAGACAGGTGGCATCATGCTGACTTTCTGTGGGTGCTAAGGATCTGAGCGCTGGTCCTGCAACAGCTCTTTACTACCTGACTAGTTTCCCCAGCCTTAAACCTGATTCTTTTCTTCCTTCATTTTTTATTTTTTATTTTATTATTATTATTTTATTTATTTATTTATTGGTTTTGTTTTGTTTTTTGAGACACGTTTTCTCTGTGTAGCCCTGGCTGTCCTGGAATTCACTTTGTAGACCAGGCTGGCCTCGAACTCAGAAATCCTCAGAAATCCGCCTGCCTCTGTCTCCAGAGTGCTGGGATTAAAGGCATGTGTGCTACCACGCCCTGCCCCATTTTTTACTTTTAAAAACAAACTACAAAGTATTCAGCAACAGTGATATATTGTAGAATCGCAACATACAATGTAAAAAGCAGGTTCCTTTCTTTTTCTCCCCCCCTCCCCCCCTCCAACTCAGAAATCCACCTGCCTCTGCCTCCTAAATGCTGGGATTAAAGGCGTGTGCCACCACTGCCCGGTCAAAAGCAGGTTTTTGAGCATCTCCAAGTCCCCACCCAGCATGTTATGCTTTGAGATTTGGGTACAATACATCACTATTTTATCTTAGGATTCCCAAGAATGCTGGAAAATTCCAAAATTAGGATTACTCCTAACATACTTTTAGCAAACTTCACATTCTGTTAGACAGCTATAATTTTTGTTTCACAAATACAAGTTTAGTAATTTTTCAAAGAGCTATGTCCTGCAGTAGTGTTCAATATGAAACATAATTTACAATTCCGATCTCCCCAGTGAGGCAATGGCCCCACGTGAAATCACTGCCCATTAGGGGTATGTTCTGTATTAAGAATGTGTGATTCCTCCTTGAAAGAACAAAGGACAAAATATCCTAGCTATGTGATTTCACTAGTAAGCAGTTTGCCCTTTTTTATTAGCCTTCCTTGTTCTCTCCAAATGTTACACTGTACACACGTGCATTTGTTTTCTTACATGTATGTATTATGGGACAGATAGGCTCTCCCTATAAAGGTGAACAGGGTTTCCTGGGTTTGGGTCACTTTGCTTAATATTATACAAGCTAAAGTCCATTCATTATCTCTGCAAACTTTGTGATTCCATTTTTCTTCAGCATAGTAATCATTTTATATGTGCCAGGTCTTTATTATCCATTCACCTGTTGGTGGGCAGCTAGTTCCATTCCACTGTCTGCCGTACTGATCCATTCCACTGTCGTCTGCCATAGTGAATAAAGCAGCAGTAAACTTGGGCAAGCAAAGAACTCACGGGGAGGCTATGGGGTCAGGGTATGTGTGCAGAGGTGGAACAGCTGGATCGTACGGGGTTCTCAGGGTATGTGTGCAGAGGTGGAACATCTGGATCGTACAGGGTTCTCAGGGTAGGTGCCCAGGGGTGGAACAGCTGGATCATACGGGGTTCTCAGGGTATGTGCCCAGGGGTGGAACAGCTGGATCATATGGGGCCTCAGGGTATGTGCCCAGGGGTGGAACAGCTGGATCATACAGGGTTCTCAGGGTATGTGCCCAGGGGTGGAACAGCTGGATCATACGGGGTTCTCAGGGTATGTGCCCAGGGGTGGAACAGCTGGATCATACGGGGTTCTCAGGGTATGTGCCCAGGGGTGGAACAGCTGGATCATATGGGGCCTCAGGATATGTGCCCAGGGGTGGAACAGCTGGGTCATATGGTAGTTTTAATTTTTTGAGGAATCTCCAAACTGATTTCCATAATGGCTGTGTTAATTTGCATCTCCATCAGCAATGAATAAGGGCTCCTTTTCTCCAAAACATCCTCTCCAACATTTGCGGTCAGGTCGCTTGATGACAGTCATTGTGACAATGATGAGGTAGTTTCTCAAAGTAGTTTCAATTTGCATTTCCCTGCTAGCTCCATGACTAGGGATATTGAATTTTTCTTCTTCTTGAGACAAGGTCTCACTATGTACCCTTGGCCCTCCTGGAACTCAATATGTAGACCAGGTTTCAAACTCAGAGATCCTCCTACCCCTCTCCCCCAAGTGCTGGGATTAAAGATGTCTGCCACCACCCCTAGACCTACTTTTGAAAAACTCGATGCATGTGGCCATTTGTTGACTGGCAGGCAGTCTTCCTTCCTTGCTGTTCAATGTTTGAAGTGCTTAGTAAATTCTGGATGTTTCAAGTGTAGCTGGTAAAGATTTTCTTCTATTCTGTGGATCCTGTGTTCTGACGCTGTACAAAAACATTTATTTTCAGGTGGTCTCATTTGTTATTTGGGGCTAATCCCTGTTCTACTGATAGTCTATTCAGAAAGTTCCAGCCTATCCATGTATCTTAAGGGGGATTTAACATATCCTTGTCTAGAAGCTTGTGTTTCGGGTTTTAAGTTGAGGTCTTTGATCCCACTTGAATTGATCTTTATACGGGATAAAAGGTAGAAATCTAACTTTATTTTTCTTATGTACATATGTAGTTTTCTCAGCACCGTTGGTTGACTGGGCTTTTTAATTGTTTTTTTTTTTTTTTTTTTTTTTCGGAGACAGGGTTTCTCTGTGTAGCCCTGGCTGTCTTGGAACTCACTCTGTAGACGAGGCTGGCCTCAAACTCAGAAATCCACCTGTCTCTGCCTCCCAAGTGTTGGTCTTTTTCCTGATGTATGTTTTTGCCTCCTTTGTCAAGAATTAAGGGGCATAATGTTGTCAGGTCTGTCCAGATGTTCTGTCCATCTGTCTGTTACTATGTCAGCGCTAGTTTTGATCACTATAGCTCTGTAGTGTAAGTCGAGGCCAGCTTTGGCTGTTCCTGTAAACCAAATTCTGATGCTTCTCAATGCAAGAAGAGGATGCACGTCTTCAAATCAAGTACACTGGCCTGCTCAGTCACTAGCCTGCAGTGCAATTGCCTGGTTCATTTTAAAAATCTGATTGCATTCAGTTTTTAATTCCAGCATGCTGTGAGGGCCTCCTGGCCTTTAAAGCAGAAGAGAAGGGCTACTGTAGAGGGCTCTGCTATGTACTAATCCTGCTATGTATCCTGCCATGTACTAATCCTGCCATGTAGTAATCCAACCCGCTTGTTCTTTCTGTTCTGCCCAGGCCGGGGTGGGGGAGGGGCTTCTCTTTGCAGCTGAGAGAAGCATGTAATTAGGGAGCACCTGAGCTGGATGGCTTCCGCTGTCAGCTAATGAATGGCACACTAAATGAGAAAAGTGGAGAAGATGGGGCGGGCTTCGTTAGCGGGTTAATGAGGAGCTAGTGTCATGCTGACTTCTTGTGTTGTAGACTGTGACAAGTTTAACCAGTGTGGGACCTGCACTGAATTCAAAGAGTGTCACACCATCCAGAATTACACCCTCTGGAGAGTGGGTGATTACGGCTCCCTGTCCGGGAGGGAGAAGATGATGGCCGAGATCTATGCCAATGGTCCCATCAGGTAAGGAGAGGTCTCTTCGGGTAGTGGTGAAGCCACAGCTAGGTCTGTGCACATTCCTGTACCTTGTTCGTCTTTCCTACCTTGCCATTGTGACCCCCTAGCTTGAGTACCACATAACGTTTTTTGCCTGTTGGCTTTCTCAGAAGTAAACAGGAGCCATTAGCCAGTCTGCCCCAGGGAACTCCTGTGTAAGCTAGAAGCCCCTGACTGGTGAATCTGGATGTTGGTGGGACCACTGAAGCAGGGTTTGGACTCCTGTAGCCCGAGTCACACAAACACCCATGTGCCACTTACACTGATAACTTTTCACAGCTGCGGGATAATGGCAACAGAGATGATGTCTAACTACACTGGGGGCATCTATGCTGAGCACCAGGACCAGGCCGTTATCAACCACATCATCTCTGTAGCTGGCTGGGGTGTCAGCAACGATGGCATCGAGTACTGGATTGTCCGAAATTCATGGGGCGAACCCTGGGTAAGATAGCTCCCCTTTCTTAAGGTTAGACTGGAATCCACAACCCTCCTCAGCTTCACGGAGAGCTGGCTGCAGCTATGTCACCAGGACACAAGCAACGTCAGGGCTGTGCAGGACTGCTGCTGTCCCGTGCGTGTAGCACTGGGTGTTAGAAGCCCCTGAGGTGCCAGTGGCTCCTCCCCAAGCCCCGGTGCTCGGGAAACAGTTAAGGCTGGGGTCAAACAGTCCTGTTGGTGGCGACTGACTGGCTACGCCTTGAGGACCAGCTCATGCTTGCTCCTGCCATGTGTTTCATTCACCGTGTGTTTCATTCGAGCTGGGTCAAAGGTCCAGGGGAGGATAAGTGGCCACAAGTGGGGTATTAACAGGGAGACAATCACATTTTCTTGCATTATTTAGCTGCCTGCAGAGTTAAACATTTAACTGAGAGGGGCCGTATCAGAGCTTTGCTGCTTATGTGGGCCTGAGGGAGCCTGTCTGGACCCTCAGATTCTATAGGGCTAGTCTACGGATGGTGGCTGAGGGCAGGGCCTGGGTCTACAGAACAGAGGGACCATGTCCTGAGGCACTAATGCAGAGTTCTTGCTCCTTACAGGGTGAGAAAGGCTGGATGAGGATCGTGACCAGCACCTACAAGGGAGGCACAGGTGACAGCTACAACCTTGCCATCGAGAGTGCCTGCACATTTGGGGACCCCATTGTTTAGGTAGATGTCTCTGGAAGCAGCGCTGTGAACCATGACAGGGAGGGGTGATTAATTACTGACACTGGACATGTCCAGACAGCTATAAACAGTGCTTGTGGACATGAGGACCAGAGTGTGGACTGCATCCCGAGAGGAGACGGTAAAGGATGAAACACAACTGCACTGGGACCCTCCGCCGTACCCTCCAGGCCTGCCTCCTCCACCACTGAGCCCTCCAGGCCTGCCTCCTCTTCTACAGTGCTTGCCTTCAGCCACCCGGAGAAGAGAGCTATGGTTTAGGACAGCTCAACTTATCACCAGATCTGGAGCCCTGGAATCCATGGGAGGGGGGAACAAGTCCAGACTGCTTAAGAAATGAGTAAAATATCTGGCTTCCCACGCTTGTGTACTTTATTTACACGAGACTAGCACACACAACACACGCACACTCCCACACACACACATACAACTCAACATTACTCTTGGAAACTTAAAGTAACTGACCATCTGGGTCATAGGAAGGAAACTTACATAAACCCTTCATGAAGTGTCCCAGCTGCTAGATTCCCACTACCCAGAGGCCCACTGGGTCCCTGTTCAGAGGTGGCACACGCCTGGGATGTGACATGTAGCACAGAGCCACACTGCGACACAGGGGGGCTGTCTGCCACAGAAGCTACCTTTGAGAAGAGTTGCCTGCTTCTTCCCAGCAGACCCTGCTTCCAGGAGGCTGGTTGAGCCTCTTCACAGAGCAGCTTTCTGAACGAGTCCTCTGGTCCCCCCACCCCAGGCTGGCATGGAAGTTTCGGCTTCAGTTACAGATGCGCTCAGTTCACCACGATGAAGTTCGACTTGCAGTGAGCTGTACAGAAACACATGGCCACTGCATTAGAGCAGGTGAGGAGTAAGGTGGGCCATCATGGCACAGGGTACCTCGAGGCCTTACCAATGAACTCCGTCACGGGGTCATGCTCGCCCTCTGCCTTGATGGTGCCCGCGATGCTGTCATTTTCCAAGATGGGGAGGAAAAGCTGCACAAAGTCTGAGGTGTACGGAGGGGCGATGACATCCAGAACCTAGTGGGGAGACCTCAGGGTGACTGACCTGCTGATGCGGGAGACCGCACTCCATAATAGTCAGGGAGGTGTGAGAGGCCCTGCCGGGCTTTTCCAGAGACACCGCAGCCCCCACCTACACCACCCAGCCAGAAGGGCTGGGCTAGTGAAGAGTGACCCGTGACCCCACGGTGCGCTCACTGCTGACCTCAGTGACAAAGTAGCGGATGAGGGAGATGTCCGTGTCCAGCTTCTCCAGACATTTGCGGATATAACTGACCACCGGCAGGACGTAGCCGCGGCTCAGCAGGTGCACCATCCTGTCCAGCAGGGTCTTTTTCAACTCGAGCTGTGGAAGAACAGAGACCGGGAGCAGGTCAGAGCTGCAAGTCTCCAGCATCGAGACACTCTGGGGTGCAGCTCACCTGCTCCATCACGTCTAGCTGGGAGTGCTCTGTCTCAAAAAGCTTAACAAGCAGCTGCAGAACCTGGGGGTGCAGGAGCTGGTGGCAGGTGCTGATCTGTGAACACCCAGAAGACATCACTGAGGCGCCTGCCACTCTCAGGGCTTATTAGCAGAACATGGGGAGTATACAGAATTGTCACACCCACCCAAAGTGGCTTACTGCCGATGGGGACACCACCTGTCAGCTTCTAGGTTTCCTCCCCCTAACACTTGATAAAAACACATCTACAGTCAAGTGAAACTAGATACTTAAGGAAAAGCTGGTAGGACACAAACTACCCCAACGCAAAGGTCTAAGACACAGAGCACTATGCATCTTACAAGTGGTCCTTCCGACCTCTCACCTCATCCAACAAGGCCAGGTGAACTGGAGTGTGATCAGTCTGCAGCTGGAAGTACCTTGGCTCCGATACGGTCCAATCTACCCACTTGAGCACGCCCATCGCCACCACTGGAAACCTACAGGCAGAGTGGGGAAACTGAGGCTGAATATGCCAGAGCAGCAAACAGCTGGGAATCAGAAAAGGCAGTGTCTGCGGACACAGTGGCTCCCCTTCACTCTGCCCTGAGGTAGTGGCTTGTGACAGAAGTGGTTTGATGAGGTCCTCCCAGAAGGGATCTGTTCTCAGCTACTTCCAAACCCATCATCCCTCCCCATGAGGAAAGGGCCATGCGGAGGGCGCTGCCTGGCAGCCTGGGCTCCCGTTTACCTTTACTTCAGACCCTTCCTTAGTCCCCAGAAAAGTGAAAGTGCCTAAGACGGTACATACGTACCGTCATACGTACGCAGTCACGAGTCACTCCTATCCAGGCAATGCTTGTTGGTTTAACAGTGTGATTACAGATGAACCCAGTTTCTCTAATTCTGGATGTCCTTTCTTTAGTCTACTCTGTGAAGGTCTGCTGGGCAGATTTCTGGCCAATAAGCCCTCCTGCTGCTGCAGCTGCTAAGTTCCCCATGTGTGCTTAAGCACGAGAAACCCAAGTTTCTTACTCAGCGCAAGAGTACATGCTCTAACCATGGAAGCATGAGGGCTTGAACTCCAGGGAATGGATGGGGGAACAGGTGTCACACTCACCTACTAGTGCACTGACAGAGTGACGGGTGTCACACTCACCGAATGCACTGATAAAGTGTGCTCAGCTCAGCCACCAGCTCAGAGGCCCCTTTGTTCTCGTTGCAGCACAGGTTGTGGACAGTCTCGATAGCCTTTGACGTGGACTTGAGCTCGTCTTTGCCAATGCTGACCCGCTTGTTCTGAAAGCATACAAGCTGCTGAGGGATGATGGGAGTGTGGCCTTGCCGTGGGGTATCCCGGCACAACCTCTTTTCTCCCCAAGTCCCTTTCCCTGTTTCCACGTCAAAAATTCACTCAACCATCAGACTACACAGTCGCACAGCCCATAGAAACCAATTGGAGGCAGCTGATTGGGTGGTCCAGGGAAGTCCTAGTGTAAGAGATGCCACACAATTCCTGTGGCACCGGGCTCTCACTATCTTGTGCACAATGGTAAAGATATTGCTGATGCTGGGTAGGCTGGAGATTTCTTGCTGCCCAAACCCCCACAGAGTAGCAGATCTAGGGAGGCCACTGGTCTGAGAGCCCATGGGGTCTCAGCACGGACTGTACCTTCTTCCAGGTCTCAACCACACTGGCAGCGTAAGCCAGGATGTGGATGTACTTGTGTTTGTGGTCCTGGTTGATCTTGGCCCCTGGCTTGAAGAGCGACTGCATGAACAGGTCCAGGAAGGCCGGCACCCGGATCTAAGGAGAGGCACACTTGGGAGTGGGCTGGTAGGGAGGCCCTGGCTCTCCCAACCATAGGGCTCTGACAGAGGGAAGGCTGAGGGGAAGGATAAATTGACAGTTTAATGGTGTAGGATGTGCCTGTGTGGTGAACCGTTTGCCTAGAATGTGACAGGCCCTGGCTTTAATTGCAGTAGTGCCAGAAAGCAAGGTTGGGAGGAGGGCTTATGCCAGGTGTAGCCATGCTTGTAACCCCTGGCATGTCACTCAGAGAGGCTAGGGCAGGACAACTGGCTCTGTTTGAGACCAGCCTGGGCCAGAGAGCGAGACCTTGCGTTTAACAACATCAATAAAAACTACTATAACAAAGATCAGCATGCATGGCCTTAAGAGAATGAGGGGAACTTGGAGACCCCCCAAGACACCTGACACCTAGTGTGGGGCACCTGGCCTCACTGAAGCACGGGCAGCTTACGAGTTCCACGGGAGGAGGGTCCATGCTGGTGAACATCTTGAACAAGACCGTGATGTCTGCAGGATTCAGGGCTCCTCTGGACAGCATGGCGCCAAGCGCTTGGCAGGCTCGGGGGTAGGAGGCAGCTGTGCCCAAGGCCAGCGTGATCTGACTGGCATCATGGCCCCTGGTTGGAAAACCACACACCATCACTAACAGCTTTCTTTCTTTCACTTTTGAACATCCAGGACTGAGCTGGTAGGACCCCTGTGCTTTCTGACAGCTCTATTATTCGCTCCTTCAACAAACTGACCCCTGGGAACAACAGCTACAGTGAGCTGCGAAAGGCCCTGATGCAGCTACAGCCTCCATGAGGGATTCACACACCCTACACATGTTAGCAGAGGAGGCTCAGCAGCAGACAGTGAATTGCCTTGGGCTCCTGGAGAACCAGGCTGGACTGTTTTCATGTCACTCCTACAACATGTGTGCACACGCCCAGCCTACCAGAGTAATCGTGTCCTTGGCAAAATGGTCACCAACAAGGCCTAGAGACACTGAGTTCAGCTCCACAGGTAAGTAAAGGTGACCTAGAATTGATGGAGCTGGAAGCGGGCTGTGGGCCTGAGGAAGGGAGGCAGAGCAGGCAAGCAGATGTCTCACTTCTCCTGGGCGAAGCGCTGGACTTCCTGAGCGACCCTGCGCACTGCAGAACCACCCTGTTCCTCCTGTGCCAGCACGGACATCATGGCCTGTGCAAACAGGTACGTGTGCTCGCCATGGCATACCATCTTCTAGAAAGTTACAGGGAGACAAGGTCAGGTCACAGTGTAAGTGCAGATAAAGGAGTTTCTGGCCAGGGGTTTTCTGACCTGGAGAATCTTTACAGAGTGAGGACGTCTCATGCTCAGAAGACTGGCCTCAGCCAGCCGTCTCCATGTAGCCTGAGATTCAGAGGGACTTACTGCAAACTCAGGGAGATTTTTCTCAAGGTTTTCTTCTCCCCCATCCAAGATCGTGGCTAGAGAGGTCCGAAGCACTCTGGAGAACACTTCCAACTGCTGGCAGGCTGTGGACACGCTGGTGATCTCCCCTTGGTACCCCGCATCAGAAATGAGCTGCCACACAACGCAAAGCCAAGGGTCAGCACCTGGGGCGCCCGCCACCTTTCAGAGCAGTGAGCCAGTCAACTCTTTGTAGGGGCTGAGCCAAGCAAGAACTGCTCTTGATCCCCAACTTTTCCTATGCTTCATGCGGTGCCACCATGTAGGTGCTTGCTTAACCCAGACTCACACGTCTCCTGGGCCTTGGCATCTGAAAAAAGGCAGCCAGGTCGGGTCTGCCTGAGGCCTGTCAGCGCATATGCGCCATCTAAGCTCAGCTGTGCCCCACACTGCGACAGTCAGCACTGCCCTAAGCACAGACACCATCTCTGCTCCTCGCACCCAGGGCTGACCTGCTTCTCGTCTTTCCTGGAGTCCAGCGTTCTCCCTACCTTCACAGTGAAGTTGAGCATCAAACAGTCAGGATGGGCCTCGGCCAACTTATAAAACAGATCTCTCCATGTTGTGTGTGCGATCATCTGCTCAAGCCAAGCTGGGGTCTACCAAAGACAAAGGACAAGGCCAAAGACCTCACTTTAGACTCGGAAGTCTGTGCTGTACAAGCCGTGGTTCCAATTGAAGAGACCTATGGGCCCCAGCTCTGGGAGGAGCAGGGCTTGCCTTGCACAGGCAGTTTAGCTGAATGGTCACTTCCTGGATGTCGGGTCACAACTCTGGAAAGATGTGCCTAACCAGAGAGGGTACAGAACATGCTTCCTGGAAGACACATGAAATGTCCCATGGAAGCACGGATCCCTTGGGGCCACATCACGTACAACTAACTCATGTTTACCGAGCCCTTTGCCTTTGGCAGCGGGGAGAAAGGCATCCCTGCCACTGCGGGAGCACAATGGGGCTCCCAGAGAAGACAGAGTCACCTGGACCACTGGCTGGTCCTGAAGGAAGACGGCCAGAAGCCGCAGCAGTCTGTGACATTTCCTATACCTTCCTTCCAAGCCCGCCTCCCTCCACCAGGGGCTGAGCCACAGACCAGATCCACATGATTTATATACACTCTGCACAAGCTCTGCTCCATGGTTTCCTGTGTACCTAGTGTTTGTCATGCTTGCGTCTTGGAGGACCCGCGGGCAGCCTTCAAGCCAGACCTGCACGCAGTAGTCGGGGGAGACACTGGGTGCTCCTGGCCTCAGCACTGGAACCTCCCATGCAAGCACCTCACTCCTCAGAGTGCAGAGAGGATGCTGGCCAAGGCTGTGGCATGCTGGGGCAAGGACAGCGTCCCTCACCTCTCCTTCTTCAGTGAAAATAGAATCTGCTTTCCGAGGGTCGAAGTGCTTGATCAGCAAACTCTTCAAGTGGTTTTCCACAGTCTCCTGCACCTGCACAGGCTCAACGCCTGGGAGAAGATGGAAGCTTTACCTGAAGCAGCACCCCCTTCCGAACCCCCAAAACAGCATGGCCAGTCTACCAGTATCGCAGAGCTCTACCACCACCACAGCAACAGCAGCCAAGATTCTGGACCCTGTAGAATTAGCCTCTAAGTCTATTCAGTGGTAACACCCAAAAGAAAGAAACACAGTGTGGGTCCATGAGATGTCTGCCCTTTCTATATGGCCAAGAGAGACATCTTCAAACTTATACTCATCAAAAACAGAGGGCCAGGTGAGGAGCTCAAAGAGCACTCTGGCCCTGTGGAGATGGCAGGTGCAGTCAAGAGCCTCACTAGGATCCAGTCACCCTGACAGCCGTGAGGCAGCTGGTTTCCGGACAGTGCTTGAATGACGTCAGTGTACCCAATTCAGTGGATTTACAGTAAGGCTCTGTTCTGATCACATTAGCTAAAAGCCATCTTCAGAGCCAGTCCTAAATTATCCATCATTTAGTGCTGGCTGTAACAGGCCTCTTGAAAGGAGACACTGAGCATACACCGTGGAACCCTGTAATTCTACGGCTGGGGAAGCAGCTCGGTGAGAATCAGTTCACAGGCTGCCTGCAAACCCAGCAACTGAATCAGAGCTCAGAGCTGAGCACACAAAGCGGGGGACTCAGTCCTTCTGCCTTTGAATCTTGGAAACCAGGAATGCTTGGAAGGCTAATCTATCAGCATTGTAAGGACCCAAAGGTCTCTTGAAGAAGATGAGCAGAAGTTGGCTAGATGGCTCAGTGGTTACAGTGCTTCTCATACAAACATGGGGACCAAACTTGGATGTCTAAAACCCATGCAAAAGTACCAGGTGGGCATAGTGGTCAACTTGTAACCCAGCACTCAGCAGGAAGGACAGGGTCTACAGCAGCACTCAGCAGGAAGGACAGGGGTCTACAGCAGCACTCAGCAGGAAGGACAGGGTCTACAGCAGCACTCAGCAGGAAGGACAGGGTCTACAGCAAGCTGGCTGGTGAGAGTAGCCATCTCAGCAAGCCCTGGGCTTGACCGAGACCCCATGATAATGAGTGAGGCAGTAAAGCAAGCCAACAAGACTCCAAACTCAACCTTGAACCCCCATCTGCATCTATGCCCATCACACCCATGTGTACACATATGCTTGTGCACCCACACATCTATGTATACACACACACACACACACACACACACACACACACACACACAACTTGTAAATGGAAAATGAAACAGGAGGGTAAGTGGCCAGGACAGGGACTACCCTCCCAAGCACCTGTCTGAATGAGCCACTCAGCCAGCAGGTTCACTGTCTGGGCCACTGCCGTGTAGTTCTCAGATAAGAGCTGGATGACGTTTTCTGGAGACCCTCCTGCCTGGAAATACCTGGGAAGAGCAAAAGGTCAGCTTTTACACTGAGGGGACACAGAGGAGCTGGGGTAGACAGGTGGGCAGGACAGGCAGTCGGGGTTCAGGGTCTTCTAAGGGGCCAAGGACTCTAGCCAACTTCCCTGCCGAGGTCACATTCTTCACACCCCCGAGTGTGCACACTGCCCTCGCACACCTCTTCAGAGTGTTGAAGATGGAGGGCTCCATGATGTAGTCCCGGGTGGAAAACTTATGCAGGCATTCCTGCTGCACCTCAGCATCGTCCTCTCCTTCTCCGGAATCATCTTCCTGATGCTGGGAAAGGCAAGAGCCCCGAGAGGTCCCCTTAATATATAAATGCCCTGCAATCTTGCTCTAGAGATCTCAAAGACCATTTTCAAAGTGTCACACGCATGATCTCATCTGACCCTATAACAACCTCACGATGTGAGCTAGACAAGAGGCAGCTTCAAAGGGGTCAGGAACCACACCAAGCACGCTATCTGCTGGATGGTCCACAGTGGTGAGTCTTGTACACCAGGCCTGGCATTCTCTTTCAACAAAGGCATTCATGACTCCATTCCAGTCAGGAGTGGGGTCTATGAGCTGGCCTAGGGAGGACCAAGAGTGACAGCTGACATTCAGCTCAACAGTCAGCCACCGACACTACTCCACACCGGCTCCCCGATGCTCTCCAGTAAAGACTAACAGAGTGACTCTTGACAGTAAGAGCCACCAAGTTACACTTACTATCACCAACCCTCCAAATGACAGGCTTGTCTAGATTTAGACATACTTCTAGCTGGAGGCCACCCACGCTGGCTGTCTGACCTGCTAACAAATACATGGTATGAGCCGGGCAGTGGTGGCGCACACCTTTAATCCCAGCACTTGGGAGGCAGAGGCAGGCGGATTTCTGAGTTCAAGGCCAGCCTGGTCTACAGAGTGAGTTTCAGGATAGCCAGGGCTACACAGAGAAACCCTGTCTCGAAAAAAGAAAAAAAAAAAGCCAATAAAAAAACAAAAACAAATACATGGTATGGTGGACCGAGTGACCTCAGGTCTGTCTGGCTGCAAAGCTGTCGTCAAAATAGCAAGCAGATACTCTGTAACAATGACTGCACTGAGTCTGGGAACCTGAAAAATACAAGACATAGTGTTTCCATGGGAGGAGTTCGCAAAGTAGGAGGCCAACCTCCAGGCAACTGACATGATGAGGTAAGAGCCAGGCCAGGAACCAGCAAAAGAGCCAAACTCAATCCTCTCCCTGTTCTCGTAAAGAAAATATTGAAACACAATTATAGCCACTCTTGTGCATTATTATCCGTGACTACTTCTCCTAATCTGGTTGTTAAGTAGTTATGAAACAGCCCCACACAACCTAAGACACATACAATGTGGCTCTTTACAAGAACTTTGTCCCAGTGGTCTAGACTCTCTGACAGCAATGTGCTAGGAGCAGACAGAGTCCACCGACTTCATTCTGATGGCTGGGGTGTATTCTCTCGGACCACATCTCTAAAGGGTGCCTGCAGAAGGTTGCACTTCAATCTAAGAGCCACTCAAACGATGTCAGCATTGCCAGGCTTCTACCCTGCCCCCCACCCTGACAATATTTCTCCGACACACCAGGCCTTGAAGCCTCTCTCATGTCTACAGCTTCAGCCGGCTGGACCTGTCTTGACCACTTCAGATGGAAGCATGCAACACCCTTTCCCACTCTACATCCCAACAGGACTCTGAACTCTCAAGTTCAACTGATCCGGTCTTTGCCTGGAAACAGAGCAGCCCGCACAACGAGACTTCAATAAATGACTCCTCTAGTCAGCCATGTGCCACCCAGAAACCTTGGATGTGTCCTCAGTTTCTCCTCCTCTCCCTTCCCTCCTACTGTCTGCCAGCAAGCCCCCCCACCCCCCGCACTCCATCTCCCATTCGAGGGTCCAGGATGCTTCCTGCAGCAACACCTCCATACGCCTGCCTCAATCTGTGACCCCACGAAATCACCTTTCACGTCGATGCTACCCTCGTTAAGTCACAAATCTGACCTAGCTGCTTAGTTTCCTGTTTCCCTCGGCAGGGAAAAGAACCCCAGCTCTGATGTAACCCTGTCCTGCTTACCTGTGCAGTCTCAGCTACCATCAGTCCCGTGTACATCCTGTGGACAACTCATCTAAGTGTCTATAAGTCAATTGCTTTGAGCTCCCACCATCCGGACTCAACAGCACTGTAGGCTCTCTACCTCGTCCTGTCCCCAAACCAGGGAAGATGGACCCAGCTCAAGTCTCCATCCTCCAGCCCTCTGGACTTTCGCCCCTTCAAGTACAGTCAGAGAATAGAGATGAAGCAAGTGGGCAAAGCGCAGGGGTGTGCAGTGTTTTCACACTGTCACATTCCCACCTACAGGCGTGCTGAACCACAGTCAGGACACCTAAGTCACAGGTGTGACACCCCACTAGCTCATCCCTCTCATTGGAGAGAACACATTAGGGTCAACAGGTCAAACCAGCGTCACTAAGACTGAAATTCAGTGCCAGGTATAGTGGCGCACACCTTTAATCCCAGCACTTGGGAGGCAGAGGCAGGCAGATTTCTGAGTTCGAAGCCAGCCTTGTCTACAAAGTGAGTTCCAGGACAGCCAGGGCTACACAGAGAAACCCTGTCTCGAAAAACCAAAAACAAAAAAAAAAAGGACTGAAATTCAGTGGACTCTAGGCCAGGGCCTGGCACGCCTAACCCTCAACAGACACAGAACATGGACGACAACCACCAAGCTAATCCACAGAGTACTTTCTTGTGTCTGTGTGGTCTCCTGAGATGTTCCTGTGTGTACATTGTCTGTGTGTAGATGTTAGAGATCAAGGTTGGGTGTCTTCTCCAGTCACTCTCCACACCCCTTTTTGAAGGTCTCTCGGTAACACGGACGGTTCAGCTGGCTGGCCAGGGGGCTCCAGGGATCCCCCGGTGCTGGATTACAGACAAGAGCTTTTTATGTGGATGATAGTTTCTGAACTCAGGACCTAGTGCTCCTGTGGCAAGCACAGTACTCGCTAAGCCATCCCCGACTCTTACTGAATCTGAACCACCTCAGTTACTGAGCCACTTAAGTGACACAAAGGACATCACTCTGAGTCTTCTTTCCTTCCTTATGCCCTGGGCAGGTGGCTGAGTCTTTCTGCCTTATTTTACTTATGAATAACACTCAATTCAAACTCTAGAACAGTGGTTCTCAGCCTTCCTAATGCTGCAACCCTTCAACACAGTTCCTCATGCTGTGGTGAACTCCACCTGTAAAATTACTTTTGTTGTTACTTCATAACTGTCATCTGCTACTGTTAGGAATCACAATGTGAATATGCAAGATATCTGATATGACCCCCACAGGGTCACAGCCCACAGGTTGAGAACTGCTGCTCTAGCGCCTAGCCTGCGATACCACACAAAAGCACTTAGCCCAACATCCAAATTAGCTAAATCCAACTCTATATATCCACCTCCGAGTTCCCAAGTGATGTAGTATGCTCTAGCATACAAACAGATGCCCAGGGTCTTATGTCCTACTGGTCAGCAGCTAGCTCTATAGGACCCCTGGAAGCTGCAACTGATGACTGACAGCTCCTGGTCCAGCAACCAACCAACCAACCACGGAGGGCTTCCCTCACTCGGTTCCAGAAACCCCTCACCTTTCCTCCATCACCCTCACTGCACCACTGACCACTCCACTGGTATACCTCACTGCATCCCATATTCATTCAAAGCTCATCTCACTTCCTGTAGAAAAGCCAAATTCCAGGGCCCCTACTCACTGTCCAGAAGGATATGGGAGGCTTAAGTCAGTCATACAGCTGGGTGGACTTCTGATTTCCTAACCCTGGTGTTTGGGGGGACACTGAACGATACCCGTTCCCCATCTCTCACCCAAATCTTGGACAGTCGGGGCTACGAGATCTTTCCTGTCCTGTACTCTAAGGATGAATGAAATCACCCAAAAGTGGAAAAAAAAGTTTGGTCTGTCCAGCACCGGAGAGTGTTTTCCCAACCCCAGAATGCTGCTGGAGTTTGGAGTTAGTTTGTTCACTGTATCACTGTGGTCCACTTCTCCCTTAGAGTCTGTCCTGCCCCCTCGGGCACCATGGCTTCTGCTTCGCAGAGATCAGCCCCAGGTGTCACTGGGAATCGGAATGCATGGGAAACTGAGGTCCCTAACGGGGCAGGACCGGCCCGAAGCCCTGAGTGCAGTTCCTGGACCCGCTTTGCTAGGGTCCGGGGTCGGAGGTCAGGGAGTCAAGGGTCACGGGTCCCCGTACCCGGGTCTGGCCGGAGCAGGAGCCGCGAGGACAGGACACAAACCCGGCTTCCTGGCGGAACGCCTACGGCCCTCTCACCTGGCCGCCGTCTGCCTCTTCGCCCCACTCTGAGGCATTCCCGAAGTAGTCTTCTCCCATAATTGTACCCGGCGCCGGACCCGCCATATCTGCCGCGTCTCCTCACTGCGCGTGCGCCGGACACAACAAATGGAAGAGCGCGTGCGCGGTTCTGGGCCTCAGGCAAGGCTAGAGAGGCGGAGTTGGAAAGGGGCGTGGTTACAGAGGAGGCGTGGCCTAGTCTTTGGCCTGCTGGGCGGGGAAACACCTTGTAGGATCTCTCATGAGCAAGATGGCTTGAGTCACAGCTTTATGTCTGCCCAGAACACTTCCAAGTTACCTTTTCTCCTTTTTAAGACAGGGTCTCGCCGGGCGCGGTGGCGCACGCCTTTAATCCCAGCACTCGGGAGGCAGAGGCAGGCGAATTTCTGAGTTCGAGGCCAGCCTGGTCTACAAAGTGAGTTCCAGGACAGCCAGAGCTATACAGAGAAACCCTGTCTCAAAAAAAAAAAAAAAAAAAAAAAAGACAGGGTCTCACTCGGAAGTGCAAGCATGCTTCCAGTTGCTATAAAAACCTCGAACCTTCAGTGAGCTTAAGCTTTGCCTGGACAGTGCAGCTGCCAACCGAGCAGGTATCACAGAAATGTTCGGATTTCTTTTACTATGGGCAAAAAGTACTCGGTGCATTGCAGAGCGAGATATAAAACATATTTCCAGTGGAGGAGGCCCTACAGCCTACAAAAGCCATGACTGGGCTCTGGAAAAGTGGACCCACTGAACACCTAGACTGAAGATACCTGGAGAGGCCTCCTGGCAGGTGGCCCCAAATCATCGATCGGGGAGGTTAACACCATGGGCTCTGGATGCAGACAGTGAGGAGAGGCTAGAGAAAAGAGCCAGCCATGTAGTACAGTCCTCAGGCACTGTCTGCAGAGCTGTTGGAATGCTATTTTACTTCTTCCTTCCTTCCATCATTTGACAAGTGTTTGTTGAATAACTCCTAAGTGCCTGGATCATTGATAACACCTGGAGTACAGTGACGTACTCAGGGACGAGATCCTTGCCACTTTGCCACCCATGATCCGAGGGAGCTAGCCTGCAAACAAAGGGGAGAAATGATAATACTGGATAACCAAAGTAAATAGTCTGTAATGATAGAAGAGACTTTCCCAAGATGCTCAGGGTGGCTCTTTCCATTCCAAATAACCTGGTGAAGAAAGTCCCCCACCAGAGCTTGTGGCACCCTGCATTGTAGTTGATGCCAGAGCCACCCAAGGTGACAACCACTTGCAAGGCTTTAGTCCGATGGCACATTGAAGCACTAGACACAGAGTTAGCAGGTAGTCAGCAGGAATTAGTTATTATAAAAGTTCATCTGGATTTTTGTTTAAGGAAAGTGATGGAACAGATATATCTGGAATGTCTAGCTATTTGCTACACCCAAAGAGGACTTATGGAGAGGAGGGAGGAAACCAGAGTTGCAGGGAGTGAGGAGGAAGGTGGAAAGGCAAGGAATGGTCTGGTAAGAGGCTACTTAGACTTCCAGTCTGTACACTCACAGATAGCCCAGCAGGAGGTAGGTTTCTGCCTGGGGACAAAGATGTGTTCAGGCTGAGGCCATTGGAGGCAACCCTGAAAGGCTTCTTTGCAGATGGTGGAAGGACCACTTTCCATCTCTCTGCTTGGTGGGTCTAGATCCAGCTCACATGATGAAGGAGCTTTAAGTTCAGGAGTGCCCTGCTATGGATTTGTTTCAGGCTCATTTTTATTTGTTTTCTGAAAATGTTGGGAATAATGAATGTCTGTTAAATTCCAACTATGGCTCTTAGATACTGTCTGAGTGGAAAGCAGGCAGATTCATTTATGAATAATTAATTGCACGTACAGAAGCAGGGATTGTCTAACTCACCTCTCCCTTAACCAATAAATGGCTAATTATGACAGTGGTTAACAAGCCTAGCAGCATTGCATCCAGCCTATGTCACTGTTGCTAGAATAACTGATCGCTAGCCTCCTGAGATACTACTGTTCTCTGGAAAGACTCATCCAGCCTGATTTCCTTAGCTTTCATTACCTGAAATTAATCCTCTAGTTATTTGTTCCCTTGGTTAAGAGGTCTATGGGAGGGCTGGAGAGATGACTCAGCAGGTAAGAGCTCTGACTGCTCTTCTGAAGGTCCTGAGTTCAAATCCCAGCAACCATATGGTGGCTCACAACCGCCCGTAATGAGATCTGACACCTTCTTCTGGCCTGTCTGAAGACAGCTACAGTATACTCACATACAATGAATAAATCTTTAAAATAAAAAAAAAGAGGTCTATGAGAGCTAGAAGTTGTGGTCTCATGTGATCCATTAAAGAAATATTCAGTGAGTGCCTCCCAGGTAGCATGGGCTAAGACCTGAGCTGGGCACACAGCCTGTCAATCACTAGGAAAGAGAAGAGAGAAAGGGGAATCTGTCACAGATAGGAAGGAAGGCAGAAGCCTAAAGCAGGGGTCATTCGGAAGTTTTCCAGGGAAATGTTGAGACTTAAGGTCCTGAAGCTGAAGGGTGAGGAGAGAAGAGAGACGCATGTTGACAGTGGGGTCACTGAGGGGCCTCAGCAGGGAAGCACTTGCCCCCAGCCTGGGGACACGTCAAAACATAAAGTCGGGGTGGGGAGAGCCGGGAGAGGGTGTCTGCAGCACCAGCCTCCCTGGACTTCCTCACAAGCTGTTCCTGCTGTCCATCGCCTTGGTTTGTCGCTCTTGGGCCCTGAGACTTGGACATGGACCTCTCTCCTACTTCCTCCTGCTAGGAAATCTCACCCACCCCTTATCTTCCAGACCACTATATGCTGTGAACCCTCATTTGCATTGTCAGCTTCCATGTCTTCTCAAAGTGTCTGGTCTTGAGTATTTAACCAGCAAACTGACTGTTAGCTTCACTGTTAGAGATCCGAAGGGCACTGCAGCATCTCCAGGAGAACCCCCAAGCTTAGTCCTTGCCCTTTCAGGTGGTCACCTCCATAGTCACCCACATCAGACACCTGCAAGTCACTTCTCACTTGTGTTCCCTTCCACTCCTGTGAAGCTTGTCACATCTTTCCATAGGTCTCCATCTTCGCTGCCAACACCTGAGTTCAGATTCATACCAACTCTCACCTGAGTGACTACCGAAGCTCAAACTGGTCTGGGGCCTAGTCCCTGGCTGTCACTTCTTCTCACCAGAGAAGATCTTACTTCACCCTGAGTACAGCTGTACATAGAAGAGACGTGCAAGTCAGTTACCAATAGTAAATCATAGATTTATCTCAAAACAATTCTTTTTGTTAAGGATGTATCTATCCTATGTACATGACTACACTGTAGCTGTCTTCAGACACAGAGAAGAGGGCACTGGCTCCCATTACGGATGGTTGTGAGCCACCATGTGGTTGCTGGGAATTGAACTCAGGACCTCTGGAAGAGCAGTCTGTGCCCTTAACCACTGAGCCATCTCTCCAGCCCCATAGAACATTTTTTTAGGGCCCAGAAATGTAGTTCAGTTGGTAAATGGTTACCAACCCACTCCTCTGGAAGGCCTGGATTCAAATCCCTGCACATAAAGCGGGTGTAGTGACACATACCTATAATCCCAGCACTTGGAGGGTGGAGGCAGAAGAATAAAAGGCTCAAGGTCATCCTAGGCTGAACAGTGAGCTCAAAGCCAGCCTGGATTATGTGAGACTGCCTCAAAAACAAATAATTCCTCAGTATGCATGTACTTTCAGCATTTGTTAAAGACGAAAACAAATTTGCATGCTAACAAGACCTCTGTGCTTATTAATCGTTGCATAAGAAATTAAATCTTGGTTTAAGATTTGATCCTACAGGATGTAGAGTTTTTTTTTTTAAGTGTTTCCAGAGTTGATTGATATTTTGATTTTATAATTGTCAATGCCAAGAACACCACTTCATATAAATACATAGTACAAAGAGGCAAAAGTATGTTCAGGAGCATTTCAGGAGTTGAAGTAAATTCTATTCTAATCCCAACTTGAAAAATCATTTTTCTAGACTGGGTGTTTGTGTGTATGTGTGTATGTTTCTGTGTTTAAGTGTGTGTGTCTGTGTGTATATATCTGTGTGTGTATGTGTCTCTGTGTGCCTATGTATATATATATATATATATATGTGTGTATGTGTCTCTGTGTGCCCATGTATGCATAGATTTGTGTGTCTCTGTCTGTGTGTGTATGTGTGTGTACATGTACATATGTCTGTGTGTGCATGAGAGAGAGAGAGACTCGTGTCAGCGTTTCAGTATCAATCCTTCAAATACTAATACAGTACATATACAGCCCCCAGGTTTGCTAATCTGATACATGCTGATGAATGTTCAGAGAAAACTATTACCTTTGTTTTCTTTCATTAAATTATTATTATTATACTTCTATTAGTAGATAGTGAAAACATTACAGTTCATATCACAATAGTCTAAAACTGGAGTGCACAATTACAGGCAGCTTTTGTCTGTGCAGTAAAAGGTGTTAAGGCTCCTGAGGCGCACACTGTGTGTTCAGAACCTAGGCCAGAGTGATGAGCCAGGCTGCAATATGGGTGAGTTCTGTGGGAAATGTCTCAGATTCGTTAGATATTAGATTTTCCTTTTGGTTTTTGTGGTCATCAGTACACTCAGAAACCTTTTGTTGTTGCTTTATTTCCATGATGCCCACATTCAGTTATGTGAGCTTCTTAACAGAGCAGGACCCAATACAGATTAAGATGTTAAGTTCCCAGTCCCAACAGATATGTCTTCAAAACAACTCCACACCTAGGGCTTGGGGAGCAAAGCAGAAGGAGGAAGGCAAGAATGTAAGATCTGGAGGACCAGGGAGTTTGCTGTGAGATTGTTTCTCCTAGTAATGTCAAGCTATACCCATAAAGTCTCACCAAATGACTGTCCAAACATGAATTGGGCAAGGACAACAAGAGACATGGCAGAGTGGACAGGAGACCCTCAGCTCCCCACAAAGAAGTACAAGCAACTAACGAGCAGAGACGGGAGAACTGGTCTACCCAGGAAGTGTGCGCCAACTGTTTGGTATCCAATACCAAACAGTCAGTCCTAAAAACATACAGATAATACCATTATACAGACCAAGCAAGGTGTGTTTATGTATTTAGAAATATATATGTATATACATACATACACTGTACTTTTTTTTTAAAAGACTTATTTATTTAATGTATTGTTTATTTATTTAATGTACACTGTAGCTGTTCTGATGGTTGTGAGCCACTATGTGGTTGCTGGGATTTGAACTCAGGACCTTCAGAAGAGCAGTCAGTGCTCTTAACTGCTGATCCATTTCTCCAGCCCATACATGTATGTCTTAACAAGTAGTGAAAAACAGATAAAAGAGAGCAATGAAGGTTTGGAAGGAGGGAGGGAAGGGGAAATGATGTAATGAAATTCTAGTCTAAGAAATAAAGGAAATAGTTAAAAAGAAGCTGGGCTCTACTGCATCTACCCTCCAAGCAGTCGCATGGTGATTTATAACATAGATCATGAGAATCCTTATCCCTTTTGTTCAAGAGGTGGAGCTTAACCTCAGCCGCCTGGGCTGGGCTGGGCTGGGTTGGGCTGGGCTGGGCTGGGCTGGGCTGGGCTGGGCTGGGCTGGGCTGGGCTGGGTTGGGCTGGGCTGGGTTGGGCTGGGCTGGGCTTTGAAATTCCCTCTTTTGGAATAGAATAAAGAAAAGCCTTGGAAGGCTTGAGGCCTGGGACACCTGGAGTCATGTGACCTCCATCTTGGCCCCTGACTCTTGGACTATTCACTTCCAAGGAGGTCAGGTGCAATCATGAAAAGCCCAACTGAGAAGTTCCCAGAAAATGTATCCTCCTGCTCCTAACTAAGTATGTGTGAGATGAGTCTGCACACCTGGCCTATGCTTGGCTGATATCTTGTCTACAGTGTCATAACCCTTAACCCAAACCATCCATCCAGTTAGGCTGCTTGCGAATTCCTGGCTCGCAGAAATAGTGTTATAAAATGTTCATTGTTTTAAGCAGATAAATTTAGGGATAATTTCTTATCTATTGATAATTTACTCCTAAGAGTATCTGTAGTGTTGGTTTAAAACACAAACACAAGGCAGACAAGGTAATGTATACTTGTAATCCCAGCATTTGGAAGTCTGAGTCAGGAGAATTACTGTGAGTTCAAGGCCAGAATGGACTATATTTGCTGAAAGCTGTCTCAAAAGCAAACCAGAGAGCTGGCAAGATGGCTCAGTGGTTAAGGACCTGCTGCCAAGCCTGATGGCCTGAGTTAGGCCCAAGGAACCCACAGCAGGAGACTGACTCCCAAGGGCTGTCCTTGGTGATGGCTTTTCTTGGTTGTCACCTGACTACATCTGGAATTAACTGTAGCTCCAGTAACTGGGCACACCTGCCAGGGATTTTTTTTTCTTAATGAAATCATTGAAGTGGAAAGACCCATTCTTTTCTTCTTTTGTTTTTTTTGAGACAGTTTTTCTGAGTAACAGAGAGAGCCCTGGATGTCCTAGACTTGCTTTGTAGATCTGGCTGGCCTTGAACTCACGGAGATCTTTCTGCCTCTCAGGTACTCTCAAGTACTGAGATTAAAGCTGTGCACCACTACACCCAGCCAAGGGAAGACCCAATTTTAATCAGGATCTTTGAGATAGAAAGATAAACCTTTAATGCAGATCTTTTGAGGTGGAAAGATCCACCTCTAATCTCGGCCACACAGGCAGCCTATGTGAAGGGCAAGAAAAAAGCAAGCTCTCTCTCTCTCTCTCTCTCTCTCTCTCTCTCTCTCTCTCTCTCTTGTGGACTGGATAACCACTGGATTCTTAGACCTTCTATTCACAGATAGAAGCCATTGTTGGATTATCTGGACCACAGCCTGTAAGTCATTCAAATAAAACTCCCTTTTTATCTATATCTATATATCTCTATCTCAGAGAAAGAGATTCATTATATAAGTTCTGTTACTTTAGAGAACCCTAATATATTCGCTGATCACCATACAGGCTTTGTGACGTGTATGTGCCCACCCCCACATATATTATGTATGCACAATATAATAATAATGATAAATAAAATGTTAAATAGAACACAGATTGGGGGCTGAGACTTTAACTCAGCTATAGAGCACTTGGCTAACACACATAAGCCCATAAATTCAACCCCAGTCCAGCAAACAGAGAAGCAAAACCCACCAATGAATTTTTGGCCCCATGTGCTAAGTTCATCTCAATGACCCCTGTTTCACTTGGAAGAAACAAACCATTTCTCTGCATGGCAGAGTGTCAGTCAGGTTGACACAATCCACCACCCAAAGGCAGCAATAATAAGTCCTTGAGAAAACCTTTCAAAACTTGACATTTGGACCTCTAGGGATGGACCAGAGCATCTCATACACTGAGAAGCAGTAATTCATCAAAGTCACTAAAGGTCAAGCAAGAAAATGTGAGATGGGCCAGTCAGATAGCTCAGTTGGTGAAGATGTTTGCGGATCAGGCCTGGTGGCCTGAGTTTGATCCCTGGGTCCCATGTAAGTGTGGAAGGATAGAGCAGACCCCTCAAGGTTTTCCTCTGACCTTCATGCATGTGCTGTGGCGCCACCTTCTCCCCCAAATAAAACTCAGTGCAGTGAAGCTTGGAGACCTTCTTGCCTGCATCGGCTCCTGCTCTTGAAAGCATAGCAGAAAGGATGATCAGAAAGTGGTGCTCATCAGAAGCAGGGGAGGCAGAAAGCAGAAGAGTTGCATCCAGTCACACTCTGGGTGAAGGTGTGCCTCTTCCAGACACAACCCCAGCCATACCAAATCGGATGGCAGGATAGATAAGTCTGAGATGAACAAAGACAGGAAGGAGGCGTTGAGTACTTCCTTACAGGGAAAACAAGGCAATTCCTCAAGCTCTAACTTGGATTCAAAGAAGTTGAAGAACACCAGAAATGGCCAATATAATGTCGGACACAGCAGCAGTGGTAGCTCTGGAATCAAGTGCAGGATATGAAGGAAAAGTTCACATTGTTCTGAAGGAGCTCACGCTGAGTCAAGGTGTGGGTTGGAATCCCTAGAGGAGTCACTAATGGGAAGGCTGAAGTGACAACTAAAACTCAACAATTAATAAAACTGGTTCATGAAAACATTTAGCATGAATTAAAGCAAAACGGGGAACAAACGAGACAAATGGAATGAAAACAAAGACCCAATGGCAGCAGGAATGCAATCATATCATGAATCTCACTAGAAGTGAGTATATCGGATACCCCCAAATGCAAAGATCTGACAGTATGAAAACCTGGGAAATTCAAAGACACAAGTTGTCAATGGAGATAAGAATACATACAGTCATGGTGAAGAGAGATTCAGTGTAAGTGTCTGGCAAGGTAGACTTGAAGATTTAACAACAGATTCCGCCAGGCGTGGTGGCACACGCCTTTAATCCCAGCACTTGGGAGGCGGAGATTCCAATAATAAACAGGTTTTACATGAGGGAGACGTGGTGGTTGTTAGTATGTATGGATTCACCAGCCTCTGTTGAAGTCAAAATATGCTAGACAAGATGGCGCAGTTGGGTTTGTCCGTTTCACACATTGAGTGAGATGGTACAGGCCTGTGATGTCAGCACTAGGTTCAAATATGTGTCCATTTTATTTGGGGGAATTTGCTTTCACATTAAAATGCAGAGTTTAAAAAATAATATATCCCTAAGCAAGGCTTTTTGGCTTTAGGTTTTTTTTTTTTTGTTGTTGTTTTTTTTTTTTGTTTTTTGTTGTTTTTTTTGGGGTTTTTTTGGGTTTTTTTTTTTTTTTGGTAACTATATATATGCTTTGCTAACATTTTTAAAAGCCCACGGTACCCTTTTCTCTTTGTTTAACTGCCACTCTCAAGATGACAAGATGATGAAGTTTGACCTTTACAGGTGGTATGCTCTGTGTCATTCTGTCTCACAGCTTATAAAGACACAGCTTCCCCTACGGCTTCCTGGTCTTTTGTAAAACCTTGGGTCTCATGATTCTGTGATCAATTTGAGTTAGTTTTTCATAAGGCATAAGATGTGGCTCAGGTCTCATAGTTCTTCAGATGATGGCTAATTATCCTGGCATCATTTGTAGAGGGGTAATCATGTCTCAATCGAATTTCCATTGCGTCTGTGTCAAAAATGAATTGGCAATCGCTGTGTAATCTCCCGCTACCCTCTGTTCATCCATCTATCCAGGCACCCATTCATTCACCCACCCACCCATCGACCCACCCGCTCATCCATCCATCCACCCACACATCCACCCCCCATCTACTCAGGCACCCATTCATCCACCCACCCACCCACCCATCCACCCATCTACTCATCTATCCATCTATCCATCTACTCATCTATCTACACACTCACTCATCTACCCACTCATCCATCCACCCTACCAACAACCAATGAACCAACTACCCACCTGCCCATCCATCCACCTGCCCACTTATCTACCCACCCACTCATCCATCTGACCATACATACATACATACATACATACATCTATCCATCCATCCATACATACATACATACATACATACATCAGTAGCTCACAGAATTGGTAATTAGAGCTTGAAAGTAACTTTTGAGGCCAAAGAGTTGAGCCCCCTAATTGTTCTGCTTTAGAATGATCTGGGCATTTCTAAATCCTTGGCATTGACATATCAGTTTGAAAAGCAGCTTACTTGATTCTGCAGAGTGTTTTCTAGGGTGTTGATTGGCATTACACTAAACTTACGTATCGGTTTTGAGAGAATGTACACCTTAACAGTTTTGAACATTCAAACCCACAAATACAATCTCTTCCATGATCATAGGCTGAATCTTTGTGACCACAAGCTAGGAAAAATTATCTAAGCTTAAAATACCAAGAAAGTAATCTTTAAAAAGGAAGCACATGGGCCAGGCGTGGTGGTGCACGCCTTTAATCCCAGCACTTGGGAGGCAGAGGCAGGCAGATTTCTGAGTTCAAGGCCAGCCTGGTCTACAAACTGAGTTCCAGGACAGCCAGGGCTACACAGAGAAACCCTGTCTCGAAAAACAAACAAACAAACAAACAAACAAAGGAAGCACATGCCAGACGTGGTGATAGTGCACTCCTTAATCCAGCACTATAAAACAGGCAGGTGGATCTCTGAGTTTGAGGACAGCCTGGTCTACAGAGTGAGTTCCAGACTCACTGTATTGAGTTCATCAGTATTTAGTAGTTTCCAGTTTTAGATTTTTGACTGTATATTTCCTTATTTCTAGAGTTGTTGGAAATGGGGCTTCAGATTTTTTTATTTTCTAGTTATTTACCATTACTGAATAGAAATCCACCTAATGGGAGTTACTTGGCATAATGTGACCTTGCCAAATGCATGTGCCAGTTCTAGAAGCTTGTAACGGAAGCTTCTTGAATTTATTTTTTAAATCTAAACAGTCACATTATCTATAATCCAAGGGTTTTACTGATCACCAGTCTATATGGCAAATGTGTTATTTTTTTATTATAAATTCAAACATTTATCATTATAGTGTTTTGTTATTTTTGCTTTCTTTCAATTGGCTAAGGTCTCCTGTACCACGTTTAACACACACAGCAAAGCTGAGTGTCAAAGAGGAGAAAGACGTTGTCCTTGCTTTTTTTTTTTTTTCCTCATGCTGGAGATGGAAACAACCCAAAGGCCTGGCACAGTGAGCTACATTCCAAGGCTCTTTATAGTATTCTTGATTTTAGAAAAAAAATTTCTTTTTTGTTTGTTTGTTTGTTTGTTTTGTCTTTTGAGACAGGGTTTCTCTGTGTAGCCCTGGCTGTCCTGGAACTCAGTTTGTAGACCAGGCTGGCCTTGAACTCAGAAATCTGCCTGCCTCTGCCTCCCAAGTGCTGGGATTAAAGGCGTGCACCACCACTCCCAGAGAAAAAAATATTCTTAATTGCTATTTTAACTACAAAATGTGAGGGTTTGTAATTGCCCCCTTTCTTGCCAAGAGCTTTTAAAAAATATTTATAATGCATTTATGTTTACTTTCGCTAAATTGTCTTTCATTTTTTCTGTTGAGATGGTCACCTTTCCCTTTCCCATTTCTGGCCAATTAAATTACATCAGTTAATTCTTGAATATTAAACCAGTTTTGCATTCCTAACACCACTGTCTGCACTTTGACATGGTATTAATACTTGAAAACTGTCTGCATTTATTTAAGTGTATATGTACGTGTGTATGTGTGTATGTATGTGTCTGTATGTGTGTATGTATGTGTCTGTATGTGTGTGTGTGTGTGTGTGTGTGTGTGTGTGTGTGTGTGTGTGTGTGTGTAAATCAGTGCCAGAGTGCATATGTAGAAGTTAGAGAAAAACCTTAGGGAGTTGGTTCTCTCCTTTCACTGTTCAGGTCTCAGGGAGAGCACTAGGCATCGGCCTCAGCAGCAAGCCCCTCCACATACTCTTCCATCTCACTTGTCCCAGATTTTTTCCTTTTTAATGGTTGATGACTTTAATTTAATTTATTTCATCGAGCTGTTTTGTGTTTGTGTTCATAAAGGATAATGAAATGAAAGAATCTTTCTTCTAGTGTTTACATTTGGTCTGACATTTGTGTCATAAAATTGGGCACTTTGTTCTCTTTGGTTTTCTGGAAGAATTTATAAGAGTATTGATCTGCTATCTAATATTCTTATAAGGAGAATTTATGATGTCCTAATACATATTTAATGTGACCATTTTTTTCCACTAAGCATTGCTTTTTCTGAATCCAACTTCCAGTAAGTTGTGTACTTTTTCTAATTTAATTCAAAAATTGTTTTTTAAATTAAATTTATTTATGTAATGCGTGTGTGTGTGTGTGTCAGTGTGTATAGGCATACACAAACCACAGGGCATATGTAGAGGTCAGAAGAAAACCCTGAAATTCATTCTTTTTATCCACCATGGCATCCACAGATCAAACATGGGCTATCAGGCTTACACAACAGGCTTTAACCACTTAGCCATTCCACCTGCCCACCAAACTAATTCTAATTGTACAAAAATACATTTAAAATTTGTGTTCTTTGTTCCCTTTGTATTTAGTAGGATCGTCACAATAGCCAGCAAGGCCTAGGGGAGTTTTTGTTGTTACTGGAATTTTAAAAAACTAACTTGGGCACTGGGCGTGGTGGTGCACGCCTTTAATCCCAGCACTTGGGAGGCAGAAGCAGGCGGATCTCTGAGTTTGAGGCCAGCCTGGTCTACAGAGTGAGTTCCAGGACAGCCAGGGCTACACAGAGAAACCCTGTCTTGGAAAACCAACCAAACCAACCAAACAAACAACAACAAAAAAAAAACAACCCCCCAAAAAAACCAACAAAAAACAACAACAACCACAAAAAACCTAACTCATTGCATTCCTTCAACATGAATAGGCTTACTTAGATTCTCCATTTTCTCTTAAAGACTTCGGGAGTCCACAGGTTTCCACACACTGTCCCGTCTTGTCTAATTGGTCAGATATTGCTGCAAATCTTCCTTGGCCCTTTGGCATCCGAGACCTCAGGTGCAAGGATTTTCATTACTGATGTTGCTTACAGCCCTGTTTTCTCTGTCTCGATAAACCATGCCAAGAGTTTATAAACTTTATCAGTCTTTTCAAGAAGCAAATTGTATGTTTGACTTTCTGTGTTTTTTTTTCCTATTGTCAATTTTCTTGAATTCCACTCTTTATTATTTTCTTCTCTCTGACAACTTTGGGTTTAGTTTGCTGTCTCTCCCCATAGTTTCAAAAGTTTACAGCTAAGGTCATTGGCTAGATATATTTCTAACATAATTTAATACTCTCAACTTTTCTGAAGTAACTATTTCATACTTCTTATGAGAGGATGAGGCAGAAGGGGCAAGGATGCATGTCATAGCACACGTACATCCATGTGAAGGTAAGAATATGTTCATGTGAGCTAAGAAGACAGCTTTAAGAAATGGGTTCTCGGGCTGGTAAGATGGCTCGGCGGTTAAGAGCACCGACTGCTCTTCCAAAGGTCCCGAGTTCAAATCCCAGCAACCACATGGTGGCTCACAACCATCCATAACAAAAATCTGATCCCCTCTTCTGGAGTATCTGAAGACAGCTACAGTGTACACACATATAATAAATAAATAAATCTTTTTTAAAAGAAAGAAAGAAAAGAAATGGGTTCTCTGAAGACAGCTACAGTGTACACACATATAATAAATAAATAAATAAATAAATAAATAAATAAATAAATAAATCTTTTTTAAAAGAAAGAAAGAAAGAAAGAAAGAAAAGAAATGGGTTCTCCAGCATGAACTCAGGTCATCAAGCTAAAGGTGCCAAGCACCTTTAGCCACTAAGCTGACTCTTCAGCCCTGAGCTTTGAATGGAACCTTGAAGTGGAAACTTCCAACTCTTTGGAAAGTTAGTTATGCCAATTTTTTTTCTGGGGCACTGTACTGGCTGGTTTTGTGTGTCAACTTGACACAAACTGGAGTTATCACAGAGAAAGGAGCTTCAGGTGAGGAGATGCCTCCATGAGATTCAGCTGTAAGGCATTTTCACAATTAGTGACCAAGTGGAGGGCCTCTTGTGGGTGGGACCATCTCTGGGCTGGTAGTCTTGGGTTTTATAAGAGAGCAAGCTGAGCAAGCCAGGGGAAGCAAGCCAGTAAGTAACATCCCTCCATGGCCTCTGCATCAGCTCCTGCTTCCTGACCTGCTTGAGTTCCAGTCCTGACTTCCTTTGATGATCAACAGCAATGTGGAAAGTGTAAGCTGAATAAACCCTTTCCTCCCTAACTTGCTTCTTGGTCGTGATGTTTGTGCAGGAATAGAAACCCTGACTAAGACAGGCACACAGGTGAAAGGATGTCTTGCTAAAGCAGACACATGAAAGGCTTTTCCTGACACAGGTGAAAGGATGTTTGGATATAGCAGACATGTGAAAGGACTCTTGATGAAGGAGTAGAAATATGATCCCACAGATAGTGGGAAACGAGCCCGGAGCCTTGGTTTGGTTTGCTCTACCTTGTTGTTCTTCACTAAAAACACGCATGCATTGGTTTGCCATTGTTGAGCTCAACTTGTGATAACGCCAACATTGAGAGAAACTCACCCAAAAACTGTTCTTGAGGTTTCTGGTTCATGCCTGATGTCTGCTGGCTAAAAGGTCTGGACTGTAGCTGCTGATCCGTGCCCGGTGACTGCCTGCCACGAGGACTGGTCTGCGGCTGCTGGGTCGTATTTGGTGTTTGCTATGGGACTGAACTGCTGCCAAAGAAGATCAAGCTTGCCTCCAAAGAACTACTACTGAACAGGTCCGCTTCCTCCCATACCCTAATAACTTTTCTCTTCCACTGCCTCTGCTGGGGGGTGGGCTACAGGAGAGACTGGCCCTTATTAAAAGTAGGTCGCAAAAAGTCTATGCCTACAGCACCCTGTAGCTACACACAACTTATACATTCATTTTAATTATTTGGAAATGTTCGTAATTCCCATGAGACTTTTCTTCAACTTGTGGGTTAGAGACAAATATGTGACTTTCCAGATAGATACTTACACTTTACAAAACCGATCATTGCAAATACTCTGACGTCTCTTTTTTAACTTCCGTCTGCTGTGTAGTATATTCAACTGTACTGCTTTCAAATGTGTTGGTGTTTGCTCCATTTCCACGAATTTGAAAAATGAGTGCAGATTTTGTTGTTTTTGCTTTGTTTGTGAGATGAGGCCTTGTAAATTCCAAGCTAATTCAATCTCACTGTTTAGCTTAGGATGACCTTGGCCTCCTGGTTACCTGATTTCCTCTTGGTGTCCTAGGATGACAGGTGTGCGACCCCCCACTCCTGACTAGTACATCCTTGTTATACAGAGTATTTGATCAAACAAACAAACAAACAAAAAAACAAACAAGCAAACAAAACCCACCTTTGCCTATGTCCTTCCATTTGAAACATTCCTGTTGATGGAACTCGCTACTCAGTCCCACCTCTGGTGAGAACAAGATGTGCTCCAGCCAAAACCACGAGATGCTCCGGGCTGGTTGGCCTGGACTTCCGGGTCTGCCCACAGATATGGCCTTATAATCCCGACATATTTGACGTTAAAAACTCCCCACAGGTAATCCCCATGCTCCGATCTCCCTTTCCCAAGTGTAAAGTTTCATCCAGCTGTAATCCCACCCCAAGCTGAGTGCAACTCCTACTACCCCGCTCATGTTAGAATTCTGTGCCTCCTGAATCTGCAGCCAAACTTGGGAACAGAACAGAAGCACATCTTTGAGCATCCTTTTTCTGTTGAGAATGTCAATCAAAGAAGCACGCCAGAGCTGTGAACAGGCCCCAGCCAGAAAACACTTGCCACTCAAGCTGGAGCACTTCCCCAGCTTATGAGAAGGCCGGCCTGATGGCACATACTTGGAATCTCAGCTCTGGGGAACAGGAGACAGGGGGGGCTCTAGGGCTCCCTGGCTAGGCAGCCCCGCCTCCTGCATGAGTTCAAGACCAGTGAGAAACCTTGAAAAGGCAAAATGGGTAGCTCCAGAGGAGTGAGACTTGAGATTGACTTCTGGTCTTCACACAAATGCACACACACACACACACACACACACACACACACACACTCAGATACACACACTTACCAGTTTCCAGGCGTGCTGCTAATTCTCTCCAGGAAGTAGAATACAGAAGTCTGGATGGAATCCATGATAGGAGAAACTTCTACACTCAGCTTATGCTGAACTCCAGTCACCCTGTGTAATGACTGAAGGGTGGGTAGAGTCGGGGATTAAGGGCTGAGCCATGAGTGTCCTGGGGTGTTGCAGGCTGAGCAGTGAGCAGTGCTGTGTTGTGGGTTGAGCAGTGAGCAGTGCTGTGTTGTGTGTAGACCTGCAGAATCAGTAGGATGTCCTGACAACCACCAAGCATAATCATTCCAACTCATTGATGTTCACAATCCATATTTTCCTCAGAGATGCCATATTTATTTTGTATGCTATTTATGAGGTGGAGGGATCAGGGGAATTCCAGGCTCTTCTTAGCAGTGACTACAGTAGGCCTACCTACTCCATACCTTAGCCGAGCAGTGAACTCTCTCAATGGCAGAATATGGTGACGCCAGGACTCCTCAGATTCTGACAGCTGTAGTAACTTGGGCCTAGGACTCAGTAGACCTAAGGCCAGAGCATGCCCATTTCCCTGAGCATGTTTCTCTTTGGAGAAATCCGAGGAAGAAGAACCAGGGCCTGGGCTGGGCAGAGGGCTCAGTGGTTAAGATGCTCAACATGCAAGCATGAGCACCTGAGCTCAGATGTTCAGAACCTGTGCAGTCTAGCAGGCCTACAGGGAGATGAGAGGCAGCTATAGGAGAATATAGGCTAACAGCAATGAGCAAGAGAAACATCGCTTCAAACAAGGTGGGAGATAAAGTCCAACATTCAAGTTTGTCCTCTGACCTACACACACACACACACACACACATATGCACACGCACACAGACAAACATGAATGCATACACACATAGATACCCATACATGCTCCTGAGCACGCAGACACACATAGAGACATGCACACACACATGCACATGCACACACACACATGCACACACATGTACACAGACAGACATGCATGCACATGCACACACACATACACACACATGCACACAGACAGACATGCATGCACGCACACACACATACACACTCCTGAGCATGCAGACACACAGATACAGACATGCACATGCACACGCACACACACAGACATGAGTGCATACACACACATAGATATACATGTTCCTGAGCACGGAGACACACATAGAGACACGCACACACACTGCTGTTTCCCTTTATCTTCACGTGGATGTCAAGACTCCCTGACACCCACTGACACTGAAGAGACACTGAAGGAACCCATCACAAGGGATTAAACAATAGGTCCTGGCTTCCTTGGGTTTTGATTTCCTCAATCCAAGCCTCATTTCCGTTGATCTGGACTTTATTTTATGGTCAGAGACTAGATGGGCCACCCATGGTTTTAATTCCTGGGAACTCTCTAATTAATTAACCATGGTGAAAGCTCTCTGGGCATTGTACCACTTTGTGAAACCAAATAAGCTTGCCTGCCTTGCTGCCAATCATGATAAGTAAGTCTACTTTGCTTCTGGCACATGATGAGGGCCTCCTTGGCCAAGTTACCCACTGTGTTCATCTCCATTGAGGTCAGGGATGTGGTCTCCGGCGTCCCTGTCAGAGCCCACTCCATAACACACCATCTTCCTGCCAACCTAGTCCTCAAGGCAAAAGGACAGACAACCCCAGGCTGTCTTGGAGACATAGCAAGGTGGGGTAGTGGAATGAGTGAGAGCCACAGGGCAGCTCCTGTTGGCTGTTCTTGTGTCCTAACATCTTTGGATTCTTTTCTTGATCTTATGCCAAAGCATGTCTCTAGCCCTCAGCTGTTCCATCTTGTCAAGGACTTTCTTCTTCAACCATGGCTCTGAAGAATGAACCGTGCTAGTGGCCGGAAAAAGTGTGGAACTCAAGGTCACCATGTGAGTGGATTAAGCTGGATTCAGAAAGACAAACGCTGTAGGCTTTCTCTTAAATGTGAAATCTAGAAGGTGGGTCCACCATAGTCCACACAGACTCACTTGGAGAGTAAGTCTGGGAGGGTTCAGTTTTCAGTTGTCTGACGTCTACTTGCCTTCCACTGGAGAGGGTTTTCTATTAAATGTTTTCTTTACTATACATACACACATATAATGTGCGTGGATCCAGTCTCCTTTCCCACTCTCACCTTCAATTCTTCCCCTGCGCCAGCTCTCGCCTCCAGGCTTCACATACCCCATACACTGAATTTCTCACTGAGTCCCTGTGGTGCTGTGTATGCATGGTATGGAGCACCTCCTGGAGCACAGGGAGCATCTCAGGCCCACATTCCTGACGAAAGCTGACTGTCCCAGCAACGATAAATTGCCAGTGGCTCATCTGATAGGGATGGGACTTTATAATGCCCCAGCCCATGCTGGTATTTTGGCTGATTTGCTTTTATACTCATAGGAATCACCACTGGGACTATTGCAGTTACCAGGAGCCAACGGCATTTAAAAAAGATGAGCAGGTATCCTTCATGCTACATCAAGAAAAGACCAAAGTAGTCTTTCTTGTGCTTGTAGAGTGTAACCAGTATGGCTTGTATTACTATGGGATTGCATGGAGATATGTGGTGCTTCTTCTGCAATGACGTCATAGCTAAACAAGTGGAGACTGGAGACATTAGCACTGCAGATCACATCGCTGTGAGATTTCATCACAAAAAAATCAAAACGAGGGCTGGGAACACAGTGCGATGAGTAAAGCGCTAATAGCTCAAGTATGTGGACTTGGGTTCAAGTCCCCAGAACTCAGTAAGACCTGGGTGTGGCAGCACATGCTTGTAACACTAGCACTGGGGTAGAGCAAAGACAGGCAGATCAGGGGCCGAGAGGTGCGGGGGGTGGGGGGGAGTCATAGGTCAGCCAGACTCAGAAACAGCAAGCACCAGATTCAGTGTGCACACACATGCACACCACACACATGCACACCACATATGCACACACACATGCACACCACACATACACACCACACATGCACACACACACACACACATGCACACACAAACATGCACACACACACATGCACACACTCACATCAGGCATACACACATGTACACCCCACACATATGCATACCATGCACAGTATATATGCCTATGCATACCACACACACAGACACACACACACGCACATCACATCACATCACATCACATCACATCACATCACATGGTAATGCACACCATAAAGAAACACACAAAAATGACAAAGCCCCCCTATGAGAATGAGTTTGCAAGCATCTATTTGCCAGCCAATTAGGAAGGCTGTTGATATATTTGAGTTCATGGAAAAATTGAAACAGCCAAATAAATGTATCCAGGGTTGGGGGGGGGGGGAGACGGACTTGTTTGAAAATATTGGCACACATGGAGAATGGTGACTCGTCCTTTAAAAACGAGGCCTACTTTGATGTTCAGCTGTTCTCTGGGAGCTCCGTGCTGACTGTGGAGTACAGGCTGAAGAATTTGCCTCCATGAATAGTTTGCATGGAACAACAACAGGTGAGGGTATTTTTAAAGAAGCTGAAGAGGGGCCGGGGTTGGGGCTCCATTGGTGAAAGACTTGCCTGACATGTGGGAGCCAGGCGCCATTTCCCGGTACTGCACATAGACGTGAAGACCTGGTCTGCTGCTGTTGGAAAAGCTAAGGGCTGAGAACTGCTCGCATCAATCGTTTCTTACAAACCTGAACAGCTCAGTAAAGACTCTGGTTCAAAATGAAGAGGAAGACAAGAGGGGGGCTGAGAGGAAGATTAATCACTTGGAAGTGGACACTCCTAGGATGAGTGACAGCTGAACAGGCTTAGCTGAGAAGCACATGCCGTCTTCAGAAATGCAAGGACCTTAAGCCTAAGGAAACTTGTATCATTTACCAGTAGTTATTTTCGGGAAAGTATCTGAACCATTCAAGTGTGTGTTGAGCCAGCACTATTAACGCTGGGTTTACGCTTGTGGACTTCAATCAGTACCATGGTGTTCTGTCCAGATCAGGTAAAACACCTCAACTTGCCATATCACACAGATATGGAGGGCTTGTTAAAGTTCGGAAGTTTTATTGAGATGTTTTGCGCTCAGAGAGAAGACTGAAGTTTCTCTAAAGCAGAAGGGCTCTCTTTCACTAGCTATTATAATAAGTGTTTGGAAATTAGATTTTACTGTATACTTAAAATGTTTCTTAATAGCCCCAGGCAAATTAGAAAGGCAGATCCCTGCTCATCAGCAGAACCTATATTGCGGCAAAGATGCCTTGGCTTCACTGATATTGTTTGAATGACAAGTCAGTTTAAGCTTTTTATACTCGTCCCACATCACTGAAGGTTTAGACACAGGGCTTGGTGGATCGCTCAGTCGGTAAATTGCCTGCGGTGCAAGCATGAGGAGCTATGTTCAGATCTGCAGCACCCACAGAGAAAGCTGGGCAGGCAGGCAGCATGCACCTCTGACTCCTGCCACGGGGTGGGGGCGGGCAGAGATGGGAGGGAACCTGTAGCTCATTAGCAAGCTATACTCGAAGAATTGATGAGATTTGGTGAGAGACTCTGTCTGTAAACATAAAGGTAGAAAAGTTGAGGGCCTTTAATAACACTTGACATTAATCACACTAACACATGCACATACATACATACATACATACACACACGCACACACGCACACTCACCCATACACACAGAAATAAACAAAATTTAAATACATTTTTTTAGATTTATTTATTTATTTATTTATTTATTTATTTATTATATGCAAGTACATCGTAGCTGTCCTCAGACACTCCAGAAGAGGGAGTCAGATCTCATTACGGATGGTTGTGAGCCACCATGTGGTTGCTGGGATTTGAACTCCTGACCTTTGGAAGAGCAGTCGGGTGCTTTTACCCACTGAGCCATCTCACCAGCCCATTTAAATACATTTTTAAGAATTAAAAGTAGGGCCTGGAGAGAAGGCTCAGGAGTTAAAAGCACTTGTTTTTGCAAAGAATTGAAGTTTGAATCCAGGCATCTTCAACGTGTGCCTCTTAGCCATCTATAACTCCGGTTCTAAGGGATCCAACACCTTCTTCTCACCTCTGTGAGGACCTGGCTTCATTTTCTGCACCACACACTCTTACAAGACCTACACATAATGCACATATATACATGCAGGCAAAACACTCATATATATAAAATAAATCAATCGAATATCATTCATATATATATGTGTATATATATGTGTGTCTGTATATATATATATGTGTGTGTGTGTGTGTGTGTGTGTGTGTGTGTGTGTGTATATATATATATGACGAATATAATTGAACATGTGTCGGGGAAGCTCTCTATCACTACACAAAGTCCCAGTAAAATCATCTGTGGAGCCCACACCCATGAAAACACTACTGGTAAGTAGTATTTCTCAGAACTTGATAGGCAAGGAAAGAGATCTCCATGCTTCTAAACTCAGTTGACTTGTAACAGAGGTACCTCAGTACAGTCTGCAATTTCAAGGGATTAATATGGAAAGGGATGACATGCTAAAGACAGACCTCAAGAGAAGACTGGAATGGACAAACGTGAATCCTCTGTGACGAGTAAGCTCAATTAAAATCCTTCCCCCAACTGAGGCCAGTAATGCCGGCGGCTGTCACCAGGAAAGCACACTTTCAAAGGTGGACGCATCAAACCTCACCTACACCTCACACTGCATAAATTATTAAATTTAGGGGAAAAAGTACTTCGGGGGGGGGGCAGTGAAATGGTTCCAGGAGTAAGGACATTTTCATGCACAAGTTTAGTGACCAAACTTTATTCCCAAACCACATAAAGGTGAAAGAGAGAACCAACTCCACCTCTCTGTCTGTCTGTCTGTCTCTCTCTCTCTCTCTCACACACACACACACACTGAATCAATTTTTAAAAGGATTTTTGGGGGTGGCAATGTTCACTTGGTAGTGTAGTGTTTGTCTGTCGTTTGTAAAAAGCCCTGATTTGGAACCCTAAGGTGGTATGAAACTAGACATTGTGGTACAAGCCTATAATCCCAGAACCTGAGAGGTAGAAGCAAGTGGATTATGGGTTCAAGGTCATCTTTTGTGAGGCAGTGAGTTCAAGGCTAGCCAGGGCTACATGAAATCTCATCTCATAACTTGTTTTTAAACCAACTTTAAAGCAGCGATGTTTGTGGAATGTCAGGAAGGGACTATTAAATGATTTCAAAGTTCTCCCCTAAAAGGGAATCCACATCCTTAGAGCTCTGAAAATTAGCTTCAGTTCGTAGCAATCTGGAGACTCGAGGAGAAATGGCTGGACTGGCTAAAACCGATGAGATCGCAGCACTGTAGCCTGCTGGATCCCCATTTCTCCTTCCTGGGCTCTGCAGTAACCTTGAGAGAGTGAAGTCATACGTGACCGGGAGCAGAGAGAGGCAGACCTGTGGAGGAAACCTTCAGAACCTGGCTCCTAGGCACAGTCATCATCCCACCTCTGGACAGACTGCATTTGTGTTGACTGGGAACCTGGAGCCTCTCACAGAAAGCTTTTTCCTCCGGGACATTTGTTGAAACCATTAGAGGCTGTGACGGCTCCTGCCTGAGCGAGCCAACAGCCCTGGGTGCTAACTAAGTGGCTCACCAATAAGCTTGAAGGTAGAGACTAGAGCAAGCAGCTTCCTGCGTTTGAAAGCACATGTCCAGGGTGGGGCATGTGCCTGAGGTCTGATCTTCTGCAAGAATGACCTGAGGAAGTTCCACAGTTCTGAGCTGACTCACCTTGATGCTCTGTCCTGTCTGTGAAGGAAGTGAAGGCTAGGGCTGAGCTGTCAGTGGCCTTCAGAATTATCGAGGACATGACGCAACAGAAGAGCCTAGCCACCAAGCAAAGACTGGGAGATTTTCTGATTACAAAACTGGAGTGGACTCTCATAAATAACTGACCAGTAAATGGAGGTTCTGGGACCTCATTGCCAAACACCAAGGACCTGGAGACTTCGGGGCTGGTGGTGTGGCTCAGCTGCTGGAGTGCTTCTGAAGCATGTGTGAGGTTCTGGGTTCGATCCCCAGCACATGAATCAGCTGTGTTCTGCAGGCTTCCTTCCCTCAGGAAGATCAGGAGTTCCATCAACCTTGGCTATGTAGAGAGTTTGGGGACAGCCTGGGCTATGTAAGACTCTATGTCAAGAAGGGGAAAAAATAAATGGGTTCTTTCCCTTAAACAATATATAATAATCAACTGAAGATGATCGGAGACCCTTATGAAAGGGCTAAAATAATAACATTTTTCAGAGAAAATGTAGATGAAAATTGCTGTGAAATTAGATTAGCCAGCAGCATCTTAAACATGACATGGAAAGTACAATCAGCTACAGAGAAATTATTAAACCATACATACTTACTAATTAAGAAATGCCAGCGCTTCGGAGAACAGAACACAGAAAGTAGAGGTACAGTCCAAAAAGAGGCCCTGGCGATCCACTAATCAGAGTCCTGGGGAGCGCAGCGAAGTCTCCTGTGTGGGCTGGGCAAGAACTCTGAGAACTCCACAGGGAAAAGACACATGACGCAATTTAGAAACAGCCCCAGGGTACGACGGTGGATTAGACACCCTGCCCTTTCACATCTTCATGAATCTGAAATAAAAAGAGAAGTCTGTGGCTGTACTGGGTGGGCAGACGCCGGAGGTGGGGGAGGGGGTGGGTGGGAGGGGTTGGGGGAGGGAATGGAAATAGTCAATGTTAGACTTTAAAAGAAGTGCGGACCCTAGTGTAGCATGGTAAGCACAACTGCAGAGAGAAGGGAATTCATCCAAGCAAAAGAGGAAAGGCAAAGCTGGGGAAGGGCCATAGGAACATGGTCAGGTACCTACAAAAGTCTAGCTTTACACAGGAGAGTTGCAGATGCAGAAGAGCGGAGAACAGTCCCCCACATTGGAGCATGCTCCCTGCTGCTCAGGGGATAATCACCATCACAGCTCTTACAGTCAAGATGCTTAGCCAGAAAGACCAGAACTCCCCGCATTGTTAGCTCTCCAGACCTTAAAGGCCCCTGACTAAGTGAGCAAGCACCCACTGAATGATCTTGGAACCAGGACTTGCACTCAGATTCACAGGCCCATGCTCACTGGGTGGGAAGTGCTAGCCATGAGAGCCATGCGGCAGTGGGAAGCTGGTCTAAACTGGCAGAGATGCAAGAGCAAACTGGGACACAGATTCCAGGGTAAAAACACAGGAAACAGGACAAGGCAAGGTCACATGACTCATACAAACCTCATCATGCCTTAGTAATGGGACCCAAGATGCTGAAATATCCAACAAAGAAATAGCACCAGTAATAGAATAGAGCAGGCAGACCAAAGGACGTCATCAGTAATGGAACACAAGGTTGAGATCCTAATCACAGCGTTCAAGAATCCTGGGGCATGCTCAAAAGACCAAACCTGCCAGGCATCATAGCACACATGTGGAAACCCAGAAATCAGACACTGATGTAGAAGGACTGTTAACTGGATGCCAGCCAGGGTTACATGGCGTGCTCCAAGTCAACCTCATACATAGCAAGATGGGAAGAGAGAGAGACAAAGAGCGAGCATGGATATGATGGGAGAAGGAGCTAAGATACAAGCTAAAGACATAGAAAACATATTCAGTAAGTTTTGGCAGAAAAACGCCCAAACCTTTGAGAAAAAGAAAGAAAGGAATGGAGGGAGGGAGGAAGAAAGGGAGGGAGGAAGAAAAGGAGGGAGGGAGGGAAGGAGGGAGGGAGGGGCATCCAAGTGTAAGAGGTGTTTAGAATTCCATACACGACCAAGAAGGTTAGAAACTTCTCTATATTCCATAATTTGTATAAATCCTAATACTACAATTATAAAACAAAACACTATTGAGAGCCACAAGAGAAAACTGCCAAATTATTTACAAGAGCAAATTCATGGATTGTATCAGATCTCTCATCAAAATCCCTAAAAACAAAACGTGTGGAAAGAGGTTTCAAGTCATGAGATTATATAACTGCCAGCTCAAATGGCCATGTTCATCAGTTACCCTTGACAACGAGTGGAGAAAGTAATGGAATCCCGCCAGCCTTCTAGAAGGGAATGAAAGGGAGCCCACACAGAGTGGAGGAAGAAAGACAGTCAAAAATGCAAGCGCTCAGGGCAAAATAAGTTTTATGAGAGTAAAAGATGAAGGAAAGAGTATTATGAGATAATCATGTTTCATTCAGGAATTTAGCAAACCACAAGAATCAATAATGGATAAATAAAGAGCAAGGAGTGCAAAAATCAGCCAAGGTCTGCGGCATGGATAAGTGGCTAAGAGCACTGGCTGCTCTTCCAGAGCACCCGATCGGGTACAGTTACTAGCACCCACATGGTAGCTCACGGTTCCAGGGCATCGGTACCCTGTTCTGGCCTCTGTGGGCACCAATGCATGTAGCATACAGATATACATGCAAGCAAACCAACAATACACATAAAAAATAAAAATAAACTTAAAAAAGTCAAAAGAGTTGGGGCTGGAGAGATGGCTTGGTGGCTAAAATCACTAGCTGCTCTTCCAGAGGACCTACCTCTGACTTCTAGCACTCACGTGGTGGCTCATAGCCAATTGTAACTCTAGTTCCAGAGGATCTGACACCCTCTTCTGGCCTCTGCAGGTACCAGATACACAGACGGTGCATATACATGCATGTGGACAAAGCACTCATGTCCATAAAATAAAAATAAGTAAAATCTTTTCTTAAAAAAACAGAGATAAATAACTTATCAATGCATATCAAGGCTTTAGACGAACATAAGTAACATTAGCAACAAGAAATTACAAAGCTGGCAGTGAGACTAATGGAGACTAAAAGAAGAGGATTGTCCAGGGATATTTTAGAACCTATAGTCCAGCAAGTGGGAAGACATAAAAGAAATATATAAATTCCTAGACCATAGTTGACTGAAGAGGATCTATACACCTAGACAGACACGTAATAAGCAATGAGGTTAAAGCAATAATGAAAATTGGAAAATAAAGCCACATGAACAAATTAATCATGGAATTCTACTAGAACGTTAATTATGAATTGCTTAACTAGTTAGGAAGGAGAAAGGGAAGGGACATAGCAGAACTCATTCTATGAAACTCATTACAATATACCACCCACCCTGGATAAGGACACAGTCAAGGAAAACTAACAACTAAGTTTCCACAATGAGCACAGGCACAAAAGTTTCTAAGTCATATGATTACAAGCAGAATTCAGCAACACCATAAAAAGGTCATATACGGTAAGCAAAGGCAGTGTTGTCCCAAAAATGGAAGTGTGCTCCTTGTACACACACACCTCACGATCGTCACAATATACATGGGAGAAGACATTCACAGAATTCAACATTTCATACGACATAAAGTCCTGAAAAAAAAAAAAAACTAGGAAAAAGAAAGCCCCATAATTCAACATAATAAAGGCCATGTCTAGCAAACCTCTTGCTAACATTATACCAAGTAGGGGCATTTCCTCTAAAATGAGGACTGACACAAGGCTGCACAGTCTTTCCGTGTGTTTTCAGTGCAGTTTGAGTCCTTAGCCAAAACAATAAGCAAAGAGAAAGACACATAAGAGAAACAAACGTAAGGAGGAGTCAAAGGGTTCCAGACGTTGTCATTTTACCCTTAAGACACATCAAAGAGGGCGCCAGGAAACACTTAGGTGTGATGCACACTCCTCGCAGAGTAGCGAGGTACAGCATACGCTCACTAGCAGCTTTTCTGAGCTTTGAGGATGCTGAGACAGATCCCATCCAAAGCAGCTTCAAGAAACAGGACTCGACCTAACCAAGGACATGGAAACCTCCACAGACAGAACCTTGAAACACTAACAAGAGATACAGAAGAAAATTCTAGAAGCTGGGAGACCCTCCACACTCGTGGGAATTAATATTTTTACATTTTTTTTCTTAGAATTATTTATTTTATGTATGTGAGTACAATGTAGCTGTCTTTAGACACACCAGAAGAGGACATAGGATCCCATCACAGATGGTTGTGAGCCACCATGTGGTTGCTGGAAATTAAACTCAGGATCTCTGGAAGAGCAAGCAGTCAGTGGCCACTGAGCCCTCTCTCCACCCTGTGGAATTAATAGTGGTTATATTTTCAGAAGCAAGCAATCTGCATAGTCAATACAATCCCTAATAAAATTCCAACGACATTATTCACAGAACTGGAAAAACCACTAATATTCATATTGAAGGACTAGAGAACCCAAGTACTCCGTGCAAAACTCAGCAAAAGGAACAAAGCTGGGAGTATCATAATACCTAAGAGTGTCATAATAATATCATAATATCACAACTAAATCACAGCACAGAGCCTTAGTAACAAAGCCAACTTGGTAACCGTCGTGAAGACAGACACACTGACAGATGGAATAGTACAGTGTGGGGAAATAAGCCCACACAGCTGCAGCCAGCTGATTCTTGGCAAGGGAACCAAAAAGAATGTATTGGAGAAGAGACAGATGGTTCAACATATGGTTCTTCAACATATGGTTCTGTGGAAAGTGGATATCCAGAAAGGAGTGAGACTAGATTCCTATCTCTCACCTTGTACAAAACTTAAATAAAAATGAATCAAAGAACTGAATATAACAATGTGAAATTTCACATAAGTAAAAGAGATCAGGGGGGATACTCCAAGATACGGGTACAGGAAACAACGTTCTGAAGAGCTCAGGGGATCCAAGCAAGGACGGACCAGTGGGCTCTTCTCAAACTAAACACTTCCGCGAAGGGAAAAGATGCCACAGAAGGAAGGTCGCTACGGCTCGGTGTAACCAGGGACTATTGCTCAGAATATATGCAAAGTCAGAAAAAAATAGCACTGAAGAACAAATAAAGGGGGGAGGGGGACACTGAATGGAACAGACAGTTCTCGGGATATTTATGAACAATGAAGACCTGAAAAAGTCTTCAATAACCTTAGCCATGAGAGAAACAAAGTAACCTTAGCCGTGAAGGAGACACAAAACAAACTGCACTGAGATCCTCGCTGTGGTCAAAATGACTAGCTTTTCAAGAAAAGTCACAGCCTGGGCCTTGGCTAGACGGTGCCTCGGTTAAGAACTCCTACTGCTCTGGCAGAAGGTCTAGATTCCATCCACCATCATCAACTCCAGCGCCAGGGGGGTCTTACACACTGTCTGGCCTCTGCAGGCTCCAGCATGCACACGGTGCACAGACACACATACTCCAACATGCTCACAACATAAATTTAAAACCTCCCCCACCGAGAAAACCAGCCAGCCAGCCAGCCAGCCAACCAGGGGGCACACTGGGAGGCTATTTAGCCACAAAGAACTAAATTTACAGGGAAATGGGTAGAACTGGAGATTGCCATCAAATAAGCCAAGCTCAGAAAGACAAATATTATGTGTTTTCTTCTGTATGGAGACAAGTGTTTTCAGAAAGACATTAAGTCAAATAGGGCGTCTTAGGAGTGAGAGGGTGCTAAAAGGAGAGCAGAGAGGAACAGAAGGGGGGGCAGATAATGAAAGTACACTGTATGCATTTACATAAATTTCATAATGAAACCTATTATTAAAAAAAAAACTAATATACTCAAGTAAAGCAAAAGTAAAGAAAACCAGAAAGGCTGGGTCTATAGCACAGTTGGTGGGTAGCCTGCTTAGCCCAGACAAAGTCCAGGGTTCAGTTCCCAGGTCCTGCTTGGGCGGAAAGGGTTTATTTCCTTCAACTTTACACTCTATCACTGCAGGAAGACAGGAAAGGAGCCCAAGGCTGGAACCTGGAGCCATAACTGGAGCAGAAGCCATGGAGGAATGCTGCTTGCTGCCTTGCTCTGGTGGATGGCTCCCTCCGTCTGCTTTCTTACAGGACACAAGACCACCTGCCTGTGGGTGGCACCACCCACCGTAGACCGCCTGCCTGTGGGTGCATGCCTGTGAGCACCACCTCCCACAGTGGACCACTGGGCGCTCCCAAATAAATTACTTATCAACAAAATGTTCTACAGACTTGCCCGCAGGCCAGTCTGATGGATATAATTGTTCAACTGGGGGTCCCTTTCCCCAGATGACTCTAGTGTATGTTAACTTGACCAAACAAAAACAAAAACAAACAAACAAACAAACAAAAAAACAGCCAGCACAAAGTATTTAGAGAACATGGGAGAACTGGAACCCTCCTGATTCACTGGGGTGGGGGGGGGGGGGTATCTAACCAGACAGCCTCTTGCCACTTCCACAAACAGTTAAACATGGGACTGGAGAGATGACACAGTCGTTAACCCTGGCTGCTCTTTCAGAAGAACCAGGTTCAATTCCCATCATACGCGTGGCAGCTCATAGCAATCTGAAACTCCAGTTCTGAATCTCTCCTCAGCCTCCACAAACACAAATATACGTGCAGGTGATATACAAGCATGCATACAGGCAAACACCTATGAGCATTCAAAGAATAAAACTAATAAAAAATTAGAATGTTTTACACATTACCATGACCCAGAGATTTCTCTTCTGAGCACACATATGTCTGCCAAAAACCACAGGCATGAACTTTATAACAGCATCATATATGATAGCTAAGGAGCAGAAACAACTCAATGCAGAATATGGTTGCTACAAAAGTCCAAAGCTAACCTATGTCGTGGTACACACAAGTTTCAGACTCAAGTGTACAGTGAAAGGAATGTGACAACTAAGACATGTCCTATGATGAGCAAAAACAGATGTTTAAGTCTGCAACATGAACAGACATGTTCCATGAGTCTGCAGAACAGGAAAGTATGTTGTGTGGTTCTGCAAACCCAGAAGACACATTGTAGGCATGTACAATAGAAACAGACATGTTGAATGCATTTGTGACACACACAGACACAATGAAGCATGTTGAATGAGTTTCAGAACAATCAGACCTGTTGAATGGGTACACAGTACAAATTTACATGTATGCATCTGCAATACAATTATAAATGTTCCCTGAGCCTGTAGTAAAAATATACACACTATGAATCTACATGGGAACCAGAAATGTTACATTACAATTCAAAATGAATGACATGTTATATGATTTTACATATAAAAAGACATGTTGTACCTGGGTGGTGCTAGTGCACACCTTCAGTCTCAGTGCTCAGGAGGTAGAGGCAGGAGGATTGCTTGCTGAGTTTGAGGCCAGCCTGGTCTACAGATTGAGTTCCAGAACAGCCAGGGCTACACACAGAGAAACCCTCTCAAAAAAAAATGTTATTTGAGTCTGCAGTATAAAAACATGTTGCATAATTTTCCAACAGAAGCAGCTACGTTGTATGTGTACAACATAGATAAGAATGTTGTATGAGTCTCCAAACCAATACCCATGTTGTATGTGTGGGCAATATAAGCACACATGTTCTAAGTCTTCCATATAAACATGTTGTACTAGTCTAAAATGTAAATAAGATGTATGTATGTGCCTGTAAAAAAGATGTGTGTTTCTGTGACATGAATAAAACATGTTGTGTAAATCTAAACACAAATACACATGTTATATGAATCTGCACTGCAGATGGCATGTTGCATGCATCTGCAATACAATTGAGACATGTCCTATGTGCCTACAATAGAAACAAGCTGCTCTGTGTGACTCTACAATATAGACACATTGTATGAGTCTCAAATACAACACATGTGTTATATGCATCTATAATACAAACACATGTATTGTGTGAGTCTTCAATACAAATACATGTGTTGGGAATGCACACAGATGTGGTGGATACGCCTGTACCACAAATAACATCTGTTGCACAGTTTTCAACACACACATGTTGTATGAATCTTCAATGCCAACAGACACATTGTAAGACTGTGACACGTACAGGCATGTTCTATGTGTCTATAATGCAAATACATGTTTTATGAATAGCCAGTAAAACTAATATATTTTATGAGTTGCTAGCAAAAATAAGACATGTTGTGTTATTCTACAACATAATCGTGTTCTAGAAAATTGCAACAGAGACATATATGAATCCACATGGCAAGCATGTTGTATGAATCTGCAATATGAGCACATGACATGTGAGTTCACAATACAAACAGACTTGTATTAGTATTAAATTGTAGACTCACACAGCATGTGTGTTTGTATTGTAGATGTACACAGTATGTGTGCTTGTATTGAAAATACCAGCAGATAAATTGCAGAATCCACAGCACAGAAATATATTACATGGATCTACAATACAAACAGACAAATTGTATGTATCTAAATACAAACACACATGTTGCATGAGTTTTACCAATAAACGCATTACATGAGTCTTCAAAATGAGATGTGCTCTAAAAGAGTCTGCAACGAGAGCGAACATGTATGAATCTGCATTACAAGCACACATGGTGCATGACTCTAAAACTGATGCAGGTGTGAGTCTACCAGTGCAAACAGTCATGTTGGAGTCTGCTTTGCAGACTCTATTATAAACAATTAAATACAAAAAAAACACAAGCAAATAAAAAAGTTCCCCTAACTTTGTCAAAACAGTGATTTTTTTCGTTTTCAAGAAGTATATTTTGATTATACTCTTTGCTCTTCCCCAGCTCCTCCCAGATCCTCTCCAGGTCCCTACATGCCAACTTTATAGTCTTTCTTTCTTTCTTTCTTTCTTTCTTTCTTTCTTTCTTTCTTTCTTTCTTTCTTTCTTTCTTTCTTTCTTTCTTTCTTTCTTTCTTTCTTCCTTCCTTCCTTCCTTCCTTCCTTCCTTTCTTTCTTTCTTTCTTTCTTTCTTTCTTTCTTTCTTTCTTTCTTTCTCGCTCTCTCTCTTTTCTTTCTTTCTCAAACAAAAAGAAAAATCAATCAATCAAACAAACAACAATAACAACAACAAATCCCAATAAAATTAAAACTGCTAGCCAGACCAAAACAAAAAACATATTGAAAACATGGAATGTATTTATTGTTGCCAACTAGTCCTGGACATGAGGCTTTTCCAGAGTCATTTCATTGGGGAAAATGGATTTTCCTGCAAGATATGTTTGTAAGTATATACCTACTGGTATGGTAGTAGTACAAATATTTTGGGAATGACTAACCACTAAGGCCCACTCTATGAGATGGAACATGAGACTAGATAGGTCATGGGCCCCTGAGGAAACCTACTATTATTATTTACCTAATAACATAGCAGTAACATAACTACATCCACAGATCAGTGTATGCATCAATGAACTCAGATGCAATCAGCATCAACCATCAGAGAGACCTCTTCTTATAAAAAATGGTAATTAATCCATAGACCCACAGCTGAACAACATGAAGAGCATAAGAGACTTTGGAGCATCCAGAACTAATTTATCAAACCCCTCCCTTCACTTTAGGGACTATGTAGGAGAGGAACCAGAGCAGAAAAGTCAGAGGTGGTGGATGACTCCAAGGAAACAGTGTCTTCCAGGCACAGCAGGACTAATGCCCACGTGAACTCACAGACGTTGGGGCAGCATGCACGAGTTCTGCATAAGTTCAAACCAGACAAAATCCCAGAAAGAAAGGGGAAGTGGAAAGGAAGTCCCACCCCTACCCAAGAAGCTATTTGCAATTAATACCATCTGGGAAGGGGGAAGACTCCTATCATCATCATCATCATCATCATCATTATTTACGAGTGTTTTATAATAAAGCTTAAAACTAGAAAATAAAATAAAATACAGACATGTACGCAGTGAGTAACACAGTTGTACATTGTTACATGAGTCTACAATACCAATGAGACATAGTGTAGACACTGTAACACAAAGACACACTGTGTGACTCTAAAGCATCAATAGACAGCAGTTATAGGCTGCAGTCCAAGCATATATGTTATAGGACCTAAAACATAAACAGACAGGCTATGGGAATCATCAATAAAGGCTTGTTGTATGGATTGGCAACACTGACAGACGTGTTGGCTGACTCTACCAAGCACACAGACATGTGTAATTGTCACTAGCAGAGAGATAGTTGGTTGAGACTGTAGCATGTATATGCAGATTCTATAGATCTACAATACAAATAAACAGACTTGTTGTATGAGTCTACAATACTGTTAGATCTGTTGTAGGAGTCTACAACATAGGCTTACTTTTTTTTTTCTGAGTCTGCACCCAAAAGAAGACATTTTGTATTATTTCACAACACAAATAGGCAAACTGCATTTATGTTTCCTTAATTTCTGCTTCAGTTTTTATTTCTTCAGCTCTACCAGATTTGAGTTTGGCTTGTTTTTGTTTTTCCAAATTTTTGAGTTATATCGTTGAGCTGTTTATTTGTGCTCTTTCTGATTTTTTTAAAATGTACCCTTCAAAAATTTTTGTCTTAAGATTGCTTTCAACATGTCCCATGACTTGGGTATCCTGTGTTTTCTTTCTTTCTTCTTTTTTTTTTTACAGGAAGTTTTTTCCTTCCTTTATTTTTTTCTTTGGCCCATTAATCAACCAATAGTGTGTGTGTGTGTGTGTTTTTAAATATTCATGTATTTGTGTAATTTCTAGAGATTCTTTTGTTATTGATTTCAAGATTATTTTTGCTTTGTGGTCAGAGAGAATAAGTGTTCATTTTAGTTTTTCTGTATTGGTTGAGATTTGTTTCTTGACCCAGTATGTGATCTATTTTAGAGGGAAGAATGGACAAATGACACACAGAATCAATGACTCTGAGGTGATTCTTTAAGAACTTAAGCAAGATTGACAGACCCTTCCCAGATTTAATCAAACGAAAGAAGGAGGAGACCCAGATTAATAAAAATTAAAGATGAACAGGAGACATCACAACAAACAGCAAAGAAACTCAGAGTAGTGTAAGGGGATACTTTAAAACACACTTTAAAATCTAAAATAAATGAATCAATTTTTAATACAGCTGAACCACCAATGTTAAACCAAGAAGACATGAACAACTTAAACAGATGCATAGCAAATATGGAGGTAGAAACTGCACTACAAATCCTTCCAAAATCAACAACAACAAAGACCTAGATTGGTTCACAGCAAAATTCTATCAGACTTTCAAAGAAGAACTACAGTCAACAATCTCGTTATATTTAAAAAAGAAAAGAAGAGAAAAGAGAAGAAACAGAAGGAACACTCCCAAACTCCTTCTACAAATTTAGTACTACTATAATATCAAAGTTAGGTAAAGATACAACAACAAAACAGCTATAGGCTGATGAAGATAGATGGGAAAAATCTTAATAAAGTATTTGCAAACTGTGTGTGTGTACAATCCACCATGATTACATTGGCTTTCTCCTAAAGAAACAGGATGGTTCAACCTACTTAAGTTGATAAATGTAATAATCTTATAAAACAACATAAAAACAAAATCATATCATCCCAGTAGATATAGAAAAGGCTTTTGACAAAATCCAACATGCCTTCATGATAAAAGTCCTAGAGAGCGTAGGGCTGGAGGGGACATTTCTCAGCACAATAAAGGCCGTGCATGACAAACCCACAGCCGGTAGCATCCTAAGTAGGGAGAAACTCAAAGCAACGGCACTAAAATTATGCATGAGACAGGGATGACGTCCACTGTGTTCTCTGCTCAGTCTTGCAGTAAAATCGCCCATCCTCACGCACAGGTGATATGCTGTGATCCATCAGTGATTCCAAAATCACACCAGAAACTTCCTAGAAGCGAGTAACAGCTTCAGGATAGCATCAGGATAGGAAGTCACTGTCTTACAAAATTCAACAGTCTCGCTACACAGCAGTGGCAAAGACATTAAGACAGCGACCAGGAAACACTCCCGTTAAAGAGCCTCACAACCACAGCAAAAACAGAGAAGGGATAAACATAACCAAGGAGGTTAAAGACCTACAGGAAGCACTGTAAATGAGGGGGCCCTAGAAGACCTCCTACTTTACCGGTAGGTAGAATTAACACTGTAAAAGTGACCATCCCGCCAAAGGCAATGTATGGATTCAATGCAATCCCAATCGAAATCTTTGTGACACTCTTCACACGAGTGTTAAAAAGCCCTCAAATGCACATGGGAGCATAAAAGACCCAGAACGAAACCTAAGCAAAAAGAGTGATCCATTTCAAGACACATGACAGAGCTACGGTAATAAAAAAATATATCATGTTACTGACACAACAGACATAGAGAAGACGCAGACATGAGAGAACTTAACTGCCGCCATTTGATATTTAGCAAAGACGCCAAGAAATACACACCGGAGGGAGTACTGCATAGCATCTTCAACAGGGCTGCTAGGAAAGCTGGGTGTCCACATATAGGAGGATGAAATTCAACCCATGTGTAGCACCTTGTAAAGAAACCAAGTCAAATAGACCAAAGATGTCCTGTGAAAGCCCAAACACCGAAACTGCAGAAGAAAACACGTTACCCATATGTCCAGGTACAGGAAAGGAGTTGTGACTAGGATGGCATAGGCCCAGGAAGGAAGACCAACGATTGGCAAATGGGACCTCACAAAACTAGGAAGTTCCTGCTCAGGAAAGGAAATATATGATTGGAGAGGAAGCCTACAGACCGGGGGAGGGGAGGATCCCTGATCACCGAGCAGGTGATTAAAGCCTGACGATCAGACTATGCAAAGAACTCAAAAACAAACAAACAAACAAACAAACAAACAAAAAGACCCCCCAAAAAACCCGAAAAGTTTAAAAAAACAAATGACCCATTAAAAAAAAAAATCTCCTACAGATCCAACCAGAGAGCTCTCAAAAGAAGAAACAAAAATGACCAAGAAACAAGTATGGTGGCACTGGGGAGGAAGAGTCAGGAGGGTCTTTGTGAGCTCAAGGCCACTCCAGCTCTGCATATTAATTTTCAGGACAGCCAGGGTTACACAGGTCTCAAATAAGTGGCTAAGAAATCTCTTTAAAAGTGTACAGAATGATGAGGGATCTGTGAAAAAGCAAACTGAAGGCACTTGGAGATTTCATCTTTTTCCAACCAGACAAGCTAAAATCCAGAGAACAACAGACACTAGTACTGGTGAGAAGCAGGGAAAAGAGAACTCTCACAAACTGATTGGGCTGCAAACTGGGGCAGTCGCTATGGAAATCACACTGCAGAAGCCTCAAAATGTTAAAATGGACCCACCGTACGATCCATCTATATCACTCCTGAGCATATACCCCAAAGGACTCTACATCCTACCACAGAGATGCTTGCTCATCCGTTCATTCGCTCATTGCTGCTAAGGAGCAGAAGCAGCCTAGACATTCATTTCCTGGAAATGTGGTACATAAACACTATGGAGTTCTATTCAGCTTCGGAGAAAAGGGAAATCATGAAATTCACAAGCAAACAGAAGGAAAATACACTGAGTGAGGTCACCCAAGCCTAGGAAGACAAGTGTTGCATGCTCTCTCTTGCTTTTGAATCCTTAGCTCCAACAACCTGAAGTAACCACAAAAGCCAGGAAAGTAGAAACGGTCTCCAGAGAAGGATTCTAACTGGGAGGGGCAACACAGAAGGAGAGAAGGGAAGACAACATAAATAACATCAGATGTCTGAAAACCCAAAAGGAAACATATGTGTGCACATACATATATAGTTTAAAGGAAATTATGCCACATGGATAAGGGACACCTGATACATATACACAATGGGATATTGTTTAGCTGTTTAAAAAATTATGAAATCCATAGGTAAGTGAATGGAGATGGAAGCAACCATTCTGAGCATGGCAACACAGATTGCAGAGGTGACCATTGCCTGGTTTCTCTCATCTGTTTGGATGTTAGCTTTGAATCTGCAGGTGTATGTCAGGAAATTAGCAAGGGGGTGGGGGTTGCTCTCAAGGGGAATGTAAAGGGGAGTAGTGGACCAGGAAGGATTAATGGAGTAGAGGGTGGAAGGGCAGGACAGAGGGAAGGATACAAGGAATGGTAACTAGCATAAAAGAAAGAAAGATCTCTAAAAAGTGTCATATCTTAGAAACTTACTACTGCAGAATCCTCCTAAAACACACACACACACATGCACTAAAACACACACATACATGCACACATGCACAAGCATACACACATGCAGAAGAATACACATATAAGCACAAGTATACACACATACACATGCATACACATACACAAGCAGATACACACACATGCACAAGCATACACACATATGTACAAACATACATACATGCTCAAGCATACACTCACACACATGTACAAGCATACGCACATACACACACAGGCACCAACATACACACACGTGCACACACATACACAAGCATTCACACACACACACACACACACACACACACACACACGAGTTTAAATGGAATTACCTTATAATGGGGTAGCAATATTCCCAGTATTGCTATCAAGTTAAAAGTTCAATGCCTAAAAAGGATTACTTCTTTTGAAATTGTTGGCAAGTGAAGTCTCACAAACCCCCAAACATTATAGGTTATTACCAGTGCTCTCAGTTCCCCTCCTGTAAGACTCTATTGCTGATACCATGCTCATGAGTCACAGAACATGGAGACTGGTACTGACCTGGAAGCCTCATCCAGACTGGGGGCTCTCATAGCACTGAAAGGTGCCCAGCTTTGATGTCTGTGAGCTACAGTAGTGACAGGCCCAACAAGACACGCCCACTGGTACAACAGGGACATGAACATCATGGAGCAACCACTTTCTGATTGCATATAAGACCAGCTCCCCGAGAAACCAATACCTGGTACTGTAATTGGAGACCAGAGTCTGTGGCTAGGTCATGGGTCCTCATGGGGAACCTACTGCTGTTCTTATGCTAAAGGAACCTGACTTCCAACAATACATGGTTAAGCCCATAGGTTAGTACATCTCTCAACTAATATCAGAGACATTTCTTTGTGCAATAAATGGGTATAACAGAGACCCACAATTATTTTAAGTGCAGAGATTAAGAGACTGCTCAGTCTTGAATGTGACACCTATCTCAAACTCCTTCCTCTAAAGACTCAGGGATACCATGGAAGATGGGGCAGAAAGCTATAATGTTAGAGGTAGTAAATGACCACAAGGAAAGTTGTCCAGATGCAGCTGAGCAGCTGCTCATCGGACCTCACAACAGTGTGACAGCACAGCCCCACAGACGTTCAAGCCAGACAAAATCCCAGCATGGAGAGGGGAGGAGGGTACAGCATCCACTCATAGCTGGAAAGCGTCAGCATTCAATAGCTGCTGGAAGAGGGAGAGTGCCTTTTCTTTCTAAGACTGTGGCCCCTGGTTGCTTAACCGCACTCCAGTGGAAGGCCACACATCCAAAAGAATATGGGAAACACAAATTGAACTTATGGCTTTTTGTTGTTGTTAAAGAGTGTGTGTGTGTGTGTGTGTGTGTGTGTGTGTGTGTGTGATTTTTTTCTTCATGCATGTGTGTGTGTATATACAGAGTTGGGTGGCTAAAGAAAAGGATGCTGAACTTGGAGGAGTTGGGAATGAATACAATCAAAATACACTGAGTGACATTCCCAAAGGACTAATTAAAAAATGAGGAAATCTCTTAATCTCCCTTCTCTCTCTCTCATTGGAATGAAACATGGGGGGAAAAATCTCTTTGAGTCTGCAATTCAAACAAAGATGTAGTGTGAGTCTACAATTCAATCAATGCAATCAGCCATGTTGTTTGTATTAGTTTGCATTATGAACTAAAATGTGTGAGTCTGGAATGTTAATAAGACATGTTGTCTAGTTCTGCAACACAAACAGACATGTGAGACTGCAACACAGGATACATCATGTGTTTTCAACACAAATGGAGAAGTGTATAAATCTGCTATACCAATAGTGATGCCTGTGAGTCTTCAACACAGAGAGACATTCCAAGGAAGTCTCCAATACAGGCAGGCATGATGTATGCATCTGCAATGCAATCAGCTTAGGTGAAGAAGCACCACGCTTAAACAAGTTGTGTGGGTCCACAGTATAAACAGACGTCTACCTATGAGTCTACATTACAGGAAACATGTAGTGTAACTCCATACATAATACAAACATGTTCCATAAATACACAATACAAGCAGAAAGTATAGCTTGAAATATACATGTGTGTGATGGCTTGTATATGCATGGCCTAGAGTGACACTCTTGGGAGATGTAGCCTTGTTGGAGTAGGTATAGCCTTGTGGGTATGGGCTTTAATACCCTTGTCCTAGGTGACTGGGAGCAGTAGCCTTCAGATGAAGATGTAGAACTCTCAGCTCCTCCTGCACCATGCCTGCCTGGATGCTGCCATGCTCCCACCTTCATGATAATGGACTGAACCTCTGAACCTGTAAGCCAGCCCTAATTAAATGTTGTCCTTATGAGAGTTACCTTAGTCATAGTGTCTCTTCACAGTAATAAAACCCTAACTAAGACAGAAGTTGGTACCAGGAGTAGGGTATCGCTGTGATAGGCCTGAGCATGCTTTTGTTTGGAAGGATGTGGATTTGGAGACTTTGGATTTGGAAAGTATTGGAATGTTAAAAGTGAGGCTTAATGGGCTATCCTAGAAGGATATGGAAGACTTTGTTGCTGTGAGTGATTTGAACTCTGCTGACCTGGCCCAAGAAATTTCAGTGAAGAATTTCAGTATTTGGCCTAGAGATTGTTTTTGTAGTAGTCTGGTGAAGAATGTGGCTGCTTGTTGCCCTTGTCTGAAGAGTCTGCCTGAGGCTAAGGTGAAGAGATTTAGCTTAATTACTGTCTTAGTCAGGGTTCCTATTCCTGCACAAACATCATGACCAAGAAGCAAGTTGGGGAGGAAAGGGTTTATTCGGCTTACACTTCCATACTGCTATTCATCACCAAGGAAGTCAGGACTGGAACTCAAGCAGGTCAGAAAGCAGGAGCTGATGCAGAGGTCATGGAGGGATGTTCTTTACTGGCTTGCTTCCCCTGGCTTGCTCAGCCTGCTCTCTTATAAAACCCAAGACTACCAGCCCAGAGATGGTCCCACCCACAAGAGGCCTTTCCCCCTTGATCACTAACTGAGAAAATACCCCACAGCTGGATCTCATGGAGGCATTTCCCCAACTGAAGCTCCTTTCTCTGTGATAACTCCAGCTGTGTCAAGTTGACACATAAAACCAGTCAGTACAATTACTTTGAAAAAGGAACAAGTTGAGGAAGGAAAAATATAAATGTACATGTTCTAAGACTTTATGATACAAACATGTTACATAAACCGCATTACATACAGTTTATATGAGCCTACAATACAGACATTTTATGTTAGCTTGCAATAGAAACATACATGTTGTATACATATATACAAAACAGACTACATGTCATATGAGTTCACAATACAATCATGCTCAATGAGTCCACAGTACTTACAGATATGTTGTATTAGCCCATCATATAAACAGGTTGTATAAGTTTGCAATACAACAGACATCATAAATGAATCTGCATACAAATAGATGAGATGCATGAGAATATAATGCAAGTGGATGTGTGTATGAGCTCACAATAGAAAGGCATGATGTGGTAGTCTGTAATACAAACAGTTAGTTTGAGGCTGAAAACAGTCTGGCTTTATGAATCTGTAATACAAACAGACATATTACATGACTTCACAATATACATAGGCATGTTGTATATGTCTGCAATACAAATGCACGTCACATGAATTACAATGCAAACACACATGTTGCAGGAGACATTACATGCAGTCATGTTGTATGAGTTTGCACACAAACAGACATGCTGTGATGGTAAACAATAGAAGCAGACATATTATATGAATCTGCCATACAAACAAATATGTTATGTAGTCTTCAGTCAGGTTGTCTGAGTACAAAATACAAACATGTTGTTTGGGTCCCATATAAAGAGACACACATGTTGTAGACATCTTCAATACAAACAAACATGTAGAATGAGTACAAAATACCAAAACACAAGCTGTATGAATCCATTATACGAGCATACAGTTTATATGAGCTGTCAATACAGACATGATGTATGAGCCTGTGATGCAAATACACATATTCTATGACTCTGCAACAAAAACCAGAATGTGGCAACAGTACAGATACACTTGCTGTATGAATCAGCAATACAAAATGACAGAAACATTTTGTATGGATATTCAGTACAAACAAATGAGTGGTATGAGCATATAATAAAAGCAGAAATGTAGAATTCTAGAGTACAAACTTTTCATGTCATGTGACTCTATAATAAAAACAGATGTGTTGTATAAATGCATAATGCAAACAGACATGTTGTATGAAGCTGAATATGCTCAGACATGTTCTATGAATTCATATTACAAACATGCATGCTGTGTGAGCCTACAATACAGATATGTTGTCTAATGAGTATAAGCACAGAGACATGTTTTATGCATCCACAAGACAAATGCAAGTTCTGTGCCTACAGTATAAACATACATGTCACATGAGCTGACAATATAAACACACATATGAATTCATAATACAAATAGAAATGTATGACCTAATAATAGAAACAGACATGTTGCATGCATCTGAAATACAAATAGACAGTCTGTATGACTTTTAATAAAAAAGATATGTTGTATGAGATTTACAATGCAAGTAGATATGTAATACAGACAGGTGATATGTGACTGCAACAATAGACAGACAGGTTGAATGTTTCTGATGTATAAACACAGGATGTATGAATCTGAATACAACTATGCTGTATGAGTCTGCATACAGACTTGTATGACTCCACAGTATTAACAAACATGTTAATGGATATGAAATAACAATAGACAGTTGTATGAGTCTGTAATGCAAAAGACATGCTACATGAATCTGCCATGCAAACATGTATGATATACAAGTCTGCAATAGAAACAGGCATGTGTTGTAAATCCACAATACACATGGGTATACTGTATGAGCCTGAAGCAGAATCAGAAACACCCTATGACCTTTAACCCAAACTGGCATGTTATATGACTCCACGACACAAACGTAAAGGTTGTATGAGCCCACAATACCACTGAGATGCTGGGATTCTGCATTCCAGTTTGTCTGAGCTAGAAATATTACCTAAGTCCGCAATATAAATAGTCATATCTTATGAGACTCAAGTAAAAAAAAAAAATAGCATGTTGCATGTGTACATACCTCAGACATATATGCATATTCTCTAGTACAAAATTCATGCCATAGGAGTTCACAGTAAAAATACATGTGTTGTAAGTTCACATTAGGAACAGACACTTTGTATCATTCTGTGATAGAAACAAACAAGTCCTATGATTATGTAATATAAAACTATATGTTGTAGGACTCCACAATCCAGGCATGCTACATGTATCTGCAATGTAAATAAGTTGTTTGAGACTATACTACAAACACACTTGTTGTATGTATCCACCATAAAAATAAACATGTTGTGGGAGTCTAACAATACAAACATGATGTATGAATCCAAACTACAAAACACATGTTGTATTATTCCACAATATAAACATACATGTTTTATAAGTTTATGACAACAGGCATGTCCTATAATTCTGAAATACAGTATGCATGTGTATGCAATAGAGACAGATATTTGAGGGCAGAATAGAAACACATGTGTTGTATTAACCCAAAAGGCACACAGACAGGTTGTATAAGTCTACAATATGAACAGACATACTATATGAATCTGGATTACAATTTGTATGAGCATGCAATACCAACCGATACACTGCATAAATCCACAAGATGGACAGATATGTATGCATCTGCAATAAAATCAGACATGTTGTATGAGTCCAAAGTGCAAACATACACGTTGTATAAGTTCATAATTCAAATGTATACTGCACAAGTCTACAAACCAGACGTGTTATATAAGCCTACAATTCAAACATGCGTTTTGTATCACTCTGCAATAAAAACAGACATGTAATATGAGTCCATAGTACAAACAGACATGTGTCAGCTTGAAACACACACAGATATATTGTACAGACAGACATATTGTATGAGTCCACAATAAAAATACAAATGCTCTATGTGTCTCCAATGCAAATGAACGTATCATATGAGCTCACAATGCAATCACACATGTTGTATGAGTCCACAATTCAAACTTACATGTAGAATGAGGCTCCCATATGAACAATAGTGTTGAATGATCCTGAGGTTGACATTGGTATGAGTCAGTAACACAAATTCACATGTGTATGAGTTCACAATGCAAACGCACAGGCTTTGTAAGTCTGCAATACAAACACAGATTTTACGAGCTGACCTTACAAACAGACCTGTTAAATGATATGGAATGCCAGGACATTGTATGAGTCTATAATAACAAATATTCATATTGTGTGTATCCAAAACACAAACATATACATTGTATGATCTTGAAATTGAGGTATGTCGTATGAGCCTCTAATACTAATGGATGAGACATGTGAGGCCACGATAACCATGGACATGTTGTAACAGTCTGCAGTATAAATAGACAAGTTGTATGAGTATATACTACACAGACAGGTTTCATGAGCCTACAATACAAACAGACATGTTGTAGGAATCCACAATAAAAACAGATTTGTTGTTCAAACCTGACATGCAAATGATAGTTTGTATGAGACCACAATACAAGCAGAAATATTGTGTAAGTTGACAACACAAGCAGACATGTTCGACAAGTCTACAATAAGAACCGGTTGTGTGAACTGAAGTACAGTCAGCTGGTTGAATCATACAAGCAGACAGGCTGCATAGAGCCTGCCCCACAAGCACACATGTTGAATGAGTCTGTGTTCATATAAGCAGAAAGGATATATGAACCTGAAATGTAAACAGACATATAATATGACTCTGCAATAGAAACATGCATGTTGTGTGAGGCCATGAGACATTTTATATGAGCCTTCAACAGACAGGTTGTATAAGCCTACAATATAAACACATGTGTTCTATGAGTCTGCAGTGTCAACAGAAAGGTTTTTAGAGGCCACAGTAGAAACATCCATGCTATATTAATCTGCAAAGTGAACTGATATGTTCCATGAGACCACAATAACACAGATATGCTTTTGTTTGTATATGCAATACATATATGCTGTGTGTGTGTGTTAAATGCAAACAGATATGTTGTATGAGTCTTTAATGAAAACATATACATTGTATGGACTCCAATACAAACAGACATGTTTATGAGCCTGAAATTCAAACAGACATGTTGCATACATCTACACACAAATTTGTTGTATGGCTCTATATTATAAACAGACTTCTTGTATGAACTCAAAATGTAAACACACATTTGTATAAGTTGATAATACTAACACAAAGGTTCTATGAGTCTTGTATACAAACAGACATATTGTATGAGTCTGTAGTATGAACATATATGTTATATGAATGCACCACACAAACACACAATGAGATATATTTCATTGAGTTGTTGGCCAAAGGGGGTCTCTTATACTGTCCCCCCAAATCACATGCTATTGCCAAATCTATTAGTTACTCTCTGCAACCTGATGATAAGGCCCTATGCTAATGATAAAACTTATTTATAACATCAAACATGGAAAACTCAAGCTGACCAACTTGAAGTTTTACCCATACTGACTAGTGTTCATGGTACTAGTAGGTATTTTGCATCTTACTGGAAAGAAAAAAAAAGCAAGATAAACCCGTATGAGAATGACATAAATGTTACGGGAGTGACCAACCACTTTTTTGAAAGGCCCAATCCATAAGGTGGAACCCATACCTGACACTCCTGAGATGTCCGAGAATCTGAGACTACACAGGTCCTGGGACTCGGGGAAAACCTACGATTATTGCTCTGCTAGAAGAGCATAGCAACGAGATGACTCCTAGGGAAATACTGCTATACCAATACAATGACCAGTGTCTTAGTCTCCCCTCATCAGAGAAGCTTGTTCTTGCAGTAAATGGGATCAAAGGCATCCAAAACTGGACAATGTGCAGAGAGGGAGAGACTTTGGAACACTCAGCCACTCCCCCTCAAGGCTCAGAGAGCTATGTTGAAGATCGTGAGATACAAAAGTGGTGATGATTCTAAGGAAACATCTTTCAGACAGGACAGAACTGATACACATATGAACTCCCAGAGTGTGTGACAGCACACATAAGACATGCACAGGTTCAAAGTCCCAGCATGGAGAAGAGAAAGTGGACACAAAGTCCCACTCCTAAACAAGAAGCTATTTGCAATTGATATCTACTGGAAAAGGGACAATCATTTCTCTCCAATGAAGAGTCAGACTCCAGGGCAGGTCCATGCTCAGGAGTAGTTAGCCAACACAAAAGAGACTCTGAGTGTGTGTGTGTGTGTGTGTGTGAGAGAGAGAGAGAGAGAGAGAGAGAGAGAGAGAGACAGAGACAGAGACAGAGACAGAGACAGACAGACAGAGAAAGAGAGAGAGTCTTAGGGTTTCCATTGCTGTGAAGAGACACCATGACCAAGGCATCTCTTATAAGGGACAACATTTAATTGGGCCTGGCTTACAGTTTCAGAGGTTAAGTTCATTATCATCAAGGCAGGAAGCATCCAGGCAGGCATGGCTCTGGAGGAGCTGAGATTTCTTCTACCTCTTGTTCCAAAGGTAGCTAGGAGAAGACTCGCTTCCAGGTAGTTAGAACAAGGGTCTTAAAGCCTGTGCCCGCAGTGACATACTTCCTCCAACAATACCACACCACCTTATAGTGCAAGTCTCTGAGCAACGCCTATTCAAATCACTACAGTGTGAGAACATATGTGTATGTGTGTGTGTGTGTGTGTGTGTGTGTGTTTATGCTTTTCGTTTTGTTAATTTTTTTCATTATTGATTTTCTCTTGTTCTAAGTTTGTGTGTTTTGATTCTGATTTTACTTTTTTTCCAGTTATTTGTGGTTTCAGGTTGGGGAGAGACAGAGAAGAGAGAACATGAAATCAGGTAGGTATGGAGTTGAGGAGTATTTGGGAGAAGGTGAAGGAGAAAAAGAATATGACCAAAATACATCATATACAAATTTTCAAATAAAAACATTTAAACTACACATGTTGAATGAGTATAAATATAGACATGTTTAATTCCACGCTACAAGCACTCATGTTTCTGCATTACAAACAAGCATGTATAAGTTTACAATGCAAATGCACATTTTATAAGTCCACAAAAGAGGGTGGTAGTATGAATCTATTGTATAAACATGTATGTTAGATGAGTCTCTATACAGGTATAATATATAAATCCACGATAGAAGAAGACAATTTTTATCATTCTACAGCATGAGCTGACATGCATGAAACATGTTGTATGATCTATAATAAGGTTGTATAAAGTCTATTAATGATAAAGTCTATAAATAGACATATTGTATGAATCCATAATACAAACATTCATGTTGTATTAGTCTACAAACAAGCAGATATGTTATATGAGTCTATAATAAAGAAATTCATATAATAAAAACATATTATATGAATCCACAACGCAGACAGACCTGCTGTGGAAGTCCAAATACAGACAAGTATGAGCTTGTTATATGAACAGATATGTCATGAGTCCTCAATCCAAGCGCACATGATATGTAAGCCTATAATATAAGTAGACATGTCATTAGAGACTACAGAACAGATATATATGTTGATAAGGCTGAACTGTAAAGAAAAAAGTTGTATAACCCTCTCTCTAATTCCAGCCAACAACTTGTATGAGTCTGGAACATAAAATGGCAAGTTATGAGAGGAAGTACATGTTGTATGAGTTCACAATGCATGATAAATTTTGCACCATTCTACAGTACAAGCAGGCATGTTGTATGAGTCTGCTATAGAAACAGACACGTTGTGAGTCCACAATAGCAACAAACATGTGGTATGAGTCTTTATACAAATAGGCATGTTCTAGAAGTCTTCAATGCACACATAGGACTTATGGCTCCACAATACAAACATGTTGTATGAGTCTGCCATGCAAAAAGACATGTTTTAATAAGAGTCTATAATACTAATGGGTATATTATATAAAATCACAATAATCACAGATATGTTACAGTAGTGCATAATATGACGGGTTGTATGTCTACAATAGAAACAGACACATTGCATGAGCCTGCAGTACAAATAGACATGTTACATGAATCCACAATAAAACAGCCTGTTGTATGAATACAATACAAATAGAAGTTTGTATGAGATCAAAATACAGACATACATGTTGCACGAGTCTTCATAATAATCAAGTATGTTGCATGACTCTATAATACTAATGGATAGGTTGTATGGTCCATAATACAAACAGATAGGTTGTACAATTTGACAACAGAAATCAGTCTTGTAGTATCAGTCTACAATACAACCAAACAAGTTTTTTTGGTGGCTCACTCCTTTAATCCCGGGACTCAAGAAGCAGAGGCAAGTGGATCTCCGAGTTCCAGGCCAGCCAATTCTACACAGTGAGATCCTGATTCAAACAACAACAACATAAACAAACATACATGTTCTATGAATTTGCAATACAGTGTGTATCCGCCTTCAACACAAACACACATGTTGGAGGAGCCGACAATACGGACAGATGGGTTATGTGATCCTGCAATACTAACAGACACGTAGAACCAATTTTCAATAAAATCATTTTATATGAAACCACAATGCACCGTGACAGTTCTACCAGCCTTCAATACAGACCGATTTTATAAAGCCACAGTACAAACACACATGTTGTTTGAGTCCACAGAGGAAGACAGACCTGCTCTGTGAGACCATAATACACTAAGACATTTTGTATGCATAATCAAAACTAGCAAGTTAGCATGAGAGTGCAGCACAAGCAGAAAGGTCGTGTGTGAAACAGGCAAGTTGTATGATAAAAATTGGTACAATGAAACTCGGCATGTAGTTTGAATCTGTACTCAGAAAGACAGTTTGTATGAGACCATAAACTGTACAACTCCACAATCTCAAGAGACGTGTTTTACAGTTCAACTACACAGACAGACCGGATATGAATTCACAAGACAAACAGAAAAGTTGTGAGTCTAAATTACAAGCAGAAACATCGGAGTCTACACTCCAAAGAGATGTGTCATGTGACTCTCTAATAGTAATGAATGTGTTGTGTGAGCTCATAGCAGTCACGGACTGTTACTGTATAACACTGTCACACAGAGATGTGTTGCACAACCCTGTAATACAACAGATACATCATATAAGACCACAGTATAAACACATAGGTCAAGCTAATTAACATATCTATTACCTCACCTTTTCTCCCTGGTGTGGTGTGGTGTGGTGTGGTGTGGTGTGGTGTCGGTGTGGTGTGGTGTGGTGTGGTGTGGTGTGGTGTGGTGTGGTGTGGTGTGGTGTGTGTGCCTGTCTGTCTGTCTCTCTGTCTGCCTGTCAGCTTGTCTGCCTGCCTGCCTACCTGCCTACCTGCCTGTCTGTCTGTGTAGTCTAGAGGTTGATATCCAGTGTCTTGCTCAGCTTCCTTCCATTTTACTTTTTTGAGACAGGGCCTCTCACAGCACCCAGAACTTGCAGATTCACAAGTTCTGGGATCCTCCTGTCTGTTTTTTCAAATCTGGGATTGCAGTCCCACTGTGCACAGTTTTTTACATGAATGATGGAGATCTAGGTCGAGGTCCCCATATTAGCTTGACAAGCAGTTCACAAGTGAGCCTTATCTCATTTATTTTTGGCAGTGTGCACACTGAAGTACCCTTTAGCAGAAGTCAGGTGTGTAGAATATTGCAAGTAACTGCAGCCCACCCCTGCAAAAGGTCTCCAAAAGCTGCTCCTCTTGTCTAACTGAAAATTTGTTTCTCTACCCCATACTCTCCATCTCTGGTAACCACCATTTTACACTCAGTATCTGTGAATTCAACTTCACATTCCACTCATGAGTGCGTGAGAAGGTCACATGGCCACTTGCCTGCCCACATGTGGTGTCTCCCATGAAGTAAGTACTACACCTCCGTTCATCCATATTGATGTTCGAGACAGGAAACCACCCTTCGGGTGTGGATAGTACTCCCTCGTGTCTCTATAACCACATTTTCTTTATCTTTATCTGCTTTTATTTACCGTTAAAAGTTAGGTTGGACGCTCCTGCTTGGACTTTATGACCAGTACTGTGACACACATAGAAATGTGCACACGTCATTAATATACTGAGTCCATTTCCTTTGGCCATGTGACTGCTGGACCATACACTTGGTCTGTTTCATGTTTTAAAATATTTTAAATTTCACACACATGGGTGTTTTACCTGCATGTGTGTCTGTGCGCCGTATGTACACCTGGTGCCCATGGAGGTCAGAAGAGGGTGTCAGATGCCTGAGATTAGACTTAAAAAACGGTCGTGAGCTGCCATGTGGGTGCTGGGAACCAAACCTGCATGCCCTGGAAGAGCAGCCAGAACTCTTAACTCCTGAGCCATCCCTGCAGACTGGTTGGTTGGCTCGTTTGTCTTTAATCAGCTCCATGCTGTTTTCCAGAATGACCATGCTGCCTGACACCCAGAGCACCAACCTCTCTGTTCCTCGAAGGCTTTCCCTTCCCTGCCACCTTTCATCCTTCCGATGTCCAATGACAGACAGCCAACAGGGTTTTGATTGACATTTAGTGACTAATGGATGAGGCTGAGCATTTTTCGCGTATCTACCCACCACTTCCGGTTGTCTATCTAGGAGGCAGCTGCTAAGGTCTGTTGTTCCCTTTAAGACTGGATGGAGTCTTTCTGGTCCGGGCTGAGTTATCAGAGCTGCTTGTAGTTTCCTCAGCTAAGAGGGCTGTATCCACTCCCCATCTGCAGCGCTCTTCATTCTGCTGATTCCTCCTCTGCTGTGCGGAGCCTGCGCTTTGCTGGGCTCCTGGGTCTGTTTGGGTCGCAGGGTTTAGGTTAACTTGTAAAACCTCACTCTTGGGACCAAAGGCATGGAGTCGCCTCCTCCGTTTTCATCTATGAATTCTATAGTTCTTTGCATTTTATCTACACTGACGGGATCTTTGGGGTGCGGCCTCAAGTGAGGATTGTCTTTGCTTTCCGTGTTGAGATCCGTTCTCTACCTCTCACTTACTGAGGATAAAGATCTAATTTATTCTTTGTGCAGAAACACTATTCAGTAAGCAAGATATCTTCTCCACACCTTTCCACCTGGGGTGGTCTGTCATCTTTCTTTAAAATTGACTAATCACCATGAAAGACTTGCTTTCCGGGTTCTGTGGGATCCACGGGGCCACGTGTCAATCCTTACAGCGGTGCTCTAATGCTCACATGTCTGGTCTTACAAGAGCCTCCTGCGGCTCACGTGCCCAATCTTACAGCCAATGCCTTTGCTATTCTTTCTATTACTAAAGCTTGGCCACAGACTGATGCTGGAGTCAGCTCACATGTCAACTCCAACTCTGGTATTTCTCTTGCTTTGTGAGTCTGGTGTGGTCCTGCATGAATTTTAGGATCCTCTCTCTCTGTCTCTGTCTCTGTCTCTGTCTCTGTCTCTGTCTCTCTCTCTCTCTCAAAGTTCATGGGATTTTGATAGGGCTTGTACATGATCTCTGCATCACTTTGGGTGGGATGGATATCTTAGAAACATATTTTTTTCCAAAGTGTGACCATGTTTCCAACTGTGCCCTTAGCCCTTAAATTTCGTTCAGCAATGTTCTCTGGCTGTGGATATATAGATCTTTCACTCTGATTACATAGATTCTTGAGGACTTTTGTTGTTACTGCTGCAGTAAATATAATCGTCTCTCCTCTTTTCACCTAATTTAACTAAAGGTTTTTATTACATTTGCTTATTTATTTGTGTGGCCAGGGCAGAGGACACAAGCCAGCCATGGTGTGTGCATGAAAGTTCGAGGACAGCTTGTAGAATCAAATATTTTAGGTCTTTCTTCTCTCCCATTAGACCCATCTACTGCTGACAACTCTGTAAGCATACGGTGGCTGCACCTGTACAACTAGGTGCCCCGTGCTCCCACTTCCATGGTCTCAACAGAGTTTGTAATTTATTCCTGCCTATCGATTGCCCGCCAGTTTGCTGTCTGAGTCCCACATTCATGAACTTTCTCAAATGTCTCCTTTTATTGATTTCTGCTTTCATATCTTTCAGCTGGAAAACATCTTTGCTGTGATTCCCAATCTTCCTAAACTTCAGACAGTCTCGTGGTCTGAAGTGTTCTATCTGGAGAAGGTTCTGGGTGTGCTGCAGCAGTGGGGAGAGCTTTCTGTGTGGTAACAGAAAGGTAACAACACTCTTTCAACATCAGTACCAAGTGAGCTCGCAATAGATCAAGACTAATATTCGTGTGATGCTAAATGGGCCAGAACTAATAATGGTAATAAGGATGTTAGTGGAAACCAATAGTTCACATTTGAAGGAGGAAAGAGAATTGATATATTGTTATTATTTTAAGTTTTAAATTACATTTAGTGTGTGTATGTGTGTGTGTGTGTGTGTGTGTGTGTGTGTGTGTGTAAGCACACACTCACAGACATATGGAAGTCAGAAGACAGTTTTCTGGAGTCCGTTCTCTCTTCCCACCTGGGGTTTGAACTCAGATCATCAGGATTGATAGCGAGCATATACGAACCATCCCAGGGCCACAACCCCAGACAAAGGATTTCAGGCAACTTAGCAATGCCAGGACGGGGAGAAAACCTTCAGCAGGGATGAGAAGGTGCCTATAATTAGCTACGCAACACCAAGTGGCCAGCCCTGAAATCATACACACCCAAGCAACCCTAAATGAACCCCAGCAGGAGATATATATATATATATATATACACAAAAAGAGATCATGAATTGAAGAGGGAGTGGGGGCAGTTATAGGCAGGATCAGAGGAAGGACAGGGAAGGAGAAATGATATTTTAATTTAAAAAATTAAATGTACATAAAAAGAAAAAGAAGGGACTAAGAGAACTGGGTGAGGTTCTTTCCTACACGTGATGAATTCATAAACACAGACCTGAGCACCAACATGTGTCTGCAAATGTGGAGTGGACAGCACCTGTGCCTTTCCAGAGGCCACACAGTTCCACTGAGCCACCTACTCACTTGAGGTGCAGCTCTGAGCTTCTAAGAAATACAGAAGAAAAAATATGTTAAAGCTACATAGAAGGAATTAAATCAGAACAATCCACACAAAGAGCAATGAAGAAGGAAGACGGGTCTCTGTGAAATCAAAGAGACCAAAGAGTCACACTAGGAAATGTTACTTTTGAATTTTTACTTTAAAAGCTCCAAAACACTAGTGAAACAATTCAAGAATTGGCCACTGGACACTGAGTGATATAAAAGGAATCTCTCTTTTTTTAAAAAAAATTTCACATTTTAATTTTCTTATTTTATGTGCATGGGTGGTTTGTCTGCATGTATGTCCATGCACCATGTGCGTGCATGCAGTGTCTTCAGAGATCAAAAAAGGGGAAATCCAGGGGATGTGAATCCCCTGGTATTGGAGTTGTAGGTGGTTATGAGCCACCATGTGGGTGTACGGAATGGAATCCTCTGGGAATGGGTCCTCTGGAAGAGCAGTCAATGCTCTTAACCACCAAGCCATCTCTCCAGCCTTGTGAAAAGATGTTACTAATACTTTCAGGTGTGACCAGGGGACAGTGGCAAAATCTTTCAGGAGAAAGTCCAGTGTCTTGGTAGTAGGGGATGCTGTGGTTCTCAGGCCCACTGGGATTGTCACATAGAGGAGAAATCTTCCAGAGTACAAGCAAGAAAGGGAGCAACTCATTAGCTCTCCATGAGTCTATTAGTCTCTCTCTCTCTCTCTCTCTCTCTCTCTCTCTCTCTCTCTCTCTCTCTGCGTGTGTGTGTGTGTGTGTGTGTGTGTGCATTTGTGTGACTGTGTGTATGTGACTTTGTGTGTGTGACTATGCACATATATTGGTATGGGAGTCCATCCCATATGGAAGCTAGAGGCAGGCATCATGTGTGCCCCCTCTATCTCTCTCCTCCTTAGTCCCTTGCGACATGGCCTCTTCCTGAACCTGGAGCTGGGCTGAAATCTAACAAGCCCAGCAAGCCTCCCGACCCTGCCTCCCACAGCAGTGTGGTTTCAGGCTCGTGTAGCCATGTGCAGCTTTTACATGGGTGCTGGGGTCTAAACCAGGGGTTTCTCTGAATTCTTACTCACTGAGCCACTACCCAGCCCATCAAATACGGTGCCTTAAGTTCCAACGTAAATGGTCAAATGAGTAAGTTCTCAGAGTACAACTTGTCACATTTAATGCCAGCTTTATGGTGTTCCCTGACCACCTTTGTCACCTCAGCTGGGAGCGCACCTTAAGGTTCTACTACATCAACACCTCATGTGTGTTTTCAACGTACTGGGCTCAAAAGTTGTCTCAGTCTGGTGTAGCACCTTTAGTCACAGATGGGGTGGCTTCTGAGCAGAAGAGATTAGTTCTTCACAGTTCCAAAGTTCCAAGGTGCTGGGGTCTGCTTGGGCTCACAGACAGCACTTTTCTGATGTGTCCTCAGATGATGGAAACAGGAGGCAGCTCTCTGGGACCCTGTCAGCAAGGCCATGAATGCCCTGGATGAATACTCCACCACCGCCCAGGCCCCCCATCACATTTTTGATGAGGATTTCCACAGAGAAGCTCTCACTAGGGGAAGAGGCATAAATAAACATTCACAGTTCAGGAGAGTTCATTCCCTTGAATTTTCAGAAATATATTCAAAGTTCATAGTCTCAAGTAACTGGGGAATCCAGAAGCTCATTTTATGCACACCTGAAACTGGCCACTAAGGTCCTCTGGCTTCTACAAAGGAAGCCACTCTCTGCCTCTCAGTGGCCTCCCTCCCTCAGAGACTCCTACCTCATGCCAGGGAAGATGGTGCCAGAACCCCACCATTTCCATTTGAGCATGCCTGTATGCCTGCACAGAGGCCATTAGCTGTTCGAGATTTTATTATGTTAGGAATTATCATAGTCTGTTTAACTAACATGCTATTAATGAATATTTTCACACATTCAGATGTTTCAACACTTTCTATAATTATATGATTCTGACTTTAGCTGACAGCACAATTCGTTATTGCCATTGTTCTGGCCCATTTAGCATCACACGAATATTAGTCTTGATTTATTGCAAGCTCACTTGGTACTGATGTTGAAAGAGTGTTGTTACCTTTCTGTTACCACACAGAAAGCTCTCCCCACTGCTGCAGCACACCCAGAACCTTCTCCAGATAGAACACTTCAGACCACGAGACTGTCTGAAGTTTAGGAAGATTGGGAATCACAGCAAAGATGTTTTCCAGCTGAAAGATATGAAAGCAGAAATCAATAAAAGGAGACATTTGAGAAAGTTCATGAATGTGGGACTTAGACAGCAAACTGGCGGGCAATCGATAGGCAGGAATAAATTACAAACTCTGTTGAGACCATGGAAGTGGGAGCACAGGGCACCTAGTTGTACAGGTGCAGCCGCTGTAAGCTTACAGAGTTTTCATCATGGGTCTGATGGGAGAGAAGAAAGACCTGGAATACGTGACCCACCACAGCACCAGAAGGGAATGGCAGACAATAAAGGAAACTCAAATGAGAGCTGAAGAAAGAACAGGACAGAAAGATAGGAAACCTGTTTAGAAATGTGATAAATATACAACTCAGCTAGGTGTGATGGAACACACCGGTAACTCCAGGACTGGGGAAGTGGGGGCAGAGAGGCTGGGTGGGTGGACTCAAGGCATTCTTGTCTTCATGGCTACATGGTGAATTTCAGACCAGCCTGGGCTACATAAGGTCCAGGCCAAAAAAAAAAAAAAAAAAAAAAAAAGCCATCAACCAACCAACCATCTAAGCAAATGAACCTACTGGAAATACTGAAAGTTGGAGTTTTGTAAAGACAAGTAACAAAAAGGACCAAAAAAAAAAAAAAACACACACACACACACACAAAAAACAAACCCAAAACCAACAAAATTGTGGGCCACATTGGCCATGAAGGCAAAGGCAACACCGGATATATAAATGGCAAGGCGGTCTGGGCTACTGATCCCGGGGCCCTGGTAGCAGAGTGACTGGGCTGCCTGTGGCTTCCTCTATGTGCAGGCAGGAACTTTTCTCCCAGTGCCCCAGGGCAAACATTTTGGTGTCTCTGGGATGAAGAGTGTCATAGGCCATGCATGGTTTAGTGTGTCACAAGAAGCCAACTCAACAACACAACAACCACACCACCCAGTAACCCCTAATTCTACATCTTCTCTTATACCCCAACAGATCTGAGGTCTGCTCTTCTGTGAAGTGGTGTCAGGGTTTCCTGACATAGCTTTAGTCTCTCTCTCTCTCTCTCTCCCTCTCTCTCTCTCTCTCTCTCTCTCTCTCTCTCTCCTCCCCTCCCTTCCTCTTTCCTTCCCTCCTTTGTTTCTTTCCCTGTTTCTTTGTCTCTTTCTTTGTTTCTTTTTAGATTGAGATTATATCTTTACTTATTTTGTAAGTTTATATATGGAGGAGGGTCCCTGTGCTGTGTGTAAAGGTCAGAGGGCAAGTTGGAAAGGACTGTTCTCCACATCTGCTGTTTGAGCTCTGGGGATTGAACTCAAGTTACCAGGCTCGGAAGGAAGCAAGTGCCACTACCTTCTGAGCCACCTCACCAACCCACTTTTACTTCTCTTCATCGCTCGGAAGGAAGCAAGTGCCACTACCTTCTGAGCCACCCCACCAACCCACTTTTACTTCTCTTCATCGCTCGGAAGGAAGCAAGTGCCACTACCTTCTGAGCCACCCCACCAACCCACTTTTACTTCTCTTCATCGCTCGGAAGGAAGCAAGTGCCACTACCTTCTGAGCCACCCCACCAACCCACTTTTACTTCTCTTCATCGCTCGGAAGGAAGCAAGTGCCACTACCTTCTGAGCCACCCCACCAACCCACTTTTACTTCTCTTCATCGCTCGGAAGGAAGCAAGTGCCACTACCTTCTGAGCCACCCCACCAACCCACTTTTACTTCTCTTCATCGCTCGGAAGGAAGCAAGTGCCACTACCTTCTGAGCCACCCCACCAACCCACTTTTACTTCTCTTCATCGCTCGGAAGGAAGCAAGTGCCACTACCTTCTGAGCCACCTCACCAACCCACTTTTACTTCTCTTCATCACGGTATGTCAAGGTGTGGACTTGCTTCTAACCAATAATGTCCTAGATGAAACCAAATGACCTCAGCTTCACCAGGCCCCTCTGCTTCCCCAGCTCCCCCACTCCATTGCCTCCTCCTCATCTAATTAACAGCTTGGTGTTTCTTTGGTTATATTAATTTTCATTCTAATTAATTGAATTTTCATTAATTATAACGAAACATAAAACGATACATATTTCTGGCGCGGATGGTGCTTGCGAGCTCCGTTTCCTTCCTTCAGGGTTTAAATCAAGTTGTGAATCTTTGCCCTCAGACACTGATCATGTCTCTCTGAGAAAACCTCTGAGACCCTTTCTTGAGTCCTGTCTGTCACACTGTCCTTGCTGTCAACTGTGATGTGTCACCAATTGTAACTCTCCACAGCACTCCCTCTGTTTCTGGCTTGGCATCTTGGAGGACTCCTGCCCTACTCCTCGTGGCAGAGGGACTCGGTGGCAGTGGTGAGTGAGTCAGTAAAGTGCCCTTGGGCCAGAGCAGCAGGCCCAGCTATTTGCAGAGTATGATGCTTGATATAGATATCAACTGCACAGGATCTAGAGTCACCAAGGAGACAAGCCCCCAGGCACACCTCTGAGGGACGGTTTAAACTAGGCTAGCCCCTGGATATGTGTGTAGAGACTATCTCGGTGAGCTTAATTGAGGTGGAAAGGAAGGCGTGCTCTAATGAAGGGTAACGGCATCTTCAGCCTAAGCCGTGGGCTGACAGAAAAGAAAGCGAGCTGACAGCCACCTTCTCCCCATCTGCTTCCATCTGGCCAGCTGCCTCACTCTCCTGATGCCGTGCCTTCCCTGCCATGATGGACTGGACTGTTGAACTGTGAGCTAACATGAACCCTTTCCTCTCACACTGATCAGTTTTAGTGACAGACACGTTGATAGTTTCAGTACTCTCCCCTTGAGTCTGTGGTGAACCTTTGCTGCAGAGCTCAGGAGCAGGCCGTCCATGTTGGGTCATCTTCCTCCATGAAGGGAGGTGCACAGAACAGCATGAAGTCTTTCTCCATACTCAGAGACACAAGGCTCTTGAATTTGGATTCTTTCTTTGTCTTTGGGCAAACTGGATCTGCTGAGGTTTAACCACCAGTCCAAGCAAAACCCCGGAGCTCTCCAACACAGCTCCCATCAGCTAGTCCTGTTTAATAAAAACACAAGCCTTAGGGCAAGAGATGATCACCACTACAACTTCAATCTATTGCTGAATCTATTATAAGACCATTTGACCCTCTATAGGAGGATAATGGGGATGTTTACAGACTCCCGTATGGGTGATTTCTCAATGGTTTCTTCAAGAAGCTACACTTTCAGGAATGAAGACATAATACTTTGTTCTCTTGTACTGTCCCTTTGAATTTAACTTCCATTGCCCACTGGTTTTTAGATTCATGGTGACTGGTAAGGGAAAGGCCTCCTTGGGGGGATTTTAGCCATCTTTGAATTTGATCTGTCCATAAAGATGGGAGCCATCCTGACTGTTCTCCTAGAGACATACAGACACATTCTAGTCCTCATAACAGCGCATACCACCAGCCGGATCCACCCTTCACCGTCTACTTCTTGGACTTGTGGCTTTACTGTTGGCATCTTAGTGGCCAGCCCACTGCTGTGCTATTGCAAAATAGTGGCCCTGGGTCTGTGAGGGAGGAAAATTAGGACAGAATTAGCCAAACTCAGCTCTGTGGAGCACCCTTCAGGCTCTGGGAGCCCAGGTCATTTCCATGAGCAGAGTCCTCAAAGCTCTTCCTGGCAGCTCTCCCCTCTGGCCCTTTTGAGTCCGAGGCTGGGGGTTACAACTTCAAAGTCAGTTTAGGCTATGAAGTGAGTATAAGGCCAGCCCAGCAACTTAGAGCCATTCTGTTCCCAAATAAACACAGATAGTGTAAAATAAAGACTGAGGAAGAGCCATGACAGCACTTGTGTAGAATGCTTGAGGCCTCAAGATGGATCCTCACAACGGAGGAGGGTGGGAGGGCAGAGAAGCTGTCAAGAAAGTGTTCTCCTGGATCCTGACCAAGGAGCCTGGTTGCTTACTGGGAAGAAAAAACAAAACCAAGGGAGAGATGCAAATGCTTTCAGGTTTACCAGATGTACCACCGTGTGGAGTTTGTTTGTTTTATTTCTAGAGAGAAGAAAGTTTATTTTGACTTTAGTTTGTGATTTGCTTTTGTTGTTGTTTGTTTGGTTGGTTTTTTGTTTTGTTTTGTTTTTGTTTTTTCCTAACAGCGTTTCATAGAGCCTAGGGTGGCCTCAAACTCACGTCTTAGCCAAGGGAGACCTGGAACTTTGATCCTCCCGTCTCTCGCTGTTGTTTCCAGGGGTGTACGTCACAGCCAGTTTGCACAGTGTTGGGTGTGGTGGTTGAGTGGCAAACACCCTAATCACCAGCCACATCTCCAGCTACAGTATGGCTCTTGAGGCTATTTCAGTGTTCTCTTTTTGGGGGGAGGGGAGCGATGGGTTTCGAGACAGGGTTTCTCTGTAGCCCTGGCTGTCCTGGAACTCACTTTGTAGACCAGGCTGGCCTCGAACTCAGAAATCCGCCTGCCTCTGCCTCCCGAGTGCTGGGATTAAAGGTGTGCGCCACCACGCCCAGCTTATTTCGGTGCTCATTAAGCACCAATACATCGACAAGGTTGAGGAATGCCTTCAGAGTGCTGCCCTGCCCCGCCGACTCTGCTCAGTACGGTTTGCAAGGATCCCATTTGCTAACGGTCCCTAACCTCTAACTCAAGCGCAGAGGAGCAGAGTTGGTGAGAGAGAACACTAGCGTGTTCTGACCCTTTGTTGTTTGGGGATCCTCACTCTGCGTGTGCTATTCCTCCACCAACTCCCTCTTCCCTGAAACCTACATTAGCAGATTCTCTCTCCCCCCATCTGGTGCCACGTCCCTCGTTTCCTTGGAGGAAGAACACTGGTGCCTTCTGCCTGACTCAGGCCTTGCTTCTGGGGGCTGCCGCAGTTCTTTTCAAACTTGAACTTGACCGTAAAGCAGCATTGAAGATGGCCAAGCATGAAACTCAAGAAGAATGAAGACTGAAGTGTGGACACTATGCCCCTCCTTAGAATTGGGAACAAAACACCCATGGAAGGAGTTACAGAGACAAAGTTTGGAGCTGAGACGAAAGGATGGACCATCTAGAGACTGCCATATCCAGGGATCCACCCCATAATCAGCTTCCAAACGCTGACACCATTGCATACACTAGCAAGATTTTGTTGAAAGGACCCAGATGTAGCTGTCTCTTGTGAGACTATGCCGGGGCCTAGCAAACACAGAAGTGGATGCTCACAGTCAGCTATTGGATGGATCACAGGGCTCCCAATGGAGGAGCTAGAGAAAGTACCCAAGGAGCTAAAGGGATCTGCAACCCTATAGGTGGAACAACATTATGAACTAACCAGTACCCCGGAGCTCTTGACTCTAGCTGCATATGTATCAAAAGATGGCCTAGTCGGCCATCACTGGAAAGAGAGGCCCATTGGACACGCAAACTGTATATGCCCCAGTAAAGGGGAATGCCAGGGCCAAAAAGTGGGAGTGGGTGGGTAGGGAAGTGGGGGGAGGGTATGGGGGACTTTTGGGATAGCATTGGAAATATAATTGTGGAAAATATGTAATAAAAAATATTTTAAAAAAAAGAAGATGGCCAAGGAAGTCTGTCTGCAAGAGCCACGGGAATGAAATGAGTTAACATCAGTGTCAAGAAAAAGAGATCAGCAGCCCTTCTGTTTCCTGGGGGCCTCAACTCATTGCACAACACTACCCCCACTGTGTGTGTCTCTTTCTCTGTGTGTGTCTCTCTGTCTGTCTTTCTCTCTCTCTCTCTCTCTCTCTCTCTCTCTCTCTCTCTGTGTTCATAGAAACTGCATAATCCAGGTGTTCATTCCACAACACTACTCCCACTGTGTGCGTATATACTGTCTCTCTGTCTATCTCTCTGTCTGCCTCTTTTGCTCTGTGTGTGTGTGTGAGAGAGTGAGAGAGAGAGAGAGAGAGACAGAGACAGAGACAGACAGAGACAGAGAGAGTTTTCATAGGCACTTCATACACCCAGGTGTTCATGAAAGCCAGAGGACACTAGTTCCTCTAGAACTGTAGTTATGAGGTTGTGAGCCACATGCTGTGGATGTTAGGAGCTGAATTCAAGTCCTCTGCAAGGAAAGTAAGTGCTCTTAGCCACTGAGTCACCTTTCCAGCCCTTTTATTAATTTGTGTGTGTGTGTGTGTGTGTGTGTGTGTGTGTGTACACGTGCACATGCATGTATGCACACAGCAATGTAGTGCCCGAGGAAGCCAGAAAAGGGCATCAGATTCTTTGGAGCTAGAATTAAAGATCGTATGCTGACTGATACTGATCCTGGGAACTGAACTCTGGTCCTCTGCAATAGAGGAAAGACTCTAAGTGTCTGAGCCATCTTCCTCTAGACCCTTTATTAAATTTTATAGCATGTTAATACTTACATTTATTTTTAATTACTTTTATTTATTTACATTCCAGACATTGCTCCCTCCCAGTCCCTCCCCACCACAGTGCCTCATCCCAGTCACCCTCCCCTTTGCCTCTGAAGGGTGCTCCCTTTCTCTCCCCACCCAAATCCTCCTTCCCTGGGGCCTCAAGTCTCTACAGGATTGGGCATATCCTTTCCCACCGAGACCAGACAAGGCAATCCTCTGCTACAGAAGTACCTGGGCCTTGGACCACCCTGTGTACTCTCTTTGGTTGGTGGCTCAGTCTCTGAGAGCATCCAGGGTCCTGGTTTGTTGAGACTGCTGGTCTTCCTATGGGGTCACCCTCCCCTTCAGCTCCTTCGATCCTTCCCCTAATTCCTCCATATGGGTCCCTGACTTCAGTCCAATGATTGGGTGTATCTACATCCATCTCAGTCAGCTGCTGGTAGGGTCTCTCAGAGGACAGCCATGCTAGGCTCCTGTCTCTAAGCATATTATAGCATCAGTAATAGTGTCAAGCCTTGGTGCCCAACCCCCATGGGATAGATCTTAAGTTGGGTGGGTCAGTGAACAGCCTTTCCTTCAGTCTCTTCTCCATTTTTGTCCTTTCAGTTCTTTTAGACAGGAACAATTCTGGGTCAGAAATTTTGACAGTGGGTTGGTAAACCCGTCCCTCTACTTGGGGCTCTGTCTATCTACTGGAGACGGTCTCTTCAAGTTTCTTCTTCCCACTGTTGGACATTTCAGCTAAGGTCACACCCATTGAGTCTTGGGAGTCTCTCATAGCCCAGTCTGGGTCTTTCTTTATTAATTTCTAGTTATGTGAGTGTGAGTGTGTGCAAACATGAGTGCAGTGCCTGAGGAGGCAGGAAGAAGGCCTCAGTTCTCCCGGGGCTGGGGTTACAGGCAGTGGTGAGCTGCTGAATGTGTGTGTTGGGAACTGAACTCTGGTCCAAAAGCAGCAGTGCTTGTAACCACTGAGCCATCTCTCCAGCTCTGACCCTCTTATTTTAACAGCTATTCTCTAGGGAGTACTTGGGAAAGAGAAGTTATAATTTAATTAAATAATCTGCAAAAAAAAGGCTAAAATATTTCTTTTGGGTTCTCAAGCTTTTCCTTGCTTTGTTTTATCTGCCCAATATTAATCATATTCTCTCTATAATAATATTAATAGCCTGGAGCATGAGGCAAATCTTCCTTATTCCCTGTTCCTGACACTAGTGGAAACACCTTTTGAGATTCTACATTAACTAATATGCTGACTTCAGGATATTGCATTTACTTATGTATACGTATATTGTATTTAGGGATTTTACATGTGTTGTATATGGCAATCATATATAATTAAAATATTAATTTTATTTTATTTATAAAGTATAAACTAGCGTTAAAATTTGGCAACTATTGCTGCATTTAACAATACTGAGCCAAACTTGAATTCCTATAATACTTGGATACAATGTGTTTTATTCTTTAATACCATTTTTGACTCTGTTTGCTAATGCTTTTATATATTTACATTGATACTCATAATTGAGAAAGGGGATAGCATGCTTCAGAGACAAGGTTATATTTACTACAAAAAGCTAAACTTGACATTTTCCTCTTACCAGACTTTGGTATAATTTAAGAATAATTCAGATCATATAATTTTTTTTTTTAGGTTTAGCACAATTCTCCTGTAAAACTGTAAGGGCCAGATGCCTTTAAAAACCAAAATAAAACCAGATAACGTTTCTTTTTTCTTTTTGTTTTTCTTTTTCTTTTTGTTTTAAACCAAATCTCATGGCCTGATCTGGAACCTCTATATATTCTGATAGCCCAGGGTAACCTGGAATTCAAAATCCTCCTGTCTCAGTTTCCTAAGTGCTGGGATTACAAGTGTGGTACCATATCCCTGCTTAAATAAAAACTTTGAAATATAATACACATAGCATACAATACACAGAGCTCAGTAAGCTTTCTTAGCAGAATATCTTCACTATTCACATTTGTAGGAATAAGCAGAAGCTAGATGTACTCGGAGCACTCCTCACACTAGCCAGGAGCCTGTCCGTCATAGCATGCTCTAATCAGGGCTTTGTCCCACGTGGGAACTGTTCTTCTTAGATTTTTGTGTCTGTGGAGGTCAATTTTATTAGGTACTTTTTTTTTCCTGAACAATTATTTCTTCTTAGCATCTAAATTATGTGTACTGAATTATGCAAATTAGCCTCTGTAGACTGAAAAGTGGTGGGTTCCGTGCTCACCTGCAGACACTACTAGAATTCAAATTAAGGTACACACAGCTGAGCATGACAAACATATGATCATGGTGTCCAGCCAGCTGGCTCTTCAACCACCTCCATCTATATGTTCCACAGAGAAGGGACGAACGGAATGGCATCTAAGAAAGACAGAAAAGACCTTTAACTGGCCTGTCTATTCACTTCCACGTCCGTCTGCTCTCAGCCATGAGAGCCTATCAGATGTGGAGGCCTGGGCCCTGCTCTGGTGGGCTGCTGAGAAACTTCGGGAGCCCCCTGCCCTTGGAATTCATGCTCAGCAAGACAAAGACCAGTTGTCTATGTCCCTCTGAGGCAGTGTTCTCTTGTTTACAGTTGAAAACTTTCCTAATCAATAAAGGCCATAGCCAGGCCCAGGAAATTCTAGCTGCTCACAGAATCTGGACATTTCAATGGAGGAAAATTATCTGGAGACACAGAGGGTCTGCTCTAAAGCAGAAATGGGGTAACAGCGACTTACTTCACAACAGTCCATCTTGCAAGGACTCTTTATAATAAAAGCACAGTTCATATATATATATATATAATTACTCATAGCAGATATAATGTATGTGTTTTGAGTTTTAAGCTCATGCTTATATGATAAGATTTGGCCTGCCATCAGAGCCACAATTGACACTCTCCCAAGAGTTTAAAAGAAAATGAGATGCTCTTTCAAGACCTTGGGCAGTCCTGGTCCATGGCAAAGATCAAGTACTTGAAGAATATCTATTGAATGCACTAGTAATTAATAACAACAATACTTATTATTAATGGTGATCTAGGTGCCAGGGCTGGCACTTTCATATCCTAGTGGCTAGCTCTTTCCCGTCCTTCACACTCCTGTCTTTAAAACCGTCACCTGTGGGCCAGCAAGATGCTCAGAGGTTTAAGACACTGGCTGCTCTTGCATTTTAATGCACAACCCACCATCAGTTCCCAGCACCCACATAACTGTCTATAACTCCAGTTCTAAAGGACCCAGTGCACATGCATATGTGTAGCCAAACACTCCTACAAGTAAAATAAAACAAATACATATTTTTTTAAATTGCCCCCTCCATCCAAAGGCCTCCTTCTGCTCTCCTGTCTAACAGAGACAATCCCCCCAGTTTCTCTCCTCATTTTTCATTATCTCCATTGCTTAACCCCTCAGAGGCTCTGCCTGAAGTTGTAAATGTTTTGATTGTTTATTTGGCAAATAAGAGACTGTCTCTCTCCCCTGCTAGGACAGAAACCCCATAAAAGCAAACTAGCTTGCTGGCATAGATGATGCGCCATAACGGGAGTAAAATGGTCAAAGCCATTCTGACAGCCTTCTGAGGGAGCCTGATGCTAAACAGGCTCTGTGGGTGCCATCCTTCCTTTTCAGATAAAGGTGGCCGACACAGGAGTAGGACAGAGAGCTCACTGGGTTCTAGCCCCTCCGTCACAGAGGCCTCTCTCCATCTACTTTTACATTTTGGTCTCCAAAAGGTCTTTGAACCATCGTGTAAAATTCGTGACCCCTGAGTACAGTGTGGCACAAGTCGTTACCTTTAGAAAATACGTTGTTTTACATTCAAATGAAGACTTAAAATTGAGCCTGAATATTTATTTTTAACAAAACAAAACAAAGCAAACAAGCAAAAAAAACCCCGGTGGCAACTTAATGACTCCCTGAACCCTTTTTGAATTCTTAAAATTCTAGAATTTTAAACAGCTACATGACGTACATAAAAATACATGTATGAGGTAGTCAATGTACATTAGGAAAATGACTATCAATTTTCCATTAGAGTGACAAAATGAAAATTAGTAAATCTAGTACCAGGACAAAAGAGAAATGGAATTTAAAATGTTTTAAGCAGAATCCTACAGTTGGGGGAAAAGGCTTGAATACAACCGAGTAGGCGGTAGGGTCCCGGAGACAAACCCAGGGGCCCGTAGAGAGAGGAAAGAGCATTTGCAAGGCCAGTCTCTGAGCGAAGAGCATCCAACCTCCCACCAGATCGTGGAATCCCATGGCACCCTACAGGATTTCCCCTTGGAGTCACATGTTCTGGACTCCTGACTACTGGCATTGTGGCAGAACACTAGGAGATGATTTCCTGTCTTCCAGCATCTTCATAGGCAACAGGGTAGGGCAGTGGTCAAGCAGCAGAATTTTAACCCATCGGTAGAAACCTGTCTTCACTAGGGTTTCTCTAAGCCTTCATTACTCTTGGATAAAATGGCAGCTGTAGGCAAACAATCACCTACTGATCGGTATTGACATTCACTTGACATAACTGCCCTGTGGCATGGGAAAGTGTGTTTCCACACTGAAGCCTATTTGGTGCATGCAAAGCCATCCTATGCGTATTGTCCAGGGGAGGCTCTAGAATTTCTAGGAAGGAGAGGACTACCGGAAGCCACCTTGGGACAGAATCTGAGGGGTCAACCTTAGCTTTCCTGGTAGCTGTTTATATAGTTTTATATTTTCAGGTGAATGCAAGAGAATGAGTTTTGTTTCTGAATTTATTTGGGGGTCTGTGAGGTATTGTGCTATGTGTGGGCTGCTCTGGCTATTTGCATCTAAGCCTTGTGCTCAATGTTTATAATGTTAATTGGGAGTCTTTGGAGAATTTCAGGAATTTGGGGCTGGCAATTATTTGCATAGCAAATCTCCATCTTAGATTGTATATTTATTGGATAGTTTTTAGTGATTGTGGGAATTTGTGGGCCTGTCTCATTTATTTGTATGGCAAGTCATTGGATTGAATATTATGTTAATAGGGCATGTCAGTGGAGGATCATAAATTTTATGGGCATATTTGGCAATCTGCATAGTAAATCATTAGGTTGGATGTTTACTGTGCTAATTAATGGAGGTCTTTGTAAGACTATGGGATTTAAGGGTCTTCTGGGTATTTGTATAGAAAGCCTCCATCTTAGATTATGTATTTATTGTCTAGTTTGGGGGGATTACAGAAATTTGTAGACTGATCTGGCTATTTCCTTAGCAAGCCATCATCTTGTAGTGTGTGCTTAGCAGACAGTGTGAGGAATTGTGGGATGTTGTGGGTGTGTCTCCTAGCTGTTTGCATCTTAGATTATGTATTTATTGGATAATTTTGATAGATGTGGGAACTGGTAGGCCTATCATCTAGCTATTTGCATAGCAAGTCACTGGATTGGATATTTATTATGTTAACAGAAATCATCAACAGAAGACTTTAAAGGTTTGAGGGGAGTGTCTTCTAGCTTTGCACAGCAAGCCTTCATCTTGGGTTGTATACTTTTTGGATAGTTTTAAGGGATTGTGAGAATTTATGGGGGTGAATTCTAGCTGTTTGCAAATTAAACCTCCATCTTAAAGTGTGCATTTATTAAATACTTTTGAGAGATTGTGGAAATTTGGGAGGGCTGTCTTCTGGCTAGTTGTATAGCAAGCCCCAACTTAGATTATGAACTTATGGAATAGTCTGAAGAGATTATGGGAAATTGTAGGTGTGTCCTCTATCTATTTGCATGCCAGCCCTCCATCATGGGTTGCATGTTTATTGGAAAGCTTTGAGGGATTATGGGAATTTTTGGGTGTGCCTTCTAGTTATTTGCATATTAAGTCTCTATCTTAGATTGTGCATTTATTTGCTAGTTTTGAGGAATCATGAGAATTTGTGGACCTGTCTTTTGGCTACTTGCATAACCAGCCCCATCTTTATTTCTATTGTATGTTTATTTGGGGGGGGGAGCAAAAGAAGGATTATGGGAATTTATTAAGTGTCTTCTTGATAGTTGTATAAAAGCTGCCATCTTGAATTGTGCATTTTATTGGATAGGTTTGAAACACTGTGGGAATTTGTGGGCATGTCTTCTGCCTATGTGCATATCAAGGCTCCATCTTGGAATATATGTTTATATTTGAGGGATTGTGGGAATTTTGAGTTCTGTCTTTTTGGCTATGTGGATAGCATGTCACCGGACTGTTTATTATGTTTATTAGGGATCTTTAGACGAGTATGGGAACTTGAAGAGGTCTTGCTATTTGCATATTGAGCCTCCATCCTAGATTGTGTTTATGGATAGTTTGGAGGGATTGTGGGAGTTTGTCTGTTGCTCTGACGTGTGCATAACAGGCCCTTGGAATGAATGTTTATTTTGATTACTAGAGGGGTTGGAAAATTATAGGAATTCTGGAGTGTCTTCTATTTGCCCAGCAAACCTCCATCTTGGAATATACATTTACTGGATGCTTTTGAGGGATTATGGGAATTTGTGGGCTTGACTGGATACTTGCGAAGCAAGCCTCCACCTTTACTTGAATTATTTAGAGAGAGTTCTGGGTTTATTTTGCACCAAAATCTGCATATTTTAATTACTAGGTTGAGGTAGTGTGATCTAGCTTTGGGAAGACATAGAGAGAGATACAGTGAATGGTAAGAACTCCTTTTGTGGCCCTTCGTGGCAACCATATCTGAGATAAACTATAAAATTTAATCTACCTGGGTTTAATTAATTTGGATAATAGAATAGTTGGCATACTTTGTGGTCTTGGTTACAGAATTAACTTGACTAATGTCTCCTTTGGTCCATTTCAGAGACATGGTATGTTAATGCTGGGCTCAACTCTGGGCTCTTCCCTGTATGATAAGCACAAACTTGGGGTATGAGACTGAAGGGTAAAGATGAGGCAGGTCCAAGTCATAATCCAGTTAGGCTTTTCTCTGGGCTTCCCTATTGTTCCCCTTCTCACACCCAATAATATGTTGGGCCCCCATGTGTCCCATCTCATACCCAATCATATGTTGGGCCTCCTCATAGGTCCCGCTTCTCACACCCAATCATATGTTGGGCCCCATGTGTCCCATCTCATACCCAATCATATGTTGGGCCTCCCCATATGTCCCCCTTCTCATGCCCAATCATATGTTGGGCCCCCATGTGTCCCATCTCATACCCAATCATATGTTGGGCCCCATGTGTCCCATCTCATACCCAATCATATGTTGGGCCTCCCCATATGTCCCCCTTCTCATGCCCAATCATATATTGGGTCCCCATGTGTCCCATCTCATATCCAATCATATGTTGGGCCCCATGTGTCCCATCTCATACCCAATCATATGTTGGGCCTCCCCATATGTCCCCCTTCTCACACCCAATCATATGTTGGGTCCCCATGTGTCCCATCTATACCCAATCATATGTTGGGCCTCCCCATATGTCCCGTTTCTCACACCCAATCATATATTGGGTCCCCATGTGTCCCATCTCATACCCAATCATATGTTGGGCCTCCCCATATGTCCCGTTTCTCACACCCAATCATATGTTGGGCCCCATGTGTCCCATCTCATACCCAATCATATGTTGGGCCTCCCCATATGTCCCCCTTCTCATACCCAATCATATGTTGGGCCCCCATGTGTCCCATCTCATACCCAATCATATGTGGGGCCCCCATCTGTCCCCCTTCTCACACCCAATCATATGTTGGGCCTGCCCATGTGTGCCCCATCTCATGCACAATCATGTGTTGGGCCTTTCCACATGTGCCCCATCTCACATGCAATCATATGTTGGGCCCCCATGGGTCCCCCATCTCACACCCAATCATATGTTGGGCCCCCATGTGTCCCATCTCATACCCAATCATATGTTGGGCCTCCCCATATGTCCCCCTTCTCATACCCAATCATATGTTGGGCCCCCATGTGTCCCATCTCATACCCAATCATATGTTGGGCCTCCCCATATGTCCCCCTTCTCACACCCAATCATATGTTGGGTCCCCATGTGTCCCATCTATACCCAATCATATGTTGGGCCTCCCCATATGTCCCGTTTCTCATACCCAATCATATGTTGGGCCCCATGTGTCCCATCTCATACCCAATCATATGTTGGGCCTCCCCATATGTCCCCCTTCTCACACCCAATCATATGTTGGGCCCCATGTGTCCCATCTCATACCCAATCATATGTTGGGCCTCCCCATATGTCCCCCTTCTCACACCCAATCATATGTTGGGCCCCCATTTGTGCCCCATCTCATACCCAATCATATTCGGGGCCCCCATCTGTCCCCCTTCTCACACCCAATCATATGTTTGGCCTCCCCATATGTCCCCATTCTCACACCCAATCATATGTTGGGCCTGCCCATGTGTGCCCCATCTCATGCACAATCATATGTTGGGCCTTTCCACATGTGCCCCATCTCACATGCAATCATATGTTGGGCCCCCATGTGTCCCATCTCATACCCAATCATATGTTGGGCCTCCCCATATGTCCCCCTTCTCACACCCAATCATATGTTGGGCCCCCATCTTATGCCCAATCATATGTTGGGCCTCCCCACATGTGCCCCATCTCATGCCCAATCATATGTTGGTCCCCCATGTGTCCCCCTTCTCATGCCCAAGCATATGTTGGGCCCCCATGCGTATGCCCCCATCTTATGCCCAATCATGTGTTAGGCCTCCCCACATGTGCCCCATCACATGCCCAATCATATGCCCAAAACTCTTAACTTAAATGTGCTTAATTAATTTTCACTAATTCATCTTGGAGTGGGAATGCTTTCAAATGTTTCCCAAATAACTCCCATCTCCCCCACCCATCACATCCCCAGCCTTCTCTGTAGGCTGCTTGCCTCATTCGGGGAAGTAATTGGTCAAAGGGCAGCTAGCAACTGCCTGGGGGCAGGATAATGGGTGGAAGCTTTGATGCGCCAAAAACTAGGTTCCCCCAGTCTATAGTGCCAACTCCTCAGCCCACTTTTAGCCCTGGGACCTGTTCTCCACCTCCCAGTGGGTGCCGAGACCAATCCCACCCATGGACCCTGGGACCCACTTGCCGCAAATCAAAGAGCAACACCGTATTTTGCTCATTTTTAATTTTTATTGATTTTTTAATGCTGCACAACACAATATTTATTTCATTTTGAATTTCATTTATTTCTTTATTTCTGTTGCTGCTTTTATTTTATTTACTGAAAGTGAGAGGGAACTTTTGTGGCCTTTTTTTTCTTTTTCTTCTGTAGGCCGCCTTAAGCTTACTAAATTTGGAACATCTAAGCAAGCTGAAGGGAAGAGGGGTTTTTCAGAATCACTGGGGGAAAAAGGAAAGGTTGCGGTGTTGATCATGCCCTATGGTGGGTGACCAACTGCTTGTACAATTACGTTTCACTCTTAATTAATTGTGCTTAAGGCTGAATTAAATTTGGGTGTTCCCTTCTTAGAGCAGCTCGTATTGGCGGAGATGCATGCGCTGGATGATGTCACGGCAGTCGTTGAAGACACGGCGGATGTTCTCAGTGTCCACGGCGCAGGTAAAGTGAGGGTAGCAGTAGTGGCGCCCATCTCCACTAGCAGTGCTGATTCTCTGTAGGCAGAGAGAGGGGCTCGGTCAAGCAACCCTCTCCAGGAGCCCCTCACCCCACCACCAGAGGACCAGCCATCAACTCATAGTACAATACAATGGAAGGCCTGGACCGCTCAGTCTCCAAATCCAGCACTGACTGGAGAATACTCGTGAGGAGGAGTAAGGGACTACAAGTCCTACTCACCAGAAACTCATCCCGAATGAAGTACTTGGCCCGGGTCACGCGTGGGTCCTCTCCCGGCTCGGGAGTCGCTACAAAAAAAAAAATTATTAATTATGCTAATTAGCTTAGAAGACCTAGTCTGACACCATTGTAGCTCATCACCCCCAAACTCTTGATCTCTGCCTATGAAAATGAGGGAAATAAATGTCCCTGGCTTCCCCATAGTGGGAGGGGCTAGGGACTCTCAGCCACACCTTGTGCCCAAGAACCACCTGACTAAACCAGCGCCATGACCGTACCATCCTCAGGAGTGGTGTAGCGAGCGAACTCTGGAAAGTAGTCCTCAATCTTCGATTTGCCAGCGAGGACTTTCTCAGCAAGCAGGTCTTGCTTGTTGAGGAAGAGAATCACAGAGATGGTGCGCAGCCATCTGAGGAGAGAGGGGCCAGGTGAGAGCTGGGGCCAGAGCAAGCTGCAGACCTACAGGTTGAGCCAAGTCAGGGAGACCCCACGCACCTGTTGTTCCAGATGCTCTTGAAGAGGTTCAGAGCCTCCTGCAGGCGGTTAGTCTGGTTGTCCTCCCGAATGACCATGTTGTAGCTGCTGCTGGCCACCACGAAGATGATGGCAGTCACATCATTGAAGCACTGGATCCACTTGCGGCGCTCATCGCGCTGGCCGCCCACATCGAACATGCTGGAACCGGAAAATACTGGGTTACCCTGGGCCCACCACTCTCCAGGCCAGATAGTTGGGGCGGGACAACGATTCACTTACTGGAAGTTGACTTTGTCCACCTGGAACTTGGTCTCAAAGATTCCAGAGGTCAGGACACGGCAGCGAAGCAGGTCCTAGAACAAAGAGGGGGGTCAGTAGGTCTCACCCTAATTGCCCGGAGAAGAACCAGCAACGTGGAACCCCAGGCTTGAGGACAGAGGCGCACGCGTACCTGGTCACTTGGCACGTAGTCGGCCTGCTTGATCACATCAATCTTGTCCAGGAAGCTTGAAAGAAAAGGAGACACGGTGGTCAGTGTGTGCCAAGTGTGTACCCCGTAAGGCAAGTGGTGGTGGGATCCGCCCTTGCTTTTGACATGTAAGAGAAGTTTAAAACTTCATCCCTTTCCTAAAGCAATGTACAAGTGCGGGTTTAAGGGTGCACAGGTCTCTGTCCAGGACAAAGCAGAGCCAGCCCTCTCCCTGTCTGCTTTGGAAGACTCTCATTCATTATTGAGAACTGAGCCAAGACAAGCTGTGGGCACAAAGGGGCTGTTCTTGCATTCACCACTTTGAACAGGAAGCAAAGACGAAGTTCCCTTCCTATCTACTGGGTCTGTGAAACAGAAAAAGTTTGAGATAGCAAACTTTTAGTTTAAAAAAAACAAAAACAAAACAAAACAAGAAGAAAGAAAAGTTGCTCGACTATAAACACAGGAAAATTAACTTTTGCCTTTTGCAGGACTGAGATAATGTAATATGAAAAAGTAATATTAATACTAGTTTGGAGGATTTGGGGGCCAAGGGCCAGAGGGCTGGGAACTCTTTTAAAGTAGACCAACCAGAAAGGAGCATAGTCTATTTAAAGAAAGCCCCTGAGTTTTTTTGTTTTGTGTTTTTTTTTTTTTTTCTCCTTCCCCTTCCTTTTTACCAGTTCCGAGTTAGTCTGGCTTAGAGGATACACTAACTGGCCCAATCAATCTTACATTACAGCACAGGCCCACAAATAGCTCCCCAGCCACCCTGGCCTCCAGCATGTTGCCATGGCAACAGAACCACAATTCTATAAATAGATCCTTAGCACCAAATCTTGTGAGAAGACATCTGGAGTGGGGCCAGCCAAACTGCAGCTCAACAAACACAAACCTGGCAGTTTAAGAACCAACCAGGTCCAGGCCCAGTGCCTCCAGCAAAAAGGCAGTTAGACAAATGAGCGGGCCACTGTGCACTCAGGCTGGGGAGAGGCCTCTTACACAACTTGAAAGTTGTTTTCTTTTTCTTGAAGTTGGTGCCACGTGGTACAGTGTTCAGGAGTAGATTGCACTGCTTTCAACAACAAGACATCCTTAAAGTGGTGTGATCCCCAAAGAACCTGGCTAAATCACTGTTAATCAGTTAGGAAACTGACCCCAGCAATTCCCTACCGGGTAGCTGAGCCTCCTCATCTTGTATCTGTACTTAACTCCTGAATTGGATCCAAAATACAAATCACAAACAATTCCAGGATCTCCATTTGTTTTCTGTTTCTATAATTAGTGCTTCCAGCTTTTAGTACAAACTTTTGAGAAAAATCAGGAACTTTGCTGGAGGAGGTGTGGGGGCTGGGGCCTGTGGGGCTGCTTTTCAGTTCCTTGAAAGAATATATAACTGTGTGTATTAAGTCATGACATGCTATATATGTAGCAACAAGTCCCCATGGGAGAGTGAGCCTAGGAAAGGGTCACTGTCCCCCTCCCATCATGAAGCTGAAGTGCCTTATAAGGTACTGAACAATAAAAAGTCTGTGTATTTTATATGAGGAGGCCAGTATGTGTTTGCTACACTGTGTGCGCCCCTAAATGCTTAGAGTTCATATCCGTGAGTTATACCACTTTATTACAAGTAAGTATTTTGCCTTGCTCTAGCAGGTATTAATTGTTTATGTAAAACAGTATCAGTGGTCTATAAAGTGCAATTAAAAGCTTTATAAAACAAATGAACCAGACTGGAACTCTCTGACTACTGGTGGGTTTGTAGCTTCCTGGCTTCTGAGCTTCTGTTTTGCCATGGGGGGACAGCTACTTACTACTGGGCACAGTCAATCAGCTGGTACTCATTGGAGCGCTCGTAGCAGGCACGCACTCCCTCATCCTCCCACAGAGCCTTGGCATGCTCATAGAATTCCTGAAAGAGAACCCAGGAAAAACGTTGGCTGACAGACTGAGCTCAAACCAATCAGGGACCCCACCCCTGGAATTCTAAGGCCATCGCTCGCTATGTGAGTCCAAGTGTGAGCCCCCGGGTTAACCAGCGCTTGGAAAGAGCCTGCAGTTCTGTTAAACTCCCAGAAATCTATATAATGAATTAGCATGCTTTCATCTCTGGGGAGTGCTCACAGTCTTGGGTGGCTGCTTCTGTTAGTCTTGTGAGGGGTGGGAGCAAACCAAATGAGTAAACTCCCCCTAGAATTATGTGTACAGGAGGGATATGTACTACCCTGTGGGAGGGACATGGGCCAAGGTTAGAATATTGTCCAGATATCAGAGTAGCAGATGTCAATGACATCAGATGCATTGTGGGTAGGCTGCCATTTTGTCTCTGTGAATCATGGGAATCAGATGACTATAGAATCCATGCTGTGTTTCCCTGTTGGGAGGGTTGGTTTTTGTTGTTGCTGTTGCTGTTGTTCTTATTGTTTTAATCAACAGCTATTTTTTTTTTAATGTACCTGCCTGTACTAATTTTTCTCACAAGTTTGTAGCCAAAACCCATCTAAAAAACACAAACCCCACAAAAGCTTAAGAAGAGGCAGCAATGACTTCTTAACTTTAGACAAGTCTCTTCTTTTGGCTTTAAAAATCTTTGCTCCCCCCACGAAGGGTTAAAGTGTACATATGCTTGACGCAGGGCAGTTCTACCCTCTCTAAAAAAAGCTTTTAGAAAGCCAAGAGACCCTTGTCAAGAGGGTCAGGCTCCCGGCAAAGGGCTGATGAGAACAATTTTTTTCTTATAATGTTCCATTTTGTAATTTATGTTTAGATCTGAACATTGGAAGGTGCATATTTGTACTAGGCTGGATTAACTGGACAATTAGGACTTGTGTGCCATGTGTAACAAACATGTGGTTTTGTCTGTCCTCATGTGTATGAGGGGAATAATTGAGCTTGCCTTAGCTCAGGACCTCTCCTCCATAAAAAAAAACTCACTATCTGATAAATGGAGGACTAGGTTGAGGTCTAGAAAAGGTGATGGAACTTTGTTCATCCATTTTGGACAAAGCCCTAATCATGTCTTTATCATCCTTTAGTCTTAGGCATATGCCTGGAGTTAACTTATGCATTCACACGGCAGGTATGTGTCTGGTCACTCTGGCCTGATGCAAGTCTGGCCCTCGTGTTCCCACTGGGACTAAGGTGAGAGGGGCAGAGGAAACCAGGGTTAGGGTGGAGCTTACAGGTGGGAAGTCAAAGTTCGGCACGTTCATCACGCTCAGAATGTAGTCCACTCTGAACTGGTTCTCAGGGTTGGCCAGCTCCACAGGGGGCACCAGGTTGCTCATGGCGGCCACAATGGTCTGAAAACAGTTTAGCAAATTGGTCAGGCGTGGGGGTGGGGGGGGCAGCACCGTGGGGCGAGGGGCTTGCTAAAAGATAAGAGCAAGGAGCTAGACACATACTTCAATGGCCTCCTTCAGGTTGTTTTTGATGTCCTGCACTTTAGTGGCCTTCTCACTACAGTGGGATTGAAAGGAAAAAAAAAAGAAAATCATATTGCATCCTGCCCACCAGGGTGTTATCGTCATTGAGACACGTCAACTAAAAAGCATAGTATTCTGTTTTCCAAGGAATTGTGGGCTAGATCTATAGATTGAAGGCATCCAAATAAAAATAAATCATAATTTCCCAATCATGTCCTGAGGACAGGCCTGATAAGGCTGGGTTAGAGACATGGCATCGAGATCTTGATTAACTGGACCAGAAATTGCACCTGGTCTACTGTCCATTCCAACCACACCCTGCTGCTTCCTGCGTGGCTCTTGATTAGCACAGGGAGGGTTGTATGGAGGTAGGGTTAGTACATGCTGAACTTGGGATTCAGTAGTTTGTGAGACCCAGAGGTGACAAGTGTTTATTATTGATATTAGGGTTTTCCATTTCCATATTTGTAGATCTAATTATTTAAGTATCTATGCATCTGTCACCAGGGAGGGAAGATGTTGTTTGGGGTTCTGTGGCTCACAGCACTTTTGAACAGGCCCCCAGTTGTGGCTAGGAGTCCTGGGTCCCCACATTGTTGGTGGGCATTGGGTTCATGGATACTGGAGGAGGAGTTGGCTAGATGTTTGCTTATTTAAACCAGCCTCTGGGATAACTTCTGTGGCCTTTCTGGGATGATTTGTATGCAGTCAGAGTCAGCGATCCCACAGGTCACAGGTCACATCTTCTGGTTTTGGGGGTGGATGGTGTCCCCCCCAGAAGGAATGCTAATTTATGGAGGTTACAGTGGTTCAAAATGCTGTGTCTTTTAGGAGACAGCCTATATGCCAGGCACAGCCATAGAGAATCTCGAGCTTGTACTTAGGGGAGCAGCAAAGCCCCACTTCCCTGCTTGGAGCAGACTCCATTTTGTCTGAGCCTAATCTTCTGCATGGCCAATGGGGGATTAGAAGACCAGCATGCACTGCACCCTCAGGGTGAGGCCTGGTAGCACAGAACAGGGCATTGGAGAGGAACAGACCCTTTCTGATAAGGAAACTGAGGTAGAGGACTAGGTGGCAGTGACAGAGGTAGGGCAGAGGTGCTTTTACTGACATTAAATTGAAGTCACAAGATAGCGAAAGTTAAATCACGCCCCCTCCCCATGGAACAGGGTAGAAAATTAATTAGTAAAGTTGCAAGATGGGGACCAGAGGCTACTATAGCCAGGAGGGGTGGCAGGCAGGCCTCAGGTGGAGATCTGGGGGGCCATGTGCCTGACAGAGGTGTAGAGATCTTGGGGCATGTGGATACCTGCCAATAGGGTGGGGTTCTGGGGGGTCATGTGGATATCTGCCAATGGAGTGGGGGTCATGTGGATACCCACCAATGGGGTGGGGGTCTGGAGGATCATGTGGATATCTGCCAATGGAGTGGGGGTCTGGGGGTCATGTGGATACCCACCAATGGGGTGGGGGTCTGGAGGATCATGTGGATATCTGCCAATGGGGTGGAGGTCTGGGAGGCATGTGGATATCTGCCAATGGGGTGGGGTTCTGGGAGTCATGTGGATACCCACCAACGGGGTGAGGGCCTGGGGGTCATGTGGATATCTGCCAATGGGGTGGGGGTCTGAGGGATCATGTGGATATCTGCCAATGGGGTGGGGTCTGGGAGGCATGTAGATATCTGCTAATGGGGTGGGGTCTGGGAGGCATGTAGATCTCCTAATAGGGTAGGGGTCTGGGAGGCATGTGCATTCCTGCCAATGGGGTGGGGGTCTGGGGGTCATATGTATACCCACCAATGGGGTGGGAGTCCGTGAGGCCATGTGCATACCCACCAATAGGGTGGAGACTTGGGGGACATGGGGATACCTGCCAATAGAGTAGGGGTCTGGCATCATGTGGATACCCACCAAAGGGATGGGAATCTGGAGGTGCCCACCAATAGTGGTGATCTGGGGGTTTCTGGGGTACCCACCAAGAGTGGGGGTCTGGGGGTCATGTGCATGCCTGTAAGTTGGGTGGGGTTCTGGGGTCATGTGCATGCCTGCAAATTGGTTGGGGGTCTGAGGCCATGTGAGTGCCTGCCAATAGAGTGGGAATATGGGGGTCATGTTCATGCCCACCAATAGGACCACACCCAAAGAACCCATTCTTTCAACAAAGACTTATCATAGCTGATATTTGGGGCTTTCTTTCCATGCAGGCTTGTGTATTTTGGGAGGGGCCCTGTGTTCTGAATGATCTCACTATATATTTTTTATTGGTGTCCATCTCTTAGGTGAGGGCCTGCAAGGTTTAGAGGTTGGGGGTGTTCTCAACAGGAGGGAGGGGGCGAGAGCTCGGCTACCAGGATTTTGACATGGCCATGACAGTGGGAAAATCAGAGCCCAACCCCTGCAAGCTGCCTCTAGCTCCACACTGTAATTAGAGCAAGCCCACCACTCAGAACAGGAAAAGAAGGCAAGAGGAAACCCTGAGTCCCCATGGCCACTGCAGGCAGGAGGGGCTATCCTGGGGCTGGGGCAAGCACTCAGGATGTGGGATCTGTACACACCCAAAAGCTGCTTGGGGCCCACAGACTCTTAAAGCTCCAGGTACCACCCAGTGTTTTAGAGACACGGCGTGCCCACCCTCAGAGGGGCTGATTCTGTTACGGTGTGAGAGGGGCGGCGCACGTTGAAGCTCAGCTCTGAAGTTATGCATTTCTGAGTTGGTTTTAGACTCTGGGACTAGCTATAGATGTCGGAGTCTAGAAGCATGTGTTTGATGCCCCCAGTACTCTAATGGAGAGTTCAGAGGAGCCTCCCCTATCCTGCCTTGGGGCTAATCTACTCTGTTTTTAAAAAATGGCTTCCTGCCATTGGTACTGAGCCCCAGATGCCTGGTTTTAAGGCCCCATAACAAAAAGAAATGAGGCTAGCTGGGTATTAACTACCCCCGTCGACATACAGGTAGAAGGAAGCATTTCCCCAGGGAAGAGTCTCCATTCAGCTTGATATTTCGTTCTAAGTAGTAGTATGATAATTGGAAAGCTTCCAGTCTTAAAATACAGATATTCTGAGAACGTGTTCAGCATTCATCTACGTATGTGAATAGGTGTGGGAGTGTATCCAGTATAAAACAGCTAAAATAGAAAATCTAAAATCTAATTCGGGCGTGTAGTACTAAAACAAACCTCTTCATTGAAGAGATTACTATGTAGATGAAGCCATCTTGCTGGGGCCAGCAGGTTTATCCTCATTTGTAATACTGCTTAATGAATTTAACGTTGATTGTGAAATTCAGAGAAAATTCCTTAGATGTCTCTAAACTACTTAACAGAGGCAAGATGTGTGCCCGGTTTCGGGATTCTAACTGACTGGAAAGTTGGAGTGGGCGGTATCTATAGGATGATGCTCCCCTCCCCGCTCCCCCCCCCCAAAGTGTAAGGCAGATTAGTGGGGTTAGCATTTTGTTTAGTAGGTCCTGCCCCTCTCCTGTTAAGTGGTAAGGGAAGGCTATGTGATACCCATCCTCCTCCTCTCTACCCTATCTTTGTGCTTGTGGGGAAAAGACAGACAAAAGAGCAGACAGAAGACAGACGCAAGATACAGGGATTGCTGAAACATGCAGAGAGTTTTATTTATCAGGAGCGTTAATAGTTATTTTTACTTGTAGAGTCATAGGAAGAAAGACGTGCAGGTATTAGTAAGGTTGAAGGGGTTAGCACAGCACACAATATATAGGAGGCTCTCTCAGTAGGGGCTTGCCACACTTCTCGGATGCCAACTTTTGGTACAGTAGATTATCAATATATCGATGCCTTTTCTGATTGCTGTTCTACTATGCTGTTGCCAATTAAAGACTTCATCCCATCTTTCTGTTTTTAACTTACGCCTAAAGGTTAGGTTAGGGACCCCTCCCCCCTCCCCCACCCCCCCCCATCCCCAGGAAAACAGAATAGTATTCTTATTAGTAGTTTCCTAAGACCGGGCAATTCCAGCATGCAAATTGGGATAACTGGGGTAGGACATAGCGAAGATGGAGGACTGTAGCCATCATCTAGTGGGGGTAATAGACTCTAAAAGAAACAGATGAACAAACATGTGTCAGTCACTTTGTCCCCGACCCCCAGATCCTTTGACCCGCCCGTGCCCGGTCTCAGAAGTCATTCCTCGTCCATGTTCTAGGCTGGAAGCTGCTCTATGGATTGACATGAGAAACAGCCCCTGCATCCTGCATGCTAGTGAGCGCGAATGGAGCTGCATGGATGTCTGGCATGCGTGTGCGTATGTGTGTGGGCATGAGATGGTTGTGGGGATGAGAAAGCAAAATAATAAACAATGATAATGAGTGGGGTGCCGTCACAAATGCTCTTGTTCGCTGGGTAACGTAAAGTGCCTTGCATTAACAGTTAAATTTTTTTTTAAATAATTTCTAAGGCCAGAGGTTGTCAACGGCCTGCTGCCTAAGGGCTGCAGCATTAGGCATATTTTTTTTTAATTGAGGAAATAAGTTAAGATTATTTTTTTCCAAATAGGTCTGAAAACTTAAAGTCAGACTGACCATTGTGTGGGCAGAATTTAGCAGTTTTGAAAGGCAAGTCTGTTGGTTTAAATGGAGAACTGGGGGAAATAAAGACCATATGGGAAACATCGACTCAAAATCTTAAGTTCTCATCGGAAGCCGAAATGGCTAACCTTCCCCCGGCTGTATCTAGTTATTCTTAAAACCTTCTCTGTTTTGCACTTTACTTGTTGACACGTCATTTGCAAATGCACACCAAGATGGCTGATGGCCCTGGGATGATCTCTGCTTTGTTCCCCAGTCTGTGTCCTCAGTTTCCCCCGCTATGGTCTTCATGTTTGTTTTGTTTGTTAGAAGAGTTTTCTGTTTTTGAATGTGCCTACCCATCGCTGTTGCTCCTTGCAGCCTGCGGGTCCTCTTCGCCGCCCCTTTTAAAGAGAGATTGAAAGCTCACCTATCTGCAAGGCACTGCAATTTCATACAAAACCCACACAGTCTCTGCATCTTTAAACAGTCAGGTAAGAAAACCTGACAGTCCTGCGTACCATCCTCCCGGTTAATCCTTAGGTCGCTTTTCTGGCTAAATGGGGATGTCTACCGAGACTCCACACCTTCCTTCCTGCATTAGCAGGGCCCTCAGGAGACTCAGGCTGGAGACAGGAGGGACGGGTAATTGTTTTCCTCTGCTTTCGCTAAATGCACATGCACCAGGGAACAGAGACACAGACCTAACTCTTGAGAATAGGGCTCCTCAGAATCTTCTCCGTGTCCAATCCAAAGCACAAGTGGGACATTCCTATTCCTGACTTTTTTCTATGGTGGGGGGAGCTATGGACAGGGCATTGACACTCAGCCTTGAGATCGATTAGCTCAACCAATATTCATTTTTTTCTTCTGGCATTAAACTTCAGAAAGTTAGCTCTGTGTTAGGAAAATCTACTTTGCCCTCTGTATTTCTGAAGGTCAAATAAATATTATGTTCTACTCTCGAAAAATGTAGTGGTAGGCAGGCCATGGACAGTTAGGACACATTTAATAGCTCTGTCCAAGAACTGAGAGCGGGACTGAGGTGAGGGTCAGACGGAGCCGCTTTTACTGCTATACCACAGTGAGAGAACCATCGTTCGACTGGGTCAAAATAAGGAATCCAGCCCCCCATGGAGGCCTGAATATCACTTTCTCAGGCTAAATTTAACATCTTGGAGACCCACAAGGAAGGCAAACTGCGAAGGCTTCTTCCTCTTTTCAGAGAGAAAATAGAAATGAGAAGTCCTGGTTTAGAATCCTCCACCACATTAACACTCAGGGAAAACTAATATTAAAAAGTAAGATTTTAGGGAAATTTGTGAAGCAATTAAGCCTCAGGGATGACACGGCTCTCATCAGGTTAGACAATGGCTACCGCATTTTAAAAGCTGCTTAGCAGCCTCCTCCAGCTTTCACCACGAATATTTTTGAAGAAATATTTGCTTAACCAGCCTCATATTGAAGAGTCCCTCACACCTGGGGCAGGGTGTTATCTGGGTTCTTTTTTGTTGACTGACAGGTGCCAATCTCCTTGTATAGACTTCTTGAGAGAGGCATATCAGGAATCAATAGTTCCAGAATTTGTGTCTGATAGGCAACAATGAATTATTTAATAGATTATAGGTACAAAGTAGTAATTGAGTCAATCCTAAAGCCAGTGAGCTAGCCCCCCTCCCTTCTGCATATTAACTAACTATGAATTTTGGGGCTGTAACTTAAGGAGCACACACGGACCCAAAGCTTTCATGTGGCTGATGTCATCTTGTTTTTTAAACCGGATTAGTTAAACTAACAAATTCTAGAAGTTTCCATGAACATTCGCTTGTGGTACCCTGAAAGGTGCTGCTCAATTTTGTCTCCCCAGCACTCGGTGCATGGTAGGGGACAGAAGCTGGTCCCCCTCGCTAGGGTCAGCTAAGTCCCTGACCCTTGCTGTTTCTTATCAGCACTGAGAACAACGGGGGCCAAGGGGAAAGGCCAATTCCTTACTGATTGGCTGTCTCCTCGGTCTGCATTCTTCATGGAAGGCAGGACCCCTTGCTTGCCATGTATCTGTCTCTTTTTAAGAAAAATCGTCACTCTCACTGTGGTATTGCCTCGCCATATTGTCTTAAGCCAGGAAGGTCATTTCAAAGGCAAAACAGCTCCTGGATTGGGCAGAAGTAGCTAACTCCCTGTCTCTGCGCCATTTTCATACCTCCTTTTCAGTTGTTCAGGTAGAAGTATTGATTTTTTTTTTTAATTAGAGAAATAAGTCTCTGCCTATCCCACCAATTCTGAAGCAGGGAGGGACTCGGAAGCTTAGAGCCTGTCGGCAAGGGTTGTGGATTCCAATTTTTAAGTGAAGATGTAACTGAAAAGATGTTTTCCTGAGAGTACAAAACCCTACACCAGTTGACTCCAGTGAAACCTGCAGGGTGGTGGGTGGGAACCTCCTGTGCTGGCCAGCTCTGGCTGGCCAAGGGGTGGCCAAGGCCCGTCGGCCATGTTGGAGCTGCACTGCAGCAGGCGAGGCTGCGGCCGCAGAGGACCTGGCCTCAGAGACGCTGTCACCCGGCCAAGTGCTGTTCACTGTCCTCTGCAACCAGGCACCATGTTCCAGCGCGAGGGGCTGCTTTGGGTGGACACCGGTGCTTCTACTCTTATTCCTATTTGTTGCCCCAAAGGTTGAGAAGGGTGTGGGGGTGCACCCATCAGCTCTTTCTTGGGCTGTCTAATATGCAAATTAGAAAAAAATGATTAGTGGCAATTAGCAGCTGTGCTTTCTAGAGGTTAGTATACACTCCTTCAAACGTCCTGTCTCCTGCAGGCCAGGTCCATACCACCTGTCCTGCTCAGTGCCCTGCTCAGATTTGACACTTACTCTCCGTTAAACCCATTAACATGCAGGATCCTCATCTGCTTCACAATGGTGCTTTTGCCAGACTCTCCAGCACCTGAGAAAGGAAAGTGAGGGCGTGGGTTAAGAAACAGGCTTGTCACACTTCACCTGGATGATGGCCTTGGAAAGCAGCAGAAGCAGCACACAACAGACACACAATGACACAACTGCAAACCTCCTTCACATGACGACGCAGTGAAAAACAACAGACACATCCAACATAGCATCTACCTGAAGTATCTCACCATAGAGTAACAAGCAAGAATTAAGGGCTCTGCTGTTTTTAAATAGCTTTTTTTTTCCCTTTTGAGTTTTGTTGTTGTTGTTTTGTTTTCTCTTTGGGTTTTTTAAACTCATGAGGCGATGAAGGAATGACGTAATTGTCACTGGAAGGGTGAAAATTTTAAGTCAAAACTGTGAATTTAGTATTGAAATGTGGTCAAAGGTACTCTATGCAGCAGCCACCTAATTTCCTGTTTGTTAGTCATTTTATGGTTAAAATACTTAGGAATGGCAGACAATGCCTAGACACTGCAGTCTCCCACTATCACGCCCCGCTGCAGCACCTCCCTCCCAACGCCACAATGCAGCTGCTCTCAAGCATGCTTCAGGTCCACCCTAAAACCACAGGGCTACACTGTATCCACTGTATCCACTCCCTTCCCCTGCAAAAGGAATCTTTCTAAAGATACATTTTTCTCTGGATACAACCACCATGTTGCAGAGGGAAATGGTAGACCATCAATTATCTGTCAGCAGCAGAGGGGCGGGAGCGGGGGGCGGGGGAGCAAAAAAAAAAAAAGCAAAAAACAAAAAATAAACACATTTCGTTATCAAACATGGCACTTGAGACCTCATGAGCATCAGGCAACATGCAACTTCAACAGTACCAAGAGTTTAAAAAAAAAAAAGGATAAGACTTTAATTATATGCACAAATATTCCTGGAAGGTCCTGAATAAGAAGATTCTAGGCTTTCCCCAACTAAGGAAGTAAATAGGAACACAGGCCTCCATTTTAAATCACCTTTCTTTCTTTCTTTCTTTCTTTCTTTCTTTCTTTCTTTCTTTCTTTCATAGGTAGTATTTGGAGGACCCTCCAGCCCCACCCCATTTCCACCAAGTTTCTGCAAATGTACTCTTCAGCCCGTATTCCCTGTGGGAATGGTTTTTCCCCTCCTCCCACAACAATCTAATTTTTAAAAAAATCTTGTTCTTTTTCTCCATATTGTTTCTGTTTTGGTGCCCAGATAGAAAGGCATTCACTCCCCCACCCTATTCAGTTCAACACTCCCCCTCCCCGAAATTCTCCACCCCTCCATTTCTTCACCCCTCCTCTTTTCCACCCCTCCACAAGTCCATAAGCAAGATTTGTAAAAGTTAAAATTGGTTTCCACAGCAGCATTGATTTCAAAGCAAACACCATCCTAATGAGCAAAATTCTCATAAATTAAATATAAAAGGCAATATTGGGAGGCTTCCATGAAGGAAACAGAGGACTCATCAGGTCCCTCAGCACTCCACCCTCAGAAATGGGAACATTTGTGACACCAGGTTTTTTTCAGAGACAGAACTAGATCCGTGCCTCAGTTTCCACTTTTGTAAGAATAGAAAACTGGGCTGAAAAATAACTGCCAGGCTTTTGTTTGTTTTGTGGTTCTGCAAATTTACTTAATTTACCTGATAGAAGTTAAAATGGGTTAAAGAAAAGGAAGTTGGGGGTATTAAGTTTCCTTTGTGGGTAATTATTTCATTTTTAAGAAATGTAAAATGTCGCCAATAGCCAGGGCAACAGATTTCTGTGCCAAAGGTCATCAATTAATTGTGGCACAATGCAGCCATGTAGACCAGAGACTTGAAAGGAGGCAAGGTGGGCTCAGAACTGCAGTCTCAAATAAGTGGGGACATTTGAAATCACTGTAAACACACACAAAAAAAGATGTTAGGAATTTGATGTATCATTAACATCATAGTGAACTTAAATAAGCACTCATATGAGCAAGAATGAACCATACAGAAGATTCTAGATGTTTCCAGGTGTGTACTTTGAAATCAGACTGTATACATATTCACATTTACAGCAGAATTACGCTTTTAGAAGTTTCCCATATATCATCTAATCACTGAAATTGCAAACGCACCAACACCAACAGGATTATTTTCACTTATTAACAATTTTCTGCTTTACTCAATGTGGCCCAGGGAGAACAAAGACTTGACCCCATCCAAAAAGATCAAACCAAACGCCACCGCGAATTAACACAGCCTTCTACATTTTATTTTTGATAATCGAACTATTTTGTTGAAAAGTGACCCTGTTCCCAGTGAATTCACAAATTTATTCAGATAGCCAAAATACTGAGACGTGGAAAGTTTCCATTCTAATTAGTGTTGTGTGATGTTTCTGTGGTCATTTCAACAATTTTCGTGTGTGTCTGTGTGCTTTTGCTGCCCCCACCCCAGTACTTTAAAAAAAGTAAGGAGAGACATCCTTTTAGCTTGGGATTCCCCCCTCCTTTTTATCTTTCTTTTTTCTTTTCTTTCTTTCTTTTATTTTTTTTTTTGCCAAGGAGGAAAAGCCGCAGTGAAAAAAAAGAGAAGAAAAACCAAACAAGCAAATGTCACTTGCCAAACAACTAATTACTGTCTTTTCATCAGCTGCCACCCCAGAGTCTTCTCAGAGCGCTGAGTCCCCCCTCCCACCTTGAAAAGGACAAAAATTTTAAAAACGCCATTTCGAAACTAAGAAGCCATTTACAGACAAATGTCATTTTCCAGTTTTATCTTATTTATGAGTCTGTTTAAAACAGGATTTTATTTTTTACTTGTGTCTCCACTCCCAAAGAGGCCGAGTAACAGGAAAACCTGTGTGTTAATTGTTGGCTGCACGGGAGGGGGCACAGTTGGGGGGTCAGCTGCTACCATTTAATGCTCCTCTTTGCTTTTCAAAAAAGCCTGTAAGTCTAGAAGGGGGGGGGGGGAAGGTCACATTGTAAAATGACGTGTCATTTGGCTTCACTGGGCACTTTGCGTACTTTTTTTTTAATTTTAATTTTAATTTTTTGATCTTATTCGATTTGATTCTTCTTCTCTTCCTTCCACGGCCTGGCCTAGCTCAGGACACGTCTGCTCCGCGCACAGTCAGTCGGTCCTGCCCGAATCGCCCCGAGTCGCGCCCAGAGTCCGCCACGCTCCCTCCTCCCTGGCCCCCCCCACTTCGGCGCCACGACTTGCCCGCGCCCCCTCCCCCCTCTGCACCACCTTTACCGCCCCGTCCTTTCCGAGGGGCTGATGTCACCCGCCCCCCCACCCCGGCGGCTACTTCCCTCGCCAGAGTCTCCCGGCCGAGGTCCCCGAGTCCCCCCTAGTGGCCTTGGCCTCTCTTTGGGCCCCCTCCCAACAAATCGCACACCCCAGTGAGGCGGGTCCCCCTCCCTGGGCCCGCCGGCCCGTTTCCTGTCCCTAGCCCTACTCTGTCGCAGTCCGAGGGGCCCTGTGAGCCTCCCCTCCCCCTCCCGACACGCACCCTGGCCCCTGGCACTAAGTAGGCCTCGCGAGGACGCGAAGCCAGGGACGGGGGGGAGTGTGGCCAACTGAGGGGACGAGACCGAACGAGGGGGTCCCACGCCCAATTTGCAGCCCCCGCCCGGCCGAATTCCGCCCCGGGGTCCCCTTGACGGCCTCGCCCCCTGCACGCGCGCGGCCCAGCGGGCCGGAGGGCCTGGGAGCGAGCGCTAGAGCGCCGGGGAGGGGGGCGGGCTCGGCGCGCGCGGCCTTGCGGGTCGCCCCGCGGCACTCCCGGGCCGGGCCCGCTCCCCCCCGGGCCGCCCTTACCCAGCAGCAGCAGGCGGTGCGTGGCCCGGTAGACCTGCTTGTCCTTCTGCAGCTGCTTCTCGATCTTTTTGTTGGCCTCGCGCTGCGCCTTCTCCTCGTTGCGCTGGTCCTCGGTCTTACTGTTGCCGAGGCAGCCCATGGCGGCGGCGGGGCGCGGCCGGGCTGCGGGGCGGCGGGGACGGGGCGGGCGGCCTCGGGCGGGCCGGGAAAGCGGGGAACGCGGGGAGGGTGGCGGCTCGGACTAAGGCAAGCGCGCGGCTCTCCGCCCCTCGCTCCGGGGCCGAGGCGGAGCAGAGCAGGAGCCGCGGGAGCTGCTGCCGCCGCCGCCGCCGCCGCCGCTCTTATTGCCTCGGCCCGGGCCCGCCGCCCCGACCCAAAAGCGCCGCGGCGGGCGGGGGAGCGGGGGGAGGCGGAGGCGACGGCGGCGAGGGGGGTGGGAAGAAGAGGAGGAGGAGGAGGGCCGCGGCTGGGAGGGCGGGCGCGGGCGCCGGGAGGCGGTGCCCAGAGGCCGGGCAGGGGTCCCAGCACCCACGTCCGGCTCGGGCCGGCTCCACGGAGGGGTCGCCCCCTCGCCCCACCCGCAGTTCGGGGCCGGGGCCTGGCCGTGCGGCGGGGGGAAAAGGGGGCGGCCCCGCGGTGGTGACGACCCCTCACACGATGCCAGCGCTCCACCCCCGGGCCGGGCGGCCCCCGATCCCCCTCCTCCTGCAGCAGCAGGGCGGGCAGGCGCCGCCAAGGGGCCGGGGTGGGCGGAAAGGGAGGGAGTGCGGGCCCGGACTTAGGAAAATTTCGAAAAGGAGAGAGAGAGAGAGAGAGGGAGACACTGAGAGAGCCAGAAAGCAGGGAGCTTGGAGAAAAGCTAGGAGAGCACTAAGCATAGGACAGAGCAACCAAAAAGGAAAATGTGTCCACACACAAGCACTAATAAAGATCCACACTACACAGCAATGGTGGTGGAAGGTGGTGGTGGTGGATGTGTTGGTGGTGTTGGTGGTGGTGGTCGATGGCGATGTAGATGATGATGGTGGAGGGGTGGGGGGGAGGCTGACTAGATGAGCCGCTCGTCGCGCCCCCGGCGCCCGGTGCCCCTGGCCCGGGATCGCCCACGGCCTCTGCGCTTGGCGCGACCACTCAGGAAGGAGAAGAAGGCGCAGCCCAGGAACACTCTGAAGCAGCAGGTCGCCCCGAACACGAAGCCGCAGCCGCGGCCCTGCTCTGTGCGCCTCTGTAGCAGGAAGTTAAGCACCCATGAGGGGCTGCGAACCGAGAACACCAGGAACACCACGAGGGGCATGTGCGCGCTGAGTGCGCCTGCCTTGGCAGGCCCAGGCCGCCACACGACGCCCCCCACGCGGGGAGGCGCGTAGTAGGCATCATCTTCTTCATCAGTGTCACTGTCCCATTCGGCCCAGGCCCTACTCGCGCCCCCGGTGGCGGCGCCCTCTCCGAACCCGGCGGCGCCCTGCGCGGCGCCCTCGTCTTCGCCTGCGGCGGTGGCGGCGGCGCCCTCGGGGCCTCGGGCCTCTGGCGGAGCTTCTGGCACATTCTTCTTCTTCTTCTTCTTCAACATCTTCTCCAACTTCTTCCTCTCTTTCTCTCTCTTCTTCTCCTCCTTTCTCCTCTGCTCCAGCAGCTTCTTCTCCATCTTCTTGCGCTCTTTGTCGGTCAGCAACTTTGCGGGCGGCACATCGCGCCCGGCGTTCACGAGGACCCTGACGGACTTCGGGGGCTTCGCGGGGATCCCGTTCTTCTGCGAAGCGAACGGTTCTGCCAGCACCGCAGCCGCCACGGCAGCTTCGGCAGCCACTTCGGCGGCAGCCGCGGCTGTCTTCCTCTCGCTCTCGGCCGCTCGGGCTTTGAGCTTCATGGCCATCTTCAGCATGGTGCCCCGGCCACCTCGGGGTGCTTGGTTCGCGCCTGGCTCGGGCGGTCTGCTTGCCCCCGGCCTCGGGCTTCCCGGCTCCTGTGCGCCCCGTGTCGGGGGGCTCAGCTGCAGTCTCCGCTGTGCTGTCTTGGGGTCACCGAGTGCGGCTTCCCGGGCTTCGTAGGGGGCTGATGGACTGGCTGCCTAAGAGTTAGCGTCAAATAGGATGAGCAAACAAAAAAAGCGAGAACAAACAAACAAACAAACAAACAAAAAAAACACCCAACAACAGCAAGAAACCGAAAAGCAAGCAAGAAATAAGAACTGCCCAACAACTCAAAAAGGGGGGAAGAGAGTCTAGAAAAGACAAAAAAAATAAAAAAAATAACACAAGAGAAAGGAAAGTGCAAAGGTGCAGATGACAAGAGTTTGCTATTACCCTTAGGTGCTCCTTGGGTTAGCTCTTGGGGATGCCAATGGAGAAGAGAAAAGAGAAAAGAGAGAAAATTGGAGGGTGCCTGAAAGGCGCGAGGCAGGGCAGCGGCGCCAGGCGCCTCTGCCCTATCCCGGCTCTTGCCTGCTCGGGCACCTCGCACTTGGGCGGGAAGACCCCACGCTCCCGGACTTACATGTGAGTGAGACGCACTCACACGCAAAGCAGCGCCTGCCTGCCCGTCTGCCTGCCGCCGCCAAGCGCTGGGACAAGGGTTCGCTCCAGCCGGTGCTGCAGCCCCGAGCCCAGAGAGCCGGGAGCTAGCGAGCGCCGCTGGTACCAGCCACCTGAAGCAACCCGCTCCGCGGTGCCGACGCGACTGAGTGTCCCCGCCGCGGAGCGGGTTTTTCTAACCAGCCTGATGACGCCCCAACCTCTTCAGAGGACCGACCCATAGGCAATGGCCCCTATAAAGCGAAGGGGACGCGCAAAAAATCGGCCCACTGAGGACGTGCTCAAATGGGCTGCTCCGCAGGCGGGGGGTGAGGTCCAATGCGCGGGCACCTCTAGTGTGGGTAGGGGGCGCGGAGAACAATCTATTGAGGGGTACGGGCACGCCCAAGACGGTGGGCACCCGACCCCGCCTCCTAGACCTGCCTCCCAATTTTCCGTGTAGTGGTGTAGCCCTGGGCAGCGTGGAAACTATGCGACGATGACAACGACGCTTACCCATGTGCGCCTTCTTACCTCAGCTTCCCAGATAGCGCACGCGGGGACGGCGGCACACCCCTCCCACCCTGCGGCGCGTGCTCGTGGATGTGGGTGGCGGCGAGCTAATTAATCGCAATGCCCCATATGGGGGTTCGGATCTCCTCACAAGTAGTATTATGTATACCCGACTACCACGGATAGAAGAAGCAGGCAGCATTATGCAGGCGAGGCAACAGCCGAGAAGAAGAGCCATGGCGGTGGTGCACACGGAGTCCTTCTAGGTGGGAGAGGTGGTAGCCTGGCTCGGGCGCCACACGGGGCTCTAGAATAAAAGGGGAAAAGTACTTTACCGAACATGAACTTTTTGGAGAATTGTTTCAAAACTCAAGAGTGTCCCGCCCCACTCCTTGGCCACGCTAGGACATGGTAGAGAGCACCGGGCTAAGTCAAAGATTTTGAACCACCTTCCTCGGGTGGACTTGAGGGTCTGCCACCGGGGTCTATTTGGAAACAATTCATTCCTTCATTCATTCAATAATCGGCCCACAAGTACCTTGTGCCCAGGTGGACCGAGCCAAGGGTCAGACTAAGACATGGCACCTTCCCTGAATGGGACAAAGCAGGCGCCAGTAACCCCAGATCTGCTAAGTAACCATAAACTCTCTTCTAACGTAGTCTTCCTTTCATTTTCGAACACAGTTCGCAAAACTTGGGATGCTGGGGAGAAGGAAATAGAAATGTAGACTCTGAATACAAACACACCCAGGGGCCTGAAGGGGAGAGGGAGAAGGGCTTCGAATAAGTTATTGTGGACAGCTCTATCTTTGAAACTAGGAGGACACCTTTTGATCACTCGCTCAGCAGTTTTAGGGTACTCTTTCTCTCAAGTTTACCACCTCAAAAGTCAGAAAGGCTGCACCATATAAAACTCCTGCGCACTGTTTTTCTTGGTCTTTGCTACTACAGCTCTACCTCCAGTCTACTTTAAAAACAAAACAAAAACGGTTTCGAAAGAACAACAGAAAGCGATTGAAAGTAACCAAGGACGCCTTGGAATTAAGAGCAGGAAGCTGAGCCTATCAAATGGGCCTTTGCTGATTTTAACTCAGTCTCTGACTTTCTCTGTGTCCTCAAAATTTACTTCTTATCCACGGCTGATTATGGCTTCTCTTCATTACAACACACACTTTAAAAAGTCCAAAAACCTCAAAGCAACTACTGCCCCAGGTTGATACTCTTTTTTTTTTTTTTTTTTTTTTTTTTTTAACCTAACCAGAGTGGATGGGAAGACTCCAGCTGTGCTTGCGTTCCTAATTCTCGGCAAGGGATAGCCTGAAGACAGGGACTACCTTTTACTTTTTCACACAGTCAACAAAAACTTCTTGATTGAATTTGATTCATCTGTCATTTGTGAAATTAAAGACTTAGAAGAGAGAGGACCTGGCCAAAAATTTCGGTTCCGCTCCAGTTGTTCAAAAGCCTCTTCCTTCCGGCTTCCAGTGTGCTGAGGCACAGATACATTGTATTTAAAAGGTAAGGAGTTAACAACAGCCAACACAGCCTCCATGCCTCTACACTAACAACATAATCATACGCTGAGTGTAATGAAGAGGCTGTGGGTCTTCTCCTATTAGATAAATATCACACCCAATCTTTAAAAAGAGTGAAGTGTCTGATGGAATACAGTGACACATGTAGGCAAGGCACAATTGGGACCATTGTCCTGGAAATGTGTAACACAAAGTCAGGGTTCTCTCCATTCAACTCCTAACTTAAACATTCGGGGGAGGGCTTTTTTTTTTTTTTAATTTTAACTGTTAAGTTTTACCTGTATTTTATTATGACTAACCAGGGATCCATAAAGAAAGGATTTACTTTGTAAATAAACGGCAGCAGGTGGAATCGAGGGTTTATAGGTAAGCAAAGGACACCAAGAGCCTGAAACACAAGCTGCTTTGTGGTCTGTTCGGTTTTCTGTTTTCACTTGACACAAAGTGAAAGAAGAGATTTTATTTAATTGGTATGGTTAGCTGACACCATCTACGGTTTCGGCCTAGCATTGACCTGCCCAAAGCCCTGAAAGCTACATATATGTTTTGCTTTTCAAAAGTCTTCCAGAGTTAGAACTCACAGTGTAGAACTTGTGAGTTACCAATTGATTTTAGTAGATTGCCCTGCAGCTTTAGACACTTACATTATTGTTTTGAAAGTAAAGCAAATGAATTACCATAATTCCTGGAACACTGCACTAGAAAGTGTTCTCATCAGAGTCAGGGACACGTGGACATTACAGAAACCTTAACGCTCCAAGTGAGACCATAAAATATATTGGCAGAGAGGATGCAGGCTCCTCCCTGACTCATGCTAAAGCCAAAAAGTTGAAATAACACATTCCTAACCTGAAATACTGGGTCACCTAATATACAGCTTGATGGCACACTTCAAGCTTGCGGTTTGAACTCTGCCGGCTTGTAATTTTTTTTCCTCAGCCCTTCTGTATCTTTCTTTCTGAGTGTGAATGTTTCATCTGCTTTCAGAAGCAACAACATTGCTATAGGTTAGAATCTTCGAAATTGTATTACTACTTAATGATGTCGCTGAGTTTTAAGACAAGAATGTTTTCTTGAGCCTTTCATTAGTTGGGGTCATTGTAAGCTACTTTCCAAGAGCCTAGAGAAAACACAATTATGATATTATTTTAATAGCCCAGGAAACAATAACTAGGCTTCCACTGAAACAGAACCCTTAGCTGTAAGGCTTTAATAATAGTACTTAGTGATGCATTCTATCTTCAAAGCACATTCCGCACTTTAATTAGCTAGATGACTGGAACTGTGGCTGCAGATAAATGTTACTTGCAACTTTGGCCATATTGAAGGTGAAAGCAGGTACTGTGTGGAGCTCCTCTAGGCCTGGCTAATCTCCATAAGAAGGCTTTAATACTCAGAACTAGAAAATTTTAAATTTTAAAACATCCAATGTCATGACCATTCATGACATTTTTTTTTCATGTCATATCCACTGGTTAGTATTTCAACTACAAAGTAACTCCAAACATGCATTCTACATTAGATATTTAAATGTCATTTCACAAGTTCTAAGTCAACTACTGAAGAATGAACTAAGCACGTGAAATTTCCCAGTTGAATAATATCCATCAGCTAATCCTCAAATAATATATCTTTAACTTAGAATAGAATCTCAGTCTAGTTCAATCCAACTGGCCAAGGTGATTGGACCCATTTTTTTCAGTGTGTGCATTTTGGTTTGGTTTGGTTTTTTTTGTAGCCTTCATTGACTATCTGTGACCCAGATAGGCAAGTGCCACCTGTACGAGAAACAAGCCTAATTCCCCTCCCTATAACGTATAAAATAGGGGACTGGAAGGAGATTATAGGAGCTCTCTTCCCTTTGAAATTTAACTCTAAACGGTGTTTGATTCTCCTGGCTAACCACTCTAGACAGCAAGAGATAAAGAAGAGAAAGATCCACTAGGAAGATGTGAGCAGCATAATCATGAACCACAGGCCTCATGAGCAACGTGCAGAAGGAAGAGAGGGCAGCTCCATTTACCCAGGGCACACCAGCTTCAACGGGATACCAGCCTAGCAGAGAGTACTACTGGGTGAAAGGCTATCAAAGAGTTCTCCCAACTAACAGCTACTTTCCCTAAAGTAAAAGTTGGTGCAACTGGTGATGTGATCCGACATGAAGAAGAGTAGGTATTGAAACCCTCCGCTAAAATACAATGTCTTCAACTAAGGTAAGTTTGTTACATTGGGTATGGCAGTTCATGACTATAATCTCAGAACTCGTGAACTTAAGGCAAGAGGAGTTGTTTGAGTTTGAGGCTAGCCTGGGCTATAGAGTAATACCATATCTCAATAAAACACACAAAAAATAGCCTCTGCCAAATGTTTATATTTTAATTATCTTCAGATTCTGAACAATCTCCCCACTCCCCAACCCCTTGCATTCAGTTTTTCAAAATTAGTTCTATTGTAAGAGCTAGGCTAGCTAAAAACACAAGCTGGCAGCAAATATTTTGTAGCAGAATGTAACTTTGTGAGTATACATTTATATCTTTGGTTTTCACTGACCAAAAAGCATTTTCAAATAGTGAATGATTTGATAAGTCCTACTTTGGGACAACTGAGATTCTGATGGGAGCCAGGGGTCCTTCAGTTCCACAGCGCTCTCTTTGTCTGCTGTTAGGAAACCCCAAATTAAGTTATCAATGTGACATACCTAATCACATGTTTAATTCATCTAGAGGTGTAGGTACCTTTTCATCTTTTTGTGTTTGCTCACACACGTTTAAATTGGAAAAATGTAAAATTATTATTTAACTCCACCTGTTTCCCCCAGGGCATAGAATGTACAGCCCCTCCAGTGAGGAAGGCTCTTTGGAAGGGAGATGTGAAGAAGTCCCTGTCTGACCTTGTGTGGACTCATGCTCAGTGCTAGCTGGGAAGCCAGTGGTAGTGCCCTCAACACCAGCCAGGCCCAGATGGCACTGTGGCCTTCTGAGGTCTCTGCCTCGCTCTTGAAGTGTCCAACTAGAGAAAATTCTGTAGCCCCAAAGTACCAGACATGTGTAAGAAGCCTGGAGATTGGATAAATGGACATGTCTTATGAGCTACAGGCCTTAGCTGTACCTACAGCCACATCCCAGGGCCTCTGCATGCCACTCATTACTGGGCAAGTGGCCTCTCTCCCTTTCTTGAACATTCCTGTCTGTCCCTTATATTAGTCTCTACTATATTCTCAGATTACAATTCCTTTTGTGCTAACTACACCCCCAAATTAAAAGAATGTCACTGACTTCACAAAGAATACAAAGCAGACTGGTTTTATATATCTGGGGGTGGGTATTAAAAATGTGTGTTGCCTTTAGAGGACATTTACATAAAACGATAAAGTAATTTAAAATTGGGTGAGGATAACAGATTGGTTTTAAATATCGCCCCTATTAGCCAAACAAATAAAGGACCCCAAGAAATTCCCTAAGGGTTAATAAGCAAAACACTAACCACATGTAATAGTTTCTTTTTCCTAAGGAACAGTACGATACCAGCTAATGCTGAAAGCACGCTACAGCTGTGACTTGTAGCTTGGACACTAGCTTGAGTGACAGGTGTACCATCACTTGCACAGACCAGCTGAAATTACAAGGTCTAACTCAGATTTTCCCCACAATTAACTGATGCCAACATTACATCCATCCAGGAAAGAGCCTCCAGCTACAGGCACAGCAGAGCATGTGTTCTCAGTCTTCAACATTTTAACAACAGCATCAGCCTTGGGCCAGAAGGGAACTGCAGCTCCCTAATCACAGAACCAGAAAGCCGGGATGACTCTTCCTGAGGGAAGGCAGAAGAAAGCAGCTAGCTTCTCTAATGCTCATCTGACGGAGTTTCTGTGACTGGAGCAAGCTCAGGGTTCGAGGAAGCTTGTCACCAAAATTGGTGTCATTAAAGAAGGTGGCATGTCTAAGAGCATGCCCGGCCCCTAGCTAGAGCTTTTAATCCAAGCACCTCGGAAGCTTCTGGAGTACAGCCATTTAAAGTGACTTGTCACACCGAAAGGACGGCTTTCTTAAATAATCTCTATAGTTTAATTTCTGTCAATGAAGTAGGTTAGAGATAACAAAAATGTAGATAGAAAGATGATCCCTGAGCAATCTTAATACTATAATTTACAACTATGCCTTACAGTTTCATCTGCTTCCATTGTTCTTACTCCCCTAACTTTGTAAAACTTTCATGCCCTCGGGGGCTGGTGAGATGGCTCAGCGGTTAAGAGCACTGACTGCTCTTCCAAAGGTCCCGAGTTCGAATCCCAGCAACCACATGGTGGCTCACAACCATCCATAATGAGATCTGACGCCCTCTTCTAGTGTGTCTGAAGACAACTACAGTGTACTTACATATAATAAATAAATCTTTAAAAAAAAAAAAAACTTTCATGCCCTCTAGATTGATTGGTACAGATGGCAAAGAGAAAGTGAAGCTTTGGGGGGTGGGTGTGGGGAGGACTTTTAACAAATATTTCATTTTTAAAGTGGATACAGAAGAGGCTATGACAAGAAAACACAGAGGCTCGATTCTTCAAAAATGAGAAAAATGAAAATGTATACCTGGGTGGAGGGTAGAGAGAAAAGGAGGGAGGAAGGGAAGGGAAAAGAGAGAAGGAAAGAAAGCCAGCTAGCTACAAGCAGCCTAGAAGCCCTGGAGAGAAACAAAATCACCACAAAAACAATTTATCTCAGTGGAGCCTTGCTTGTCCCTTGTCCCACCACCTGCCTGTTTTGTGACAGCCTCAGCACCAATTGCTCCATTTCAGTAACAAGACTTTGATTTCAGAGACTCATTAGAATCCTGAGTCCCTGCTTAACAGGACAACTGAAAAATCTACGTTTTTAACTCTTAACCTTTTCGTTTTTCTATTCAAAACTTGGTAAACTGCTAAACTTACATGTTCAGGGGGCTGTGAGTGTTAAATAAAATATTCAAGTCACACCTGGGTTCTGCCTGGCCTGTACCCCAGAGGAAAAAATGAGGAAGGTGAAGCAGGATGCTGTCTGCATTTCCCCTTTGCCTGAGGTGTTTATAAACAGAGCTAGACTAAACCACAAAGAGACTGACCTGCCATCTTCTCTTCCACCTGCCTAGCTTTCTACTGCATTGATAAGACAGAAGTGGGGGGGAGGTAGAATCCGAGAGAGACTAGCTAAATTATCTATGCAGATGAGAGAAAAGAGGGAATTGATTAGCTTGGCTCAGTTTTGGAGACTGTGAAATAAAAAATGGAGGGGGGGGGTGTCAATTTGTCCCCAAACTAAAATTATAGACATTTGTCTTTTGTGATTAAAAACACTTCTCATTGCCTTTTTTTCCCCCATGAACTGGATCAAACTGGTGTTACCTAAGACAAAGCAAGGGTGAACAGATTTTGCTTCCTCTGAATCAAAGATGGCTGCAGGCACTAGACAGACCCTGCCTCTCAGGCTGCTGCTGCTGCTGGGATCCTAACGGTTTCCTCTCCCTGCCCACCTGCCTGTAGGGACCAACCTGCTTCCTCATCCCCAGCTTCTTTCTTCAGCTACCCAGAGAAGGCAAGAGACTCCTGCATCTTGTCCACATCTTGTTCATGTGTAAGCTCTCTTCCTCAGCTGCCTTTGTAGTTAGATCTGTTTCCTAAAAATTAAGCTTCCTTACGGCATGCAGGCTGTGTGTGGGTGCAATTAGGGCAGGTGGTAGCTGATGGGCGAAAATATTCAGGCAGACTGATTGCTTCTGGACAAGACATCCAGATGAGTTTTTACAATTGAACTTTCTAGCAGCTTGATAGGATGTATTAGTGTCAAAGAAGACAAAAACTCAAGTCAGAAAGGTCACCACAGGGGTGGACCATGGAAGGCTATAGGGATGGCAGAGAGGGCTACATATTTCAACCAAGGAAAACCTAGGTTTTTAAGGTGTGCCAAACGGCTCAAAATTCACCAGAGCAAAGCTACCCAGATGAAAAGGAGGCTTTCAGGCTGTACTGTGCACAGCGGTTTGGTGATGCTACAGCTAAAGTACAGCCTTCCTTTATTCTACCACCCTATAAAATGTAAATGAACAACCATCCAATCTCTACCAACATGAAGTCTGACATGAGGACCCAGTCGTTCAGACATCATTAGGATCCCATGGTCTCAGTGTTTATACAAAATCTCTCTGTTTTCTTTTTCCAGAGTGCCTGCTTATTGTTAAAAAGGGATGAAACTCTCTAACTCTTTTCTTATTCTGACACTGAGAATGCTGACTCTCTAACACAGGCTTTTTCTGACCCCTAAGCCCCATATTGAAGGTATCTGGAATATTTTTTTTCTCCTTCAAATAACAACCATTTTAAAATGAAACCTATAAGCAGGTAGGGCAATAAATTGGGGTGCTGCCCTTGTTATCTTTCCCCCAGCTCCCCCAGCATTGCTTTGTAAATAAAAATGGGAAAACAAAACAAACTAGGGCCTATCTATTATATTTTCAAGTGTTTTCCTAACATGGATCCACTAACATCTGAGAGATGGCCATTCATTCCTTCCCACATCTCTGTGGCAGGCAGAGCCACCCTGCATAGTGTTTAGGATAAATTCCCTGCTTGGACCTGGCTTAGCTGGGAGGAGAGCAGACCCTGCAGTACCCTTGACCACCTGAGATTCCCTCCTCCTAGAAGATACCATAGATGTGGCATTCTGTTTGTTAATCCTGCGTGTAGAAAACAAAGTGGTTTGATTTGTGATTGCAGTAATTCACCTACCACAAAGCCCTAAGTCCTTACTGGCTTATTGTCAGCTGCTGGTTAATAATCATCAAAATCGCCCGTGTATGGGACAGTGTGTCAACTGAGTGAGGGGAGTAAGGGGAGAGGGCAGGAAAAAGAAAACCACACATTGTCTCGGAAGAGGTGACTGTGTAGTGTGTACCCTGGAGTCAGTAGGAGATAAACATAACCCTGAGAGCTACATTTAAGGCTGGGGTCCCTCTCAAAAGCGACATGACTTCTAGCAGACATTCTACGTGTAATGGTTACACAAAGGCTGCAGAGATGAGTGGCTTACACCGTGTGTGTGTGTGTGTGTGTGTGTGTGTGTGTGTGTGTGTGTGTGTGCGTGCACACCTGCTGTTCTCATCCCCAGAGATCTCACAGCTAACCTTGGGCATGCTCAGTTTACTCTCTTCTCTCTTACCTTCCCATTTCCAGAAACCAAGGCTCTTTCTATCTCTAAGAAAGCATTTAGAATTCACTTTTATTTCTTTTCTAGACATGCCAGAGTGCTTTTGGGAGCTTTGAGCAGGCCAAGCAACTGCTTGAGATCAGAGGATTAGAGATAAGTCCAGAGGTGGGAAGAAATATAAGGACCTTCCTGAGTTTTGCTTGACATGAATATATAGACTCAACACTTAGGTCTCTGACTCCTCCCCAGCACTATAACATAGCCTCTGCCTGAAGCGACTCCTGTCTCTGGGCCTGTTCAGTTCTAAGGCATGTACATGGGAATGGCATATCTGACCTAGCCACTGACCTTAAAGAAAGCACAATTTTCAACAGGGGGTATGTGGCAGACCACTTGAAAAGTCTTCCAGCCACCGGAGAAAGGCCCCAGCCAGAAAGACTGGCCCGAGGACTAAAATCTCACCTTGCCCTACAGAAGGAAGGGAGAAGCCTTTCTGGCTCTTTTTTCAGTGTCCTCCTGGTAGAATAAAGCAAAATGGTGTAGACTTGGGCATGGGTGCACAGTCTGCAGGGAGGGGCTGAGATTCTCTTATCAAGGGCATCTGTCATTCAGAGGTGACAGTTGTCTGCTCCCTGCACCCCAGCAACCCCTGTCCCTTTCAGGTCTTTCCCTTTTCCCTACTATAAGACTTCTCTATAAAAGCCGAAAACATCTTGTTCTTTCACCATAATTAAGGAGCTGTCAGGGAAATGGCATGGCTGATTTCTTTGCTGCTGCCGGAGTGAACCTGCTCGCCACTCTTTCCTTTTCTCTCATTTGCTGAAGTGGTCCTTTCTCTGCCTGAAATCAGCCCCTTTGCTGATGGAGATCTTAGCTGGAAGCAGAGAATTCTAAGCAAAATCCTAACCTTGGGAGGGTGAGGAGAAAAAAAAAGTCCATGCTTTGAGCTGGCCTGTGTCTGCAGCAAGGTGCCTGCCTGCACAGCCATTTTTCATGGTGGGGAATGGTAGCCTCACCATGTCTGGCTTTGCAGACCAGTCATTGTCAGGATCCACAATTTAGCAAAACCCAGAGGCCGTTCTCCCTGCTGGCTTAGCTAAGGGGCAAGAGGAAGCTATTTAGAAGGAAGTGGAGAAGTTTGATCAGGAAAGATAAAATCCAAATGCCTTTAATGCTTGAAGGGAAAGCGTGTGTGTGCGTGCGTGTGTGTGTGTGTGTGTGTGTGTGTGTGTGCGTGCGTGTGTGTCTGTGTATGTGCGTGTATATGTGTGTGTGTATACTATTGTTGCCAGCCTTCCTGCTGCAAGCTTGCAATAAAGCTGTAACTTACACGCATAATTAATCACCTTGTTCCTAGCTGAGTGTCACCCAAGCTGCAGGGAAGGTCATTTCTATGCGGTGTGGACACTGAGTTACTGAAGGGTCTATCTGCAATAATGTCTCATCTTGTGACAAGGTTACCCTCTTCCTATTAACCATCACAGAGCTTCATGCAAGCCACCTTGAAGGTAGGTAACATTCAAAACCCAAAAGCTGAAAACCAACAACAACGAACACCAAAAGGACCTTATCCCTAAGGGGTGTGGAGCTCTCTCTGCTGCCGGAATGTGACATATATTTAAACACATGTTATGGATGCGATTCGTAACATTCATCCTTGTCTTCAACTACTTACACTTTAAGGAAACTCACATGTCAGGAGCTTTCGAAATTAGCTTAATTTCCTCTCCCTAAATATCATACACCTCGGAAAGGCCCCCTTTAAGTTACACTAGGGAGCGTACCTGGCAGGCTTCCGGGTTTCTAGAGGGTATGTTAGTATGTGGCATGTCAGAATAGGCATCCAGGCCTCTTCAGCTGAGTCACTGCTGGCTAATGCCCCTCTCAGTGACGCCAGGTTAAGGTGTGCAATCAACCTGTGCCACTAAGCACCAGGTTTTCCTCTGCCTGTGACCACACAGCCAGGGGGCCGTTCGTGCTAACAACGAGGCTATTTTGTGGCTTGTTTACTAGCTCTTCTTAGTCTTTTCTCCATGCCTGGACTTTCCATTTCTTGTTTAAAAGAATCAAAGTGACCATACTACCAACACAGCATGTTGCCCTGGAGGTATGGGGGCTGAGGGGATGTGGTGGGTGGGGGGTTCTACATCCGGGGAACACAGAAGAGGAAAACCATTCTGCTGTACTGGAGGTTGCTAGGCAGTCCTGAGCAGGGGAAAATGGGGTGAGAAAAACAGGTAATGAGGGCCCAGCTGCCCCTCTCCTATTTCTGGGGACTTCATTATTAAAAATGTGACTTTTCCTCATTTTGGCCTCACAGAACTGTTTATTAAGAGTAACCTTATAAGCCTTTGGCAGCTGATGGGATTAACTGAACTGAACACAGCCACCTGCAGCCCTGGAAAGAGGCCTGGGCCAAATCCCCACCTCTCAAATTCACTGTGAACTCATCCCCAAACATCCGGAAGGAGCAAGGCACATGGCCCTGTTCTAGTTCTCTTTGAAAGGTAGAGACTGTAAAGGAGAAGTTTAGGATCCTATAAATTTGGTTTATTATAGAATACTGACTTAGGAGTTCTTTTGGTTCAGTCATCTGCCAAAACAAACAAACAAACAAAAACAAAAAACAAAAACAAAACCTAACTGTATGCAAACATACACATTTTAAAGATACATATAAGTGTATATGGAACCTACCCAGGCTAAACATTAGAAAGGAATAGATTAAGATATTGAATTCCAAGAAGAATATATAGGTAACCTACAAATATTTGTGAAAGAAAACCTGGAAGCAAATTCTAGATAATTTTCATTCTATAGAATTAATGGCAGCATTTGAATGCAGACTTTCTGTTTTAGGGAACAGAAAAAAAGAGTCCTAAAGGTCAGGATCTAAGATGGTGGATCACAGCTAAGATGGAGGGCAGGCCAGGATCTAAGATGGTGGATCACAGCTAAGATGGAGGGCAGGCCAGGATCTAAGATGGTGGATCACAGCTAAGATGGAGGGCAGGCCAGGATCTAAGATGGTGGATCACAGCTAAGATGGAGGGCAGGCTAGGATCTAAGATGGTGGATCACAGCTAAGATGGAGGGCAGGCCAGGATCTAAGATGGTGGATCACAGCTAAGATGGAGGGCAGGCCAGGATCTAAGATGGTGGATCAGAGCTAAGATGGAGGGCAGGCCAGGATCTAAGATGGTGGATCAGAGCTAAGAAGGAGGGCAGAAGGCTGTGGCAGTATGAAAGTACTCTGGCTGCCAACCATAGCTACTTTCCTCAGCCTCAGGCTGACACGAAGATGTGAAGAGTTGGTTGTCCTAGAGGCAGATGTCTGTTTATTCTGACCCTCAGAGATAAGTTCTCCTGGGTTTCCTGCAGCTTACTTATTAGAACAGCATCATGTCATTTCAGTTCTGATTTAGTTTGCTGACTTGGGTTAGAACGCTCTTGAAGGGCCACTGAAACCATCTTTGCATGCGTTCTGTAGCTACTCTCACAGAATGCCTTCCTAGAAATTACCCACCATTGTCTACTTCCTGTGTCTGATTTTTAACCACAGGACCATAAGGGGAGAACCATGTCTTAGACCTTTGGCTTCCACTCAGGGAAGGGCACATTTCCGTGTTTATGTACTGAATGGACTGACTGACTGAATGAATGAATGAATAAAAATGCCCAAATCCAGGCAGACTCACCGACCTGAGCAGGACTCATCCTCTTGAGAGGTGTGGTAGACACGTGGGCAGCTACTGCATGCGTAGTAAGGCTACTAGGCAAGCAGACAAGAAACAAGAACATTTAACATACATGTTGATTGGAAATTTGGGGGCAACTTATCAGGGAGGGAAAATGGGCTCATATGTATAGGAGACTAGTTTCCCATGCTCTTTGCCAAGGTTAACAAAACCTACAGAGGAGTAAACCCGAGGTCTGCCAATGGTCAAAACTGTGGAAACGTTAACTGGTGACAACTGTTTTCATTTGGAACCATGTTAGAGAGTGAATCTCTGCCTAAAGCTGGCACATCGATTTTATGCTAAATTCCCATTTAATCTCCCCCTTTTCTTTCTCAGAACCACTGTGATGCCCCCATTCCAAAGATTCCAAAGTGTCACAGAAGGTTCCCTGTATGAGTGGGGCGGTGGGGCGGTGGGGCGGTGGGGGCGGTGGGGAGGTGTCCATCTCTCGGCTTATGAGAACAGCAACCCTGTGCTCCCCTCAACCTCAGGCCGCTTTTGCTAAGTCTCAAAGCAATACAAATTCAGCTCAAATCAATTAGCAACACATTTCTAACTCTTGGCGCTTGTCAGGGAGGGTCAACAACTTTTCCTGGTGGGGGAATCTCAATCATGAGAAGGAGCCAAATCTAAAGACCAAATGTGGAAGAATAGGGTCCTAGCATAACCAACTGGGCTGGGGTTTGAGTTGTTTTGTTTTGTTAAACTTGACAGAATATTTTCCTGACTACAGCCAGGAAGCCGAGGCTGCACTCTTTTGACTATTGTCTGGTTATGGTGTCTTCCAGCCTGTGCCCTGACCCCAGTGCTGAGCCATCAATCCTGTCCCCTTGTCCTCTGGCTTAACGTACCCCCTTCTTTTCCCCCTTACTCTTCCTTACTGGAGAGAATTATCTCCTCCCAACTGAAGGTACCCAGGAGACAGACCTTCAAAAGTTGTTTTTCAAAGCGAGGTGGTGGGGTGGAAAAAAGGAAGGAAGGGAGGAAGGAAGGGGAAAAAATGACAGAAAACAGTGTCCATATGGAACCTGGCTGGTGCCAAATTCTTGGGGCCATCAACCTACAAAATTCTCAGGATTTCCTTAATCTCTGAAATGCATGTTCAGTGGACAAAGTGCTCACGTCCACCCATAGGACTGCCCTGGCTTTGTTCTGGATAATTATTGAAACAAAGGACTCACAAAGATAGAGTGGGTTGTTTTTTTGTTTTGTTTTGTTTTTCTGTTTCTGACAAAAAAGGTCCATGGTGTGCCAGATTGCTTAAAACAAAATAGAACAAAACCACTCAGTGGGCGAAGCATGTGGAAACACTCAGAAAATCAGGTTGTGGCAGAAGGGGTGTGTGTGTAGGGGGGGGGGGGGGAGAGCCTAACGTGACAATTAAACAAAATCATTTGGATTCAGGTAAGAAACTCTGAAGAAAGCAAATGGGGCCTGTTGGGACAGAGAAGCCAGTGGCCAGACCCCACAGGGCCATGGTGACATCCTGGATCCACCACCAGCCTCCTGGTTGCTGCTTTCCCAAGTGGGTCTTGAAATCTAGTCACCCTCTGAGCCTTCTCTTTTCTTCCTCCTTGTTTAATTAAGCCCAGCCAAGCCTCGATGTGCTCAATTCCTGTTCACTGATAGCCGTCCATCTCTGCTTGGGCAGCGATCACTACTCGAAACCCTGATGTTCTCCAAGACTTGAAGTTTCCCTAGGGCAGGGACTTCATCTGGACTAGAGCACTGACATGGCAAAGTCTTTACTTCTGCTCTCTCTCCTCTCCCTTGGCTTGACTCTTCTTCTCATACATCATTCTGGGGCTTCTTTTTCTCATGCCCTTTGTACCCCTCTCTCCCCTTTCCCTCCCACCACCCAACAATAAAGAACTAGCTAAGGGAAGTGATCTTACTGACAAGTAGTTCTTAAGGCCCCATAGACTTCAAAAGCTCAGAAAAAAAGGAAGCAAGGGGGGGAGAGGAATCCAGACTCCTTTCCCCTGTTTCCTACCAGAGTGAGAAGGTTAAACTAAGTCAAGGATCTGTGAAGAGATGGCAGAAGGAGGGAACTGGCCTCTGTACATACGCCTGGGGTGGGGGAAGCCAAATAAAGAACCCTGGGACCCATGGTTAATAAATACTTCTTAGCTACACATCTGGGTGAGGAGCCAGAGATAAGGACACTCACAACAGGGCAGGGGCTGGAGTGAGGTTTGGGGCTGGGGGTCAGGGCTAGGGGCGGGGTTATAATCTTATGACTTCATTTTAACAATAACATTACTCCTAAAAGAAAAAGGGCCAGGCCAACTCTGAGGCATGGGAAAGTTTTCAGTCCTGTGGGAAGTGAAAGTGGGCATTGTGTCCCCAGACGGGATTAGGGGCTCTAGGAGGGTGAGGTACCTGTTAAGGCAAGGATTTGTGTGCTTGGAGTTGGTCTGAGAAAGAACGCCATCAAATCACAGCAGATCAAAACTTCATCCCCTCCAGTGTGTTCAAACTAAGTGCCCAGGGACCCAAGACAGGATGATCCCTCCTCCCCACCCACCCCCACCTTTGAAATATGGGGCGGTTTTCTGTTTAGGTTGTCTACATTTGATCTAGAGAATTCTACCAGTTCCCACATTTGCAAGCAGACCCAGCTATTCTGAGCTCTTTGCTGACCTCTGGTGGGTAGGCCCATCGGTACTAGAACAGGCTGCTTACCTATACCCATATCACTAACACCTGGGGACAGCCTTGAAGTTCACATATCAGAAGCCCTGAAAGTGGGGGTAAAGAATCAAAAAAGAAAGAAAGAAAAAGAAAAAGAAAAGAAAGAAGGAAAGAAAGAAAAGAAATGGAAAAAAACACCCTTTTAAACCTTCAGGAAAAGAAAACAAAAGATAAACAAAAGCGGGCAAGAGAGAAGGAAAGTTGTAACAAAGTTTGAAAAGAATTGACTAGCAGAGTACAGAAATGTTAGCCTGAACTAATATTTTGTATCTTATTTCTCTGATTGTTACATTTTAGAAGAGAAATAGAAGAAGCTATGGAGAATGAAGTACTAAGGCTGGCCTTAGTGGCCGAGGGTAAGTTCCCAGCAGAGTCTGCAGCCCCTTCTAGGAAGGCCCATGTACCTTCCTCAGTAGCTGTGGAGGAGGCAGGGCAGTGGGATCAGGGCAAGTACAAAGCACTGTCTTTGGGACCTAGTCCTTATGTATGCATTTCTTTTCCAGCCCTTGGCTGGGTGAAAAGGGATGAACTTTGTGACCTCTGCTGCTACACAAGATAGCTCCAGGCAGGGGACCCAGAAATAGTCATTTGTTAAAGGACAAAAGATGGCCTAAGATGTTTTTCCTACACCACCTGCCATTTTGGTAAGGACAAAGGTGTGTGTGTGTGTGTGTGTGAGAGAGAGAGAGAGAGAGAGAGAGAGAGAGAGAGAGTGTGTGTGTGTGTGTGTGTGTTATACCTGGGGGGAGCAGAGATGCTAACCAACACCTTCTATTTAAAAGTTCTCCTAACAGAATTAAAAGATTCTAAACTGGGAAAGAACCCCACCCCCAACCTTTTCCCCAAAAGACAGAAGGATGTTTAGGGTCTCAGAACTGTTCCTGGCAGAAGGAGAGCTTAGCACTGTTACACAGAAAGCCAAAGCGGGGGGGAGAGAAGGGGCTTCCAGGTTTGCACCCCACTGTATTTTATCTTTCTGACCTCCTAAGGTCTACAAAGTGGGGATACTTGTCACCAGATATCAATTGCTGTCCTGAAACCTTAAACAAAAAGCAACAACAACAACAAAAAAAACCCAAAACAACACATTCTTAGGCCTGGGGCGGAGCTACGTCCCTGGGAAGGAAGATAAAGGGAGGGGGCTGCCTGAAGCAGGCGCAGGCTTGAATTTTCTAACACCAGGCTCTCAATTGTAAACTCGGAGCGCCATCTGCCAGCCAGTTCTGAACAGCCCTCCTTTGTTTCGATTTTCCTACTTCCCAGCCCTAAACAGTGGGCTCCCTTCTTTCCTTTAAAGTATATATGTATTTTATAAATTCTGGCTCAGAAAGGTTCTCCCTAGAAAAAGATCCTACTTTAAAAGAAAAAAATCTGAAAATGAAAAGAAAAATAAAACAAGAAGAGAGAGAGAACAGGAAAAGAACAAACAGGTAAAATGCCCCAGGACCTTTTGTTTCCTCCCTCCTGCTGTGAACTTGGGGTGCAAATGAGATGGGCTCCCTTTTCTACTTAAGGCAATCAGGCTCTTCCTTCCTTCCTCCCGCTGGGAGCTACCTCAAGGACTCCCCCGGGTGAAAGTGTTTTACTTCTGGGCACCTTGAGTCTGGGGGTGAGCTTTCGCTACATTGGTTTTAGATTTGTCTGCCAAATAAATTGAGTTTCTACTCTGTGCCCCACTTTCTCCAGATGTTCCTGGCCTAAAACCCCTTGTGAGTACTTCATACACATAGACCTGGGAGACATGGGAAGTTTCTGGCTTCCTCTTAAAGGAACTCATGAAATTTGGTACCTCTTTGGCCATGGCAGAACCTCAGGTAAGCTTGAATACTTCAAGATGTATCATCAGTCTTTCCTGGACATCACTTGGCAAGCAAGCACATGGAACTCTAAACTCAAGTGTTAGAATCAACCAAGGTCCCAGCAAAACCCCTGAGCTTAAACCAGTGCTCTCTCCATCATCCTAGGACCCTCTGCAAACACTGGAGATTCTCTGTACACCACTCCCCCAACTATTGGACTTTCTTCCCCATTGAGACAACATAGGAAAGTGATAACATGGAACATTTCCAAATACTCCCACTAGAAAGTGGGATTCCCTCCTAAGTGTACATCTTAAATCCTCACTTGCATATCTGCTTGGCAAAACAAAATGACCTTCTGTGCTCTCCTCCTAAGAGCAAAAATGAAAGAAACTGAAGTCACATGAATGCTGAAGTATAAATAGCCCAGAGTTTTTTGGCTACCCAACTTAAAAAAAAAAAAAAAAACTTTCCCCCTAACATCTGGCATTGGATTCTGAGTTCTGCCTTGAGTCTTCTAAGCATTTCCTTGGAAAGATGTTGTACTTGGTCCCAGGCAAAATCTCAAAATCAACATTCTGAGGTTTTAATTTCTAGGATTGTGCATTGAGGCAGTGAGGAGGTTTTTGGGGCACTTTGCTTAGCAGAACCTGAAATTCTCTAAGCGAATCTGCAAGAAGTTTGGATGTCAAATGCTGGTTCCCCATCTGACATGGCCGGCATCTAACTGCTCAGACCCAATCTGTTTTGACTGATTCACCCTAATCTTTACCCTGATAGCTCACTTTAAGATATGAAAATCTTAAGTTCTTGAAGACGAGGAAAATACTGGAAAATGCCTTTGCTTTTAAGAAGTTAGAAGCTGGGAGTACAGTCCCAATCAGCATGGCATAAAGCCTTGCATTCAGCCCCAGGAACTAAAGAACTGAGACAGATAAGGTGCTGGTTGGTGACTTGGGCCCACTAAAGTGACAACTAAGCCTTGACCTGAAGGGTAGACATGGGGATAGATGCTGATGCTACTTTTAGGTGGGGACATAGCAACCATTTTATCAAAGCCCTAAATGCAATCCTTTTGACCAGAAAATGTCTTTGGTCAGGAACTTCTTCTGGAACCACTGTTTCCTTTCTGACAATCTCCTCCTTCTTCTTCCTCCTCTTCCCCCTCCTCACTGTGGTGGTCACCTCACTTTCATTACCACACACAAAGGTGGCAGGTCACCTTTCCGTGGGTGGATGGCTGTCTTTGGCATGTACCTCATTAAGGCTGGTGTGCACAGGTTAAGTGAAGGTACTTTTAGTATCTGTGAGTACACGGGAGGTACAGGTCCCTCCCTTGTTGTCTGGATATTCATATCCCTTCTACAGTAACAGAATTTACCAGTGCACACCAGGCAGAGGGAACAGGCTAGCACGATGCTAATTATTACAACTTAAAGAGCCCTATGTACAACTATAAAGTTAAAAAAAATCAATGTATGCCCCTGATACTGGCTACCCACTGACTAGTTAGGTATTAACCTATCAGAGTCCTAGACCAATACATTGTTTATTTGCCTGAAATAATTTCTTCTTCTCTCCTATTTAGGGTCATCTGGGGGTCACTCTCAGACATGTGTGGAAATTGCTTCTATTCAAGAATGTAGTGTCCAAGATTAGTGTGCACATTGCTGATTGGTTAGTAAAAGGGACAACTTTCCTTCAGATGGCTTATCAGTAGATGAACAAGCTATACCATGTGCGATGTCTAGCTTCCTCAGGACAAGGGATAGAGGGGAACTCTCAACCATGTGTGACATTTAGTGGACACTAGAAAGATTTGGGCTATCATACTTAATTGTGGGAAGGTGGTGGTGGTGGTGGTGTGTGTGTGTGTGTGTATGTGTGTGTGTGTGTGTGTGTGTGTGTGTGTCTGTGTGTGGGTGTGTGATGTGTGTAGTGGTGGCTGTTGTTAATATGTTGTTAGTAGTAGTATGTATGTGTAAAATGTGTGTAGTGGTAGCTTTTGGTGATCATGGTGGTGGTTTGTATGTTCATGTACATATGTGTGTATATGTGTACATGTGTGTGTGCTTGTGTGTGTGTATGTGTGTGCACGTTTATGTGTGTCTGATATTAGATATCTACAGTGCACAGAACAGGTCCCAGCCCCCGTGACAAAATGTCAATGGAGTTGCTTAGAAGATCCCTTTGTTAAATAGATACCCTTTAAATGTTCCTATAGTCTCAGTGCATAGCTAAAAAGAATAAGTCATAGCTCAAAATATACAAAATGTGGAGGTGCGGGCAAAGAATGAAAGTAAAGTAGAGTCCTTCCCACCTTGCTGGCCTTCCCTGTCCTCTCTCTCCTGCCTTATACCCTCTCACCATCTAGTGGCCACCTGAAATATCAACCCTTAGTTACTGACTCTAGACTTTTCTAAAGCCCACCACCAAAAAAATGATTACCCAGGAGACAGCAGGCAGGAGGCTCCTGGGTGACTCATGATTTTATTGATAAGCTATCTAAGCATACACTAGGCCCAACAGAGCCATTCGATGCAAATGCAAGGAATTAAGACGTACACTTTCCAGACATGCTAAAAATAGTAACACCAACATACAACAACTTAAGAGACAAATTACAAATAAACTCTGCCTTTCCCAAGAAGTGACCTTTTGGGCTTTGGTCCTGGCCCTTGGACACTTAAGGATGACCACGTGTAATAAAAGGTTGAAGAGAGTGCTGTTCTGAAAGGACATGTTTGAATCCACTATGCAACTATACACCTGTGCACTTCCCCAGGAATGCCACCTGCTCTTGACACTGTATCCTTTGGGGAATGAAGGGATCAGTGAGACCGGTAATCTACTTTTACTGCCTTAAAATCTGGGGTTCAGGCCCAGGATGGGTCTCAGAAGCCCCAGGGGACTCAATATATCTAGGATACCTGCTCTCACTTCCTTTACAGCTCTGGGGTCCTAGACTCATCTGTGCCTAGCTTTGGGTTTTGTGTGTCATCATGACCATTCATGTTGACATTTGTTGTGGGAAAAAAAATGCAGTTTTGGACTTACCTGGGTGCAGGTTACCTGTAGGAATGTCTTCGGAGTTGTTTACACGTTAACAACCAGTTTGGTGAGGGACAAACTGGTTATGTAGGAGGAGAGAGGTATTCAGAACCTTTGACAGAAGGACAGGCAAGAGCCAGCAAGTCAGAAGAGAGGCTCCAGCTGGCCATTCTGAAGTCTTCATAAGAGGTCACTCTCCGTTAGCGGTGGCAGTGAGCATGCTCGACCGTGACACTCCTGAGAAGGCAGGCACATAAGCGTTTTCCCCCTTCCCATTATCAAAGAATAAGGAGACAAAGTTTAAGTGCTTGCACTGTCCCCCACACAAAATGTGTGTGACTGTCAGAAACACCAACTGATTCACATCAAATTTTAAATCGGGTACCAATTGTAACTTTTATACCTCTCTCCTCACCCCTAACTAAATCATTCAAATTTAGCAAGATCCATTATTTGGGTTTAGTGGGAAGGACTCTTAACGCAAAATATTCCTGAATTCTCCTGAGCCTTCATAACTCACTCTGTAGGGCAGTTTGGGGTTTTACCTCAGGACCCCGGAAGCACACTTCTTTAGTATTTCTGGTCCTCTCATAGATCACTTGCCTGATGCTCCTTGGTTACCGCTTCCAGTGTGGCACATGCAAAATACTTCCAATAATTCTAACTTCAAAGGTCTTGTGTCAGAGACCAGAGCATTCCGCGTCCCCTCAAGTCTGTGGTGGTTGGCAATCATTGAAAAGTTAACATTTTGGGGGCTGGGGGGAGGGGAATAGGTCCTTACCTCTCTCTTGGGGTCTTGTCCTCTTCCACGCTCCCATCAGCTGCTCTGCCTCTGCGGTGATCTGGTTATGGGAAGGGAAACTAGAGACAACTTTTTTTGTAAAACAACCACATTGACCCCTGAGCTATCTAACAATCCTGAACTAGTATATACATAGGTAGCTAATCCCAGGGGAGGTAGAGGAGGAACAAGCAGGAATGGCAGATGGTACTTGTTCAGGAGGGGGGAAAATGACCCTCTTAGGGTTTTCTCTTTCTTCTGCCACATTATCGTATCATCCTAAATTTGGCAAGATGTCATTTGTCTATTGTTTGAGTTAACTTGTGGTTACAAACCCTGTAACAAGGAGTGAACTATAAAATGTAGAAGCCGGAAGTGTGGAGTGCCTAGGCTCAAGTTAACGGTCTCTCAGGGAAAATATACAAAAATAAAATAAAGCCTCACTTGAAATAGAGAAGGGGAAAAAAAGAAGTTGTAAACTTAACATTTGGGGGAGCTCACATGTGAAACACTCTAGCTCTTACACGATAAAAAGCTTCACCCAGGATCTGGCTCTCCCTTTAAAGAAAGAAGAAGGAGGAGGAGGAGAAGAAGAAGAAGAAGAAATCCTTCTCTCAGAGTCTTCTGGAAACTAAGCCCCCTCTGGCAGCTTGCATCTGAAACTGCCCACTAAGTATTCTTAAGCTGCATAAAGGCCTCAAAGATTTTTCATCTGAAACTCCAAAGGAAAGGCCGGACCCATTTTCTTTCTAGTCTCTCTGAAGAGCTTGACCCTAGGTCAGGGGTCCATAGGTCAGCCTAGGAATGTGATGTAACAACGGGCACTCCATCCAGCGGACTAAAGACCTTAATAGGTGGGCGTCAGACAGAGACTTGGTGTCTGCTGACCATAGGCCCATGGACACCGAATTCCAGTGTCCACAGTTCTTGGCCTCTGCTCACTGTGGCCCTGTTGTTTCTGCTTGGAAAAGTTCTCCTCTTTCTGTGAAGTTTTAGTTTAAAAGAGGCAAAAAGCATACTAATTTTAAGTTCATGAAAACTGTGGGAAGAGGAAGGTGCATTTAACCTGTGTCATAGGCTAAAAAAAAATCCAGAAACTAATTTTCATTTGCTGTTTCTGTGCCTCCTAGAAGACACAGCAACATTTGAAAAGCTGCATAGTCTTGCTAAGAAGTGAGTGGACACATCTTATTTGGAGGGGAAACTGATTGAAAAAAAAAAAAAGGGGGAATGTGCCTAGAGTTGAGGGTTTCAATTTTAATCAACTATGCTATCCTCTCTTTTAAAAAATTTTAAATGTCCTGCATCAAAATAAATCAACAAAGCAAATGCTTTTCAAAATCATGCATGGATTCTTGATAAATAAAAAAATGGGACTTAGTTGTAAACTAAAAATAAGGAAGAGAAAAGCTATTGGAGATCCTGTTTGTGTACTGTGGCACTGCGCATCCAGGGATGTGCATACAAAAACAACTGCACTGTAGTATCATTATTGTTATTTACTATAATTGTATAATTAATAATAATAATAGTTGTTGTTGTTGTTACTGATGTTGATGTTGTTATAAGCTTGAGCTCTGCTAAAGAAAACTATTCGGGGATTTTTTTTTCTCGGAAAAGATGTCAAAGAAAAGCTACATTATATACAAAAACAAGAACAAAAGGAAAAAAAAAGCTTGTGTGTGTGTTTGTGTGTGGGGTGAAGCAAATGTGTTGTGTGCATATGTGTGTGTGGTGTGTTATGTGTATATGTGTGTGTTTGTGTGTTGTGTTATATGTGTATGTGTGTGTTGTATGTGTGGTATGTGTGTGACTGTTTGTGTGTGGTGTGGTATGTGTGTTGCATATGTGTGTGTTGTATGTTCTGTGTGTGTGTGTTCTCTGTACATATGTTATGTGTGTATTATGTCTGTTTTATGTGTGTATTTGTGTGTGTTTGTTTATGTTATATTGTGTGTGTTTTGTGTGTGTTATGTGGTTATATGTATGTGTTGTATGTGTACATGTGTGTATGTGTGTGTTGTGTGTATATGTGTGTTGTGTGTGTTGTGTAGTTATATGTATGTGTTGTATGTGTACATGTGTGTATGTGTGTGTTGTGTTGTGTGTGGTATATATGTGTATGCATTGTGTGTGTTGTGTGTGTGGGTATATGCATGTGTTGTGTGTGTATGTGTGTGTGCTGTGTGTATATGTATGTGTGTTGTATATGTGCTGTATGTATGTGAATATGTGGGTGTGTATGTATATGTGTGTGTTATGTTGGGAAGCAGTGAAGCAAACATGAGTACTAAGCCTCCACAAAATGGCTTCCCCCAAATGGGCAGCTTACATTTCATGTTCACTCAATAGACATTTACAGTCAGTGGTCTGTCAGGGTCTGGCTAGAATTCAGAAAGCAACAGACTGTTAGACACCTGTCATTTAACAAGGGATTTTAAGATCACAGAGAACACTCCAACTGTCATGCTCTCATCTTTGAGAAAGCCATATAGAATTTTTCAAATGGGCTCGGTGAGCGTTAGCACCTCAGAGTTAGAGGCCTGGGTCCTTCACATACTTACCTTGCTACCTTTGGGAGGAAAAAACAAAAGAGGCCCTGGCCTTTAATCTGTGTGAGTGGAGTGGATGTGCTCATGAAATGGGGTACTGAAGTGCTCATGAAATGGGGTACTGAAGTGCTCTTACTGCCCAGAACTCTTTCAAAGGGCTGATGTGACTAAACAGAAGACTTTAAAAAATGCAAAATGCAATTAAAACATGTCATCATTATCATTGATGGCCACTAACAATGTTAAAAGCATGAGCCACCCCCCTTTCCAATACTGGGGGTGACCCCCTTCCCTATGGTTCATACCATCTCCTCAGGGTAGATCATATGAGTTAGATAAAAATAAAATTACCTATTTAGAAAAAAATGTTTTTGAGAGGAGTTGAAATTTTTTTAAAGGATCTCTGTAAAACATGTTATTCTTGCAGATGTTATTGGGAAATAAGATGCAAATTTTCCTTAACTTCTAAATTTGGGGGTCAGGGACACTATGGGCTTCCCACTGCACCAAACAATTCAGTGGAGGCCTTCTGAATTTAGAAAAAGAAAATGGCTGCATTAAAAAAAAATACAGGGGGAAAAAAAAAACAATCTGCACGGTGAATTGCAGTGCAGTACCGTACCACTTGGCAGCCAAATAAATTATTATATAATTAATTATGATTTGCTATAAAAATGAGGCATTACTATAGTGGTCATATTATTCAGAGTGCTTTACCTGCTTGTAATAAAGGCAAGAGATACTAAAATAGACTGATCTAGTAGCCCCTTGCAATTCTAAACCAAGAAATAATATCTAAGTGAAGTTTTGAAAAGAAAGGAAAAAAAAATCCACAGATTTTAAACTAACAGAAACATGAAAACAGGCCTTGATTACATTATGTTAAAAAGCCTCAGCTCTCTAGACATTATAGAATTTTTATTGAATTATTATCTTTCTATTTTTCTATCTATCATCTATCTTTAAAAATAATTCTAGCACTATGATGTTTGGGCAATAAAAACAGAGTATGCACACAGAAAAATGTTTTTTTTTTAAAGCAACAGATGACTGTGGATGTGATACGTGAAGAGCTTCAGGATGGTCATTTGATCTACGTTTTCAGGGGGCAGAAGGCATAGATACCTCGTTTAACGTAATGAAGCTAGACAGTTAGTGAAAAAGTCTCATAACTGTGAGTAAATCCTCTCCTTCTGCTTCGACCCTCCCCAATCAATAACAGGGACCCAGATACAATCCCTCTCTTGTTACTTCAGCGAAATGAAAGCAGCCTAGTGGGAAACTGCAGCCTGCTTTGACAGACAGCGCTACTGCAGTCACAGGCAGCAGGGAGCAGTGGCCATCTTAGAGGCTCAGGCGAGGCCTAGGCCAAGGCTGAGCAGCCTGCTTTCTGGATGACGCTGCATAGAAAGGTCAGAGTGGCTGAGATCCACAAAGGGCAGACAGGCCAGTGCCATGGTACCCCCCCCCCTCCCCAAAATGTGCTTCTGTTTGGGTTTAATAATCCCCTCCAGGAAAAAAAAATCTAAGGGATATAAGGGGGAAACGTTTGCTATTCTGAAAGAAGCTGGCCTCAGATCTGATGTTTGGTGCAGAGAGCTGCATTAGCAGAGAGTATAAACTTCCAAGCTCCTTCTTCCTATATTGGGGGTGGGGGCTAAGACAGAAGACCCAAGTCCTGTTACTGCAGGACACTTGAATGAAAATTTCCTGGGAGAGCTTTGCTTCTCAAACGAGGCGACTAAGGCCTCAGAGTATAAGGGACCAACCGGGATTCAGATGTGCAGAGTCACTTAGGTCATCTACCTGCAGACATCTGTCCCCCCCACCCACCCCCAACTCACAGGTCAGCTTCTCAGAGTATGGAAATGGACCTGCAGTGAAGTCCAAGCCTTGTCATGTAGGGGACTATGCTTTTCACGTAACAGGGGCATTTGAAATTTATAGCAACTTCCCCTTTCCGTGTGTTTGATTCAATGATACCAATACTTCCCCCAGGTAGGCATAAATAAAATGACCATCCCGTCTAAGATAATGATTTGTGGCACATCACAGCAACACAGTCACACCATCAATGTCTTTAATAAATACCATCACAGATTATCGAATATCTCACAGGCAAATGGAGCACAGCCTTAGACACTGTAATCCTGAGATTCCCTTGACAGGTTTGAGAAAATAAATAAATTAATTGTGGAGATTCACTCATGAAGATTTTATTTAAGCTATAGATACAGACCATTGTTAATTGCTGTTTTGATTAATCTGGCAAGAAGAATGAACGACTCAGGTTGGAAATGAGAAGTCTGTGGTGGGAGGGGCTCTGACTGCAGGATGAGGGGAGGGGTTTCTGCGAGGGGAGGGGACATGAAGAGCTGGGGACATGGAGAGCTGGGGAGTGGGCGGTGGAAGATGAGGGCCTCAAAAGGTACCTATCTGGCTGGCATAACATTTCTTTAATCGTCATCCTAAAAAAAAAAATCTTTATTTTTTTTCATCCTCAACTGATGCATAGAATTTCTTACCTTCAGTCCTCAGCTAAAGCTGCTTGAAAAAAAGATCGACATGCAAACATATACACAGTTCACAAGGCTATCCCCAGCTTCCCATGCAGTGTTCACACATTTAGTATTTATTTATTTTTATTTTTAATTGCAATTAAAATACAAAGGCAAGATTGTACTCCCAACATACAACTCCCAACCTTCTTAAACTAGGCCCTTCCTGCCACGAATTGTAAAAATATAAGTGATTGCCTTACCTCGGGCTCTTCGCTAAGGAGAAAATTATTTTATATATATAGATATATATTTAAATCCAGCCACGCCCACTCCCTTGAAACTAACCCTGTGTGTTTTGAATGTGGCCTTGCCAGCAGGGCTAAGGTACCCCCCCCAAACCTTCCTCCTGCTCTACTCCCCCCCCCCCACAGGTGGATCCAGTATGTGTGTGCATGTGCACAGAATACAAAATACACATGTTTTGAACAACCCCAAAGCCCTGAGTGTCTGGTTTTTCAACCGTTAAGGCGGGAGGGTTTGACATACGTATTGAGAAGTGAGGATATGCTTAGCGCAAAGGGGAAAAGAGAGAGAGAGACATACCGGGAAAAGGTTATGGAGGCCCGCGGCGGCAGGCCCCACTCCCCCCAGTCATCGGCCCAGCAGATTACCCAGGATGCCACGCCACCGTTGCCTGCGCGTTTTCCCTCTGCTCGCTGCAGAGAGTCTGCACACAGGTTATTACAGAGTGTACCAGCACGGAAAGTTTTGGCCGCGCCATGGCGCAAATCACAAGGTAACCTATTTTAGAGTACAAATATAAAATCGGCGGGTACGTTGAAAGTGCCTGGGATGGATACTGGGACACACTGAGCATGTCATGCACAGGCGAACACAGAAAATGGACACCAACACACACCAACAACAAGCTGTCTGAGTCGAAGCAGCCGTGCCAGGCGAGGCGGGGGCGCGCACCCGGATGGCCCTAGCCCACCGCGGTCACGAACAATCGAGCCGGGGGAGCCCCGAAGGGCCCACCCCAGCAGTTCTGGGCTCACCTCACGCCCCCGCCTGTCCAGCCTACGATCGCTGGCGCTGGCGCTGGCCTCCGGCCGGTAACGACCCTCAGTGTCGCTCGGCACCACTTTTCTCCCTGGAGGGCATATAGTTCGGCCACCCGAACTCTCCAAAAGGCCCCTCTCCCACCCCAGGGCAGAGTTGGGGGTCCCTCCCTGGAACTTCTAACAGGGTTTCCGGACCCCCTCCTCCCGCGGGCAAGGCCCAAGCCCCACCGGAAGGCCCTGCCACCCCCTCCCCGGGCGGCCCGGGCGGCCCTACTGCCCAGGGGCAGAAGCTGCCGCATTACCTAGAAGCAGCAGGCGGTGTGTACACATGTAGTCCATCTTCTCCTCCTCCAGTTGCTTGTCGATGAGCTTGCTGCGTTTCTTATCTGCGCGCTTCTGCTCTCGCATCTCAATGGCTTCTTTGCGCATCTGTTTGCGCCTCTCCTCCATAGGATCCTTGGCCTTCCCGGGGCTGAGGGATCGTGATCGGGTACACTCGGATAGACCGAAGCAGCTTCCGAAGGCTCGGGTGAAGAAGTTGCGGACTGGGTTGCTCCCGACCGTGTGGCTCCGGGGCAGGCCAGGGCGGCGGTTTCGCCGCAGAAGCCACTGGAAGCAGCCGGTGGCCCCTTCTTCCGACTCATCACTGGAGGACTCGATCTCGCAGATGCCAGACGATGCCTCGTACCTGCAGCAGCTTCGGCCCCGCTCGTACTTGTCAGGCCAGGCAGTCGGCCGCGGAGGAGGCCGCGGAGTAGGCGGGTCAGCAACCTGGATCTCGGGGCTGGGGGGTCTAAGATGGGCCCTGCTGGGGGCGGCAGAGGCTGACCGGCCAGCAGCGACTGCGCGGGCAGCAGAGGCTGCCCGGGCGGCAGCTGCTGCGCGGGCAGGAAGGGATGCCCGAGCGGCGGGAGTAGCTGAGAGTGACCTGGCTCCCCAGACCAGTGGACCTGCATAGGCTGCCCTAGCGGCAGCTGCCCTAGCAGAGGCTGACATTGCTGGGGCGCCAGGGACTGCTCCAGCGGCCGGATGGGCTCTAGCAGAGGGGACTGCCCGGGTAGTGGGCTCCTTGGGGGTGATAGGGGCTGCCCGGGCGGCAGGCTCCGCCAGGGTGGCAGAGACTGCCGCGGCTGCGGGCTCCACCTGGGTGACAGGGGCTGCCCCGGAGGCAGACTCGGCCGTGGTGGCAGGGACTGCCTCGGAGGCTGGCTCGGCGGCTGGATCTCTGCTGCCTTCAGACTCGGACTCGGCAGGAGTGGCTGGGGCGACTGGGGCTGCCCCTCCGTCAGGATCGGCGCGGACAGCTGGGGCTTCTTCGAGTTCTTCAGGATCCGACTGGAGATCTGAAGGCGTTCCTGGGGCTGTCCCGTCTTCTCCGGCATCGCTCTGGCTATCTGTGAGCATCGCGGAATCCGTAGGAGCTCCAGCATCAGATCCGGTAGAGACGGCTTGGGCAGCAGGGGCTGGCTTGGCATCCATTGCTTCAGGCTGGGTGGAAGATCCGTCCCCTCTCTCCGGAGAGGGGACTTTTCCTTCCACCGCAGTGGCGGTGGTAGGGCTTCCTTCCATCTCGGCTGCTTCTCGCTCAACTGGGGGTCTCTCTGCGCACTCGCTCTTATCTGGGGCTCCCGAGACTTCGATGGGCGGGCCATCACTTGCGATTGGGGGGCTGTCCATATTGACAGCGGTGTCGTCGTCGACCCCAATGGAGGCTCTGCCAATCTCAAGCAGGGGTCTGGTGATCTCCATCGGGGGGCTGTCGCATGCGAAGTTAGGAGGAGATCTGACAGCCTCGCGGAATGGTCTGTCAATGGCGCCTCGGACCCAGAGGGGAGGCGCGTTCTCGGCGGGAGCGAGGCAGAGCGCACTCGGGACCGCGACTGTCGGGAACTCGCCGCCAATGCCGATTTGTGGGATGACTCGCGGGAGTCCTGGGGGTGGGCTATCGCCCCCGAATTCTTCTCCACCGACCTGAAATGGCACAGATTCTTCAGGGGGAGGGCTGTAGTCTTCTCGGAAGCCAGCGTTTTCAAATCTGATGTTCCCGGGCTCCGCGGGAAGAGCTCTGGGGACCAATGCTTCCGGACCTCCTGGCGCAAGGTCTGGGACTTGCAAGGGAGGCTGGCTATGGTCTCCCTGGGCAGGCTCGTTGAACTCAAATGGCATAGCTTCTTCTGGTGGGGGGGTATAGGCTCCCAGGCCTGGGCTCGCGCCAGTGGGGGTCCCGGGCTCCAAAATCGCTGGGTTGAAGGCTTGGAGGCCTGATGGGGTCCCAGATGGTCCTGGCTGCTCCAGGGTGGGCCAGAAATCTCCCAGGCTGGGCTGTTGTGTCTCGAATGGCATGGCTTCCTCCGGAGGTGGGCTGTAGTCTCCACCCACTCGGACTTCCTCGAAGGCCTGGCAGGGGCTTTGGATGTCAGATTTGGAGTCTTCTGGGGGTCCACTGATCTCACTGCCAGTCTCGTCGGGGACGGGCTCATTGTTAGACGGTTCGGAGTCCGGTTCGGTCGCCATTTCTTCGGCTGGGCCAGCCCCAGCACCGGGGGCAGCTGCCCCTGGGGCTTCCAAAGGTTCTTGCTCGGGCTGCTCCCCGACTTCAGGGGGGATATCGTGTTGTCCTGACATATTATTGCCGTGGAGGCAGTTGAACATGCCCATAACACGGTGGCGACTTTTCAAAATAAATTTGGGGCCCCGTAAGACGGAGCACCCAGCCAAACTAGGGTGAAAAAAAATTTTTTTTTAAAAAATTCAAATTTTTGTTGGAAAGTTCTCCAGCCTCAGTTTCCAAACTTTGTAAGGATAGATAATCAGGGGCTAGAACCCAGGACCATGGCTGAAGTGAGTCATCTCTTGCTGGTGAAGTCTGTCACCTTCCTAGTTACACTTACCCCTTCGGGCTGTGGTCGGCCAACAACTTTAGGAACTTTTCTGTTCTCTCTTCGTACTTTGCTGTACTTTAGCTCCGCCTTCTTGGCATTTAAGAGCGTGCCGATTCGTCTCGAAAATCGTAAATAGAACTCTTTCTCTGCCGCCAGAGGACGCAGGTCTCAGTGCTGAGCCGGCTCCGGGAGCTGGCTCCCGGTGCCGGCTGCTCCCGACTTTGGGTAAGGGGGCTGATGAGCGGAGGCCTTGTAGGGACGTTCGGCTCCGTCCTCTCCTCTCCCGGACTGATTCCGAGTCTCTCTAGCTCGCTTTTTCCCTGGCCAGAGAGCGAGCGAGCTCTCTTGCGTTGCTGGGACACGTGACGCAAGACGTGGGCATTGGTCTGTTAGAGTACAGACGCTGAAAGCCTCCCTCCCCATCTGATTCTTCTCGAGGGGAGGAGGGACTGCAGGAGGGCTTTATCACCCCAGATTACCCCAGTATGCGGTAAATTCCTTATCTAAGGACCCCACACTCAGGCAATTACCCATACTCATCTCCAAGTCAGGAAATGGAGGCTTTAGGATACAAGGAAAGGGGTAGAGGCACACACACACACAAATGCGACAGGTGGTCGTGAGCCCACCGGAAGGGTAGAGACAGGGTGAGGAAGTGCCGAATGTAAACACGCAATTTGTTTCGTAAATGCTCTAGGGTACTTTTCTTTATTTCTTTTTTTTCCTTTTTTTTTCTTTTTTTAATGTTTATGTTTGCTGTTTGTTGGGGATGGCTCCAGCAAATCCCTTCAATGTCCCCCATCCCCATTACACCTCGGAGCTCTCAACAGTGGTATAGTGTGTTGTAGTCAGGGCTTGCTCTGTTTATATGGACGGTGATGCAGTAGAAATAAAGGTCTCAGCAGTGCACTGCAGAAAATCAAGCAAAGCCCCCTTAGGAGTTATTCATGTTTGCCGCTTTCGTGCAAATAGGGGAGGGGGCTTAAGGCTTACCGGAAGACCCCCCACCTAGCTCAGGTCTTGTACTTCTGTCTTCTGGGTAAAGGCAAAAGGAGATTTGGGGTGTAGTTGATGGCCCATTTAGGGTGGTCTCGCAGACTAGAAAACCTGAAATGCACTTAACCCACCGACCAACCGTGCCATGGTGGCAACAGCTGCCGAGACTCGCATCTTCCAGCCACCAGCGCCAGCTGCGGATTCCGTGTTCATTTCCTCTCTCAAGCCCTTCTCCAGCCCCCTTTTATCCCCTCCTCCTTCTGTTGTGAGCACCATAGAGCATTTGCTATACGTTGAACTGCAACAGTCCACCCAGGCGAAATTAAGCGCGGTCACAAAGCCTGCGGCTGCGCGCCCCTTGCGGTGCCGGGGTGGGCTCAGAGCTGCAGGAGTTTATACAGTCACATTGCCCGGTGGGCTCAGCGAATAATCATAAAATGCTTTAGGTCTGGGATCTGCAGATTATTCCTGGGCAGGGTTTTTTTGTTAATTGTTTGCCTTTGGGGTTCTGTTTTTTTTTGTTTTGCCGCGCGCCCGCGGCACGCGCACACCGCGGACATTTTGCCAGTAGGTAATGGCGATGGCGCGAGGCATTGTCTTTTGTTGCAATACAGCTAGGCAGTGGGCAGGTCTGGCCTGCAGGACCCTGAGAAAAGAGAGTATGAAGTGGTACATAAAGCAGGCTGCGGCAATTATGCACCATGCAGATGGGTATATTGCAAGATGCATGCTGTGTGCCGCGGCAGATTTAATTCTCTGAAGTCTAACATGTCCCTCTTCTCACTACAGGCTCGGCACACTACAGCCCCTTGCCTACAGCGTCCACGTGGTCACCCTGAGTAGAAGAAAGCAGACAAAGTGAACCCCCAGAGAATGCCTGCGACCTGCCGAAGGCGTGTCACCTCAACTCTACGGCTGAACACACTGCATGCCGGACACTTTGAACTTTGGTCCAAAGTTTGGCCAACTACCCTCCCCCACATATACACACACACACACTCAAAATGGCGAAACGGTTTGAACATACACCGAATAGGCCAACTGGGTCTCAACCACTAGCCCACTCCCCTCCGACCCCAGCGACAGGTCAGCTATTGGGCTGGGGTCACGCCAATCAAGGATGCCTGGCGAATGAGCAGGGGGCTTCGGACCGGAAACCGGATATGGGTGGGAGGTCCAATAGGGGGCGCCGCGTTGGAACGCCCAAAGAGGTTGTGCTTGCTGGGTTGGTTGGAAGCGGTTGGCGGGCGGGCGTATGGCGGCCAGGCCTAGAAGGCCACGGTCGCCGTGAGTGCCTTGGGGGCCAAGCTTTTTGATGCCCTAAATCGCCAAGGCAAGGTGGGAAGGTCAGGGACCCCCATGGACCATCCCTTGGGCTCATGATGGCGGTAGGCTAACTCACTACACAGAGAGGGCTATCGCCGAGGCACCGCGGAGAGAGGCTTTTCCAGGGCCTGGAGGTGGTGGGCCAGGCCTATGGAGAAAGAGAGCTTACTGCTCCGATGCAGACGAGCAGTACAAGATGGACAGATTTCATTTCCCAGAGATGCTGAACCCTGCACAAGGTGAAAGGTCAGTAGACGCTGAGGTTGGCGACCCAAGGAGACCGCCACGCGGGTCTTGTGGGCTCTCCAGGCCTCTCACACCCATCCCTAAAGCACCATTCATCCAAAAGGAAAAAAAAATGGTTTCAGGTTCTCTTTGTTCAGACATTCTTATGATCTGTGAGAATCCTTTGTTCCACATTCTTTCTTATATCGTGCTTCTCTGACAGGGAGAAACCTCCAGAGCATGCCAGTCTCCTTGTGAAAGAGCAGAACGGCATGAAAATGGAAAGAGAAGGCCTCCAATAGGAGGGGTTGCAAAGACCAGATGGAGAAAATGGCGCCTGGAATGGGTCTCCATAGCAAGATGTCTTGACTGAATAGAAGGGGCGGGGCAGAGCGGGCACACCTTCACCTATCTGGAACAAAGGGTCCAATGTAAGGAAGTGTGGGGTCTGGTTACATAAATGATCGGACGGACACCTTTGCTCCTGTAGGAGCAGTGGGAAAGAAGGGAGAAAATGGATGTGCTTTCTGAGGCGTCCATGCAGCATCCGGGCTCTTTGGGCAGGAAGTGGAGAGGAGGAAATGGGGTAGATGGTGAAAGGTGTGTGTTTCTCCCTCCTTCTCAGATCAGGATTTGAATCAAGCTTTTAGAAAGGACAGAACCAACATGGAGGGTGGTTCCGATAAAGGGAACAAAGGAAGGGCTGTGCACAAAGAAGCTGCAGCCGCGGAAGCCCTGAGAGAAGAGAGACCCAGACACAGTGGATAAAAGAGACTTAAGGGTTCCAGAGGCTTCCTGGAAGCACTCGTATTAGACAAGTCACAAAAGACGGAGGAATCAAAGACTACCACCTGGGTTTTGGACACTGGGAATTACATAGAGTCGGGGAGGGGCTGGTGCTGAGGTAGAGGCTTTTTTTTTTTTTTTTTTAATTTTAGACATGGCAGAATTGAAAGGAAGATGGACGATTTGATATACATATATGTATATATATACATATATATATATACACACACACAATATACAATATATATTTACTATATATATATATGTATGTGTATATGTATATATATGTGTGTGTGTGTATATATATATATACATATATATATATACATATATATATATATATATATATATATACACACACACACACATATACACATACACTTACAATAAATTCCTGGGAAGGAAAGGTCTGAAGTTTAGGAGAAGGGTACAAGGCAAAAATTCAAATTGTCCATCAGCCTTACTAAGGTTTGAGATAAATGAACCAGATAAAATTTCTCCAGTGGAGGGATACAGCCAAGGAGAGGCCAGAAGGAGAGAGAGAGAGCAGGGCAGGCTCCAGAGGCTGAAGTGGGAGCAGCCCTTGTGTGTGCATCATGGCTTCTTAGCCTCGCACTGGGGACTTGGGGCAGGTAATAGGTAATGTTTTGTTATGGTGACTGTCCTGTGTGAGGCAGGATATTATATGGCTTCTCTAGTCTAAACCTACCAGGTGCCAATGACATCCCCTTAGTATGAATAATATCAATGTCCTCAGAGTTTGTACAGATGGCCTCTGATACAGAGTTGCCCCTGGCTGGAAAAGCTGAGAAAGTCTTTACATTGACTTTAAAAATAAAAAATAATTTTTTTTTAAAAAGGCACTTTAATTTAAAGGTAAATTCATACTGGGAAAAACAGAGCTCGGGATTTAATCCTGATTATGCCCTGCCCTGTGCTCTCAATTTCCTATGGTGGCATAGACCTAAGTACAAAGGCTCTGCTGTACACAAGCAGCAAGTTCAAGAGGGCCTGTAGCAGAAGGTAACTGTATGGCCTGGCCAAAGGACTTGGGGAGTCCAGAATGGTTAAGAGATGGAGGTGATGAGTGGACAAGTTGGCTTGGAGTCACCTTACTGGGTTTCACTGTCTGGTGCCTGTTGATGTTGGTGATCTGGCTGCCTCGATACATGTCTGACACAATTGGTGAGTGCCTGGCCTGGGGCCTTACCCTACTAGGAGTGAGGTTTCTAATGGTCCCACATTACAACTCTACACTAGGAAAGGATCTTTTCCCTCCCCTCTTAGTTGTGTGTGTGTGTGCTCGGGTGAGTGTATGCGCGCACGCGTGCATTCACGCGTAGGTCAGAAGACAACTTGTTGGGGCTAATTCTGGTGTCGTGTAGGTTCCATGAATCAGGCGCCTTTGTTTGCCCATCTCCTCAGCTCCCTGGCAAAAGATATGTCATCCCTAGTCCAGCTGACTCTGTAATGGTTGTGATGGGGGGAGGTAAATGCTGAGAGATGTGAGTAAAACAAAGCCACCGGCGAGTCACAAAAGCTGTGGGTGGGAAAGGAGTGGGTGCAGAGGAAGGCTTACTAGGTGGGAAAGGCAGAAGCTAAGCCTGGGGGCCTCGACCATCCACACAGTGTATGCTAGAGTGACAGGCTATGAGAGAGATGGTGTGTCAGGTGGAGAGGAGGCTCTTTCCGTATTAGAAAGGACTGGTAAGGAGTGCCCCTGTTTCCATTGGGCTCTGCTTCTCTGAGGAAAGGCAGCTTGCTCAGTGCAGTTGGCCCAGACGCTCAAGTCAGAAATAATCAGGTGACCTTTTGAAAGTCACACCAACCATAAAGAAGCTGACTCTCCCTCGGCTTCAGCTTCCTTACCTAAAAAGGCGTGGTCCCACTTTTCTGTGGTGCCCTGGGCTGGGTGCTTGTTTACAACAACAGTTGTATTTATATTTACATTTTAGGGCTTTATGTGTATATATAATATTTCCCCCTTTGGGGTTTTTGTTTTCTGCTAAAAGCCCAAGGCCCATCCAGATACCCCAAGTAACTGCTTCTTAACGTCTTTGATTTATCCCTGTGGCCGCAAAAGAGAAAGCCAAGTAGGAAAGGTCCCTTGGGTAGAAGGGAGGGTGGAGTGAGCAAGATGGTGGGGGGGGGGGGATGCAGAAGCCAGGAATAGCAAGACCATTGGCAGTAAGGTTTCTTTTGGTTTATGGCTTTGGGGAAGGGGCAGCCTTATAAGGAGCCTTCTCTGCCTATAGTACATATGTGTCCCATTAATTTTCAGGCAAAGGAACCAGATGCAGAAAAAGAGAAGATAGAAAAAGAATTCAGGCAAACACTAAGTCGCTCAGCCTCCCAATGACAAAGGTTTTCTGAGTGTTTCCCTGAGTAGCAATAAGACTTTGAAGCTGTTCAATTAATTACTGTTCAATTAAGACTGCTGCAGCCCTCCCCCCACCTCCCTGCCATCATCTCTGCAAGCCTTGGCCGGTGGAGGCAGCAGCTCTGCAGAAGGGGCTGTGTGGCTGGCCTGTTTGAGACAAATGCTAATTAAAGGGAAGATGTCTCTAGCAGATAGGGCAAGATACTGGACTAGGGACTGATGTGGGGCTCATGTTAGGGGGATGAAATGATATTTATGAATACAGCTGGTCAACTCTGGATGAAAAGCCACGATAAAGGGCAGGCCCCTCCCTCAGGCTTATTAGCAGTGGCTTGATATCAATGGCTTTCTTTGTGGAAGAGCCACCAAATTGTGCCTTAGCTTGCCATGCTCCTGCCACCTGTGCCTGCACAAGGTGTCCACATGAACAGCTGAGAATGCAGCTGAATCCACGAGGGAGAAGTGCCTGTTGCAGATGAGAGAAACAATCAGGGGAGGTGTCTGCCGGAGGGGCGGGCTGGGGTGGAAGGAGTGGGGGCTGGGATCCCAGAAGGCGGTTAGATTTAATAGAAAGGCTATGTAAGATTTCTGTAACTCATGGTGGGAATTGTAGGCACCCAGGGGCTTCGGGGCCTGAATATTATTTGAATTTGAGGGGATTGTGTTGTTCACCTTTTCAGGCAACCTCAATCATCCAAAGCAAATTTTCCTAATGAAGTCTAATTGAAACAGACACATAAGCCAGGAGAATCAGCCGGGTATTGCCTGCGGGAGGGAGAAGCCTGTGGACTCTAGGCCCACATTCCTGCATTCCTGTGCCATAGGAATGGGAGCCTCAGAGGCTGGTCTTCTTGAGTCAAAACCCAATGCTTTAAAAACCATTAAGTAAGGTTAGTAGCTCTTAAGTCTTTTTGGTTAATGAATTTGAGGTATCCTTATGAGAACTCCATTCTGTAGAGCTGAAGTTGAAATTCCCCAGCTAGGTCTATAAGACTGGGATGGTGACCTCAAGGGTGACTGATCTGAAATTCTCCTCTAGTGTCCATCTTTGGCTATTAAAAATACTCTTCCTCACCCTGAGGTGTCGATGCTCCTTGTTGCACCTGGTCCCATCCTCCCTCTTCAGCCTGCCATAGTTGGTGTGTCCTCAATGGTTTGATTCCCTATCTCTTCAAAGTGCTTTTGTGCACCCATGAAATGTGTTGGCTGTGTGCTCCTTCCCGGGCCTCCATAGCATGTTCTTTTACTCCCTGGGTCCCCACAACCCTTTTTGCTCCCCTCACCTTGGGGCAGCCACATCCCCTTGCTAGTGTGTAACATGTTTACCCTAAAATAGGCTCATAGGAAAAAACATAGGAATGTGCACATTTGAGCTCCCCTGGGGCCTCCCGCCTCTGTGGCTGAGCACTATCAATAAGTGATGTTGCTCTGCACTGCAGACACCTGCACTCAGGGGATCCAAGTCACTAGGCTATGTCTGTCCTCTGGTCCTCACCATGCCAGCTGTTCTGCTTCATGGCTGGGCTGGGGCTCCCTATCTAGGAGACTTGGAGAAAACAAACACTAGTAAAATTAGACCAAATTTTTAAATGCCCCAAAGGGGTTAAAACATGAAATAAATAAATGGTCAATAAAAAGTCAATTTGCAGAGCCGATTATTGGGAGAAGTGTTTGCTTTGTTTGCCTCAGCAGTGGAGCCAAATTTGGCTGTGTGTTTGTGTCTGGGGGTGAGTGTGTGGTGTATGTCTGCTGTGCATATGAGTGTGGGTGTGTATGAGTGTGGTGTGCTTGCTTGTGTGTGTCTGGTGTGTGTGTGTGTGTATGTATGTATACATACATATGGGGGAGTGAGTGTGGGTGTGTTTGTGTGTGTATGAGTATGGTGTGCTTGTGTGAGTGGCTGTGTTTATGTGTATGAGTGGGTACATTTGTATATGAGTGTCTGGTGTGTGTATAATTGTGGGTGTGCTTGTGTGTATGAGTGTGTGTGTATGAGTATGTCTGGTGTGCTTGTGAGTGTGTGTGGTGTATGACTGTGATGTTTGTGTGTGTGTGTGTGTGGATGAGTGTGTGCTTGTGTGTGAGCATGAGTGTCTGTCGTGTGTTTGTGGATGAGTAGGTGCATGTGTCGGGTATGTGTGTGGATGAGTGTGTGCTTGTGTGTGAGCATGAGTGTCTGTCGTGTTTGTGGATGAGTAGGTGCATGTGTCGGGTATGTGTGTGGATGAGTGTGGTGTTTGTGCATGTGAGAGGTATCTGGGGTATGAGTATTGAGTGTCTGGTGTGTTTGTATGAGTACGTGCATGTGTTTGATACGTGTGTGCATGTTTGTGGTGTGTGTGAGAGTGAGCTTAGCTATTACCAGGCCTTGCAGCATATAAAAAGATGTGAGTACTAAAACTGGAGACAGGAACCACTGGCTGGATATGGCTGGAAAAAAAGCCCCTGGGAGGGAATGATAATGGACAGGAGGTGAAACACTTCCCCGTTTATCCCAACTATCTAGAGCCTCTAAGCCATTACTTAACCTGTACTGTCAGCTTGCTGTCTCCCATATTTCGTAGCTAGCATCCCTAATGGGCTTGTACCAACTGGGTTCTGGAAGGTTCATTCTAGACACTAACCACAGGGGGAGAATTCGGGAACAGCACAACATAGCATTGATAGGTGCTCTTAGGAGTGCTCGCTCACACTCCCCAACCCCGCCCCCAGGACTGGACGCAGTGAGTCTTGACAACACAAACACACTTCTTCACAGTTAGTGCTTTTTATTTAGTCAAACATTTGAGATTTGGGAACGTCGCTGGAGCTAGAGGTGCGGCTCTGCCCTTCTGACACCAGAGAGAGAACGATTTTGTTCTGCTAGCACACTTTAAGAAGAAACTGAGGCAGAGGGGTGTGAGGGAAGACCGGAGGCAGTCAGCAAGGTGGGAAAGAGGCACCCTGGGCTCACCCAGTATCTTATGCCTTTTGTCTCAGTCTGCTGGTTTCTCATTCTGTCTGGGTTTGGGAGTTAGGTTAATTAGTGGCCAAACCCCACAACAGGACATTCCTTCCCTCATGTGGAGCACGGGATCAAAGGTATGGCCTGAGTTTCTCATCTTGTTACTAAGTGGGACTTCAGAGGAAGCAGTATTTGAGCTAACAAGGTGACATCACTGGTCTCTGGCCCTGAACAATTGATTATCATGACTTGCTTTTGTTGCTTTTGTGATGGGCTGCTGTCCTGCTTGCCCCCACACCGTTGTCTCTGCTCAGTTTCCTCATCCTCTTTTCTTTTGACATGACAAAAGGAGAAATTAAGTAAATCCATTAAAAAAAAAAAACTTTATTCTTACCAGTTCTGATGTTTCAAGTTTCTCGTTAAGGGGACACAGCTGCTAAAATGTAGGCTAAAGAGTCAAAGGTTGTAAGCAATCCCAGAGGATAAAAGGCTTCAGGCACATAAAAAAGCAAACAAAAAAACACACTTACAAATCAATCCTAGAGTTTACACCTCCCATCTCATTCTCCAATTCTCACAAATAAAATTAAAAGTTTTACTGATAAACTAAACAGTACTTACATCTGGCATTTGCCACCACACGGTATTTGAACATTGCCACATAATTTTAAAAAAGAAAATCACTTAAAAGACACTCAATAATCGCACCCTTCCACCACAGAAGGAAGTTTTCCCATTAAGCAAACGATTAATGCAGCTAAAGATCCAAAAGCTCTTGGAAGGCAGTTTAACTAGCTTTGTCACCGACCCCCACTTGTCCCACGTGCATCTCCCTCAGCCAGTCTACCTACGGAGGGAAAGGGCTTGCCAGTCCATTCAAATGCTAACCCCGCTTTAACAGGGTGAGACAAAGGGCTAGTTAGGGATGTTTGAGGACCTGCTAGAAAAGCCCTGGAAAAGTAAAATCCTGAGCCTAGTGAGCGAATGAACTATTTCACAGAAAATGGCCTTGGGATGGGTGTTTTATCAAAACCTCTTGTGTGGGTGGTGGGGCTCTCCCAAGGGTGGTGTGCTCCTATATAGCCCGCCGAGGTTTTTTTACCTGGAGTCAGGATGGCGCTAGGGAGGGGGAGGTGCTGAGAGGGAGGGGAGGGTTGTGCGGGCCGGTAGCAGGCTGGACTAAAGCGTCTGCTGTGACTCAGGTAGACAGTGCAAGGTTACTAATAGAAAGCAAAATGCGCGTTCCTGTTTGAATACCCCGGGTATGAGCCTCTCTTACACTGCTCACTTGGGCTTCTTTTGTAGCTATTGTTGTGTTGTTTTTAAATTTGGTTTGTTGGCGGGGGGAGAGGGTGTTTGTTTTTGTTTTTTCCCGGAAACGGGGTTTCTCTGTGCAGTCCTGGCAGTTCGGGAACTTGCTCTGTAGAGCAGGCTGGCCTAGAACTCACAGAGATCCACCTGCCTCCCCATCCCCACCCGACCCCCGCTGAGATTAGAGGTTTGCACCACCTTGCCAGGCTCTAGGCTTCTATAAGAACAGCGTGAGGTGGTGGTTATAGAAACTGGAGACACTTTTAAATTTTTATTTATCCCAGCAACAAGGCAGCATCCTAATTTTTAGCTAATGAAAAAAAAATCTAACTGCTGAAAAAAAAGTGCGGCTTCTCCACCTGTTAACTAGAAACCTGTTGCTTGGTAAACTCAGGCTACATTACAAGACATAAAGGTACCTAACGTCAAGAAAACGTCACGTCATCTTTTTCGTTGCCGAGCATTTTAACTTAGGAAAAATAATGTCTCACTTAGGCAATTTCACGCTTTCAACCCAAAAGCCCCCGCCTCCTTTCCGCAAGCTACCGGCTCATTCTCTACCCACTGCTAACAAACTGCTTCCTGCTGTTGACCAAAGTCGCAATTAGCCGCAGTGCGCACAGCCCACCCTCACTTAAATTCTGGGGGCTGCGACGCCATCCCAGGAAAGAGGGTAGGTCCTGGAAGGAGACTACGTAATGTGTTCCTTCTAGCACCATTCTCCTCTTAGGAGCTCAGGAGCCCAGCCGGCTTTGATTTCAAGCTTTGAAACTGCGTTTCTTAACCAGATTTCCCAAATCATCCCATCAAAATATCTCAAGCCGCCGCAAGACCAGCCGCGCACACTTAAAAAAAAAAAAAAAGTTTCTAAATGGGTGAGATACAGTAGGTGCGTTTTACTTAAGATCAGCCTTTCCGCCCAAGGCTGGAGGGGAAAGCATTCTAAGGTGCGTTACGTGCTTGGTGCTGGGGCAGATCACCGGTGGGTGATCTCCCCTCCCCCACAGGTTACAGGTTCCAAAAACAGCCCCACCCGAGCTGAAGATGGCCAAAATGGCTGTAGCGCATCCTCCCTGCCACCTCTCAGTCCAAAGCGCAGGATCCGACATCTTCCCAGCTTAGGAAGTGCCACGATCTTTGGGTACACCTTTGAAGGTGTCAGAGTGATAGCCACGACCTCCGTACTCAGCCTGTGCCTTGACCCGCTTTACCTTTCCTCCCAAGACCACTTCTTATTGCTCTCATTCCTTCTCTCCTGCCTCTATGGCCTAGGCGCACAGTCCCGGACCTCTCCGGACAAGTCGGATCTGCCTAACCAGCTGCGCGATACCCCGATGTGATCCTAGCTGTCTGCCAACCCAGGTAGCCCAGAAGGGCACCCGTAAAGAACCCTATACCACCACTGAGTGTCCTCCAAGCACTATCCACTATCAAGAAACTCCTTTCTGCGCGGGAAGGTTGGCTTTAGGACGCACGGGAGAGGTGCGCGCGCCCCTTTTCACGATCTCAGGCCTCCTCGAACCTCCAGAGGTGAGCGGTATTAACCAAGACTACTTGCACGGCGTGGGGGGAGGCACTGGCTCCAGGGTCCCGCGGCCCCAAATTGGCCATGCCGGTACCCGATTTCCAGGCTCCGCGCCGGCTGAATGCCACGTGCGATTTAGGCTCCAGAGTTGTCACCCAATCCCAAACGCAGTTACTTTCTGCGCATTGCAATACTGTAGCTATGGCGCAGCAGTCTCAGATCGCCAAAGTTGGTGCGTGCACCTCCATATCGAGCCCAGTGGGCTCTACCTAAAGCCAACTCCGTTGCTGAAGACTAACTTCTGTAGGAGGGGAGAGAACATAGAAAACAAGTGACTTACCTTTGCCGTTTATGTATGTAACTCCAAACCTGGGGCGCGCTGGGAATTCAGTGTGGCACACCGAATTCAATGTTGCGCACCGGGTATCAGCTCGGGGACCTCAGGTTGTCTCCAGCGAGGCGCCAGAAATGCCTCACCGTCCAACAAACCTTTGGCCTCCCAAGCGCCCCTGGGTGCCCTGGAGAGACTTGAAGAGCCCTCTCTCCTTTTCCGGGGTGCATTTCGGGCTGATTAATGGGCACCGCTCCCTTCCCACCTTGCCTCCCATCTGTCTCTTTCCTCCCACCCTACTGTCTCAGGGACCCCAGTTTGGTCAGGGCAACTAACCTTTATCCATGAAAACAAGGAGAATCTGGACGGAGTCACCCATTAGTGACGCCGGATGGGGATGGGCCCCTTTCTGGGAGGGGACTCCGGGGACTGGTCGCGACGGCGGGCTGGCCTCCTGGTCTTGCAGCGGCGGGGCTGCCTGTTTTCCTCCTTGCGCTCCTCTGGCTCCTCCTCGGGGTCCCGAGGATCCTGATCTAAGGGCCCTCGCTGGGGCTCCTCCCCCTCGCTTGCGCTCTCAGGCTCCTGAGTGGTGGGCTGCGCACGTCTCGGGGAGGCGTCGGCGCTCTGCAACTTCAGAGCGTGCAGACGCTGAGTGAGTGACTGGTTGAAGGTGGCACCCCGGGGGCCGCGCTCGTCCTCTGGCTCGGTCTCTGGCTCGGTTTCTGGCTCGGTCTCTGGCTCGGTCTCGATTTCGGTCTCGGATTCGATATCGGACTCAGGCTCGGTCTCAGAATCGGTCTCGGTCTCGTAGTCGTCCTGATCGTACTCTAGGCACTCGGGGCGGGCCAGCTCAGGCTCAACCTCCTCGTGCTCGTGATCAGACTCAGATTCAGAGGACTCAGGGAGTACCTGTGCGGCAGCTGCAGCGGCAGCGGAGCGGTGGTGGGCGTTAAGGAAGCTCCGGCGCTGGGCAGCACGCTGCTGGGCGCGGGCGTTGGAAGAGGCTAGGGCGCGGAGGAGAGCAATGGAGCAGGAGAGCCAGAGGAGAGCGGTGGCAGCCCGGCGGCCTATGGGCGGGCACAGGTCGTTGTAATTATGGCGAGCTCGGCGCCACTGCTGAGCCCGGGACCTGCGATCCATTCTCTTAGGTGCTCACCGAGAAGCCGACTCACCCTCTGGCTCTGCAGAGAGTGGCCCCACTGCGCAAGGACTGTTGGGGCCGAAAAGGATTAACCTTATGAGGAGAGAAGCTGGGGTCTGAAGACCCCAATCTCGCCTCGGGGCAAAAAGAAGGGATGTACCTACCTTCAAACCACTGCGAACTTTCTAAAGCTCCGCGCCTCAGCTTGTGGCTGTAAGTAAAAGAAAGGGATGGGTAAAGAAGAGAGAAGGAGTCTCCTCGAGGCTCCTCTCGCTAAGTCTCAGACTCTGAAGTCTAAGACTCCGAGAGGTGCCTCCACTGATCCTCTCGTCTGGGAGAGGATAGAGGAGACTGAGGAGAGATGGGGCAATGGGGCCCTATAAAGTTGCGCGGACTTCTGCCGGGCATGTGCAGTAGGGAGGTGTTTGGGGGCGGGAGTGCCTCCCCGCGAGCTGTGCGTTGGCGCATAGCTCATGGCGCAGACCCTAGTGGGCCGGCAGGTGGCAGGCGGGAACCTTGTTTGAGTAGATTTGGCCAAAGCATGGGGGGTGGGGGGCTGGATATCGAGGTCTAGCGAGCGAAGGGAGTAAGATAGCTACAGGTTAGCGGATTTTAGAAGCCAAGTATAGATTCCCACGGGGGGTTGTCCCCACTCCTCAACTTTTTCTCCATGAGCATAGCCACCAAACAATTGAAAACCAGAACGCAAAATTGTAAATATTCAGGGGAATGAGGATCCGTACGTGAATGAGTGTTAATGACCGAAGAGCGTGAATGCTTGAGGATCAGAGCCTCAAGTAAACACTAACCTTATCAAAGGTGGTTACTTTTGTCAGGGCTGTTAAAGTAACTGTAATTAATTAGAGCAGCCTCCAAGAAGGTATGAACCCCACTGGCAAACAACCCCGCCCCCCGCGGCTGTAGATGTAGGAATTTGCAAGCCGACAGTCAGCTCATGGTGAACACTGTTCCACTGAGGTGTGCTGGAAGACCATAGGAAGCTGAGAGTGAGTATCCACGAGAATGCCCTTCAACTGCTGCTCTCCGTGTGGGTTTTTAGGGTAGTCTTTGAGCCACGGACTCATGCATTTCAGCTGAGGGTTCAACCAACACACTTGAGTTCCCGGCACTCGCGGAGCTCTGTTCTAGGTGCTGAAGATAGCGAGGAACAGGAGCAGGTCTTGGATTAGAGAAAGGGGTCTTGAGGGGTTAATATATCTTAACCAGAGCATCAGCTCATTCTTCCAGCATCATTACTTCATCTAGCTCACGCTACATGAGAAAAACAGGTACGTCAGCAAGAGCATCATGGCTAGGGGGCGGCCAGAGACCACTGGATCCTGCTGTTGGACTCGGAAGAACAAGGTAAAACGACCTGCTTGTTCCAGAGCGCGCTTGGAAGAGCCGATGGACTCAGGTAGGTCCAGGAGGGGATGGAGCCCTGTGGGAAGTGGGTGTGGGGCTCGTTTATCTTGCCTTTTGCCTTGTTAAATATAGAGTACCTTAAAAAAAAAAAAGCATAACACTAGCAGAGTTGTGTTATAGGGATGCATGAAGTCTTGGCAGGGTGTTTTAGTTGTTGGGTTTTTGGTTTTGAGGTTTTTTTGATTTGTTTTTTACATGGAACACATGTCACACGGTGGGCTGTTTGGTTTTTTGTTTTTCCCTTGAGTCCATGTGAAGAGTCACAAGAGGTACTGCTGCCTCTCCAAGCTGCTCCCCCAGGGTTCCTTCCTGGAGGTGGAATTGTGAGTTATGTCTTGAAGCAGGTGCTGGTCCTAGGTCACTTACTTACCCTCACACACTTGCACCTCAGAGTCAGGCTCCCAGATGCAGTGTCACAGACTTAGGTCCTAGGTGCCCTGCATGGTTGGAGATTATAGAATCTCTCTGTCTTGACTGTTGGTGCTGCATCTTGTGGTCTAGGAGTTCATGTACAGCCTTAAATGCTGGTGAGATAGAGTGGGGTTGGATCAGCAGATCTCATGAACAAATGTGTGGCTGTAATCTAGATGTTCTGCTGACTCTTAGTGCATTGCTGTGACTCTTGAGCCCCTGTTTGGGGTTGAGATCTCAGATCCTTATCTCTGCCTTTCCACCCTGATGAATGGGGGTATCTGAGGGGTCCGACCGCTTCCATACACTTAACCTTATTTTTTTTTTTTTTCAGTTAAAACAGTTCTGCCAACATCATATGGAGCACAAAGACATTGGTCTAGCCAATTTTAGGGCACACAGAGAGAGGAAAACAGGACTGTGGGTGCTGGTAAATGCCCGTTTGATGGAAACTGATGCCAGCTGTCAGCAGTGAGGTGGATGATGGTTTTTAGTGTGTGTGGGAAAGTGCCTCATTTTTCAGGGGAAAGCTTTATGCCCGTGATAGAGATGGCAGCCCACATCCTATGCACTAGTACAGAAACACCAGGACTGCCCACATTATTAAAAACTATGCATTACATAATACATATCTTGGACCAGGGTTCTGCATTAGCACTGCTCTTTCTTGCAAGATGCGTTTGAATCAGCTATGGACAGTTAACAAAGCATACGCTTCCGAGCCCCGGTCATCTGTACAGTTACAAATTCATTTCAGCACGTGCTCAGCACGGACTCCAGGAGGAGCAGGGCTGCACCAAAAGACAGCTCCATCTTGCACTTAGTGCCGAGGTTGAGCAAATGGATCTGCACAGAAAATGCTCTTTAAAATGCATTATGTGCAGGACTTTAAAAAGTGCTTGCTGCAGAGTGAATTTCAAAAGGGGCCAAGTAGGTGATGAACGACCTCAGTTGTTACCAGCTGGGGTACAAGGGGTTCTCTGTGTTTGCAGGTAAATAAAGTGTGGTCATATATTACCTTTAGACTTTCAGGAAGGAGGCTTCTAGACCAGTTGGGCAGGAAGGCAGTTTCCAGTTGCTTACAGTATCATATAGAAGGGTTCTTATTTGGATGTATTGGGAAGAAGATTCTTTTGAGCTTAGAGGACTGTCCTGTGGAAATGGCTTCACTAGTTATTTGACATAGCTCCAGGGGGCAAAATGAGGGCCTAGATGGGTGCTGTGTACAGGTAGGCTTCAGCCCAAGGAGGAATATTCTAGCAAGTAGGACTCTGAAGGAGAATGGACTCGGCGTCGGCAGGAGCTATGCTAAGTCAAAGGACAGATGACTACATGTTAGATAGAGGTTTCCATGGAGCTTGTGAAACTGCTAGAGCTAAGACAAGGTTTGACCACGGCCCTCTGTAGTTGCTCCCCCAGGGCTGTAGGAGAGGGCTTGGGGTGGGGGTGGGGGTTTCAAGCCTCCCACTCTGCCTCAGTTTCGTTCTCACTCCTGGAGCCAAGGTGTCAGTCAGGGCCATCTATTCATTACATTGGCCTCTGGGCCTCCCCTCCTGGAGCTGTCTTGGAAATTACAAAATAAAATTGGCTATTTAGTGGTCATGAATTGAGTCACTTTTATGACCTAGCGCTGTTCCTAGCATTGTGGAGAGATGGAAGTCAATGAGGATGAGCAGCAGCTGCTGGCCAGCGACGTGGACCATGTGAGACCACAGGTAAAGTTCTTCCAGTTCGTCTGTTTGGCTTTTATTTTTCAAACTGAGAGGATTGCCCCTATTCTACCTGTTTGATGTGCAGAGCAACATACTGGGAACCAGTGTGTCACATGAGTCTGGGGGCTTGCAGGCTATCGTCACAGAGCTACAGGTACCAGACCTACAATAGAGGCTGGGCTCTGCTCTGCCTGGCCAGCAGGCACAAGCACTCTCGAACGTGGCTTTTAGACAGTCACTGGAGGGGAACATGGTTTTTGGAAATGGAGAGCTTTCTAAACTTTCCTTTGGAGAGAAATGAATTGAGGGACTTTGAAGTATTCCCCACCTCTCCCTGTGGCAGTCAGCCAGAAATGCTCAACCAACTGAGAATTTGGCATGGGCCCCTTCCCTCCTGTGCCGCAAGTTGACGAGGCAGCATGGGGACATGTGGTCTGTCTCTCCAGGTGCTGCTTTGCTGTACTCAGACCACACTGATCTTAGTTGACTAACTGTTAGAAATGATGAAAACTCCAAACTCCTGATTTTGTAATTTAGGGGGAAAGGCCAGCTAAAGCCAAAAAGGGGGGGGGGGGTATCTATAGGATGTGTCTGGGTTCTGCCCTGACCATCATTGGGTTTATCTGTGTTGTTCCTGTCAGGAGTAAGATGGGGTCAGAGCTGAACCCATAGACCCACCTTTCCTGCCCTCCACTGTATGCAGATCAACACAGAACCAACAGAATCTGTCTGTCCCTCTCTGTGGAGTGAGTAATGTCTACACTTGGGAGGTCCTTCCCTCACAGAGCTTGCTGCACAGGCCCGCTGAAAAGTGTGTGTGTGTCCTTGTTGGGTTTTGTTTGGCCCTAGAGCTTGGCCTTTCTGGGCTCTGATGATTGTTTTGTACTGTAGAGGTCAGAAATGGGCTCTGCCTGCTTCCCAGCCAGACACCAGTGTGTAAGATGAGTCCAGGTGCTTCTGATCTTGGATATCGTCTGCCTCAGCTTCTACCTAGAATGGCGTCTTGGGGCAGAAACACTGTTGGCTACTCTGGACTTGCTACCCAAAAGGCATTACTCCTAGCTAGGCTTTTGTTCAACTTTTCTGAGCAACTCACTCCCCCCTCCAGCCACCATGGACAGAGAGCCTCCTTTGCCTGAGGTTCTGAGTCACCCTTCAGACCTGGGGGAGGGAGCCAGGGAGTGGGCGAGCCTCGAGCCAGAGGAAAGAAGCCCTTAGTGGTGTCGTGGTTCAGGCTCGGGCTCATAGAATCCTTTCAGCTTGAGCTCTTCAAACGATGATTAGACCAATTTTACATGTCTAGTCACTGAGGCCGCAGTAGATTGGGACTCTTTCTATATGTGCAAAGTGAAGTGGAGAATTGAGGCAATTATCTTCAGGCAAATGAGTCTAGGCTCTGTAATCAGCCTGTCCTGATAACTGGGCAACATCGGCCTCATGCACAGAGCTTTGCTTTGCTTTGAGGTAAAGAGGATTCTGAGGCATGTGTTCGTTTCTCACTTGGCTTTGTTTTCAAAGGCTGTCTGCTGGACCTCCCAGCCCAGCCCACCCTATGCAGGAGTTGGGCTGAGCCCCACCCCTGTGGGCTCAGCTCAGGTGTGCATATGGCTGTGTGATCTGTCCCAGGCTCCTTTAACCAGCCTCTGCCATGCTGTGTTTACCTTTCTCTGGACACCACCCTGAGATCCTGAGCCAGTTTACTGACGTACAGTGTTAGGATGACATGATTCCTAATGGAACTTATGACGACTTTGCATGGTACACAATGAAGCTTATGACTGGAGTGTCATCTTAGGTCCAGAAATGAAGGCAACAGTCCCAGTCCTCCCTGTTGTGATTATTAAACCCTTCATTAATTGTGAGCTTTTTCTCATACTGGCAATGGCTACCCTCCTGACCCATCCACCACCTGTGAGGGAAGAACCCTTGCATGGTGGAGCAGGATGAAAACGTAAAGTCCTGTAGTCTCCCGTGGCTTCCTTCTCTGGGAGCCACAGTCGCATGGGAAGGCCCTGTGGTAGTTTGGGTGCCCACCGAAAGGTGTGACAGAGCAGGCAGAATATGTGTGGGCACAGCGTCCCTCCCTCGCACAACAGCACAATTAGAGAACACTGTGTCTTAATCTGCTGCCTTTGACTGTAAGTGCTTTAGGAATGGAGGACTTGAAATGGACTTGGGAAAGGTAAATAGGAAAGGCTGCTTTCCCTTCAGAGTCAGAAAATAGCCATCTTGTCCCCTTGACATTTTCTGATGTCTCTCTTATGAAAAAGAAAGCGGGGGTAGGAGGAGCATGAATCTTGCGTCTATCCTGGGCTAAGTGGGTTTTGAAGGAGATTTTTGTCTCCAAGGGTTGACTCATCCTGTGGTCTGCACTTTCTTACTGTGATCTTGTCTATTCCCGGTGAGTTTGTTAGATTGTACTGTCTTCCCGGTGTGTCCCTCAGTTGCTTTACAGCCTGTCCTTCGTTGTTTTAAGACCTGCTGGACAGAGCCTGTGGCTTCCTCCTGCACACTGCGTCCTCGCTCTCTGAGCTTTTTGCCCATTTATTTTTCTATACAAATTTAAAAACCATTTTTATCAAGTTCTGTAATGGCCTTGGTGGTATTTTGCCTGGAACTGCATTCAGTCAATAAATTAAATGAGGAAGCACCGTGATCTCGTCTGCATTTAGTCTTAAGCCTGAAGTCTAGTCTCTATGTATTCAAGTCTTTCCCACATTAAGAGTTTGTATTTTCTTTATACAATTTGAATATAAAATGTGGCATTTGATGCTTGAAGAAATGGCACACATAGGTTTCTCAGGCATTTGATACTTGTGTTGCTTTGTGAATGGGTATATTTTTCATTGGGTTTTTAGGCTGTTTATAATGTGTTTATGGGATGATATTGGTTTTTGTACACTTCCCTCATATTCTGCTACATCTAGAATTGTCTGGTGGATGAGGCTTCCAGTAGCTAGCTCTCCAGTGCATGCTCTGCTGACTCCTGGAGGGAGTGCGGAGTGCTCAGCTCCTCCACCACTGAATGCCCAGCACTGCTGGTAGGAAGAGAGACACATAGACAGGGCTTTGAGTTTTCGTGCCAAGACTAATTTAGGGAGGGACTAACCTTTACTGAGGCTACCTAAGCCTCTTTCCTACCTTTTAGGTTTTTATCCTATTTTGTTTTCTAGAAGGACAGAAGATGATTATTAGAAGTTTTATATGGTAAGTTTTTAGATATTTTAAATTAAGTGGGAAATTTTGTTTTTAATCAAACTGAATTCTACTACTCCCCAAATAATTTAAAAGAGAGCTGATATTAAGACACAAGACAAGCCTTAACAAATATAGGAAAATGAATGAATTTCTTGTGATAGACAGGTGAGTGAGGGGCAAAAGAGGAAATCAAGAAACCCCAAGAAGCAAGTGGAAATAAATACAACAAACATAGTCACTGGCTCATAATGAAGAGGTTTCCAGAGCATTTATAGATCTGAGTGCTTCCTTAAGGAAAAGGTCGGCAGGCATCAGACTAATTCAGTCTCCAGGACCCATGTGGTCAAAAGAGCTGACTGACCTTCCTCAAGTTGTCCTATGATTTCCATCGGTAGGTGTGTATGTGTGTGTACAGACACACAAAATGTTTTTTAAAGCCCCACGAAATTCTGAACAAACAGCTCACTGAAGACGAACAGTTGAACCAAGCTGAGTAACCTGCAGACAGGTGTCTCAGGGCAGAAGCCAACATCGAGGGGAAAAAAAAAAAAACAAAGAATCAATGGAAGAAAGAGCTGGATCGTTGAAAAGATGAGTAAGATTGGCAGGCTTTTAACCAAATTAACCCAAAGATGAGTAAGATTGGCTTTTAACCAAACTAACCCAAAGAAAAGGATAAAGAGCAGGCTAGTAATTAGCCAGGAAGGTGACATTACATCTAATTGTGTGCATCCTGTGACAGCAGAAGTGACAAAGGCGGCAAACACATAATTCCGGAAGCAAATAGAGTCCACTAAACTAGGAAATACAAAGAAAGTGGTTTGAAATTTTCTTTTTGAATACAAAATTTTGAATTTGTATTGCATGTGACTGACCAACGTCAAACCCAGATGAGGTAAATAATTTAAACAAATCTATAGCGAGTGGTGATGTTGGTGCGGTAATAATAATCTCCTGACTCAGAAACAATTAGGCTTAGATAGATTCACTGTGCATATGACCAGACCTAACACAAGAACCAAGCACCAGGACTTACCGCATTCCTCCATGGAACAGGGTAGGCAGGAACATTACCAAGCTCCCTTTTAAGAAACCAGTATTCTTCACATACCAAGTTGGCCACAGGAACACACACAAATTATAGACCAATTTTACACAGGAATAAAAATGCCTAACAAAATACTCAGAGGGGCCAGTGGGATGGCTTAGTGGGTAAGCCTGCTGCCAAGCCTGAAGACCTAGCCACCCACCCATGTATACTGGAAGGGGAGAGCTGAATCCTACAACTTGTTCTGTGGTCCTTCCTCCATGAGCCATGGCACAGGCACACCCCACATGTAATACCCAAGTATACTTTTAAAACTTTAAAACCATATTTTAAAAAAAAAGATATCACAATTTCATAGACTTCACTTCAGGGAAGTAGGGGTAATTAAAGACATGCACAGAGTATTTTAAGTGTGTGACATCACAGAAATGAACTCCCAAGGCCATTTCATAAACTCTCAACATCCCTTTGTAATAAACTCCTTGAACCAGCCAGAAGCAGCTGTGTGTAGTGTAACAAAGGCCATAGATGACAGATCTGCAGCCAGCATTCTACTACGTGGGGACAAATCAGAACCTCCATTATGGTCTAGGCCAAGAGCAACGAGAGCAGAGAAGCAAGCACAAGCATGGCTCATGGAGAGGAGGAAGTGGAAGCATTCTTAGCAGATGACATGGTTCCACACAGAAGACCTTAGCCCAGGGGAAACCCTGAGAACCAACACTGTCAGCACAGGACAGGACAGTCACAAACCTGACACATCATGTGCTCCAGCAACAGACCCAAGGAGACCAGAGAAATGGTCTCTTCGAGTTGCTTCCAAAACAAAACAAATCAGCCCTTGCAATAGGCTTTTTTTTTTTTTTTTTTTAGGTAATTTTTGTTTTGCTTAACACCATAGATTTCTTTTGAAATTTTATCATCATAAAATCTCAGGGTAGGACCTCTCAGCTCAGTGTGCTCTTGGGTAGAGTTCAGCCTTTGGTAGGCCTGAGCGTCTTTTACTGTAAAATTGTTTTCATGTCATTCTTCTGGTTTGTTCTCATCCAGCAGTCGGTTGTCAACTTGTGGATTGTATGCGATCCTGTTAGGGTCAAAGGGCCCTTTTAGGGTCACACAAGACCATCGGAAAGAATGTAGATATTTACATTATGATTCATAACAGCAGAGTGATAGTTATAAAGGAGCAATGAAAATAATGTTATGACTTGGATAAGCACAGCATGAGGAACTGTGTAAAAGGGTTGCAAAGTTAAGGTTGAGAGCGGCTGCTCTAGTCAGTTGGATGCCATCTAGTTAGGCTTCTGCTTTTATTCTTCTGAGTTTTTTCTAATTACTTCACCCTTAATTTATGACTCACTGTGTTTTCTGAAATTACACAAGAGAGGAGCAGTCTTGTTTGACTTGCTTTTTAAAGAGCTTTTTCTCTCCAGTCACTGCTTTCTGCGTGTTAGGTGGTTGGTGTTAGCATTGATGCTGGGAACGGGGGCGGTAATGCCTATAAAGGTGTTAAGCCCATGGCCGAGGTGGTGGGAAGGGAAGGGGACTTAATCATCTTGGGTAGAAAGAGCCCCAACGGTCAGACCCAGCCAAGCTGCATTGTGTCTGTGTGAAATACAACTCTAATTTCCTTTCAGTGGGTTTGCTTGTTTTTGAGACAAGATAGGCCATGGAATAGAGAGAACCCAGAGTGAGGTTGGATGGTGGTCGTCTGTTGTAGAGCCTGCCTCCCTACTCTTCTTGTCGGGGCATCATGCTGCAGAGTGGCTTATGCATGCCAAGGTGCTACAGAGCCTCCAAAGGAGCAGTGGTTTATTTCTAGGGCACACAGCACAGGGAGCTAACCGATACTTGGATATACCAGGAGATGCCTTCCTGGGAATGTGTCCTGTGCACTTGAGCTGAGGCTGAAGGCTGATCCTGTGGTGGCAGGGGTGGTACAGGCAGTCAGCAGGATTGTGGGACAGCGGGATGAGTCTGGGAGTGTTGTTGAGTGGTAGGAAGCCCTTACCCTGGGACCAGGAGGTGCCTAATCAAGTTTGTTTCAAAGCTCTTATCTGGTACCAGGTTTAAGAGATAAATGGGAAAACCAGAGTTGGTGGTGACTACAGAAATATATGAGATGGGAGGTGGTAAGAGAGCTTCAGTGACTAATGCAGAAGCCAGCCACAAAGCTTGAGGACAACATCCCAACACCCATGTTGGGATGGATCTGTGTATCCTTCATTGAGTGAGAGAAATAGGGAACACAGCTGGTTGTGTGATAGCACTCCAAGTTCCCACATGCTGAGCATCCTTCTGCACTAACCTGTGGGGTTCGAAGTAGTCTTGGGCCCCACAGGAAAAGGCATCAGATGCTGCAGAGTTTCAGTCTGGCCCTTGATGGAGAGAAGTAGGAAAGCCGGTGCCAAGGAACCCACCTTTGCGTGCTCCACATTACTTCTGGCTTGTTGGTCTTGCAAGTTCTAGAACTAGAAGAGACCAGAGAGACCCAGCCTTAGCCACCCTCAGTTTACAAGTAAGGACACAGGCTGGGAGAGGGAAGGGAGGGAGGGTCTTAGAGTCTAGGAAAGCCAGCACGTGAGCTCAGTTTGCATAGTCTGAACTCTCTCTCAGATTTTAATGCACCACAGGAAGAGTGGCCCAGCACTCAGATGCCAGCCCTCTTGACATCAGATCTATTTCTTTCTACAACCAAATGGACACTTGACAGTTCCACATTCTTTTCTTGATCACTTCAGTGCTGACATTCCACTGGCTCCTTTTTGAAAAGGCAGGAACTTAGAAGTGCCTTGGAGGCTAGAAATAGAACTATACTATGCCCCAGTAGTCAAGCCTGGCCAAGTCTACACAAGGCCAGAAGGACTTGGCCAAGGCAAAAGCTGATGTAGTTCGGTGGTGTACTTTTTCTGCTGGTTATTCAAAAGTCTATCCATCTCCTAAAGCTCCCATGATTACTTAAACCTCGCACCAGACAGTGGAGGTACAAAAAGGCGAGCCTGCTGTGTCTCAAGATGTCTGCTCCATGAACCCATGGCAGACTAGAAGCTCCACTGGGTATATGTGGTTGTCTAAATGATATGTACTATCTAATAACTTCACAAAAACCACATAGAGCTAAGGCTTAAGTCACTTTGTGCTCAGAGTCTCTGCGTGGGAGAGGGCTGGGATTGTTTTCCTTGCTTGTGGGGCTAGGGCGTGACCTTGGCTTAATCACTCTTTGCCCATCAGAGAGGTAGGTTAATGTCAGCAAACAGTATTTCTGAGCTTTGCTGTGAATGGAAAGTGAGGAAGGACTTGGAGGAGTGGGTAGTGGTGGGGTCTAGGGAAGGAACGGGGAGCTCTAGGTTGTGGGTTCATTTTCTTTAGTCTGGGGGGTGACCGGACTTGTACAAGGCCATTTGCCAACCTTGGTGGTGACTCCTAAAGAGCTCACTCGGATCACAGGCACTCACCCCTCCTTTAATAGCACCAAAGCCCAAAAGAGACCCCCCCTCTTCTAATCCTGGATCTAGACATTTGAAGCTAGGAATGGCCACAATTTAAAGAATGCGCTCAAGTTTAGAAGTCAAGGTCCTTGTCCCCAGCCCCACCTGCTGCCTCTCCCCTGGCATTGTTGAGTTAGTCACAGTGTAAGTAGAGTAGTGGTGGTCATTACAGACGACTATTGTCGTATTGCTCTCAGTGCATTTAACAGAGTAAGCTGCCTGTTCCATAACCCCTTTGCTTTCTCCTAGACAGGGTTTCACTCTGTAGCCCCGGCTATCACATGCTCACTTTGTAGACCAGGCTGGCCTTGAACTCAGAGATCTGCCCTCCTCTACCTACCCAGTGCTGGATTAAAGATTTATGCCACCATACCCAGACTGATTTTTTTTTAATTGACTTATGCGTGGTGGTAGTGGGGGTGGGGGCACACATGTACAGAGGTCACAGGACAGTTGTGGGTTTTGGAAATGGAGCTCAAGTTCTCAACAGCAGAGCAGACATCGATCCTGTCCCCCTGCCAGCCGCCTCCTGACGCCCAGCGGGGATGTTAACGCTCTGGGGAAGAGGAGACGGATTCTAGTTCTAATAAGTTGAATTGCAACCAGGATAAATGGCTTGGGCCTATTTTCTTTCCTTGACATTTGCCTCCTAATAATACATGGAAGAAGACATTGTCTTGAGGGACTTGGCTGTGACATTTACCATCTTTGGACACGTTTACTTTGCAGAGGAAGCAGCCTTTATCATAAAATGCTTGACCTGTGGCCTTTGGCTTCAGGGAGCTGCTTCCTAGATTCCTTGGGCCAGGAAAGGCCCTGCTTCCAGCCAGAGCCTTTACATGAGTCTTTCAAAATATTTCCAGAATCCTATTTTCATGTACACATTCTTACGCCTATTAAGGCGGTTTTTAAGTATACCAAGTACAGGTGAGGCTAGCAAGCCCAGGTGATGGCTGTGCATCTCCCCTGGAGCCTTTCAAGGTATAGAAAGCACGAAGCTCCCTTGGTAGTCTGGGACAACAGTGACTTTCCTTATCCTCCAGTTAATGGTCTTTTGGTTCTTTGGATAAGTAGAAGCCACCCTCAGCCAGGCGGCGGTGGCGCACACCTTTAATCCCAGCACTTGGGAGGCAGAGGCAGGTGGATTTCTGAGTTCGAGGCCAGCCTGGTCTACAGAGTGAGTTCCAGGACAGCCAGGGCTGCACAGAGAAACCCTGTCTCGGAAAAAAAAAAAAAAAAAAGCAGAACCCACCTTCTCTGTCCCCTAGAGAGAAAGTAGGGAGCATTTGAGCAGCCGCCCCATGTTCCTTGTGAGGTGCCATCTCCCAGGATGGGAACTGCCTTGGGCCTCAAGTGCAGATAAAAGCCTTAAGAGCTCCCTGTAGCTACCCCTTGGACAGCCTCCAGATTGGTCTTTGGCAGTCTCTGTTTTTTCCAAGGCCAAGTCAATGTATGTTCAGTAGCAGGCACCAGGCACATCCAGCTCTGCCCTTTTGGGAAGAATGTGTGGTGGGGACACTTGGAGTCCACCTAATGACAGTTGTCGCTATCTGTGTGGAAAGATTTTGTCCTAGCCAGTTGCTAGGCCTCTTTGTATTATATTAATAGCAGGGCCATGGGGTCTACTGGGGTTGGAAGCCAAGGAGAAGAGGACAGCTGTGGCGGACATCACACCATGCTCTAGGCATGTGCTCCCATATCACAGGCACACAGATGGCCTACACCTTGTCCTGCCGCTCAAAACGCCCCCAGTCCCCTGCCTGGCTTCTCCTTATAGGGGCAGGAATGGGCTTGTGTGGGCCATCCGTGAGGTGAAGGAGCCAAATTAAGAAAGCCTGACTGGAAAGGGGTTTGACTGGCCTGAGCTGTCAGTCAACAAGCAAGTGTGCTGGGGGCCAGGCATGTGGAGCCAAGGAAGGCAGCAGTAGCCCGACAACTGCGAGCATTGGCTCCTGTGTGGCTTTAAATGTCACAGGCCAAATGGTTGCTCAGTTGGCAGCAGGGTGGAGGGAGGGGGCTTGGAGGATGCATTCGCTATGACTAGATATGGTCAGAATTAGGGACTGAACAATGCCCGGTCTGAGAAGAGGAGCCATGAGAACAACGAATAACCCGGAGACAGGGACAGATGAGGAGTAGGAGCTGGGGCCAAGTGCAGGCAGGGCTGAGGAAGCTTCAAGGACAGTCTAGAGCAGGAAGACCCAGGTAAACCGACTCTCACAGGAACTGGATAGGGAGAAGGCCTGTGGGCCAGGACCTATTCTGGTATCAAAGAGAAATGAGTGTCAAGGTGTTCCTAGGGCTTCTTGCATTTTTCCTTAGGGCTCTAGGCAAGAAGCTGAATAGGTCCAAAGTAACACAGACCAAGACCTAGACCTCAGAAAGAACGAGCAAATTTGAACACCCACCATTGTAAGATCAGAACTAGAAAACACCCTCTGGTCCTAGTTCTGTCTAGATAAATGATACTTTAGCCATGCATTTCCCCCCATTCTTTCTGTCTGAATAATAATAGCTTATTCATTGATGTTTGGATATTCGATTTTACTACAATAATCAGATACTTAATTTATAACATAAAGGAGCCTCTGGTCCTCTGAATCTGCCATCCACGTGTCCGCAGATGGCTGTGGGCAAGGGGCGGCCGCCCCCTGTTGTTCAGCTTTGGTGCCTGCTACCAGCCAACCTTGTCACTCAACTGAAGAGGGAGCTGGCTTTTGTAGGCATTTGCCCTTTGCCTTTTCTGAAGTAGTGCAGCTGTTCTTGTCCCAGGAACACGGGCCGTCAAAGCTGAGTTGTTGGGCACGTGATCTTTGACTTTGCTATGACATTGGTCTAGGAGGCTGAGACTTGTTCATGAACATAAGCTGGGTCTGCAAAAGAGAAGACCAGGGGATAAACAATGAACTTCCATTGGGGCTTGGGATAGGCTTGATAATCCAGCACAGTTGCCTGGTTCCCTCCTTGTGGCCCCTTAGTAACCTGTGGCTTGTACCACAGAGTTAGGCAATTGCCATGGCAACAAAACATCTAAGCTGTCTGTCCCTGGGCCTCCCTTCACCCCAACTGAGTAGGGCCTAGCCTGGCATAGAGAGGATAGAAGTCACCAAGAAGGTCCTGGTATCTGCAGCTTGCCTCTCTCAGCATATGAGCAGACAGGGAAGGAGGCTCCTGTGTTCATCTCTACCCTATGTCTCCTGGGTTCCCTCCATTTCCTTCTCCCCGGCTCAGTCTTGCTTCTTGGGAAAAGGTATTTTTCTTGGAAACAGTGAGACTTGGTTGATCCCTATCTCCCAAGGCCTAAGTCCTGTGGGCTTCAGGATGGCACTGTGTCACTATGTCGCTGTGTGAGTTGCTTATTGCTCCAAGCTCAGCCTTAGTAATTCAGAAGGCCTCATTCTTATTGACCTGTTTGTAGAGTCTGCAGCGCAGAGGCCTAGGCCTTGGGGGACTACGTGTTCATTTAATTCACTTCAACTTCATGGCAACTAGAGAGAAGCCTAGCTGCAGCCGAGCTCCCAACTTGCCGAGGGCCACCTCGCTGAGGAGTAGGAGTCAAGCCCGCTTCTGACTGAGGGGGTAGCTGGTGTCCAGAGCCTATTTTCCAACCCTGGCGGGCACTGAAAAGCCTTTTGAAGGGGGTCCAAGATGATACTTAGGCTGAGCTGAGTTTAGGCCATCAGAGACCTCGGTGCAGCAGAGCTGTGAGGGAGATAGCCGCTGGGGCTGAGGGCATAGGTTTGGGATGAGCTGGCTGGGAGCTATAGGAAGGCACATAGGAGCACACTTAACAAGCACTGAGGGCCACATGTGAGGTGTCTACTTGGAGGAGTGGCTCGTGGCTCCTAGCTGCCCTTGCAGGGGCTCTGGTACACTCAGGAGTCAAGTGGTTCTTCATGTGAGCAGAAGCTGAGGGGTGACTGGGGCTGATGGAGGTCTGAGCTACCCTCGAATGAGGATTTGGGGCAATGTTCACCGAAACGGTCAAGTCAGAGAGGCTTTCTCTGGGGCCTCTGACAGTGTAAGCAAGAGGCACCCTCCCTCGTACTTGTGGGATCTTCAGCTCTTTTGCAACTCAGCCTGTAGCTAGGGATGGGTCTTTGTAGTCTGCTGGACAGATAAGACAGACATCCACCCCAAGTGAAGATACAGAGCATCCTCTCTCCTTGCAGCTGAGAGCTGGACTGAGTGCTACACAGTTTTGAAGGAACAACTCTAGAGTGTCCTTGAAGATGATGGGGCCCGCTTACAGTAGCTTCTCTCGCAGCACCTCTAAAGTCACCAGCTCACCTTCTTGGCAGCCTGGAGAGCTACGTGTACCTCCTGGCATTTCTCTGTTTTCTGAGTGATGGGAAAGGGGCTTATATGGCCAACACTTGGAGCCACATCTCTAGCCGCCAAGTCAGATGTATTGGGAACAACTGCACAGAGGGGAGAGGACTCCGCAAAGGGCTCACACTAAAACTGTGCTCTTCCTCTGGGGGGAGGACTTCAGAGGGAGTACAAAGTACCTCAGCCCCTCACAGCTTGGTGGTGATGCACCCCTTTTCTGAGAGCCACTTAGCGCAGGATTCCTGTGACCCTTCTGTGCTGAGCAGCTCTTGGGCCTGACACCATCCCCAGCTGTCCCAGCCTTGTTACCTATGGGTGCCTGGGTTGGTTGTCCATGTTGATGGTTGGGATCAAGGGTGGGTGGGTGTCCATCAGATGTGTCTTTCTGTGATGGGCCTCACTGTTCTTCTGTTTGCTTCTGCCTCCCACTGTTGCTCTACTGCACCCGTGGGAGCATGATGGCTCTGCTCCGTCTCTCTTCTCTGCTCAACCAAAGAGTTTCAGAAAAGAGAAAGGAAGCCTTTTCTGAAGTCTCTAGACTTGATTTCTTGTCCTCAGTGCTTGCCCTGGCTGAGGGCCCCGTACAAGTGAACTCTGGGAAGATGATTTGTCTAGGGTCATGGACAAAGGCCTTAGAAGATGACTTCCAAGCCTATTTCGTTAACGACCTGCATTCATTAGAAAAGGACCTGTGTTTTCAAAAACATGGCTCTTGTGTCTCACATGGTCAGACAGTAGCCAAAAGATTGCCCATAAATATGTCTTCTGATGGCTGTTTGGCTACTAGGACAGAACCATTAAGTTGAAGAGCTTAAAACTATGACCTTAGCGGCTGTGTGTCTGTTTTGTTTATGTCTTAACATTCCCTACCCCATCTCTCTGTTCTAAGCACCTCTGAGCTCTCAGCACAGTCCTGCCTTTGAAGCCTTGTGTGATGGGGAGCCTCAAGGATTGGAGCCTGCACTTCTTCAGCTGCTTCTGCTGTGAGCACAACATTCAGTCCTGAGGAAAAGGTTTGCTAAGTAGGAGAACTTGGGGGTTCTTCCTCCTCAGGTATGGATTGATTTTTCACCTCACAGAGACCCAGTCAGCACCCATGGGGTGGGGCATTTGAGTTGGGAGGTGGGTCTTGCTGGAGCAGAGGCCCAGCAAGGTGGATCCTTCTTGGAGCGTGGGAATCTACAGGGCTGCTTAGAAATGGTTTGATTGGTTCATAATGGCACCTTGATAGAACAAGAGGGTTTACTGTACAGGATACTTGCCACACCATGGCCCTCTTTGTGCTACTACATGCAAGTGAGTGAGTCCATTGGATGGAGTGGTCATAGACAGATCTGGCCATGAGATGAGTGTCTCTGGACCCCCACTAACTAGCTCCTGCCCAATTGACTGCTTCCTGAGCACCACAGCTATTTGAGGTAGGCTGGGACGTTCCTGCCGTGCTTGAAAGAGACACCAAGAGGCATAAGAGGCCCAGGCCTTTGGCAGAGGAGGGCTGTTCTTCCCTTGAGTTTTATGACTGGGAGGAACTAGCCTTCTCTCAGCTTAGGAGTGGGCCAACAGCTTCCTTCCGATCTCCAGGAGAATGTTGCTGGTTGACACACGGAACTCATCCTCTAAGTTCCCCCACCCATCAAGGTAGCTGGTGGAGTCAGAGATAGATGTTTCTAAAAGCCATGGAGAACTTTGAGGTCTTGTCATAATGCCCTGAGCCTACTACTAAGACTGCCACCTTCCCATTGTCGATGCAGTGGCTTCTGAGCGCACGTAGCTGGGAAGCGGGTGAGCGGGCCAAGATCCAGGTTAGTGGGCATTCGAGACTACAGAAAGAGACCCTCCTAGGGTCTTGGGGTTGGGGAGACAGAGGCAGGGCCCCTAAGAGGGGATCTCCATCTGTGTGCACACAGAACAGCCTATGTGGAAGGTGACAAGAGGGCCTTTCTGGAGGGCCCCCCCTCAATCCTGTTGTGCTCGCTTCAGAGGGTTGGGTGGAGGCTCTCCTGAAGGTGTCCGCAGAGCGTCGCATGGTAAGTAGTCCCTTGGGGCTCTAGAGAATGCTTGCTGTCTTTGGCTTGATCCCAGTGGCAGCCTCTGCTAGACTAGTCCTGCCCCCCAGTTAGTGCTCATGGGGTACCAGAGACCTGACCCCACCCTGTCTGCTCTAGGCTAATAGTGCCCTGCTTCCCTGGGCTTGTACCACCTTGTGTAGTATCTCCCTACTCTTCTGTATCCTTGGCTGGGAAACTTGCTTCCTAGCACCAGACCTTCCTTGATGTGGTTGTTTGCTTTCCTTTCACTTATCTTTTCTTTCCTACAGGAGTGGGATGGACATCAGTCAGATCCACACCGGTCTTCATGGCAGCCCCCCTTTTTTATTTATTTATTTATTTATTTTTGAGACAAGATCTCACTGAATTATCCATACTGGCCTTAAAACTTGGAATCCTTATGCCTTAGACTCCAGCATTTCTGGCATAAACTGCTGTGTCCAGTCTAGAAGGCATTTTGGTGAACCACCCCTGTAAGACTGAGCTGGGGGGGGAGGGTGTCAGGCACCCAGTTTTGAGTTACTCACACCCAGCCTCTCCCAAGTGTGACACAGTATCTGCCTAATAAATTCACGAAGAAAGATTGTTTGGTGTTGTTCTCATCTGTGCTCTGCGCTCTACCCAGCTCTGCCTGGTGTGCCCATCACTCATCCCACTTCACCAGCTTGCTTCTAGCACACACCTGGCTTGATCTTGCTTCTTAGTGTCTCTTCCCATTAATTAGATTTAACTCAACTGCAAGAGGGCTGGAGCACCTTTCATTTAGAGTACAGTAAACTCTGAATAGAGGGAGGGCGGGAGGGAGGGAGGGAGGGATGGGGGGTAGGAGGGGGAACAGATGAGTGTGTGGATAGATGCGCGGGTAGGTGGGTGGATGGATGGATAGAGAGACATTGAAGAAGATTCAAACCAATAGTGCAGGTTAAGCACTAAACAGGGAGTGAAGGCTGTGAAGCCCAAATGGGAGGCTGTGTATCAGCCGTCTCGTGAGCAGAAGCTAGAGTAAAACCCTCAGATATGAATTCTATAAACTTCAGTTCTCTTCCTTTGGGAAGCCCCAACAAGCTACTCACTCACCAGCCATAGGCCGCTGTCCTCAGGCCTGCTGTTTCTGCTTTTCCAACACTCCTCTGCACTGAGCCTCCTTCTTAGTGTTACCTGCCACTCATCTTCCCACCCTCTTCCTTGTCTGTAGCCATTGTCTTGACAAAGAGGTAAGACTCTCCTGGCTGTGTTACTAGTGGGAGAGAATGGTTGGCATCAAGAACTGCAAAAATCACCACATGTGTCAGGAGAGACTCTGGGAGAAAACATAATTGGATAAGGGGCAGCTGCTCTCTGAGCAAGGATCCCCTGGGGTCCTTAGCTCTAGTCATGTGTACCCTTGGCCTGGCCACTGGTCTCATGAGGCTGGACTGAGATTCTGGGGGCCTCTTGAGCACGAAAGGAAGTGAATTCCCATGGCTTGTATTCACTAGATTCCAGAAGCCACTACCCCCATCCTGTCACAGCAGAAGCTTTTTAGACCTTGTCCCAGATCATACTGGGGACAAATGACTGACTCTACTGGGAGATCATGGTGTCTGTTAGCTGCACTGATTTTTTTACCTAACTTAATTACAAATTAATTCAAAGGAAACAAAATACATATAGCATGTGGGTTGTCACCTGTCTTCAACTCTGTCTAACTATCCTGCTGCCTGGGACAGTTAAGTATGAGAACCTGTGGCCTAGCAAAGGTTCCAGTGGTATAAGGAAGTCTCCCTTCATTCACAGACAGACAGACAAAGTAGGTAGGACTCACCAGGCATGCACACGCATGGCCATGTCTCTCCCTGTTCTACCTAGACTTTGGTGCAAAGACCATTTACTAACTAAGGGATCCAACTTCTGAGGAAGGAAATGGGTGGTTCTTAGTACTACTGGATGAACCTGGAGCATGGATGTGCTGTTGTAGAGCTCAGAGTGACCTAAGTTTGATGGTAAGTGCTACCAAGAGTCAAAACTGAGCAGTTGAACCAATTGTTGTCCAGGATTATAACCCAGCATTTAAATGTCTGAAACTCGCTGAGAGGTTCTGCTCCCTGCCTTCCATCCGTAGAACCCATGCAAGAAGAGAGCCGACTCCACAAAGTTGTGCTTTGACCTCCACACACAAAAGAATAATAGTTTAAACAAACAAACAAAAAAATGTTTTAAAAATCCATGAGCCGTTAAGGGGGCAAATGGGTAAATAGAATGTGAGAAAACACAGAGGAATTGCGGTTACTGCCATTCACTCCAGCGAGCAACCTCCTGTGGAAGAAAAGCCAGAGTCTCAATGAACAGTGCAGACTGGCATTCCTGGGAACCTCTTGTGTACAGCGAGTACCCTGTGTCAACCCAACATGAAAAGACACTGCTAGAGCAAACGTTGTCAACATTGAAGAGCATCCTACAAAGGACTCAAAACAAGCTACAGAAAGCAGGGAATTTGGAGAGGATCAAGTTTTCTCGGGGTATGAATGGGACAGGGCGGGGTGTTGTGACGTGATCCAGTGATCAGAGAAAGGCTGTCTTCTGAGCACCTAGCAAAACATGAGCAGAACTGGCAAGGGCGTGGTAGCTCAAGGCCATTATTCCAATGTGTCCGTAGAATCCATTATAATACACATCTCCATATATGTAAACTTATAGCCCAACTCTCCAGAGCTGTATAGTCAGGCCAGCCAAATAGGTGTCGCTCCTTCCAAGTGAGATGGGCACCATCATGAACAGTAAAGGGGCCTCATGAGGCCTGTTGCCTGGTTCCCCAGGAGCGAGCATCCCCATGAGCCTTAGAAAGAGCCAATGCAGAGGTGGAAACCTCCGCTGAGCCTAGGAACATTCAGGATGAAGCAGGGTTTGCAGCCACACGGTAATATGTGCACGCATGGCGAACTTGGCTATACACGCAACAGCATCTTCATGTGAGCACAACAATGACAGAACAGCTGATGTTCCCTCACTAGGCCATTGTGTTTTGGGTAAGAAGAGAGAGTCTAGTACCTCGATGTGGAGCCATGGGGAGGAAGGGCCCTGATGAGGTGTTGAGACGAATCAATGTGCAAGAGCCCTGATGGGCAGTAGGCAAGTCTGAAGGCTCTGATGAGTCTGGGCACTGGGCGTGGCAATGCTGATAGACTGGGATGTTTCTGGGAAAGGCTGTGGTTGCCTCTAACAGGAGAACCTATATGTTCAGAAGGTCAGCCAGGGGCCATCCAGCAGAGCTCACCCCATCTGAGGGCTATGAGCCTGCCCATTGGCAATGTTTCCCACAAGCAGAGGAAAGCCTAGATCACTTGGCAGACGGATCTCAGAGGAGGCCTTGTTTGCCCAAAATACCTCCCTATACTCCCCCGAAATTCTTCACTTTCTCGAAAGGCAGAATGTTCATGTAATTTGAGGTGATTCTGGGTTGATGCCACCCTCTGAGAGAACAAATGTGCCCGAGTACCAGGCATTGGCACCTGCCTGCAAATGGAGCCATCTGTGGTCTGTGCCTTCACACCTAGGGAACATCTGTGCCCACAGGTCAGCAGAAAGGGGGGTCCTCAGCCTGTTGCCAAGGACCAGAGTGTTCAAGGCAGGGGGAGGGTGGGAGTGATGTAACCACCTAAGCTTCCCTAGAGCAAACTCCTCCAGGACAGGTTCCTAGGAAGGCTGGAGGAGGGGCAGAGAAGCCAGAGCCATCCCTCTTCCTGGATGGTGAGTCACTCTCTACTCTGCTAGGGCAAACAGCCCACAAGACTATGTCACCCATTGCCGTTCTTGCTCTGGGCCCCCAAGGTACAGCAAGGACAAGGTAGACATGGGTCTGTAGTGGAGAGTCCTGGAAGAGTGTGTAGAAGGGGCTTCTTAGAGGAAGAGCCATGTTAGTGGGGACAGGAAGTACATACAGCATGAGAAGAAGGCTTAGATCCCACAGAGCTGTCTTTACCCCGAGCTTGGATATTTACCAGGGATGGGGATGGGGCCACTGCATATTTCTCAGTCTACAATCTGGAAAGTTCTCTGGAGACAGCTAATTGAAGTCAAAATAGAAACCAGGACTCAGCAGGGGCTGATGGGACTGTCCTGGAGTGGTGTCACTACTTCACCCATGGAGGAGGTGACAGGGAGAGAATGGGATTCGTCCCACAGTCATGGTGGCTGAGCTCCTCTGGCTTAGGGCTGTGAGACACAGAGAGGGAGAGCAGGTGTGATGTGTAGGCCATCAGGCGGGTGGTTTAATGGATGCATCCCCAGACCCACGGATGGACGATGTTCACCTCAGTCCCTAAAGAACGTCAGTGCTCCAGAAGCGCGGAGCAGGGGGAGCTCCAGGCGGGCATGATGGGCTGATGCTGGAAGTTCAAAAAACAAATCACCCCCACCCCAATATCTGGTTCTGGGCAGTCGTGTGAGATGGTCTCAATACAACTGTGGACAAAGCTAGGGGTACGCAGTCCTTGGGGTGTTGCCAGGCTGATGGCGAGATCACTGTTGGCCAGAGAACCTCAGATGTGTAGGTGGCATCAGCAAAGGGAGCAGAGACCTCAGGGAGCCCTAGGCCCTCCGGGGCAGAGGGAAAGTGAGGGGCAGGGGAAGAGACAGACTTTCAGGGCTTGTAGGTCCCTGGGGAACATGGGTCAAGGGGGACTCTGACATCTTAGGAGGATTAGGGCATCATTATGCCATGGACAAGGAAATGGGGCTATGGCCTGCTGAGGGGTCACTCTCTAGGTTTGTCCTTTGGGACCAGGGAAGGGATTGTTTCTTCTCATGGAAAACACACACACACACACACACACACACACACGCACGCCGCCACCACCACCACTACCCAACACAACTGTTAGGTCAGAAAGCTTCCCAGAGCCACCCAAGGGTGCAATGGGGTATGTGTGGAGATGGGGGCAGGCTGCGAAAGGGGCCAGAAAGAGAGGCTTCCAGGGCCCCTCTTTTTCCAGCAGCAGTTGAAAAACTTGGCTTCCTTCGTGAAAATCCAATAAAATCAGCCTGTGACTCACCTCTCCCATCCCCTGTTGTTTTTCAGCTCTCCAACAGGTCTCACGAATTTGTCTCTCTTTTTTTTTTCACCCCTGTTCTAAAATATCTGAAGCTCAAAAGATGGCAAGGTTTATATGGAATAAAAACAAAACAAAAAACAAACAAACAAACAATCTCCCCCTCTACCTCCATCCCAATCTTAGCCTACAGGATTAAAGCAGACTTTCTTTACTTCTGTTTCCCAAAGAATTCAATTAAAACCAAACCTCAAACAGCCCAGCACTCCTCACTGACCTGGGCTGAAAGGTTGAAACACCCTAAGGCTTTCTCCTCCCTTCCCTTCCCCACCCCTGCCCCCACCCCCACAAAGCATCCTGGGATGCTATCAGCAGTCTATTGTACAGGCAGGCATTCTTTGATCAGTCTCCTTCCCCCTTTGTAGGGCTGGAAACTGAGGCTGAGGAAAGACAATGTACTTAAAGCTCTTGGCTAATCTTCCATATTGAAATGCAAAGGGTAGTGGGGGCATGGTGGGGCACGCACTTGCAGGCATACACACACCCTTAATTCCAGCACTTAGGAAGCAGATGCAGGCAAAATTCAGAGTTTGAGGCTAGCCTCTTCCATCTGTCTGAAAGAATTGAAAAGAAGAAAGGAAAAAAACAAAACAAAACAACAACGAAATAACCCCAACAACAACAACTTGGAACTTAGACCTTTTTCTGGTTCTGGGGTAATTTTGCTCTTCCCAAAGAACGTGTGGCAATATCTAGAGACAGCTTTTAGTTGTCACAGTTGAGCCTGGTTCCCTGGAGGAGTTAAGGAGACTGTTCAATATCTTGCAAAGGACTGGACAAACACCCTAAAGGACTACTCAGCCATGGCACATCAACTGTTGAGAACAGAGTCACCACCCCACCCCCTCCCGACCCCTCTGGCCCCACAGGCAACCCAGGATTTCAGGAGAATAAATACAAGCCCACACCACACAGAGAGAGAGAGCTAGCAAGATAAGTACCAAGATGTCTCCACTTGTTTATCTCCTGCTGTAAGGAAGATTTCTTTTCATGTCTCTTTCTCATGGTTTCCTGTACGGTTGGAATTTTTAAAGAAAGAATGTGCATGTATCATTTTTATAATCAGAAAAAGAAGAGCTGTTTTCATTTTGCAAAAATGAAAAAGGGCTTTAGGACTTATCGATTCTGACCCAGGCCCCTCACTAACTAGCTGTCAGGAACAGCTATCTGGAAAATGTGTGCACCGAAAAGGTGAGGGTGAGTGCCTATAGGAATACGGAGTAACATTATCCTGGGAAGCTCTCTGAGCTCTTTCTCTCTCTCTCTCTCTCTCTCTCTCTCTCTCTCTCTCTCTCTCTCTCTCTCTCTCTCTCTCTCGTGCATTTCCCCTCTGAAATTGTGTGTGTGCTTTGTAGCATAGAAATCAGGGAGACTCAGGGAGGGTCCATCTGTGCCAGCTACCTGACTAGTGACGGACACAGGATACACCCAGCATCCTCCCAGCCCTTAGGAAATGTGGAGAAGATATTTCCAATGCTCCAAGGTAGCTATCAGTTCCTGCATAATTTTGATTTTTATCTCAGAATTGGGCTAGGGCTGGATTTCTATACAGAGAGCCACTGACCATTTAGGTGAGATCATTCTTAATTGTAGAGACCGTTGCTGGGCTAGTGAGATGCTTAGCAGTGTCCTTGGCCTGGCTTCCCATTAGATGCTAATAGCACTCCCAACCCCCATCCACCCCAGCAAGAGTGAGAAACCTAAAATGTCTCCAGATTTAAGGGCAAATGTCCTGTGGGGGCGCCCAAGGTCACAGCTGGTACAGACCCCTCGGCTCCAGCCTGCCTGATGTTTCAGAAAAAAGACTTCATAAAGATGACAGTCCCCCATGTCAGGATCCTGCTTGCTGCATTTCTGAGTCACTGCCTGTGTTTCTCTGTCTTTAAAAATCTTCCATTTGTGTCTGCCCCCTTGGAAACAGCCCTGCACCCAAATGTGAGCCTCTTGGTGGTCTGAAAAGCCCTGTTAAGCCCCATCAAAGCCTAAGTCTAGAACTCTGGTTATTCCTGCAAACACTGACAGGGCCGATGGGAGCCATAGACAGGAGCCACTGAACACAGAAAAACAAACCCCTTGTTTCCTAGGATTGCGCACATCCACCAACTAATTGCGAGAAGACCAGGAGAGATGCTGCGGGGCCACTTTTCACGCCACAGCCTAAATCGGAACAAGAAGATGAACTTTAAATTGAGTAAGATAAAACCAGTTTGGGAAATTCAATATCTCACCTCCCTTCCTGTCTTTTTAAAAATCCATAATTCATACAGAACCCAGTCAGGGGGTACGCAGCTCAAATTGAATTATCTTTTTTTCTCCCCCTTCTACAGCTGAAGCTAGAAGAAGCACTTTCTTGACATGGAGAAAATAAAAAGGGAAATTTTCTGAGCCTCAACTTCCTTGCCACAGCCCCCCAGCCCATAGGGATGGGGACATCAGACACCAACCAGCACTAAATGACCTTTTAAAGCTTATGCTGATTGCATGGCTTGGGACTCACTCAGCCACTGTCCATAGACACTCAGACGATGGGTACCCAAGTTTGTTTATCACAATGCTGCTAAGGAGACCATCAGCAAGGGCTGGTTCAATAACCCCATTTGCCCCTCCTCCACACAATGGAGTCACGACACAGGCCAGGAGGGGGGAAAAAAGCCCTCAAAACTCATCGGGTAGTGATGGCAGCCCTCCCTTTTATTGCATTGTTGAAACAAAGGACAGAATAGTCTTTGTACTGCCTGCCGTGTGATAAGAAAGGAGGGAAGCACACGTATGCACACATATGCAGTGGCTGTGTGTACCCGCTGTGTGTCCCTTGTGTGTGTCTAAGCAGAAGGGCCGTAAAAGAGGCTACAGGAACGCCTCCAAGTCTGCCCTTTGCATATGTTGGTTTGTGTGTGTGTGTGTGTGTGTGTGAGGGGATTGTGCACATGTGCATATAGGCTCATGTGCACATGTATGTGCATTTGTGTGGAGGCTAGGGATCAATGTGTGTGTCTTCCTCATTGACCTCTGCCTTAATTTTTCAAAAAGAGTCTCTCATTCAACCTGAAGCTCACAGATTTGGATAGACTGGCTGACCAGCAAGCTTCAGGGACCCTCTTGTCCCTTCCTCCCCCAGCAGTGCTTACAGAGCCCATCCCTGTACCCGAATCTCATCCTTCCCTATATAGGTGCTGTGTGGGGGCTGAAGTCAGGTCCTCCTGCTTCATGACAACCACTTAACTGACCAAACCTTCTCCCTTGTTCCCTTGTGTGTTGATTTTTTTTTTAAACCAGAAGTAAAATCCTCAAAACAAAGTCAAAGTATAAATTTTAATTTCTTTAAAAAACAAAACAAGCTAGCTGAAAACACCCGGCACTAATTTATTATGAAAACAACTAAGGTGTGAATGATGAGCCACAAACTCAAGCATCCTTGTCTCCTGGGAAACCTGGGCCTGGCTTCAGCTCCCAGAATGGTTGGTTCATTTTTTGCTATTGTTTTGAAAGGATTCTTTGTTTTGCTAATGTTCTGTGATGGTGGGGGGCGGGGGGGGGGACCGGTCTTCCAAAGAATATGGTGTCATCTAGTTACAGACCAAAACATATTCCAAAGCCCCCGTTCCTTCAAACCCTTGCTTCCTAATGAGAAATGGAGTAGGTTTAGGGAACTAGAGTGTTATTATGCTAATAAACACATTATAGACTATTACTATGGAGAACTCCCTATTTGTGGCAAATGACTCAGATTTTTCCATTCAAAATGGTAGTGTCAAATTTCCTTTTCAAATCACGTGTTTAAATAAAGAGAGAACAAAACAAGATGAAGGAAATATTAACTAGGTCTGCAATGGCTGAAATTCAGGGTTCTACACGCCTCACCCTCCCGCCCCCATTTTTCCCAGTAAATGTACATTGCTTTCAATGTCCTGTCCTTTCGGACTCTCTGAATCAATATGATCAAGGGAAGAGAGGAAAATAATGCGCATTTTCAGTAAGCTCTCAGCGACTCGCCAAGCAGCAAATCAGATGTGGGGAAACAGCCTCCCCAAGGTACAAGACGCTCTGTGCTTCCTGTCCACCTCTGAACAGCAGGGATGGCCTTCAGTTGCTATTCCATTTTAAAGTGTATTTTGTGTTCCGTTCTAGAATGTACTGTCCGTTCTGTCATGCCAATTACGCCTTAAGTGCTGTGCATCCAAAACTGAGAAAGGAGGCCTTGATGAGCTCTGGGGGCTTGGTTAGAGCCACACTTGCCTGAGATCCTTTCTTGGGGATATCAGAGAGACCATCAGAGACAGGTTAGGGAACAAAGTCCTCTACCTAAAGATCTGTGGTCTAAGAACCAGTTAACACTTGAGAAGGCGATGCTGATTCTGGCTTTGTGGGTTCCTCAATGCTAGTGGCCTTTGAAACACCCAGCAGGGCACAGGAGGCTTCCCACAGAGCAGGCACAATGGCTTCTCCTAACTGGGGCAAAGAGAGCTCCAGCTGAGTATTTGCAGAGTCTGCTGTCACCCAGGAGATGTCTTCCAGCCACTCCTTTTACCTAACACATGCACTTAAGTAACTACCCATCGTGAGACATTTGTCTGCTTGCACTTTTTCCTCTACTGGAAAGCTGGCCCTATCCTTCTTCCCAACAAACATATTAGCTATGGACTACGCGATCTGGGAAAGCCAGCTCTGGCTGGTCCATGATCCTCCTAGGACACAAATGGGACAGGCTTTCTGAGATTTAAAGATAATCTTGACTATTGTGCTGATAGATGCAAGTAGGCTTGGGTCCTACATCTGCCTGTTGGCTAATGCAGGGACCCCAAGCCATTTGATGTGGTCTGAATGAAGGATGCTGTCACCTAACTGGGATGGTAGGCGACTGTTGTCCCCACCATTCTTAAAGGTCTCTGCTTAGAGCCACAGTCACAAAGATAGGGGCCACTGGGGACAGGTCTCCAATCCAGATTTGATTCCAGAGGCAGGATCACCTTCAAGGCATGATGGGAAGATGATGCAACCACCGTTGCTCAGGGGTGCAGATGCAGCAAGCCAGGAGTCTAAGGGAGTGCAGAGCACACAGCCATAGATGCTAGCTCTGAGTCCAGGCTCCTTAGAGAGAGGCTGGGGCATATCCAAACTGTAGGGCATTTTAACACCTCAGCTCTCAGAGGAGAGGGCAGATCTACCAAAGAAATCTGGGAAGAGGTCCATGGTAGTGAGTCTCTGCCTTCATGGTCCAGGCATTTAGCTTTAGCCCAAGTTTGCTTGTAGGGAGTGACTTTGTCTCCAGGAACATCAAGACCTTTGCCTCCTGGGTGTAGATGGGTACTCCCCAGGAAGATGTTGGTGAATTCCACCTTCTCCATTCCAGCTCCTACCCCTCAGTCAGCCTGATACTTGCCTCCACCCTGCCTGTCCTTGTTGGTCTGGCTGGGATGCATCACATCCTGTATTGAGCATGCCTTGGGATCTGTAGCAGGCACTCCTGTCCTCTCTGCCTCTCTCTGTCTCTTTTTTAATTTTTTTATTATAACACCAAGGCTCCATAGTATGTTCACAAGCAGCTGAGCAGCTATGATTTGTTGTCTGCCCATACCAAAGTGCATCCAGTCTAACCAAGAGAAATTTCGGTTCCTGCTGATTAAAGACAGTTACATATTGCTCATGTCCTGTTTTTTTTTACCTGGTAGGATTGACTGAGATGAGACACTGCTGAACTACTCCTCCTTACCAGTGACTGCCACCACGTAGGCATTTGATGCATGGTACTGGGTGAATGGACCAAGGCAGCATTGGGAGCCAGCTGGTATACTGACTCCCTGGGCCGTCTGTCCCAGAGACAGGACCTGCACTGGGAAGACACGGGGACTGAAGATGCTGCAGTTACCCAACAGCTCCCTGCCCCCTCCACGCCAAGAAAAGAACAATAGTCGACTCTAATCACTGACCCCCGCTGGTGAGCACTGGTGGGAGGGGTCTGCAGAGGGCGTTGGTGAACACTGAGAGACAGGGGTCTGCGGGGGGCTCAAAGCCCCTGCCCCACTCTAAGTCACTTCCAGCACTCAGGGAGAACAAGGAACTGTTGCCAGCCACCCCTACGGAGGAAGCAGGCGTGGGTGGAGGTCTGGGAGGCCAGTTCTGCCCAGTTGGCTCTGTGTACAGAGATGGCCATTTTATACACCAGTGTCTAATGAAGGTTGCAGGTGAAAGGAACTGATGAGAGCGTAATTACCCAAGCCCAGGCCTTGGAAGATGCACGGCTTGTGCTAATGGAAATGAGGCCAAGGGAAGGTGGCCAGAAGGAGGGCTGTTAGTATTTGCCTGAATTTGAAGTTTCTGGGCTCAGAAAAAGTGGGGGTGGGGCAGGGATCTGCTAAGGAGCCATCTCAGCCTGTTTCCTGAACCAGCTCTTTCCTTTTTTCTTTAATCTTGAGTGGGGCTTTGGGAATTATGTGAACCCAGTCATGTGAGCTGGAGCCTGCTGACATATGAAACCAGGGGGTACGGATTAAAGGGAGGCAGGTCCAGGGCACCCCTTTTCTCCAATCATGTGACCAATCCTACCTCAGTCTAAAAGGGAGCTTGGTGAAGGAGGTGGCTCAGGAGGGCCCTGCAGAAGATGGCTGAAGCCATTGCTGTGGAGGATATGGCCAGGTCCTTCTTCCAATGCCTGCTGATGGACGGGGACATTCCACCAACCAGACATCTGTGCCCAGAGCTTTCAATGGCTCCAGCCTTCTTGGATGAGCTCCCCTTCTGCTTCTGGCCACCTGTTTTACCGTTGTGCGAAGCTGCAGAGGAGGGATAAGACCATGAGCCTGGGGTTTGGGGAAATCCATCTGCCTAGTCCCTGGCTCTCTCACCATTTTCTGGACACTGGAACAATTGGGGACTATGAAGACCCTAGACAGATGACACAGCCTGTATAACCAGGACCCACTGGGCCTGGATGGGTGGTAAACCAGGTCCTTTCTGCAGAGCCTACACCTGCTTAGGGGGTCTCACCTTGCAACTGAGTCTGAGACACAGGCATCACCACTGTAATGCGGTTCATGCGTTAACTATGGTGGTTTAGCATATCTGCCAGATAGATTTAAAAAAAAAAATACAGGTTCTGAGGTTTTGCCCCAAACCTGCTAGAGTTAAGTCTCCTGGAGAGGGGCTGGGCATTTCTATTCTTATCAAAGCACTCCTTCCCCTAACCAGTCCTGGAGAGACTGGCCTGAGGATAATCCCAAAATGGCGTCTTTGCTCAGAGGAGTCAGTTGAGAATTGCAATGGATGGTGAGGACCGTCTTCATTTGCATGAGGGTAGGGGCCCCCGAAGTTTTCTTCCACCCTGAGACTCCTCTCCAAACAACTTGAGGCTGTAATTATACATGCAAAGTGAAAGAGAAGTACCTGGAGAATTCCAGCCAGAAGAATCACGTTACTCTGAAATAACTAGATAATGAAAGAAAAAAATATATTCATTGCATAAAGTGCTCATTAATTCTCTCCTCTGTGGGGGCATACAGCTTAAAAGCAGGCGCTTTGATTAATCCAAGCTATATTAATTCCACAGTGCTATTTTCCCCCTCCCTCTGCCTAGATCTTCATATTTCTTTCCAAAAAAAAAAAAAAAAAAAAAAAAAAACCACACACACACATAAATAAACTTGTCCTTTTGCAAAAAACGCATTTCCAATCTGACGGGGCAAAATGGCCCTGGAGTTAGTAGAATCAATTTGGGTGCACTTTTTTTTTTTTTTGTATGCATTTTGAAATCAGATGCACTCTTCCCACTTCACTGGAAATGCTAATTTTTTTTCCTCCATCACATTTTAAAGTTAACATTCTGTGTGGCTATGGAATCACACCCTGCACTGGAGCACTTCAGAAGGACCAGGTGGGACTGAGGAAATGGTTCATGTCAAAGATGGGCGTCTGGTTGGGCTGGGGGGGGGGGTGGATCTATAGGATTATTTGTTTCCTTAAAAAAAAAGAAAAGAAAGAAAAGAAAAATTCTAAAATTTCAGAACCCACTTGAAAAGAATAAGAATCTAATCTTAACAGGTTAATTTTCAAGACCATCCTAATGACACTTCAGCCTGCCTGTCTGTCTCCCAAGGTTTACACAGTGGATCCTAAGGCTCATTGCCTTTGCTTTTTAAATTCTGAATATTCCGTGTTGGTGTAGTGGATTGCCTGTTATCTGTAGCTTTTTGGCCTCAGTTTCTCTACTCTCCAAATCTCTGGCTAGCTTTTTGAGAGCCAACCACCCTCAGCTTCTAGCTAACTCTCTGAGAAGTAGCCGGTACTCCGGTAGAAGACTCTTAAAGGTTTTAGCAAAGCCTTCCACCAACTTACGGCTCCAGCCTTATCATAAAACAACATTTTTGTGGCCCATTGGCTGGACCTAAGAGTGTTCTCATCATCTTTGGGATCAGCATTAAATACTCTGCCTTGCTTTGTGTTATAGACCTCATGGAGAACCTTGCAGTTAATAGGGGTGAAGGCTCATCATGAACTATTTTGGAGTGCATCTGGGGCATTCTTCCACATTCAGATTACATACTATAATATTACTCTGGTGATGTTAAAGGAACAGCTTGCTAGATCCAGGGTTGTAGAGACTGACACACAAAATAAACCTAACAAACGGGACAATGACACTTCTTATTCTAAAAACATCAAAAAGAAACTACCTTCTCAGAGCAAATCTCAGAGAAGGGAATCATTGGGTCCCCAAGAGCAATGCAGACAACAGTGACTGAGCATCAGGGCTGCTGAAGTGACATGTGCACCCCCCTGGTCCAGCAGAGTTCTAAGTCTCAACCAAACCTTGGTTGTCTAGTTGATACACGTAGGAAAAGCTAACCTGATTTGATGAGCTGTCTTTATCAGATTCTCCTGTGGACTTAACTGTGGAGACATTTGCTTGATTACTAATAGCTATTGAAGGCCCCAGTTCACTGTGGGTGGTACCGTCCCTAAACAGGTTGAGTCTGGGGTGTATAAGAAAGGTAGGTGGGAAAAAAAATTAAGTGAAGAAAGAAAGGAAAGGAAGGAGAGGAGAGTAGAGGAAGGAGAGGAAGGAAGGAGAGGAAGAAAGGAAAGGAAGGAAGGAAGAAGGAAAGGAAGGGAAGGAAGTTAAACACGAGCCTGGGACAAATATTGTTCCTCCATGTCCTCTACTTCAGTTCTTTTCTTCAGGTTCCTGCCTTAGCTCTCCTGATGATAGACAGGAACCTGCAAGTCAAACAAACCCTTTCCTCTTCCAAGTTGGTTTTGGTCCATGTTTTATCACAGCAGCAGGAAGCAAACTGGAACAGAGTGATGTAAGCATGGTCCCAGCCTTGACTCAGGTCTATCAGCCTGTGAAAGGCTTGACTCAGGGTCTATCAGCCCTGTGAAAGGCTTGACTCAGGTCTATCATCAGCCTGTGAAAGGCTGGTTACTTGTCTCTTCCTGGCTCCTTTTTATATGTATCTAGGACCAGGACTACCAGGGCCAGTGGATACCCAGCCTGGAGGGACATGTGTCTTATAGTGCTTTATCAGCACAGGGGAAGTCACTACACATGTACACCTGCTGGGAGAACAGTAGACATCCAGTGTGACTTCCACCATGAAAGCTGATGTAACTCATCTGACCAGAAAACCAGAAGCAAGTCAGCAAACAATCCATGAAAGCCAAAATCCCAGGAAGTTACCACCCCACAGAGTGACTCAGACCCCACTTATCTGCTGGTATCAGTGGAACCTGGTATCAGTTTTTTCTGTTGCACTTTGTGCTCACTCCTGGCCCCCACCAAGGAATGAAGCCCAGGCCACACCCTCTGCTGTTGTGGAAAATGAGCAGGGGTGAGGGTGGGTAGACTGATCAAGAGCTGAGGGCTGCCAAGGACAATACCAAGAGAGTACCCATCAGCAAATCCCAGGCCACAGGAGGCAGAAAGAGAAGGATCTCCAAGCTCAAGACCAGCTGTGGTGGTCTGGATGAAAGTGACCTCCATAGGCTCATAGGGAGTGGAACGATTAGGAGGCGTGGCCTGTTGGGTGGAAGTGTGCCACTGAGGGTAGGCTTTGAGGCTTCAGAAGCTTAAAGAAGAAGCTTGGAGAAGGGTCTCTCTCTCTGCTGCCTGACAATTCGGATGTAGGACTCTCAGCTCCTTCTCCAGCAGCATGTCTGCCTGTGCCTCCATGATGCTAATAGACTAGACCTCTGAAGCTGTAAGCAAGCATCAATTAAAGGCTTTCCTTTATAAGGGTTTCCACAGCCATGTCTCTTCACTGCAAAAGAACAGGAAGGCGCCAGATAGGAAGGTGTAGCCCAGCTTGAGGTGCAAAGCAAAACCCAGTTTCAAAAACAGCAGCAGCAAGACCAATATGATAAAGGTTGGCTTATAAGGTAACCAGAGGCAAGTATCGACCCGTTCACACTCATCTGGGGAAGAAGTCACGTCCCAGCCCTGTGCCTCCCCTGATAAGAGGTGGCAGCCCTTCCTTCATTCTTTAGCTTTGTGAAGAGACAGTACCATTCATGAAATTGTGTCTCACAGGAGGCTCCTGGGATGTGGCACCGAGATGCTGGGCAAGGCCAGGAGTCAAGAGAGGGTTTACAGGTAAGAATGTTGGGTCCCAGGCCCCAACTGTGGCCCGTAGGCTACATCCCATCTTTTGGCAAAGGATAATTTTAAAATTTTTCAATGGCTACAAAGAAAAAAAATTAAGAGGAGTATATTTTCCTTGATAGATGGGAATTGGTTCTCTATCTGTCTGTCTTGGTTATCTATCTATCTATCTATCTATCTATCTATCTATCTATATATCTATATATCTATCTATCTGTGGGATATTCCGTTTGCCTAGCCTAGCGAGTGGCACTATTTGGAGGTGTGTACTCCTTATTGGAGTAGATGTAGCACTGTGGGCTTGGGGTTTAAAATCTTCATCTTAGCTGCCTGGAAGCCAGGATTCTCCTAGCAGCCTTCAGATGAAGAGGTAGAACTCTCAGCTCCTCCTGCACCATGCCTGCCTGGATGCCATCATGTTCCCACCTTGATGATAATGGATGGAACCTCTGAACCTGTCAGCCAGCCCCCTCAGCCAGCCCCATAAATGTTGTCCTTTATAAGAGTTGCCTTGGTCATGGTATCTGTTCACAGCATTAAGACCCTAACTAAGCCAGAAGTTGGTACCAGGGACTGGGGTTTGCCGTGATAGGCCTGGCCATGCTTTTCTGAGGAAGAATATGGATTTTGGAACTTTGGATTTTTTTTTTTTTTTTTTTTTTTTTTTTTTTTTTTTGGTTTTTCGAGACAGGGTTTCTCTGTATAGCCCTGGCTGGAATTCACTTTGTAGACCAGGCTGGCCTCGAACTCAGAGATCCACCTGCCTCTGCCTCCCGAGTGCTGGGATTAAAGGCATGCGCCACCACGCCCGGCTGGAACTTTGGATTTGAAAAGCAGCAGAATCCTTTAAGTGGGACTTGATGGGCTATCCTAGTAGAAGTATGGAAGACCTTGTTGCTGAGAGTGATTTGAACTATGCAGACCTGGCCCAAGAAGTTTCAGTGGAGAAAAATTTCAGTATGTGGCCTAGAGATTGTTTTTGTGGTACTTTAGTGAAGAATGAGGCTGCTTTTTTGCCATTGTCTGAAGAGTCTGCCTGAGGCTAATGTGAAGAGATTTAGATTAATTGCTTTGAAAAAGGAAGTTTCAAAAGGACCTGGTATAAATTCTGCTGTGTGGTTACTAAAGTTCACTCTTATGAAGAGCATTTTAATGAAAAGGAGCAAGCTGAAAAAGGAAAAAATACAAAACATATGGTACAAGTATTAAAAGACACCAGTAAGTAGAATGGAGCTGAATTTCATGATCAAGGAGATAAACAGATTAAGGGAATGGTGTTTTGGGTAAAGATCTAACCCAGCTAAATTTAGGTTCAAGCATGGTGGTACAAACCTTTAATCCCAGGGGACAGGGACAAGCACATCTGAGTTCAATGCTAGCCTGGAACAGAGCAAGTTCTAGGTGAAGAAAAGCTTAAATCCAGGCATGGTGGGATACCCCTTTAATCCCAGCATTCAGGAGACAGCCATGCAGATCTCTGAGTTCACGGTTAATCTACAGAACACGTTCCAGGATAGCCAAGCGTAGGCAGTGAGGGTGTTGGAAAACAGAAGGCTGGTAACAGAATAAAAGGGGCCATGTTCCAGAACTTTAGCAGCCTCAGCCCCGTGTCTCTGGCTTTATAGTCAAGAGAAGAAGGAGATTACTGGGACAGTTGATGCTGGTTAGCTTGAACTAAAAGATTATTGGTGATTAAGTATCACTGAGGTGAAATTTTCTGGGAAGTGTTTTCTGAGAGCACAAAGAAGCTTTGTTCCAGAGAGAACCAAGGTTGTACCTCATGCTGCAGCTGGACTTGGTAATATGTAAGAATCACCCAGGGGTACTGGTTTTGAAAGCATAAAGGAGTCGTGAAAAGCAGCTGAGATTTGGCACTGTGAGTGGCCAAAGAAGGCCATTGGTGAATGTGTGGCCTTAATTGTATTTGAAGGCTCAGGACTGAAGGAGCCATGCAAAGAAGATGAAGCTGGGTACCATAAAGGGAGCCTATGAGAGGCTGTTTGTGAAGTCTAGTTAGAGTAAGAAACTCAAGCATGTTAGAGATGATAGTACCAAGGGCTAACCACTAGGATCAGCAGCCACAAAGCAGTAAAGTCAACCAGAGCCTAGGGTGCTACAGAGGGTCGTGTTGACATGACCAAAGCCTATTTCAGAAGCCCAGAAGATCATGTCTGGATCCAAGGTGTTGGAACAAGAAGCTGTAATGTTGAAGTTGCTTTGAAGACTCCAAGATGTTTGAGATGTCAGAGCCATGGGATATCTGCAGAGGAAAGCTGCTAACAGAGAGTGGAACCAGCCCAGAAGAAAGAAGTTTGTTGCAGTCAACAAAGATTTAAAAAAAAAAAAAAAAGAGTGGGAGATAGGCAGACCACTTTGACATCAGACACGGAGATGCAGAGTCTGGAGTTTGCCCTGCTGGTTTCCTGTCTTGTTTGGGGGATTACAGTTAAGTAATTAGATGAATCTCAGAAAAGACTTTGAACTTTGGACTTTTAACATTGTTGAGACTGCTATAGATTATGGGGACTTCTGAAGTTGGACTAAATGTATTTTGCATTATGCTATATTTAGGTATGGCCCCCACTGACTCATGTTTGAACAAGTCTATGGGGGCCAGGGAATGAAATATGATTGTTTGTATATGTTTAACCCAGGGAGTGGCAGGCACTATTTGAAGGTGTAGCCCTGTTGGAGTAGGTGTGCTACCGTGGGCTTGGGCTTTAAAATCCTCATCCTAGCTGCCAGTCTTGTTCTAGCAGCCTTCAGATGAAGATGTAGAACTCTCAGCTCCTCCTGCACCATGCCTGCTTGGATGCTGCCACGTTCTCACCTTGATGATAATGGACTGAACCTGTAAGCTGGGCCCAATTAAATGTTGCCCTTATAAGCATTGCCTTGGTCATGGTGTCTGTTCACAGCAGTAAAACTCTAAGACACTATCTATTATCTATCATGTATCTGTCTATCTATCAAACTGTACATCTGTGTATAAAATATTTGCTAGCAAGACCTTAGGGAAAATCTAATATGTCCTTGTTGAAATCTATGAGTGGGCATGAAGAGATTGAGGGTGACACAGGTGTGCTCAGGGGGGGGGGGGTCTTTCCATATTTCCCCTCAATATGGAGTATCAGAACACACCCCTGCAAATACAAGACATCAAAAACTAGTTATCTTTTACCTATCTAAAGGTCAAGTGCAACTAACTAGACACCACACATTCTACTACATGATCAGAGTGGGACAAAGGGCCAGGTCCCCAGTGTCCCGGAATCTACTGGCTCTGTATTAGTCAGGATTCTCTAGAGTAACAGAAGTCATAGAACTTATAGACTGAATATGTGTGTATGTGTGTGTGTATGTATGTATATACACCTAGGTATATATACATACACATATATATGGATAATTGATAGATGTCTATACATAGATATATCTATTTCTCATATATATATATATATATATATATATATATATATATATATATATATATATATATATTCGAGGGGTTATCTATACTTTCAGGCTGTGGTCCAGCTATTCCAATAATGACAGGCAATGGACAGAAAATCCAAGAATCCAGAGATTCTCAGCTGGTCTTCAGCATACACTTGGATCCCAAAGAAGGCTCTAATGCCAATGAAGGATTGGACTGGTTAGCTAGGTGAGATCAAGCAGGCAAAGAGCAAACATTTCCTTCTACCATGAGATTATATAGGCTTCCAGACAAGGTGTGGCCCAGATTAGATCTGGATTAAAGATGTGGGTATGGAAAAAAAAAAGCTGTACGCGGTGGCGCACGGCTTTAATCCCAGCCCTTGGGAGGCAGAGACAGGAAAATTTCTGAGTTCGAGGCCAGCCTGGTCTACAAAGTAAGTTCCAGGACAGCCAGGGCTATACAGAGAAACCCTATCTCAAAACAAAACAAAACAAACAAACAAAAAAGATGTGGGTATGTCTTTTCACCTCAAGATCTGGATTAAAGATATACATTTCTACCCTCAAAGATCTGGATTAGAAGAGGATCTCCCTAGTTTGAATTAAGCGAGAATCTCTCACGGCAGTCCTCTTCGTTTTGGGGTTTTAATCCTAGATGTAGTTAAGTTGACAACCAAGAATCACCATCACAGGCTCGTTTATGTTTCTTGCTGAACCTCCCACTTTTTTTTTTTAACATCAGAGATAGCTGAGTGAGGAATATGAGAACACATGAATTTCTTCTAAGTTTATTTTTATGTATTTTAAGGCAGAGTCTTCTCCTACTGCAATAGAAGCCATGATGAAGTGGAGACTAAATAGAGAGGATGTGGGTCACTAAAGGGCAGCTAGCTACCCTTGACTCCCAGGAGGCTAGGACAACCACAGGGACTTCCCCAGCCCATTTAACGACATTTCACCAAATATTACAGAGAAGATACCTCTTTTTCACTGCCAGACAAAAGCAACTTAAAAAGAGGGGTTTGATACAGCTCATATCTGAGGGTGTAAGTTCACCACAGCAGAAAGGTTTGTGGAAGAGCTTGAAGCAGCCAGTTGCTTTGTGTCCACAGTACAGTTACTTCGAGGCAACTGGCTACACTGTGTCCACAGCAAGGTCAGGAAGAGGTGCTGCCTCTTGGATCTCCTTCTCATCTTTATCCAGCTCAGAAGTCAGCTTATGGGATACTTCTGTCCACGTTCAGGACCTTCCCTCTCATTTAAACGTCTCTGGAAAATCCTTCACAGAAACAGCCATGGATCATGTCTCCTAGATCTGAATCATTTCAAAGTCACAACCAAATCTTATCAGCACATATCTACCCCTTGTTAGCCTGACACACAGAAGTGTCACTTTTAAATCAGAACATTTGCTCCTGGTCCCTGAAGTCTCAAGTGCATCCCATAATGGGAAAAAAAAAAAAGAGTCAATAGTCATGTGTAGAATCTCTCCTGAGAGCCAGGGCATCTCTCTGTAAGCCCCTGTAAGTCAAAGATACAAAATGAAGATACATTTATTTCTTTTAAGCTCACTTTTTTTGTGCTTTCTAGCATAGTCTCTTCTCTGATTGCAGTAGAAGCCATGGGGAAATGGAGAGTAAAGGAAGGAGGTGTGGGCCATTAATGGGCAGCTAGCCATTTCTGGTTCCTATTTTATATATTCTAACAAAATGGCAAGGGGGGAAAGGGGGAGCACTGTAGAACAAGACTGGGTTTAATGGGGGCTGGAAGCTGGCTGAACAAGAAACCCTATAGCCCCACACTTAGCATTTAGGATTTTTAGTGTCATCGTTTAGGTTCCAGCAGCTTTTGCAATTATTCTCCCTCCCTCTCCCTCCAATTACGATTTGCACTGCACACCTAGCTTCTCTCTTGGGCTGGTTCATCTCCACGATTGAAGGTTTTGTTGTCTTATAATCCTAGCATCTCCCACAGTCTCCACCGTATTTAGCTTTGCTTCTGCAGCTTCAAGCAATGCGTTTTCAGGGTCTGAGTAGCTCTCTGGGACCTCGGTGCATGCCCAGGATGCCAGCACCAGGTGGAGGTCCCAGTAGAGCCTTTGTTTTACTATGAAACATCATGAGCTGGACCGCTGCTACCAGGCTCTGGGCTCTGCTGCCACCTGAGGCAGAGATGTGGTCTGGCCTCTTCTACTGCAGCTGCAGTGACCTCTGTGTGCCTTGGTATCTGAACCTGAGAAAACACTTTCCCGGCCAATAGGTTTTGAGTGGGGGAACCTCTTCCACAGCGTTTCCTGCTCAGGATCTTTCTCCTCTTTGAAATGAATTTGTATAAATTGGAGTGTGAGATGAGTTTCAGGGTACCTTTCCTGTTTTTCCCAGTGCTAAGTCCAGGAAATGGAGACCAGTCTATCTCCTTACTGATGATGTTAATCTCTTTCATAGTTCCAGATTTCTGCATTCCACCTTGTGTACAGCTTCACACTCTCACATAGTGCCTGTCTAACAGCACGATGTCTCATCTCTCTGAACCACTTGCTTCCTCCACTGTAAACTTGGTAAAGAGAAGCAAGCAGTAACTATGCCACAGCCTGAATGCTGTCTGTCTTGAAATTTTCTTCAACAAACACATCCACCCATTACTTTTGGGTTCCTTCTCATTTAAAGTTCTTAGAACACAGGAAGTCAGCAGCCAGTTGCCTGGCCAGAGTTAATACCAAGACCTGGTCTTGGTTGAGTCCTTCTCTGTTCCTCTCTGAAGCCTCCTGAGCTGGGCCTCTGCTGTCAGCCTATGTATGAGTACTCTTGCCTTCTAGAGTCTCACCAGAAAGTCCAGTCTACCCTGTTGACAGCACCACTTCAGGGATTCTCTAACCTGTATCTCTAAGTTCTTCGACAAACCAATTCTAAAGTCTAACCACACAGGTTTATCACAGCAACAAATCTCTCCTCAGTATCACTTTTCGGTATTAGTAATTGAATAAATCAGGATCCTCTGGAGGAATAGAGCCAATAGGATAAGTGAGAGTGTGCTTGTGCATGTGTGTGTGTGTGTGTGTGTGTGTGTATGTAGGAAGGGAGAGGATAAAGGGAAGAAAGAGAATTAATTTATGAAATTAGCTTCTGTTAAAATAATAACAAAACAGCTGTTTCATACCTGAAAGGCTGACAGGTTGAGACTCTGGAGGCTGTTTGGTCCATGAGGCTGGGTGCTTTAGTAACCCCAATCTAACAGCAGAACCCTTGAGATTTCCTAGAGAGCACCTGGTCTTTACTCAAGGTTGAAAGCTTGGGGGTACTGGTTTTGATTCCAGTGGGGGTGGGATGAGTAGCCACGATGAGGGTGAATAAAGTCAGCATCAATCGAGAAGTGGAAAAGGTAAAGGATATATTCGTCTCCTTCTGCCAAAACCCCTCCAGTCTGCGATGCTACTAAAGGGCGCTGGCCACATTTGGGGTGGATCTTCCCACACCAATCAAAGCCATCTGATCGTTGGGTAGTTGAAGCTCCCCAGTGACTCTCATTTGTGGCAAGTTGACATTAAGACTACACTCATCATAGTTGTTTTTCTTATTGCTGAGACAAGGTACTTGACAGAAGCAACCCAGGGAAGGCTCACAGTTTGAAGGGGCACAGTCCACCATGAAGGAAGGACCGGGGTGCGAGCATAACATGGGTGTTTACAGTGCACTCACAGAGGGACTCAGAGAGGTGGTATTTTAACCATTTTCTCCTTTTTCTTCAGTCTAGGAACCTCTAAAGTGGAATGATGCCACCCACACTTAGGGTGGTTTTCCCCCTTAGTTAAACCTAGCTATAAATTTCCTTCAAGACACACTCAAAAGGTTTTATTGCTAGGTAATTCCAAATCCTGTCAAACTGATAATCAAGATTAGTTACTGTGTACAGGGTAGGTTCTCTTATCATTCAGTTCAGAGATTGTATCAGAGCATGTTGACAGGTTCCTGGCCCTCTGTACCATGCAGGAAAGGTGACACAGTGGGAAAATGTGTAGCCAGGGCTTCAACAACAGATAGAGGTTATGCTGGGTTAGAGGAGGATTAGCAGCTGCATCACAAACTGTCATGATTTGAATATGCTTGGCCCAGGGACGGATACTACTTGAAGGTGTGGCCCTGTTGGGGTAGGTGTGGCCTCATTGGAGTGGGTGTGTCACTGTGATCTTGGGCTTAAGACCCTCATCCAAGCTGTCTGGAAGCCAGTCTTCTCCTAGAGGCCTTCAGATGACTTATAACTCTCAGCTCCTCCTGCACCATGCCCGCGTGGATGCTGCCATGTTCCCACCTTGATGCTAATGGACTGAACTTCTGAACCTGTAAGCCAGCCCCAGGTTATCCTTATGAGAGATGCCTTGGTCATGGTGTCTGTTCAGAGCAGTAAAACCTCAACTAAAAGCAGACTGAGGCTGTCCTGGGCTAGAGGAGTAGCAGTTGGATTGAGTTTGTCAAATGTTGAAATTCAACCCCACGGAAGTGTTTTTCGTCTTCTCGCCTGAGCTTCAGAGGGACCAGGGAACCCAGGAACTGCCGAGTGACTTCATTTAGTCATGCCTTCTCTCTGGGCTACCTGGCAGGCACCCAACAGAGGCTACATGTTTACAGATGTATGTATGAAGTGTTGACCCTGAGTCTTTTTCGGAGTCATCTCTAGATTCCAAAATGTCTTGCCCTTTTCTCAGGTGGAGGAAGGCTTTTAGGCCCCTCATGTGAGCATCTCTGAGGATGCTGTTCTGCCTTTTACTCTTGCCCTGAAAGGTGGGGCCGGGGGAGCAGGGCGGGGGGAGGGGGAAGGTTCAGCAAGGATGCTGTCCTAAGACTAACTGCCTCATTTGAGGCTCGAAAGCCACCTTGGAACCTTTCTTCTCTTCTGTCAATAGTCCTGGTGGCTCTTTTCTAGACTCAGCAGGTACCAAGTGAAACGATTGTGGGATACTTGCTAGAACAGACAACTCTAAAGAATCTGGGAAGGCCTGGGGCTTGCAAAGTGGGATCAGGGGACGCCTCAATTAGCGAACTTTCCAGAGCACAACATCAGTGAAGAAACAGAACCATGCATGGATAAGACCCTTTCACACACTGACCAAGATAGGTCCTGTTTGCTTAGGATTTGATATTATTGGACTGAAGGCATAGAGCTCTGTTCTCAAACCACTGAAGGAAATTCAAGCGTGGGACCCACATCCTGCCCACGGTGGTGCACCATGCTTTCAGACTGTGTCTGTGCAGGTTGCTGTCAAAATTGATTTATCGTCTGGGGTCTAAGCATGAGGTTGGGGTTGGGTTGGCCAGGGCTGTGGATTATAAGGTTTCTTGGTGCCAACACACGGCCAGTACCACCGAGGTGCAAACACTATTGACTTCATTGCAGCTTAGGATTTGGAAACACTTGATTTAATTGCAGGAGATTTTAAAGCTTGGCTACAGTGTTGAGAACTGTGCAGTGTGGAGGGCTAGACTGCACAACTAGATCTGCATGAAATCCTAAACAGGATATGATGTTTTATGTCTGTATATCTGTATGTCTGTAACCTCAGTACTCGGGAGGCAGAGACAGGACCAGAGGGATCAGCATCACCTTCGGGTGGATACTGAGTGAGCCCGAGTTAGCCTGGGTTAGGTGAGACCTTCTCTTGAAATATAAAAGAATCTGAAAACTGAGATATATTAAATGGATGGTTTTTTAAAAAATGCTGTGGGGAAGAAACACATAAATTGACACACTAACATTTATTCTGCCACCATATCAAGTGTTGTTTTAGAGTCTTCAATAGTTCTTGGTCTTTCCCACACAGCAGCAATTTGGGATTTGGAGCAAGAGTTCCCTGCACTAGGACCCAGAGCCCTGGAGGTGGGGTTTGCTGGGACAAGTACCTCCAATTCCCAATGCTGTGCATTCAATCTCGTCTTCCATGGAGGGTTTCTTCATACCAGATGTTCTTGTCAGTGGGACTCTGGAGGGAGCCTGAATTCCATGTTTTATTCCCAGAAACAGCCAGAGAGAAGTGCTGCCAAGAGCCACCATGTAAGAATGACGACATCGAGGTGTGGTTTGTGCCACAGGCTTTCAGGGAAGAAGACCAAGGGTCTGGTGCCTTACCAGAGCACATATGGTATCAAGGATAACCTTTTTTTTTCTTTCATAGCATTTGAAACGTATTGGTGAGAAGGCTCAGTCTGCAAAATGCTTGCCGAGGGTCTTAGTTTCCTTTCCAGCTGTGGTGATAAAATATTCTGACAAAGGCAACTTAAAGGAGAAAGGTTTGATTATGATATCCTGGTGCTGGAGAGGAAGAAAGGGGTGTACAGGAGGTGTCTGCATTAGGCTAGCCTAACCAGTGAGCACAGGTACCCCTGAGAAGCCAGGAGAGAGCAGTCAAAGGTGACCTCTGAACTTTGCAGGCATGCATACCCATAAGCCCCAACAGAAGAGCCTAATAGTCCTAGCAATGGTAGTGAGAGGTTTGTTTACTGGGGGTCCCTCCATATCAGTGCCGTTTCAGCGGCTTGCTTCTTCTTCAGACAGGAACACCAATACTCGAATCATGGCACTGTGTGTGATAACACTGAGATTGGAAGCTGAGCACTGGAACAACGAAGCTTCTTGAACAGATCACACTGTGGTCTCCTTAGCAGGCAGTGGGTATGGCCCTTGCCACAAAAGTACTTCTGGAGTTGAGTTCAAATAAACCCCCTCAGAAATTCCAAGCTGCCAGACCGAGAAGGCTTCAGGAGACAGCATACCTATGGTGCAGCACTGTGTGGCTAGCGTAGTCCCGACACCTTGGAAAAACTCAATAAGAACATGCTTAATGAATACGGCTGACCCTGAGGAGCTGAGCAAGGAGCTTGCCTTCCATCTCAGGGCCAAGTCTGGTACCCATGCATCATTCATCATTTCCCTTCCCCGGCATGGGCTGGAATACTGAAGCGGTTGGGATGGGGAGGGCTCACAGCTATGCCCTGGAGACCAGTTGGCAAGGACTGCTCATCCACAGATTAGGGGGTGGGGGCAACGAGGTAGAGTTCCCAGAAGCAAATAACTTGTCCAAGGTCGCAAACCTAGCTCCCCTGAGCCCCGATGAGAAGCTGTCCATCTTGGAAAAAAAATTGTCGGTATGAATAATTACCCAAACCACTGGCTCCAGGGTGATTATACACCTGATCACCTTGACAGGACTGAGCCCATCCTTCATCCTGCCTCTGCCTCTGTAGGTCTCCCTGTGACAACAGTGGCTTCCGGGCCAGGGAGATCTGTGACAGTTTGTAATACATGGGAAGGAAGTCTTCAGACAGAAGTGTGAACAGGCTACAGATGTGGCTTACCTGGGATACAGCTGCCCTTTATCCCCAAACCACAGTTTGGGGGACCATACACCCTACTTCTGTTCATCTGCTCATGTGGAGGATTTGTGGCCCTTCCACAGTTCTCCAGCTCCCCACATATGAATGGAGAGGCCAGCAACACTGGGAACATGTCTGCTGCCCCAAAGCTCACCCCATGCTCCCTGTCAGGCCACTCTGGACATGGGAAACGTTATTAATGGTTTCTGCTTTGGATTTTACAGCTAGCTCTAGGAGAAGACACAGAAGGCTATCGCTAACAGACCATCAATGGCCTCAACTCATTTGTTTACTCATTAAGCCAGGCCAACCTAAAACTGGATACATGCATCTCAGCAGCACATGCCCAGGGTGGAAACTTTGGAGGTAGAATCCCTCTCGGTTAGATTTAAAACAACAAGAACAAGAACAACAACAACAACAACAACAACAACAACAACCTTGGCTGGGATGATGACTCAGCTGGTAAGGTGTTGAACCGTGAGATCAAAAGGGCCTTGGTAGCCCTGAGAACCTTCCTATAAAGCTGAGCCTGGTGGCATGCATCCGCCATTTCAGTTGTGGGGAGGTGAAGCGAGGAGGGCCTGTAGGGCTGCTTGACTGACCAACCTGGGAAAACAGATGAAGGCTAGATTCAGGGAGAAACCCTGTCTCAAAGAATGAGGTGGAGAGTTAACAGAGGAAAACATCTGGTTCCAAACCTTGCTCTCCACACACCTACATCCATACACATACAACCCCATCCATAAATACCCACTCTCCACTCCGACAACTGCACCTATTCTTGAAGCAGTCTTCTGAGTATTTCCTCTCTGCACAGAAGTCGCCTTCATGTTTAGATGTGTCCAAGCAGGACGGTGGACCCCAGGTCCTATCTTTTATAATGGATATGGGGCAGCCTCCAGCCCCAAAGCATGACTCTTTTCATAATTTTCCCAAATAAGATCCTTATTGCATGGATTTTGATGATCTGGCATCTGTGCTTTCCTGTCCTGCTGGTCTAGGAGCCTCCCCGGCAGAGCCCCCTAGGTGATATATGACCGCACTTTATTTACCGGCAGACAGACAGAGCCCCTTGTTCCTTAGCCTGGTAACAACCTGAGGTCGTTCATCACTGGCTTGCTCCTTTTTGAAATTCACCGAGCAGCAGGCGTCTCTTTAAACTCATGCACGCAATGCATTTTAAAGAGCATTTTCTGCACAGATCCATTTGTGCGACCTCGGCTTAGAGCATAAGATGGAATGGTGTTTCAGCAAGCAGTTCGCTCTGCCCATTTGGAATGCATACCCTGACATGTAAATGCGGCTGTGCCCCCATCAGTTGGGAAGGGGGACTGTTATTCAACAAGGGCACCGGGTGACAACTCAGAGCAAGACCTCAGGCATGGGTCCGTGAAGGGCCCCTGTACTACAAGGCAGAGTTTCTGTCCTTCAGGCAGGGTACTAAGATGCCCAGGTGAATAATCAGAGAGCAAGCTGAGGAGAGGCCTGAGTGGAGCCTGGTTGTGTGGGGGAAAGGTTCTTTGGGAACTTTGTTTTGGAAGATGGTTGTCAGGTCTCACATTGCTGCTTCTGTCTGGGATGCTAGATGAAAGCCCTGCAGGAGGCCTTGGAGGGAAAGCTAGGCTTGGGGTGAGGGAGGGATGGAAATTCTCTTCCTCAATGGGGAAAGCCATGGTGATGTATGTTTTGGTGTGGAGGACGTAGTTGCCAGGTGGACAGGAGCAATGAATGGCTGGAGAGAGGAGAGGACTTGGATGTCCTGAAAACCCTCAGACCTCCTCTCCCCCAAGGCAATCAGGATTTCCCACTATCTTTGGTTTTTCCCCCGTTTACTTCTTCCCAGCCATTGGGGTCTCCATCAAGTAGCGTTCCATAAGCAAGTCCCTCCCTTATCCTCAGCATGTGTCTAACCCACTCTTGAGATGCAAGTCTCTAGAGACATCTAACCTTCAACTTGCCCGCATCTTACCACCCTAGGAGGCCCTGGCTGCCCTGACAAATCTCCTGTACCTCTGCAATGTCCCTCTGGTCCGTCCCCATTCTCATGTCTTCTCTAGTATATCATTTGTATAGCAGCTAGATCTGTGTTTTTGTGCATGTGCGTGTCAGTGCATGCTTGTGCTCATGTGCATGACTAGACATGTGTTTGTGTACACTTGAACCAGAGGACAGCCTTAAGTGTGGGGTTTGAGGTAGCTTACACCTTTCACTCAAGACAGAATCATTCCTGGGACTGAGCTATCACCAGTTTGGGCAAGGATAGCTGACTACTGAGCTCCAGTGATAAGCTCTGTTTGCCTTCACCTCACATCTTTCCACTGATGATTACAGATGCTGCCACCATACCCACCTGATTTTTTTCACATGTGTGTGTGTGCGTGCGCACGCACGTGTGTGCATGTATGAATGTGTATACATGTGTGGGTACATGTATGTGCATGTGCACATGTGTGTGCATGCGTGTGGATGCTAGAGGTTGTCATTTTCCTTGGTTACCCTCTACTTTATTTAAGACAAACTCTTACTTGAACAGACAGCTCACCAATTCTGGCTTGTCTAGCTAGTCATCTTTCCCCAGCATCTTCTGTCTTTACCTCCTGGGTGCTGGGGGTTAGAGGTAGCCATGTCTGCCCAGCATTTGTGTGAGTTCTGAGGCTCAAAAATTCTAACACCTTATCCACGGAACCATCTCTCCAGCTGGGTCTTCAGTTGTTGAAAGTATAGAACGAGCAGAACTAAACTGAGTTCTCCTACTTGTTAAGACAAGCCCTTTTCTAACAGAGGCATCTCTCCAGTCTGAGACATTCTTTTGGCGTTCCTCTATGTTCCCTCTATAGCTATGCCTTTCTCTTGGGATGAACACTGACATGTTCATGATGGCCTTCAACACCCATGTGACCTTCCTTCTCCACAAGCACTGTCCTTGCTGTCAGGGCTCCCACCCTTCTCCCCAACACCATGGCCCAGTTTCTGTTTACTCTTCCCTCTTGTCTTTCCTCCCTCCTACTCAGTTCTTACTTTCTCCAGAAAGCCAATCCTACCTGACTACTCTCTCCACTTCTGTCTTTATCACAGCCATAATTTTGTACTTGGACACAAATGGTCTTCTAATGTCCCTCTGCTGCCAGGCTGTGTGCAGCGAGGACTCACTGAAGTGGGTCACTTTTGCTCATGGTTGCATGGACAGCATGTCACGGGCTCTTGAGCAAATGGCCACATGGGGTTTGCAAGTAGCCTGGGAGGTTGTCTTTGATTTATTTATTTTGTATGTGTTGGGGGTACAAAGTGTGCGCTATAGTACACATGTGGAGGTCAGAGGGTAATGTGTAGAAGCTGGTGCTCTCTTTATACCATGTAAATTTTGGGGATCAAAATCAGGTTATCAGACTTGGTGGCAGACTCCTGTACCCACTGAACCCTCTCAGGGCCTGGCCTGGGAATTGGAGTGCCATGGTTGGACTGTGGTACTACTAAAAGCTGCTGGTATGCTAGAGGAGATTGACTGTCACTGGAGAAGGGGACGGTGTAGGTGTTGGAAGAAGATTCCTCAAGAAACGAGGGAGACTAGGTAAGATGAGGAGCAGCTGGAGAGGCAACACAAGTATCAGGGACCATGGCCTCCTTGCTGCCAAGATCAAGCCTGGGAGAAGGAAGGGAAGGAGGGATGAAGGGAAAGATGAAGGAAGGGAGAAAGCAAGGGAGGAAGAAAATGAGATGATGAGGGAGACACAAAGGAAAGGCTCTGGGTTGAAGACAAGCTCCTTGAACAGACTCCCACATCCCCTGATTGATGCTTTCAATCTTCATGGGCCTGGGACTCCATAGCTCAGCCCAGGTTTCCAACACACATCTCCGATCTATCCCATCAGCCCCACCTCCCCCAGCCTCCCTGTCCCTTGTTCTTCCTGGTGGGAACTGGTACAACCTGTGCCTCTTGAGGCAGGAGCCCCAGGGGCTCCACAGGAGCAGCCCGCTTCTTCACATGAAACAAAGGAAGAAAGATCTTTGTAGAAAGCTGTGGTCTGAAGCCAAAACTGTCTCAGGCGCTGAAACTCCAAGGCTTCCTCTGCTAGGCAATAGCAGGGATAGGAGTCAGGGCTTTAGGCCTCTGGGGTGCAGGGTCAGCGGGGAACGCTTGCATCTCACCAGGGGATCGTGGAAGTGTGTGTGCTGAGAGTAACCTGAACCCATTTGGGAAGACCAGCATGAGTTCCAAGTTGGACTTTATACCCTGTTGCGGAACTTTCCTTGGCGGGGGTGGGGGGAGAAGAAAACTGGGAGTGGAGGGGTGAAGCTCATAAGTTTCTGTTCCAGTTTGACAATTTTTAGGTTCATAGCCACTGTGAGAACTAAACCGTTTAAATGCATGAGCTAGGAGCTGCCCTCCAGCCTTCAACTCATGCCATCTCATTCCGTTCGCACGGGATAAAATGAGTCTGTCTCAGAGAGTCTACTCTGCTTTCATTGTGCTGATGAGGGCATTGAGGAGTGCAGTATCTTAAGTATCTAACCCCATGTGAGGCTGGCTTGAAACCCGAGTGATTTATTAACTGCTACGCTGGAGCAGAACTTCATACCCCCAGTTTTGCCAGTGTGAACGGCTGGATTATGCCGTGTCAGGTGGGGCATCCCTGGCCTCTGCCCACGAGACATCGGTAGTAGCTGTGGTTGGGAATCACTCATTATACTAGACTTCTCTTTGCAAAAAAGATTGTGATGACCCAAAGAGATAGGACTGGTTGGTCCACGTTACTTACTCTCTGTATATCCTCATCTCTACTGTGACTCTGAACAGCCCACATGCCCCGATCACATGCTGTCTTATTGGTTTCCATCAGTTTTCTTCTGATTATCTGTCATTGACCTGTTGGCTCCCTGGATAGTGGAACTGGTATTGACACCTCTCTGATGTTCTCTGCAATTCTTAGTGTGGTCTGAGCACGGAGAAGGTCCCTCATAATGGCTTCTTGAATGACTGAGTGTCATGAACCATGTTTTAGAAAAGGTTTTGTTTATTCTGGAAATATCTGCTAAGAAGTTTCTGATTTCCAGGCCCTGAATGGGGAAGGGATAGCTCTTTGGGGTCACAGCATTGGCTCCTGAGCGTTGCAAGGGGCCCTTGGACCTACGGGCAACCTCAGACAAGACACAAAGTGCACTGTCTTATGTAAGTGAGGTTGTGGTTGGTGTATCCCAGGTTAGAGATGTGTGTATGGTTTCATGCAGAAGTACGTGGAACCAGACAGAAGATGAGATCGAGGTGAGATGAGGTCTTAGCTCCTTCCCCACAGACATTCCAGCTGCCTGAATACCTCTTGCATTGGAATTGTCCAGGTTCCCTGGTGCCCTGGGTTTGTGTGCTAATCCTCCTCCACATCTCTATCTCTGCTTCCTGCTCTGACATAGTGATGGGTGGGGCCAGAGGGGCTCAGGAGAAACCACCAGGACCACATTTGCATTTGTCAATAAGGTCACAGGACCAGATCCACAACACACTTCTCTAGATAACCCTAAAGTTCCCCAACACAGGTAGAGGAAGGAAGGGATTGATTTCCAATACCACCCAAATCACCACTCAATAAACAGGCAGAGCTTCCAGCCACAGGCTGCCAGCCTCCTTGGTGGAACACTTTGGGCTCACAGCTTGCCTTTTCCTGTAGGCTGCTTAGTTAAACCTCAACCCCAGGATTTGTTTCGGCGTCTCATAAAAACTGGTGCAGATTTTTGTTTAAGGATGAGCTGAGCTTCGTCTCTCTCTAGCCAAGCTTTCCTATAGAATAGGGTTTCGAATTGGCGTTGTTATAGTTTGAAATTTACTGACGCTTTGCAAGTGGCAGTTGACTCAAGCCCTGGTTCCTTTTCACCAGCACCTGCAGTGTATTGCGTGGAGGCACCTGTTCCATTTGCAGATAATCCACAGTTCATGGAGAAGGGTCTGGAAGGGGGTTGGAACGCTCATGACCACTTACTTAATGTGATCTTTCCCGTTGCCTGTCCTGGGCAGTCTTGAAATACTTCTGACTGCATTTTCCATCCAACCCCAGGCTGTCAGAGAGGAGTGAGAATCTTGTTTCCAAAGTCCACAGCTCCTGCCTTTGTTTTAGTCAAAGCTTGTGTGCTTCTGGGATCATGGAAGTTATAGCAGGCCGTGGAAACAGCCCCACGGCGTCCTGGGTGGAAGGGTCCAGAGACAAAGGAGCAGATCTTCCCTGGGATCCTTGCCTGCAACACCGATGCTTCTGGCAATCCTTAGGGGAACCCAGGAAGTTGTGTGACCATCTCAGGTTCCCCCACGGAGCCATGAGGAACAGTGAGAGAGCCCAGGGAGGTTCTTGCTCTACCAGTTGGTTCTGATCCTAGTTGAAGGCATGTCTGCCATGTTCTCAGTTCACGGAGATTCTGGGAATCTTCGGTGTTTTAAGGTTGGACTCTGATGTCCAGGACATCCTGACGCCTATCGGGCACCTCTACGGTGCTGGGGTCCTGAGACCAGAACCAGGTGCATTGTGTTCTCACCCCCACATTTCATCTCCAGCCCTCTTCCCTGGATTTGGTTGGTCAGACTGAGTTTCTAGCAATGTTGGGCTTTCTCAGATCAAAGGAGTCAGCTTGTCAAAAATCCCTGAGTAGGTCCAAAGCACATCCATCCAATGAAAACCAAGTGAAGTCTGCAAACATCATTGTCAATAGGTTGTAAGGGCTACCTTGGCAAGCAGGGCCCAGTTAAATGCCTGTCTTGTGCTTCAGGGCTCCCCCACACCATTTCAGGGCCTGTGTTGTTTCTTGGATTAGCTCAGCACGGCGGGGCTGTTTGCTAGGAGTCCGTTGCCTGCTGTTTCTCTGTTAGCATGCATCCTTCAACTTCATTACTTTAATGATCACTTTCTGAAGACCACCAGTTTGCATAATAATTCCCATTCAACAGGAAGGTACACCTGATAGGCCCTGCTGTCCCCAGGGTGGCAATTGGAGATTCTACTAATAGACTCAGCGAATGGGCTCTGCTCTGCAGAGAGAATTACATTTTCTTCCCATTTGCCGAGTCATCCATTGTAGGCGTTCTTTTGGAGTTGCCGGGGAAGTCAGAACCTTCTTTGCAGGGTGCCTTCAGCAGATGAGTGGCATCTGCCCTCTGTGAACGTGGCTCCTTGTTTTCTGATTTCCAGAAAACATTCTGGTATAGAGCCCCCGTTCATGGATGGTCTGAATACTTAAGGATTTATTTTGTTTTTACTGTTCTGTACTTTAACTAAATTAAGAGGCTGGCTGTGAAATGTGGCTTTGAAAAGGTTCCTTAATTTTTAAACCCAGCCACTAATATGGTAAACCACTTAGCAGAATTCTTATTTTAAAAGGCGGTACACTGCCAAAGAGATTCAGTGTCTCACTATGAAATATTAAGCAGGAGTCTGTAGGCTTCTTAATGCCTGAGTCTGTTTTTCCAATCAAACTGTGCAGCGCTACCCTACCATCACCTGAAAAGCCCACAAAATACCACGATTTGACTATTATTTCCTTCAGGGATTGTAAAACAGGCTCGCTCATGCTCTCTCTCTCTCTCTCTCTCTCTCTCTCTCTCTCTCTCCCTCTCTCTCCTCATGTTTTTGTTCTTTTACCATGCTTCACTGCATCTGAGCTGGGAGCTTGGTGAATCTGGAGAAAGCAGGAGGGGGACATTGTAAGATTAGGGTCCTCTGGGAATGGGAGAAGTCATACCTGGGCACAGAGTGTTCTTTTCCCCACTCTCTGGCCCTCCTCCCCCCAAAGATGGTCTGGGAAGCCCATGGCGCTGAGAGGGTCTCTGCAGGGAGGCAGAGGAAGCAGGATAGTACACCTGATTTTTGAAACCACCCATGAAATGAACTCCTCAGACAAGGAAAATGTTAAGGTGTTTTGAGAGGCAGACTTGTTTGTCTAACTAATTCCATGAAGGAGAACTTGGTGGTGGTGGTGGTGGTGGTGATGGTGGTGGTGGTGGTGGTGGTGGTGGGGCAGGCTGCCTTCCTAATACAACGAAGACAGCAGCTCCAGCTATTTTGGTGATCCATATTCCCCCACCACAGGCAGATGTGTCTTGGGTCTTTTTTGAGGCTCTTTTGGAAGAGAGGCTGCTTCACTCACTACCTTATCTGCACAACTACAAGTCTCACCTTTCTTAGCTGCCATGTCTCAGCTAATGGAGTGTTAATCTCATTCTCTGAAAAACTTCAGCAGAGGATGAATGCCCCTCACCAGGGGGCTGGATAAACAAATTATGGTGCTGTGCAGCCGTTAAAAAGAACGAGGCAGCTTTATAGATACTGATATGGAATACGCTTCAAGATATATTGCTGAGGGAAGGAAGCAAAGAACAGAACACTGTATATAGGATGTGCTGCTGCTATTTGTTTATATATATATATATATATATATATGTATATATATATATATATATGCTTTTACATACAAAGTGCTGGCTTTGGAGGTTCACAGAAAAAGCCAGTCATGGCTCTTACCTCGAGGGAGGGAGGGAGTGACTTCTCATGGCTAACCCTTTTGGACTGTTTGAATTATTTTTTAACTACTCGCATGCATTATCTACTTAATATAATAAATGAGCCAAATATCTATTAGGGAGTTTGCAGCTTAGATAAATCCAATGGAAAATTAATACTTTTCTAAACACAGGCCTGTTTCTCTTCCCTCCCCCAACCCCTCTCCTCTCTCAGCTTTAAATAAGAGGTAAGCCGTGAAGGAAAGTATCTCTAGCTTGATTCTAGAACCAACTCTGATCCAAGAAAAATGTGTAATTCCTAGAAAATCTAAAATGAACCAAGTGAGACCAAATCACAATGTCTCCTGCCCAAGTCTCCTGGTGGCTTGAATTCATTTTTGGGAGGACAAACTACCAAGGCATCCAAGTCCCTACCCCACCTTGGATTCATAGACCAGATCCCCACCATAACAGAACAGGACTCATTTGTAGCAAGTGACAGTGCAGGGTGAGCCATTGGGAGCAGAAGGAAGATAAGGATTGTAAGCTGGGGTGGAAGCCAGGGCTGACAACTATCTTTTCTTTAGAAGCCCACAAGATGTGCTTGTGATTTTCTGAGTATCACTAAGAATCCTGAAAGTTCAGGCAAACAGTTGATCCTTTTTGACAAGTTAATCAGGATAGTTGATCTATTCAACATATTCAGGCCCTCTTTGAGAGGTGAAGGGCAGGCAGCAAAGGAAAGAGCGCCAACAGTCTTCAGTGCAGAAGAACAGCTTTCTCATTGACCAAGGTGGCCATGCTTCACTCCTCAGGCTGGATGTGGTACTAGTACACAATGAGGTAGACCAGATAGCTCTGAGGCAATGCCTGCCAATATACTTTCCATGACAAGGAATTTGAAAATCAACAGTAATGGAGATTTCTAAAGAGTGTTTTTGCATCCGTATGTGACCAACTCTGAGCGACTGAGAGGCACAAGGATGCCAAGTCAGTTTTTCAATCAGACTGAGACAAGCTGTTAATGATAGAGCTCATGATCATGATGACTTCTTCATTAAAAGAACAACAATTGTAGAAATACTTCTCTTGGACAATGAGATAGGATGTTTTTTTCCCATTTGTTCTCTAAGAGTGTCAGGAAACAGTGGCCACCGAGCCATAAGTGAGCCTCCAGCTTTTGTAACTAAAGCTATCTGTGTGATGTTCACAAATGCTACCTTTGTCACATGGCAAAATGGGGTTGGAGAGACCAGCACACGAGGTCTAAAATATTTACTGTGCCCTTCTGAGAACAGTTCTTCAGTCCCTGGTTTCCAGAGGGGAACATGGATATGAATAGATAGTCACATTACCAGGAAAGCATTTTACGTTAATGGGAACACACACGTCTCTGGGAGCAGATAGGAGGGGAGCCTAGGCTGGCACTTAGTGCCACTGGAAAACAACATTTAAAAACTATCCTCTTCATTTCAATTTCCTCTATTTTTCTTCAGTTTCCTTTCAATTGCAGGGGTCTTCATTCTGTTTTACACAGGAAGGTAGAAAAGGAAATGCCTGCTTGGTCCTCAGCAGTTGACAGTCTGACTGCTAGTTTACTGAAGATTCTAGAATGGCTAAGGGAGCTCAGGTGGTTTTGTGGCAGACTCTAGACATATCCAGTCATCCTTGGTAGTCACTGAGCTCATGCTGTAAGGCACCAGGAATCTGTTAGAAGCAGGTATCATGGTGGGGTTTGGAGACCATAGAGTCTTTGAGATTTTCCTGTCTTTGTATTGGGGGAAGATGTGTGGTTGTGAACACATTTTTGTGGATTTGTGTGAGTGTGTGTGTGTGTCTGTGTGTGTGTAGGTGTAGGCATGTGGTGTTTGTGTATGGTTGTACAGGTATGTATGGAGTTTGTGCAGTTGTGTGTGTATGTGTATGTGTGTACATATGTATGCATAAATGTGGGGTCAGAAGTCAATTTCAAAGGCCATTCCTCAAATTCATTCACCTTGTTTTTTTTGGTTGGGTTTGGTTTGGTTTTTCAAGACAGGATTTTTCTATGCAGTCCTGGCTGTCCTAGAACTCACTCTGTAGACCAGGCTGGCCTCAAACTCAGAAATCCACCTGCCTCTACCTCCCAAGTGCTAGGATTATAGGCATGTGCCACCACTGCCCAGCTTCACCTTGTTTTTTGAAACAAGATCTCTCATTGGCCTGGTACCTGCAAAGTAAGCTAAGCTAGCTAGTCAGAGAGCCCTGTGGGTTCACCTGTCTCCACCTCCCTTGTACTGGGATTACAAGTATGCACTACCATGCCTAGTTTTTCCCTGTCTTTAGAACAGTGTTGACTTTCACTGAATGTCTGTGAGTTCGTTTTTACCTCCTGTGTTCACTCTAATCTGACTTGAGACAGGGATCAGACATCAAGCCCAGGAAGTCCCCAGACTTCAGTACTTTCTGGCAAGTTTCTCTAGTGACCTTATACTCTAGTCCTCCTTAAGCCTGCTGCCTGCTTGAAGCTGGGTGTGTGTGATGGTGCTTTGCAAGATGAAATGTGCTGTGAGTTTGCTCTAGTCTTCCCACTGTGATCAAGTGGGCTCTGTTCCAGATGGGAGCTTTTCTCCATCCCAATAGGAGCGCCTTGGTGGGGAGGCAGGGACCAAATCAGACCTCCCAAGTGCTTCCCTTAATAGGGCCTTTTGTAAGAGGAGTTGTTGAGTGAACCATTAAATCACAAACGATCTGGAAAAAGCCATTGAGTGCAAACTCTTCTATTTTAAAGACAAAAAATTGAGGCCCTGAGTAGGAGGAACATGAAAGACTGATCTAACAGTCTTCTTTTCATCCACCCATCCATCCATCCATCCATCCATCCATCCATCCATTCCTCCATCCAACTATCTTTCCATCCATCCATCTAACTGCCCATCTGTTCATCCCTTCATCTATCTTTCCATCCACCCATCCATTCATCCATCCAGCTACCCATCCTTCAGCTCATTTATGCATCCATCCATTCACTTATCCACCCACCCATCTATCCATCCATCCATCCATCCATCCATCCATCCATCTGTCCATCCATCTATTCATTTGCTTAAATATTATGCTTGAGAATGGACCTTTCAGGAAACCTTACAGACAGCACACTAAAGTGATAGATAACCAGTGCAAGTAAAGACAACCACAGCTAGAGGTGAGAGAAGGAAAAGGACCTGGCAGGTCAGAGAGATCAGGGAGGCTGAGTATGAAGTCAAATGAGGAAACTGGTGGGTGGATGTTCTGGAGAAAGCTGTGGAAACAGCCAGGTGGCCTGGGCATCCAGGTTCACTGGCTCCCAAAAAACCTTCCCTCTGTGGGATTATTTTGATGGAGCATACACGACAGAAGGAGGGAAATGGGAAATAATTCCAGGGTGAAGAGTTAGGGTGGGATGGGGACGCAGGTGGCTGGCTGTTGGGTCACTCTGCAGAAGGCTTGGAGAAGACCTGTGTGGAAGTTAAGACATGAAAAGCAGATCCTGGATATTGGGAGTACTCAGGAGCAGGTCTTGGAGAGAGCAATAGTTCTTCATTCCTTTGTAGCTCAGCTGCCCGAGGAAGGGAAAAGCCATGGAAGTGACAGAGTTTCAAAGGGCTTGGGAAAGATGGTCATGTTCTTAGGGAGTTCAACAAAGAGCCACTGACTCAACCAACGGACAGCATTGTGACATCCTGAGGACTGTAAAGAAAGCAGGAGCCTAAGAAGTTTTGGGTCCATCTCTGTTTTACAGATGGGGAAATGGGCTCTGTGTGTCAACAGTGGTTTGAGACAGAGTCTGAAGCTTTTTGTTTTTAACTTTAGCCCATTCTGAGATCAGCAGGTAGGGCCAACTAATTACCAACTACACTGGCTGTTGTTGCTTCTGAAGTGCGGTTATGAAGCAGAGATATCCTTTGGCCAAGTTTCCTTGAAGCCCATGGAGTTGACAAAAGGGCATGGAGCTGGACGGAGAGTGATGGCTAAGTGTTGCCTTGTTTGAAAGTAGGGATGGCATAATGGCTCATAATTAGTGGGTACAACTATATGGGGGTGTCACAAAAGTGTGACCCTCTGGGATCTGCACATCAGGGAGGACTGGAGGAGATGAAATGCCCAGCCTGGACCTGGCACACAGTTGGCACCCATTCAATAAGCTCAGCATCCCCATCCCTTCCCAAGGAACATTACATTAAGTAATTGCTTTAGTGGCCAAGTTATATATTACTGAGAATGAACCTGGCTCCGACTTATCATTCACTTTTACTGTTTTGCCTAGAGAGGTTTCTGTGGCAGCTCAGAAAGCCAGAAATGAATAAGGAGAGAGGTGACATTAAAGGCAGGCTGTTAGCAGAAGTGAAAATTAAACAACGCAGCCAAAATCGAAGCCTGGTACTGCCTTGCCTGCACCAATGGGGAGATTAATTGCTCCCTTCTGGGGCTCTGTCCAAGTGCCAAGAGGCTGCAGAAATCTCTGCTCACCTTAACTTTTAACTCAACCCTGTAACTTGAGGGATGAAGCTCTACTTTCAGCGAGGACCCTGGGACTTGGTGAGGCATCCTTATTTGACCAATGTCACTGTAGCCAAACTGAGGCCCTGTCCTGGGGCTCATGCTGGTGGAGCATCTCATATCACTGGGCCACACTTTAAGGAGCTCACTGTGACTAGAGAGGCCCCACTCCTATGCAGGAAGGAGCAAGGGCAGCCATGGCAGGCTGAATGAAGACAGTGGAATGCTGCTGGTATCTGCCTGTCTCCTAGCATCATCTTCCTGCGATGATTAGTGCACTTGCAACATTTCAGCCACTTCTCTTGATTATTGAACTCTTGCTCTGGTCTGATGAAGAAGGGATCCATCGAGTAGAGGACTCTTGAATCCAGAGACCTCAGATCATACAGAGGGAAACAAGCCCAGGCATCAGGCAGTGTTGACCTCTGAGCTCATTCTTCTGTCAAGAACCTCCCAGACCAAAGGGCTGTACATTACAGGACTAGATCAGGCTAAGCTTCAGAAGGCAAAGGAAGGGTTGATTTTCCCGATCAAGGAAAGAATGAGGTCTGTTTGGTATTCATTGTTTGAGGAGGCAGGAAAAAGCAAAACCCATTTTTGATGCATTTTCCAAAGATTAACAACAAGCTTTCTGGTGCCCCTGGGGAGCTGAGGGCTCAGCTCTCTCCTGAGTCACCACAGTTGCCCCCAGTGATTCACTTCCTGGGAGTTCAGGAGAGCTTGATTGTGAAGCAGTTTATTTAAAGAAGTGCTCAGCTACATCCCACTCAGTGCCAACTCTTGCCCCTAGTTCATAGCAAAAGAAGAGCAGACCCTCTAGCAGACCCTCTAACAGAGGCCCTATTTAGTGTGTTTCCCTGCAATTCTGAAGCAATGCACAGAAGGCCCCTGCCCAGCCACGAGAGGAGGGTAGAACAGAGAATCTCTATGAAGCCATGAAAGAAACATCTGCCCAGGACCAGGGGTGGCCACAGGACGTCTGGGGCCCTAAACAGACCTCGTACTTCATCTCATATAATTAGTGAGTTTCTTACAAGTGCCCCAAGTCAAGCACACAGGGCATCCTTAGGCCTAAATATAGTCTAATAAGGTAATCCTTTTCATTTTGCTGCCTTCTAATCAATATGGAAAAAAAGCATATTTATAACCAACAATTGGGCTTTCAGTGCTTTCCTTCGCAACGACAGCCCCCAACAAACACCCTCTATAAACTCTATCCACAAATCTGAGCCGTCTGCACTCTGCAAGTCAAGTCTTCCTGGATACAGGGAAGATTACACTGCACAACCATGGTGTGAACACACACACACACACACACACACACACACACACACACACACACACACACCCCACACTCAGAATGGACTTAAAATTCAGACCACATATAGTAAGATGGATTTCAGTACTAACTGGAAGCATTATTAAGCTTAGGCAGCTCAGAAGGAGGGAGGGAGAAATCCTTTTGTGTGTGTAGGGGGGTGTTGGTATACATATTGTGTTATCAAGCAATATAATCAAGCAAAGTAAATGGACACATTACGATTGGCTTTTTACCCCCACTTGTCAGGAGTCATAACTGTATGAAGCATTTTCCTCCTCGATCAATTGGAAAATCAATACCTTGGTATTTGTCCAGGGCATCTCTTATAGGGAGAAATGAGAGGAAGTACTTGGGAAATGTTCAGGAAATCATTTAGCCCTCGGAAGGTCGTGTCTGAGAGCCGTCAGTCTTTTCCCCAGTCAATGTGCTCAAACTGGTACTTCCTCTTGAGTGTTGGTTGTTTGGGATGTTGAATGGTTGGTTGGTTCTACTAAACAAACCTTGCCTTTGCTACAGAGGAGAGGGATGTCAGCCCTGTTAATAAGACCTGGGTTCTGGATGGTGCTGGGTTCACCATCGTGGACCCCATGACTTTGGTTCCTCAAGAATGAAAACTTCCAGCCAAGGTTTCTTATCAACCTCACACTTAAAGCTGCCACTGGCCAGCACCTTGGCCATGTATATGGCTGACAGGGACAAAGAGCTGATGTCTTCCTCAGTTATTCCTTATTTTCTTCCAGACAGCCCCCACCCCCTTCTGAAACCTGAGCTCATCAATTCATCAACAATGGCTGTCCTGGAGTCCCAGGGACGCTCTTTACTGTCCTCTCTGAGTGCTGGGATTATAAGGAGAATCATGCTCACATTCCTACATAGGTGCCTGACATCCAGATTCAGATCCTTACTCTTGTATGGCAGGCACTTCACCTGCTAAGCCACTTCCCCAGGCCTTGGCTTGATATTTTTTTTTCCCATTTTTATTAGGTATTTAGCTCATTTACATTTCCAATGCTATACCAAAAGTCCCCCATACCCACCCACCCCCACTCCCGTACCCACCCACTCCCCCTATTTGGCCCTGGCGTTCCCCTGTACTGGGGCATATAAAGTTTGCGTGTCCAATGGGCCTCTCTTTCCAGTGATGGACGACTAGGCCATCTTTTGATACGTATGCAGCTAGAGTCAAGAGCTCCGGGGTACTGGTTAGTTCATAATGTTGTTCCACCTATAGGGTTGCAGATCCCTTTAGCTCCTTGGGTACTTTCTCTAGCTCCTCCATTGGGAGCCCTGTGATCCATCCATTAGCTGACTGTGAGAATCCACTTCTGTGTTTGCTAGGCCCCGGCATAGTCTCACAAGAGACAGCTACATCTGGGTCCTTTCGATAAAATCTTGCTAGTATATGCAATGGTGTCAGCGTTTGGATGCTGATTATGGGGTGGATCCCTGGATATGGCAGTCTCTACATGGTCCATCCTTTCATCTCAGCTCCAAACTTTGTCTTTGTAACTCCTTCCATGGGTGTTTTGTTCCCAATTCTAAGGAGGGGCATAATGTCCACACTTCAGTCTTCATTCTTCTTGAGTTTCATGTGTTTAGCAAATTGTATCTTATATCTTGGGTTGATATTTTTAATACAGGAAATATCTAACATACACACAGCAGAACAGTACCATAAAGGTCCATGTTTCCCTCACCACCTTCCACAGTCCTTCCATGGGAAGACACACCAGACATTATCAACTCTCCTATAGAAATCTCTCAATGATGCAGTTTCTTCCAGAAGCATAGAAACAATTCTAAGATCACACCTAAAATATTAACAATTCCTGGGTCCAAACTTTCCAGCTGACCCACCATTTTCAGAGTCTGTTGAGTTCAGGCTCTGAGGAATGAATGCCCACTGGTTGCCATGAGTTACTTTGGTAGGTACGGCTTCTAAATTTCTTAATCTGTGGGTAGCACTCCTCTAGCCTGTGATTTATATGTTGAAGAGATCCGAGCAGATGGATTATTCTGGTTTAGATTGTACTGCTATAGCTCATGGTTTGATTTAAAATGGTGGTGCACATCTGTAATCCCAGAATTTAGGAAGTTGACGATAGAGTTCAAGGGCAATTTGGTCTGTATAGCAAGACCCAATCTCACAAACAAATCAAGACAAAACCAAAAATAACAGGGACTGGTCTGGTCTTCTCTTGTCTTTTTATTAGTGAAAAGGCCCCTATAAAGAGAAACTTTGTCTCACCAAGAATTCAATTTCTCATATTGGTATTCTTTTATTTTTATTATTTTTATATTTATTTTTAAAACAAGGTCTTTTGTTAGTCTGGGTTTCCATTGCTGCAAACAGACACCATGACTAAGGCAACTCTTACAAACGACAACATTTAATTAGTGCTGGTTTACAGATGAAGAGGTTCAATCCATTATCATCAAGATGGCAAGCATGGCAGTGTCCAGGTAGACATGGTGCTGGAGAAGGAGCTGAGAGTTCTACATCTGGATCCAACTGCAACCAGGAGAGGACTGACTCTGCCAGACTTGAGCATATATATGAGATCTCAAAGCCCACCTCCACAGTGAAACACTTCTAACAAGGTCACATCTTCTCCAACAAGGCCATACCTCCTCGTAGTGACATTTCTCAGGGCAAAGCATATTTAAACCACCACAGGTTTCATTATGCATACCTGGCTGTTGTTCTGAAACTCACAGAAATCAGCCTGACTCCACCTCCCAGATGCTGGGGTCAAAGGTGTCTGACATCATGTTCAGCTAGGTCCTATTTGTTAAAAGCAAGGTGGATAGATTAACTCTGAGTTGTTTCTTGCCCAGGGAGCTTTCCATATGCCCATCCACTACTCTTACCATTTCTTGTAAACCCATCAGCTTTTACTCCCTGGGGAACTGTGTGGGTGTATTCATGTTTGTGTGTGTGTGTGTGTCTGTGTGTGTGTGTGTGTGTCTGTTTTGTTTGTATGTGTATGTGTCTCAGGGATCCTCCTGCCTTCATTCCCCATCACTGTCATTAGAAGTGCATGCCTCTGGCTTAGTTTTTGTTGTCGTTGTTGTTGCTGGTGGTGTGTTTTTGTTTGTTAGTTTGTTTGATTTTTGTTTTAATGTGGTTCTCAGGATTGAATTCGGATACTTACACAGTACTTCACAACTGAGCTATCTCCGTAGCCCCTGGCATCTTCTCTTTCAGCCTTGCTTTGTTTTAAATATCACCATCAAGAGCCCCATGGGGCTGCCACACTCACTGCAGAGGGGGTCCTGTGTTCTCACCTGTCGGCAGGACAGGCCCTGCTTCATGCAATCTCTTGACAATTGTAACAAATTGGGTCTTGATATTTAACTAATTTGCTAATACATCAAATGGCTGTAATGAATTTCTGGGCTATAATAAGACACACAAAAAAAAAGGAAGAAAGAAAGAAATAAAAGAAAAAATAAAAGAAATTAACAAACTCAGGGTACCACCCTCCCCGAATCCCAGCCATCTTCTCAGCCCAGGGCCAGAAGCTGTTCTGTGGCTTGCTTCCCACTAGCTGCTGTTGCTTGGTGTTTGCCTCACATCCTTCATCTGAATTTCAGCTGTGTTTTGTGGCTGCCCTCAGTGCCACAGGGCAGCATGTGGGTTTCTGCCTCCTCATCTGTGTCATCTGATTGATTCAGTCTCTGAATCTGCAGTGGAGAAGAGCAATTGCCGAAGTCTGGTGCGGATGCTAAGATTTCTCGTCAGTCTTAGGACCTGTCAGTATTTCCTGAGCCCTAGGCCTGCCTCTTGCCCTTCTGTACAAGAAAGCTCAACACACTCTGCCTGCCCACCGCCTCTCAGGGGTACATGACTTTTGACTGATTTTGATGTAGACACATTGGAGGATGTCTTTGAACATCAGCCTTGTCACTTGTGCCTCCCACCCTCCCTCTTCCTTTTTTTCTTTTTTAATTTTTTTAGTGTACCTCTAGTGGTGTGTGTGTGTGTGTGTGTGTGTGTGTGTGTGTGTGTGTGTGTGTGTGTCAGAGGTTGACACTGAGTATTTTTCTGGATTGTTCTCTGTATACTAAGGCAGGGTCTCCCACTTGAACCTCAAGCTCACAGATTCAGCTAGGCTGGCTAGTCTGCTTGCTCCAGTAATCCGTTTCTACCTCCTGAGTGCTAGGATTACAGATCAGCTGCCATGATTGCCTGGCACTTCTATGAGTTCTGGAGATCTGGACTCTGACCCTCATACTTATGAGGCAAGCACATCACAACGGAGCCGTCTCCCCAGCTCTCATCAGTGCCATTGTGTAGGAGAAATGCGACATTGAGGAACAATGGACCTTCAGAGTGATTCTCTATGATGCCCAGGACACCTTATTTCGAGGAGGATAATTGATTACTCTTTACACAATCCAAGAACAGAGTCAATCATATCTATCCATCCAACCAGGCTTGCCTGGAGAGAATCGTTGGCCCAGCTGCACCTAAATGCAAATAAAGATGAAAGGAACAGGAACAATGGTGGTCTTCTACCCCAGCACACTCCCAGATTCCCCGACACATCCCATTTCATTATGTCTGGCAGTGCCGTTGGGCTAGTGCAGCCAAAACCCTTTTATTCAGATGAAGATGGCAAGGCTGGTGTGCCAGCTCCCAGCAGGCTGCATCTGGGTGCCATGCTAACTCATAGCCAAACTCTTGGTAGCACAGTGTAGGGAGTATCTTGTGTGTTGTATGGATGCACCACCTGTCAATTAAAAAACCTATGGCCTACAGCTTAGGCAGGAAATAGGAGGTGGGACATCCGTGAGGGAGAAAGGATTCTGGGACGGAGCCAGGTGGGAGATTCACTGGGAAGATGTGAGGAGAAGGATGCATGGTACCTGAGCACAGGTAACCAGCCATGTGTCAGAGTGTAGGTTAGAATATAGGATGTTTACATTGTATCTAGTCAGAGTAGAGTCTAACTATATGGGCAAGGTATATGTAAATATGTTTTGAGTTTGAGTTTTATTTCTGGGGCATGAGGCTGGGAGGAAAAACCAGACCACACTTGGACAGCACAGGTGGCAGATTCTGACCTTGACATCTTCTCACTGGAGGTTGTCACCTGGAATATAGAGACACAAAACTCTGACCCAAGTTGAACACAAAAGTCCCTGTCACTGTTAATAGGATGCGGTGTGGCTGGTGGGCTCTGCGGCCAGTCTGCATTCACTCTCTGCGTGCTTGACGTCCCTGTCTGTTCTTCCTCCCTTTCTCCTTCTCTTTAGTTCAGTTCTCCTGCTTCTGTCTTGCTTTCCTAGGCTTTTGGACCTCTCCTTTTCCAACCTCTGAGCCCTGACTCCTCTCCCTCTTCTCTTTTTCTTCTCCTTTTCACCACCTTCCTCCTCTCTTCTCTTTCTTTCTCTTACCCACCCCAGTAATAGACTGCGTGTGCACGTGCATGTATGTGCATGCCGGGTAAGTGAGTGTGTGTCTGTGTGCATGTGTATATATGCACACAGGTTCCTGCCCTTCCTTAGGTTTTCTTCTCAATTTTTCTCTGGTTCTTGCTTCTACTTTTGAGTCTCTTCTTCACGGTCCTACCTGTAGCATGTACACAAGGCTTCTCTTGCTCTTTACGGCCTTAGCCAAACCTCTTGTGCCACCTCCCATAGAAGAGAGTTCTTCACCTGTGTTTGCCATTTGCAGATCAACCTTACTGACCCCCAGGATTGAATGTAGACCATGGAACTGTCATGCTGAAGTGTCTCAGCACCTCTCCGGTTACCCAGACAAAAGCCAATTGCTGGATGTTCTGAAGAAGCCCCGAGCATCCTTTGACCTTTGAAACAACAAAATGTCCTTCTCCTGACCTTCAAGTCACATCCAGATCTTAGTCATTCTACATAATTTAGAAGAAGCATTAATAGACCATAGACTCAACGATCTTCAGAAAGGCAATAAGACAGAGAGAAACTGTCTCCTGCCTTTACTGACCACCCATGGAAAGCCCTGAGGGCAGAGGCACCTTTACGTTTCAGTAAGTGGCTATATTTCTCTGGCTTTGCCAAGAAGCATGGGCCAAATCGTTACCCGGCAAGACTTGTGGGTGTTCAAGTGCCTTTCCCACTTCAGGGACCTCAGCTAGGCAGGCAGTGGTGGACTCAGGGTGTTCCAAGTGGCATTTAGCCCTCCTTCCCTGCCAACCTCCCTTCCAACATCTCTCCATTTCATCTTCTTCTAATCAGCCAGATGAGCTCAGTGAAGAAATATAGTGACCAGGTTCCAAGGTCTCTGTCTAATTAAAAAGTGCTTGCGTCGCAGAGAATTTTAATTCCTAAGCATTATTCTGATGGGGTGAAGGGGGTGGGTAGGACTTTCAATAGATGATTTAAAATCTAGAGATTTAGTAAGACACTAAATAAAAAAAGGGATGGCTGATTTGCAAATAAGATATCTGAATGTCATCTTTGAAATAAAGACCCTGAATTTGGGTTTGGGAGTCAGAGCTAAACCATCCAGCAGTAAACTCTCTCTCTCTCTCTCTCTCTCTCTCTCTCTCTCTCTCTCTCTCTCTCCGGTGTGTGTGTGTGTGTGTGTGTGTGTGTGTGTGTGTGTGTGTGTGTGTCCAGAGTTCAGCATCTTCTTTTTTTCTCAGGTACTCTCTACCTCAGTTTTAGAGACTTGGCCTCTCATTGAATTCAGAACGCACTGATTTGGGCCTTGCTGGTCAGTGAGCCCTAGGGAACCTCTTGCCTCTGCCTCGTGAGCACTAGGATTACAAACATGAGCCACTGTACAGTTTCCCAGTAAGACCATGAGCACTGGGGACCCCATCAGGTCCTCACTCTTCCATGGTAAGCATTCTACTGGCTTAGCCATCTTCTCAGACCCCTCACTTTCTGTCAAAAACTAACCATCCACTCAAAGTCAGACTGAGTACCAGGACCCTTGTAGCTGGGGTGGCATGATGGTGTGCACTTCCTTCTTCCACTTCCTGCATTCCTGGGAATTTTGTTGCATGTAAAATCTATGAGGGTCACTGGTATTTGTTGGAAAAGCCCCACCTTCTGAACTCTGCCCGAGGATCTGGGGTTCTGCTCTGGCATTGGGACACCACTTTCCTGAACAATGGAGTCTGCAGGAAGCCTTACAAGTGGAGATGCTCAGGCTTCCAGCTTATTCAGGAAACCTCCACGGATCATTGGGACCCTCTGCTTTCCCTCGATTATTCTGCCAGTTCCTTAAACAGTGGGAAAAGAATTGGGAGCCATGCAAGGCCTGACAGGGGCGCTCAGTTCTGTATTTGATTGCCTGGATCACATATCAGCAACAGGACCTCACATGTACCCCAGGCCTGGGAATGGTGTTCAGAAAGGCAGAGCCAATGGTACTATGATTTTGGAGAAGCATTTGACTACATGTTGAAAATGTTCACTAGATAAATAATCACTCCAACACCCAGAAATCCCTTTTCCTTAGGTATTTATACAGAAAAATAAACATATGCCTATAGAAATGCTGTTTCAATAATTTTTAATTAGGTATTTTCTTATTTTACATTTCAAATGCTATCCCAAAAGTCCCCCATCCCCTACCCCCCCCCCACTCCCACTTCTTGGCCCTGGTGTTGTTCCCCTGTCCTGAGGCATATAAAGTTTGCAAGACCAAGGGGCCTCTCTTCCCAATGATGGCTGACTAGGCCATGTACTCACTGATAAGTGGATATTAGCCCAGAAACTTAGAATACCCAAGATACAAGTTGCAAAACACATGAAACTCAAAAAGAATGAAGACCAAAGTGTGGTCAATATTTTTTTATGGAAGATTTATTGATATCAGCCAAAACTAGCTTCTTAGGGTTTTACTGCTATAAACAGGCACCAAGACCAAAGCAAATCTTATAAAGGACAACATTTAATTAGGGCTGGCTTACAGGTTCAGAGGCTCAGTCCATTCTCATCCAGGCAGGCCTGGTGCAAGAGGTGCAGCATGTCTTCCTGAAGGTTCTACACCTTCATCTGAAGGCTGCTAGGAGAAGACTGGTTTCCAAGTAGCTAGGATGAGGGTATTAAAGCCCATACCCACAGTGGCACACCTACTCCAACAAGGCTACCCATATTCCAACAAGGCCACACCTCCTAATAGTGCCACTCCCTGGGTCAAGCATATACAAACCATCCCGTTCCACTCCCTCGCCTCCATAGGTTGGCTCAAACACATGAGTCTAGCCATAGCGTAATAAAAAAGTACATTGAGCCCAACTTCCAAAGCCCCCATAGTCAATAGCAGTCTCACCAATGTTAAAAGTCCAAAGTCCAAAGTCCAAAGTCTCTTCTAAGATTCCTTGGATCACTTAGCTGTAATCCCCAAAGCAAGACAGTAAACCAGCTGGGCAAACTCCAAACTCTGCATCTCCATGTCTGATGTCAAAGAGGTCTTCAGATCTCCAACTCCTTTTTCATTTTTGTGGACTGCAACAAACGTCTTACTCTTGGGCTGGTTCCACTCCCTGTTAGTAGCTTTCCTCAGCAGATATTCCATGGGTCTGGCATCTCCAACATCTAGGGTTTTTCCAAGGCAACTTCAGTATTACAGCTTCTTGTTCCAATATCTAGGATCTACACATGATCTTCTGGGCTCCTCCAAAGGTTTTGGGTTATATCTCCAGCTCTACCCTCTATAACACTCTAGGCTCTGGTTGGTTCCACTCCACTGATGCTGCTGTTCTTGGTGATTATCTTATGGTACTCCAATACACTGGGGTTTTCTGCTGCAGCTAGATTTCACCAATAGCCTCTCATAGGTTCTCCTCAAGGTGCCAAGCCTCTACTTTTTTGCATGACTTCTTCAGTCCTGGCCCATCAACTGCAACTGAGTTTGCACCTTTACCAAGGCTCAGCTACTCTCCATGACTCCTTCATACCTTCAAAATCAGTACAGCTGTAGCATGAGGTACAACCTTGTGCTTTCTGAAAACATTTTTCAGATTTCACCTCAGTGATGCTAGTCTCTTCCTAATCACCACTAACTTCTTAGCCAGCTAACCAGCATCAACTGTCCCAGTAGGCTTCTCCTCTTGACTATGAAGCCAGAGCCAAATGGGTGAAGCTGCTGAGTTCTGTTGCTTGCTGCTGCTGGAACATGGCTCCCCTTATTCTATTACCAGCTTTCTGTTTTCCAACTCCCTCACTGCCCAAGCTTGGCTATCTTAGAACTTGCTCTGTGGATTGACCTTGACCCCAGAGATCTGCGTGGCTCTGTCTCCTGTAATGCTGTTAAAGGCATGTGCCACCATGCCTTTCTGGACTCAAGCCTTTCTTCACCTAAAACTTGCTCTGTCTCAGGCTGTACTTAAACTTAGAGATTCTCTTGGCTTTATCTTCTGGAATTAAAAGTGTGTACCACCATGCCTGGACCTAAATTTAGCTGGGTGGGATCTTGCCCCAAAGTCCCATTCCCTTAATCTCTTCTCTTCTAGAACAGAGGTTTCGGCTATATTCTATTTCCTGGTGCCCCTTTAATATTTGAACCATATATTTTGTATTTTTCCTTTCCCAGCTTGTTCATTTTCATTAAAATGTTCTTCATAAGAGTAAACTTCAGTAGCCACAGAACAGAATTTATACCAGGCGGTTTTAAGACTTTCTTTTTCAAAACAATTATCTAAATCTCTTCACTTTAGCCTCAGGCAGACTCCCCAGACATTGACAAAAAAGCAGCCACATTCTTCACCAAAATACCACAAAGTAGTCTCTAGGCCACATACTGAAATTATTCCCCACTGAAACCTCTTGGGGTAGGTCAGCAAGGTTCAAATCACCCTCAGCAACAAAGTCTTCCATACTCCTACTAGGATATCCCATTAAGCCTCACTTAAAGGATTCCTCTGCTTTCCAAATCCAAAGTCCCCAAATCCACATTATTCCAATCCAATGTGATCAGGCTTCTCATATCAATACCCCAGTCCCTGGTACCAACTTCTGTCTTAGAGTTTTAATGCTGTGATCGGATACCATGACCAAAGAAAATTTTATAAAGGACAACATTTAATTGGGGGCTGGCTTACAGGTTGAGAGGTTCCATCCATTATCATCAAGGTGGGAGAATGGCAGCATCCAGGCAGGCATGGTGCAGGAGGAGCTGAGAGTTCTACATATTCATCTGAAGGCTGCTAGAAGACTGGGTTCCAGGCAGCTAGGATGAGGGTCTTAAAGCACATGTGTACAGTTACACACCAACTCCAACAGGGCTACACGTATTCCAACAAGGCCATACTTCCTAATAGTGTCACTCCCTGGGCCAAGCAAATAAAACCATCCCAACTAGAAAGGTCATTGAGATGGTTACCTGATGAAAAACACTTGCTGCCATGTCTGATGCTGGAGTTCAATCTGAAGAAGTATCAACTTCTACAAGTTAACCTTTGACCTCCACACACGTGGTTTCACACACACACACTAACACACACATACACACACACTAATACACACACAGAGAGACACACACACACAGACACACACACATACCAAACAAAGAACGACTTACTGAGCCATACTACACAGTGCATGAGTCTCAGTGACAGAGCCAGGTATAAAAACATGCATGACATGAGAGTCCATGGAGAAGACCTGGAACATGCGAAACAAGCCTATGCTGAAAGAAATCAGAAGAGTGATTCACAGGGGTTGAGCTTGGCCTTAAGAAGAGGAATGAAAAGACTGGAGCAATGACTCAGGAATTAAGAGCACTTGATACTCACGACATCATGGCTGACAACCATCAGAAGCTCTAGTTCCAGGGCATCTAACACCCTTTTATGAACTCTGTGGATATCAGGCACACCCTTGGTATAGACATATATGCAGGTACAAAACACACATACATAGAAAAGTAAATGTCTTCTTTCAGAGAGAGAGAGAGAGAGGGAGGGAGAGGGAGAGGGAGTGGGAGAGGGAGAGGAAGAGGAAGAGGAAAAGGAGGAAGAGGAGGAGGAGAGAAATTTCCAGAATAGTGGAAACATTCTATGCCTGGCCTTGACAAAGCTTTATCAGAACCAAAGTAATATTATCATTTAGATGTGAATGAGTTTGTCCTGAGGATATTGCTCACTCAAGAAAGTGCTTACCATACAAGACAAGGATCTGCATTTGACAGCCAGCACATGTAACAAAGCCAAACACAGGCATGAATGCCTATGATCCAAGTGCTGGGGAGGCAGAGACAGGGAGGTCCCTGGGACTTGCTGGCTAGCAAGTCTGGCCATTGATCTTCAAGACCTTTCCAAGAAATATTGTGAACAATGAAATGCTCCCAGGTCTCTGAAGAAACTCCTAAACACAAACCCTGGGTCCCAACCTCATACCATATCTGGCGAGTAACCCGCAATGGATTACAGACATGGAATTAAGAGCCCACCTGTAAATGTCTTCTAGAAAAATTATTCTAGGGAATGTGACAAAGTTGGTAGGGTCCTGGCTTAGCATGCATGAAGCCTGGGTTCCAAGCTGTAGTGTCACATGAACTGGGTGGCAATGGCACACACCTATAATCCCAGCTGTGTCAGTGCAGAATGACAGGCTCAAGGACATTTTCAGATACACAATGAGTTTAAGGCCACTCTGGAATGTACGAAAGCCTGTTGTAAAGTGAAAAAGAAAATAAAATAGAAAAAGAAAAACCCTGCCATTGTAAGTTGGAGCAAGAATTTTCTTTTAGGGAAAGTTGATAAATTCAATTTTATAGAAAAATAAATAAATAAACATAAAACCCTTTTCCTGCTCTTAAAAAGCCACTGTTGAGCTCAGGGAAAGGTAAGTCACAGGCAAGAAGAAAATATTTTCAAAACGCATGTCTGATAAAGGGCTTCTACCCAGAGCATGCACTGTTGTAGCCTGCGTTCCCAGCATTAAGGAAGCAGGGGTAAGAGGATTATGGGTTTGAAGTCAGCAATGCCTACAGACTGAGGCCTTGTCCAAAAGAAAAGAAAAAAGCCCCAAATCTCCTAAAGCTTGATAAAGGCAACTTAATTTTAAAAATTAAACAAAAGGTTTAAATAAACAATAACAAAGATTACAGGTCAACAAGAGTAGACTAAAAAGAATATTTAACATCATTAGTCATTAGAGAAGTGCAAACTGAAGTGTATATTTTATTTATTTTAATTTCACTTATGGCTGTCATGTGTGGGGTGTATGAATGGTGTGTGGAGGGTGGTGGGGTGCAGGTTGGAGGTGCAGGTCGTCTCTGTCTACTGTGGGATCTGGGAGCAGAACTCAGGCAGTCAGGCTTCTATGGCAACCACCTGCACTCATTTAATCACCTCACTGATACAAGGAAAGCAGCTGAAATTAAAATACAGTGTAACAAACGTCAACCCTGGTGGCCCCAAGTCTGGTAACAAACATAAAAGTAACAAGAATTCTCACTTGTCTGTAGGAATGCCATTGGTGGAACTACACACCATTTGCCAGTTCCTTTCAAGGCAAATGTATATGTGTAATGTACATGTATATGACATATATGATGTAATATGATGTAAACAATATATATGAATATGTATATGTATATTATGTACATATAGATGATGAATATGTAGATGATGTAGATGTGTATATATATCTGTCTTGTGAAGTATTACTTGGCAATAAAAAAGAGTAACTGATAAGCATGTTTAATGTCATTATTGTGATTGTATGAAAGCAGTCAGGGGAACTTTGGGCAGTATGGAAATCTTTCATATCTGATTGAGGATAAAAGAGACAGAAGATGCTAGGATGTAGGCTGGGAAGGAGCCCCCACTGTGAACTTGGGCTGGGAGTTCTGAGCAGCTGAGAAGGCAAGAGTCTGTCATGAACAGCATCGGCTGTGTGCAATGTCAGCACAGATGTGATGTTGTCTCAGCATGCAGAGATGCCCTTGCTGAAACCCCAAGGGCTCAGGCTTACAGCCCAGATGTTTATGACTTCCTGTAGGTCCTCCCTCATTCCCTGCAGGCATTTTCTGAGAATCTCAGATCAAATTGTTAACTCTGTGTACAGGGCAGGTACTTCCTTCCTGCATCCCATGGTCTTGACCTTGTCAGTGGCAATTTTGGCTGGAACCCTTGTGAACCACCCACTTATCTCAGCCACCCTTTGACCGAGAGTAGCTCCAAGCTCCACCAAAGTCCAGTATATGAGCACTGTAAGGACCGTGAAATGTGACTTTGTCAGAGGCCCATATCCAGGCTCTCAACGCCTCTTACTCTCTTCCCTAGTGTCTTTCTTTCTCTTAGCTCTTATGCTTATAATATATATTAAGGTCTGGGAGTGATAGCTCATGACTTCACTATCAGCACCGGGAAAGCAGAGGCAGGCAGATTTCTGGGAGTTCCAGATAACCAGGGGTACATAGTTATTCCTGTCTCTCAAAATAAAACAAACAACACAAACAAACCTAAACAACAACAACACCCCAGAAAAACAAACAGACAAAACTAAATTAAAATACCCTTAAAAAGTCTCACCTTTACTTAACACTGCCTAGTCCTGAAATGTTTTCAAGGACCTAGTTATATTTGAGTCAAGGGCTCACAAAGACTCCAGAGATCCCTCAGGCTGAAGGAACCTGTGGGAAGTTGTGTCTCTGTCCCTATCACAACTGACATCAGCTATGGTGGTGGTTACTGGGTTGTGTGGAACTGTTTAGAATTAAAGAGATGTTCTCCTACACTTCAGGCTGTGCCCCATGTAGCTTCCAGCATCCTCAGGAGCCTCTGGGCCTTTGGTGCTCTCTGCCTCTCTGTCTCTGTCTCTCTGTCTTTCTGTGTGTGTATGTTCTGTCTGTCTCTCACTCTGTGTCTCTGTCTCTCTCCATGTCTCTGACTGTATGTCTCTCTGTGTATGTGTGTGTATGTTCTGTCTGTCTCTGTCTCTCACTCTGTGTCTCTGTCTCTGTGTCCCTGCCCTCCACCCCCTCTTCTATGTGTTTCCTTCCATATAAGTTGGCCCATGGGAGATGTGCCTGGGTCTCTCTACTGAGCCATGTCTTTGCATTTGCCTCTTTGATCATCTGGGTCCCATGTGGGTGCAGCTCGTGTTGCTGTCTCTCATTATCCTTTCTGCTCTGTGATTTGCCTGGTTTTTCTTGAAGGATCTGAATCAACAGCTTGGAGCTGGGGCACTCAATGGTCCCCAGACACTTTATGCTGCTGGCAAGTCACCATCTCTTGAAACCTATGAAATTCTTGGTCCAAGTTTCATTACTGGCACAGCAATGGAGGCTCTTTTCTCTATGAGAGAGTTCTTCTTTCAAGTTTGCTCTTTGTTTTTGGCACCTGACATAGTTCTTAATATGCTACCGCCGGGGACTGCCAAAACCAACAAGCACCTTGAAAGTTCCTTCTCAAGGGTGTGTTTACCAAAGGTGGTGAAATGTAAAACCATCCTTCCCGGCCACGCATGACATGGCCTGTGCTTTCTGAAGCAACTTTTGATATCAGAGAGCTTGAAACTCACAGGGGATCAAGAGGTGAAGAAGAGAAAGGTCTTAAAGTAAAAAAAAAATGCTTTATGAAACAGTTCACAATACTGCCAGTTGCTTCCCATTCTGTCATTTCAATGAGACGTGTCCTTTGTTGGTGTGTTTGTAGGGTAGTCCTATACAGCCAGGTGAACTAAATGTGCACTTCAGAGATTAGCAAGTGCAGAGATGGGAAAACAGGAAGTCAAGAGATTATTTGGTTATCCTCAGTCCTGCTGCTTGGGTTGATAGGGCTGGAAGACCCTCTCAAAGTAGACGAGACAAAAAATCCAGCTGAGCTAGTCTAGAAGAGGCTGGACCAATCTCTAAAGCCTGGTGCTGAATCCCTTACCCAGTGTGCAGTTCCTACTGCATGGCCTTCCAACCTAGTTAGTCATCAAACTCTCTCCAGAAAAAAAAAAATCATTCTATAGGGGTTCCAAGACCACAGCCTATCATTCAGAGTAGCAGCCCTCGTTGGCTCGAGACTTCTGAGTGATTGCCTGTCAGATAAACTAGCTTTTACTGTAATGGTGATATTCATGCCATCCATTCATCTTGCTGCATCTCTATGGGCAGAGATAGCAGTGTCCTTCAACCTAATACATCTTAGGACTTCGTCCTCCTAATGGCCAATAGGTCTTCCTTTATGAGTGACAAGGCAGGAGAGAGGCAAGAAAGCTTCCAGGAAGACACGGTGACTTTGTAGTTAGTACCCCGAGTGGAGCCCAAAGGCAGCTCTGAGTTCTGGACCATATAGCTTTATGTATATGCAGCTACCTGTTCTCAGACTCGGTCCTTATCAACACACCCTTCCACAGCTTCTTGGATACATTTCTTATATAACTTTAGGCAAGCAACTATTTCTTTCTCTGGTTGAACAGCCAGTTGCCACTCTTGTGGGAGACTAACATGTCAGAGAGCAATCAAGAGGTGACTGAACACTGATGGTGGTCAGGCTAAGCTGGGAGGCATTGCCGATGAAGAGATGGCAGGTTCCCCAAGAGCTTCTCTGCTATAGCTGAGTGTTCGTGCTTCTTGCCTCCCACGCTTGGTTGGCCATTCTCCTGGTAGTCTTTAGGAGTGTCAGTCAGTTATGCACCCTCAAGACTTCTGCTAGCACAAGTAGGGACTCTGGTATAGCTGATGCATAACTCACAACTGCATTAGCATGAAGCTCAAATGCAGAGGAGTCGAAATTATTTCCATCTGTGCCTGTGTGAGGTCATTCTCATTCCTAATCAGAACACTACCAGGACACCCAAGCCCAGGGCAGAGTAGGTGGATCAGTGAGTAAAACTCTTGCTGTACAAGCATGAGAACCTGAACCTGGACCCTCAGAAACCATGCAAAGTTGGACGTGGTAAAACACATCTGTAACCCCTAGCACTCTTCTGCTGAGATACAAGGTGGAAATCAGAGGATCCTGAGAAGCTGGAGGGCCATCTTGCTTGGTGTATACACCTGTGAAGGAGAGGCTCCACCTTAAAGAAAGTAGAAAGCAAGGACAGGTAAACAAAGTTGTCCTCTGATCTCTGCACGTGCGCTGTGGCTTACATATATCCACACATGCACGCGCACGTGCACACACACACACATTATTGAAGAAGGAAGAGAAAAAAAAAAAAGAAAATTAACTCCAATTCCCCAGTATCATTGCAGGCCAGCTCCATACCCCAATGTTCCTAGTTGTTCCAGAATAGCTGATTGCAGATATTAGTGTTATTATTTTTTGAATCGCAATCCAATCAACGTTCTACTGCATTTGATTGTCTTGCTAGACTCTTCTCTGAAGGGCCATTGAGAACAGCCTGGACAGCTTGAGAGATGCCCTCCCTCCCTCCCCAGAATCCAAGAACTGAGCAGGAAAGAAGAGAACAAACACTGCTGTCCAGCTCTGCTTGGGGATGGCTGTCAATCAAGGGCAGCTGGCCCTCCAAGCAGTGACCCCTGGGCTCTAGGATTTTTTGGTCTTTGCCAAGGGCACTTCTCCGAGCCTGCAAGCTCTGGTCTCTGGTCTGCTAATGCCCAGGATCCTGAGACTGGAAAAGGAGATGCCCTGGGTTCTACTTGACTGGAGCTGCAGCCAGCTTCCTTTTATGAGTGAAGGAAAGGGGAATTGTTTCTTTTTACTCTTGTCTCTGCAAGACACCTTGGATTTCTCTCTCTCTCTCTCTCTCTCAAAAAAAAAATACCTGTGCAGATGCAGCTCATCACTCCCAGATAAGCCCCAGCTCCCTGCTCAGCACCGTGGCGACGGTGAGAAGGTATCTACACATCACACTGAGGTCTTGAGATTGAAGGGCCTTGAGCCTGTGGATTACCTGTCCCTGCCTGCAGTAAGCCTCTGCTATTTATCAAAGGGAAGATCAATGAGGAAGGAGTCGCCGTGGGAAACTACAGGAGTCGACAGAGGTTCTAGGGATGGAGTCCTCAACGTACGGCTCATCTGATTTGTCTCCCAGGAGGCCACAGAGCATTTGGATAGGAAACAGGGAACCACACAGAGCAAAGAGCACACGGGAAGCACCGTGGCATTTGCCCAGTGTTGATTGTCCCTTCCACAAAGGTGGTACATGCCAGGCACAGTGTGAGACCCTGCCTCTTCTCCTGTCCTCCCAGAAGCCATCCCCGATGAGACTTGTGGAGCCCTTTGGAGGCTCCAAGCTTTCTGTTGATCCTACTGATACGGTTCTCCCACCTTTCCTGTGTTACCAACCTGTGAGCCATCAAGGCTTTATTGGCATTCGGTTACCAGGAGGCATCAGAGTCGAAGGGCTCAGACTGATGTGCGGAACCCTTTGGTCAAAGGATGACAGAATCCTCAGACTACAGGATCACAGCCCCTGTCTTCCATAGACAAAGAGCTTAGGTTCAAAGTGGATCGCCTGCATGGAGCTAGGCAGAGAGCAGGGCCACCTCCTGTGTCTCCTTGATGAGTCTCTACCTGACATTGCTCCCTTTTGAGTTCGGTGTGCAGTCCTGTCTCTGCAGGCTTCTGATTGTGCAGGGCTTCAACTCAATGTAGGCAGTGTCAACATAAAAACCACAGCTCTCACTTCAAAGGGAATAAGAGATGATTTGTTCTGGAACTAAAACAAATGGCCATAGCCCTGGCCACACATTCTGTTTATCTCCAAATACTGTGTTCCAACATGGTAACAATTTCATAAAGTTTTTAAAAATAGTAACAGAACAAAGAAACTCATAAATCCAAGTACAATTCAAATTGATTGGAGCAAGTACCAGCTAGGCAGGTTACAGGACACTGGAGACACCTCCGATGATCTCCCATGACAGTTTCAGCTTTTGAGTTGGTAGAAGCTAGGGTCTGTTGGCACATCCCCAAAGGATTCATCTAGTAGTCACAAAGTAAGCAGTGAGAGGCTATTTGGAGGCTAAAATAGCTTAAGATAGATTTCCAATCCATGGCTTTCCAGCCCTCCACAATCAACAGAAGCTCTAATCAGTCGATCAGCTCTATAGAATGTTCACCACTACTCTGATGCTTCTCCCTGGGAACTTCAGTTTATACCAGACTTAAAAATACATAAGTACATAAAGGGCTTTCTGGTGAGTGGCATCAATCAACCCTGTGGCAGAGAAGAGCCAAGCACAGTCAGAGTCAAAAGTGACATTGGCTGAGTTTCCCTTATAATCAATCTACTGTTCAGCTCCCTCCAGGCCTTACCGCAGACCAGAGTCTCAGGGACCTTTCTGCATGGTCCTACCCCCATCCCAGCCCCAGGCCCTCACCCTTGTTTAAATGTCTGCCTGTCTAACTTGCCTGACAGTACCTACCAGTGACAAATTCTTTAACTGATACTAAGCTGATCATGGAGCAGCCTTAGGCTGTTCTCTTTAATTGATAGCAGCGAGTCCCTGGAGTTGGGCCTCACGGGGCGTGTCAGCACTGTGCCAATGGGAAGGGACAAATTCAATTTCAAGAGAATTATGCCATCCATTTCAATAGTCCAGAATTCAGAAATGCTACTGATTCAATTGTGTCCCCTTCGACTCAGCAGCTGCCTGCCTAGCCAGTCTTCAGGCTGATGGTGCAGATCTGCAGCCACATTTACTGTGGCCCTACTAAGAAGAGTTCTCTCCCCCATCAGGAGAGTCAACCTGGCTCCGAGGCTCTGGATTCACAGCTCAGGAGAGAAAAGGAGTCTTTGGAGCAGGAAGTCGAGCTTGCCTTGTTAGGAATGTTTACTTTTCCCTAATAGAATTCACAGAAATGTCATCTGGGTTCAAACAACTGACGGGTGGGTGATTCGTCCACCCAGGACACAACGCTGCTGGAGCCCTGTGATGAAGATGAATCGGAATCCCAATTGGTCACCATGAGGCAGTTAGTAGGCTTCTTCTGTGGCATGTGGAGGAGGGTGCATGGGATGAGAGGCAGGGGACTTTCTCAGAGGCCACCACCCTCATTTTGAAGCAGGCTTCTTCATTCACTTAAGACTTGCCAAGTAGGCAGGGCCAGCTAACATTGCCACAGGGACTCAAGGACTCTCTCTCTCTTCACCTCCCCAGCACTGAGATCATGAACACACACCACCACACACAGCTTTTCCAAAAACAAAAACAAACACAAACATAAAACAAATACAAACAAAACCAGAGACTCTGGATATTGAACTCAGGCCCTCATGCTTGCATGGGGAACACTACCATCTGGTCTGTCTTAGCCTACTTCCTTATCCTATAAGGATATAGCTCTATCTATCTATCTATCTATCTATCTATCTATCTATCTATCTATCTATCTATCCATCTTTCATCTATCAATCTATCTATCTATCCATCTTTCATCTATCTGTCTGTCTGTCTGTCTATCTATCTATCCATCCATCTTTCATCTATCTATCTATCTATCTATCTATCTATCTATCTATCTTTCTATCATCTTATTTTCCAAGTACCTACCACACTCTAATCACTGTCTTTCTGATAGCCCCCTTTCTTTCTTTTTCTTATTTTTGAATTTTGCCAAGAGGAAGAGCCTGCCACAAGTCTGGGAAAATGCTATGTTTGAAGTATAGTGTGCTAGCAAGCCGGAAATGTGGGTCAATCAGTGGCTGGAGGTGGCAGAAATTACAGGCTGATTCTTCTGGTTCTGAGAACAAAGGCGCAGCTCTTGAGCGTGATGAGAACATGAATCTCTCCTGGGATGAACCATCACCTGATGGAGCTCTGAGGGAGGACAGATGATGCTTTCAAAGCCTTGCTGTTGTACCCACCCCCCACCCCCCACCCCACAGGCTTTCTGAGGTCTGAGCCTCTGTCCTGAGAAGAAGCCGCCTGATGCTTTGTTCTGCCAGTACTATCCTCTGTCAATCAGTGTGTCACAGTACATGACCCCCACTCCAGCTGGCTCCCAGCAAGCTGCTAGGGGCTACACATGCTCAAGGGTCTTACTCTGGACTCCCTCTTTCCCAGTCACACTATCTTCAAGGGAATGAATTCAGGAGAGGCACATAGAGTGCAGTTCAGGAGATGTGTAGGGTTTATCACAGTTAGGTAACGCGGTGTGCTCTCAAAGTGTGCGAGCAGACAAGTGGCTGTGTCTACCTACATGTTAGGGAGGCTTGCTGCTACTTCTAACGTCTCTAGGCGACAGCTTGAGGAACATTTTTCCTGTCCAGATGATTGACAGACCTATCTGGATTTTGACTCTTAATGGAGGGGAACAAATATGTCTGTGTTCTTTATTGGAAAACTTCAGCTAGATAGCAATCTTTTAAAGTTTAAAAATTAAAACTTTAACAGGGCAATGGTGGCGCATGCCTTTAATTCTGACACTCAGGAGGCAGAGGCAGGCAGATCTCTGAATTTAAGGACAGCCTGGTCTACATAGTGACTTCCAGGACAACAGGGCTACACAGAAAAACCCTGTCTTGAACAACCAAAACAAAAAACAAACAAACAAAAAAAAAACAAAAAAACAAAAACAAAATTTAAAAACTAGCTGGGCAGTGGTAGCACTTGCTTTAATCTCTGAGTTCAAGGCCAGACTGGTCTATAGAGTGAGTTTTCATGGCTACACAGAGGAAAAAACCAAGTAAATAAAAGTTTTAAAAAAGGCTTATTGAACTTGTGCGTGTACATGGACGTGTGTGTGTGTGTGTTGTACACATGTGCATATGGGTGTCCATGAGGCTAGAAGAGAGCATTTGGATCCTCTCAAACTGGAGTTAACAGATGTTTGTGAGCTACTAAGTGGGTGCTGGGAATTGAATTCTGATCCTCAGCAAGAGCAGCCAGTGATCTTAACTGTTGACCCATCATTCCTGTCCAAAGTTTAAATGTTTTAAAAGATGTATTACTATTGTGATGATGATGGAGGTGGTGGTGATGATGATGATGCAGGTATGAGAGAATGAGAGAGGGAAGGACAGATGGAAGGATGTCACACCTTGACATTTATGTGGAGGCTGCAGGACAACTTGGTGGTGTTCACCCTCCTCTTGCCTTCAGGACGTTTCTAAGAAGTTGATCATGGGTCCTCAGGTTTTAAGGCACATAGTTTGTTTATTTGTTTATTTTTAACCTGTTGAGCCATTTTATTGGGTCTCTTACAGGATTTAGCGAGTCCCCTATTTGTGACCTCCTGGGTAGTATGGATGCTATGCTGCCATCCAGGGTCAGAGACACAATTCAGGCCCCATTCAGTTGATCGAAAATGAAAGACTTTACTCTCAGTGCTAGATTTTACATGCTGCTGCCAACAACGGAGGAGTCCATCTCTGGTGGCCTTCAAGCCAACTGATATGAAACCAGCTCCCTAATGCAGATGATGTCATTGTCCACTTAATCCTTACATTGTATTAATGTGTTTTAGTGGGGAATACCTTATTCATTCAGTGTAGAATCTCAAAGATATTAGGGATTAGGGTGAAAACTTAAAATGGAATTGACCCATAGTCATGTAGGAGAAGGAATATGAAAAAAAAAGCCATGGTATTCAGTGACCAAGAGTGACAACAGACCGTCAAATAACTCAAGTCCCAGTCTCTCAGTTTTTCAGTATGCACCAAGAGCTTGCCAGCCCTCCCCTCATATACAGTGCTGTCATCTAGACCCCACTGGCAACACACGTCATGTCTTCTTGATCAGAAAGAGGCTGTTCTACCACTCCACGCTTATCAGTGACCCCTGTACCTTTGGAACAGGGTCTTGTCCACCGCAATGAAGCACAGAGCAGTTAGCTGTTGTGACTAGGGTACCTTGGGGGTAAAGCTGAATCATTTCAGGGAACAAGGCAGGCCCTTAGACCAACAAAATGGCCAAGGCATTCTGGCTGCTGGAGGAGGAAATGGCTTTCTCTATTTGTCGCCAATTGCCAGGACAGAGGAAGGCAAAGCACAAGGAAATTGCTGCTCTGCAGAGAGCCCGCAGGAGGCCTTCGATTTGGCTGGCAGTGAACGCTGCTCGCCCAGAGGAAGGCTACAAGAAGGGCCTTCTTACAGGAGGAGGTGCTGTTATCTGGGCTCACGGAGGTGACCTGTTCTTCTGGTCTTAAAATGGGGACATTAAACTGATCCCTTCAACACCTCAGGAACTAACAGAAAATGAATTTCTTCCCCTCAGGACTGAGGGGATAATGGAGGGACCTTTTTGTCTGATGCATTCAGAGGGTTTAAATTTGGAATAGTGCTTTAAGTTGAAATTTTGGATCCCAAGGGAGGCTGCACAAAGCCCCCTCCTTCATTCAGAAAATGAAAGCCCCCCAGTCAAGTAGTGCTCTGTTTGATCAGGCCCTGCTTCTCTGGACATGGTTTCAGTAGTTATTCATTTTAAATGGCATTTCTGTCCAGCCATCATGAGAGTTCTCAGAAAACATGACTTCCCCAAAGGGCCAAGTAGCGCGAGGCGTGAAGCCCCATTTTTTATCAGATCTGCAGTAAACGCATTCTCTTTCTAAAGTTGTTATTTTCAAATTGTACTGGGTTTGCTCTTTCCAGTTGAGGGAAGGGAGGAAACAGCAGGCATCTCTCGGCCCCTAGCTGCTGAGATGGCGTCTTATCTGGACGGCGGTATGCAGGGGTGACATACAGCTGCAGCTTCCTCATTGGCGGACACACTGTCTGAATTAGAGGCAAGACTGAGTTATGGTGCTTTTAAGAGAAGAGATTCCATTTTAGTATGCTCAAGTTCATGAACCATTAGGGCCGGTCTCCCAGAGCAAAATCTCTGGAGAATCCCCCTGGGACAGAAACGCTTGTCAGCTTAAGCGCCGGGCTGAGTTGGCCTCATGTGAAAACAGCGTATTATTTTAAATCGTTGATAAATTTCCCTTTCAGATTTTATGTGAGTTAATTACTTTGCCCAGAGGAATTATTTGAAGGGCGGAGGGGAGTTAATAACTGCCCAGTGGGCTGGTTCTGATGTCTTGAGTGGATGAATATATTTCAGGACAGCTCCTTTTCCTGACAGCCATTGCCTTGTCCAGGAGAGATGGATACCAGATCTTGGGTTCCAGCTCTGTCCACATGATATTAATACAGCAGACATAAAATGAAAGAGAGATGGCGGTAGACTTTGGTGACATGTCTGCCCTTCCAGCAAGTTCAAGTAAGTAGACAGTGGCACAGTGGCTTCAGCTGCCAAGAGTAGATCCCATTCCCGGCCCAGAAATCCAGTTCTGCGGCTACTCGGGGTCCATTCTCCAGGAGACATCTGCCATTGGCCGCATAAGGATTATGGCAAAGGAGCAGAAATAAGTTGGTCAACGCTTACTGTGTAAACCCATCCAGGATTGACTGTTAGTAATAAAAAACTTGGGTTGGAAAGGTAGATTGATGTATAAGGCTTCTTGTTATAAAAGCAAAAAGACCCGAGTTCAAAGCCTGGTATGACTACTCATGCCCATAGTCCTGCCATTGAGAAGGCAGAGGGAGTTGGGTGGAACTGGGCAACCAGCTACTCAAGAGAGCAGGCTTTAGGCTGAGTGAGAGGTACCCCCCCACACACACACACACATTCTTTCTCCCCAAAAGAAAGAAAAAGCTTTGGGCTTGGAGTGTAGCTTAATGGTGGAGTGCTTGCCCAGCATGCATGAAACTTGGGGTTTGACTCTACACACCCTGACAGCAAAAGCAAAAATCAGAAGCAAAAAGCTTAGCTCAGGCCCTTTGTGACAGTGGGGCGGCAGGTTCCCACTGTCTGCCGGGGGCTGCCTCCCCCACTGCTATCAGTAGTGCGTGCGTTCTGGACTTGAAGATCCTGTGGCTAAGGAGGTGCATTGATCGCCAAAGGAAACAGAAGCGGAGGAGTCCAGCATGAAATCTCAACATTAATCCATCATTTCAATCTAGTTAGAGAGATGGTAACCCTGTCATGACAGTGATTGCTTCTGCTGCCCGATGAGCTGGGGGGAGGCTTCAGTCATGGAGTGAGCTGCACACCAGGAGACCGAGACTTCCAACACGCCTTTTGGGCCAGCTTGCCCTCCAACTCAGGAAAGAGATTATGTGTTTTCAAGTTATTCTGGAGGAGGCCGTCACAGCCTCTTTGAGGCCAACAGTCTCTTTGAGGCCAATGGTGAGGGAAAAGAGACACAAGGGGAAAGAGAGGCAGAGACAAAAGGCTAACAACCAGACCCCAAACAGCTTTCCAGGCGTATTCCTTTGATTAGGGCTCTGGTGCTAACGTGTGAGGGACAGCACTGTAGGTGTGTCCAACTCACACAAACAAGCAGAGAATAGTTCCAGTTGCAGCCCAACACAAGATCAAACTTACTTTAAAACATTATACAATTCTTTTTGGAGTGTTCAAGATGTGTCCAATGTCAAGTGGGCGTAAAGGTTCTCCTATCTCTACACGGGCTAGGCTTTGCAGGATGAGAGGCCAGGGGCAGATTTCTAAACAGGTTTTCTTTGGATTTCCTGGGGTTTAACTGACAACAAACAGTTGATAACCACTCCTCAGAAGCCCTGTCACTTAGGGGTGCTTGGTCACCTTGAGGTAGTCACTCATTCCTGAGAGGCAAGTCACCTCTGACTGAGTACTGGGTAGATACAATGTTAGGAAATTGTGGATACAATGTTAGGGAATTGTGGATACAATGTTAGGAAATTGTGGATACAATGTTAGGAAATTGTGGATACAATGTTAGGAAATTGTAGATACAATGTTAGGACCTGCAAATACTATTTCAGGGCAAAGGAGTCTGAAGAAACCAGTCAGTCTTCGTCCTTTCCTACAGGAGTTTGTCTTTTCTTACGTTCTTTTTATTATTTACGATCCCTAGTTCTTTTTATTTACGGGTCCCTCACCCCTTGTACTGCCAATAGGTACTTGATAGTAACTATTCAGAATAGCGTGGAGGGAAGAGAAAGTATGTCTTGTATTGGTACTCTTTTTTCCTGTCTTAAGGGATCCACTTTAAAATATATAGACATTATTTTAATATATATTAAAATATCTATTATTTTTATTTTTGGCAGAGCCAGAAATACTTAAGGCAGACACAAAGAGGGCTGTCTTCCTCTTTTAGTCCTTTATCCCAGGCAGCACTGACTTTTCCCGGAATGAGGAGTGAGAGCATCCAGCGAAATCCCGTTTGGGGTTGACTTTGATGTTCAGTGTCTAGATGCAACTTTCAACATCTTTTACATTCGCAAACCATCCCTAAGAGCTTTTCTCTTCTAAAAGGAAATTACTTGGAACAAATATGACATCGATTTTCCATCTCCCTTGATTAGTCTCATTCGGTCTGATTTTTATTATTTAAGGCTTACCGACAACGAGAATATACAGTTAGCAATGGTTCTAATTAAATTTTGTGACCTTTAAGAAAGCTAAGGAGGTCCTGGGCTTTCGATGTCTGAAAACTGCCAGAGAACAGGCCAGGATTTATGGCTCTCACCTGATGCTTAGACAAACAGCTCCCGTGTCTGCTCCCGGGATGAAGGCAGGATGAAGGAGGTGTGGGGAGGGATCCGTAAGAAGAAAGGGGGAAACAGGGGTACCACTGTGGAGTTGCTGGCAACGTCAGAGTGGAGCCTGTGTGGTCACTTTGATCAACAGATGGTCAAATAAGGAACATTGGCGTCAAGCAACTCTGGCTTTTGACTAGGTCCTTTAACAACAAGTGGGCTGCGGGGGAGGGGTGGTGGTGATGAAGTCATGGATACATATAGGAAGCATAGAGAGCCTTTCATCCCAGGGCTGGGGGGAGGGTATGGCGAAGGTGATCCTCACGGTGTGGACAGTGAGGCGCTTGCTGAAGAGGTGATTTGTTAGTCTGAGATATTGGGAGGCATATGCATTTTTTCCATGCCTGTTTTCCATAAGGGCTTTGACTTTGGAATGTACTGACCAACCAGAGACAGATAGATAAATATGTGGTCTGTTGAGGGGCCAATCTTTCCTGAGTCAGGCATGCATTTCAGTTAAGCTGAGACCCTGACAGAGAGTAAACACGAGCCAACACAAATTCAAAAGGCTTTCCTCTGTGGGCAGACCTTTCCTAATGTCTGGAATGAGGATCAGGTGATGGACATTAAAGCCTGCAGTGTACCCTTGGCCCCTCCAAAAATGCCCACAGAGTTAAATATGTTTAGGGTGGACCAAAATTCCCATCAACATGCCCACTTTGGACACATAGACGCCCCTATTTGGAAGTAAGAAACATTTACAAAAATATAGATGGAAAACAGACAGGGTTTCTGATGGATGTTTCTGTTATTTTTCTTTGGTGTGATTCATGAGCAGAGAGGCTGGTCGCTCTGGAGGCTGCAGTTGGGGCCAAGACAAAGAATCCGGAGGAGTCCAGTTTACACAGCAACCCTATGGTATCTGACACAGAAAAATCGTAGGAAGGAGAGAGGGGAAGGCGTTCCTGAAGTGGAACGGGCGCTCTGAGAAGCTCTCACAGGGACAATAACCATAGCGTGGTCCATGGAACCCACACAAAAAATTAAGAACCAAAATCTAAGAAAATGCCTAATGGGTAGTAGGTATGCTACGCTCATGCTGTGTGACCAACCGCTTGTAGGAAAGGAGCCTTTGGAGGGCCCTCTGGCTCCAGGCCTGCTTCCCTGTGCTCTTTGTTTTGTTTTGTTTTGTTTTGTTTTGCTTTGCTTTGTTTTGTTTTGTTGAGACAGGGTTTCTCTGTGTAGCCCTGGCAGTCTTGGAATGCACTCTGTAGACCAGGCTGGCCTTGAACTCAAGAGATCCGCCTGCCTCTGCCTCCCGAGTGCTGGGATTAAAGGCGTGCGCCACCGTGGCTGAATTTCCCTTTGGTCTTTGTTTGTAAGAGAAAGGGTCTGGGGCTAGAAAGGATTCTGGTCTGTTGTTTTCAGACTTCGTCTTACATTGACTAACTCATCAGAGAGCCTTCTGAAAGAGAGTTGTCTCTCCATCCCAAGTCCTCAGTAATGGCTCTATGGCTGCCCCTTTCCAAGAGTGAGCTGCCAGACACACCACCACTAAAGATGGTAGTTGAGTGGTTTGCTGAAGTACTCTGCCCCTACTATTACCACTACCCAACCCCCACTGCCTCCAGGGAGTTCTGAGACCACCGTGGGAAGAGCAGTGTTACCATCAGACCCTCAGTCCTTTCTTCTGAGCAATGAGCTCCTGCCCTGGGCAGTTCTTTCCCACCCATGATCGGGAGGAGCTCACTCCCACATTCCTCAACCGAGAGGTCTCAGGCAACGTAAGCCCTCAAATCTGGTTCTCTATCATGCAGAGTGGGTCATAAGAGTGAGTCTGGGTGCTCAGAGACAAAGGTGAGCTTCTCCTACCCATTTCTGTCCAGCCTCTCATCTGCTTCACCCACAGCTCCCAGGTCAGGCGGGAAACCTATGCCAGCCCTCGGTACTTGATTGGCAAACACCACTCTTTTTATCTGGGGTGGCAAACACCACTCTTTTTATCTTTTTATGGTGACAGTTGGGGACTGTCACCAACAAATTAACCACAACAGAGACATCCACACACTGTGGGTGGTTTTCCTCGCTTGCCCTCCACAGATGGCCAGGCTGGCTCTCCTCCATTGCTGATAGCAGGAAGCTGGTGAATGGCTCATACCTTGTCTTTTCCTCACAGCACAGCCTGGAGCTGCCTTCCCAGGGCCCAGTTCCTCTGAATATTGGGACAGGTAGTACTGGCAATGCCACTGAGGCCCCAAGTGCATTGACAAGAGAATGGCAGCAGCGAGGTGGCCTTTCCAGTAGATGGATGCCTGTGGTGGCTGTTTGTCCATAAGGCGAGCCCTGCAATGAAGGAGGTGGCTTTCCCTGACGAGATCAATTTAATTGTTCCATCCCAACAACATTGAAAGTCACTTCATGAGCTGATGGATGATGCACGATGTGTGTTAGCTCCTAGCAGAGCCTGCTGATAGCCTTGGTTGCTTCTGTAGCCTCCTACCATGATACACACGCTTGCCTATAATCTATGACTTGAGCCTTCAGAGACTCCCCACGCTTGGCTTGGTTTCCTGTGTCCAGAATTCCCAGTTAAGTCTTTGGATTGACAGTGGGTGCTAGTTTATGACTTGAGACACAAATTACAGAGATTTGGGTGTGAATAGCACCTTGTGACCTTGCTGGGTGATTTTCTTCCTCTTGTTTTTTGTCTTTCAAGACAGAGTTTCTTTGTGTAGCCCTGGCTGTCCTGGAGCTCACACTGTAGACCAAGTTGGCCTTGAACTTGCAGAGAGAAATCCACCCGCCTCTGTCTCCCAAGTGCTAGGATTAAAGGCATACGCCATAACCACCTAGCCTACCCCACTCTTAAGGTAAGAAAGACCTGATGGGTTCCTGCAGGAGAAAAATGCCACGCTGAGAATATTCTAAGAGCAACATCTCCTGCTGTCAGATGCTGCCGTGGGGGGCTAGGGGGGGTCAGGAAAGGCGGATGCAGCATCCAGATAGACCCCTTGTCTGAAGACAGGAAATGAGGAGGAGTAACGCAGAAACCCACAGTTTCTGTGTGGGCCTCAGGGAGGGGTGAATGCCTAACGATGGAACAGGTTGCCCTGAGCCCCAATGTGGCTTCCTGCCAAGGAAGGACCATAGGTATAAAAGACACCCCATGAAATCTCAGTCTCTTTGAAGGTCAAGACTGTGTTTTGTGGGCCAAGGACATTTAAAGAGCTGTAAGAGGGTTCATTTTTGCTAATGCCATGAAATTATATTCGGAGTTGAATAACAGTGACCCCTGGTAGGTGCAGAAGTAATTTTCTTCAAGTGTGAAGCCTGGCTTTTAGAGAAGTCGGAGGCGGTCCCAGTGAACGTTGACCAGTCCCCCTCTCTCCACAGTTTTAGTCATAGGAATTGTGACTGTGTGACCCTTTAAAAAGTCACTTAGGAGGGACAAATGAAATAGGCCTCACATGAACACCTAATGGGAATAGAACGGATGGGAGGGACACTTGGCAAAAAATCATCCACACATCTATTCAGACGCCAGGCTGGGCGCTCTCTGCACTGCCAGGTCTTGTCTTAGTCACTGAGGGACAGAAACAAAGAGGACAGCTCTGATGGACAGGAGCCCATGGCATGACGAAGACATGTGCCAACAGGAGGGTCACTCCATGCTGGGTGGCGAAGAAGGTGTTTCTCAAGAGCTCATCTTCTACCCAGTGGGGTGCACAGCAATCGCTCCAGGGCTGGCTCGTTTGTGCACCTTTCTTTCTCCAAGAGGGAGGCGGTTAGAATGAGTCCATTTTGCACACGGGGAAACCACGCTTGGCAGCGGTGTGTGAACCTGAGTGCTTTAACCCCACCTCTGTATTCTGCTAGCTGGGTAAGGTCAGCCGCAGACGCTTGATCCAGCTCTGAGCCACGCCCACCATGGGATCCTAGCCCTTGAAGTATGTCAGACCCCAGAAGAGTGGGTGAGCGTCCAGATTCCTCCGGGGAAGTTTTTGCTGGGACCGAGGCCCCACCTTCCTCCTTTCTCAGGCCCTGGATTCACACGCAAGCCCTCCACGATCTCAACACACTGCTCCTTTTCTACCCAGGAGAGCTAGAAGTCACGGTGGAGGAGTGATGGCCCCTTCTCTTTACCCCAGATCTGACACCAGGACCCTGCCTATGTCCTGTTTATGTTCTTCTCCAACCCGGGCCTTGTGCGTACTCTCGAGCACTTGAGCCGCACCACGAGTTTTCCCTTGCCAGGGACAGGATGAGCCTTGGGCCTTGAGAGCTCTCCCAGCCCAGTGCAGACTTGCCGAGAGTCACACTGCTCTGGAGAACAGAGGCAAATCCTTTCTTCACTCCCTTCCCTTTCTGTCCCTGGGTCCTTAATCTCTCTCCTCTGCTTCCTAGTCACCATCTTCTTTGTTTTCCAGTCACCGTGTGTGTGTGTGTGTGTGTGTGTGTGTGTGTGTGTGTGTGTGTGTGTGTGTGTGTAATTCTAGGCCCAGTATCCTCTGCTTAGGGATGCTCTGACTATGCACAGCCAGACTCCACATACCCCAGATGCCTCTAACCATGCTCTCAGCATGACCCTCACCGAGTCCTTCTTCTACAAACCCTATGACCACCCAAGAGCATACTGCTGCTCTTCCAGGAGCTCTTGGAGATTCATCTTTCTTCAGTCATGTCCGTGACTTTCTTTTGGAACATCTCCAGGTTCCCTCTTATGCCTATGGTCCCCAAACAGACTCCTGTCCCCACCTGCCTGTATCAGTATAGTTTGCTGTCCATGTGGATTTCAGCTCCTCTCAAGCCTGCCTCTGCCACCTTCTTAAGGACCCTCCAATGGCAGTGCCTGGAATTTGCATTCCCTAGGTTTCTCTGCCTGAAGACATTCTCCATCATCCTGCCTCACCTCAGGGAAGTCACCTCCAACCTGCCATAGCTCTGGGAAAAATGTCAGCCCTAGATGCTGTACCCTTCTCAGGGTGGCTGTGCTCCCCCTTGCCTGAGGTCCAAATGCACACAGAGCATCCTGGATCCCTCCTTGGGTCTCTGCTGTCCAGGTCAAGGAATGGAACACAGCAGATTCTCCAAGTCTGGTAGTAGTTTGACTGAACCCCTTGCCATATTCTTCATCGGTCAGGCAGGAGTAAATCTCAAGCTAGCCCCAGTGATTGTGAATTCTAGGTGGGGAAAGACTGGAATGAAAATTCATGAGGCCCTTCTTTTTCTTTTTTAGTAGAATGCCCTTTGATGCAAATGTAATCGATTGGTCATCAAAGGTTTTAAAAAATGATGTCTTTGGGGTCCAGGGAGGTCACAGAGATGATAATGCAAAATTGTTGTGGGCCAGCCAGGAAGGGGGAAGGGGCAGGCAGAGGATATGTTGGAAGGAGAGGGTTTCTGCAGTTCTTCCTACAGAGAGAGAGAGAGAGAGACAGAGAGAGAGAGAGAGACAGAGACAGAGACATAGAGACAGAGAGACAGAGAGACAGAGACAGAGACAGAGACAGACAGAGAAAGAGGAGAAAGAGAAAGAGAAAGAGAAAGAGAAAGAGAAAGAGAAAGAGAAAGAGAAAGGACTAAGGCAAGGGGCTATGATAGTTTCTCTCCCTCTGTTCTGTCTCACTCACTCAGAGAACCAGGAAGACCCATGGCCCCAACAGAAGAGCTTACAAGATGTTGCAAGCCAGCAACTGGTTCCTTAAAAGGCAAGGATGATATGTAACCCAGGTTCGACACCAGCACATTTTTCTTGTTCAATGCGGCAGCTGAAATTGCTGTACTTGGGTTGGCAAGTTAAGCTAAGAGGTGTTATGCTAGATACTCTAGGAGAGAAAGCAATTGGTTCTCTGAACTTGATTACTTGTTTGAAAATACTTTACTCAATAGAGAAATTGTGAGCGATTGAGCTGTTTTGCAAATCACATATATTTTTTTAAATGCATCTAGGGAGTGCCCGTTAAACGGAAAACCTTGTGGCTGAGTGTTCAGAAAAGTGAAAAATTGCTCCCTGTGTAGAGTTTGGAAAAATTGAAGGTGTTTTTTCTTCTTACTATCGGTTTTGCTTGAGGCAGAACTACATCCGCCCATCCAGGGCTGCTGGCTGTTCTTCCAAAGACTCAGGAAAACCTTCCTTCCCCTCACCTCCCTGAACATCCTGCGGGACTCGGTGGTGGCTCTACTAGGTTTATAGAAGTCTGTTGCTGTGTGAAGCTGACCTTCAGTGACCTTCACTCTGCACCAACTGGCCATGTCCAATCTAGATGTTCTGCTGCCATTCTCCAAGGCCTACCGCCTGCCAGTAGATCCCAACCACAGACCAGGCCCTCTGTCCACTACCATCTGTCACATAATGTTGGGTCAACATTGTCACATATCCAGTTCTAGAGCTGAGAGATGTACTTGGAGGAAAAGATACAGAACATACACTCTCTCAACAGGGTGCTAGCTTTCAGCATTCATAAGGAGTGATTGAAGGGGCCTCCTTGGTATCTTACACAGAGTAGGTGCTCAGTAAATGCTTGGAGGCTTATACCCATTGACCTTGGGAATACACGTTTCTTTTAAAAAAATTTTTTTGGCACCACAGACATAACTTACCACTAGTTCTTTCGAATTCCAACACATTTGTAAACCTAAAGACAGCCTGTCCCTGAAATTAATTAGAGCAATGGGTAAGTACCACCATTTGGTTCTTTCTCCTGTCAAGCCATTTTTATAAGACAGTCAGAATTAACCATAGCTCTCCCAAGCTGTCATGGCCCCTCTGCAAGAGTTCTGGCCCGTGAGGGAGGAAGGGAAACCTCCTTGCTCTGGATTTCACTTGAGGATCACTAGAAGGAGCCCCAGGGGACGGCCTTCCTCTGTCTCGGCTGGCTCTCTGTAGCCTCTGGAGACTTAGCTTTGCAGAATCGAGCAAGGACATTTTTGCAAAGAAGAGTCCATGGCATGCTGGAGAAAGGAGCACCCATTTAAAAGCCTAAGTGGACATCCTAATCACACAGGAAACAGATCTATTTTGATTTACTGCTATAGCCAGATGAAATTTGATCTTCCCGAAAGCTTTTCTGGAACAGAACCTTTAGTTAATAAACATGGCCAACACCGAGAGCTGGGTCCACAGAGCCAGCTGGCTCTATCCCCATCGTTCATCAGAAGACATCAGAGGCCAGGGCTTGTTCCAGAATGTAAAACAGTGGGGACCCAGGGCCTAGATCGCTATTCCTGAGTCCCCAGCTGGAGTCACAGCTCATGCCTCCATGCTTGGGAGGTAAGGGAAACAAACATCCTTCGTGTGTGTGTGTGTGTGTGTGTGTGTGTGTGTGTGTGTGTATGTCTTTCTTTCTCCCACCTGCACTCTTGAGACATTAGTAATCCATCTAAGCTCTCTTTTTCCAGGAGACCTTTGACAGCCTCAGGGCCAGCTCCAACTCCTACTGCCTCTGCATTTGTTCTCAGGATGAAACTCGTCTTCCCTTCTCGCCCTAAGCACCGTGAGGCTCCTGCCACCATCTGCAATATAGCTTGCAATCCCACACCACAACAAGGGTTAGGGAGGGCGGCACACTCCAGAGCCTGAGTCCATCCCTTCCAAACCAACCATTTTGAGAAGGTAAAATCAGGCTGGATTCTTAACTACCCTGTAAGAGGAGCTTCTACATTCTGACTTAGTTTCTATGGACAAATGAACACGAACTTTGCTTACAGAGGTAGAGGTCAAGTCAGAAAGCTTTAGGATGATACCTTCCAAACTCCTAATGTTATAGACAAGGAAAGTAAGAGGATCTGGGTCTAAATCAAAATTCCTATGTGAACTCAAACAAGGCTCCATCCACACAGTGAACCGGGGAGATGTGTTTGTGTGTATGTGTCTGTGTGTGTGTGTCTGTGTGTGTGTGTGTGTGTCTCTGTGTGTGCGCGCGCATACACATGCGCCAATATGTGTTTATGGACACCACTCTCCATCCCCAAGGCCAGTGAACCCTCTTTGTTTCCTTGTCTTCCAGACTTTGTTGCCCTGTTCACTGCTGGCCACAGGCAGCCCCTGAGAGGTCTCTCTAGGCATGAAGTCAGTCACCTATCTGGCTGAAAATCTTGTGCTTTTAGAAGTCTGGAATTCAGGGGTAGCACCCCAAAATAGCATTGGAGCAGCTTGGATAACATTGTACATTGGGCCATTCTCTTCCTTGGCTTGGAAAGCCGTCTTTCTCCCCGTGTTTGGGAACCTATCAATATTAAAAGGAAGGGAACTCTAAGGGACCTTCCATTGCCAAAGGAAACAATGCCATCTTTTTGAGCATTTTCAGCATAAAAAGACAATCTCTTAAAATCACTACCTGGCGCCTCGCCTGTAAGGGAGGGCAAGCCGGAGAGCCGTCTTCATCTGCCTGCAATACATCAAATTGATTTAGTGGGCAACAAACGTCAGGAGAAATCACAAAGAGAGTTATTGCTCAAAGAAATTAAAAAAAAAAAAAAAGGAAAAAAAAAAGGTGACCCGCCTTCAGCAGTGTCATCTGGGGCCAGCTTACGGCTCCGAAGCAGTTTCTGGGGTGTTCTTTTTACCCCCAGCCTCTGCAGGTGCCAGGGCCTTTTCTAAAGAAGTATCTTAGGAGGGGCTTAAGACTTGCCTGGGCACCTGGTGCTGTAGGGGTGCAAGGACCCACTGTGGACCTCAGGTGTTGTAGGAACTTGATCTATCTCACTCTCCTTTCTTTCCTCAAGCTACGGTCACCGTGAGATATCCTTTCTGGTGTGAATTTTTCCTCCAACACCACAAAGCCTTGTGGTAGCACTGGATGAAGAAAAGCTATTGTCTTTGCCTCCTGTACCTGAGATTGAAAAGGACACCTGCATACCTTGCAGTCTCTCTATGCTCAGTCATAAAGGAGCATCGACCTAAAACCCCACTCGATGTCCTGTGATGACACAATTTGCCAGTTCCTCATTGCTTTGTGCATGTGTGTGCATACATGAGTATGTGATCATGTGTATCCATGCACACAGCATTCTGAGGTCAAAGTTCCTCAGGACTGTTTCTGAAGACAGGGTCTCTCAGTGCACTGCACCTTAACAGGCTCTACTGACTGCCAACGAGCCACAGGGATGTGTCTAGTGCTGGAGTCACAAGTACCACAATTGACACTTTATGTGGGTTCTGGAAATCAGACTTAAGTCTTGCATTTACCAGGCAAGCACTTGGCCAACTGAGCCACGTCCCAGCCCTCTCCTTCTTCTTATTTAATTACAGTGAGCAGGGATTAGACAAGATTAGAAACTGCTCTCTGTTGTCCAGACAGGGAAACTGAGATATTTGGCTGCAGTTGGAGCCATGTCTTTGCCCAGGGACATAGAGTGGTAGGGGCTGATCAACAAATATGTCCTTTCTGCTTGATTCCTTGTTTAAAAGTATATTGGCCCATTTGTCATTACTGTTCTGAATTACCTGAGGGTGTGTAACTTTATAAACAAAGATATCTGTTTGACTAGTAGTTCTGGAAAGGTCTCCAATGCAAGACTGCATCTGGTGATAGGTTTCTTGTTGGCAGCGTCCTGAGGTACGACAGGGCATAGAAAAGTGAGACAGAGAATGTGCAAGTGGTATGTATGCATGTGCAAGTGTGTATGCATGTGCAAGTGTGTGTGCATGTGTGTGTTAAGCCCCAGGATTCAATCATGAGGCTCTGCTCTAATAACCCATGATCACTAACTGCCTCCCTTTCAATACTAATTGCCCCCTACACTTCACAATTCAAGTTAGATTGTAATACAGGGACTCTGGGATTCCAAACTGTAGCAAAGTATTTTCTGTTAGATCAAAGCTTTAAGTCATCTGGTTTCCACTTTTGCCATGGCTAAATTCCTAGCTGGACGATTACAGTGATTAACTTCAGTGTATGCTTTCTTCATCATTTGCTGGCCTTCAGGGCTACCTACAACCTACAAGGCTTTCCTCTGTGAAGTTCTAGACATGGTTCTTTGAGATCAGTCACACTGAAGAGCAAGTCACTAGCCTGTGTCTACATAGTGGAGGTTGAAAACACAAGGTACCAGTGCCTCATTCCTACCTTGAGGGAGGAGAGTGGGTGCCAGCCGGTGAGGAATATCGTGTGTGTGTGTGTGTGTGTGTGTGTGTGTGTGTGTGTGTGTGTGTGTGGTGTTCCATCTACAGTCACTTATGGAAGGAGGTCAGAGGAAGTCTTCCTCAGAGAGTCTTCTCACAGGTCTTCACAACTCAGGATCCAGGAAGGATGGAACCTACTGGGAACATTCCCAACCGCCTGAACGATAGTAAGAAGATGCTGAATAAACATCTGGAGACCCAGGAAGCTGGTGTTAAAAAGTAGCTGAGAGGAGAAAAAAAATCAAGAGGGAGACCTTCCCTATGAACAATGCATGAAGGAGTTAGAAGGAAGCTGAGGAGAGGGCAGTCTGTCTCCTTGTCTACAGCACTGGAGTGTTGGTACAGTGACAGGGTCAGCAGAGCCACTTACAGGCTAAGAGGCCATGCTCTCCTCATGAGTGTGTCTAGTCTACACAACATGGTGCCAGGAGTCAAATCTCACTCCCTGTCCCAACAGTGCTATTCTTCCTTCTCACTGGCATGTGCACAGGACTGTGGGAGACCGCCAGACCACGAGGCTGCCTCTGCTTTAACCCCAGTAGTTTTCAGCTTATAATTGTGCTCTGCTACTGTCTGTCAAGTCCTTCTGCCTAACGGTTGTTTCTATGTCTGCACAGCCAAACCCCCTTCCATCTTCCCATCTTTGCATATACTCACCATCTCCTCTCTTCTTCCCTCCCTCCTTCTCTCCCTCCCTCCCTTTCTTCCTTCCTTCCACCCTCCCTTCTTTCTTTCTTTCCTTCCTTTCTTCCTTCCTTCCTCCCTCCCTCCCTCCCTTCTTCCCTCCCTCCCTCCCTCCCTCCCTCCCTCCCTCCCTCCCTTCCTTCCTTCCTTCCTTCCTCTCTCCCTCCCTCCCTCCCTTCCTTCCTTCCTTCCTTCCTTCCTTCCTTCCTTCCTTCCTTCCTTCCCTTCCTTTTGTTTTGTTTGTTTGCTTGCTTGAGACAGGGTTTTTCTCTGTGTAGCCCTGGCTGTCCTGGAACTCAATCTGTAGACCAGGCTGGCCTTGAACTCATAGAGATCTGCCTGCCTCTGCCTCCTGAGTGCAGGAAGTAAAGGTGTGCGCTATCACACCCAGCCAGTCATCGTTTCTTGACCCTGCCACTTTTTCTTTGTCCCTGTCCCTCTTCCTTCTTTCTTTGCTTCATCCATCTGTCTACTATCCACACACCCATTCTTGCATCTATCTGTCCATCCATCCATCCATCCATCCATCCATCCATCCATCCATCCATCATCTAAGTACTCATCACTCTACCTGCCCCTCCTCTTGCCCATCCATAGGATAACCTATATCTCCAGTCATCAGACATGCCCATTGGTTTTTTGTTTTCTCATTCCCAGAGCTTTTTTTTAACCCTTAAAGCCACCCACCACACCCCTAGCTAGTGACCACCATTTGTCAGGCAAAGAACCTGATGGCAGAGAACTGGCTTAAAGACCCCCTAACAATGATTTAAACCCAGTACCCATCCTTCTGCACTACACTCTCCTCAGTCCACACTGCCTTTGTCTGGGGTAAAACCCAACATCTGTATTTGGGCCAGAGAATTGACATTTGACTCTAGTAGCCAGTTCTCATGGGCATAGACATTCAGGGGTGAACACAAGGGAGCCAGCCCTCCCCTTGAAGGTCAGTCCCCAAGACTGCAGTTGCTTCCCTTGGTGCTCTATGTCAACACAGACGTGGGAGAAATGAATGCACATGTTGTCCCCAGTTAACCTGTCAAGCCAGGGACTCAGCTATGGCATCCTCCCAGGTTCTCCCAGCCAGCACTAAAATACAATGGGTGGGGCATGATCTTGCCTCCCTCTGTCCACCAAACCATGCAGATTTCCCCATCACCCACCAGTGTCTCTATGGCTACGAGCCCTCCAGCCAGGTGCAGCTGTCTCCCCCATGTTTTTTGGAGGTAGTATTTAAAACAGCACCATCTTCTTGGGGTACTTTGGTGAATAAGAAGTCCAAGCCCATACTTCTCCTGTGACTGCTGAGCTCAGTACTTCCCTCCTGCAAGCCATTACCCAGGACCCTGGATTCATGGAACTGCAGTTTGCCTCGGCTGCTGGGCGAAGGTGGGATGGCCATCAGTTATCCTTAATAACCAGGCAGACGACAGGACAGCATTGCCCCCAGCATACTTAATAGCGCAGAGTGGTCACTTGCTCTTTTTAGAATAGCAGTTCCACCAACTCCATTACCGAAATGGCTCTTGCCTTCCGTGCCCTGTCCAAACTGCTTCTGTGGTATCCTTTGATTGCTTCTCTGAAAAGCATCTACTAATTAAGGTGAAAGCTGGGTACAAAGAGCTAGGGCAGCAGTCCAGAGGACCAGTCCTCCACTAAGCTAGCTGTGGGGGTCTTCTTGGAGCCCTTCAACTGCTGAATCCTCCCTAGCTTGGGTTGCTATCTCCTTTGAGACCCTTGAGCCTGGACCTTTCCCTCAAGAATCAGGATCCTTCCTAGTCAGGATAGAACGGAGGAAAGAGCTCACTGCTTGAGAAATCAGCTCAGCACCCTGGTCTGTGTGCGGGAGCAGGAGGGATGGTGGATGGGGCAGAGGTCTCTCCAGCAAAAGTCTTAGGGACTTCCAACCTGTCATGACCTTGGGAATCTGCTAGCGGCAGTCACAGAACTCGGGGAGTCAATCTAGGAAACAGGATATGCACAAACGCCAGTTACAGGAAAAGATGCCAGATAGGATTCAGGAGTGCAGAATGGATAGTTATTCTGATGGAGACTGGGGAGGGCGAGCCAGGAGATGCTAGAACAAGCCCTTGAAAGCTTGTTTCAAAAAATCAAAGAAGAGACTGCGACATAGACAGACACCTAGAGATGGAGAGACAGACACAGAGAAGCAAAGAGACAGACACAAAAACACGTAGACAATGAGACAGAAAGTATAACCAATATTTGCCAACAGTTCTGGGAAGCAGGAAGTACCTTCCTGCTTAGAGAGGTCAATAGGATGAAACCAGGGGCAGGTGGTAGGCAAGGCTCAGACCCAGGTTGAGGGTCAGAGACCCAAAACCCTCCCTAACCAGTGCTTTCCGCTACAGTGCTACAGTGGGGGGTTCTGTGTGGCCACTTACCAGCCCCGAGTGTCAGTCCCTTTCCTAAGCCATTTCCTGCTCTCAGTAGAAATACTGAAGCCCACCAAGCTATACAGAGAAGCCCAAGAAATATCTATGAAGCCTCATTATTGCCTGAGTGTGGGATCTTGATGGCCCCCTGGTACAGCTCTAAGTATTCCAGTGCTGCCCCCTGACCACAGAGGAAGGCATCCAGGTCCTTTGGAGAGATGTAAAAGTCTCAGTTGACAAAGGATGCCAGGCTGCAGGTGGTACCCATGCCCGGGGCTCGGAACCCAGATTTAGAGTGTCAGAGACATAAACCTTCCAGACAGACGGCCCTGGGGCCTTGTCTAAATTTCTCCCTAGTAAGACCTACGGCCATGACTTCTTGGTGGCTCATGAGTCCCCAGCTCTGCCCGCTGATTCCCATGCCCGTTACATGCTCTCCATTGGCCTCATGGAAAGGATTTAAAGGTTGTCTTAATACTGAGTTAGGAGCTAAGCATCTGGGGGGAGGAGGGAACGAAGGGGTGTGTTTTGGCCCCACTGTTAGAGATTTGGCTTTCATAGATGAAGGGGGCAGACATTTACACTTTTTAGGCTACCTGCAAGTCAACTCACCCAGGAAATAATGGTTTCCCTCTTTTTTTTTAAACCCCAAATAAGAATTATCCTTGAAAAGTCACTCCAGTTCCTTACCATGATCTGATGAGTTCAGTGGGCTGCATGGCTCCCAAGAAACCCAAACGAGTGAGCATACATGCTGCCTTGTGCTCTGGGTCGTCAAGAATTCTCAGCTTTTTCTGGGTTTCCCAGGAAGATGAACCTTAATTATTTGTCTCTACCTAACCTGGTACTAGGGGAGGGATATCTCTTCTGATCTTTCTGCCTTTCAGACCAAGGGTGATTTCTCTAGATGGATCTATGGCCATTCTTTCTCGGCCTTGCTGAGTGAAGACCATTGATGCAGCTGGCTTGGGACTGCAGAATTGCACAGTCTGGCAGAGACTCTGACCTGAGCAGGGACTCTGGACACTACTAAGAATGCCAACCTAAAGTCTGTGGACCTCATGCAGCCAAGCACCACTTTTAATGCAGCTCAACACAAACTTGTAAACATGCTTAAAATATTATATGATTTATTTTTGCTATTATTTTAATGTGAGTGTGTGTGCACATGTGTGAATGTGTGTCCATCCACTTGTATACAAATAGATGAATGTATGTGGGTATGTGGAGGCCAGAAGACAACCTCAGATGATATTCACAGAAAGTCTCTGGGTAGTTTGAAACTCATCAAACAGGTTGGGCTACCTGAATAAGGAGCCCCAGGGCTCTGCCTCCTCAAGCTCCTGGTTTGCAAGGACCCCACCACACCCAAACACCCACACCCATTGTTTCTACATGGGGTATGAGGTTGAGTTGGGACTTAAACCCTCAAGTTTGTGAGACACATATTTTACCATCTCCCCAGCCTATGATTGATACACACACACACACACACACACACACACACACACACACACACACACATTCATTCCCCAATTCATTCCCCAACCTATGGCTTCCTTTTTCATTTGATTGATGTTGGCTTACAAAGAACAGTTTTTAACTTGATGAATAATGTGGCAATATTTCTTTTGTGTATGTGTGATTAATGTTTTTAGTATCCTCAATAAAAGATGGGTGAATTTTTACAAACAAAAAAGCAAAATGTTGCCCGCCTCTGCCGTGAGGTTACCCCATGCACCCTCATTTGTTGCTGCTCCCCAATCCTCGGACAGCATACATTATCTCTACCTGTTTTTAATCAGTCATTTTGTTTTGTTTTGTTTTGTTTTGGCGTGAGAGAGAATATCAGGATAAAACAAACAGTACTTGTTTTACTTCCAATTACATGGTTAGAAAGAACATGGTTTTAAAATGGGCTTTCCGGAGGGATAAATAATATGTTACTTCCTCCCAAATATTTTGACATTATGTTAATAGACTTTTGTTTATTACCATCTTTTTGTCTGATGATTTATTTTGTGCCGTGTTGTGGGTTTTGTTGAGGAGCAATTTTGGAGCTTCAAATGGAGTGTATGATGCGGTAATGATGTTAACTGAAGGCTGACTAACAGGCAGGCAGCACGGTAACTTTTTATTGAAGTAAAATTTGCATGAAAAATTTACAGATAAGTGTACAGTTTTATGAGTTTTGAGTTATGCAAATAGTCACATAAGCACAACTGTAATCAAGATAGATAACCTTTCTATTTGCCAGAAGGTCCTCTCACACCTCTCCCTGTCTGTGCCTACCACATCAGGCGGTTCTAATTGTGGACGCCATAGATCAGTCTTCCCTGATCTTCGACTGAATGTAAGTGTAATCATAGAATAGGCACTCATTTGCTACAATGCATTTTTTGAGATTCTTCCATATTATTTTACGGACTTGGTGAGTGTTCTTTTTATGCTGGGTAAACCTCAGTGTGCACATATATGATTTATTTATTCCTCTGTTAATAGGCATTGGATGGTGCTGGCTTTGTGCACACACGCTTGTTCTTGCTTTCCTCAAATAAACAGCTCGTCCTGGAGTTGTTTCATTCCAGAGAACCGCATGTTCAACTTTCTAAGAACCTTTTCCAAAGTGGCTGAGTGGCCTTACCGGGTGAGTTCCAGTGACAGCTGGCTAGTGTCTAGAAAGCTGGCCATTCACAGGTGTGAAGTGGGATCTCATTGTGTGGATTACTTGAGTTTCCCTGAATGTTAACAACACTGAAGGATTTCAAATGCACTTGTCCATTTCTGTGTCTTCTTTTGAGAAGTGTCTATTCACATCTTGTTCTCGTATTCATGCCTGGCTATTGAACTGTAGGGTTTTTAAAATATTCTGCATAAGAGTTCTGTGCCAGGTATGTGTAACCGACAAACCTCCCAACCTGTGACCGGCCTTCTCTTTTGATTCCTATTGACTTCCCATGAACTCAAGCTTCAAATATGGTGCCTGATCTGTCAATGTTCTCTTTGTGACTAACATACTTGGGGTAGGAAATTTTAACCTACCTCCAATTCAAGACAGATGTCTATGTGCTGTGATGGATAGGGACTTTGACATTCTAGGTTTGTGTGTTGGATCTGTGATTCAACCATCTGTTTGTTTGTTTGTTTGCTTGCTTGCTTGTTTGTTTGAGACAGGATTTCTTTGTATAGTCCTGGTTGCCCTGGAACTCATTCTGTAGATCAGGTTGACCTCCAACTCAGAGATCCACCTGCTTCTGCCTCAAGTACTAGGATTAAAGGGACGAGCCACCATGCCTGTCTGATACAATTGTCTTAAACTGACCTCTCTGTGTTAATATGAAGTGGAAGTAACTGGTTAATTAAAAAATACATTTTCCTAGGTATTTTTTTGCCTCATTTACTTAAAAAGCATTTCTTTCCCCTTCTAGTCAGCATGCCACCTTTGTGAAAAAATGTGTTGGCTGCATAGAAGAAAGCTGCCCATGGTTTTGCCATTCTAGCCCACTGGTCTGTTTATCTATGGTTGTCAGGACGACACCCACTTAATAATCCTGCCCAGTGAGTTCTTGAACCTGGTAGTGTGTTTTCAAGATCACCAAGGTTACTCTAAATCGTTCTCATTTGCATTTAGATTTTAGAAACAGCTCATCTGCTCTACAAAGGTTCCTGATGACATTTGGATTGGATTTGTGTTGCAAGTCTAAGAACAAAGTTCTCTTAGGTACAGTGACTCACACTGTTAACATCAGCACTCAGAAGATGGAGGCAGAAAGCTCGGGAGTCTGAGGGTAGCCTGAGCCACAAGGTGAGACCCCCATCTCAAAACCAGAAGCCAACTAGGGAACACACATATTTGGTTACTGACGGGAGGTGGGGTTGCTGTAGTGAATCCTGTAGAGATGTTTGCATAAATAGTCACAGTATCTAAAAATACAGGGAGTTTTAGCCTTTTGATATATGTAGAGTATCTAGAGTGTTGCTGTATGTAGGTGCTTGCATGTGTGTCAAGTTGCCTGTGGAAGCCATGAAGACGGTGTTGCATCTCATGGAGTTGGAGTCATATGTGGCTACTCAGTGTGGGAGCTGGGGACTTACCTTGGCTCCTCTGCAAGAGCAGAGCATGCTCATAGCCACTGGACCATCTCTCTAGCCCCGAATCTTTCTTTTCCATCTATGTGCTTTTTATTTTTCTCTTCCCATTACTCGAGCTGGGATTTCAGTGTAGTGCAATGAGCGGGAACAGTGCATGAAGATATCCTGGACAGGGTCCCAGGCTTAGGATAAAAGATTCCAGTATTTCAACAATAAATTTGATATTTAGAATTTTTATCAGCAATTGTACCAGAATCTAGGATATTTTTTATCATCTCTTATCAGACTGAAGACGTTGTTTTCCCAAACAAGTTTACTAAGAGTTTTGGTCATGAATGGGCACTTGGAGCCAAGAGTGATAGATCAAGCCAGACGCTTTATCTGTAGCTTTTGAAATGGCCAAATGGTTTTGCCCATTCTCTTTGCTCACAGGTAGCTTGGGGATATCGTCCAGTTAGAAGACTGCCTGGCATGTGCAAAGCCCTGGGTTTGATCCTTAGCGCCTACTGGTGTGGTGATGTAGACTGTTATCCTAGTACCCTGGAGATGGAGGCAGGAGGAATAAACCCTCAAGGCCAACTTTGAGGCCAGTCTGCGCTGCATGAGACCTTAGCTCTAAGCAAACACACTTTTGCTCTTATAGCAAATGAGACTGGATAACTTTTGAATGCTACCTGTAAATTCCTCAAAGAGAAAATGATAATAATATATTATAGTTGTGTATCCCACTTGGTCCAATTTACTAATGTAAGGGATTTTATGAGAGCATCTGGCTTTCAATTTTCTGATCGTGCCCAGTTCTGGTATCTAGATTATATTGACTTTCTAAGATGATCAAGAAATCCATTCACCTCTGTTTTCTGAGTAAATCTGTCTTAATAGTGTATCTTTCATTCTTTGTTTTTCATAATACTCACCAGAAAAACACGTCAGGTCCAGAATTTTCTTGTAAGAGTTCAATAACTTTAATACATTCTGAATATTTTCTTTAGTGTAGGTAAGGTGGCATGCCAAAGAGTTTATCTGCTCCATCTAAATAGTTGAGTTTATTGGCATAGAATGTATGTGTGTGTGTGTGTGTGTGTGTGTGTGTGTGTGTGTGTGTGTGTGTGCCCGTGTGCACATTTCATCGATGATGCCCATAGAGACCAGAAGCATCAAGAGGTCCTCTGGAGCTGTAGTTATAGATGGTGGTGAGCCACCGTGTGAATTCTGAGAATCTGACTTGGGTCTTCTGCAGGAGAAGCACATGCTGATAACCTCAGGGCCATTGCTAGAGTTTGTAACTGGCTTGATCTTGTGCGAGTAAACCATAGTTGCTGTGAGTTTAGGTGCTTAACATTCCTGTCATTGTCCAAAGGATGACAGTTAACAGCATTCCTTCCCATGCTCCAATCCTCACACTTTCTCTACCCCTTCTTTCGTGTGGCTCCCTGAGTCTTTGGGTCAAGGGGAAGGATTTAGGGCTGAGCACTCACAGTCACTCACTTTCAGCAATTTGACCTGATCTGGGTTTCTACATTAACCACTACCCACTGCAATAAGAAGAGTTCCTGCCCAAGGCTGAGAGATGCACAGATCTACGCATAGGAACATACATGTTTAGAAGGTTGTCATGTTTGACAATATGACCACTTAGCAAAACAAGAACTATCTAGACAAAAACAATTCTCATGTAGGGACCATGACTTCCCTAGCCATGCATTTGAACTGTGTTTACAATACCAAGTATGAATTCCCTCTGGTGAAACAGCCCTCAGACCAATCAAGAGGGCAGTTGGTTACTACCAGGAACAGTCTTGCCACTATTGCACCAGTGGGTACACATTGCTGATAGGTTGCATTGGTCACATGAGTGGGCCTCTGCTGGATAAGACCACCTCTGCTGTTCTCTCCCAGCAAAATGCACAGCACCTTCCTTCCCAGAGCACTGTGGAAGCTAGCCGGCAGGGAGAGCTGCCTGGTCACTAGAGTTTGGTTTCTCTGTACCCTACAACCAGTGTGTGATGTGTTCAGCATTACTCACTTACCATCTATTTATAATGGGTCACCAAGAGCAATGGCAGCAGTCTGTGTTGATTTGGGTGCCTTGGGGGCCTCCTGGAGCAATCATTTAGAATGAACTATCCCATTCCCGGTACTGAGTTTCCTTTAAAAATCTTGTGTCCTTTGAGAGGTACATTGTTCACCCAGGTCGGGGACCTGTTCCCAAAGGAGTTTTGTTATGCTTTTAAGTAGTTTAGAAAATGCTGGGTTTCTGGAATGCTTCTGCGTATACCCTTAGTTTTGGTTAACCTAACCCTCCATCATTTTCCACCTTCAGACCCTGCCTCTTTCTCTGCTCCCAGCATTCCCTGGCTCCCTGTTCACACCACATGTGTTCTACTCTCCCCCCCCTAGATTCATCACATGAGTTCCAAGATCATAGGTTGCCATGTGACATTTTCATGCACAGTCTATGCAGGCTAAGACTTCTCAAGCCCCTTCAGTTTCCTGTCTCCATCCCTCCATTGCCTGCAAGAACACTTCAGCACAGGAGCCCTCTCTGCTTTCATTTTGCCTGCATTCTATTATCTCCCTTCCCAAACTCACCTAAACTCATTTCTGATGTCCTGGCTTCTACATGTCCTCCAGATTAAACATACAAAATAAGATTTGAAGCCAGGCCTTACATGTATGAAGGAGCATGTGGGGCTTGTGTTCGTGTAACCTTGCTTAGTATAATTTTTTCCAGTTCCATCCATTTACCTGCAAACTTCACAATTTCACTTTTCATTACATCTGAGTAACATGCTATCTTACATACATACTGCATCTTCACTAGCCTTTCATCAGTTGGCGGGTATCTGAGCCGCCTCCGTGTCCTAGCTACTGTGAATAGAACAGGTATGAACACGGATGTGCATGCGTCTCTGTGGTTGGATGTTAAGTCCTTTGAGTGTGTGCCCAAGAGTGGTCTTTCTGGATCAGGATAGTGACTCTATTTCTAGTGTTATTAAAAAAAAACAAAAAAACACCAGACTGATTTGCAATGTGGCTTCACTAGTTTTATTAATACTATAAATTAATACTATACTTTATTAATACTATAGTATTAATATAGTATAATATATACATGTGTATATCTGGAATATAGTATCTCTATATATTTAGTATATATAATACATAATATGTATTTATCTAGTATAATATGCACGTATTATATGTACTATATATAAATATACTACATATACGTATAGTGTATTTCAGACACTAATCCTCTGTCAGATGTGTAGCTGGCAAAGATCGTCTTTCACCTTGTACGCTGCCTCTTCACTTGCTTGGCCGCCTCCTTTGCACAAATGTGCTTTTAATCTCATGAGATCCATTTGTCATTTGCTGGTCTCATTTCCTATGCTCCTGGGGCCTGCTTCAGAGAGTCCTTCTCCGGGCCTCTCAAGGGACACGTACTCCCTACATTTTCTCCCAGCCATTTCAGAGTTTCCGGTGTGGTTCTGACATCCTCGATCCATTTGCAGTTGAGTTTTGGGTGGGGTCAGGGCCAAACATCTACCGTCATATGTCTGCACGTTGACATCCAGGTTTTCCAGCACCATTTGCTGACTGTGCCTTCTTTTCTCCAGTGTGTATTTTTTTTCTTTCTTTGTCAAACAGCAGGTGATTGTATCTGTCTGAAGTTGGATCCATGGATCTATGAGCCTGACTTCATGTCAATGTGGTGCCGGCCTCTGCACCTCTGCACCGTGGTGCTGTCGCACAGCTCTTTGTATCCTATCATGCCACTTTGCTACAAGTATTTATCAGTGCTAAAAGCTTTTTGGTGCAGTTTTCTCTCATGTATGGTATTATCTCACCTGCAATTAGGGAATATTTGACTTCTTCCCTTCCTGTTTGTATCCCCCATGGTTCCTTCCCTCTTTGTATTCATTTCGTGCCTTTCTCTTGTCTTATTGCTTCAAGATTTCAAGCACGATATTGAACAGGGGTGGAGAGAGTGGGCAGACTTGTCTGCTCCTTAATTGGAATGCTTTGAGCTTTTCTTCATTAAAGATGGTATTGGCTTACAGGTTTGTCATCTATAACCTTTATTATGTTTTGCAAAGGTCCCTCTGTCCCTAGCCTCTCGTGCCCCTTATCAGGGAGGGGCACTGGATTTTGTCAAAGGCCTTTTCTGTATCCAAAGATGTGCTCACATTTTCTCCATCTCCGAGTCTATTTATGTAATAGATAACATCGATTGAGTTAATGTATATTGAACCATTCCTGCAACTCTGAAATAAAGCTGCCTTGATCCCTATGAAGGATCTCTTTTATGTGATCTTGAATTTGTTTTGATTGTATTTTATTTAGAATTTTTTCATTTTTGTTCATGGGGAGAGCAGTCTGTCGGTTTCTCTTTTGTATATGGTGTGGTATCTTTATCTGGTTCAGGTATCAGGATAACACTGGCTTCATCAAAGTTTGGATGCCTTGTTTCCCATTTTATCGTATCGTATGGGATAATTCAAGTCACTCTGAAGCTCTGATAGAGTTCTGTGGTGCATCCATGGCCCGGGGCTCTTTCTGAATGGGAGGGCTGTTGCTTCTGTAATCTCATGGCTGGCTATGGTCTGTTTGGTGTACTTATTTTTATCTTGCTTTTATTTTGTCCCTTGCCTCAAAACGTTTGTCCAATTCTTTTAGATTTTCCAATCGAGTAGAATAGACAATGTTGGTGGGTTTTGTTTGTTTTCCATTGTTGGTTTTGTTTGTTTGTTTGTTGTTTAGTTTGAGACAGGATCACACTGTGTAGTTCTGGCTAGCCTAACACTTGCTATATGAATAATCTTGGCCTTAAAAATCTTAAGAGATCCACCTGCCTCTGTCTCTAAGTGATGGGATTAAAGGCATGTGCCACCATTCCTGGCTTGGAAGATAGGCTTTTAAGATACATACTTACAATTTTCTTCATTTCGTGGTATTTGTTGTAATGTTTCCCTTTTCATCTCTAATTTTATAGACTTGGAGCTTCCTTCTGTATTTTGTTCAGTTGGCTAAGGATTTGTCAATCTCACTTATCAAAGAACCAACTCTTTGTTTCATTGACTCTCTGTATTGTTTTTGCTATTGTTGTTGTTGTTTGATTGTTTCTCCTTCACTAATTTTAGCCCTGATTTTTGTTGTCTTTTCCCATCTATTGTTTTTTTAAGGAAAATATCATTTACCTAAAAGTACATATGTGTTTTTGAATTTTAATGATTTCTCTTATTTTTGAGATTATAATATAATTAAATCATCTTCCCCTTCCCTTCCTCTCTTCAGCTACTACCCCATTTCACTTCCTTTTTCTCTTTCGAATTCAGAATACACCAATTTGTTTTCCAATACCAAATAGTCAGCCCTGAAACATATACATACAAGCAGCATTATACAAACTTAAGGAGGTTGTATTTATGTATTTAGAACACACACATACAAATGAAAAATATACCATCTACAGTTTGGGCTTTTTTTTCTCATGGCCTTTAAGTGCATTATTAAAATATTAATTTGGAGAAAATATCTTAAAAAATATATTAAAATATTAATTTGGGGCTGGAGAGATGGCTCAGTGGTTAAGAGCACTGACTGTTCTTCCAGAGGTCCTGAGTTTGATTCCCAGCAACCACATGGTGTCTCACAACCATCTGTAATGGATGCCCTCTTCTTGTGTGTCTGAAGACAGCTACAGTGTACTCCTATATATAAAATAAATAAATATTTTTTTAAAATATTAATTTAACTAAAAGCCAGAAGAGCACGGACAGATGTGCTGCAGACCACAGATGCCAGCCCAGATTACTTTACCCAGCAAAATTTTGATCACTATATCTGGAGAAATTAAGATATTCCATGATAAAGTCAAGATTAAACAGGGAAGTTAGCTATACCTATGAAAACACAGGAAATAAATAATCTCACATCAGCAGAAGCAAAGGGAGGAAGGACACGCACACGCATATGCACAAACACAAGTTATCATCATAGCCATCATCATCACCACCAACAACAAATTAATAGGACTTAACAATCATTTGTCATTGATATCTCTCCATATCAATAGCCTCAATTCCCTAATAAAAAGGCACAGAATAACAAAGTAGATTCAAAAACAGGATCCATCATTCTACTGAATATCAGGAACATACCTTACTATCAAGGATAGGCATTACCTCAGGGTAAAGCATTGAAAAAAAAACCCCACTTCATATTCCAAGCAAATGGGCCTAAGAAGCAAGCTTGTGTAGCTATTTCAATATCTAACAAAATAGACTGCAAACCAAAATTAGTCAAAAGAGATGATGACTTGACACTCATCAAAGGAAAATTCCAACAAGGTGACATTTTAATTCTTAACATCTATGCCCCAAACACAAGGGCACCCACTTCTGTAAAAGAAACTCTGGTAGAGCTTAAATCACATATTGACCCTCATGCACTGATAGTGGGAGACTTCAGTACTCCACTCTCACTAAGGAACAGGTCATCCAGGCAAGAACTGAACAGAAAAATACTGGAACTTAAAGATGTCATGGAACCAAATGAAGAAAACACATACTTACAGAACATTTCATCCAAACACAAAAGAATATACTTTCTTCTCAGGACATCTAGAACTTTTCCCTAAGGGGATCACATGCTCAGATCAGCAAGTCGCAACAGATACAAGAAAATTGATAAGCTGGGTGTGGTGGCACATGCCTTTAATTCCAGCACTCAGGAGGCAGAGGCAGGCGGATTTCTGAGTTCAAGGCCAGCCTGGTCTACAGAGTGAGTTCTAGGACAGCCAGGGCTACACAGAGAAACCCTGTATCGACAAACAAAAACAAACAAAGAAAATTAAAATAACTCCCTGTATCTTGTCAGATACCATGGGTTCAAGCTGGATAGCAACAGAAACAGCAGAAAGCTTACATACTCATGGACACTGAAAAACTCCATACTGGATGGAAAATAGGTCAAGAAAGAAAGAAAGAAAGAAAGAAAGAAAGAAAGAAAGAAAGAAAGAAAGAAAGAAAGAAAGAAAGAAAGAGAGAAAGGAAAGAAGGAAGGAACAAAGAAAGAAAGAAAGAAAGAAAGAAAGAAAGAAAGAAAGAAAGAAAGAGAGAAAGAAAGAAATTAAAGACTTTCTAGAATTCAATGAAAATGAATGCACAACATACCCAGACTTAAGTGACACAATGAAAGCCATGCTAAGAGGAAAGTTCATAGCAGTAAGTGTCTACATAAACAGATTTCACGCGAGCAACCTAACAGCACACCTGAGAACACTTTAACAGAAAGTAGCAGGCACACCAAAGAGCAGTGGTCAGAGAGAAACTATCAAACTTGGGGCTGAATCCAACAAGATAGAAACAAAGGGAACAATACAAAGAATCAATGAGATGAAGACTTGGCTCTTTGAGAAAATCAACAAGAAGGACAAACCCTTTTCCAAACTAACTAAAAGGCAGAGAGAGAAATTAACAAAATCAGAAATGGAAAGGTCGTAACAGCAGACCCTGAGGAAACCCAAAGAATGATCAAGCCATTCTTTAAAAACCTGTGCTCCACAAAATTGGAAAATCTAAAAGAAATGAATAATTTTCTCTAGAGGTGCCACTTACTGAAGAAAATCAACCCCTAGTGAAGTAAAAGCAGTCATTAAAAGTCTTCCACAAAAGAAATGCCCAGAGCCAGAGGATTTTTAGCTCAAAAGTCTACCAGACTTCCAAAGAAGAGCTAACACTAATACTTGTCAAATTAGTCACAAACTGCAAACAGAAGGAACATTACCATATTCATTTTATGAGGTCATAGTTACCCTGTTATACAGATTGCATAAAGACACAACAACAACAAAGATAATTTCAGATCAATTTAGTTTATGAACATAGATGCAAAAATACTCAAGAAAAATCTTGCAAACTGAATCCAAGAACACATCGAAAAGACCATCCACCATGATCAAATAAGTTTCACCCCAGAAATGCAGGAATGGGTCAACATATGAAAGTGAATAAACACAATATAAGTAAAGTGAAAGAAAGAAAGAAAAAGTGAAAGAAAAACAATCACACGGTCCTCTCTTTAGATGCTGAAAAGGTCTTTGATAAACTCAAACATGCCTTCATAATAAAAGTCCTGGAGAGAGTAGGGATACAAGAGACTTATCTAAACATAATAAAGGTAATTTACAGTAAGACTATAGCCAGCTTCAACTTAACTGAAAAGAAACTCAAAGCAATTCCACTAAAATCAGGAACAAGATAAGGCTGCCTGCTTCATTATCGATTCAACATTGTAAGACATCTGACAGAGATCAAGGGGATACAAATTAGAAAAGAAGATGTCAAAAATATGGTTATTTGCAGATGATATGATAGTATACATATGTTTCCAGAAAAATTCCATCAGGAAACTCCTACAGCTGATAAACACTTTCAGCAAAGTGGTTGAACACACTATTAATAAAAAAAAAAAAAACCAAACAAGCAAACAAAAAACTCAAAAACAAAAACCATTAGCTCTCTTATATACAAATAACTAATGGACAGAGAAAGAAATCAGGAAAACAACACCTTCACAGGAGCTTCAAATATAATTAAATATCTTGGGGGTAACTCTAACCAAGCAAATGAAGTACTTACATGATAAAAAACTTCAAGTCTTTGAAGAAAGAAATTGAAGAAGATATCAGAAAATGGAAAGATCTCCCATGCACATAGATTGGTAGGATTAACATAGTGAAAATAGCCATGCTACCTACCAACAGCAATCTCAGAGTCAGTGCAGTCCCTATCAGAATTCCAGCATAACTCTTTACAAACACTGAAAGGACAATCCCAGCTTCATAAGGAAAACCAAAAAAAAAAAAAAAAAAAAAAAAACACCTAGGATAGTCAAAACAATCCTGTACAATAAAAGAATTTTAAAGGTATCACCATCCCTGATTTCAAGCTGTACTGCCGAAATATAGTAATAGAAACCACATGGTATTTTTCATAAAAACAGATACATTGATCACTAGAATCAAATTGGATTCCCAGACATAAATTCACACACCTATGGATACCTGACTTTGTATTAAAAAAAAAAGTAAAAAATAACACACTGGAAAAAAAAAACTTCAACAAATTGTGCTGGTCTAACTAGATGTCTGCATGTAGAAGACTGCAAATAGATCTGTATCTATCACCCTGCACAAAACTCAAGTCCAAGTGGATCAAGGACTTCAACATAAAACTAGATACACTAGATCTGGAGAGATCGCTCAGGGGTTAAGGGCACTGCCTGCTCTTCCAGAGGTCCTGAGTTCAATCCCCAGCAACCACATGGTGGCTCACAAACATTTATAATGACATCTGATCCCCTCTTCTGGCATGTACTCATATACATTAAATAATAATAATGCTTTTTAAAAGTGGAACAAAACTTGATGCACTAAATCTAGTAGAAGAGAAACTGGGGAATAGTCTTGAACTCATTGGCACAGGAGTAACTTTCTGAGCAGAACTCCAATGGCTAAGGTTCTAAGATTAACAACTGACCTCAGGAAACTGAAAAACTTTTGAAAAGCAAAAGACACAATCAATAGGACAAAACAGAAGCCTGTAGAATGGGAAAAGATTTTCACCAACTCCACATCTGATAGAAGGCTAATTTCCAAAATATGTAAAGAACGCAAGAAACTAGGCATCGAAAAACCAAATAATCCAATTTTAAATGGGGTTCAGGTCTAAAGGAAGAATTCTCAACAGATGAATCTCAAATGACTGAGAAGCACTTAAAGAAATGTCTAGCATCCATAGTCAGCAGGGAAATTCAAATCAAAACTACTGTATGATTCCATCTTCCATTTGTGAGGATGGCCAGCATCAAAAACAGACATGACAGCTCACGCTGGGAAGGATGTAGAGCAAGGGGATCATTCCTCTATTGCTGGTGGGAGTGCAAACTTGTACAAGCACTCTAGAAATCAGTATGATTGCTCCTCAGAAAACTTGGACTAGATCTACCTCAAGATCCAGCTACAGTACTCTCAGACGTATACCAAAAGAACACCCCACCCTACCACAAGGACGCTTGCTCACCTATGTTCACTGCAACTTTATTCGTAATAGCCAGAAACTGGAAACAACCTCGATGTCCCTCAACAGAAAAACGGACAAAGAAAATGTGGTACATTTATACAGTGGATTATTACTCAGCTTTTACGAAAAAAAAAAGGCATCATGAAGTTTTCACACAAATGGATGTAACAGCAACAACAAAAGCAAAAACATCATCCTAAGTGAGGTAACTCAGACCAGAAAGACAAACATGGTACATGGTACTTGAGGTGGATATTAGCTTCTAATTAAATGAACATCAAGCTACAATTTGTAGACCCAGAGAGGTTAGGTAAAGAAAGAGGAGGGCTCTAGGAAGGATTCATGAGTCTCCCCAGGAAGGGAAAGTAGATTTTGTGGGTGGATGGGGTATGTGGGGATAGAAGTAAAAAGGATAAGGTGTGTGGAAGGAGAAGGGGGGGGACGAGTGGAATTGGAGGGGACTTGAGGGACAGTGTGGAAACCTAGTGCAATAGAAACTTCCTGGAACCTACCACGGTGACCCTAATGTAGACCCCTAATAATGGTGGATACAGAATTTAAACTGCACATCTTCTGTAGCTAGGCAAGGTTTCCAGTGGTGGGACTGGGTCACATTTGGTAGAGCTGTTGCCAAGGGGGTTCAGTGGAGAGTCCTAAATAACGCAGGCTGAATAACCAAGAAATGAAGACCGGATAGTCCAAAGGCCTAGGGTAGAACTATACACTGCTGGCCAAAACAAGCAAAGAAACCAACAGACAACCACAAACACAAACAAAGAACAATGAAATTATTCCAATGATATTCTGCCATACTTATAGATCTGTGTCTTGTCTCTTCGTCAGAGAGACTTCCTCGGGGAGCAGGGGTGAGCAGGTACAGAGACCCAGAGGCAGACATTATGCACAGAGAGTCTAAACTGGAGGTCTCCATTTAACCTCTCCTCCTGCTCAGAGCTTCAGAAACCCCAAGGAAAAGAGGGTGGAACGATGGGAGAAGTCAGAGGGGATGGAGGACAGCAGGAGAATATGCCGCACTGAATCATGAAGCAGGGCCCACATGGGATCGCAGAGCCTGAAAAGACAACCATGGGCCTGCATGGGACCTGCACCCAGTTCTCTGCATATATGTTATGGCTGTTACCTTGGTGTTTTTGTGAGACTCCTAACAGTGGACTCTTAACAAGCAGATGTATCTCTGACTCTTTTGCCTACTCTTGGGAGTCTTTTTTGACCATTGGGTTGCCTACTAAGAGAGCTTTTTATCTTGTCTTCTTGTATCTTGTTTTGTCCTGTTTGGTTGTTGTCCTTTGGAGGCCTGCTCCTTTCTGAAGGCACATGAAGGGGGAGTAGATCTGGGTAGAGGAGAGGTGAGGTGAGGGGAGCTGGGAGGAAAATTGTAGTCAAGGTGCATTGTATGAGAGAAGAATCTATTTTTTAAAAAGAAGACATTAATTTGAGATTCTACCAATTTACATATATACATGCTCATACATGTGTGTGTTTGTATGTTTGTTTCTATGTATGTATATGTGTATATGTGTGTGTGCATGTGTATGGATATATGCATGCATGCATGTATGTATGTATGTATGTATGTATGTATGCATGTATGTGCCCTCAGTGCTATACTTAGCTCTTAGAACTGCCTCCATCATGTTCCAGACTGTTCTATTATGTTCTCGTTTTCATTCAACTCTAGAAATTATTTCTGTCAGATTTCTTCCGTGACCCATTTGTCATTAAGCTCTGTGTTGTATAGATCAGTTTGTGTGTTTTCTGTAGTTCTTAATGATGTTGACAGCTGGCTTTATCCTGTGATGGTCTGACAGGATATCACATGTTATTTAAATTTCCTGTGTTTGCTTTTTGTGTATCCTAACATGTGATCATGTGTTAGAGAAAGTTCCATTGGCTGTTGAGAAGAGTATGCATCGCCTAGTGTTTGGATAGAATGTTCTGTATATGTATGTTAGGCTCATTAGAGTTATCAAACACTTTAAGTTTTATGCTTCTATGTTTGATTTTTGTCTAGATGATCTGTCTACTGGTGAGAGTTGGGTACAAAACCCACCATCAGTGTGTTGAGATTATAGGTTTGAACTTAGAGTATTTCTTAGAAATTGGGTATGCCTCAATGAGGCTCATAAATGTTTAAAATTGCAAAATCTTAGTTTCTTTATGACTGTATAGTGACTTCCCTTATTTTTCTGACTAATTTTTGTTTGAACTTTACTTTGTCAGATATCTGAATATCTGTTTGCTTCCTGGTTCCATTTGGAATATCTTTTCCCTGTCTTTGAACCTAAGGCTATCACTGAGATAGAGGGGCGTTTCTTGGAGGCAGCCAAAAGATAGATTCTGTTCTCTAATCCAATCTACCTTCTTGTTGGAGAATTGAGATAATTAATATTCAGAGTAATTATTGACATGTGTGTATTAATTCTTGTCATTTTGATGATTTTGTGGTGTTTTCCTAAAGATCTCTTAACCTTTTATCAAAGTGATTGAACCGTTTATCAAATGTCTTTAAAAAGTCTATCTCTTTGTTGAATTTTGTCTTTCTATCTTGGGTTGACCCCGGCATTTCACTCAGCTCTTTTCTTCCCCTTGTATTCATGTCTTTGGTTTTTTGGATACAGTTATCATTATTCTTTTGAGTTCTTCACCTGGAACTTCTTTCAGGTCATTTTTATTAGGGGTCGTTATTATGGGATTAGTAATTTGTGGAAGAGAAGTGTTGCCTAGGTCTTGTGTTTGTCTCTGCACTGGAATTTGCATATGCGGGGCTGGGGCTGTTTGTTGGATACATTTTCTTCTCTCTCTCTCTCTCTCTCTCTTTTTTTTCTCCAAGTCTATTTATTTATTTATTTATTTATTTATTTATTTATTTATTTATTTGCTTAGCTGAGACATTCTCCTGAATATTCCAAACACTTTTGCTGAGAGAACATTCAGGAGGAAACTAATTCAGAGTAGGGGTGAGATATCACGGTTCGGTATTTAGGGCTACAGGCTCTATCCTATATCTTCAGAGTCTAGGTGCCTAGAGTGTCCTCCCCCGCATTATAGGCTGTTTTGGGACTCCAGATCATGAAGAGCAGCTGTAGAGTCCCTGGGAGCTAACATGGACTTCTCTTAACAGTATCTTTTCTTCTTTTGTTTTATTCATTTATTTTATTGTTTAAATTTCTAATCAAGAAATAAGATAGCTAGCAATATCTTATCGTTTAATTTTGGTTTTCTGTAAATATTTTTAGCATTTTAAAAATATGTATCAGTCCAAAAAAAAAGGAAGAAAGGATCCGTGTAGGACCAGCGAGGTCTCTGAGTGAGTAAGAGCTGCCGCTTGTTGCCAAGCCTGGTGACCTGAGTTCAGTCCCTAAAACTGGTGTAGTGGGAGAAGACAATCAACTCTCAGGAGCTGTCCTCTGACCTCCAAATGAGCATCATGGTATGGGTTCCCACACAAATCCAAACGTATACAAAATAACTAGATACAAAGAAAAGCAATAATCGCTATCTCTATTGAGGAATGCTATGGGATGCGTGTGCTACCGAGTGACTGACTAAGTCAGGTTGACCAGCACAGCTGCCATTACAGATCCTTTGGTTTACCTGTGATGGGAACACCACAAATGCACGCTTTTAGTAAGTTTGAAAGGAGCCAATGTATTGTTCTCAGCCATAATCGTCATGCACTGTGACGGGCCACTAGAACATCCTTCCTATCATCTGAAACTTGTATCTCTGCCTGACATCTCCCCTCCCTTCTCCACACCATGGCATTCTCTGGGGTTCACCACTCTGTGGGGTACTCCACACCTCTGTGAGACCGGCTTTAAGTTTTTTGTTTGCTTATGTATTCTACATCTTTATTTGTTTTGTGTTTGAGAGCCCTGATGCATGTCTAGAGTTCAGAGAAGAGCTTGCAGGAGTGTTGTCTCTCCTTCCACCATGTGGGTTCTGAGGATTAGGCTCAGGTCATTTGATATCAAGAAATACTATATATGTACTATACTATAGAATAATATATATATATAATACTATATATGTACTGAATGTTAGTGCATCCTTTACAAGAGAATAGCACTTCTGGACAAGACTGGCTAGATAGGTCCACAAAGAATAACAGTGGTCAACCTCAGCAACACACTCTCATCAACAGACCATCATGCAAACAAACAAACAAACAAAAGGCCCAAAAACCTTACTCTCATTTTACAAGGCCAGTTTTACACTAATACCAAACTGAACACCAAAGAGAAAACTATCAGTTTACTTTATGAATAAGAATACAAAAATCTTCAATAAATGTTGGCAAATTGAATGAAATGTTTCATTCAAAAGGAGCAAGCTTCAGGATCAGGTTGCTGTTGTTCTAGGAATTCAAAGATGACTTGACACACACAAATCAAAGGGCACAACACAGCGCACGAATGGAATCAAGAGCAGAGATGCTGTTCCTTCATGATAAAACCCATGTTTGTTTGTTTTTTTTTTAAAAAAAGAAAGCTGGGCGTGGTGGCGCATGCCTTTAATCCCAGCACTTGGGAGGCTGAGGCAGGCGGATTTCTGAGTTCGAGGCCAGCCTGGTCTACAGAGTGAGTTCCAGGACAGCCAGGGCTACACAGAGAAACCCTGTCTCAAAAAAAAAAAAAAAAAGAAAAAGAAAAAAAAAAAAAAGCTGAGGCCTGACAGGGCATGGCAGTGCACATCTTGAATTCCAGCACTTGGGAAGCAGAGAGGCAGGCGGGTCTCTGAGTTTGAACCCAGCCTGGTCTGCAGAGCTCCAGGGCAGCCAGGGTTACACGAAGAAACCCTGTCTCCAAGGAGAAAAAAGGAGAAGAAGGTGGAGGAGGAACAGGAGAAGGAGGAGGAGGAGGAGGAGGAAGAGGTGAAGGAGAGGGAGAAGGCGGAGAAGGAGGAACAGGTCTTAAGTGCATTGAGGCTGAGCACAGCAAACCTATAGACAACATTGTACTCCGGGAAGGGATTTCAAGTGTTTACTCTAAAATGAGGAGTGAAGCAAGCTTTCCCACTCAGCCTTCACTGACACGGCACAAACAAAGCAAGAGGAAGAAGCAAAGGCTTTACATATAGGAAGGATGCAGATCCCACCCCGTCTCTGCAGAAGATGGACTCCCACTGAAATGAGCGTACAGAAAACACTCAGATCTGAGGAGCTCTTGAAGCAAAGTTCCAGGATAAAAGATCAAGGTGACGAAATCTGCAGCTTTCTTTTGTACCGCAAATGATCATGCTGAGAGAGAAGTGAAGAAAACAATCCCACTCGCCATGGCCTAAAACAACAACAAACCAAACCTCTGAGTCCAGTCACCCACGCGTATGAAAAGACTCAGTAATGAAATGTACAGAACACTGAAAACAAGAGGAGACTGAGAAAAGACGCCAGAAAACAGGAAGAACTCCTGTGATCACAGACAGCCAGGGTTGCTGTTGTGAAAATGCCTGCGTTTCATGCTCTCTCCCATCCAACTTCCAAAGACACATTTTTCACAGAATTAGAAAGTAAATCTTGAAATCCATATGGAAGCATGAAAGATCCTGAATGCCTCGAACAATTCCGAGCAGAAAGAGTAACACTGGATAAATTACTCAATACCTAATTTCCAAACATACTACGGAGCCATAATGTACACACTCTGTCTCCTAAGAAGCCCCACAGAACTGTGGGATAGGAGAGACAACACAGAATCAGACCGTGAAGCTATAGTCATCAGAATCTTGGGAGAAAGGCTTCATAAATACCTGAAGAAAACACAGCCTCTTTATAAATGGTACAGGAAGACCCGATATCTGTATGTAGAATGAGACTATACTCACTGCTCTCTCACCCAAAATCAATTCAAGATGGATTAAGAGAGATGGTTCAGTGGTTGCAAGCACTTACTGCTTTGGCAGAGAACTAAGGCTCAGTTCGCCAGGACCCACATCAGGTGGCTCACAACTGCCTGTAACTTCAGTCAGAGGAGATGCAGTGTCCTCTTCCAACCTCCAGGGCAACCACACACATGTGGCATACATACATATGTACAGGTAAACACTCATGATTAAAAAAAAACACGATAAATCAGTATTTTAAAAGATTTGAAAATGTGAAACCAGTAGAGGAAATGGGGAAAGACCTTCAAGGAACAACCACAGCCTTGTAATTCTTTCAAGCTGAAGAGCGACTGTGCAGCAAGTGGACATGGAGAATACAGTTTTTGAAAACTTAAAGGAAATAAAACCAGCTGAAGAATATACAGCACTACCAATAAACATGTAATTGAGCAGAAGAGGTCTCAAAAGAAGACATATAAACTGCCAGTGAAGACAAGAAGAAATGTACAGCATCCTTAGCCACCACTGACTTCTGGGACAAAATGATGCCACCCTGTGAAAAAAAAGTCTCGGGCACTGATGAGGATGTAGGACATGGGGAGCCTACAACTGATGCTGGGAATGTAAACTAGTCCAGCCACCAGGGGCCTCAGACAAACAAATCACATATTGTCTGATGGCTTAGGCATATCCCTTCTAGATACAAAGAAATCAAGGCTAGTATATATTATAGATGTCGGCACTCCCAAGTGTATTGAAGAGTCAGCCACAATAGCCAACTTATAGCATCAGCCTAGGCACCCACCAATAGATAATGGACAATGAGTTAATATATATATATAGCATGATGATTAGTTTTTAATTTATTCCTTTATCTGTTTATTTATCTATTTGTTTAATTAGCTTGACCCAAACCTAGACATACTTGGGAAAAGAGAATCTCACTTAAGGAATTGTCCATAACAGAGTGGCCTTTTAAGTGTGTCTGTGAGGCATCTTCTTGATTGTTAATTGCTGTGGAGAAAGCCTTGCCCACTCTGGGTGATACCATCCCTAGGCAGGTGGGCATGAGCGCTATAAGGAAAGTAACTGAGCAAGCCATGGGGAGCGATCTAGTAAACAGTTCCTCTGTAGTCTCTGCTTCAGCTTCTGCCACCCAGGCTTCCTTCCACGATGGGTTTTAGCCTGTAAGTGGAAATAAACCCTTTCCTTCCCAAGTTTCTATTGTTCAGGGTTTTTATCACAGCACCGGAAAAGCAAACTGCGACACGTGGTAAACATAATACTGGAGTAAAAAAAAAAAGTCTCTACAAGACAGAATCATGTCATTTTCATGAAAACCATGGAATTAGAGATTACTATTGTAAATAAAAAAGCCACACCCAGAAGAATTTTCTATTGATCCTCCAAGTACATGAGTGCATCCCTCTGTGTGTGCGTGTGTTCTTTCCTTCCTTCCTTCCTTCCTTCCTTCCTTCCTTCCTTCCTTCCTTCCTTCCTTTTTTTTCGTGTTTGTTTGTTTGTTTGTTTGCTTTTTGATTTTCAAGACAGGGTTTCTCTGTGTTCCTGTGATTCCCTGGCTGTGATTCCCTGGCTGAAACTTGCTCTATAGAGCAGGCTGGCCTCAGAGATCTGCCTGCCTCTGCCTCCCAAGTGCTGGGACTAAGGGAATGAACTATCACCACTTGGTGAGTTACACTTAAATTGCATTTTCTTAAAGACAAAGGTGTCAGCAGCTTCCTGCATGCTAAGTCCTGCATGCTAAGTCCTGCATGCTAAGTCCTGCATGCTAAGTCCTGCATGCTAAGTCCTGCTTCAAGCGCCTCTCCAGTCTTTGCTGCCTGTCCCTGTCATAACTGGATTGTTTTACTGCTGAGAATTCTTAATGTATAATTGACACTTTTCCTTTGGGGAATACAGAGCTCACAAATATTTTCCCATGTTTTGTACCGTGACCTTTCACTCTCCCAAAAATTATTTATTTTTATGTTATGTGCATTCGTGTGTTGCCTGCATATATGTCTGTGTTAGGGCTTCAGGTCTCCTGGAGCTAGAGTCACAGGCAGTTGGCAACTGATGAATAGGTTTGCTCGGAATTGAACATGGGTCCTCTGGAAGAACAGCCAGTGCTTTTAACCAGTGAGTCATCTCTCCAGCCCCACTACTTGTTGGGCTCCATTTTGGGCCTTGAGGACAAACCCAAGCCTGGCTCAAGTTTCTGCAGCCTTATGGGAGAACCTAAGCCTAGCTCAAGTTTTGAGACCTGTTTCAGTCACTTCAGTAAGACCTGTTTGGCCTGGCCTCTGCCCAGCCATTGCTGATGTAGAGCTTTGCCATTGGCCCTGTCAGTCACTCCATACCCTCTGTCACCCTCCCCTGCCTCCTATGTCATCTTACCCCACCAAAAATCCCCCTCCCTGTGTTCTGAACGTATACAAGTGAGAGGCTGATGCCATAAAGTTGAGTTCCTGCTTTGACAAGACTCCCAGCTCAGTGTGTTTCTTTTGGGCCATAGACATCCGCCATCCCGCTCAACCATGGAGAGACCCTGGGGGTCCTGGGACCTCTCTCCTTTCTCCTGGACCTGCTGGGCAAGAAGCTGGCACCCACTTGTAAGTTTTCACTAGTCTTAATTTACCAAATTATCTTCGCAACACTTTGCTTTCCATGTCAAGTCTAAGAATCTGTCCACTCGGGCTGGAGAGATGGCTCAGCCGTTAAAGGCTAGGCTCACAACCAAAAATGTAAGAATCTGTCCACTCTTAAATTGTGAAGATCTTTTCTTATGTGCTTTCTTCTCCTTATCTTTACATTGTATTTATTCATGTGTGTGCTCACACATTTGAGTGTGTGTGTGCCCTTGTGCACAGGCCAAGGGTCACCTTGTAGGAGTTGGTTCTTTCTTTACCCTATTTGGGTACCAGAGAGGGAATTCAGTTCCTAAGGCTGAGCAGCAAGCACTTTTACCTGCTGAGCCATATAGCCAGCCCACTTCTCTAGGTTTCACAAAAGCTTTAAGCTTTATGTTTTAAGTCTCTATGTTGAATTGCGTTTGACTGAGATAGAGGTAGATGTTTTTCTACCTTATAATTTAAAAAAAAAAAACATATTTTTTGGCAGGGGTGGGGGCATGCCTGTCAGGAATCAGTTCTCTCCTGGGTATCGAACTCAGGTCCTCAGGCTTGATGGAAAGTGCCATCTTTACCTGCAGAGCCATTTTGCTGCCCATACATCTTGGCTTCTTGCGTGTGGACACCCACTTGGTTCAGCTCTAGTTGTTGGGAAGCTTGCACTCATACCCTAGGGAGCAGTCTCTATGGCTTTGTTTATAAAAGGATCAGTTGTTAGCATGCCTGTGGGTCTAGTTCCACACACTTCATCCCACCAATCTCTGGCTTTCCTCTCCAGAGCCCACACCGTCAACCCCTGACTCTGTAGTGTGTCCCCGAGGATCTGGCAGACCCTTTGCTCTGCTGTATTCAGTTTCACCAAACCTGGCACATTTATGTAAATTTTAGAACACACTTGTTTGGACGCCTAAAGCCCTTTCTGGATTTTAGTAGGAATCATACTAAACCTAGAGAACACACAAGCTGAAAGCGCAGCTCGGCGGCTGCCTATGTGTTTCCCACTCAAGAGCTTCTCCCCTGAAGGCTGAGCATCAGCAAAGTTAAATAAAACAAACAGGGATTAAATCAGGGTCATTTGGTGTCTACGATGTTAATGCCTTTGCTTTGTCCATGGCCATGGTATACATCTCTATCCAGTTAGGAGTTTTTATTTTTATTTCTTAGATTTAATATATATTGATATATATTGTATATGTATGTTTTATATGGGGTTTGAGTACAGATGTCCACTCAGACTGGAAGGAGGCTGGGATGCCAGGGGTGCAGTGTTGGGAATTACACCCAGGCTCTCTTGAAGGGCAGTATGTGTTCTTAACCACCGAACCGCCATTACGTCTCATTCAGTCAAGCCTCTAGTTCTTCCTCAGCTTAATTCTAGCGTGGATGTCCTGCACAGGCCTTGCTAACTGGATGCTTTGTTTCATTTTGTTTCAATTTTTTTTTTCTTGCTTCACTGCAGTAACTAGAACTTCCAGGATCTGCTGAGTAAGAGTGGGGAGGCACTCTCTTATTTCTCTCCTCCTCCTCCTCCTCCTCCTCCTCCTCCTCCTCCATTTTTTCAGATAATGTCTCACTTTGTAGCCATGGCTAGTCTGGATTTTATTTTGTAGACCAGACTGGCCCCAAACTCACAGAGATCTGCCCACTTGCACATCCCAAGTGCTAGAGTTAAAGGTGTCCTCCACCTTGTCTGCCTTAGTCATCCTAGTTTAATGTTAAGAAGAAAGCATCTTACATATTGCCTTAAGCAATATGAGTCATGCGAGTTAGTTGAGAAAGTTCTCCCGTAAGCTCAGGGATGTGATGTGCCCTTGATGACACATTGGCCTTGCAGGAAGAAGGATACCACTGGGGCAGATGTTAAGAGAATCTAACCTTTTGTCAGTTCTAACTTTCTCTCACTTTAAGTTTGCATTTGAAGACAAGCTCTCAGCTTTCTGCTCTGGCCTCCTGTGCCTGCTGCTTGCTGCTATGCCTGCCAGCCATGATGCACTCCTCTGCCTCTGGAACTGAAAGCTAATATAAACTCTCCTGTAAATTTAGAAGAAGAACTTCTGTAAGTTACCGTCAGTCACCGTGTTTTATGTAACAGCAACAGAACGGTCACCAATACACACAGTAGCAGCTCCAGGACTTGCAGTTGCTACTACTGAGTGACAGCAATTCGCTTTCAGTCCTGACTTGCTAAGAGCTGTGTTTGTTCTTGTTTGTTTTCGTATCGTGGATACATGCTGAATTTTGACAAAGACTATTCCTGAGACACGCTGAGATAATATGGCCTTCCCCCTTAGTGTCTAAATTCTAACTTCAATTTCATTGAGCTGATTGATTTTTTTTCTACAATTAAGCCACTTCTCTTGAATTACCAGCAAAACTTTTCACTTAATCATCAGACAGTATTTTTAATAGAAACAATACTCATGTGTATATGTATGTACATATACTTAAAGCATATATATGTATGTAGGTATATGTATGTAGTTTTACTACACACACAAACACACACACACACATTTTTTGTGTTTTTGTTTTGTTTTTTTTTTATGTCCCATCAGGCTAAAATGTCCTTGCATCTGTGTGTCTGTGAGATACCATTTTATATTTTTATGTTTTTAGCATAGATTAACCTGGCTTTGTTTTCAAGGTAACACAGGCTTCATAAGATGACTTTACAAGTTTTACCCTTATCCTTTATTTTCTGGAATTTTGTAGAATTATCCCCCCTCAAATGTATGATAGAATTTACCATAAGCCACCTGGACTATGGACTATCTTTGTGTGCGTGTGTGTGTGTTTTTTACGATTTATTTTTATTTTTTGAAAACGTATATGTATGCATGCATGTCTGTGTGGGGGCATGTGCACGGGACTGCAGGTCCCTGAGGAAGCCAGAGGCGTCAGGTCTCCCTGGAGCAAGAGTTAATGTGATCCTGTAGGGCTTAGGAATAGAACCCAGGGCACCTACAGGAGCAGTAGTGTATCTCTCCAGCCTGTGATAACGGTTTAAAGTCCAACTCAGTTTCTATATCTATAGTAGTCACTGAGATGTCCACATCACACGTTGTACCTTGACTGAGTTTTTGTACTTTGTGTCTTTTAAGCTAGTAATCTGTAATGAAGGAGTCTCAGGTTCTGATCATGGTAATTTATTTCTTGTCTGTTTTTCTCCATGACCAGTCTGGTCAGAGGTTTTTCACTTTAATTCACATGGTCACAGATTCAGCTATGGCTTGAAGAGTCCTCTACACTTCTGAGCTCCGGGTTTAATTACGTTTCTTGTTCTGTAAGGATCAGCTGACTTCAGTGTTTCACACCCGACTAATAGGGGCACCATCTAATACCTGACAGTGGTCTTTTAAGGTCAGCTATACCTCCTTAAGTCATTTTAGTTTTTATTCAGTTCAATGTTTTATTCATTTTTTTGTAATTTCTTTTTTCTTCTTTTTCTTTCTTCTTTTTAACTCACAGGCCATTTAAGTGCCTTTTAGTTTTCCATATTGAAGGTACTTCCTCTTGTCATCACTGTGACCTTCTAGGTCCCTTGTGGTAACTGATAGAGAGTGCACATTGTCTGTGGCTGTCAGGGTTGCTCGAGCCTAAGTCTTTCCTTACTTGCATTTTGGTTCACAGCTATGAAACAATCTCTCTCTCTCTCTCTCTCTCTCTCTCTCTCTCCCTCCCTCCCTTCCTCCCTTCCTCCTCTGTCTTTCTCTCTCTTACACACACACACACACACACACACACACACACACACACAAAGTAGGTTTCTTAGAAAAACTTTGAGTTGGGTATCATTTCTCTACTTTTTCCCCTCAAAATATTTATCTTTTTGTTTGTCTGTTTGTTTGTTTTTTCGAGACAGGGTTTCTCTGTGTAGCCCTGGATGTCCTGGAACTCACTCTGTAGACAAGGCTGGCTTCGAACTCAGAAATCCGCCTGCTTCTGCCTCCCAAGTGCTGGGATTAAAGGCGTGCGCCACCACCGCCCGGCAATATTTATCTTTTATGTTTTTGAGGTTGTAGTTGGCATGACATAGCTCATCAGAGGAGGCCAGAGGACTCCCTGTAGAGTTGGTTCTCCCCTTCCATCACATAAGTCCCAAGGACTGACCTCAACACCTTAGAGCCAACTTGCTGGTCCAGTCTCATATTCCTAACTGGTGTGTCTGGACTGTTTACATGTTTACATGTTACTGTTTACATGTGATTCTGTCTCTTCTTTGTTTTTCGTTTCCTCTTTCCTTCCTTCTGGCTAGGGAGAGTTCCTAGGCCAAAGTTCGGGGAATGGGAATGGAACGTACAGAGTTCAAGGATTATTTGGAGCTTGGAGAGCAGCCAAGGTGGTAGGAACACATCAATCAGAGGTTGTGCTGGGTCTTGTACAGAGTCTGGCAACCTGCTGGGTACTGTTGCTGGGTACTTCTTGGGCATACATGGTCACCTATAGCACAGTCTGAGACTTTGAGCTTCAGCCATCAGCTGTCTTTTAGGGAAACTAAATTAACAGCTGAGGACTATGAGCTGTCTATGTTCACCACTGAAGTGGCTCTTGATCACTGCCTTTACTTGTGGGTTTTAGCCATTGCTGCCCACCTCCATCCAAGTGAGCAGCCTTTAGGAAAAAACCCTAGTGTGTATCTCCAGGTAACCACATCTCAGCATTAGCCCTCACTGTGCTCTCTCTCTCTCTCCCCTCCCTCCCTCTCCCCTTTCCTCTCCCCATCCCACTATCTCTCTTTCTCTCTGCCTCTCTGTCTCTCTTTCTCTGTCTCTCTGTCTGTCTGCCTCTCTGGTTGTCTGTCTGTCTGTCTCCCTCTCTCTTTCTCTCTGTGTGTGTGTGTGTGTGTGTGTGTCCATGCACATGCTTTTGGAGGTTGAAAACTGATGTTGGACGTCTTCCTCAATCCATGCCTCATTGATCCAGGAGCTCACCCATCCTGCTACCCTGGCGGGTTAGGGAGTTCAGGGGTCCTCCTGTCCCTGCCTCCCCAACACTAGACTCACAAGAGGGCAGAACCTCCCTGGCATTTTGCACAGGCTCTGGGAATCTAAACTCAGTCCCTCATACCCCTGGCTTGTCTCCCCTGCCCACCCCTCCCCCACCATTGTTTAACTGCAATGTGACAGTTTTACCTTGTGTCCATCACCCTTGCCTTCAGTGGAGAAAGGGTGGTGTGTTCCCCAAGAACAACGTGTCCTTTCTTCTGGGCACCGTCAGCTTTGCCTTTAGTTTGGCTTCTCAGTTCTGTGACTGACATTTTCTGCTTGCATTTTTTCTTTATATTTATCTCATCTCTGGTCATGGTGATCATTTGGGGGATCTTGGTGATATTTTTCACCATATTTGAGGGACTTTGGGCTATTTATCTTCAAACTCCACCCCCACCCACCCCCCCCCCGCCCCCCCCCCCCGTTCACGTGTGCTCACAGAATTAACTCTCTGTGTGCTCAGCTGATTAGTCACCTGTCTGAGCATGGAAGCTGGTTCGCTTTCTGTCCCACTGCCTATATTTACGTCCACTGGCTTTCTGTTTTGCCGTTGGCACCATGGAAGGACATTTGATGGTCTTTCATTCTGTGTGTTGTGCTTCTCAGCTCCGGAACAGCTGTTTAGACTTGAGTTTTTAAATTCTCTAAAATTGTGTCCAAACACACATGCGAAAGCGGCCGCCCAAACCTGTTGCTGGGTACAGCTGCACAGCACCGAGTACATTCACAGGGCTGTGCCACCTCCTACCATCTGCCCACAGATTCTTTTTCATCTTGCAAACCTGAATCTGTGCCCAGTTTTAAGTGTTTGAAAAGCTTAGTTCTCCATCTCCTGGGAGCCCCATTCTTCTGCCTCTGTAAACCTGACTTCGTGACTAAGCGGGACCAGAGCGGTGCCAACACTCCTGTGTTTGTTTACCTCACCTGGCACACCGTTCCCGAGCTTTCTTCAACAGGAGCCACAGTCCCCTTCTTTTAAAAAGGAGAAAAATTAAATGGACAGCACAAACTGCAATCAATGGATTCTTACGTTTGTTTAAAAGGAGGACATGGCCAGGTGGTGGTGGTGCACGCCTTTAATCCCAGCACTCGGGAGGCAGAGGCAGGTGGATTTCTGAGTTCTAGGCCAGCCTGGTCTACAGAGTGAGTTCCAGGACAGCCAGGACTATACAGAGAAACCCTGTCTCAAAAAACCAAAACCAAAACAAAACAAAACAAAAACCTAAAAGGAGGACATGAAGTTAAGCCCTGAGTGAGAGGAGGAATCTGAGAGGAGTTAGAGATGGATATAATCAAAATACATTGTATCTAATTCTTGAATAATCGATACAAGTATTTATCTTAAAGTATACATTATGAAAGAAGATATAAAGAGAATTGTTTTTCTAGTTCTACCTCTGTTAGGATATTTTTTTTGTCTTGTTTTAGTGGTGAAAAGTGCATAAAAATATATTTGATAATGAAGGTATGAAATCCTATGTGAAACACCACAGGCTCATTTCCAAATGGCTGCTCTGGCTGTACAGATGTTGACAGAGCTGTATATAGTCAATGTTTCTTTTATAATAAGGTTTATAATTTTAAAAAAGTAAGTTGTGTGTATGTGTCAAATGTTATTGTGTGAGGGTGCTTGTGTGTGTGCACACGCATATGTTTGAGTGTGTAGGTATGCTTGTGTGTGTGTGAGTGTGTGTGTGCATATGCATGTCCATGCTTGTGTGTGTGTATGCGTGTGTGAGCCTGTGTACATGAACATGTTTATGTGTGTGTGTATGTGGGTTCATGTGTGGAGATCAGACGAGGTATCTTTCCCAATCATTCTTCACATTAATATTTTGAGTCAGGGTCTCTCTCTGAACTCAGACTTCATCTATTTGGCTAGGCTGGCTGCGCACGGAGCCCTAGGATTGGCCTCAGTTTCCCAGTCAGAGGCGTGCACTGCCACTGTGAGTGATGTGGATCCAAGTTCAGGTCCTCCCTCACACCCAGCAAGTACTTGGTCCTGGAGCCAGCCTCTGATCCCTGTACTTCCTTTGCAAAGCTGACTCTACTCAAGCCAACATGCACTACATTTTATTTTTAAATTAAAAAAACTAAATTGGAGGCTGGAGAGGTGTCTCAATGGTTAAGACTATTCACTGTCTAAATTCAGTTCCCAGCACCCACTTTAGACACCTATAACTCTGGCTCCAAGGGGGTCAGGGGTCACACACCTTCATCTGGCCTCTGTGGGCATCTATATTAACATACAACTAACACACACACACCATGCTCTCAAAGTCAGGGGGAGGCATATAATTAAAAATAAATCTAAAAAGACTTTTTAATCGTTCTTCCATTGGCAGACAGTTGAATGCCTTTCACTCTGGGTTCCTGCCGTGAGCTCCGTGTGGCACTGACTTAAAATCTGTCTTTCAAGTGTTCATTTCTAATATATAGGAACGCAGCCAGTTTTACAGTGTCGCCATTTAATTCTGTGCCCTCACTAAAATAATTTAGCATTCTGGGGCCCTTTCTTTGTAGACACCAATGGATTTTTAGTGGATTTTGGTTTTTGTTTTTGCAGGCAATCATGTCAGCCCCCGATAAGCACAGGTTATCTCCTTCTGGCCAATTCTTTTCTATTTCTTTTTCATGCTCTATTGCACTTCCTGGGGCCTTCAATTTTCTCTGTCTCCTTTATGTCGCATCTGTCTTTAAGTCCACTGACCCTTCCTTTTGTCATTTCCGCTATGAACATTCAATGAATATTTCATTTGAGGAGCTGTTGTTGAGGTGAGAGTCAACCAGGACATCGGAAGAGCCAGACAAACTCTACCACATCTCCCGCTCTGAGGCTTCCGTAGTCCACTTTCCAGCTGTGGGGTGTCTATTTGGACTTGGTGATGTTTTCAGTTTTCTAAAATTGGGGAAAAGCCCACGTAAGAAGCTTAGCATCCTACCCTGCTGATGTGCAAAGTTCTGTGACATTGTGTTATGGCCACCACCATCTGTCCCCAGACAGAGCTCACTGTGTCTTCATGTTGCACAGGCATGGTGTACTGTGGCCCTGTCTCCTGTGTTAGAAGGAAAGAGACTGAGGCTTTGCCACTGAGTGTGATCTGAGCTGTGACTTTCATAGCTGCCTTTCCACAGGCACAAGGCTCCGTGATGAGCGAGGCACCTTCTTTTCACAGTTTACTGAGATATTTCCATCCTACTAGAAATTGAGTCTACAATGTTCTTTCCCTTGGCCTCTTCTTACTTAGTAGCCTGACTTGACAAATGGCATTGATTTGTTCTCTAAAGTTGGCCTGCTTCACTTTCCCAGGATAAACTGCACTGGCAGGAGGAGAATGCTTCCCTGTGTTTTTTTGTTGATGAATCTTGCATATCAGTTCATGAGGCATAAAGTGATCTTTCATTTTCTTCTTCTTTTTAATTACTAGTAGTTTATGCATGTGTGCATAATTGTGTGTGTGTGTGTGTGTGTGTGTGTGTGTGTGTGTGTGTGCACAGCAGTGGTGGGTGAAGGCCAGAGGACCACTCTGTGGAGTTGGTTCTCTCTCTTCTGCCTTTATGTGGGTTCTGGGATTTGAACTCAGGTTAACAGGTTTGTGCAGCATGCACCTTTAGCTGCTATATCATCCTGTTGGCCCAGGTTCCCCCTTGTCTTTTCTTTTTAATGTCTTTAACTTTGGTAACAGAGTAATTTAATACTGGCCTTGTAAAATGAGTTAGATCCTGTTCTCCCTGCCGTGTGCTGGAAGAACATAGATAGAATTGCTCTGTCTTCCTGAACAGAACTTTTCATTTATGATAGACCTTTTAAAAACTAAAACCAAAGTTCTGACTAGATTGATTTTATCTGAAAATCCCACCAAACACTTAACAGCAGGTTTCCAGAGCCTTTCGTCGTACATGGTGCCTTTCCATGATGTGTATTCTCAGTATCTTTGTTTAGATTCAGATGTCTTTAGTTATGTGGCCTTATAACTCGTCCCTCTCGGTCCCACCGACCTATGACTCTTTTTGTGTTGGTCAATACCTTGATGCTGTAGTGTAGCATGAAGTCAGGCATGTTGATCCCTCCCTAGAACTCATTTGCACAGGATTGCTTTAGCCAATGGGGGTCTCCTGTGTGCTGTTTCACAATTATGTATCCTCTCAATCCACAAGCATGGGTCCTCCCATCTTCTAGTGGGTTCCTCCTCTTCTTCAGTGTTTTAACAATTTTCTCTAGATCCTTCAGATCCTTAGTTAGGTTTCACCCAAGGGTTTTCATTTGTTGTTTGGTTTGGTTTGGTTTATGGCTATTCTAAATGGATTGCTTCCCTGATTTCTTTATCACTGCTGTATAGATTTTGTGTGTTGATTTTGTACACTGCCCTCTTACTGAAGGTGGTTATCATAGGTGAGGATGGAACCCTTATGTCCAGAATCATATCAACTGTAAATATAAACATTTCCTCCTTTCCGACTTGTGTCCTTTCATTTGTATTTCCCTCTCTGGTCATATTAGGCTAGCTGAGCCTTCTAGTACTCACTTGCATAAGAGGAGAGAAAGCGGACACCCTTGTCTTGCTCCTGATTTTAGTGGAGCTACTCTGAGACTTCCCCATTAATATAATGGTGGCCGTAAGTTTGCCAAATACAGCCTTTATTATGTTGAGATATGATCCTTCTATTCCAAGTTCCTTCAGACTTTTAATGTGAAGGGCTATTTGATTATGTCAAAAACCCTTTCTGCGTCTATGGAGATGACCATGTGGTTCCTGCCCTTGAGTCCATTTATGTAGCTAATGAAATGTATTGATTTACATATATTGACCTATCCTTGCATCTCTGTACCAAAGCCAAATTGATTGTGGGAAGTGATCTTTTTGGTGGCCTCTTGAATTCAGTTGACAAGTATTTTGTAGAGAATTTTTTCATCTACTGTGTTCATTAGGGAACCTGGTCTGGATTTTTTTTTCTGTTATGTCTTAGTTTGCTTTTGATACCAGGCTAGTCTGGCTTCGCACAGACAGTACAGTAGTCTCCCTTCTTCTGTCCCATGGGAAAGCTTGAGAACTATTGGCATCAACTCTCCTTTGAGGGTCTGATAAACCTCCGGCGAGTCTGTCTGCATCTGCATGTTTTAATTTATTTTTTTAATCACTGTTTCCATCTCACTGCCTGTTACCAATACATTTAAATTGTTTATCTCCTGTTAGTTTAATTGTGGTAATATATGTATCTAAAAATCAATCCATTTCTTTTAGCATTTTCAATTTACTGGAATATATATTTTCGAGACAAGACCTAATGATGTTTTGAATTCCATCAGTATCTGTTGTAATGCACCCCTTTTGTTTCCTATTTTATTAGTTTGGATATTTTCTTTCTTCCCTTTAGTTAGTTTGGCTAAGAATGTATTAATCTTGTTTATCTTTTCAAAAAACCTAACCTTTTCTTTCACTGCAACTCTATATTTTCTTTTACATTTCTATGTGTCTGCCCTGATTCTACCGATTTCTTTCTTTCTAGTGATTTGGGCTTTGTTTTTTTCCTGCCTCTTATGCAAGAGCTTTTAAAGTATATTGTTAAGGATTTACTTTACAATCTCTCAGATTTCTCTCTGTTTTCTTTTGCATGAAAAGATTTAAAAAAAATTTTTTTTAATTTATTTGTATGTGTGAGTAGCTTCACACAGAGGACACAGTAGTCTCTATATTCCCGAGTCTGGGTATGTAACGAGACCAGAAGAGGCCAACAGATTCTCTGGAGATGGAGTTCCAGGTGGGAGTGAGCTTCCAGCTGTGGGTACAGGAAACAATACTTAAGTTCTCTGCCAGATCAGCACTGCTCTTAACTTGTGGACTATCTGTCCAGTCCCCTCTGGTTTATTTATTTTTTATTTTTAACTTTTTATAATGAAAACACGCAAATATAAAATAGCATGAAGCAAGATTAGCCAGACCCAAAGCTTGTTCTTCTTAGCAAACTACTACACAGTTAAAAAAGGATCCATCCACCTCTGAGAACTACACAGTTAGAGAGGCTGTTCTGAAGCCAAGAGCCTCACACTGAATCTTACACTTTCACTACCAAACATAGCTTTATCTACCACACACACACACACACACACACACACACACACACACACACACACACACACAAATACAAAAAAAGGTGAAAGACTTAAAACCAGAAAAACAGTCTTATTGTCTTCTGTGATTCTGGTGTCTTTCTTCATCACCTGACATGCACATTTGTGTGTGTGTGTGTGTGAGTGTGTGTGTGTGTGTGTGTGTGTGTGTGTGTGTGTGTGTGTATGGCTAGGATGTACACATGAAGGAGAACTGCAGAGTTTTTTCTTTTTGAGACTGTGTGAGTTCTCTTAATATCATACATTCTAAACCCATTTTTTTTTTCCTACAAGTTTTGTGATCTCATTTTTCTTTAGAGCTGAGTAGTATTCCATTTAATATCCATACCAGCCTTCCATTATCCGTTCATCTGTTAGTGGACCACTAGGTTGGTTTTATTTGCTTGCTGCCTTAGGTTCCTATTGGCGTAATAAACACCACAATGAAAGGCAACTTGAGAAGGAGAAGGTTTCTTTCACTTTAGAGTTTGCAGTCCATTCGCCAAGGAAGTCAGGTCAGGAACTCCAGGCAGGGCCATAGAGGCCGGAACTTTGGAGGGGCGCTGCTTACTAACTTGCTCCCTCATGGCTTGCTCAGCCTGCTTTCCTGTAACACCCAGGACCACCAGTCTAGAAGTGGCACTGCTCATAGCAAACTGGCCTCTCCCACATCAATTAACAATCAGGAAAATGTACCACAGTCTTGGCCACAGGATTTTTTAAATTGAGGTTCCTTCTTTCAGAAACACTCTAGCTCGTCTCAAGTTGACATTGAGCTCCCGGTACACTGCTGCATTCCTTCTCGTGAATGCATACAGCAGCAGTGAGAATGAATGAGCAACTATTTACATGGGAGAGTGTGCAGTTCCATAATGACATGCTTAGGGGTGAAATAAATACAGGATCATGCAGTGGTTCTACTTTTAATTTTTTGAGAAATCTCCAAACTGATTTTTTATAATGACTGTATTAATTTGCACCCCCGCCAGCAGTGAATAAGAGAGTTTGCCTCTCCCACAGCACCTTGTATTCTGAAGGTGAATTCTCAAAGAAGTTTCAATTTGCATCTCCCTGATGGCAAGGGATACCGGACACTCTTAAAGATAGCTTTTGGGCGTTTTTTGTTTGTTTGTCTGTTTGATTTGTAAGCTGTTTATTCAGTCTATTGGCCCATTTGTCAATGGTTGGTTTTATTTCTTTGTTACCTAATTTCTGAAGTATCCCCGTGACTGATGTATAACTGGTACATATTTTCTTACATTCCGTGGGCCATGGGCTCTGATGATTGTCTTAGTCAGGGTTTCTATTCCTGCACAAACATCATGACCAAGAAGCAAGTTGGGAAGGAAAGGGTTTATTCAGCTTACACTTCCATACTGCGGATCATCACATAAGGAAGTCAGGACTGGAACTCAAGCAGGTCAGAAAGCAGGAGCTGATGTAGAGGCCATGGAGGAATGTTCTTTACTGGCTAGCTTCCCCTGGCTTGTTCAGCCTGTTCTCTTATAGAACTCAAGACTACCAGCCCAGATATGGTCCCACACACAAGGGGCCTTTCCCCCTTGATCACTAATTGAGAAAATGCCTTACAATTGGATCTCATGGAGGCATATCCCCAACTGAAGCTCCTTTCTCTGTGATAACTCCAGCTGTGTCAAGCTGACACAAAACTAGCCAGTACAATGATATTTTTGTTTGTTTGTTTGTTTGTTTGTTTGTTGTTTGTGGGGTGCAGACTCTTCGAATGCTCCTGCAATCCAATCTGCTGCTGTTGGGGCTGCTTCCTGTGCTGTTGCTGCCCTGCTAAGAAAGTTCTTATCTACCCCAAGGTCTTGAAGAGGATTCTCTGTTTTCTTGAAGGAGTCCCAGGGTTCCAGGTCTAAGTTAAGCTGTTGGTCTGTTTTGAATTGATTTTTGTCCAAAGTGAAATAACTGAATGGAATTTCCCTCTTCTACCTGTAGATACCAATTTTCCCAGAACCATTTGTTAAATGGACTGTTTTGTTTCTTTGTTTTTGCCTTCTTTGTCAAAGGAAAGAAAAAGAAAATTTAAAGTGTGCATGAATTTGTTATTTTGTTGATTTTATTGTTGGGTCCTCTGTTCTGTTTCATTTGGTCTCTGTGTCTGGTTTTATGCCAGTACCACTGTCTCTGTCTCTACAGCTCTCAAGCTGTCTCTGTCTCTGTAGTCCCCAGGCTGTCTCGGTCTCTATAGTCCTCAGGCTGTCTGTGTCTCTATAGCTCTGTAGTATAATTTGAAGACAAATATTGAGATGTCTCCAGCAGCATTCTTACTTCTCAGGGTTACTTGGGATATCTGTGGTCTTTCATGGCTCTGTATGAATTTCTGATTTTATTCTAAATCTGTGAAATACTACATTAAAAATTTCAAAGGCATTTCATTAAACCTGTAGATGAGTTCTGGTTGTATATCCATCTTCACAATATCAAGTCTGCCAATCCAGGAGCATGGACTGTCTTTCCATCACATATAACATCTGTGATTTCTTATTCAATGCCTTGTGGCTGCCATTGTAAAGGTATCTTTATTCTGTGGTTACATATATGCTAAATATTTAAAGTTTTGGAGTTATTTTGATTGGGATACAGTTCCAATTTATTTCTCTGAGTGTGTATTGCTGATATTTGTGTGTGTGTGTGTGTGTGTGTGTGTGTGTGTGTGTGTGTGTTGATAAACACATTAAAGAAACCTCAGAGCAGGCACCAAAATTTGTTAATATTGCATTAAGAACTGTCAAAAAATAGCAACAACAAAAAAAGCGAGACTTTTTTTTTAAGTAGTTTGACCAAGAATGAGCCCAAATCCGAATTCTCCACTTATTTCCTTGGGTATTGCATCTTTCCATAGTGTGTGGTTATTGGCATTTCTACAGCCCGTCTATTGCATGTGTTTGATTTATCATGTTGCCTGTCCTGTTGTGTTTCTTCTAACAACAGGCTTTCCTGAACAACACATGGGATGTGGTACAAGACAGATCAAGGAATACTTCGTGAAAATCCCTATCAGGGAAGATGTTACTTATCTGATACCAACAGACACAGGCTGTCACTCAAAATATCACAAAGATGTTATCAACCTGTACCCACACATCGCTTTCAACATTTATGGGATATTTGTTTCATGTAAGCTTGCACACACACACACACACACACACATACACCCTATATACATTATTCTAGATTGGGGCATAATACATACATAAAACAGTACATAATTTAAGATTAAAGCTATGCATTCAGCTTAGATTATACAAAGGATTGCATAGGAAACTCAAGGCACAGTAAGTTTCATTACCACCATGGTATTACACACAGTATTGTATCTTACAAAAAAAACTTACTTTACAGCCAGGAAAGTATGACTGTAGGTCGAAAATAGAGAATGTAGAAATAGAAGATGGCAAAGCGTAGACTACAAAGGATTACTAATATGACCCCCGAAATATGATCTGAGGAAGCATCACTGCCCTGAGCACCCCAGCTAGGATAGAAGAAGGCTTGCAAAGCTTCCAGCCCACACAACCATCTTTAGGAAACTGTAAATCTGGGAATGGAGGAGGTTGACATTGTCAGAGAAGGGAACAATGGTTAGCAGTGTGGTACCAAGTAGTAACGATCCATCAGAACATAAATACACAAACGTTTACATGGATGCCACAGTCTGCATTTCAAAATGTGTATGCATATAAAATACATGTAAGCATTTGGTAAAATTAACGAAATAAGAGGCCATATGCCCTTTAAGAGTACAGTAAGAGGTACAAAGGGTTGATTGGAGACAGGAACTATAAAGAAAAAAAATTACACTATTAAAAATAAACTACCAAATAACAATTTAAAAATAAAGCAACAGATAACAGTCTGGGAGGAAAATGACACTAACCTTCAACAACTGAGGTTCACATACACTAATTTGTACGTGTTTGTTATGTGTATGTGTTTGTATATATGTGTTTCCATGTGTAATATTAAACCAAATAATCTTTAGTTGCTCCTATTTTGATAAAATTTATAATGAGACCCTCTATTTAGAGTGATGTATATGTTCATAGATTTCACTGACCTCATTGTGATAAAGGTTATATGTATGACATTATTTCCACTAACAACTTTTCTCACTGAATGAAACTCATTTACTCTGTAATGAAAAGGTTTGCTTTCCTATTTAGTTCAAGTGCCTTATACTGCAGGCCCAATCTGAACCCCATTGCCCTTTTCAGATATTGTACCATTCTTAGTATGTTACTGACATTCATAATATCTTCATTGTGTATTGTAAAGCTAGTCCGAAACCCAGATTCTCTGTGATGGCCATCAACACTCTGCCATGTGTCACCCTGCTCCACGCTCTGCTAACCTTCACTCTTCAAATGAGTTCCTTTTATTGCATCAGTAATCTATTATATTCCAAATCCCAACTGAGGCAATTTACAGTTTTGCTGATGTCTTCGTTTCTATTGCTGTAACAAAAGGTAGATTGAACTTAAACAGGCGGAACACACAGTAGGACAGCAGATTATATGCAGTCTTATATAGCTTATCTCAAGGCATATTATTAACTTCATAGATAAGGTCCAGTCTCTTTGAAGGCAAAGATATTTCCAGAAAATTGTATCTTCACATAAATGTTTATTAGGTCCAAGAATTTTCTAGTAGATTCTATAGGGTCTTTTAAAGAAAGAGCCATGGCATCTGCAAATAGAATAGTTTGATTTTTTTTTTTTACCTTCCCCATATTTCTTCTCTTTCTGCTTTGCTCTTGGGTAATCACTATAAGAATTTGAACATGCTACCACATAAGGAGAGAACACACCTTTGCCTTGTTCCTGATTTTAGAGGACATAATCTCAGTTCGTCTGTACTTAATATAATGTTGACTATAGGTTTGTTCTATACAGCCTTTATTACTTTGAGACATGTTTCATCTATTCCTGAAGTTTAAACTTTTACCAAAAAGGCGTGCTAAACTTCATCAAATGCTTTCTCCGTATCAGTTGAAATGATCACATAGCTTCTGTCTGTAAGTTTGTTTAGATTGTGTACTGTATTTATTGATTCATGTATATTAAACCAATCTTGCCCTCCTGGATGAAGCCTTGGTCGTAATGTCTGACACTCTTCACGTGTTTGTGAATTCAACTATTTAGTTGAAAATTTTTTGCATCTTTGTTCATCAGAGAAGTTGGTTGGTAGTTTCCTTTGTTGCTGTGTCTTTACTTGGTTTTGATGTGAGAATAACTCTCTGCCGGAGATGAGTTTAGAAGTGTTCCTTTGTATTCCGTGTTGTGAAACAAGTTAAGAAGAGTTGGTATGGGATCTTCCTTGAAAGTCTGACAGAATTCAGCAGTGAGGCCAGGAAGTTGGGGCACACAGCTTTAACTCAGCACTTGGGAGGCAGAGGCAGGCAGATCTCTATGAGTTCAAGGCCAGCCAAGTCTCCTGAGCAAGTTCCAAGCCTGAGATACACAGAGAAACCCTGTCTCAAACAAACAAACAAACAAACAAACAAACAAACGGCAGTGAATAAGTCTGTCCTGGGCTTTTATGAGACACACTTTTGATTACAGCTTTGATCACATTGTTTGTATTGAGCCTCTCTGACTTATGTCTATCTTCTGGACTTAATTTTGGTAAATTACATAAGTTTAGAAATTCTTTTATTTCTTCTGAGTTATCCAACTTTTTAGAGTTCAAGTTTTTATAATAATTTCTAATAATGTTGCATGTTGCATTGGAGTCTGTTGTCAGAACAGCTTTTGATCTTTAATTTTGTTAATTTGTGTTTTATCCCTCTTTCTTTTTATCAGGTAGCATTGTTGAAGGGTTTGTCAATCTTATAAACTATTCAGAAAACCCCACTGTTTTATTAGTTTCTTTACCCATCTTTTATTTAATATTAATAACCTATGATTTTTAGCTATCTGCTGTGTTTGGGGTTGGGCATTTCTTCTCTAGACCCTTGAGGTACATCATAAAGTTGTTCACTGGATATCTATACGGTTTTCGGTTTTTACTATGCACACTTACCACTGTAAGTTTCCTCCTAGGATTGCCTTGGCTTTATCCCCAAGGTTCCGATAGGATTGCATTTCATTATCAGGTGTCTCTAGTAATTGGAAATTTCCTCCCTGATTTGTTGGATGAATTGCTATTCAAGTATGTGTTCTCTAGTCTCTAGGTATTTTTATCGTTTCTTTCGTTTTTCATTGTTAATTTCTAGTTTTATTTTATTATGACCTGATAAAACACAAGTAATTATCTCAATTTTGTAATTCATTTTGTATTTGGTGAGACTTAATTTGTGTCCTATAATATGATCAATTTTGGAAAAGGTTCCATGTGGTGTTGAGAAAAAAAAAAGTACTCCCTATCTGTTGGGCAGACTATTCTATATGTATCGCTTTACTTTCTTATATAAATTGTTTCTTTTATTAATATATAGTGTCCTTTATTATTTATTCTAATTGGTATTGATCTGAAGTTTACTTTGTCTGATACAAAGATAACTATCCCAGCTTGTTTGTGTTTTCTGTCTGCATGACCCTTTGTTTTCCATTCTTTGATATTAAATATTTCATAGAAATTTGTTAGGTGAAGTTCTGTTTCACTGGATTATTGATTTTTTTCTCTTGTTTTTAGTTTTGAGGGTTTTTTGATTTGATGTGTCAGACACAGTTGGGTTCTCCCCACCCCCCCAATTCTAGTTTCTTTACCTGCTCTTTACCTAAGATTCATACTTTCATAATCACATGAACAAGTCTTTCTATTTTCTCCTTATAAAGTATTAAGTTAAGATTTTTCTGCAGTGCTGGCTTGGTTGTCACCAATAACCTTAATTTGTATTTGTCTTGAAATATCTCTATTTCCCCATTGACTTAGAAAGACAGTTTTGCAGGGTATAGAATTCTTGGCCACAGTTGTTTACTCTCAGAGCTTGGAATGTTTCTTTGTACATCCTTTCAGCTTTATAGTGATGAAAATTCTGGGGTAATTCTGCTGCTGTATATGAGTTGACCCTTTTCCATGATGTTTTTAGAATTATTTTTATATTTTGTTTATTTGGCATCTTGATTACAATGTGTCATGGAGAGTTTCTTATTTGGCCATGTCTGTTTGGAGTTCTATGTGCCTCTTCTGTTTGGATGTCTGCTTTGTCCCATAAACTGGATAGATTTTCTGCTGTAAATGTAGTATTATGTTTATTCCACTTGATTTTACCTCTACTCCATCTTCAATACCTTAAATTCTCATGTTTGTCCTCGTGAATGCATCTCAGATTTCTTACTAATCATATTCGTTTTTCCACATATATATATATATATATATATATATATATATATATATATAGATATAGATATATATATAGATATATATAGATATGTATGTATATGTATATATGTATGTGTATATATCTATACACACACATACACACACGTTTGTGTGTGTGTCTATTACCTCAACTTTGTCCTCCATTCCTGAAATTCTTCTGCATGGTCTTTCTCATTAATGTGGGTTTGTTTGCTTTGTTTGTTTGTTTGTTTGATCAAACATCTCTTTAATTTCAAATAATTCTGGTTGGATTTTTCAATGTTTCAATTGCCTGCTCTCAGGTCCCCTTGGAGCCAGAGGTCTGGTCTTCTGAGTTCTTATCTTCTGGGTTCTAAGCTTTGGGTTTTAAAGGCTGACCCACCTCTCCATCACGGTCCTCTCAGTTCTTGAAGCAGGCATTTACTTCTTCAAACATCCATTCATTGTTTGGTAGTGTGTTGCTAAAGTCCCACCAGTTTGCGTATGTTCTGCAGTTTCTATAGCTGTTGACTTATAACCTTGTTCCACTGTGACCAGAAAAATACAAGGAACTATTTCAGATTTTCTAAATTTGTTAAGGCTTGCACTGTATCCAAAAATATTATCTATTTTAGAGAAAGTTCCATGGGCTGCTGAGGGGGAAAGAAGTATATTCTGTAGCCTTTGGTTGGAATATTCTGTAGATATCTGTTAAGTCCACTTGGTCTGTGGTTGACATCAGACATGTCTATGTTTCTACTTTGTTGGGACTGTGTGCTGAATGGAGAAGAGTAGGATAATGAAGTCGCTCACCCCTGCTCTACTGTGTTCCTCTGTGACTCTGTAGCTGGGAATTACTTTAGAGTAATATGAGTGGAGACGACTTGTACTGGAACATATGTGTTTACAGTGATGCCTTCTTTGTAGGTTGAGTGTTCTGCTCATCAGTTTGTTTAGAATAAGTTTTCCCATCCTTCCAACCCAAGGTAGTGCCTGTCATTTGAGGGAAGATATATTTTGTGGAGAAAACAAAATGACAGCTCCTGGATTTTGATCCAGTCTGCTAGTTTGTGTCTTTTTTTTTTTTTTTAATAGTTGTTTTACTTACTTACATTCCAAATGTTGTCCCCCTTCCCGGTTTCCCCTCCACAACCTCCATTCAATCCCTCTCCCCTTTGCCTCCATGAGGGTACTCCACCAACATCTCCAACTTACCTATTCCCATCTCCCCTCTCTAGCATCCCCCTATACTGTGGCATCGAGCTTCCAGAAGACCAAGGGCCTCCCGTCCCACGAATGCCAAATAAGACCATCCTCTGCTACATATGTAGCTGGAGCCATGGATCCCTCTATGTGCACTCTTTGGTTGGTGGTTTAGTCTCTGGAAGCTCCGGGTGGTCCGGTTAGTTGATGTTGTTCTTACTATGGGCTTGCAATTCCCTCCAGAGCCTTCAGTCCTTCCCCTAGCTCTTCCATTGAGGTCTCAGTGCTCAGTCTGATGGTTGGCTGTGAGTATCTGCATCTGCATTGGTCAGGTGCTGGTAGAACTTCTCAGGGAGCAGCCATACCAGGCTCCTATCAGCAAGCACTTCTTGGCATCAGAAGTAGTGTCATTTGGTATCTAGAGATAGGATGGATCCCTAGGTGGAGTGGTCTTGGGATGATCTTTCCTTCAGTCTCTGTTCCACTTTTTGTCCCTGTCTTTCCTTATAACAGTAAAATTTCTGGGTTAAGAATTTTCAGATAAGTAGGTGGCCCCATCCTGCAACTGGGGGCAGTGCCTATCTACTGAAGGTGGTCACCACAGGTTCATCTACCCTTTGTTGTGTGTTTTGGCTAAAGTCATCCCTGTTGGGTCCTGGGAGCCTATCCCTTTTCTGACATCTGGCATCTTCTAGTAGCAACCCCCAGTTCTCCATCCCCATTGCTAATATTTTTTTGGATTTCCTGACCCTCTGTATTGCTTTCTATTCCAATACCTGATCCTGCCCCCATTTTCCACCTCCCCACCCCCTCACAGGTTCCTCCTTCCCTCTACATCCCATGATTATTTTCTTTCCCCTTCTATGTAGGATTGAAGGATCCACACTTGTGTCTTCCTTCTTTTTGAGATCCAGGTAGTTTGTGGGTTGCTTTGTAAGTATTCTGAACTTTTGGACTAATATGCACTTATCAGTGAGTACATACCATTTGTGTTCTTTTGTGTCTGGCTTACCTCACTCAGGATACTATTTTCTAGCTCCATCCATTTGCCTGCTAATTTCATGAACTCATTGCTTTTTAAAAGCTGAATAGTACTCCATTGTATAAATGTACCACATTTTCTGGATCCATTCTTCTGTTGAGGGACATCTGGGTTGTCTCTAGCTTCTGGCTCTGATAAATAAGGCTGCGATGAACATAGTGGATCATGTGTCCTTGTTACATGTTGGAGCATCTTTTGAGTACACAAAAAGGAGTGGTATGCCTGGGTCTTCAGGTAGAAATAATCCCAATTTCCTGAGGAATCTCCAGACTGATTTCCAGAGTGGTTGTACAAGCTTGCAATCCCACCAGCAATGGAGGAGTGGTCCTCTTTCTCCACATCCTCGCCAGTGTCTGCTGTCACCTGAATTTTTGATCCTAGCCATTCTGACTGATGTGAGGTGGAGTCTCAGGATTGTTTTGATTTGCATTTCCCTGATGACTCAGGACGTTGAACGTTTCTTTAGGTGCTTCTCGCCCACTTGAGATTCCTCAATTGAGAATTCTCTGTTTAGCTCTGAACCCGATTTTTAATAGGGTTATTTGGTTCTCTGGAGTCTAACTTCTTAAGTTCTTTGTATACATTAGATATTAGCCCTCTATTGGATGTAGGATGGGTAAATATCTTTTCCCAATCTGTAGCTTGCCATTTTGTTCCATTGACAGTGTCCTTTGCCTTTTAGAAGCTTTGCAGTTGTATGAGGTCCCACTTGTCAATCGGTGAGCACAGAGCATGAGTCATTGGTGTTCTGCTCAGGAAAATTTCCCTTATGCCCAAGTGTTGTTCAAGGCTCTTTCCTACTTTCTCTTCTATTAGATTCAGTGTATCTGGTTTTATGTGGAGGTCCTTGATCCACTTGGACTTGAGCTTTGTACAGGGAGATAAGAATGGATCAATTTGCATTGTTCTACATGCTGACCACCAGTTGGACTAACCATCTGTTGAAAATGCTGTCTTTTTTCCATTAGATAATTTTTCCTTCTTTGTCAAAGATCAAGTGGCCATATTGAACCCATCGTGTATGGGTTTATTTCTGGGTCTTCAGTTCCATTCCATTGATCTACCTGCCTGTCTCTGTACCAATACCATGCTGTTTTCTCACTATTGCTCTGTAGTACAGGTTGAAGTCAGGGATGGTGATTCCCCCAGAAGTTCTCTTACTGCTGAGAATGTTTTTTTGTTTGTTTGTTTTGTATTTTGTTTTTGTTTTGTTTTTTTGTTTTTGTTTTTGTTTGGTTTGGTTTGGTTTGTTTTTTTTGCTAATCCTAGGGGGTTTTTTGTTTTGTTTTGTTTTGTTTTGTTATTTGTTTTTATCCTAGATGACTTTAAGAATTGGTCTTTCTATCTCTGTGAAGAATTGTGTTGGAGTGTTGGTGGGGATTACATTGAATCTGCAGATCACTTTTGATAAGATGGCCATTTTCCTGTGTTAATCCTGCAGATCCATGAGCAAGGGAGATCTTTCCATCTTCTGAGGTCTTCTTCGATTTCTTTCTTCAGAGACGTGAAGTTCTTGTTATACAAATATTTCACTTTCTTGGCTAGAGTCACACCAAGGTATTTTATACTATTTGTGACTTTTGTGAAGGGTATCATTTCCATAATTTCTTTCTCATCCCATTTATCCTCTGAGTAGAAGAAGCCTACTGATTTGTTTGAGTTAATTTTTTTTATCTAGCCACTTAACTGAAGTTGTTGATCAGCAGTAGGAGTTCTCAGGGGGAGTTTTGGGGGAACACTTATGAGTACTATCATATCATCCGCAAACAGTAATATCGTGGCTTCTTCCTGTCTACACTGCATCCCTTTGACCTCCTTTTGTAGTCTAATTGTTCTAGCTAGAACATTGAGTATTATTTTGAATCAATAGGAAGAGAGTCAGCAGCCTTGTCTTGTCCCTGATTTTAGTGGGGTTGCTTTAAGTTTCTCTCTATTTAGTTTGAGGTTGGTATTTGTCTGCTGTATATTGGTTTTACATTATATTGTGTTTAGGAATGGGCCTTGAATTCCTGTTCTCTAAGACTTGTAACATTAAGGAGTGTGGAATTTTGTCAAAGGCTTTTTCAACGTCTAGTGATATGATCATGTTTTTTTCCCTTTGAGTTTGTTTATATAGTGGATTATTACATTGATGGATTTAAATATATTGAACCATTCCTACATCCCTGGCATGAAGTCTACTTGGTCATGGTGAAAGATGGTTTTGATGTGTTTTTGGATTCAGTTAGGGAGAATTTTATTGAGTATGTTTTATCGATATCCATAAGGGAAACTGGTCTGAAGTTCTTTTTGTGGTTTAGATATCAGCGTAACTGTGGTTTCAGCAATTAAATAATCAGTGTTCTTTCTGTTTCTATCTTATGAAATAGTTTGAGAAGTATTGGTATTAGGTCTTCTTTGAATGTCTGATAGAATTCTGCACTAAAAATTTCTGGCCCTAGGCTTTTTTTGGTTGGGAGACATTTAATGACTGCTTCTATTTGCTTTGGGGTTATGGAACTGTTTAGATGGTTTATCTGATCCTGATTTAACTTTGGAACTGTACCTGGAATATCTAGAAAATCATCCATTTCATCTAGATTTTCTAGTTTTGTTGAGTGTTGTAGTTGGACTGAGTGATTTTTTTTTTAAATTTCCTTAGTTTCTGTTTTTAAGTCTCCCTTTTCATTTCTGATTTGGTTCTTTTAGATACTGTCTCTGTGCTCTCTAGTTAGTTTGGCTATGGGTTTATCTATCTTGTCGATTTTCCTTAAGGAGCCAGCTCCTAGTTTTGTTGATTCTTTGTATAGTTCTGTTTCTGATTTCATCCCTAAGTTTATATACAAACAAACAAACAAACAAGAAAGAATCAAACAAAGAACTATAAGTGTTCCCAAAAATTCCACCAGAGAACTCCTACTGTTGATAAATAACTTCAGCTAAGTGGATAGATAAAAAAATTAACTCAAACAAATCAGTAGGCTTCTTCTACTCAGAGAATTAATGGGATGAGAAAGAAATTATGGAAATGATACCCTTCACAAAAGTCACAAATAGTATAAAATACCTTGGTGTGACTCTAGCCAAGAAAGTGAAATATTTGTATAACAAGAACTTCACGTCTCTGAAGAAAGAAATCGAAGAAGACCTCAGAAGATGGAAAGATCTCCCTTGCTCATGGATCTGCAGGATTAACACAGGAAAATGGCCATCTTATCAAAAGTGATCTGCAGATTCAATGTAATCCCCACCAACACTCCAACACAATTCTTCACAGAGATAGAAAGACCAATTCTTAAAGTCATCTAGGATAAAAACAAATAACAAAACAAAACAAAACAAAACAAAAAACCCCCTAGGATTAGCAAAAAAAACAAACCAAACCAAACCAAACAAAAACAAAAACAAAAAAACAAAACAAAAACAAAATACAAAACAAACAAACAAAAAAACATTCTCAGCAGTAAGAGAACTTCTGGGGGAATCACCATCCCTGACTTCAACCTGTACTACAGAGCAATAGTGAGAAAACAGCATGGTATTGGTACAGAGACAGGCAGGTAGATCAATGGAATGGAACTGAAGACCCAGAAATAAACCCATACACGATGGGTTCAATATGGCCACTTGATCTTTGACAAAGAAGGAAAAATTATCTAATGGAAAAAAGACAGCATTTTCAACAGATGGTTAGTCCAACTGGTGGTCAGCATGTAGAACAATGCAAATTGATCCATTCTTATCTCCCTGTACAAAGCTCAAGTCCAAGTGGATCAAGGACCTCCACATAAAACCAGATACACTGAATCTAATAGAAGAGAAAGTAGGAAAGAGCCTTGAACAACACTTGGGCATAAGGGAAATTTTCCTGAGCAGAACACCAATGACTCATGCTCTGTGCTCACCGATTGACAAGTGGGACCTCATACAACTGCAAAGCTTCTAAAAGGCAAAGGACACTGTCAATGGAACAAAATGGCAAGCTACAGATTGGGAAAAGATATTTACCCATCCTACATCCAATAGAGGGCTAATATCTAATGTATACAAAGAACTTAAGAAGTTAGACTCCAGAGAACCAAATAACCCTATTAAAAATGGGTTACAGAGCTAAACAAAGAATTCAAAGCTGAGGAATAACGAATGGCTGAGAAGCACCTAAAGAAATGTTCAACGTCCTGAGTCATCAGGGAAATGCAAATCAAAACAATCCTGAGACTCCACCTCACATTAGTCAGAATGGCTAAGATCAAAAACTCAGGTGACAGCAGACACTGGCGAGGATGTGGAGAAAGAGGAACACTCCTCCATTGCTGGTGGGATTGCAAGCTGGTAAAATCACTTTGGAAATCAATTTGGTGAGTCTTCAGAAAATTGGGAATAGTTCTACCTGAAGACTCATGTATATACCATGACTGAGCATATACCTAAAATATGCTCCAACATATGTCAAGGACACATGATCCACTATGTTCATCGCATCCTTATTTATCAGAGCCAGAAGCTAGAAACAACCCAGATGTCCCTCAACAGAAGAATGGATCCAGAAAATGTGGTACATTTATACAATGGAGTACTACTCAGCTTTTAAAATCAATGAGTTCATGAAATTAGCAGGCAAATGGATGGAGCTAGAAAATAGTATCCTGAGTGAGGTAAGCCAGACACAAAAGAACACAAATGGTATGTACTCACTGATAAGTGCATATTAGCCCAAAAGCTCAGAATACCCACAATGCAACCCACAGAGCATGTGAAGCTGAAGAAGAAGGAACTCGTCAGTGTTTTTGGTTAGAGAATTGAGACCAGTTCTATTTAGAACCATTGTTGAGTTGTGTATTGATTTTGTTTATTTTGTGATTGGTTGTCTTTCCTTTCTTCCTCTTCTGCTTAGAGCACTATTTTAACATGGTTTGTTTTTTTCCTGTGGCTTCTTATGGGTAAATTCATTTTGTTTTTTAGTATATATGATTTTCCTAGTTTTCTCTGTGGAGCTGGCTTAGTGGTCATAGCTTCCTTTGGTCATTTTTTTTTTCTATGGGATCTTCTTTCTTCTTCTCCTCCTCCTTCTTTCTTCTTCTCCTCCTCCTCTTCCTCCTCCTCCTTCCTCTTCCTCTTCCTCTTCCTCTTCCTCTTCCTCTTCCTCTTCCTCTTCTTCTTCTTCTTCTTCTTCTTCTTCTTCTTCTTCTTCTTCTTCTTCTTCTTCTTCTTCTTCTTTTTCCTTTAAGTGTTACAGTTTTCCTGGGCATGGTAGCTTAGGTTGGCAGTTATCTTCCAGAGCTTAAATATGTCATTTCTGGCCCTTCTGGCTTTCTAAGTGACGGTTGTGTAATCTGGAGTCTGACACTGCTTCTCTCTTGCACCCTCAGTGTATTTATTTCGTGTTGTTGTTCTGTATTCACAGTGTTTGAGTGGCTAATCTCGAGTGTCACTTTGACTATATCTATAATCAACTAAAACCCAAGCTGCTGGGCACAGCTGTGAGGGCTTCCCTTTTGTTTTTTTTTTTTTTAATCAGATTATTTGAGGTGGGAATACTCACCCTAAATCTTGGCCACACCTTCTAGTGGCATCCTCATAAAAGAACACATAAAGGGGATTTTGCTTGTCGCTTGCTTGTTTTCTCGATGTCAAGTTTGTCTATCTTGTTACTGGAGTCTTTATTAAATCCAATGTCGTCAGAATTACAATGAAGACTGAAAAACAACAACACTCTGGGAATTCTCCAGGCCTCCAGTCTCATGGACTGGACAGGCCTTTCCATTGTCATATAGAAATTGTTAGACTATGATACCTTCTGTAAGCTAGTCTAATACATTTCATTCACTCTATCAAATCTGTTCCTTTGGACAATGTTTAACTTATAATATGGGGAAGGGAGGATCTTTTTTTGGTCTTGTTTGAATTGGCATCTTGTTTTCTAACACTGGGAAGTTTCGTTTCGATTCTTTGGAAAACGCCTTCTACGCCTTTTGAACAAGGTTCTTTTCCTTTTTCTATGCCCATAACTCAGGGTTTGTCTTTTCAGTTTCCTATGTATCTTGGAAATCTCACCAGTCTTTCCTCTTTTGTTCTTTGCTTTATTGGGCTGTTCTTGTCTCCCTTCTCATCTTCAAACTCAGCTTCTCCGGATGCCCTCACCCACCGCAGAGCTGGTTCGCTGGGCTCACTGTATTCTGTCTCTCGAATCCCAGGTGGGTCTACTTGATGATCTCCTCATCTCTGCTAAATTCCTTCCCCGTCTCAACCGCCTCCTTCCTGCTTTTATTCAGCTGTTTGTTTTTGTGTCTTTGAACACACTTAGATCTGAGTTCTCTCTTTGGGATTTAATCGTGCTGTCTTGACTTTCCGTGTGTCTTACATTAATGCATCAGGGTTTATGTATCTGATGTTACTGCTTTTCTTGGCTTAACTTTTATCAGCTATATTCTTTCAGTTGTAGTACTTGCAATGTTCTAATGGGGTTTGAATTTTGGTAATTCAGGAAATAATTTCTCAGTCCAGGAGCCCTGAGCTCTTGTAAGTTGTACACTATTTCCCGAGTAGGGTATTAACTGATGAGCAACCATGGCTGTTTGGTATTGTCACTACATAATTGTCACAGTAGCTAATTAATAAAAGTGGCTCCTTAAACATAAACAAAAGTGGCTAGAGTAGGCTAGGAGTGGTGGAGAACTCCTTTAATCCCAGTTCTCAGGAGGCAGAGGTAGGTGAATCTCTGTGAGCCTAAGGTTAGTCTACATAGTGAGTTCCAGGACAGATAAATCTCCATAGACAGACAAAAGAATGACAGGGGGAGGAAAAACTGGATAGTGTAGTGTATACATAGGTTCAGTTAAGGAGATTAGAAGTGGGAGGGGATGGGAGAAGTAAGAATGAGGACTAGATGGACTTGGGAAAGATAGGGTGGACGGAAACGAGGGTTAAGTAGTATTAGATCAACTTGGAAGAAGAGAGAAAAAAATCAAACTGGAAAAAGTGGCTAAGAGGCAAGAGTTGGGAATTATTGGGGGGGGGGTCTATAAATTTGGGAAATTGTTAAACTATGCAAGGTTATAACAAAGAAGAAAAAGGAGAAGCTAGACAATGCTCAGTAGTTAGGAGTACTGGGCATTCTTCTAGAGGACTTCGGTTCAATTCCCAGCAGCCACATCGAACCATCTGGAACTCCATTCCCAGGGGCTCTGACACCTTCTGGCCCCTGCAGGTATGAAGTTTACCCATGGCACACAGACATATACGTAGGCAAAGCACTTATAGACATAAGATAAAGATAGTAAAATTTAAACTATTCTAAAGAAGTAGAAGACAAGGTGGGAAAAAATGGCAGCCTCACCCTAAAGTAACCGATACAGCAGAAACAGAAGCAAAACCATCACAAGACATATGTGTAAGAGCAGAGGTAAATGATAAAAAGTAAAAGATAAAAGACATACTTGCAGAATAAACGACACAACTCTGCTGAGTTTAAAGATGGCATTCTCAAATCCCTCTAGGTCCAGCAGGCTCCGTGTAGTGTTGTGCAGCAGAGGGGAAGTGAGAGCTCTCCCTCTCTCCAACCCACACTCTTTGGGGACCTTTGGAGCTCTGCTGAGCTACAGGCCTGGTTCTCATGTGCTTTCTGGCACTGAGCCATCCTCTGGACCCTTGGCATCCTCCCACCCTGTGGCATTCCCTGGTCTTTCTGGTCTTTCTGCTTTGACAGAGTCCTGAAATGTTCCCTGGTGGTCTGCTGCCACTCAAACCCCCTCTGGTCCTATGGTATTCTCTGGCCCCCTGTTGGTTAATTTTTAAGTACTTTATATATTCTGGGTATTGATCCCTGTCAGAATTGTACCTGGCAGAGATCTTCTTCCCTCTGAGGCTGTCTCTTCACTCCAGTAATTGTTTCCTTTGCTGTGGGGAGCTTTTAAGTTTGATAAAGCCCATTTGTCAATCCCTGCTATTATTCCCTAAGCTGCTGGAGCCCATTCGGAAAGTAGCCATCTATCCTGTGTCGAGAGGTGTCTGCCCACAGTAGTTTCAAGTTCACATTAAAGTCTGTACTGCTTGAACTGACTTTGGCACAGAGCGAGGAGCAAGGGTTTTGTTTAATTCTTCTGCATGCAGATATCCAGTTCCCCTGGGAGCTCAAGCTAAGGAAGGCTGCATTTTCTCCAATGATTTTGTCCCAGGAAGCTAAGGAACCAGGGGCTGTAGAGTCAAGTTGGTGGGTACTTGCTGTGTACCCATGAAGGCTTGGTGCTCATGCATAGAGGTATGTGCATGGACCCCCAGTGCTGGCAGGCAGAGAAAGAAGGATTCCCCACGGTTCTCTGGCCAGCCAGTCTTGCCTTATTGGTGATCACCAAGTCCCAGTGAGAGATTCTGTCTCAGAACAAATTGTTGGGTGGCTCCTGAAGAATTATACCCAGTATTTACTTCTGGCCTCCACAAACATGGGGACAAGCAAACACTTGTGCATGCACATGTATTGTGTGCGCAGGCACACATGCACACACACTGACTTGCAAAGGAATCAGATAGCTGTCACCATGAGGGTTTGTTTCTAGGTCCTTTATTCTATTACTTGGTCTGTTTGTTTTGGCGGTGGTGCCAAGCTATCTTTGTTACTATAGCTAGATATTATAATTTAAAATGAGGCATTTCAATCTTTCCATTGCTGGTCTTTTGTTCAGAGTTGCTTTGTTAAATTCTGCATCTTTTGTGATCCATTTAACTTAAGTTTTATTTTTCTAGTTCCTGGAAGAATATCTTTGGAATAATGGTGGATATATTATTGAATCCCTAGATCCTCTTGGATCATATAGCCATTTTCACAGTGTTAACATTTTTATATTATTATTTTCCTTTTATGTATATGGGTGTTTTGTCTGTATAGGACGTATGTGCCCAGTGTCTGTAGAGGCTAGAAGTGGGCACTGGGTCCCCTGGATGTAATTCCATTGTGTTTCTAACATTTTCTTTAATGTAGGATCTTGAATCTATGAATTTTCTTTCTAGAACTACCCGAGGTGACTCCCAGGTTATGGTTTTATTTTGCTCTCATTTAACTCTTCACCAGTTACCCAAAGGCATGATGTTGAGTTTCCATGTTGATATTGCTTCAGCAGTCAGTTTCACAGTTGATTTCTAATTGTATTCCAGTATGACTTGATAAAACACAAGAAAATATCTCAGGGTTTGGGGGCTTTTTTTCTTTATTATTTGTTAAGACTTTCTTTATGCGTGGCACACGCCTTTAATCCCAGTACTCGGGAGGCAGAGGCAGGCGCATTTCTGAGTTCGAGGCTAGCCTGGTCTACAGAGTGAGTTCCAGGACAGCCAGGGCTCCACAGAGGAAACCCTATCTCAAAAAACCAAAAAAAAAAGACCTTCTTTATGACATAAAATGTGAGCACGTTGAGGAATATGCTAAGAACTTATGAGAAGAATGTACATATTCTTCAGCAGGTCAGTGAAATGGTCCATAGACAGAGCTGTCACTTGAGAACGTTTGTCTGTGATAATAGTAGTTTCTTTGTTGATTATTTCGTCTGGCTGATCTTCTTCTAATGAGATTGGGGGAGTGAAATCACCCACTATTATTAGGTCTGGACCATCTGCTCCTGTGTGTCTGCTAGTATTTGTTTTATGAAATAGGATGCCCTGTTACATCCATATCACCCTGCAGATGCCGATCTTCTCCGAAATTGAGTGTGCTAACATTCAGTGTACATATGCTGATGTCCTCATGGACAAAAGAGCCAACAGACCTGCCATTTGTCACCTGACCTCCACATGCCTTCTGACACACACACACACACACACACACACACACGATAAATGTAATAGGTTTTTTTGAGATAATAATATAATTACATAATTTCTCCTCCTTCTTTCTCCCTCCAAACTCTCTCATATGTGTTTGCTTTCTTTCATGACCTCGGTTTTCATTAGTTGGTGTGTGTGCGCACACATGCCTGTGCAGATGTTTATTCAGGTGTGTGTTCCTATTCCTACGCACAGAAATACAACCTGCTCATTCTGTATAACGTCAGTTGTTTGTGTGTTCTCGGGAATGAGCATTTCGGTTTGGAGAACCAATTGCGTGCTCTTCCCTGGGAAAGACTATTTCTTTAGCTCTTAGCATTTTGACATGGTTACCTAAACAGGAGCTGAAGGGGAACAGCAGCAAGAGATGCTTGTCTCTACCACGGGCAGAGAAGAGCTCACAAGGAATCAACCCTACATTAAACAAGTCTGTAAAGAAGAACTGGACAGGAAGATGACTTAGCAGTTAAAGACGTGTGTGCTGCTATTGCAGAGAACTTCAGCCGTGTCACTGGCAGCTCACAGCCTCAGGGGATCCCATACCCCTGGCCTTTGTGGGAACTTGCACTCATAGGCACTGGACACAAAAGAATAAACATAGTTAAAAATAAAAACTAAAATTTAAGAAAAAGTAGGAATATTTTTTTCTGCATCAGTCTTTCTTTTCTTACTGAGTTCAGGAACGAGCGTTGGGCATACCAGCGTTGTCCCACACATCCCAGAGCTTCTCGTCCGAAACCATTGTCTCCTTCCTCAGACGGCATCATTTCTGTTGCTCTCCCGCAGACTTACTGCCTCTGGCCTCCTTCTTCTTCATCCTGCTGCGATCGTAGTCTGTTTCATTATTCCAGATACTGCTCTTCTCAACTCTAAAACCCTGGTCTAACTGTTTTCTAATTAGCCTTTGATTTTGGTAATAACTTTCCATTTGCAAAATTTTGCAAAATGAATACAGTTCATTTCCACCCATCCCCCCACCACACCAGTTTCTCTCTGGCGCTAATGCTGGTGTCCTACTGTAATACGATATGCCCATCAAAGCTAACCATGGGTTGATGTCCCTGATGAACTGTGCATCTAGAAAAACCAGACCCCAGATCCTGCAAAGATCACACCAGTCCTTGCATACTCTGGTCACGTATTGCTGTCACTGGCCTAGGGTGCCACATCACATCTGCGGCTCTCTTCTAGTTTGTCTTTGTTAAACTTTGACTTTTTAGTGTCACCTCAGTAAAGATCACACAGATAACTGGGGTTTTGGTCTTTTCTAATCTCATCATCTAGACCATCTCATGGCTAAATTTGGCTACCCTGTATTTGTTTGTTAGACTGTTGTTTGCTGTTTTGTTTTTGTATCTTGTTTTTATGTTTTGTTCCATTTTATTGGTTGCCTTTCTTCTTAAGGAATGATCTACTGGGCAGTGGTGGCACACGCCTTTAATTCCAGGACTCAGGAGGCAGAGGCAGGCAGATTTCTGAGTTCAAGGCCAGCCTGGTCTACAGAGTGAGTTCCAGGACAGCCAGGGCTACACAGAGAAACCGAGTCTCAAACCGCCCTCAAAAAAGGGAAAAGAAAAAAAAAAGGAATTGGTCATGTGTTCCAGGTTCTTAGTAGACTGAGTAATGTTACATGTTTCTGGCTGTTTGTCTTTCCTGTGTAAGAAGATGGAATCCTGTTAAAACCCTTCTGCGAATGTGCGTTTTCTCTCCTTCCTCCTGCTCATGCTCTGGCTCCTTCTCCCCTTGTCCTCACCCTTCTCCTCCTCCCACACCCTTCTGCCCGCTCTGCTTCCCACCAGCTTCCCACTGTAAGCTCCTGGTCTTTTCCCGAGGACGGTGGCTCTGCTATCAGCTATTTGCAGACTTTGACTCTTCTGTTTGGCTTCAGTGGTCGGAGTGTTATTGCTGAGACCTTTGACCTCCGAGTGATTTGGCAGCTGACTTCTACTCAGTTGCATTCTGGGCAGGAATAGTGGGGAGTCTGTTGGTGCCCAATAGTCCTGTGCCAGGGACTGGGGCATCTTCAGGGGCAAAGCTCTGGGAGCGTGCTTCTCCCTGTATGTATCAATTACTCTTCCCATAGCTAGGACAAAAGCAATCCAAAGGCCAAAGGGCTCATTGGGTTTATAGTATAGAAAGCAGCTGTCCATGCTGGCACTGGAACCTAGGCATCCGATCACATCACATCTGCCTTCTGAGTGCTCACTCTCTTCTTATGAGGAAGGCCGGGACCACAGGCCATGAGATGGTGTCATCTACATGCCACCAGAGGTCTTTCTTCCTCTGTTAAAGGTGAACCCAGAAGTATGTTTCCATGGTGACCCGTAGGGGGACAGTAAGGCCTGGCCATCGTACCTCATCTCCCTCTGTCAGCCCAGGACTGTTTTCAGGAGATTGGCTTTTGCATCTGTTGAGAGTTCACACTTGATTCTGGTTTTCCAACAACCACTGACATTGTGCTCTTATGGCCTCCTGAGAGGTGTCAATGCAGTCACAAGAGACAGGGCTGAGCTGGGAATGAGTTGGGAATCATCGGGGCAAAATCCTATGGCCAGGATGTGGAGGAGCTTCACGGTGGTGTGGAACTGACACCTTAACTATGTACTACAGAGAACCTGCATTTATTCCAGTGGCCCCTGTGTGTGAAAATGGGTTCCAGGAACACGGGTGAGCAGAGATTGCCTCTGGTGAAGTGCAGCCTGGGCCCTTCACAGTTGTGGGCTCTGCCAAGCTCTTCTCTGCTCAGAACTCCTTGATGGCTTCTAGGGCTCTCGGAGTGCAAGCTCAGCTCACTCTACAGCCCACCTCCCACCTCACCTCACAGTTTTCCAATTAGAAAGGCCTCTGTGTTGTCCCAGCAGCCGGTCACAGTCTCTCCTATCTGCATATGCATTTTCCTCTGTCTGGAAGGATTTTTGTCTATCCTCTGCTCCATTTAAACTTGTATCTCTGTACTCTCAGCTCAATTATCTGGCCCTTAACAAGTAATTAGGTGTGTGTGCACACGTGTGTGTGTGTGTGTGTGTGTGCGTGTGTGTGTGTGTGTGTTTGTGTGTGTGATGTATATGAATGGGCACACGTGTCATGGCAAGCATGTGGAGGTCAGAGGACAACTCTGTACCATCTGCTATGTCAATTGAACTTGGCTCATGGGCCTGCACAGCAAACACCTATGCCTACTGAGCCATCTTGCCATCCCATCATCCATCTAGTCTTTGAATGATGTCTCCAAAATGTCCTCATCCTCCCCCCTCCCGAAGTTTCAGGGAGGTTGTTGCAGTCTTTAGTGTCTTTACTTGTGTGACAACCTGATGAGCACCCATCACCCCTGCTAGGCTGTGGCCATCATGAAACTGAAAATTATCTTTTCAACACTGTCTCTTGGCACCTGACACCAAGGAGGAATAAGGTGCGCGCTTGTTGAATGAATGAATAAAAACATGCCGGAAGGTAAGGAGAAGGATGAGGTAGTCCTCTCTGCTGTCTCTGTGTCTGCCAGCTGTTTATTTATAGCGTGGGAGGAAATGGAACTGTGATGTCTCCCAGCACAGATGGATATGATGTCTTCCTTTGGGGGTCTCAAGGAACCATGTGTGGCTGTCTTGTTTGGAGTTCCCAGGGCCGAGTGAAGGCTGGCTGAGGAAGGAGATCGGAGGGACAGAGGTGGGTCATCAGCTGGGAAGGAAGAGGCTGAGACCCACTCCCCGGCCTCCGTCCCTTGGGATCTGGGCTTTTGCACCCCCACGTCAGTGATGTATTTCTGACATTTAAACATTTGGCCAGTGTGTAATGGATATCTAGCATATGGTGAAGGAAGCCACAAGAACACTGGCCAAATGCTCAGCCATGCCCTGAGGGAGTCCTGGAAACATCCCTCCTGGCTCAGATAGAGCCTTGGCTGAAAGGGTGTCCTATCTAGACCATCTACTGTGGGTGGGAAAATGAAAAGGGTGTCTTGTGACAGAGAACACCCCAACAGATCACCAAACATGCTACATAAATGAAAGATTCAGGGAAACTCCTAGTCCCGGAGCTACTGAGATGACTGAGTTGGTCGGAGTTCTGCTAGCCTCAAAGCTACTGTTCACAGACCAGCCTAACTCCCTGGCCAGGGTGCCCAGGAACCATCCATACTGCTAAGTGCTTATTTACCCCTTGTGTGTGTGTGTGTGTGTGTGTGTGTGTGTGTGTTCGTGTTTGTGACATGTTCAGGGGTGTGTGCCCATGTATACATGTGGAAACCAGAGGTCAACCTCAGATTTTATGTCTCTGGAGCTATCTTTTTCTCCCCCTGTTTTTTGCTGTTTTGTTTTGTTTTTGAGACAGGATCTCTCACTGGCCCAGGCCTTGCAGTTTAGGCTGGGGTCCAAGAATTCCTCTTCTCCCCATCTGCAAGAACTGAAATGGAAAGCTCACATCACTTTCAGCTGGTTTTTTATGTGAACTCCGGGGATCTAACTCAGGTCTTCATGATTGTGTGGCAAGCCATCTCCCACAAAAAAAAAAAAATGTATTGTTTTTATTCTGGCAAATATATATACAACATAAAATTTGCCATCTTCCCCAGTTTTAACTGTATGAGTTTTGAGAGAATTCACCCTGTGCAAGCCTCCGGACCACCCACCTCCAGAGCTACACTGATTCTGTTGAACTTAAACTCTCTCCCCATCAAACTAACTCTCCTACCTTCTCTCCCTCAGCCCTGTAATACTCTAGTTTCACCACTGAGTCTGGGGACCCCTGTGACTGGCTTATTTTCCACAACAGAGCAGCATCAAGATTCATCCAAGTTGTGGCTTGGGTCTGGGTTGCCCTCTCTCGGGTCCACTTCACACGCACCGTACACATTTGCATCCCTCCCTCATCTCTCCATACCCGCTGTAATTGAGTGTGTGGTGAGAGCTATCATGTTAGCTACAACCATGGGCCTACACACCTAGCTCTGAAAACTTTCCTTGGCTTCTCAGAAGACGTGCTCAGTAGAAGAACTGCTGTGTCATGGGGTAATTGTCCTTGAACTTTTGGGAGAGCAGCAGGCTGTATCCCTAGCGCTCACGCCATGCGACATACCAGCCCCGCGTGACAGCTCCAATTTCCCTCCAGCCTCATCAACATTGATTATCTTCTGGGTTCCTTGCATAGCAGCCACCCTAATGGGTGCGAGGTTGTAGCTCGCTGTAATTTTGTCTCGCATTTTTCTAACCATTAGCCACGTTGAACATCTTTTCATGTGCTCATTAGCCGTTTGTGTATCTTCTTAGGAAAAATGTCTATTCAACTCCTTCGCCTATTTTTGAATTAGGCTGTTTTCTGTTGTTGCTATTTGGTGGGAGCTTTGTTGTCCTTGCTGCTGCTTTTGAGATGAGCTCGCACTGTGTAGCCCAGCCTGGCCCCCAGCTCACGACTCTCCCACCTCAGTATCCAAAGTAGCTTGAATTACAGGTGCCTGCCATTGTGCCACCTAAATTGGTCTGTCTCGCTTTGGGAGAATGAGGTGGAGGAAATGAGCCAGGGCTTTGTGTCTGCTAGACAACGCTCTGCTACATAATTTTGAGTTATAGGTGTTTATGTATTCTGGGTCAGACCCTTATTAGATATGTAATTTACAAATGTTTTCTCCTTTTTACTCTGTTAATAGTGTTTTTTGATGTGTTTATATACAGGGAGGGGGTATACATTGCTCATGTATACCTGTGGGGAGGTACGTGTGTGGCTACCTGTGTGTGTTATATGCATGTGTAAATGTGGGTATGTATGTGTGTGGTATGTGTGTGTGAGTATGTGTGTGTATGTGTGTGTATATAGGAGAAAAGTGGACATTGGGTGTGTTTCTCTGTTGTTCTCCATCATATTTTTGGAGAGAGACAGAGTCTCTCACTGAGCCCAGAATCACTAGTTGAGCATCATGAACAGGTCATCAAGCCCCAGGGATCTGTCCGTCTGTCTGTCCTAGACTCCTGATGCTGGACTTTGCCTGCATGTTCAGCTGGATCCGTATGTGTATGGGGAACTGAGGACGGGTCTGGGCCTCACACTTGCACATCAAGCACTTCGCTGTCTGAGCCACAGTCTCCACCATCCTCATCCTTTTTGATGCACAACATTTTAGAATTTTCACCAATCCCAACTTTCTTCTTTGTGTTCTTCCATTGCCAGAGCTATCAAGGTCATGTCCTAGACGTCATTGTCACATGCAACGCCATGGAGCTTATGTGTGTTACTGGTGCAGAACCTGAGGCTCAGCACCCAGGCCACATGCAGAGCCTCCTGGGTATACACTCACTGTCGAGTGCCTTGGAAAGTGCCATCTCTCTGACCACACAGAGTGTGGTGCATTGTGTGGGGGTGGGAACAAAGGACAGAGGGTCTTAGAGGACCAGAGAGCTCTTTCAGTGCACAGGCTATGCCAGGCCAGATGACCCTTACTCTGCATACAAGCACCAATCATCTGTGGACTTGGGCCTCTGTAGATGCTATACAGGACAAGATCATAGCAGCTGTCTAGCAAGCAGCAAACTGCTGGTGACATATTAGCTATTCTTGTGATGGCCCATGGTTGGAATAGATGCTAGCCTCTAAGGTCAGCCTTAGGACTTTGATTTCCACCAAGCAGGCTCCCCGGGCACCACACACAGCCTTCTCCAGCCTCCAGCAAGGCAGCTGAGGCTTCTCATAACAGTTGATTTCTAAGGTTCAGGGTGGGAAGACACTCCCAAGAGAGGGGTCTGTGCTTAAGGGAGTTTACTTGCAGGTGATGTTGGATCAATGTGGGTGAATGAAGAAGCTAGCTTTATGCCGTTGGTATACTGATGTCATACTGGACTTGGCGTGGGCATGAATCTCAGAGACTCATCCAGCGCATGACAGGAAAGAAGACAAACAAGTAAAGGTGCGTGGGGTGGAAGAAGGAAGGTCCCCCCACCCCCCAGAGCAGGCCAGGGCCAGCCAACAAGAACAGAGGCTTCTGGCTGGAGGCACCTTTTGTTCTGACTGCAGACCGGGAACGAGAACCAGGCTTCTGAACCTTTTAAGCTTGGGAGGGTGATTTCGTTTTCCTGCTGCATCCTCCTCCCTGGATTGATCTCAGAAACCCTCAGGACCACAGCAGGCCCCAAAGAAAGCCAAAATGGCCTCTGGATTAGACACGGATATGGACAGGTCTTCTCCTCAAAGGAGTGTTAGTTTATCTCTTGTCTTCCCCTCCAGCCCCCCTCAGCCGAGGCTGTATCTGGGGGTGGAGACTGGGTTTGGGGGGACCAACCTGGAGACAGCCCCCCCCCCCCCCCCCCCCGCCCGCCCGCTCTGAATCCTGAGTAGGAGCTTCACAGCGGGACCTGTAGCTAAGCCCAGTGTGGGGGCGGGGTGTGGAGTGAGCCAGCTGCAGCGCTTGTCTTCCGGCAGAGCTCACAGGATGACAGTACCCCACATGTGCGTGGGGTTGGTACTTTTCCAAGGGCTTTTAAATGCATTATCTTGTTGGAGGCGCATTTGAGGCAAGGACTCGGAACAGACTGGAAAACAACTAATTTACTGAGTCCTGAATGGAGAGGAAGCTGAATACAGCCTGTATTTTTGCTGAATCTCAAACCAAAACAACCTTTTGTTAAAGAACAAACAAATAAACAAAAATGTTGAACACTAATTCACCAGGGAACATCCGCCTGAGCAGGAGCTTCAGGCAGAGTCACAGCAGAAAATTCAACAGGCATTTACTGGGCACTGAGGGACCTGCTGGGATCAGAGGCCCGGGGAGGGGTGGGCACTGCAGCATGTCCTTGCGGCAAAGAACAACCTTCCCGGAAACCCTCCAGCCGGGAACTCACGGGAGATGCTGGAGGGAGGGGCTTGGTGCTTGATGCTCTAGGTGTGGGGCTCTGAGCAGAGGCCGAGGGGCAGGCTGGGGTGGAGGAGGGCGATGTGCCTGAACAGGGTGTCCCCTTGGGAAGGGCCTGGATGAGGAGGTTTGGGAACTCGTGTCAGCAGCCTCTGATGGAGTCATACCTAGAAGCAAACCGCAGTGTGTGTGTGAGTGTGTTGGGGGTGTCTCCTGGCACCCAACACCCTCTGTAGAAATAGCTCTCACTTGGTTCCCCCCCCCTTCTTGTTTCTTTGTTTTTGTTTGTTTTGTTTGAGGCAGGATTTCCTCTGTATAGCCCTCCCTAGCCGTTCTGGAACTTGCTCAGTAGACTAGGGTTGCCTCAAACTCAGAGGTCTGCCTGCCTCTGCCTCCCAAGTGCTGGGATTAAAGGCGTGCAGCATCAGCGCCTGGCAACCTGGTTCCCTTCTTCTAAGAAAAATGTTTGTATATATTTGTATGTGTGTATACATACAAACATATGCATATATGTGTGTATATGTGCATATGAATTCACATGTGTACGTGTGTGGTGGTGGGGATAAAGATATGTATATATTTGTATGTGTTTACATGTAGATGCCAGATATCTGGAGTCTTTCCTGAGTTGCTTCTTACCTTAATTTGTTAGACAATGATTTGCTAGACAGGCTGACCAGCAAGCTCCAAGAATCTTCATGTCTCTATCTCCCAAATGCTGGGATTAAAGGCACATACTGCTGTGTCTGCCTTTTACCTGGCTTCTCTCTATCTAAACTCAGGTCCTCATGATTGCACGGCAAGTACTTTACTGAATGAGTTCTCTCTTCCAGCTCTTCCATCTCAATGGGCTTCAGAGGCCACTTCAGCACCCATAAGGGTCAGGTAAGCAGACTTCTTCCTAAAACACCCATCATGTCTTGTAAGGGGTTACTCCCCTGTTGCAGTCACTTAGCACTGCGCGGTCTAAGATCTGGGTAGCAAAGATGGAGATCTGACACTGACTTTTCCTTGTTTCTTCCATCCAGTTTGGATCTAGCTTTGACTGGATCTGTCCTCTGGGGATATTGTGTTGGAGGTGCAGCCACACTCTGTGCAGCCACGCTTAGAGGTGGTATTACGGAAAGGTGGTGGCTGGGTCGACAGGAAGAGTCTTTGTGAGGGATTATGTATACTTTGGGGATGTCTGTGGGCAACTGCCTTAAGTTAAATGATAGGGGAAACCACAGCCTACTGTGGGTGGTGTCATTCCCTAAGCAGGGCATCCTGAACTGTGAGGAGTTGAATCACTGAGATGAACACCGGCATGCGTTCACGCATTTCTCCCCACTTATAACTCTCCACAGTGATGGACAGTAGCCAGGAATTCTAAGCTAAATCCTCTCTCTCTCCTTAGCCGCTCTTCCTCACGGGGTTTTAGTCACAGAAGTGGAACTAGATAGCGCTGACTTTGCCGGTGGATTAAGCCACTGAGGAGTTCATGCTGAAACTGGGTGGTGAAAGCTGACAGCCAAAGCAGTTCTTGACATTTCTTCTCTGACTCCCAGCTACCACGAGGTGAGCAGCCTTGACAGCTACCTGCTCCTACCAGCTGCCTTCTGTAGCAGGTCAATGCCTTCATACAAACCGTGGATGGAGCCCTCTGAAACCATGAGTGAAAATAAAAGGTTTCCCTTCCTGTTGATTTTCCTGGGGATTTGTCAGTGTAAAAAAAGCTGATTGATGCCCGTTTGCTGGCACAGAGAGAACTGATTTGGGGGAGTGTCTTCTTGGGTTTTGGGGACTTGAATGGGGTACCGTTATGGCTGTTGCCCATACCCAGCTCAATCAGCCCACTCCTTCAGGCTGCAATGTGGAGACCAGCTGACTTTTCTCCTGCAAGGCTGAAGTGCTCAGGCCTAGGGCTATGAGGACAAACCAGGCACTGGGTGACTGGAGGCACAGGAGTGACCAGAGAAGGTGAGCTTGGGTGAGACACTCCCGGCCATAAAACAACATGGCTCCCACACCTACCTTGTGCTTCTAAGCAGATTCAGGCCACTTTCAGTGTTCCCCGAAAGGCCAAAGGTGTATGTTTCTATGTTCCCTTAGCATGGGTGCATGGGTTCTTAACGATGGTCCTGTCTAGGGCTCCTTATGTTAATACAGAGAGTAGGTCTTCCTTCTGTGCTCTCCAAGTCAGGGGGAAGCTGGGCAGCTCCTAGCATGGAAGCTGAAGGTTCTGCTCCTCCTTGGGCATGCCAGGTGGTCACCCACTGTGGTCATGGTGAGGATGACCACAGCCTAGCTCACTCAGAATCAATCCTGCCTAGGAAATGGTGCCGCCCACGGTGGGCTGTGTCTTCCCCACAAAATTGAACTTAAGAGAATGCATCAAATACATGCCTATAGGCCGACTCAGTGTAGACAATCCCTCGTTGAGATCCTTCCTGGGTGATTCTAGGTTATGTCAAGTTGACAGTTAAAATGGACATCGTCTTCATGATGATAGTGGTCCAGTTGCCTCTGCACACCTTCCTCATATACTGGGCAAGCCACATTTCTGTGCAGTTCTCCAGAGCCTAGGCTGACCTGACTCTAAGACTGTTCATCTGCCACAATAGAGGTCTTGCAACCCTGTGACTCCTGCTGGGACTCCAGCAGAGCTTGGGGAAGCAGTTGTACCCTTAAGCCCTTTGACCTTTGGAAAGCGAACCTTTGGCTCACCCCCAGAAGCCCCAACACTGGGCATGCCAGCCAGGCCCTGCGGCTGCAGCTGATCCCCAGCTGGGTCCCTACCGCTGTGGCTGCCTTTGTACTCATACAAGGGAGACTCAGTTCCCCTGATGCTCTGTGACCCCTGTTTCCTGTGTCCACATGGGCACAGCTCCCTGGCATGGGGTGGGATGGGGATGGTGCCAGCTGCCCTAGAGAATGAACCAGACCACCTTGGTGACACTTCCCTCCTCTGGGGTGTCTCAGGGAGGTGTTGAGAGCTGCTACTGCAAGCAATTAAGTGGACTAATGACCCATGGAGGCCCCTGCCCTCCAGCATGGCCATGCCTCCCCGTACACAGAAGCCCACAGCTCCCCAGTCATTTGGCCACTGCCCATAACAGCTATTGACTGTCAAGCAAGGTTTCTCAGATAGGGCTAGAACCTAAGAGTTGACTTTGACTTTTCGGGCCTGCCTGGAGTTATGTACAAAGTAGACGATTATTAAACATTTGCATGGTATCAGACCAGAAACAGATACCTTCTTTCCAGGGCTGGAGAGAAGTGGAATCCAGGGGTTGGGGTGGGGTGGGAGTGGGAGTGGGGGCTTAGGCTGAGGTTTGTCGGTGAACTGGCACAGCATTTCAGGGCACGCAGTCTGCACATCTGCAGGCAGGCCCTTGCCTTGCTACCCATTACAGAAGGTGTAGGAAGCGACTCCCTACTCACTGGGGTCTAGTCCTGATCTCTCAGGCAGTCACAATGGGATGTACTGTGTTGGAAGACAGAGAGCAGGTGGGTTTTGTCTAAAATGGGGTCAATGTATCTCCAGATACTATGAGACCCCTGTCCCCTCCCCCTGTCCCTCCCCCTGTCCCCTGTCCCTTTCCTGTAGCCTAGGGTTGGTGTTTCAGACCCTGAACCCTGGTTGGGCTCCCAGGAATCACAGGTAGTTTCCAAATCAGGCCCTTTATGCCCTAGGACTTCTCTGGTAGGAACTGTGAGATTCATGTTCAGAGTTGAGGAAAGCCAAGTCTACCCCAATATGAACAGAGCCTCTCAGAAGCCCCCCCCCCCATGTGTGGAGATTGAAAACTGGAAAAGAGGCCTGGGCCTGAGGGCTGCCTGCTGTCCTCGGGCCCCAGACTCCATGGCTCTGGGCTGTAAAACCAGTTCCACTAGCCATCTCAGGCCCAGGAGAGCGAGCGAGGGAGCTTGAGGGCTGCTGGGTGGAGTGGTTCTGTACCTCAGCCTCAGACAGGCTCTACACCTAGACAAAGAAGTAAGACAAAGAAGTTGAGAAAAAAAGTGAGCGGAGACAAGGTTATGTTGTGGCCATATTTAATTCAACTTCAAGTGAACTGGGGGTTGGTGGGAGCTGTGAGGGTCTCCTGCTTCACAGAATGGGGTCCCTAACAGCCAGTCACATCTACCCAGGGCTGGCTAGACACCCCAGGGAGCCCCAGCTTGAGCAAGGGCCTGGGTCAGGAAGTACACTCACTACAGAGGGTGACCTGAGGTGGCTCTAAAGACCAGGGTGGAGGACAAGGGACAGAGCTTACAGATGGAGACCTATGGGGTCTGTGACAATTTTCTCCAGACCCCACCAAGCCCCTAAGCTGCTTCTAAGAGAAGAATGGCTCACTCCTGTCACCACTGGGCACGGAAGGAGAAGCCAAACTCATCTTAAGAGTTAGTTAATCTTTCAATTGCTTAAAATCAGTCAGTGCAAAATGAGGTAAGGAACCCTGTGTCACCAGCTGGGAAGTAGCCCTCACACGAGCCTCCGTCTCTTGGAGTCACGCCCCATGTTGTCGCCTTCCTGGGCATCCACCTCACAGTCCAGCGGGGATACCAGGTTCAGCAGCGGGTCCTCGGAGGCACGGCCAAAAAGAGCCAGTAGGAGAGCCACCCCAAAGCCTGTGGCTCGCTCGCCCTGCAGACAGGACAGGGACAGTGGAAAGGTCTGAGCCAGAGGAGCAGCTCTGTAAAAGGGGCTCTCCAGGCTTCTAATCCCTCCTTCTCCACATGGAGGTCCTGGGACACAAGGCTGTGTCTCAGGACCTCCCTGCAGATGTCCTGACACGCTCGGGGCCAGCAAGGTGACTGGGTGGTGGGCGCAGCCTAACTAATAGCTGCAGCTCGGGGTGGACACGGTCTGGGCCTCCTACTAAGCATAGGCGAGGCTGGCTGGGAGGACAGCACACAGCAGCTACTCTGTTCCCAGGGATGAGGAGGCCAGAGGTCAGAGGGACTGCAGCTGGCTGGAGGCTGGGCCACAGATTATCTGACACAGAACACAGAACCTTACTGATGAACTCAGCAGCGGCTCTGAGGAGCTCTGCAAGAACAGGGTAGGAGGGAGGGAGTGGCCTAGGCCATGAGGCGGAAGTGAAGATGTGTCTGGAGGGAAGAGGAGGAGCCCTGAGGCACTCACAGCATGCACTGGAGCAGCGATGTCCAGGTGGACCCAGACCCCGGGCCAGTCAAACCCGATGTGTGAAGCAATGAAGAGGCCAGCACAGGAGCTGGGGCTGTTGTCTCGGTCCTGGGGACAAGAGGACATTTGGTGACACCCTTTCCCCAGCAGTGGGAGAAGTCTGGAAGGTTCTCTCTAACCAATCCTTATCCATCAGCTATACATGGAAGTTTTTTGGTGAACCAGGTGGCAGAAGTGGGCTCTGACCTAGAACAAGGCATCTACCTCCCCCCAGGGCAGGGAACACTCCAAAGGCGCTAAAGAGGCAAATAAATCCGACCCTGCTCTCTGTGGGCCTGGTCAGTGAGCATGCTCAGTGACGTCGGACTCTGTACGGCGTCTGGAGCTTGGGAACACTGGTCTTCTCGCTCACATACTCCTCAGGGCCCCGGCTGCACCCCTGAGCACAGGCCCCACACCTACCGCCACGGAGTTCTTCATGTCAGCCACAGCCGAGGTGAATTCGCTGAAGTGCAGCTCAGGGCAGTAGACTAGCGGGTGGACCAGGTCCCCGCACTTCCGGCCAGCCTTCACGCAGGCCGCCTCCCACTCGGCGCTGTTGGTGAGCACGGCTGCATGGTACTTCCCTGTGGCAATGCCCTAGGCAAAGGACACAAGGGAAGCAACCGTACCAGGGAAGACAGCAGAGAACGCAAGGTGGAGCAAGCAGAGCAGTCGGCAGACAGGAAATACAGCGAGGGAGAGGGAGAAGAGGCGGAAAGAGGAGGCTTGGACAACAAGTGGGCGGGGCATGGGTTCCGGTCCAACCGCAGGAGGGGAAGCGACCTTGCCTCCGGAATGACAGCGGCACATGTTCACCTGCCAACGAGGGTTCAGGCTTCTGGGGAGCTGCAGCCAAGAGGTGAAGTGTGGTACTCACTTGTGCCCCTGTCAGGGTGGCCATGTCCACGATGATGTCAGCCCCCAGGTCTTTGCAAGCGTAAGACACCCCGTCTGCCAGCACCAGCCTGCCCTCAGCATCCGTGTTGTTGATCTCTACGGTCCTGGGCAAGGCACAGACCCAGTTCAGGAATACAGCTCCAACTGAGCATCGCTGACCTCTCTTTGTAGTGGGGAGCCCCGTCTCTGCAGCTCCTCTATCTCCATGGCACGTGCCCTCCCAGGACTATGAGACACCTCATCCCTTAGGGGGTGCCTCGGGAGGCAGGGCGGGAGTCTACAAGTCTAAAGGACAGTGCAAGCGTGACAGGGAGCCTTACTTCCCCGAGTACAGCAGGTGAATGTCATCCGGCCTGGTGGCATTGGGTCCAACTGCATTCTCGGCCAAGCAGAACACAGCATGGAGGTTATCTTTGAAACCCTGAGAGGAGAGGCAAGTGAGAGGTCCCATTATAGACTGGGAATTCTGGGGGGAGTGAAGGAGAAGGGGGAGAGAGCCAGGTGCTCTCAGACCCGTAGACAGCAGTAGACAGACAGACAGACTTAGACAGACAGACTTAGGCCATAAGGAGCAGGAAGTGAAGGTGCAATTTGGCAAGACCCCTTTTAGAAGGGGAAAAGCCCTCCAGAGGCCAGACCATGCAGCAGATCTCACTACACAACATATGAAAACTTGACATTTGAGGCAATCCTCCTGCCTCAGCCTCCTGACCATCATTCTTACCCAAAATTTTACCACACATCACATCACTTCCTGGGTCCTGTGACCCAGTTCTTCCTACAGGTAGCAATCCCAGCCCCCATGACAAGAAAGAGCCTTCCCACCTCTGTATTCCTTCAGTGTGACCCCTACAGCATGGCTGTGACACTCAAGTGTCTCATGTGTGGTGTGTGTGTGTGACTGGCTGTGGCCTCCTGGATTCACCACCCCTCATGCTCATCACTGGGTACCCCAGCACCAGCTGGAGGGGCGTCCAGAAGAACTGACCTGCAGGACATTTCCTTGCCAGCATGTCTTAGATGGCAGGGCAACAGGAGTAAAGGCCTTCTGCAAACACGTGCGCCCATGGCTGTTCCCTTCAGAGAACCTTCAGCAAGCACCCCGAGTCAGCTCTTCTTACCCAGTAAGCTTGCTAAGCTCCACTGCCAGGAGAGAAACCAGAACTGGCGCCCTCACCTGCTTGATGGCGGCTCTGAAGGCTCCCAGGACGGCTGCCGCACCCCCACAGTCTCGCTTCATCCCTGGCATAGTGGTCTGTAGTCACACAAAAGGACCGGAAGCGAGGGTACAAGCCACATAAGTCACATGAGCATGGAGCATGGCTGACAGCAGCCTCTAATCGTCCAACCTGCATGGCACACCAGGACCCCACCTTTCACAGGGCTCCCTGAGCACCCCTACAGTTCATGAAACTGACTGGCCAAGGGGGGCTTCTACTAAAGCAAGAAGAAGGAACAGCAGAAGTGGCGGAGATATAACTCTTCTTGTTTGTAGAGTTTTGGGGCTACCAAGCAATAAATATGGTAGAAGGAGACCAGGAAGCTACAGTGTCCAGACTCACCATGACTGGGTTCTCCCACAGAGCCCTGGATCCCAGGCCAGCTTAGGAGTCTACTCTCACGGTCTCTGCCCTCTTCTGCACCCTGACTCCACAGAAACCAAGGCTCATGTGGCGTCACTCAGCCAGCACCTCAGGAGGCTTGGCCAGGAATTTCCAGTGGCTATCAGAACTATGGCTTCCTTCTCAGACATGGGACCCAGGAGGTGAAGTATTTGCCAATCAGCCATTTTGCCTGTGTTCTACATTTTGCACAGGTTCCTGTTGTGTCTCCTCTGAGGGGGACAGGGTAACCCCAGGCTCATGCCTATCCCATTCTCCCTGAGCACAGCTGGCAGCCAGCCTGTGTATGGCTTTGGCTTCTAGCAGTTCAGTCCGACTACAGTCAGACACAACAGTGTGCTGACGGCTTCACTCTTGATCTATATCCAGCCACAGCGAGGGTACAATATACACAGCGTCCCGTCCACTTCTCCTCCAAGGAAGAGCCCTGTGCCCTAGCCCCTCCAGTTTCTGACCCTGCCACAGATGCCCACACTCATTCCAGCTTGTCTTCCGTCTACTCCTGCAGTGGCCACTTGAAGACACCGTCACTGGCTTTCTTTTGTCCATCCCTGTAGCTTTTCTGGGGAGGCTCGGCTCTGTGCCTGCCCCTCTCCCTGCCTAGCAATTCCTATATGACTGCAGAGAGCAGACCTTGCTTATCCCTTACGCCACTGACATCCAACCATCAGTAGGGGGCATCTCTACTCTACCACGTGCAGCTGAAGACCCCTGCCACTAAATGCAAAAGCCAGCTTCTGTGAACTATTATGCTGTGACACGGCTGCGTCGCATCGGCCTCCGGCTCAGACTGACAGGTTTGGACTTTAAATAAAAACAAGTCCTCAGGAGAAAGACTCTGAGCCTGAAATGCACGGTCATTTTAGAGACCCCTTTGTATCTCAGGGGCCTTGAATTTTAGCTGACAGTGCTTTTTTTTGGATGTAGGAGGGCTGCTTTTATAAAACCATCAACTAAAAAGGACCCATCTCTCATGACTGAAAAGAAGCCGTCTTTCTGACCTACTCGGAGAGAACACGCAGGCCCACTGACGTGAAGAAATGGAGCCCCGGGCCTAGCAAAAAACCATTTCGAAATGACCCACCCAGAAAATGCCTCTGACAGCTGTTCATGGAACACAGTGTACCCTAGCACAGGTGTTACCTGCCAAGCAAAGTGCCAAGCTCAGCTGCTTACGTGAGGTCTCCTGACTCCCCCGAGTTTCTTCTGTTATCACAAAGGGAAAGGTTCTCAATACTTAGGTGCCATCTGCCCTGGTCACGTTGACACACACACAAAAGGCACAGCTACACAAAGTGTCAAAGCTCTGGTCCAGGGGAGGCTGTGGCCTCTCCGTGAGCCAAGAGCCACTGGCTCTTCTTCTTGTTGCCCTCTTAGGCGACCAAGTCATGGTGACCTCACTTGCAGAAGCCCCTCCGTGAAGCAGTAATGTTAGGTTTGAAATTTGTAAAGTTTAAAAACTCTCCTGGGGCTGGAGAGATGGCTTACTGGCCAAGAACGCTCGCTGCGTGGCCCTGAGTTCAGTTCCTAGTACCCCCATGTTCTCACAACCGCCCACCAGCTTGCGTGTGGTGCATACTTGCAGGCAAAACACATAAAATAAAATAGATTCAGAAAAAAAAAAAAAGACCGCCACTGGAGTGTGAGTCACTGTCCCTATTGTATGAGGGACACGCCTCAGCTGCCTCTTCCAGGTCAGCCGGAGCACAGGGCAGCCACGAGAGTGACAGACCCAGACAGCCACTGCCTGAGGCAGAGGCAAGAGATAGTTTCTAGATGAGGCAACGACACGGTAATAACAGGGCAAGCCTCGCTAGGAGAGCACAGGGCGGCACGCATCACCAGCACTAACGTGAGCTCTGCACCACAAGGCGGAACTTGTGTACACCACTTGACAGCCTCCCTGTGCTCCAGGGCTTCTCTGATGAGCTAATGGTGACAAAGGAACGTGAGGCTTCTGGTATGAGGAAGTGCACCAAATTACGGCTCATGCATGACTCTGGGTGTTGACAGCCTCCAGGAGATCCACCCATCATGTACAAAACAGACACCCGAGGCTCGGGGCGGCCCACTTAACTGCCTCGGGCTCCGTATCAGAACAATCATTCAAAGCACGCAGGCTGACGTACCCACTTGCAAATGCTACTGGGGCAAGGCTGCAGGCTGGGGCATCTATGCTTCAAATGAGCCATCGGGAGCCCAGGACAGGAGTGGGAGATTGACCATGGCACCCACTGTTTTGTTTTTCTCTGTAAACCTCCCCCCCCTGCCCTGGGAGCCTCTGGTATCAGTTGCCTAGGGTGACAGAAACCCCTCAAGTTAAAGGATTGGTGGGCTGGGGTTCTGCGTAGGAACAGAAGAACAACCCTGGTTCCCATGTGTACCCAACACAGAAATGAGCAGAAGGGTGAATAGATTTGAATTCACAGGATGAGAGACCCAGGCAAACTTCTTTAATGCTATAATCCATCAGCAATTAGCAGAGACAGAGATGGACACTTATTTCGTGGGTCTTTTCCCTATTAAAACACACTAATGAGATCTGAAGTGTTAATATGCTGCTGCTCTCTTTATTTGGATTGGAATATTTTTCTTTTCTAAATTTTCAACTGGCAAGATAATATGTGTGGAATTCAATAAAAGAGAATTATTTGCTATTGGGGTTATTTTTAAACTTGTATTATTAGTTCCATTTCCTGAGTAGTCCTGAAAATAATTGTGTTGGGTAGAAGAGGAAGGATTTTAAATAAAACAATCGCCCACTCCTGATACTAAATGCACTAGGTACTTGAACGTGCCAGTCTGAATTGCACCCTGAAACCCACATCTTACCTTTCCTTTGATGCTGAGACCGCCGGTGTCATAGACGATGCCCTTGCCCACCCAGGCAATGGTCTGTGTGGCCCCATCAGGGGTGTGGCTAAGGATGGCCAGAGCGGGTGGATGGAGGGCAGCTTTGCCAACCCCATAGATTCCTGTGTAGGGAAAAGGAAGAAGTGAGGTGCCCATCGCACTGGTGGAGACGTCCAGAGGCCCTGCAGACTCTGGTGCTGGCACTAGCTGGCCCATACCTCTCCTGCATAGCAACCTCAATAGATCTCCCTTCCCACTCCTGCTAGGAGCCAGTGTGGGATGGGAGAACACAGATCCATTCCAACATCTATGACTGCAAAGTATTGTTAGGCAACAAAACTCGCTGAGGGGAAAAAAAAAACGTGGCACGGTGCCTATGGGGAACAGAGGAGGTCTTACCGAGTGAAGCAATTCGTGGACGATGCTTCAAGGCCTCTCCTGCCCACACGAGTCCCCCGCCCTGAGCTCAGAGCCTTCCTTCTCCTGCAGCTCCCATGGCCTTTGCCCTATCACTTCCCTCCCTTTTTGCTTACATACTCCATCTTCCCAAAGAAAGAGGTGATGCCCGAGCACAGACGCTATGCATGCATCAAGGTGCCCTGCCCAACCACAAGGAAGGAGAAAATGCCTGTCTGACAAACTCCTACTCATCCTGCCCAGGACTGCCACCTCCTCAGAGAAACGCCCCAGCAAAAATGGCCGCTGCCACGGCGTGTTGTTCTGGTTAATGTGTGGGGGGTTGGCATGGCTCTGACCGCTGTTCCAGGGATACACTGATGAACATGCCCTTCCCGTAATTCTCCTTCCCTTAATCGAGGAGCTCCGGCGAGGGTCTTATCTATAAAAGGACTTGGCACAAGTGACACGGCCTTCTGAAGACTAGATGAACATCTTGCTTCCCTACTCTGTCCTCAGACACCTTACTCTGAGGTGGACACTGGCCACACACCATTGAGTTGTCTTTTGGAGAGGACCCACTGGGGGGACCCAGTCTGAGCAGGATTACCCCGTCCCCAGCCCCAAGGCCAGGCAGCAGCCTACACAGGCTTCCTCCGCCAGTCTTCACACTGCTGTGGCAGGTGAAAACCCAAGTCAGTAAGGCGGAGGGTGCTGTTGCCTGAGCCCAGGACCTTGGAAGGAACTTACTTCATAGTCACTGAAAACTGTGGCAGTGACCTTTGCCTGCTCTGTCTAGAAAGCGCCTGAGACAGCCCAGCTTCCTCCCCCTCTAATTCCTGGTTATGTAGAGATCAGAGAAGGAGGTAGCTTTACGAGAGACATGTAGGCCAGGACAGCCCCTGACTTACAGGAAATATGTTCGGTATGAGAACACTATCCACTGGGACCCTGAAAGTGGCCATGAACATGTGCAATCGAGGAACGGAAGGCCTCACTGAGCTGGCTCTGAGCAAGCGCATGGGAGGCCAGAGACAGAAGATGGGAAGGAGGTGGGTCCAGTGACTCCCAGGATCAGCAGCAGAACCTGGAAGGCTGCCCCTGCCTCCCCTAGGGATGCTCTGTCTCCTAAGCTCTGGTCTTGGCCTGGGACCCAGGCTGATTCCATTCCCTTCACATCCCCAGCAGGAGGAGACTGAGGACCCTGTGCCAAATGCTCCCAATGCTACCCCTGCCACTCAGGTTCCCCCAGCCTCTCCTGACAGTGAGAACTGTGGTGGGGAGGAAGCTCTACACACCTCCAAATCCTTTGGTCTTTAGCTGCTCATCGCGGATGATGGTGGGGGTGATACCCAGCTCCTTTCCAACTTGGATAATCTCCTGGACAGATTCATGGAAAAATCAACAGCACGAGACACGTGAAAAAGGCTTGACTCAAGGCGAGGCTGGGCTTCACGCCAAAGATGAGTCTATCCATGGCTTCATGGTGGGAAAGGAACTACCTTGGGGCCAGTGGCTGTGCCTCCCATGATTAAGCCCGGGCGGGGGTGGGGGGGGTCTGGCCCTGCAAACTCAGCTTCCTGCAGCTGGTCTCAGTGAGGACCCATCCCACCCATGCATGTCCTCAGCTAAGGATGCTGACCTTCTGGAGCAAAACGGACACCAGGATTTGATGAACACAGCCTTGGGACTTCCAGGCCAGAAAAGGTACCGAAAAACTTAAGGCTTTCTTGCCGTCACTGTGATCTGAAAACTATCCCACCTCAGCTTATCAGGATAAGACCACGAACCTCAAGGAAGATGTCTGTGTTCATCTCATTGCACGGCGTGTCCACAATGCGAGCTGCTAGTCGGACACCTTCTGTAGCATTGGTTAAACACTAGGGAAGAAGAGTCAAGTTCATCGCTGGGGCCCACGGGCAGGGTGGGAAGGGATGTTCTCGCCCCATCCCATCCAGTTCCCTGTGGACCACAGACATCAAAGATCTAACACTCTAGAAGAATGCTTCAGGCGGTTCACAGGTATGGGTATGGAAGGAGCAGGTGCTTTGAGAATCCCTCAAAACATCACCCTACAATGTTGAGAAGGTTGCTTTCCATGAGCCCTCTGGAGGAACAGAGGCCTGTCACCCTGTCCTCCTGGTCACTGAATGGTCTACTAGGGCATTGCTGTAGAAGGAATGGGACCATGTTCTGTCTTAGAGAGCTCATTAGCCTCAGGGGACCCAGGAGAGGAAAGGAGCTTGAGACAACAGACCCCACCAGACTCCTAGCTCTGTAGTAAGGACAACTTGGGGACAGCCCAATTGGGTCTGTAGATGCTAGATGTACCCAGAGACAGGTGGCTCCAGGTCTCTGCAGAGCCACCCCAGACCTAGACTCCTGCCTGTCCATCTTTCTCTGCCACAGGGCCTTCCTCATAGCTGACTTGAGCAGACCTCCACCTCCATTTAATCCCATCATGTGCCCAAAGTCTCAGAAGCCAGGGATAACTGACTACGTCAGTGCCTCTGTACTGGCCGGAAGAAACAGATATTAAGGGGCTTGCGGGGGCGCGGGGCTTTAGCTTGCAGTTCATCATCACCTCCCCCGGACTTGTATGTCAGGAGGGCAGGCGCAAGTCGATTCTGCCAGCCGGCCACCGCCCCCGCTGTCTGACCATCACAAGAGCCGCTGCCTGTCCCAGGTAATTAAACCTCGAAGGCTCTGCGTAGAGACCAGGGAGCTGACAGCTCAGATATGAGCTGTGCTTGTGAGCCCCTGCCACCTGTCAGCAGCCGGTGGCCTGCGTGGGATGTGTGTTGGGCCGAGGACTGGCCTCAAGGGAGGCAGTCTAACCCCGCAGACCCTCCACCGAGTTCTCACTAAGCAAAGGATGAGAGTGAAGAGCATTTCAACCTCGGTCTCACTGACAAGAGAAGAAATATCCACTCACTTCTTTCTCGTGGGTTTATGTGAGGCTTGCTACACAGCAGGCAATGTGATGGACTCTCCGATAACTGGGAGAGATGTCAGTAGAGACAAGGACAAAGCAACTGATTAAAAGTCTACAGGACCCAGACAGAGCTCTAGGGGTGGGCATCGTGGGGGATACCCTGGTGAGGAAAAAGAGGAGGCACTTATCACCACAGAGTGCCCAGACGTGAGCGGCTGGCAGGAGGTGAGGCGGAAGCCCAGAAGGGACCCCCGAGAATTAGCAGGCAGACATGGTCTTCAGTGCCCACTGCCAGATGAAGGCCACAAGTAGTGGAAACTTTGCAGAGTTGAGACACCAAGGCCAGAGAGTTTGGAAAGAGAAAGTAAGAGGGTGGAGGGCAGTTGGGACAAGAGGCTTGAGAATTGGGGGGTATGCTTCAAGGAGAGACGGACACATCGTGGCCCTCAGAAAAAGAGAAGGGGCCCAAACTAGACCTGGGTGGGTTGGAAGAGAAAGGGGGTTAAAACCAGCAAAGCAACTAGACTGTTTTCAAAAACAGAGAGCTGACACGAGATGGCAGACATGGAGGACCGCCCCCTTTTAACTGTATCAGGGAGACAGAGGGCAAAGCCCTCAAGTAGGGTGCTTGCTTGAGGCTCAAGCAACAGCCTTCCTGAAGCCAAAGTGGAGGGACAAGTTGGCCTCTGGCTGCTGGGTGGAAGCCGGGTCAAGGCAACGGAAGGCAACCTAGGTCAGGCACCTCCCTTGCCTGACAGGCTGGCAGTGGTTTTCAGCCTGCCTGAGTTTCCTCTGAGGCTCCAGTGAGACGAAACACATAAAGGTGCTCCCCACCTAACACGTAAAGGTGCTCCCACTGTCACACACAAAAGTGCTCCCCACTTAAGGGGACAACTATGCATAATCAAATCACAGCTGCACCAAACGGAGACCTGAAAATACAACCCAAGACCCTTTTTTGGGATTCCCGAAAAGCACTGTAGCTCTTCCCAGGGGGAGAGAAGAGAAGAGCTCTCCACCTGTGCTCCCAGAAGGCATGTTGCCTCTAGATACCCACTTGCAAGGTGGACACTTCCACTGGGCCATTGTCTTGTCCCACCAGGAAGAACTCCACCATGACTGTCCTCTTCTCTGCGCGCCGGGATGCCCCTGAGCGGTGTGTGAAGAGTGGGAAGGCCCGTGCCAAGGCACAGGCAGAGGCAAAAACCTCAGTCTGTTCGCAGACCATCTGTAGTGAGAGAGAAGCAAGGTGGGGCTGAAGCCACAAAGGGACACCACCAGGACTCTCCCAATAGCAGCTCTACAAACCCAGACGGCTGTGCCCCCCCAGTAACCTGAGGCTGCGTGAGAAAAATGTCTGCCACCAGATGTTGTCCACTCTTTCCCAGACAGATGAGCAGGGCACAGACATAAGCCCAGGCCTCAATAAATCTAGGCTGGCATCTCTGATTTGTCACGCAAACCGATCCGGTGTAAATCACTCGGTGGTTGAAGGGTTAGAATGGGAGATCACACGGGCCAGCCTGCTGTGCTTGAGGTGGGCCACGGGCTGGGGTACACTCACCGGCCCAGCACTCACCAGGATACACCGGTGGGTTCCAGGAGGCAGGCAGGTTCTCACGAGCCTGGTGATGAAGTGGGCTGCGGACGGGCTGTTATGCCGGCTCACCCTAGAAGGCAGAGCTGCCACTGTGGCGCAGTTCAGGTAGAGAGGACAGCTGTCTGTGGGGTTGGGGTTGAGCGTGGCCAGAGCTGCCTGCCAGAGCTGGATTAGAAAGGAGATATGAGACGGACCGGGCTTCAACACGTGTGCTGTGTGGCTAGATGCGCCCTGCGGGCCACGCCTGCTTGTCTAAGGCACCCTAGCCGCTGCCACCAGGCATGTGTGGCTCTCTGGTACCCTACCACCCTCGTGGGACTGCGCCTCGCGCTGGCAAGGCCTGTCTGGGGACCCTCTGCTTCAAACACTTGGAGGCCCGGCTCCTGGGCCCTGGCTAGTGGCCATGGAAGCGGGTCTCGAGGCCAGAGGCCACGCGGAAAGCCGCCACTGGGCCTTCTGCAGGGCCCGGCCCAGAGGCGCGGAAGCAGGTGGCTCGGCCCGGGCAGGCCGGCGACACAGGCCGGGCCTCGCTGCAGCCAGGGCCTTGGGGACAGACGGCTAGGCCTGTCGCGGGCCTGCGCCCTGGGCCCGGCGGGGCGCGCGGGCGAGGCGGGGCCCGTGGCCCAGGGCCTGGGCTTGGCAGGCGCATGGCGGCCGCGGCCCGCTCACCTCCTCGGTGACCCGGGGCTGCAGCTTCCCGCGGACGTGGCTCCAGGGCACGCGGTGCAGGTGTTGCAGCTGGCCCAACAGCAGCAGGGGCCGGCTCTGGGGGTCCGCGTCCCCGGCGCTGGCCTGGAACTGCAGCCCCACGCTCGCCATCTTCCCCCCCACGACCCCGGCCGGGCCGCCCAGCACCCTGCGCCCTGCTCCGGCCCGGCTCGGCGCCGCCCCGGCCCGCCCGGCCTCGGCGCCCCGCCTTCCCCGCCGCCTCCGGGCCGCGCCGCCCTGCAGGGCCCACCCGGGGCGCGAGGGGGCGCCGGCGGAGGCGGGGCGCGGGCCGTACTGCGCCTTCCGGGCCTCCGTTGGGGGGCAAGTGGCGCGCGAGCCCCTGGAAGCGCTCCAGCTCTGGCTACTGCCCTGGCCCGGCTGGCAGTAGGTTCCTGGACTCGAGGAAGCCTCACTTGCCAGGGACAGCCGTGGCTACTGCAGTGGCCTGACAATTAGGCACTCGGATCCCCCCTTTATTCCGCGTAGGCCGCCTCCTCGGCCTAACGCTCGCCAGAAAGGTCACCATTCAGCAGTGGGCGCAAGCTGCCTCTGCACTTTGTCACCTGTGTTGGAGAGGAAAAGACAGCAGTGTTGGGAGCTTATAGGAAGTCATTTGAAAGGAGTCAGCTGCTACCCTACACTGCCCAGGTTTTGACAACTCCAGGCCTGGGGCTAGAGCTCAGTGACCTCCAGTCTTCTTCCTTTTTTTTTTTTCAAGACAGGGTTTCTCTGTGTAGCCCTGGCTGTCCTGGAACTCACTCTGTAGACCAGGCTGGCCTCAAACTTAGAAATTCTCCTGCCTCTGCCTCCCAAGTGGGATTAAAGGGGTGCGCCACCACGCCCGGCTGTGACCTCCAGTCTTATATGTCACTTTTAATCTACATTTCTTCTCTGTTATCAGCCTTTAAAACTAGCAAAACAAGATGGCTGAGCGAGAAAAGACACTTATTGCAGCGCCTGAGGACCAGAGTTCTAGTCCCGTATCTGGAAGGTGCAAACCAGTATCCAAAATGTGTCCATTGACTAAGAGGTTGACTAAGAGGTACCCACTCACACCGACTTAAACACACACACACACACACACACACAGAGAGAGAGAGAGAGAGAGAGAGAGAGAGAGAGAGAGAGAGAGAGAGAGAGAATGAATTAAATAAAACATTAAAAAAAAAAAAAAAACCCTACCAAAGCCAGTTTCATCACATAGCTCTCCATTCCACTGACCCTGCAGGCACCACCCACCTTATGTCCCCACCTACAAGCCATCTATGGTATGGATTTCTTCAGCTTTGGAGGTTCCATCAAACAGCCCAGAGCAGGCCAGCCCTGAAGACGGCAGTAGCTGAATGAGCAGAGGGGATTCCTTTGAAACTCTGGCTTTCCTGACGCAGAAGTCAACACTAATTGGATCTTATTTTCTCGAAAAAGAGTTTTTACAGCAACTGCATGTTTTCACACATTTTGTAAAGGGTACTAAGTGTTCTATCCCGATTCTCTGGTGTTTGCAAATACAGTGTGAGGCACAAGGCACTCAGGAGGGGCCGAGACAACTTGCAATTTTCCTAGAGGGTGGCAGGCTTAAGCTGATCCCTGTGGGAGAAGTACTATGTCCCCAGTCCCCAGGCCAGTCCACAGCAAGATGTCATCTGAAGGAATGACGCTGGGAGGTGGGGCAGGAGTGAGCATGACATAGCCTGCAGCCTATGAGAGCAGGAGCTGGAGCTGCAGGTGCGCAGGTCTCTGCGTATGCTACAGACCACAGAGTATGTTGGGGGGCTTGGGGAGATGACTTGGGAGGTAAAATATTTGCTGTACAGGCCTGAAGATCCCAGCACCTATAAAAAGATGGGCTGTATCCTAGCACTGGGGGGTGGGGACAATCGTCCCTGGAGCTCCATGATCAGCCATTCTTACCCAGTTGGTTAGCTTCAGGTTCGGCGAGAGAGGCTGTCTCAAAAAACGAGGCGGGGCCTTTCAGATGTCTCTATGGATAAAGGCATTTGTCATCTGAGTTCAACTCCCACTTCCCGCATGGGAAGAAGCAGCCCAACTCTGGTAGGTTGTCATCAACCTACAGGTGAGTACTGCGTCCTGCTCAAGCAAACACGCGAACACAAAATGAATATAGAAGTAACTGTAACCGTCTAGCAAAGAAACAAGGTGGAGATTCACTAAAGGAAGACCCCTAGGGCCAACCTTCAGCCTTTATATATGTAAACTCACATGTGCGTGTGCCCACACACATATGAACACACACACACACACACATTCATAGACAATAGGGCCTGCCTATTCAACAAAATCCTCCCCTCTAATGAAGGAAGTAACTTTTTTTTATTACGTATTTTCTTCAATTACATTTCCAATGCTATCCCAAAAGTCCCCCCCCCCCACTCCCCTACCCACCCATTCCCATTTTTTGGCCCTGGCATTCCCCTAGGAAGTAACTTTTGTGAATCATAAACAAAGATGGCTGAGTTGAGCCAACTCAGCAACCATTTATTAAATACTTACTACATACAGAGCAAGAGGGACTGTTGGGTGCTTTGTAATGAGCAGATATTCCTGATCCCTGGTTTCATGCCACCCCCAGACAGAAGAAATTGAAACCACTCAGGACATTCCACTTTGGATGCTTATCAATTTCCTCAAGACAGAACATGTGATGGATCTGAGAAAGTCTGAAGAAACTACTTTCCCTCTCACGACAAGCTTCACGGACACCAACATAAATGAGACAGCAGGGCGTCTTTGTTTAGTTAGATAGATTTTTATGAAGGTATTAACCCACAGCTCAGGATACACCTCCCTGTCAAGGAAAAATTGAACTTCTTGATTTTTTTTTTTTTTTTGAAAAATGAAAGTTTAAAACAAATGGCCAGATCTTGTGACCCAAGCAGCAACTTACAATTGTGATGAATTGGAGCCAATTCCACACCCGACGAGGGTGTGGCTGCAGCTCAGAAGCAGCAGAAGTTCAAAGGCCTCTGAAAGAAAGCAGAGTAAAGTTCTCAGGAGTCCTGAGGTCACATTCTGGGACACAGCTCTAAAACCCCACATTCCCCTAAGGCTGTTTGTCTGCAAGTTTCCTCAATGCCAAGAAGACAAGTGTACGGTTTAGGTATGTTCATCCAGTGGTCATATGTGCATTCATGTATTCATTTTGGTGGGGGGACAGAGCCCCAGGATCTCATCTGGCTGGCCAAGTGCTCTGCCATGAATCATATCCCCACGTCTCTCTTCGTTTTCCACTAGGCCAGTCTCAAGCTCATCTCTAGCTTGGTTGATAGGCTGACCTTGGACTTGCAATCTTCCTGCCTCAGCTTCCTCAGTCCAACCTAGTGACCTAGCAAACATCAGTTCTGAACAGCTCTAGACCCCTGATCTCTCCAAAGAGAGCAGCAGTGTATGAAAGCTGCTTAAATGTGTGAATGGGCGGAGTCACAGCCACAAATTCCAGACACCAGGTTTCTGGGAGAAGACCGAGGCAAGTGAGGCCCTGCAGACTGGGAGAGCTTTGACATGGGTCTTGAGGGATGAGTTGAAGTTTACTGGCAGTTGGATCCTGAACTAGGGAACTAACCCCTCATAGAGTGCCCTGGGGTGCTAAAGGACACAGTCCACTTGGGACATCTGAACTCAGGTGACGAGGCCTAGCATCCATTTAGCCAGACTCTGTTCTTCCCTTATACATGACTGAACACCAGTCAGAAGTCCTTCAGACGTAGGGGAAATGAGCACCATGGACAGAAAGTGAAAGGCAGCTCTGGTCTGGTGATCCCCATTCTATGACAGTTGGCTGAAGCTACCAACCTAGAGAAACAGGACATGGCCTCTGTGGGTTCTGCCCCAGGCTGCGATATCTGTGCCTTACATCTCTGCACCATGTCCTGAATTCCCTAAGGTGAGAAAATGCCTTGGCTACATTCTGTAACCAGTAGTACCAGATGGTTCACCTATGCTCACACCAGAGCCACCCAAAGTGAGAGGAGCTCTACCCAAAGTAGAAAAACAAACAGACAGACAGAAACCACCTTCACCAACTGTGGAAAATTGAAAACCTAGTACAACGAAGACACTTCTGTGCCCTTCAGCAAGACTGTGCATGCTTATAATCTATACATATTCATGTATACAGGTGTGCGAGCACATATTTCTTTCCTGCATTGTTTAAATCAAATTGCATACATTTATCCCTATGTACTTCAGGGTGTATCCTGGGAATGAGAATGCTGGTTGGACCACATCATCCCATTCAGACCCATGGGCAATTCAGGATTCAAACAATACTATCCTCTAACACTGTGGCTGTCCTCAGACATCCTCAGTGGCTTTTTCTTTTACCAGAAGCCACACAAGGATCAGACGTTCCATTTGGCTGTCAGGTTCTCTAGTCTCCCTGAATCCTGAATAATCCCTGCCTCTTTCTCACGATGAGGACATGTCACACAAAAGGCCTTGACGTTTGAATTTGCCTGCTACTTTGAGATTAGATTTGGGTTGAAGGTGTTTGGCAAAAATCTATATTATGCTTTCCATTGTCCCTCATGAGAAGGTACAGGGTCTAAGTGTCCCTTACATTTGGTTTAAGTGGGATCTGAGAGATCCCTTCTGGTCAAAGTACAGGTTTTCTTTATAATCGATAGAAGTAGAAGCAGTGTCCACTTTACAGTCCAATAACCACCATTCCTACCATTTATATTTATTATTTATTGACCTATTTGTGGCAGGGACTCACGTTGCCCAAGATATCCTTGAGCCTACCTGAGGTTGGCCCTGAACTTTCGACCCTCTTGCACCTGCCTCACAAAGGCTGGGCTTGCGAATGACCTCAGAGTTTCATGAATGCTAGGCAAGTCCTCTACCGACTAACTGGGCCAAACTCCCAGACCCCCACCTCCCTTGTTTAATAGATGCTTGGCAGCAAAGGGCTCTGGCTTGCACGGTTGGTCTTATTTTCTCAGGAGGGCCTAAAGAAACTGCTGCTATTTTGTTAATTTCCTGTTCAGACACCAGACATTCCATTTGTTTTCATCTCCTGTTAGGGAAGCTTATCTTCCCTACTAGATAGAGCCTTTCTCGTTTCCTTATGGGGAGGGACACTTTGGGGCTGCTAGGATGCCTTGGTGTTCAGTGTTTCTGCCCATGGTGACCCAGCTCTAGTACTATGTGCACATGAGGGCACCATGGCTACAACCTCTAGGCTGTAATTTCCAGCTCTTTCTGAATGGCTTCCTTCTTGCTTTCTGGGACTGGCTACATCATGTGAGAAGTCCAATACAGAACAAGAAGGCAGAACTTCTGTCTCCAAAAGGAGCAAGTCAGGAAACTGAACCATGCACGAGGCCCTAGGGGCCCAGCGCCCTACCCCATGTCCTTATGAACACCCACATGTACTGCTTGTCTTGACAGTACAGTTGCTCAGGCCAGTAGCAGTCCCCTTGGACGGGTTCGTATGTCCTAACACATTCTCAGTTTTGTGTTTTAGTTGGTTGGTTGGTTGGTTGGTTGGTTGGTTGGTTGGTTAGTTGGTTGGTTGGTTGGTTGTTTGGTTGGTTGGTTGGTTGGTTGGTTAGTTGGTTGGTTGGTTGGTTAGTTGGTTGGTTGGTTGGTTAGTTGGTTGGTTGGTTGGGTCTAGGGTTACATTATGATTAGTTCACTCTGTTCCTTCTTGTCCAGGAAGCTGTGGCTCTTGGGTGGCATTTGGGACCAGTTGGTTAAGTAGAGGCACACTACTAGGTCCCCAGTGACGCTTGTCGTGGGGTCTTTTCATTCACAGGACATCCCAGGCTTGCAGATGCCTTCCCTTGTGACCCCTCTGCAGGCTTCCTCCTGGCAGGCAGCCACCCTCCCATGGATGCTCACTTGCTCTCCCCACCACAGACAGCAGCAGTTTCCAACCACACAGCTGCCCTTTCTTTATTCTTTTTGTGCTTGCGTTCGCACACTGCCATGCGAGGAGCTGGTTTCGTGGCTGCGTGGCTTCTCCGTGGCAGCCGCTTAGGTTCCTGCTTGTGTTCAGATGATGGCTGGCCTCCCCTTGCTTCTTGTTCCATTTTCTTTTCTGAATACGTGAAACATTTATCCATCTCAAAAAACCCTAGCTGTGAAGAGGGATGCTCAAAAGGGGGTTCTTCCTGTCCCCACTTTCTATTCACTCCTCACAATCCCTCTTCACCCCACAGGCAGCCATTTCTACTAGTTTCTGGTTTATCTTGCCTGCCTCTTTTAGAAAAATACAGCTACTACCTCCACGCCTCTTACACAAAAGGTGTCACACAATCGTTTGTGCCTTGCTTGAAAAGCATGCCATACAATCTCATCTCTGTGACTGTCTTCAATCTCTGCCATCAGCAGAACAAGAGAGAACTCGTGAACAAAAATGTACTAGCAGAACCATTTATTAACAAGCTGAACCTGATCCTTTGGACACGGGGTCTTGGGAACTCCTGGAGAAGATGGAGGTCTGAACTAGTCCTTGAATGAACCTCCCAGCTTCAGGCAGCAATAACCCTCACGTCTCGGGAAGTAAATTCCTATTTACCTCTGAACACCAGCACAATTATTTTTGTAGTTATGAAAGTTTTCGAGGGCATATTGAAGACCTGGAGCCTTGGGACTGGGGAGGATGCAGGAAGGAAGAGAGCAACAGCTAGTTCAGTCCCACATTCCCTTAAGCAAACCCAACCTGTGAACATGTAGACTTACAGAAAAGCAAAATGGAGGTGGATGTTTATTCTGATCAAATCTTTTCCTGAGGAAAAACCTTCGCTGGCAGGATCCTGTTAGAAGCAGATCTCTCCAGTGTATTGAGATGACTCACTCCAGCCCACGTCACATTCACCTCACAAACACCCTTGTGTTTACTGCACGTCTATCTGTGCTATCCAACGCAGACCTTTCAAAAAGAATCATAAATCTGTTGTTGAGGATTTGGGCAACTGAGTGGTGTGAGGGGAGGGTGGGGGAGGCAAAAAGCTAATCTAAAATTCTTAGGCTTTTGTTGTCTGGAGTGGTGAGCAACGAGAAGCAAATTCAATATTTTCTTCTCACTGAATCTTTTTTTTTTTTTTTCTTCCAGGCTCACTCAAAGTTATGGATGGAAAATTCTGGGTCTTTATTTCAGGCTGGTTCATAGTTATAGATGGAACATTCTAGAAGGGTCTTTATTCAAGGCTGGTTTATAGTTATGGATGCAACATACTGGAAGGGCCCTTATTTCAAAGTGGTTCATAGTTGTAAATGGAAAGTTCTGGAAGGGCCCTTATTTCAGGCTGGTTCATGGTTATGGATGGAAAGTTCTGGAAGGTCTCTTATTTCAGGCTGGTTTCGTTATGGATGGAGCATACTGAAATGCCTTACTTATATTACAGTGCAGGGTGAAATGCCAGGTCTCAGCCATTTATAAAATGAGAATGACACCCTAAGCCAAGCAGAGAATGAAACGTCTTCCTCAGACTCATGATTTCCCCAACATCTTCATAACATAGTAACCCTTAAGACATTACTCGTGAGAAGCCTAGAAAGGTATTTTGAAGCCTTCCTCTCCCTGTGCCAGGTACGCTCAGCATCGAGCTGTACAGTGCTGTTTTTAAACCAGGATTTATTTGTTACCTTAAAGTCAGCAGCCCATGAACCCAGATGGTACAGCGTCTTCGCATGAGAGGCTACTTGCCATCCGGAGGGCTCTCAGGGCTACAGAAAAGAGGGCAGCTGGATGCTGGCACCCATACTCTCCAGGTGGACTGGGAATCCCAGCAGAAGGCATAGTGGGGTCAGTCAGTGCTGCTGGGGTCTCAGAAAGCCTGGGTCCCTGCTTGGCTGGTTTGTCTGCACCAGGACTTGGGGGCTTGGACAGCTCAGAGTTGTGCAAACAGAAAACATATGTCTCCATAACGCAGACACGAGGGCTGGAGTTCTGTGTAAATCTAATTATTAGCATGAACCGAAGGCCCTGTCACTGTTTAACTCACCCGACCTTTTAAATGGATGACCAACCTTGAGGCTTAATTGGATTTAAAAAAAAAATCAATTTCTAGCCATCGCATAGTGTTGAAATGAAGTGCCGCACTCTCAGGCAATTGTAAAATCAGGTCTGCCCGAGACTATTTTTTATTATTTACAACTTTAAAATGACATTATCCATCTCGGCGAGCATTTTATGCACGCATATACCTTTGGTAAACAACTTGGAGCTCACATGTGCGCACACCCGGTCGCGTCACCACACACTCATTATTTTTCTGTTCAGCGGCAGGCTGATTCATCAGCAGCAATCTCTTCACACCAATTACACAAAAAACTGAACTGGGGTAATGGTTCACCACTGTCTGCAAATCTCTCGGAGCTGCAGCCTGGTCTCATCTTTGTAATAAGAAAAAACACCCTTGAGGAAGCTTTTTACCAAATCACATCTTGACCATTAAATCTTTCTTGAAGAAGGTCATTTAATTTTATGGAAAGAAATGAACAATTAAAATGGAATAAGCAGAGAGAAGTGCTGGTCTAGAGATGAGGTCTTCGATCCTGTGCTACACCTGGGCACGGGTCTCGGTTTCCCCATCTGGAGAAGGGGCGGCTCAGTGTGGGAGGGGCTTTTCCTCCCCACAGTGAATAAAACAAAGCTCTACTGTGATACCCTGGGTCAGAATGCCAAGCCAGAGAACAGGCATTTGGTTCCCTCAGCACTTCCTGGGAAAATGAGACCAAATGACATAAACCAGGGCCCTTGGCCTCTATCACATCTGTAAATGAGAGATAGTGATTACTAATGGTGGAATTTGGATGATTAGCCTAAAGCAATTATAGAATTATAGTTGACAAACAGAAAATGCAAACCCCAGAGGTCTGTTTTAACGAAGCCTGATTGGAATGTGCATTGTCAAATGGAGCCTTGTTTAAATAGCCCATTTTTGCCAGATTATGGAATGAAAATGGAGGACCACACAATTATCTCAGCATTCAGGATAGTCCAGGGAGCTCATTTGCACGATTGGACAAATGATTATTTTCTTTTGCCTCAATTGACCAGATAATTGTGCACAAGTCTCTGCCATTTGGCTCTGTGGAATGTCCCTTGATGTAGTAAGAAAACCTAGCATAGATGGGTTTAGTCTGTCTGAGGATGGTGATTCTGAGCCCGATAGGAAACACTTCTACATGAGCTGTCTACATGTCCACCGGTGCCCCCATTAGCTTGTTCTGACAGTCATCAACTTGCAAGGGGCTGCTTTCCTTCAGTTTCAAAACAACTAAACAGAAACATCAGACACAAGGTTAAAGGTGCTGTGTGGGTGGTCAAGAGAATTCAAAGAAAACTCAGAGGTTTCAAAGGGCCAATAAACACAGGAAAACACAACTGAGACCCTTACTTAGAGGCACTGAGCATAACTAAGCCCCCAAACACTCATCAGATGGATCAGAGCTGCTTCCTTAGAAGAGATAAAATCCTACCATGTAACTAGTCCCGGATGCTGCTGGCCTTCCTTTACCTGCCTGACCCCAGGCCACCATGAAAAGGTGTCTTCACATGGTCCCCATATGGCTGACATAGAAGGGACCCCGATGATCAAGTGCCCTGGCGCATAGTCGGCCTGCTCTGCTCTGCTGTCGTTCACATGCATGTTCGGGTAGGTAGTTATGACCTCACAGGGCAGAGGAGGAAGGTGGCTCTAACTGCATAGATCACGTTCACAATTAGCAGAGTCTCACACTCAGCCTATTGTCTGATTCTCAGGATGAGAATGAGAATCAAATACCTCAGCTGGTCACCAACTCTGACCCAGTACCCAATTCTCAAAGCACTCTGCTTAATGACAATGCCCAACTGTGAGTCTACACTCCTGTGTGACCATTAGAGACTCAGGTCACCAAAGGCTCCACTGCAAAGATGACTCCACTGTTTAGCCACCCACTGCCCTGCAAGGTAGCACCTGTCTGCCTACAATCTCAGCAGTTGGAAGGTAAAGGTGGGGTCGCAAGTTCAAGGGCAACCTGAGCTACATAGACCTGTCTAAAATGACCCACCCTCCTCCCCTATTCACAGGCCTTCCCACCTTAAGCCACATCAGGATATAGGTGGTTACCACTGGACTCAACATTCAAGCCTTAGGAAAATGGGTTGTTCTCTGAAAGTGACTGACTGATGAGAAGGAAGGGAATCATACATTGTATAAGGACAACAGAGTACAGGAAGCAAGAGACTAGTCAGTGGTTCAGCAAGCTCTTTGGAGAGCTCTCACGACTGATGACCCATCTGCTATGACAGCCACCCACGCTTGGGTCCTGCATCAATTCCCCATCACCTCTCCTCTCTCCCAGGTATGCATGTATATAAACATCGGTACTCTGCTCTGGCCTCCTAGCAAATACTGTCCCTAGACTCTGTCACACCACACCGGAGGACGACATTTCCCTCCCAGTGGCAGGTCCCGGAGCCTGCACACTGCAAACCACTTTGGACATGATCTGAAGATTACCAAACAGGCGCTAGTGCTCGAGTAAAGCACGTTTCCATAACGAAAAATAATTATCTGTCTTTTATGTGGTTTCTCTCTTTGTATATTGGATAGCAAATTGATTGGTCCCTTTGCAGGCCTCCATTAGATAGACAAATCGACTTTCAGACTCTGAGGCAGAGGCCTCAGGCACAAAATAAATAGCAACGGCCCCAAAGATCCCAGACATGGTCAGGCCCTCTGCTAACACAAACACATTTGAAGAAAATATGACCCCCATTGTTAAAATTAATACTAGGAATGCTGGATGCTCTTCAATCTGTGAGATTGCTTTATTGTACAAAAAGTTTCCAGTAACAGTAAATTAGCTTTTTTTTTAAAAAAAAAAAAAAAAAAAGGACAAAAAAAAAGTCATTTTGGATTGAAGCGTTTCACTAATTGCTTTATTTAAGCATACAAGGAAAAAGTCTTATCTGACCAATTAGGTTGAAGGGTTTTATTACCTTTAAGAAGCCATTAGCTGGGATGAAACACTGCACGCACTTGTGTCAAAACAAATAAATAATGCTCTCTCAATTAGCAGAGAAAATGGTACATCCGTTAAATTAGACACACATTGCTTCACACAGTGGCCCAGCCAGCACCCCAATGTCCCTCCACCCCCAACAAACAGAATGACAGACAGAAATTTTATGCTAGTCTTAGGAAAGATCAGGGGCCCCGAAGGACCAACAGTTCTTTCCCTCTCCCCTTCCACCCCAATTCTACAAAAGCCAGCAGGGCAGCAGAGGGAGGTGGTGTCCGTCCAGAGGCCGGGCTTCCCAGGCACAGGGACAGACGAGTCTGTGTGATTGTCGCCTCCATGGCCAGCCTGAAGGGAAGGATGGACGCACAGACAGCGGCCGTCAGCAGGTACAAGAGTCCTCTTCCAAAAGCCATTACCGTGAGGGACCTAGCAGGACATGGGTACTAACTTCTCCTCTTTCCCCCAGAACAGGCTCAACGGCAAAGGGCAGTGGGGCCCCAGAGAGCGAGTGCACAGAGCTCTGGAGCTCGGCAAAGCCCAGTATCCAAGCCCTTCCGGACTCTCACCAGGGTGGCGTGGGCCCAGACCAGCACCACACTGCCTCCAGGCAGAAGGGGACAGTCCCTCTCCCCATAGGTCCTTGGGACAGTTTCTAACCAGATGGATGGATTGGGGGGGGGGGGGAACCAACACCCCCACCAAAATAAAATCTATTCAGGGAAATAAATTATAAATAAATAGTGATCCTTTCTTAAAAGGTCACTTTTTTTCAAGGCTTTCACAATTACTTAGCATGATCTCCATAGATTGCTTGAAGCAGTTTCCCTAATTTGGCCAGTCTACCCAGGAACAGCTTGTCTAACCTCAGAGGTTGAGAGAGACTGCAGAGTCCCTTCCCCAATTCTGAAGTGGTGGGGTGGGTGCTGCCTCCTCTTTTCTAAGCCTCTCTACTAACATTGCCAAAGAATCCAGAAAACCTTTAGATCTCATTATTCCATGGCCCAGGCAGGGAGAGTGAGTTCATGATGGGTCTACATGACTCCATTTCTAGGTCTGAGCTGGAGTTTTGAGACACCCTTCAGTGAGTCCCAGAGAGGCATTTCATATGCCTGGTCTAAATAAAAATATAACACACTTAACAGGGCCACGGTGTTTAAATAATTTAAGAGACACAGAGAGTTTTTTCAAGCCGTCAACAGTTATACAACAATCACTCTAACTCCAGCAGTGTTGATGCAAACAGAGCGAGTGAGATACGCACGCTCTCAAAGCTCCGACAGCCTGGTCCGCATCGCTCTAGTTCTGTAGAGCACACGAGCACCATAGAGTTAACAGGGAGTAAACAGAACCCTACTTTGGCCATCTGATAATACATGATATGCTCACACACGTACGCAAAAAACAAACAAACAAAAACCCAAAAACCCCCCAAAAAACCCTCAGAACACACACACACACACACACACACACACACACACACACACACACAGGGTTTCCCTAGCTGACGTTCTCACTGTCCTCAGGAATACACCCGTTTTCTGGGCATTTAAGTGGCAAGAGTCGATAAATCAAATCATGTGTAGAATATTTTACTTTGAAATGGAGTGATGTTTGGTTAATAATTTGAGATCCACTAATCCTAAATGGGGTGACCCATTTAAAATGGCCTCTGTGTAAATTCACAGTTCATTAAACGGAGTCAGGTTTGGACAGGTCATTACGTAGCTAGAATGTAAGTAATGGACTGAGGAAGGATGGCTGGGGACACACTGTCAAGCTTTCTTGTAATGTGAGGTTGGTTCAAATGACCAAGTTTCTGATTCAGGAGGTTTTGCTTAGTAACCCCTCTTGGTTTACAGTAGAAAATGCAGGGCAAAAATTCTGAATGAGGAATATGCTATTTACAATTGATTTAAACGCATGAAGCTGGTTTAACTGGCCCGTCTAAATGTGTTAATTAACGTCAATGATGGTTTCTTATTTTTCACACTTTGTTACTCTGATCGTTAACAGTGATGGAAAGCTAAATTAAGTTAATGGAACAGATTATAAATCCTTGAAGGACTTCTTGCTTTGTTTTCAGCTGGGAAGATGAAGAGGCACTGCCTCTACACTCATAAATTTTTGGTACCAAACTTCTTAAAAACCAGATGGTTAAAAAAAAAATTTCCCAAAAATTATTTAACATGCTGCTCAGACATTAGTGCTAAAAATGAGCATGCACACACGACACGGAGCTTTGGCAGTGCCTGTAAACCTTCCACTCCTTTCACTAAAGCACGTATTCACACGACAGCTCATCATAGGCCAGTCTCTTCGGCAACAGCATCAAGTCCTTAGACTCTGGACAGAGATGGAAAACATGGCCGTGCCTACACGCCAGCCCACTGGTTAGAAGGTGTCCACGGGAAGGTCTGCTGCCCACTGATGGACCAGTGGGCTGTGCTCTTTACACAGTGCAGCGGTGAGGCACCAGCCAAGTCCTATCACCAATAATCCACACAGTAGCACTCTCGGGAACCTGGTGCCACTAGCGAGACTTTACGGCGACGAGGGCCACGAGGAGGACTATGATGACGGCCACCAGGATCACGATCACAAGCATCTTCCGGTTCTTCTTCTGGTACTGCTCAGCCTACAAAACAGGGGGAAGTGTTACTGCCTCGCAGCCCTCACCCAAGCCTTGGGTCTGCAAGCCAAACCTCACTGGAGAGACTCCTACAGTGTGATATCAACCACCAATACCCTGATCCACACTGGATCTAGTGTGAAGACCGAGGCCAAGAGACACCAAGTTACACTGGGCCTACTACTTCCTACTATGGATTCTCAAGAAGGCCCCCGTGCCTGGGACAAATGTAAACGTGCATTGTCTTTCTTCCCTGGGTAGGAAAGGCTGACCAGAAAGCATGGAACCAGTGACCCCAAGAGGCCCTGTGGTCGCTTCCTCTGAATGTGGAAACAGAATATCTCATTGTTTGAGGAAGAAATGGACAATGGTGTGTATTTATATACCTCCCCTGCCCCTGGACTAATGGCACAGAGGGGCTTCCAAAGACCCATCTGCTTACCTCCCCTATATGTAGCACTAACATATACCACTCACCTGTACCCTCTCTCCTACAGAAGCACCTGGGAAGCACACACAAGTAAATGTGTGGTGGTACGGAAACACATACCCCTCAAGGAGGAGAACATGCGCAGACACTACTGGCACTAGGAGCTGACCATCCTTAGGAAATCCATCAGCCACCCAGAAAATGCTCTCCTCACCTAGAAACAGGATGGGAGCCACTTCCAAGTCTCAACTGCCTTCCCACAGTGTGAACTGGGGCAGCACCATTCCTCATAGCAACCCCAACACTCTGGGCAAACTCTCAAGTAACTCCAGACCAAAACCAAAGTCTTAGCTTGTATGCGATCCAGTCTCTCCCACAGAGACCTCTCCCCCCATGGTCTGCATCACAACACAAAGAATGCTTCCCAGTTGTGACTTAAACTTCAGAGCCTATGGGTAATTTAGCAGCAGCTCTAACCTTCTATAGAGAAGCTGGGACAGCTTTAGCTTGTGAGACACAGGCTGGCTTTGGCTTCTCCATTACTCTAAACACTAAGCAAGACTTGTCCCTGCTCTGAGGCAAACAGCACAGGGATGGGAAGGGTCTCTGGCCAGTGGCTGCAGCAGGGCTAGGACCATGGTAAAGTAAGATGGAGGGACGGTTCGTGACTTAGGAAAGTGCTCATCCCCTGGCCAGAAGCACCAGTGGGCTTCAGTGACAAGGAGGTGCACAGGACTGACTGAAGGTATCAAGCACACCAGCTCTGTTCCCTTCACAGGAGTCACGTGCCCAACCACACGTGGATACCACCTCAGTATCCATAAGCCCATTTCTCATAAACGATTACAGGATTTCTAAAATGACTTCTACCAACTTCTTAAAAACAAAACCAAAAATAAGCTTGCAACCCCATGAAAGAGGGGTGCAACAAGGAGCGCAATCCACCTCACCGTAATCCACCTCACTTCCAGCAACTTCTCTACAGGTGACAGAGTGAGGAACAATTGCATATTTTAGCCTTGGTCAGAGTTTTCCACCAGTAACTTGTCAGAGGTGAACCCCCACACCCAAAGTTAGCAGCACTAAGCAGTAAACCTCCAAACACAACAAAGCGTCTCTAACAGGAAAGAACCCAGGCTCCTCACAAGAAGTGCCCAGCTGTGTCTGACCTCAAGGTGTGGTCTGTCTGACACCAGGCTGCATCTCAAAAGCAAGGTCATAGCTGCTCCCAAGGAGACAGCAGAGTCCATTTCCATCTAACTTGTGTGTCTGAGTTGAGGCCATGTGACAGAGGAAGAAACCCTCCTAGGAGGGATAGAGGTTCCTAAAGACCCACCAAGGAGAACGGTAGTACCTTGTGAAGCTGTTTCAAGCCATCTTCGGTCTTGACACAGGACTGTTCAACATTATAGTCAATTCTATCAAGGACTGTTCCCTGAGTAATGAGAGACAGTACAGATGGTCAATAATTACAGCTGGAGAACTGAACTGCCAACCCTGAGACATGCATATCACACACCTCGGGAGCCACACCAGGATAGTGTCAGACCCGAAAACAGTTTAGGGCATTCTGCACAGAGTAAAACACTGTGTCAGCTGCACCAAGAACCAAAACCAGGGTTTGACTTTTGATTTAGCCTCTACAGAGAGAGATATACCACCTTCGGATGTACGAGGGCTTAGAAACCTGTCCGGGGGAGCAAAGAACCCTGGCTTTTCATTTCTTGCTGATTAAATACTTGGGTCTGGCAGACAGAGGATACCAGCTAGTTTCTACCACCATGGTCAGGTTGCTCTAATCAATGTCTAAAGTGACAACTTGGGACTCAAGGAAAGGTGATTAAACTGTCTAGTCTCTTGGGTTCTACATGAAGTATGGAGGATGGGCCAGGAAAGACGGCAATTCATTGGGAAACATGGCAGTTAACCAGCCAACTCTGATGATGCCTCAACACTCTGTAGTTGGTTTCATGGGACCAGGACCCAAACAAATCCCTGCTGGCAAGGTAATAAAAAGCCCTAATCAGATTGTAGCAATGAATAACGATTTAATTCTACTTAAAAGCTGGTGTTCCAACAGCCGTTACACAACAATCTACCACTGTCAGAAGGGAATTGTACACTGGCAAAATCACGCCAGCCTTGGTCAGTCCGCCAGGCCTCCAAAGGATTCATGTACATGAGTATCTTTGGGGCAGGGCAGAAAGCATTAGAATTCCTCTCTCCCTCCCCAGATTTAAAAAAAAAAAAAAAATTTCGGTGTTTTCACAGGGAATGACAGTAGCCCACATCACCTGCAAACACTCACACATATTCAAACACATTAGGTATGAGAAGCACATGTTTAAACATGTTCCCAATTAGAGGACAGGATTTAAGGACCATGAACAAGGGTGGGCACAACACCCTGCAGGGCACACACCTGCTCCACAATCATGGCTCCCAAGTCCCTGAAGATTTCATTGAGGTCTGAAATGGACTGCACAATCTGACGGATCTCTCGCTCCCTCTCCTCCACCATCAGTGTGTTTTGCTCTACCAGCACCAGCTGGTCATCCGTGAAGCCCTGGCCAAACAAGAGGCTCCCAGTTAGCAAAGCCGTGGCTGGCCAGTTTACACAGCATCCAGAGAAAACAAATTCTGAGAATATTTTTTATAAAATATTTGGCAACAGGTAACTTATTTCCCAGACAGGAAGCACGGACCCCACGCCCCCAAACAGCATGGTACATAATATAGTAGCTGAAGTTGGGGACCAGAAAGAAGCCACATCTGCAGTCACACTGGGCTCCAGGATGGCTTTGTGCATGCTGTAGGCCTCTGTGACGACTAGGAGGGAGGTCCAGCATGGCTGCTCTGCCTACAGCAAGGACTACTTGGCAGGCACAAGACAACAGCTACCCACCATGCACTGCATAGGGGCAAGGAGCTTAGGAAAAGAGGCAGAAGACACCTGTCCCATTGCATACCTGACCATACAGAGTAGCATCATCTCCATCATCCATTAGTGGTACTGGGGTGTCGAAGAAATGCTGCGATCTCTCCTCTCGGTTTTTCATGCCTAGCAAACAGGAGGAGCCCACTTTACTTGAACGAGTATGGCTACTGTTCTACCATGAAAAAGGCTGTCTAAGAGTAAAACCCAATAGCAAGGGGAGGCCCCTAAACAGTCTAAAGAGACCACCTCCAGAGGGGAGCCTTGCTTGCATTAAAGCATTGCAACATCATGCAAGTGTTCAGGGTACTCAGGGCAGCCACTCTAAATGCCCAATTCACAGGATGCCAAGACAGACAGAACACAACCATCTGAGACTTCTCTAAGTGGAACAGTAACAGTTATTCTAAGTGCTGTTATAAGACATTAACACAACATCCATATCTCTCTTCTGGAGACTCTCTAAGTAAGCATTCTGATCACAGTCAGAAGGAATGAAATGACAGCAGATATGGGAAAGGGATCAGGGTTACAGGAGGAAGTGGGTTCTATCCCTTACAACGACACACAGGAAAACCCAGAGTCAGCTGATGCAAGACTGTTCGCACCCTGCTTTCAGGTAACCAGGGCCATGCAGATGTCACTATGAGGAGGAACTGGCTCTAATACATGTCATCAAAACCTACAGAGCCCAACGTCACATCAACAAGGCTTCTATAGCAACACTGTGACTTTCAAAGTCTATGCACAGCTAGGGCTGAGTGCTATTCACCTGGACAGGAACCTGTCTGTACCACTGCACCAGGAGCCAGGCCTTCTCTCCTCAGCAAAGATTCCCTAGGGAGGCAGCTTCCTCTTGCTCAAAAGGTGTGAATGTGCCTAACTAGCTGTTAACAATGAAAGGCAGGTGCTGAAGAGAGAAACTGCCCCAAAGGAGGACAGAAAACACAATGCTTCTTACTTAAGAGTCCCTCCACCAGGCCTGCACTCACGTTTCAGGTAGTCAGACTGTGCATGCCGGAAGCTGGTGGACAGCTCCTGCAGGGCCTGTGCCAAGGAGGCCACCACGTTCCGCAGTAGCCGCTCTTCCTGCTCCGAGCAGGCCCTTCGTGCCCGGCTGGGCAGGGCCTGCACAGCACGCTGGCACCTATGGAAGAGCTGAGAGAATAGCTCTGGCTTACATCAAAAGCCTCTCCTAGACAAGCTCTCTGCCAGGAGGCACCCTGTTCTGCAGGCTGGTATAGAAAGGTCAGGTTGGACATGTGTGTGCAAGGGTAAAAGAGGGTGACTAGAGGTTTCATACACACACACTGAAGACCTACCTAAACTTCACCTTATCTGTACAGTATCTATCCTGTGCCCGATACTGCTCACTGTTACTGTATGTTTGACTATTTGACTTCCTACATGAGGCAGGTACTAGACTAGTGTGACTTTTATGCCCATTTTACAGATGAGAAGGTAGGATCAAAGACTGAAGTAGAAACATTTAATGGCTACTCAGCTACAAAGCTGGCTTCAGACATTTGGATATCTACTCTCAAAGTAAATACAAAGGAGACTCGAACACACAAACAATATATAAAGCTTAAAGAAGTGTTTCCCAGTCATATCACTTAAAGATTGGTTCAAGCAGGTTTCCATTAAAATGCCCACCCTATCTTCTTATGGACCTGTGTTTAGCATGAAATTCCAAGTCCTAGAATATGGCAGCAGTTACACATTTTAACATCAACAGTGGTGTCTACCAACAACTGAAAAATAGTACCTATACCTCCAAGAAAACCACACACTCTGAAAATCACTCATAGACCTTGGGTTTTTCCAAGGTCCCCTGAGACTTTTAAGACATTATCAGCAGCGTTTAGAGTGGGGCAAAGGCTGGGGTGAGGGCTGGGAGGATCAGCACCTCCCCGGGACTAGCGTTGTGTTCTTACCTGTGTGACTTCCTGGGTGGTGATCTCGATGGCATGTTCCTCCTCACTGCTGTCATCCAGGGTGGGTCTGTTCAAATGCTTATCATGAAGGCTGGCTAACTCCTTCATCTTCTGTTTAATGCGGCCAACATCATACTGTATCTAAACAAATGAACTCACTAAAATCCCTCTTATGCCTGGCAGCTATCCATCTGTATTCAAGACAGTTAGCTACACCAGAATCTGCACTCAGTTGAATTTAGTGGCCTACTGCTGACACACAAGTAACTTTGAAATTCAAGTTATAAAGGAAAAAACAAAGAGCACAAAGGCTGGAGAGACTGCTCGCAGTCAAGAGCCACTTGTTGCTGTTAGAGAAGACTGGGCTCCATTCCCAACACCTCCATGTCCTAATGCTCCTTTATGACCCCCTCAGGCACACACCTCAGACAACGATAGACCTGTAGGCAAAACACTATTACACATAAAGTAAAATAAGCCAATAGGTGGTGTTACACGCCTTCAATCCTAGGACTGGGAAGGCAGAGGCAGGTAGATCTCTTGAGTTTGAAGCCAGCCTGGGCTACACAGAGAAACCCTGCCCGGAGAAACCAAACATAATATAAATAAACCTAAAACAAAGAAGCACACACCCTTCCTTATTCCTTAGTTTTTCATTTCTTTCTATAATTCAAGTCGTTGTTGCTAACACTAAGTTCACATCATGCAGGCAGCCATCCAGACCCAGTCTTGCTTTACTGTGTGGTACATAAATGAGCAAACTCACGAATGGCTGTGTCTGAGGACACAGCTTTCACTGCAGCCATACTGGCTCATATGACAGATTCTCAATCAACCGTGTTGTCATCCAAACTTAAAAGACAAACCCACAAAAGGAAGCATGCAGAAACTTACTTCGTCCACGCCATCCACCCACTTGGGAGGCGACCGCTTTGTCACGCCAATTGCTGCTTCTGGATCTAGGCTGATGCCTGATACCAGCGCCATGCGGTCATCAGCAAGCTACAGGGGATAACGGGCATCAAGAGGTGATCAGAGGTCAGTGTGGATGTGGCTCTCCCCACCCTCCCTGAGGATGTGGAAAGGCAAGGGGAATGCATGTGCCCATGTCACATGCTTGTGTCTGACACACTAGAGTCTGAGCTCCATTCCTATCTTTTCATGCACCACTTCTGAGCTTTCTTGGACATTCTTGTGGACACGACTTTGACGTGACTTGGCTACAGAAATGTAATGAAAATGTCAGAGACCAGTTCCTTAAGGAAAAGTCTCTCAGCAGCAGGACTGAGGTAAGGCAGCAGGAAGCAGAGGGTGAGTGTGCTGGGCGCTGCTGTGCTACAGGTGTGATGACTGCAGCAGGCCTGCTGTGGACATCAAGTTAGTCCAGTTACCTCAGCAGACTGTTAACTACATGTTAAAATAAGTCCAAGAACTGCTTAGCAGGACTAGCAATACTGTGCATGGGCCTTGACCATCCTTGGGTTAGTGTTGGCCAGCCCCACCTTCTGCACACCATCCCGCCTTCTGCAAGCCACCTGAGTCTTTGCCACAGCTACTGGTCCACTGGCTGAACTTCCCTTACTTTGAAATGACAGACAGTTTTTGTTTTTTAAATTTGCAATATATATTGCCTTTGAAATTTCTGAGAGTGGGAGGGAAGTCACAAGGACTAGCCTGGTTATTTATTTATTTTGCCTGGAGGCAAAGAATGGATCTGAAAGGATCTATAAGTCCTCCAAAACACAGGATTTTTAAATGCTAATTTCAAAAGACCCAAATGATACCCCACTAAAATGGGTGGTGGTCTACAGACATCCACATAGACAATGCTTTGTGAGTGAGCAAGGTCCACTCCTTCCTTCCTTGTAATCATCTACATTTATTTTTTATTCATTTGACAAATTCATATTTGCTTACCTAACAATAAAGAGGCAAATCTAAAATTCTCACAAATGAAAACTATCACATAAGAAAAAAAAAACTTAAAAACTCTTCAAATAACAACCCCTACAATACTGAGAGCTCACACTCCAACTCCAGCTGTTATCTTCAGCAACACCCCCACACCCATACCCATTTCCTGTAGTCTGACCTCTACCTGCCCCAGCATCCATCAAGGACAACAATGACGGGGATGCTCCCAAGGCCTGGGGTAGTGACCGCATCCACCACTGTCCACCTCACTACTGCCGGCCCATGTTCCTTCTATTCCTAGATTAACGGTATGTCCTTTAAGCATCTCCCACCAGGAACTGCAAGGCCTGGCAATTCCACAGCCTTCACTAACAGTAAGTCTTACTTTAATCCTCATAAAAACCAGGTGAACTGAAGAATATTATTTCAATTTATAAATACAGAATTGAGATTCAGAAGTAAAGCAACCTGCCTTAAGCCACCACACTCTTGGTGGTGTGACAGATTAAAACCTAGGTCAGCAGAATCCCCAGCCCAGCCCACACGCTCACTCTTAGCAACCCACGCAATGTAACTACAGCTCACTAAGCAAACAGACCCGGACAAGGGACTACCAAACAGAGAGCAAACAAGACCTGGGGCTTCAGATCTTCCTGGAGCATCTACACAGGCAGGAGAAGGTTCCAGCACTCAAGTGCCAGTCTGAGCAGGCTTGTCTTGACCACTGTGGAAACGGTCCCATTCCACAGCACAGCCACCAAGAATGGCCTTGTGGGAAGTGTACTGACCAGAGGCAAGCCTGCTGCTTAGCCCCCAGCTCTGACATGCTGTTTTTAGTAGAGCCTGACAGACTCATTGATACAAGAGGTGGAACCTGAACTCAAGTCCAGAAAACCACACAAAGCACAGCTTTAACGTGCCACAGTAACGAGCCATAGACAGTAATCTTAATGGGCATCGTTCTCACGTGTGTTCCCACTGAGACCATATCAACTTGTTAACAAAACAGACAGTGCTACTTTCACTGGGAAATGTGCAGAGATGGCATCTTAAATCACGAGTACTCTCACTAGGAGTCCCGTGGTTACACATGAACATCCAGCTCAAGAGGGCTGCAGTGTTTTACGCAGCACTTCTGTTTATCTGAGATACCAAGACTCAAGTCAGGACACTCTCTCAGTGGGTCCTAGAGGACCTCAAGAGGGACGGGTGCCAGCCTGGACAGTCGCTACTGCTTTCCTGAGCTGCACCAAGACTGAGGACTTGCATGTGGCCAATGATTTGTCCCTGATAGAGTCTATGGCCATAGTTCATCATGACAGAAACCCCATCCTACCGAGAAGAAACATTCCATGCCTCTTATCAGTGCAGGTTCGTAATGTGAATCCCAGTGTGTACAACTGAAAAGGAACATGTGTTTTGAGAAAGTAAAACAACTGAAGATAACGTCAACCATTTGAAACTGGAACAAACAGGAACATGAAAATGTATCTTACTGGCAAAATATATGATCAGCCTCCCAACTTCCCGAAGCTCCGTCCCTCATAGCATGTTAGTGCTGTGCTGAGTACACATGAGTTTCCAGGCTGCTGTCCTTTCCCCAGAGCCCATAGCCATGCCTCTCCACATTATCCTTGCCTACTTTCAACTCTCCCTACTCCCAAAACCCAACATGAGTTAGGATTTTTGTAAATAAACTTGTACTTTTGAAATTAGAAAAGATCTTTGTATGTTTTTTTAAATAAGAAAAAAAATGCTAAGTAAACTGCACATTAGAGAACTAAGAACTTAAGAATTCTTGTGTCCTTAACTTAGGGCTGTCTTCCAAGAACCATGGGTGACTGACCTACCTCAGAGCCCTGTTCCTGTACAGAATGCAGACATGCAGAAGCCCCTGACTGTGTTCACAGCACAACTCATGCTTCCCTGTAGGTGTCTTATCACCCTGCCTCCACTCCAAATATAAGCATTTGTCTGAGACAAATTCCTGACCTATGGAAGAAACACATACACCCTGCCATATAAATCCTGCTGTTGCAAACACACAGCCTTCCACTCATACAACATTCACCTCACATACAGACAACTCAGTGAGATTTAAGGATGAGCACGGAGATCTACGCCAAATTTGACAATGGAACCAGAGCAGCTCAGACAAGCAACTGGACCACATGACCACTCAACACTTCAGTGTCCAGAAGGGATGCTATAAACCACAGTCTGGCAACTCTTGCAATGGGCCTATGTATCTTGAAGCCAAAGCCTGAGGATAGTCAGAATGGCATAAGAAGTCTCTAGGCTCAGGGACCAGTAAACAAGCAGTGGATATAGGAATGGAGATGTCACAGCCAAATTATCTTAATCTGAGACTAAAAATAATGCTATCTTCTCCTGATGAAATGACTGAAAACACTTCCTAAACAGCACACAGAATAGAGAACACAAATCTTGGGAATCTCACACACTATCTTGACAATCTTGCTAACTCACCAACTTTCTTTCCTCAATGTACACAAGCTGAAAAACAAAGGGGGCGCAGCAGCTCCTGCCTGCCAGCATGGCACTGAGCACACTCGCAGACCTGGACTCTCAGCCGAAGACACAATCCTCCCAAGGGCTTGCTCCTACCTTCAGTGGGTGTTCAAACCCTTGGCATGGGCATCTGCTCAAGGCCACAAGGGCTGGATCACAGATCTAGGTGAGCTGGGATCCTCACATTCATACCTTCTAATTTGTTAATAGCTCCCATCTTCTGGAAAATTACCTCTCCAAGACAGAAAATGTAAAGGCCAGGCACAGACCACAGGAGAGAATAGATGCTGCCCTGACAACACTGTGGATGGAGAATGGCCTCCTCCTCAGCCCAAACTCTACAGCACACACTTCCTGAGCAAGAGAGAAAGCAGAGTCTCCAGGGCTCAGCTTGAGCAGGAAAAGAGCTAACACATCTGTCTATCTGCCTGCAGGGCTATCTGAAGGGAGTAGGGGGCTCTCAGACCCATGGCTTCATGCCAGGATGCCCAAGTGGCACATGTTTACTCCTCCCAGAAGACTCTGCCTTGAAGCCCTAATTCCTCCCCAACACCCCCTTGTGAACCGAGCCTCTGGACACCTTTCCCAACAACATCCCTAGTTCCCCATTCAGCACCTGGCACTTCACAGTAATGAACACACAGTTATAATTAGCTGAATGAGTCAACAGTAAATGGGTGGAATGAATGGATGAGGTAAATAAAGTATGTCGCATATAATTCTGGAAGCTACACTTCATGAACAACATAATGGTGCTGGACAAGGGCAGGAAGTGAAGCCTGCAGAGCCAAGAGCACACGTCAGAGATGCTCAGCCACTGCACCGCACTTCCGCCGGGTGCTGCTCACACAGGCTAGGCACAAGAGATGCAAACAGGGGCCAAACATGGTAGTATAGATCTGTGACCCTAATACCTGGGCTGCTGAGGAAGCAGGACTGTCAAGAGCTGGAGACCAGCTTGGGCTACATGGGGTGAGAACCCAACTCAAAAACCATGAAGAAATACAAAACAGTCTTCCAGCTCCTCTCACACAAGGCTAGTTTCTAGAACCTGCCCTAACAGAAGGGAGAAAGATTGGAAGCAAGCCCTGACGAGGCTGACTGTCATCCCACAACCACACCTCTTTCATCAGCCCTCAAGGATGTTCTAAGCTTCAGTCTTCTCAGTGAAGAGGACAACCTCACACCCTGATGTCTTCACTGTTGCACATCTACCAGAATCTCTGTGTCAGGCTTAACCTAGCAGGAGTTTCTCTAGCAAACTCAACCTTCATCTGCTGTGCCCCAAGAGACCCCTAGCTTCATTCTTCCTCAGCCCAGGCTGCTGGCACTGAGGACCTTGGGTGGGAACTGGAAGGCCTAGCCTTGGCATCTACCTAAGCAGCAAGCTTTAGGTTAGAGTGTGTTTTAATACAGAAGTGACACCTGCCAATGATTACATGTGTGTGTGTAGTAAGAACAGGCTCAAAATTGAAGCTTTCCCTCCCAGTCTCAGGAGGGACCTACTGGTAATGGTGTTCCATACATCTTTTCAGACCACACAAATATGGGTTATTCTTCTTAAACCGAAAAGGGGAGCAAGGGTCTGTCCCCTTTGTATGTATGCGGTACCCATCTCCGTTGGCCGAGAGCCAACCCCATTGGGCTCATTCTCCACTAGCTCTCACAGGTACTACGTGCAGCAGGCTTGAGGATTGAAGCTCCCAGGGATGGCGAGTGAGTGATGCAGAGTGCTGCCATCACCAACTGCAAATGTAGGCACCTCGAATGTTTGCTAGAGCAAACCCAGGAGCTGGAGCCTGCCAGTTTATAAAGAGAAATGGTCCTGCTCTCCTGATCTGCCTTTCTAGATAAACTTCTTCCCTCAGTAGGCCCTCAGAAAAACCCTTGCTACCCCTTCATCACTGAGACACAAAGAGCCACTAATGTGGTCAGCAGCCGTGTCACTTCCCTGTCCTCAGCCCTGTCAACAGGGCTATAAACAACAACAGCAAAAGCAAAACAAAAAACCCAAGGGATACAGACTCACTCTCCACCTTCCTGGTGAGCTGCTGCTGCTAGGAAGGGGTTGAAGGGGGCTTCTGCAGGAACAGCCAAGCCACAGAGCACCCCTTACTTCATCCTGAGCTCAAGGCACTAGTGAGCTGGCAGCACAGCTCCATTGCTGCCTGCCTGAGACTTCCACCAGACGGCCCGTCCCCCTTTTCTCCACCTCAACCACTAGGCACTCTTTATCTTGGAGATCGGGCATCCCAGGTCTTCAACCTACATGCAGGTAGCTTGCTTCCTACCCAAGCAACTCTCATACACGGCTGCTTCCCAAACAGGAAACGTGGCTTCTTCTAAGTCACTTCACATGGTGTGAACATAGATGAAGTATGAAGTCAATGCACTCCACACAGTAATTCAAACCAACTCTACATGTATGTAGGCCTAGTGTCACATATCTGAACCAAGACTGCAGGAAAACAGTTATTTTATAAATCACCCAACACACAAAAATACCCAAAGCACAGTACCTCGTCCAGCTCCTGTGGTTGTGGCGTTGCCGTCGGGCCGTCCGGACAGGAAGAGCAGAAGAAAGGCATGGGCAGACAGACACACAAGGCCATCAGGTGAGGAGACACGTGTCCAGATACTCAAAGTGACTACAAACGCAGCACTTAAAAGGCTATCCTAGCGTCTTTTTCCTTATGAAATGCTACACCAACATGTGCATCATTCACTGTGGCTCTTTTGGTAAAGGAGGTGGCAGCCAATAAACAGCTGTAAAAATTAAAGCACACTGCGGACAAGCAAAATATGCTTGGTTTCTTTCACTAAATTCTAGTCGTAACCTTTGTAGTAAGCATCAATTATCACTTGTAATTTCACTTCTTAAACTCCTTAGGAAGGTAAAATGCTAAAATATAATGTTACTGTGTCATATAAATGCATATTTTAACACGTCAATCAGCTCAGAGAATTCAACAAAATTAAAATATAAACAACCCACAAAAGTATCCTCCAATGGCTACATTCAAATAACCCTGCAGTAATCCTCTCCGCTAAGAACTGTACATATCAAATGCTATGGCCACAGTTTATCCCTAGTCATGGAGGGGAGGCAAGGTGGGAAGAGAAAGTAACACTCCTGCAGAGCTAGCCATGCACTGTCGTCAGGCGCAGCTATATAGAGTGCTATACAGTACTGAAAACTAAAGAGACAAAGCAGCAGGTAAAAAGGACCCAGTTTTAACCAGTATAGGGATGGAGCACTGGGCATTCGAGGGTTAAATTTTGGTTGAAAATTAAAGATTCCTTTTTAGATCAGCGTGGAACTCTATCTTCTGAGGAGACAGTAACTAATGACAGATAATCTAAACAACAAGGTCCTTTTTTTCTACAGTATTGATCATGGAAATAATTAGTGGTAAATTTCAATAAACAACTGTGCTGATTTTTTTTTTGTTTAGCAGTAAATTTAAAAAATAAATAACATAATTTTCTTATTTAAAGATTAGTAGTGCAAATGAAGCTTGATTATTGATACCAGAGTAGTATCACACAATGCTAGCATAACAACACAACACAACAACAGCAACATCCAAACACAGACTGGTCACACAATAATGCCTCAGTCTAAAAATCTGCGGAGAGAGCCTCTTGGAGTGGAGAGTCTCCGCACCCTGCACTTCCCCCGCTGGTACGAAGCTGTATCCCACAAGCGTGCTGCTAGGGTTGAGGCTGAGGAAGCTATGTCATGGAAATAGCTCATCTTATCTCACCTCATTTTGCTATAAAAGAAAACAAAGTATGTATTTTTTAAAGCTTAGCAGATCCAGAAAGAGAACACGGACATCTTTTTTATTAATAAACTAGATGCAAGATGAAGGCCACAGTGGAGCTTGAACCTGGGTCCCTTTGAAGGTCCTCCCAGGGCTTCATCTTGGGAAGCGGCACAGCAAGCCGCTGTCTGAGCAGCCTTGCACCTGAGCCCCTGCAGTGCCGTGGGTTATTAGCTGGCCACACACATTCTCTTCTTCTCATCCCTACAATTACTAGGCACTAAGAGGTGAAATTACAATCACGAGACTAGGAATAAAAGCAACACTTACAAATGCTCAAAGCTACACTTCAAAATGTCACAGTCACAGTATCTGCTGCCGGGGAGGATGGGGGCAGCCCAGGTGCACCAAGCCTTTCTGCATCCCACCCTCCAGCCTCTATTTTTATTAATAATTCCTGGAATTACTTGCATATCAGGAATAAATTCAGCACACCACCTTTTCAAAGACCACCTTCATTTTATTTCTTAAAACACAGGAGGTTTTCAAAACCCCCACCACAAAATTACCAGGAAATGTAGTCAAGACCGGAGTTAAAAACCTAAGAATTACCATCAGGAAAGAGCATAGTCTAGTCCAATGAAAACAGCTTACTACCCATCACCACCTTCTAAACCTTTACATTGTCTAAACCAAGGCTTGGGACCTGCCCATGGCATGCAATCAAGCTAACACTGAAACATTCCAAATAGCATTTGGAATTTATAGTCTAAAGGACTTTCTACATAAAACTGAGAAGTGGAAACCCATCTGTGTTTGCTCAGGGGTCTGGAGGAGTTGAGCAAAGCGAGCTGGAAGCACAGGTCTGTGCTATACTGGTGTTTATTTTATTCCCATTGCTGCCAAAATAAAAGTTTGCTTCACTCTCATCCAGCAAAGCACGCTCATTTACAAGTCAGTCTCCTGCTCACACAGAATCTTTACACACAGAAAAGCAAACATATCTAAAGAGAAATATACAGTGATTTCATACTTGGAGCCTACAGACAGAAACATGATTTTCCAGCAGACTGAGACCCTTCAATGAGCAAGTTAAATTGACTGTGGATGGCTGTAAAAAGGAGAGAGAAACAAAAAACAAAAAAACAAAAACAAAAACAAAACAAAACAAAACAAAAAACCAACCCAGGCTAGCCGACTGCAAGAGGAAAAAAAATGTCATTAATCAACTACGTCCTTCCATACCCATTGGGCATCAGCCAGGGCCAGTGTGGCCAGGGCTTTACCCACATTGCCAAATTCATGAGGTGGGTGACTTGGGTCATATCCTAACTCCACTACCCCATCATTCTGCTCAGGTGAACCACCTAAGCACCAACTTCACCCAGTATGACACAAGGTTACTCATGGAACAGGCTGCGCCTTGCCAGGCACACAGTAAGCACTCAATAAATCTTCACTAATATCACAGTCAAGACTAAGGACCTCGGGTTCCCTATAACCGTAGTCAATCCTTAGGTTTTCCCTACCACCAAACACAGATTTTATTAAAAATAATGTGCTAGTTTCAAACTAATCTAGGAGCAATTAACTCTAGCTTCCATTTATAGATTGTGCATGCTTTTACAGCAGAGTATAGATCAGCAGTCAACACTAACCAAGAACTCCCACTCCTGGCTCAGACTCCCAAGAACCAAGAAAACAAGAGCAACACGGCATCTCAACCAGCTGGCACAGCCTTGCCCTTTCAGGCATCCCAAGATTTAAAAAAAAATTAATAAAAATATATATACACACATGCACACGTATATTAATTTAACTTCATAAATACATTCAGGTTCCTGAAGCTAACTGCTTGCAACCGCCTGCATGAGGCACTACCTGTTCTTGGCAGACATGATATCAGAAAGTTACTTCTGCAATGTGCTGGAGCTACTTCTAGGTATTTTTCATTAGTAACCTTGAGCTGACAGCCACACACTGTTGTTGACTATGGATTTCTCCTTTTCAATTTAAAGGTAAGGTTGTGTGCTTTGGTCAGGAGAAACAAGTATTAAAACAGAACTGCAGAAAACACTGCTGAATTGATGGGGCCACCAGAGATCACCTCACTCAAAATCCTCAATTTAGCAACGAGACAAAAGATGTCCAAAAAGATTACATCCACAGCAGAGCAGGGCTTAGACTAAATTCCCAGACTCACATCCATCACTCTCCCTTTATCATATGCTGCCCGAGGGATAACGTGATGGATGCCCCAAACCCAAGACAGAACACAGCTCCTGAAAATTACCAACAAGTGCCTGTGGCTTGGACACAAAAACCAACCCCCAGTCTGTTTCTAATGTTAACTTTATTAATATGAACACAAAACATAAATGAGTAGAAACCTGGACAGATGTTGTGCTGAATTTTAAAAAGAATAGAGAAAAATCAGCCCTCATTCCCAGAGAAGAAACAAACTATGCGTCTGACCCGGGATGGCTGAACCTAGAAAAACCCTCCAGGGAACAAGGCAGCTGTGGGGTCCACAAGCAGGAAGAATTAGTGTCCTCTCCCGCAGACATCAGGGACAGACTACCGAGTGAGTGGGAGACAGGATAACTGCTGGCATTGATAAAGAAAAACACATTTCAGAAGTAAAAAGTGACAGCTGCCGACTGTCTTGCCCATCACAGAAGTGTCCAGCAGAGAAACATGAAGGCTCCAGAAAAAGGGACATTGGGCCAAGGCCTTTAGGTCCAGTCTGGCCCTTGGGACTTTCTGTTGCTTGTTTTGCTGCTGCAAATCCTCCTGAAATCCATTCTTGTTTGCAGCACGTCTACCTGCACCTAGCTGTAAGTCTACATTGCATGCACGGTCTCCTACAGCAACCATCACCAACAAACTTACAGCTTTTTCTTCAAACTACTATTTAAAAAATATGGGCTTAATGCTTTTACAAGTTCAGGCTTCCACTGTGGTTTGTTTTGAGTTGTGTGAGACAGGCACATACACAAACCTCCCAGCAAGCCATTTCTGTAGTACTGTTTTCATATAAGGACATAAAAGCTTGATATTAAAATTTAAATAATCTATTATTTTAGATACTTACATTTGGTTACACATGAGACAGCACACACACCAAAATCAATGTCTACAGTTTGGTCTTCTAATTAGAAATTTAAATTTCCAGGTAATGTATTTTAAAAATCAAATTCTCTGGCTTGGTTACTTCCTTTTTAATTATCTAAGTTTAAATATGCATCTACAAATTGTCTCTTTTGTCTTAGGTGACTAAGACAAGTTTATACTTTTAAGTTTTTATTTGCAATTTTTCCAAGCTGAAAAATCTGCTGGAAAAAAGAAAATAGGAAAGTAATGTGGCTAAAGTCCCTGGGGTAAGCTGCACCTCTGGAGCTCAGTCAGGAGCTCAGCTTTCCCGCTCCCTTTACCTTTGAAAGCAGAATATATAAAGTGAGCGCTCCTTTAGTATTAAGCATTTCAAGATATCTAGTACAATTAACAAATCTAATTACAATTTCTAATATCTTGTCCATATTCAAAGCTGATCAATAAACTTTTGATTTACTACATGATTTTGAAATCTGCAAGACAAAAATGTGGTTCTCAAATTTGTTCTGAGCTAGAAGCACTGTATGCATGATGTTGTAGTTTTCAAAAATTGTCTTAAGCATATCTTTTCTTTTTACAAAATATTTATAATGCTTTTTTGACTTCCAAAAGAATTATTAAAAACTGTAATCTCTATCCTGTTAATATCTTGATATTCTTGATTATTTTGTGTGCAGAAATAGTTTGTGGAAAAACCTTATGAAGAAATTGAAAATTAACAGTCGGAAACACAGAGAAAAATGCAGAAATATGAAAATGCACTTTTGTTTTTTAAATTGTAATTTAGGTAGACTATTTTTGTTGGACTGAAAAAAAGCTGGGGTTTTTTTGTTTTGTTTTTTGTTTTTTTGTTTTTTTTTTTTGGTGGGGGGAGGCAATCTAAACTGAACACACAGGTATTTCCACGGACTTGAGTCCTTTTTAGTTATCTAAGAAAAATTCCAGAAGCACCGGCTAATAAAAGCATCCAGTATTTTCAGTAGTGTGACATATGAAAATATTTTTAATGTTCTTGACTTCAACATGAATTTTAGCTGTACTTATAAATCACTTTCAAAAAAACTGTCTGAATTTGTTAAATATAGCTGTATATTTCTTAACATTGCCTGCTTTTCCAAACCACATATTATTTTAAACATTTTAAATTATTTTATTCCATATATAGATAGATAGATACACAAACAGATATGTTCAAATTGTCTAATTTAGAAAAATATTTAAAAAGTAATTGGACACAGCAACGTGTTTTTGAAAAGGTGCCGGTCCAAGATACTGTGTTTTAAACTCTCTGAATTAAGGGTCAAATTTTTTCTCTCAGGTAATCTAAAGATTAAAGCTACTTAGAACTTTACAGAATTAAAATTTAAAAACCAAACAGTATCTTTTTCATCAATTTAAACAGAGACCCTGGAAGCTTTAGCGTGGGTTTGGCTCTGTTTTGTTTTGTTTGTTTTCCCCCATGAGGTAGCATAAAATTAAGTCATAAAGAACAGGAGACCTTTATTTAACATAACTGAAGGCCCACAGATTATATTCATTCACTATTTCTCCGGTTTATTTCTGGAGACTCTTTTCAAAAACCACATTAGAATGAACACATTTCCATGCTAAGATTTGTTTCCTACTTATTTCTATGTAATATTATTTCTTTCAGTCTAAAAATGTAAAACATCCTTCAAATGTAAATGTAAACAAAAGCCCCAACACACTCCGAGCTAGTTTTCTATGCCTTGGGACCGAAGTTAACATCCTGCATCCTTTTATCCTTAAAACTGCTTGCACAGAATAAAAAATCCCTTTTCTGTGAATAATATGGTCAAACATATTTTCCACCGTGACCTAAACAGGGACAACTGTCCTGGCAAGACAGTGACAATCACGATACACAGCTTAGTTTTTCATTAGCACTTCCATAAATGATAAAAGGAAAAAATTAAAAGGCAACTGTTTAAAAGGCGGGAAAGCTGCAGCGTTTCACGAACTATGTTTCAAATGCAGCCCCTAAGGTCGTGGGGTGACCGTGCATTCCCCCATGTTTCAAGGCTGCTTCCATTCAAACCTTCCCTTTTCAATTAAAGGTATTATTACAAAGCTAACAATATTCATCTGGCTGCACCATTCAGACCCGCCCCCTATCTGAGAGAGCAGGAAACTGAGGCTCTGGAAGCCAAAGCCTCCATCAAAAACAAACCAAATACAGCAATCATACTGGAACATTGCTTTGAAAAAGAACAACAACAATAACAAAACCCTACACTGCTAGGCGAAGTGAAGTTCTGGTCAATAAAATCAAAAGCCATGTGCTATTTTGGGGGATTAATTTTCACATCCGCATCATGTTGGTTCCTTTTTTTGTTTTGTTTTGTTTTTTTAAAAAAAAGTTCGAATGGAGAAGCTTAATTTCCTGTGTGGGAAATGGAAAATGAAGCGCCTAGCACCTTGCAATCTCACCAACATGAGTCCTCGGAGGGGGGAGGGCGGGGGGGGGGGGCAGCAAAGCAATTACTCCTAGTGTACATGGCCACACCGAGAACTAGGGCCATTGGAAGAAAAATAGTGGGAAAGAAAATGAGCTGAGCTGAGCAGACCACACACACACACACACACACACACACACACACACACACTCCTTCCTGGGGGGGGGGGGTCTGCAAGGATTTGAGTCAGCTAACCACCCACCTGGCCCACAGAACCAAAGTGAGGCCATTGCAGGGGGGGGGGGGGGGAGTGCCAAACAGAACAGAACAAAACAAAAAGAAGGTTGGAGAAAGGCCTAGGTTCCAAGTCCTCGTGTTAAAACATATGTAAATCGAGGCTGCCCGACGGATGGTGGGGGAGGAGGACCAGGAGGCCCAGGAAGTGAGAAGGCAGGGCAGGGGTTGATACTGTGGTCCCCATTGGGGGTTGCAAGTGCCCCATAAGCCATGGCCGTGCTCCACTTCCTTCTGTATCACACTCCTAGTCGTCGTCGCCTTGTTATTGTTGTTGTTCTTTTTTTCTTTTTTTTTTTTCTTTTTAGACAGAGAGACAGACAAGAGACAGACAGACAGGCAGAGCCGCAGTGCACACGGTGTGTGTGTCTGGAGAGGCCGCCAGGAAGACTCACCGCAGCAATGCTACGTGAATGCAGAGGGCTGGAGGTGGTGTGACTACTCACTTGCTCGGCTAACAGCTGCCGGGTTTGGATGGAATTATTCCGCAACAACAAGAAAGCGTCGGTTAAACGCCTGGTGGCCATTGTCTCCCCCTTTGTGACCCCCCCTCTCAGGGTCTCCCACCCCCCCTTGTAGTCCTGATTTGTTCACTTTCTCTCTTGGTCTGGCCTAGCTGATTCCACTCTTGCACAGAAATCTCTCTTGACAAAGCCTTAGGCTTTTCACGGCGCGATTTTGCAATCCGCCTAAGCGCGGAGACCCCTCCCCAAATAACCACCTCGCCTTTTCCAACTGCCTGACTCCCCCTACCCCAAGGCTGGCTCGGATCTCAAAGCACTCGAATCCCCCCAATCCTAGCGTCGAAATCAAACGTCCTGGAGACCCCTCCCCAATCCCAGCTCGGATCCACAAGCGCCTGACGCGCCAATCCGGCTCGGGGATGGGAGAGACCCCTACCCACTCACTTCCTAAGACCTCCCCAAAGGTGCTGGCGCCCTAACCCTAACTCAGAGCGCCTGCGTGCCCGGCATGTGGCTCTAACTCCGAGTTTGGGTTAACTCTCCTCACAAAAGGCCTGCTCCAAACAGGCCGAGCCCACAACGACAAAGGAGCGTCTACAGCTCCCATATAGTCGCCTGAGCCTACTGAGGCTCAGCCCGACCTGACCCCTCTCTTTCCTGTGCGGCCTGCTTCTCCACTGCCAGGAGGCTGCGGGCCTCCACGAGGACCTCACGGCCTGCCTCCCCCAGCCTCCTCACTCCTCTTCACCGGCACCCTCCATCCCGGGATCAGGCTGCAACCCTGCCCAAGGCCGCTTCCGTGCAGTGGTCCCGGGCTCTAGCATTCCCCCGGCCCTCTTCCTGTCCGTTCCTCGCGGGTGCCCCCCTGCGACATTCATGAGATTGCTTGCAACGTTCCGGGAGCGGGAGCTCCCTTATTGCCCTGCCCCGGGATGGGAGTGCTCCGCCCTCTCTGGGACAGTTCCCGGGGCGCCTTCTTCCCCTTTTCCTAAGAGTGTACAGACTCTGGGGCAGGCGTCCTGGCCCCAAAAAACGGCTTCAAAACCTTGGCCCTGGAGCCGAAGACCACCACTGGGGTCCAGGCAATTGTAAACTTCTAGTAGGATTGTCAGGCAGGCAGAAATGTGGAAACGTGGCTCTTGCAGAGCCTAGTCCTGCGCGGGGGCGGAGGAAAAGTGGAAGAAGTCTGCCTCTGCAGGCCAGGCACGCTCCACTGCAGGCGCCTGGCGCTGCTGAGATGGCCTTACCTTTTTATTTTTTTATTTTTTTTCTTTAAACTGTGAGAAAAAAAAAAGTATCCGAAAAACAACCAGGCCAGGGAAAAAAGAAAAAAATAATAATAAAAAAAGCTTGGGCGCTAGGCCTTGCTGGCCTTACTGTGGGCAATAAAGAGTGGTCAGGCATCTACACTTGGGCACTACAATGTTGTGCCCAAGTGGGAAAGGTTCCTAAACTTAGAGACAACCCCTCAGCCCCACTCCCCCAAAAAGTACTTTGTGTTGAGGTTATGCCCACGTTTCCTCGAGCTGGGGTTTCTGGTCGCCTCCCAGTCTCTGGAACCATGCATCCCACTCGTTGCTACCCTGGCTTGGGGGGTGGGGGCGTCTCCCAGGGCCCCCCAGGGCTGCAGCTGCCGCACTCAGTGAACAGCAGCTCCGGAGGCTGGGGTCACCGGCAAGCCTGGATGACAGACCAATATCTGCAGAGCGACTTTATGGGGTGTCTTGCCCTCAATCTTGCTCTCAGCTTTGGGATCAGATTGGGAACAGTTTGGCCTGACTTGAGGGTCCCCTGCCTCTCCCGGGTGCCAGGAGGCAGGCGTGGGAGCCGCGCGTAGGGTCAGGCTCTTGAGCCCCGGGTGCTTTTGCTTTTAAGAGCGGGTGCTCCTGTGCTTGTGTGCAACAGTATCCGTATGAAAAGTATCTTTGAGACACATAACACAATGAATGCATGGAGGAATCGAGGCCCGGAGAGCAGCGGTGCGAGCTGATAGAGAAGAGATGATTCCGATGCCGAGCTCCTTAAAGACAGGGGCGCCCACTCCCCCCGCAGCGGTTGACGATCAGCGGGGGCTGCTCGGAAGGTGACAAACAGCCCAGACCCCGCTGGGGCCATAGAACCAAGCACTCTGCTGCTCCAAAACCACAGGCCCCGGGTTAATTTCGTGGAGGGAAATAAGAGGAACCCTGTGTGCAGACCCCAGGGGATATTTGTGCAGTGAGGGAAGAGTTCCGGCAGCCCACCCTGCTGGTGAGAGCTGACCCCAGTCACGTGGCAAAGCCCACTCCTCCTCCTCCTCCTCCTCCTCCTCCTCCTCCTCCTCCTCCTTCTCCTTTTTGTGCTTACGGCGTTAGTAAACAACCGCCGAGCCGGTCTCCCGCAGGAACATTGGATTAGAGCTGTGGGCCTGTTCTCCTCCATTCTCGAGAGCACACATCGGCCTCCCCCCAACCCCCCTGCAAAGCAGGGGCTTGTTTACTTCTGGCTAGAACCTGATCTCCCTCCTACGCTGGACTGGACGGCTGTGTTTTAGTCATCTTTGTACCCACTGCCATCTCATCTGGCTTGTAACAAGCTCCGAATAAATGGTTTATAAATATATGCACGAATATTGGAGAGCTGAGATTTACGTTCCCAAATGTCTGTCCTCCATCCAGTGTCTCTAAAGCCTTTAGAGCCTTCTAACGTATATATTTTAAACACATCTATATGTCCAGTTTACATAGTCTTTGCAGTCAGTTGGCCTGTCCACCTCTCTAAGGTTATTGTGCAGATCAAATACAAACACTTTGTATTTGATGTCAGATTCTGGACAAATATTATATAGAATGGTAATTTATTCATTTTCTGCATTCAGCAAGCTTAGCAGAGTTATTCCTGGTGGTGTGTTCCAGTCCATGATGACGACCCTTCCTGGTGAATCTTAAATAAATAATCTTAAATCTTGTTGGACATTTAAGAAACCAACCAAGCTTGCATCTCTTTGAGAGAAATGAACAGCTTTCGCACATATGAAGAATAGAACAAGAATCCTCTTATTCTCAAAACAGGCACCTCAAGCAACTCCAGAGCTCAGCAACAGGGAGATGAAGAAACCAGGAGCTGAGCACAGGAGCCAGCCGGAAGGAAGGCAGCCGGGAGCAGCTGAGCCCTAGCCCCGTGGAAGCACAGGGTTCTGGGCATGAACTAGTGTTAAGAGCTGGGGAGAAGGCATGTCTGTCTGTTCATTTGTGGTCATGCCCATGTAGACTCTGACCCACATTACAGGAGAATGGGAGAGAGGGTAAATCATTATATTCCAATGTTCTTAGCTGTTTTATTTTTCTGTCAAGTAGCTTCAGATTTTTTTTTAAGCATAGCCGTGTATGTGTTACCCTGAAACTGAAATCTAGGTTGATGGTTTTATATTTTAAAAGCTTTCACTGTGACTCACTCTTGGCCCGGGGTAGGATTCTGCAATACTCCCTAAGCTTACAGAGCCTTGGTATCTTGTTTCTTGGGCTTCAGACCCACTCTCTAATGTTTTGCCAGTGGGTCCAAGAAGTCCCTTTTGAGAACAAGTGTTCCAGTGTCTACTTATCCTTCTAATCAGTGCCCGAAGGGGGCCATAAACATAGACTGTGAAGCCAGGCTGCCAGCAGGAGCAGGCTCTTAAGAACAGGTTAGTGGCTTGACAAGATGGGTTCCTAGCACTGTGAGATTCACACAGTTTTTTTGGAAAGAAATGTAAAGGAGATGCTGTGGCTGGGAAAGCCCTTAATCCCAGCTCAACCCAGCGAGCATGATGGGAATCTGTTCCTGCAGCAGTCCAGCCATCTGAAAGCACTGGTTTGGTTCCACACTCCCAAAAAGGAAGGCATAGTTATGGGAACTGAACGCTATCCAAGCACATGTTGGGGATTCTTGTTTAATGGTTTGGGAATCCAGATGTGTCTGTAATGCTCCTTCATAAGAAGGGAGTTTAGCTAGTCCCAATGGACACCACTGACTTTTGACCTTTTAAAAAGGCAGGTGGCCATTCTCTCACCCAGATGAGCAGCAAACATTCCTAAGCTCCCTATGCCTATGAAATGGCTTCCTTGCACAGATCTGACAGGCAGGCCAGGCAGACTCAGGAAACAGTAGCTTTGTATTCTGTCCACCTAAATTGTTGCTTACAACCTCAAGGGTTTCTGACCCCCAGAAAGCACCGCAGCTCTGCCTTCAGCTCTGATGCTCATCCCACTGCGGAGAATGGTAAGAGGCATAGGTTTGGTTTCATGCAGACTCCATTAGCCTTCTGTCCTAGACAATTCAATTCTATAAGCGTTTCTCAAATCCTGCTGGTGGCAGGGGCTAGCTGTTGGTCAAAGGGGACAAACTGACCCAAACTCTTGCCCTCAAGGGATTTTTTGCCTTTCCACTTCAAGTGCCCAAATTCTAACTTCCATCATGTGGACATTTCCAGCAGCCCCATGACAACCACACGTCTCTTCTTCCCCTTCATCCATCCTCCACAGTGCAGCCACTGTGACCTTTCCCTTCCAGAGCACAAATCTGATCATGTCACTGCCTGATCGAGGCCCTGAGACAGCTCCCTCTGGCCACAGCAGCCTCTTCAAACAGACTGCACAAAGCAGGTGCTTTCTCAGCTGAGCTATTGCTAATATTAAGTACAGACAGTCTCGGCTGGCAGAAAAATTAAGCTAATGGATGGACTAGTCTCCTTCTTGAGTATTTTCTCTCCTCATTTTCTCTTCAAAGTGTCGGTCCCTGCTATCACACGGCTGTATTAGAATATAGTGTGGGAGCTGATCTGATTTATTCCAGGAGCATTCATTTAATCACCAGCCCATCCCCCACCTGCCACGGCCCCATCGTTCCTGATATTGGGCTTGCAGAGTCTCCCTCAGCAGAGAGCCCCTGGGATGGAGGGCCAGCATCCAAAGCCCTTTCTAACCTGCCCCAGAGTGGAAGTCTACCCCACAGCTTCATTTAAGAGTCTTTCTTGGCAAGAGTGGCCTCTTCCTAGTCGGCTTGGAAAACATGTCCTTCCAGATTGAGCACCCCCTACAGTCTGGTGCAGAAAAGGTCTGGGGGAATGGATGGAAGGTAGGTAGATAGGAAGATGGATGGATTCTTACATGGAAAGATGAGACTGAATGCATTAAGTAACAGAAATCTCCATAAAGACAAGATACCAAGTGGGTGATGTGAACAGAGAGAATGGAAGTTGAGTCTACATCCAGTGAGGTTCTTCAGCCTCGCCAGCATCTTCCTTGCCCAGGCTGGGCCTTTCTAGAAATGGCTTCTTTACACAACCTGGATCCACTCGATCTAAAGCCACCTTTTTATTGTATCCTCATGGGGGAGTGGACTTGCCTTTTTCAGAACCCACATTTGGTCAACCTCAGGACTCACATAATATCTAACATCCTGGCTTTTGGTCTCCGTGGCCAACCAAGCCAGGGGCCTCTTTGGAACAGCACGTAGCAGCAAAGCATATCCGCATTTCTTTGGCTGGGATGATGTTAACACATGTGGCCTCAAATAAATCAGTTTCCATCATAACCATCGCCCTTGGCAGGAGCATGAAGCTGCCGTGCCTCATATGTGTGACTCACTCCTTGTGATAGAGAGGAAACTGCTGTCCTTTTGTACTGATGAGTACTGAGAGGCAGACAGCTTGTCAAGTTCTAGTGTTTGGGTTTGTTTTGTTGTTTGTTTGTTTGTTTGTTATAACCACGGACCTGCTCTGGCAATTTGTTTAATGTGCAAGTGCAGAGCTGGATGTTGGCCTTCTCCGTGATGCCACTTCGTTACCAGGAGCTTCTCATTAGCTATGGGGTCAGCACTCTTTAAATCAGACTGGCTTAAGTTTAAAAGCACATCCTGTTGGTTCAAGTAAACAGAAACCCTAGGTGTGGCAGGATCTAGAGGGCGAACAGCGTGTCCATTCTCCCCCTCAGTCCTGGTTTTCATTCTCAGGCCAGGCCTCCCGAGAGGTGACAAATTGGTATCTTGAAAGCTCTGTACTGGTGGCCTATAATATCACAACCCCAGCAGGAAGCAGAACACTTGTCTTCTCAATGGTTTTAACAAAAGTCTTATAGTTGATTCTCATTGACAAGTCTTAGGTCACATCCTTAGCCCTACACCCTTAACTGGTAAGAAATAGTGATCACCCACTGTTTCAGCCTTACGACCTCTTAAAATAACTTAGGAAGGTAAAGGGTCCGGAGTTAGACCCCATCAACTAGCGTGTTAGAACCAAGAGTATGGGTGTCCGGTGTTTAAGTGCAACAGACTTGTAGCTCTAGCCAGTTTTCTATCCACTGTGTGGTCTACACATTGCCATCTGTCTTTCCCTAGAACTCATTGCTGATTCTCCTTCCTTGTTGGGATCTTTCTCTGGTCCAGCCCTATGTTTTAACCCATTACTTTCATTTCTGGGGTCACCTGCCCATAGGCTGTCTCCATAAACTCTAGAAACAGCCTTCACTTTCCCTCCGTGGCCAGCTGCCAGAGTTCCTGGAACATCCTGCAGGCACCTCATGAGCTACTGGGTTTCTCTCTGGAATGCATCCTGCCTCCTGAATTCCTGATATGAAGTGGTGGCACCATAATGCTCTTACTAGCCTCATTCTCTGGTTCTGACAACAGCTGGCATACCATCCGTGACCAGAGTTCAAAGATACTACATCTAAATGGCCAATCACCTTCTGCCTTCTAGTCCTTCTCCACAACCCCCAGACTGATGCTGTCCTCTTTAGTCTGGAAAATCACATCAATAACGAATCTAGCAGACTCCATGACCCCTATTGTGGGGCATTTCCTAAACCATCTCCTTTCTAGAAAGATCAGTCTGTCCACATGTCACTACTGATGATGTTTTTGTTTTGTCTTCCTCCTGCCTGTAGAAGACATGGATTTAGACTGCCTTAATGAGCCGGAAGTGTCTCTGTCCTCCCTACCACACCCACTTCTAATCTCGCCCCACTGCTGTTTCTGTCCATTTTATCTTTGATATCCTCTCCCATGAATGCCTGTCTCCACACCATCCCCTTCTACAAATTTTCTGTTTATTTTCAAGGTAGAACTCTGGTGTCACCAAGAACCCCCAGCCCCCAGCCCTACCCCAGCTACGACTTCAGCCTCTTTTCTGAGGGCAAATACAGCTGTCATTCATGGCTTGCAAAACACACTGCCCCTCTTGTATTGGTGTGCTTTTGTGTTGTCTACTCCACCGGATGTGAAAGGGGTAGAGCTCTGTCTGGCTTGCCCCCAAGCTCTACTTCCTCTGGGGATTGAGCAGTGAATGTGCTAAGAGCCTCCTACTTGTCAGCAAGCAACATCTCTAAGCCACAAGGGAACTGTGTGTTAATGAGAAGGTTGTATGAACCTGAGTAGTGATTTTGTGTCTTCAACCAGAACATCTCCTCCTTCTGAATGGCTGACTCATCCTTAGCTCGCAGTCTAAATCAATGTTCACCTCTAGGTTGGACTGTCTGAAATAAACACATACCACTGTCTCCATCTTTTTCTTTTCCCTTCTCAAGTTCAGTTCTAAAACAAGTTTAGTGTTTCCTTTGGCCATATCAGCTGTGGCATCACTGCCATATCAGGACGGGATGGCAAATTCATGTCAAGACTTCTGATTGAAATAAAGGTCAGTGGAGAAGTACTCTTACCAAATTATGTCTGAAAACACATCTAGACTCCAGACAGGTTCTGAGCAAATTCACTCTGGGTTCTCTGTTTCTCTTCCTCCTCCTCCTCCCTCCTCTTCATCCTCCTCCTCCTCCCCCCTCTTCCTTCTCCTCCATCTCCTTCTCATTCTCTATCTCCTTCTCCTTCTCCTTCTCCTTCACTTCTCTTCCTCCTGAGGTGTGGGTGATTATGGGAGCTGGAGTGGAAGGTGCAGACTGTGCTGTCTTCTGAAGGATGGAGGAACTTCAGCCAGGACCTTGGTGAATCCCAAGCTCACACTTTGAAGTGTTTTGAAAGAGCTAGCGTAGGTAGTGGTAGTTGGCTACACCACTTTGGCTCCCAGCAGGTCACATGCATACACCCACCCAGAAGCTGTCTGTATTCGAGAATGAAACACACACACACACACACACACACACGCACACACACGCACACACACGCACACACGTCAGTTAATTTTAATATGCCTTGACTTGCTCAAAGGCTGGGCAGTTCTAATCCTCTGCTCAGCTAGCACACATTTCTCTCTAGTACTCCTGCCTCAACACCTCCTAAATCTGTTTTATCTTTGGTGCCCTAATTCCTTCCGGGAAGCCCCCTAGTCTTGGCTGCCTAAGATGCTTCTAGGCAGCTTTTTGGGGGCCACATTCCTTTTCACCTACATTTCAGATGATTTTCCTTCTGCAGCTCTAAATCCAATATGTCTCCCTTCGAATCACGGTGATCCTCTGTCTTCTTTTATCCCAGTTTGTAGCCCATGCAAATCCAAAGGTCCTATCTCAGTTTGCCTGTCCAGCCATTGACCGTTGGCTCTTTATTGATTGATCAAAAAACAACTGGAGACAAGGATCTTCAGCATTTGGACCCACAGGTTCCCAATATTGGGGGCCAGATTAATTCAAATCATTGGAACCAATCCCCAACAGGATAACATGGGAGTTCTCTATGTGACTTGTATTTGCACTGTCCCTTTCTCCACTTCCCTGATTCTCCAGGGAGAACATCCAGCAATCAGTATTGGAATCTGACCCAATCAATGGAGGAACCAATTGCTCTATTGAACCACTGAACAGCTTCTGTAAGTCCTGCATCGTGGGAAATGCTCTAGTATCACAGAGTCAGTTACACTCTCAAAGAACACACAGTCTAGCCCGGGGACACAAAACCAACAGACGGGAAACAATTAGCAGGCAATGGAGCTTGGAAAACTATGCTGAAGTGACTGCTCAGGCAGCAGCAGGGTGGAAAAGATGAGATGCAATTCAGCGAAAGCTTTCTTGACAGAGCAGGTGAGGGAAGACCCAAGTGTGAATGATGGGAAAGGGCTTCCAGAGCAAAGAACGCTACCAGCAGGGATACTGGTGAAGCTAACAGAACTAACAATAGTGTTCTAGTATGACTGGGACTGAGAGTGGGTGTGTGATGTGACTCAGCCACTCTGTCAAGTCTGCTGTCTACTGAACTCACAAAGCCCTTGAGTTCCTACTCTATGTTGACTAATGTAAACATTGCTAAGACTCAGGAAGAACAGACACGCCAATCTTTTGAGGTGGTAACTCTTTAATGTTCAAGATGTTTGGAGGAAAGGAGAATCATTCCAATCTGTAGGGAAGTTCTTTAGGACACAGGAAATAAACAACTGAATCATTTCAGGAAGTTCCTGGAACCAACCAGATACCAGCCTCCTCCTTCCCCAGTCTTATATAATATCAAGAGCTGCAGGGAGACACTCTCAGACAAGCTGAGATGTTGTCTTCATTAGGGGTTTATTGCTGTGAACAGATACCATGACCAAGGCAACTCTTACAAGAACAACATTAAGCCAGGAGTGGTGGCGCACGCCTTTAGTCCCAGCACTCGGGAGGCAGAGGCAGGCAGATTTCTGAATTCGAGGCCAGCCTGGTCTACAAAGTGAGTTCCAGGACAGCCAGGGATATACAGAGAAACCCTGTCTCGGAAAACAAACAAACAAACAAACAAAAAGAACAACATTTAATTGGTACTGACTTACAGGTTCAGAGGTTCAGTCCATTATCATCAAGGTGCAGCATCCAGGCAGGCATGGTGCAGGAGAAGCTGAGAGTTCTACATCTTCATCTGAAGGCTACTAGCAGAATACTGACTTCAAGCCAGCTAGGATGAGAGAGTCTTAAAGCCCACACCCACAGTGACAAGCCTACTACAACAAGGCCATCCCTACTCCACCAGGGCCACACATTCTAATAGTGCCATTTCCTGGGCCAAGCATATACAAATCATCACATTCCACTCCCTGGCCCCCATAGAGTTGTTCAAACATATGAATCTATGGACGCCATACCTAAACACAGCATAATGTTTAGTCCAACTTTAAAAGTCCCCATAGTCTTAGTGAGCAGGGGAAGGGGGGATGGGATAGTGGGGTTTTCACAGGGGAAATGAGAAAAGGGGGTAAAATTTGAAATGTAAATAAAGAAAATATCTAATAAAAAATGAAAAAAAAAGTCTCCATAGTCTATAGCAGTCTCAACAATGTTAAAAGTTCAAAGTTCAAAGTCTCTTCTGAAATTCATCTGATTACTTAACTGTACTCCCCAAAGCAAGGCAGACAGGAAGCCAGCCACACAAACTCCAAACTCGGCATCTCCGTGTCTGATTTCAAGGTGGTCTTCAGATCTCCAACTCCTTTTTTATCTTTGTTGACTGCAACAAACTTCTTTTTCCTGAGTTGGTTCTACTCCCTGTTAGCAACTTTCCTCATCAGATAGCCCATGGCTCTGGCATCTCAAATATCTTGGGGTCTCCAAGGCAATTTCAATGTTGCAGCTTCTTGTTTCAGTGTCTCGGATTCCACTCTTTTGGGTTCCTCCTAAGGGCTGGCATTACTTCTCCAGCTCTGCCCTCTGTAGCACTCAAAGCTCAGGTGGATCCACTCTACTGCTGCTGCTATTCTTGGTGATCATTCCATGGTACCGGCATCTTCAATACACTGGGGTCTTTTGCTGCAACTAGGCTTCACCACTAACCTTTCATGGGCTCTCTTTATAGTGCCAAGCCTCAAATCCTTTGCACAAGTCCTTCAGTCTTGGGCCATCAACTGCAACTGAGGCTGTACCTTCACTAATGGCCTTCTCTGGACTCTCACAGTGCCAAGCCTCAGCTGCTTATGACCCCTTCATGTCTTCAAAATCAGTACCACCTGGGTGACTCTTATACATTACCAAGTACAGCTGCAGCTCGAGGTAAAACCTTGGCTGTCTCTGGAACATAGCTTCGTTGTGCTCTCAGAAAACACTTCCTAGAAGATTTCACCTCAGTGATACTGGTCTCTTCTTAATCATCACTAATTTCTTAGCTCCAGCTAACCAGCATCAATTGTCCCAGCAGTCCCTTCTATTCTGGACTCTAAAGCCAGAGCCACCTGGGCAAAACTATAGAGTTCTGCAGCTTGCAGGAGTTGAAACATGGCCCCCTTGTTCTAGTGCATCATCACTGACTTTCTGATTTCCAACTCCTTCCCTGCCTAAGCTTGGCTGTCCTGGATCTTTCTCTGTAGATTGGCCTTGAACTTACATCTGCATGCCTGTGTCCTGAGATTAAAGGTATGTATCACCACACCTGGACGTAAGCTTTTCTTCACTTGCTCTATCCCAGAGATCTGCTTGGACTCTGGGATTAAAGGTGTATACCACCATGCCTGGACCTAAGCTTAGCTGGGTAGATTTGTTTGTTTGTTTGTTTTTTGGGTTTTTTTTGTTTGTTTGTTTGTTTGTTTTTTTTGAGACAGGTTTTCTCTCTGTGTAGTCCTGGCTGTCCTGGGACTCACTCTGTACACCAGGCTGGCCTCAAACTCAGACATCTGCCTGCCTCTGCCTCCCAATTGCTGGAATTAAAGGTGTGTACCACCACCGCCCAGCTCAGCTGGGTAGAATCTTACCCCAAAGTCCCACTCCCATAATCTGTTATCTCTAGAACATAGATTCAACTCCATTCTACTTCCGGGTGCCTCTTTAATACTTAAACCATATATTTTGTATTTTTCCTTTCTCAGCTTGCTCCTTTTCATTAAAACACCCTTCATAAGAGTAAAATTTAGTAACCACACAACAAAACTGATACTAGGCTGTTTTTAGACTTCTTTTTTCAAAGCAATTAATCTAAATCTCTTCACAGAAGCCTCAGGCAGACTCCTCAGACAAGGGCAAAAAGCAGTCCTGTTCTTCGCTAAAATACTACAAAAACAGTCTCTAAGCCACATACTAGAGCTCTTCTCCACTGAAACCTCTTGGGCAAGGTCTGTACAATTCAAACCACTCTCAGCAACAAAGTTGTCCTACTTAATTCCTACTAGGATGGCTCATTAAGTCCCACTTAAAACATTCCATGGCTTTCCAAATCCAAAGTCCCCAAATCCACATTCTTCCAAACAAAAACATGGTCAGGCCTTTCAGAGCAATTCTGCAGTTCCTGGTACCAACTTCTGTCTTAGAGTTTTACTGCTGTGAACAGACACCATGATCAAGGCAACTCTTATAAGAACAACATTTAATTGGGACTGGCTTACAGGTTCAGAGGATTGGTCCATTATCATCAAGGTGGGAACATGGCAGCATCTAGGCAGGCATGGTGTAGGAGGAGTTGAGAGTTCTACATCTTCATCTGAGGGCTACTAGCAGACTACTGACTTCCAGTAGCTAGGGTGAGGGTCTTAAAGCCCTTCCATCTCTATATAACCCCATGCAGCCATTAGAAGAAAGTGGATCTGTGTGTTTCTACTTGGAAGGAGCTCTGAGATACAGTATTAGGAGAATTGCCTATGTAGGCAAGGTGGCTTGGCATATGCAGGCATTGTAGCATCAGCCTGAGGACCTGGCTTCAAACCTCAAAACTTACATGTTGGAAGGAGGCCACTAACTCCTGGAGGTTGACCTCTGACCTCCACATGCCCCCCCTTCCCCAGTAATGTAAAAATATTTTAAAATGAAAAATAGGCGATGAAACCCCCAAAATGCAGAATTTTATCTGAGAAAATAAGAGCTGCATATTTTGACTATGGGGGTGCCCAAGTGGGATAATAGCAGTCCTTCCAGAGAGAGGAACCAAGAAATGTGTGCAAGCTCCTAGTCAATGATGACAGTCAGCCTCAGTGTGGACTGTCTTCTACGAGGTGACGTGTAAAGCTGGGCTCATTGGGGCTCAGACTCTGGAAAGAGGGAACAGTCCTACAGGCCTGCAGATGTTGGAGTGGGGCTGGGAGGTGGCAGCAGAAACTGGACCACCCGGAGGCTCTGATATACCTGTCTCTGGGGGTCACAGAGGAGTGCAAAGCTTTCTCTCACTCCATCCATCAACCAGGGCTGCTATAGACCTATGTGGGCTTGGGGAATGTGTTCCTTTGGCTGCTGCAGCTGCGTTTCCCGGAATTCTCTTTCTGGTATGTTTATAGTTCAATGGGTCACCAGGGACACGCTTGCAAGATGTGGAAGGAAGGGGAGGTGGCGGCCATTTTCATAACGGGCAAGCTTTGTGTAGCCAACTCCACTGGCCGAAAAGCTGTGTGCAACCCAACAACATTTGTGTCTGGGAACTGACTGCTGTCCAAGGTTGCATATCTCAGCTGCTCAGCCCACAGCTGGGGACAATGATGACAGCTCGGTTGTGCTGGGCTCTTCCCAGGCTGCTCTGGCTCTCCCAGCTTCAAATCTGCCTTCTTCCTGGTGGCCTGTGCTATGGACCCCAGGCATCCACAGAAGTCTTGAAACATATTCTTAAACAGGTTCCCTAGCCAGCTTCTGGAACGGGCCAGTCACCTCTATAAACCTTAGCACATTCATTACACACAGCTCTTCTTTCTGGTTTCCTGGCAGACACACCACACCCATTATGGTCCAGGCCTGGCTCCCAGTTCACAGAATATGAACCCACCAGAGGAGCAGCCCTGCTTTGCAATCTTTTTCTAAGGGAAGGAGCCAGAAAGTAGGCAGCAAATAATGGGCCCTCTGAGAGGAGCAACAGCCAGGAGAAATCCAGGCTGTGTTGTGCAGACCTCTGTAGTCCAGGTGACTTTTCTGAGCAGAGAGTCCTGAAGGAAGGAGAGTGTGGATGCGCAAAGGCCACCAAGACAGAAAGCACTTTGAGGGTGAGGCTATGTGGTGGTGTGGGCGGGGTGTCTTCGAGGAACAGGAAGGAGTCCAGCAGGCGAGAGCAGGGTGGAGGAGTGTAAGCAGCAGCGGGAGTTGGGAACCCGAGGCTGGCTCTGGTTTTGTTGGGCTTGGAAGACACAGAAGGGAGTTTGAACCTCACTCTGAAAGCATGCCTGAGGAAAGGCATCTTTCAAATTGGGCCAGAAAAGCCACATAGACTTCCCTTTGAAGAGTAAGGGTAAAATAGAGTCTGTCTCTGTCTTTCTCTTATCCGCAGGTGTTAGAAAGAGATGTTGGGAGTTGAGTGCGCTAGTGTTTTTCTGGGCTTGACTTAAAGAAGTTTGTGCCCACCCCTGTTAGGAGCCTGGTCCCTTGTTGGCCTCTTCATCTTTCCATGAGGCACAGACTTCCTCCCACATAGGAGCTCTTTTCAAATAATATTTTCCCCCCTCTGATAAAGTACCATGTGAATCCGGGTCATCTGTGAGTCTTTCCATGTCATTTCCCTAGTGCTTTCTAAGCCGTGGTAACAGGAGGGAAGATTCATCCCACATAGGCTAGGAACCCAGACTGAACGTCACAGCAATACCCAAGGACTTGGGTCTTTATTTGAGGCAGTGTCCTGTCCTGCTCTGCCCAGAAGCAAAGAAAAAACTGGGGTTGGCGGGGGTGGGGGGAGCACTGCTGAGCAGTTGCGTTGAGAACCATCGCAGGGTTTGAAGCCCCACAGCCAGCGACCATCTTCCCAGATCACCAACCTGTTGACTCTTGCTCCTGTTCAGATCTCCTGGCTGCTGTGTTTCTCTTTGGTTGATTTAGAACTTGATGGTGGCTATTGGTTGTTAACTAGGAGATGAAACTAGGAGATATATTTCTGAGGAAGCTCCTAACCTGGGGTAACTGAGGAGTGAAGGCCTATGCTGAACATGGGCGGCACCATCCCATAGGCTTCCCCAGTCAAGACCTTCCTCCCTTAAGTTGTTTCTGTCAGCTATTCTGTCACAGCATCAAGAAATGTAGCTAATACATAGAAATAGTACATTTATCAGACAATACCTGAAGACTGTAGAGTCCAGGGAAAAGAAGCTACTTGCCCAGGATCACACTGTGGCTTGAGAACAGTTTGAACTTGAAGTCAAGTTTCTGGAAGCCAACCAAGAGCAGCCTTGAGGACAACTCAGAGAATCATTTCCTTATTATCTCTTTGTGCCCTTGTAAAGGCCAGCATCTCACTGCTTAGCTGTCTGGACAACTTATCTCCTCTTCTCTTCTTTTTGTTATTGTTATTATAATTATTATTGGTGGTGGTGGTGATTCTGTTGTTATTTTGTCAAGGTATCCCAATGTAGCCCACAATAGCTTAAAATCACAATCCTCCTGACTCAGTCCCTACAAAGGGGCCCATTGGTGTTAACTTTTCACTCTGGGGTAAATCACGGAGACCTAGAGTAGTTCAAAAGTGAAGGCAGGTTGGAGGGAGTACCCTACTCAGTGGGAGAACTTGAGCCCACTGGGTACACACCATGTCTTTATCTAACACTGGACAGTTGATCAGCAGATAACCTGTGGCCACACGTAGACACTAGCTGTGCTCTCTTCTCTCTGGTTCTGTCCAGATAGGAAGCCCCACCTTTAGGGCACCTTCCCGGGCCAATGGCTAATGGGAGAATTCCTTGGCAAGTTACACTGGTAACTTCTGGCATTACTAGATTCATGGATCATCCCTAAAATGGTACCAAATTGAAATAAAAACTCAGATCACCTCCCCCCATCCTTGACAGGTCACCAGCAGGCCACTGAGCCTTCCCTGGCCTCGTTTAGTTTATCTGCTAACAAGCCATCTAACACTGCCCAGCCCACCCCCAACATACACACACACACACACACACACTGTGTGAGAACAGGGACTGGTAGCACTTTCCCAGGGAAAATCAGGGTATTGTTAGCAGCAGACCCCAGCTGCTGAAAAGAATAACGGGCCCCACAATGAGTTGCTAACACAGATTTTCTTATCTCCCCTCTGGCACCATGGAGAGCTGTGAGATTGTGTGTGCCTAATTCATTTCTGTTCTGTCCTTACTCAGGGCAAGGGCTGGGTAAATATTTGTTGAGTGAATGAAGGAATAAATGAATAGTGAACGGGTGGCTGAACCTCCTGAGAGATAAAAGCCGTCCTCACCGTGGGGATAAAGCCACCACCCAACTGAGTGTCACAGGAGGCCACTGTGGGTGCCACATCTGACATGATTGGCTTACCTGGCAGTCCCGGGGAACCCAGATTGTTAGGACAACAACAGGGTAGGGGGGCAGCAGGGCAATTGTCACATCTCAAACTATGACGTCCTAAGCTGGAAGGTGGAGGACAGACAGGTAGGCTCAGGACACAATGAACTGTGACGTAGGGCATGCTGCTGTCAGACATGGTAATCCAGGTTGATGGACCTTAGGCTCAGGGAACTTTTGAGGCATCAGGTGGATCTGGGAGGACAAGAGAGTGATGAACACAATCAAATTCTTTGCCATTAGGAAGCCAATACCCATCCACCCAGAGTGGAGGGCGAAGAGGCGATTCTTCTGAGTTGATATTGGATTGTCAAAGGCCAGCAAGACATGGGAGAGATGGAAGGCCACCATTTTGGTCTCTCTCTATATTCCCTATATCAGGCCTAGCCAGCAGAGTGTTATACATATGTTGATGGTGTCAGAACTAAGGATATTTTGGTTTTCAAAATAGGACGCCCTAGCAGACCATCTTCACAGGGGGTACGGTAGTGGAGGAGCCAAGGACATAACCTGAAGGTAGATGGTTCTCAGCTCTCCTTTGCCATGGCTCCTTGGTAGTTGGTAGGCCAATGTGATGTGGAAGAAGTTGACGAGAAAGAAATATCCTAGGCTCTTAGTTCATGTTAAAAACAAGCAAACAAACACAATGCAGGGCTTTCCAGGAAGCTGTCCAACTGTGCCTCTCCCTGCTGGGTGCTCTTCAGGGGATGCAGCAACTTCAGAGAGTTTCTGTGGCTCTCCCTCACTTCTCAGTGATGTCATTAGGAGGACGGCTCGTGATGTGCACAGTGGTCTTACACACCAGCCCACAAAGGTAGGAAGACAACCAAGCATCAAGACGTTGGCGGAACGGCTGCTGGGGAATATGGCCAGCAAGGCACAAAGCCTCTGTCTCAAGCACACAATAGGCATAAAAGAAGGATGCTCAAAAAAGGCCTCTAGAGGAGGTGGCGTTGAGGGAAAGACCAAGGAACTGTCCAGGGAATGAGTATTGCACAGAGAGGGAACAGGAAGGAAGGGGATTTTAAAAATGAAAAAGACAATGACTGATAGAGATCAAAGGGTGAGGGGCCAGCAAGACCATTGGGGTGACTTGCCTGTGGTAAGAATAGTCCGGCTTGTGCCAGTTCCTACAGGTGTGGGGATCAGAGGGCAACTTGTGTGGCCAATTCTCTCCTTCTACTATGTGTGTCCCAAGCATCAAACTGAAACTCAGCGGCAAGCACCTTTCCCCACTGAGCCTCCTCACAGGCCTCCGCCTCTGGTTTTGAAATGCTCATAGCCCTGAGGTGGACGGAAGCAGGAACTCGGGCTTTCCCAGCTACAGTGTTCTGGGGCGGACTTTCTTTGCAGAACTTGGCTGGTAGGTTCCCATCTGCTGGGTGGTCTCCTTCCCACATCCCTCTGATCGGTTGCCCACACTGTTTCTCCAGATGGAAAGACTGCAAAGCCATTCTCAGAAGATTCTACAGAACATCTAGACAGCCGCATGCAGGCCAAACCTGAAGGCCAGAAGAGAAGACTCAGCAGGGACTCCTCCTCTTCTCCAGCTCGCCCTCCTCCCTTGTTCCTTCCCACCCATCTTGATATGCATTTTTGTCTTTGATTGGTGCATTGTCAAGTGACTTCACTCTCTCCTCCACCGGAATGATGGCAGGAAAGACTGTACTCTCTTACAACTCGATTTTGTCATTAAGGCACACAGGCTAAGTGTGGAGGGATAAAATAGGACTTTCAGTGAGGAAGAAAGGTAATGGGGCTCTTTTGGCCAGTTTGTGTTGTGGGTGCGTGTGGACATTTCTGGAGCCCAAGGGAATTCAGTGGAGGATGCTGGGGAGAAAGCAGGCCAGAATAGCATCTCTGTAGTTCAGGGTATCCCATGCCAGGGGCTGGTGGCTCTTGAGACCACCACATGGAAAACACATGGCTCTGTGTAGATGCTGTGTAGGAGAAAGAGGTAGACACTTTGAGAGAGACAGGGGTTCTGGCATCTCAGCCCTTGACCATTGAATCTCTACAGCATGATCTACACATTGTGCAGTCCCAAAGGCTCCAGATGTTGCAGATGGCTCCTGGGGGCAAAACCACCCCACTGACAACGTGAGTGTCTTGCTGTTGGCTGCTTCCAATAAGAAGCTCTTGTCATCTCAAGGCTGGAAGCACCTCCACACTGTGGGGAGCATGCCACTGGACCCACTGACCACTGAGACTTACTCACTGCAAGGCCATGGCACACACATGTTTACCCAAGGCCTTTTTTGAGAAAAGTGGTGATAGTAGGAAAGACTCCGGAAACACATGGCTCTGCATAGATGCTGTGTAGGAGAAAGAGGTAGAGACTTTGAGAGAGACAGGGGTTCTGGCATTTCTCTATCAGTTTCCGCCAGAGACAAATTTGGAGAAGATCCCCTGGGAGACCCCCCTGTGACTTGGAGAGGAGGAGAGAATTCACAGTAACCAGAGGAATCCTGGCCAATAACAGGCAAGTAAATCAAGCCCACATGTGTGCATTGGCAGGCAGGGAACTTTCCATTCTGAGAAAAAAGCTGAAACTCTGCACAGTCTGACACATGAAGGAGAGGCCTTTGTACCGCTTGCTACGGGCACACGGCCAGGGCACTGGGTCTTACCTTTGCCTGCTCTACCGTATGGTGGTTAATCTGTCAACTTGACACAATCAAGAATCACTGGGGAGGACAGTCTCGATGAAGGACCATCTCGATTAGCTTGGCCTGCAGGCATGTCTAGAGGGGGATTGTCTTGGTTATGTCCATTGCAGTATGAAGCCCTGCCCGCTGTGGGTGGCACAATAATTCCCTGAGTCTTAGGCTTGTATTTAAAAGGGTAGAAAGTGAGTTGAGCACAGACCAGAATTCATTGGTTTCTTCTTGCTCTTGTGTGTGGACGGGATATAAGCAGCTGTTTTAAGACCCTCCTGCCCTGACTTCCCTTCGAGGGTGGACTGTGACCAAGAACCATGAGCTGAAATGAACCTGTTCTCTCTTAAATTGCTTCAGAGAAGAAGCATAGTGCTGAGATAAACCTGGCCATGTGGTTGTTAAGCCTTTGGAATGTGGGAGGGGGAGGAGTGGAACAATTTGGAACTTTGGACTAAAAAAGCTGTTGCGTGTTGTGAACAGAGCTCTATGGGGTGTTATGTAGGAGCTTGGAAGAGAACAAGGAGAGAGACATGAACAATGGAAGCTCAACTCAAGTCTCAGAGGGGAACAAGGACTTGAGGAGGAGATTAGGCTGCAGGCATTTGTGTGACATTTTGCTGAAGAATCTGGCTTCATCTTGTTGTGTCCTGGGAGCTTCAGGAGGCTTAAGTTTGAAGATGATCAACCGACTTGTTTGCCAGGGGAAATTTCAAGGCAAGACGGTACTTGGGGTGCTGCTGAGGAGGCAGCTGCAGTCGACAGACAGATCCATCCGCACCATTGTGGAGGCGCTCCCTGTTCTTCACGGGGACAATGTGAAGACATTTTCTCAAGGTCAGCACAGAAGGCAATGGAGCTGAGCTTGAAGAGGGAAGGGATACACCTCTACTTGTCAGCAGAACTTGTCAATGGCATAAACATTGTCCGCATAGCATCGGGTTTTAAGGCAAAGATAGAAGATTGAGGGGATTTGTATAGCTCAGCCAAGGCCAATTACTGTCTGATAGGGTTGGAGTTGTTGCAAAGAGGCTCCCAAAAGTCATTGTGTGAAGCTCTGATGGTGAAGCTTTGGTTATGATAGAGACCCCAGGATACTGGACTTGCCAAGATTATAGGATGTCTGCTAAGAAGAACTGTAGGTGTAGAGTAGAGATGGCTGATATCTAAAGGACAGGTTGTGTGTGCAGTGGCAGAACTGGGATGGGGCTATCCAAGTCCTCTGGAGCCCAGAAGATTATGTTACAAGCCCATGATGCTGGATATGGAGCGGCAACAGTCAGAGTTTCCTTGTTGCTCATTACTAATGCCCTGATACTTCCTGTCTTAGTGTTCTATTGCTGTGAAGAGACACCATAGCCATAGCCACTATTATGAAAGAAAACATTTAACTGGGGCTTACTTACAGTTTCAGAGGTTTAGTCCATTATGATCAAGGCTGGAAGCATGGTGGCACACAGACAAACATGGTGCTGGAGAGGAAACTGAGAGTTCTACATCTGGATCTGCAGGCATCTGGAAGAGAGAGATCAACTGGGTCTGGCCTGGGTGTTTGAAAGCCTAAAAGCTTGCCCTCAGTGACACACTTCCTCCAGCAAGGCCACAAAATATTGCCACTCCATGGTAACCAAACATTTAAATTTATGTGCTGTTATACGGTAGGATTGTATAACCTGCTTATTTAAGTTTATAAGAGCTCACAGGAAAGAAACTTTGGACTTTCCAAAAATTGAAATTGTTACTTATTGGGACTTTAAAGTTTAGATTGTATTGTGGTTATAAATTTTAAAGATTATATATATATATATATATATATATATATATATATATATATATATATATAAAATAAAGCAATGATAACAAGAGTTGGAAAGCTGCGGCTTAAAATGGTATAGTATGTGTTGTGTATCGAGTTGACAAGAGGTGGAGAAACGTGATTAGTTTTAATTGCTAACTTGACCTGATCTAGAATCACTTAGGGAGAAGATCTCAATGAGGGATCATCTGAATCAGGTTGGTTTATGGGCATGTCTGTGGGAAATTGTATTGGTTACATTAATTGAAGTGGGAGGATCTGCCCATTATGGGTGATACCATTCCCCTGGCTTTGAGAATAAAATCAGGAAAAGGCAATCTGAGCAGAGGTATGAGTGGATTAGCTTCTTTCTGGGCTTACATGCAGATATAATGTAACTGGATGCTTCGGGATCTTCCTGCCTTGATTTACCTGCAGTGATACAGCCGAGGCTGGTAAGCTGACATGAACTTTGTTCCCTATGCAAGAGAAACTGAGCACACTGGGAGGTGGGAGCTCTGAGCCCTCCTTTGAGGGAGGCCAGCAAGGTCTGCAGGAAAAGGTTCATGAGTCTAAAAGTGGCAATCCAGGCTGAGGGCAGAGCCAAGATAGAGTGCTTGCCTTTTAAGGAGAGACCTGAGGTTAATCTCCTTTCAGGGGCAAAGGGAAGGGCCCCCTGGTTTATGCCCATAATCCCAACAGTCAGAAAACTAAGACAGGAAGTTTGCCCCAAGTTTGGGAGCTGGTTAGTTAGTTCCAGGCTACCCTGGGCTTCGGTGCTCGACTGCTCAAAAAAGAACAAAAAGCTGGATGTGGTGATGTGTATCTATTATGCCAGCGACTGAAATATGGATGCAGGAGAAGGAACTTGTGGTGGTTTGAGTGAGAATGGCCCCTCAGAGAATCATATATTTGAAAGTATGGTCCCCAGATGGTAGAACTGTTTGGAATGAGAGGCGTGGCCTTCTGGGAAGATGTGCAGGGTCTAAAGCCTCCTCCCATCCCCCATGTACGCACAGCTTCCTGCTTGCTATTCCAGATAGGAGCTCTCAGCTGTTGCTCTAGTCACATGCTTCCGGCTACTTCTGCTCCACCATCATGGACTCAAAAACCTCTGGAACCACAAGTCCCAGTGAATTCTTTCTTCTATGCGTTGCCTTGGTCACAGCGTCCTATCACAGAAATAGAAAAGTAATTATGGTGAAGCCCTGGCTACATAGGCACTTTGAGGTCAGCCTAGGCTACATCAAACCCTGTCTCAGGCCCTATCCCCCAGCCCTGGTACCATGCATATAAAGCAATATCCTTTGCTTTGATTTGTGCAATGGTTGGCCTTCCTCTGAGGGCCATTTCATCTGTCCTGTAGCAGTCACCTGATCCCACACCTCCACTCTCTTGCTCTCCTCACCCACTCTCTACAATACCAGCAGAATAGAGAACCAGTCCATTAACACGCGTCTTTAAGTGTCCATCATGTATGTTAGTGGCCTAGGGTTTGGGCAGGAGAACAAGGTCTTCTCTGTGAAGGATGACCCCGCTCCACTGCTCATCAACTGTCCCTTACCTCCCCAGGGAGGTCCCCTAGCATGAGGAAGCTGTTACAGGAAGCCCAGCTCCTCAGAGCTACTGTTCACCTCTACAAAGGTAGTCATGAGAGACTTCCAAGAGGTGGTGAAGGCCCTCCCTCTCTAGGGCATTTGTCCTTAGTTAAATAACAAGTTAGCAATACTGTTCATCCCAGGAGGCCACAAGGCCTTCCTGTTATCCAGCCATTGTGGCCTCTACAACATCTCTGAAACGCTAACCACGGGGATGAGAGTTTTGATCCTAGCATTTGGGAGGCAGAGGCAGGCTGATCTTTGCGTGAGTCCAGCCTGGTCTACAGAGTGAGTTCCAGGACTACATAGAGAGACCCTGTCTCAAAACAAAAACAATTAAGTAAAAATTAGGAGCAAATGTCTCTGGAGCTAGCCAAGTTGTTCTGTGCCTGGCCTTTGCATACATTGCCCACTCTGCCTGGGACATTATTCCTCATTGTCCAAGTCCCAACCTCCTCAGAAATAACTCCAGCCATGCTCTCAGCAGATCTTAGGAGATCCTGGCACCTTGTCTCTTTATGTTTATCTCTTGTAAGGCATAAGTTGGGCTGACCTTGCCTTTCTTCCAGACACCACATTTAGCAGCTAAATGTATAAACATGTATAAACATGTGTCTGTGGAATGAAGGATAGACGAGGCTCTGGTGTATTTCTAGAAGGTTCTGGCAGTAAGTTAACCTTTTATTCCCACTGCCCTTGGAAACCAGCATTCCATGGAGCACTGGTCAGAGCTCTCACCTCTTCTTCCATGGAAAACTGCACCGAGAGTTGTGTCTCTAGCACAAGCTTGTGTCGTTGTTGAATCTGATTTCTGCACCACCCACGCATCCACCCTGGGGGGCTCATTTTCTTCAGGTGAGCAATGTAGTCAAGTATGGGGTGGCTACCTTGGAGCTGGCAATCTTGGAAGCAACTGAGAAATCACGCTCCTTTGACATGGGGCAGCATCATCAGGAATGCATATGTGACCATGATCACATGATCAGTTCTGGACCAGAGGTCTGGGTGTGTGGCTCTACTCAAAGGCTGCAGGGGAGGCTCCCTTCTGCCTCAGCTAGTCTCTAGTGGCTTTTAGCATCCCTTGGCTGGTGGATGCAATCCTTTAGTCTCTATTCTATCATCACAAGACTCTCTGTGTTTTAAATTCTCCTCTCTTCTCACAAGGATCCTGCCTTATTGGATATTGAGGTCCCCTGACTTCAGGATTATCTGAAGATCCTTAATTAACTAAACATCTGCCAAGAACCTATTTCCAAATAAGGTTATTGTATTAGTTAACTTTTCTCCTTGCTAGGACAAACACCTGACCAAGTGACTTAAGGAAGGAAAGGGTTGTCTCAGCTCACAGTTCAAGGGTGCAGCCTCTCCCACGGCAGAAGACACAGAAGTTGGATATGAGGGAGCTGGACACACTTCACCCACCATTGCAAAGCAGAGAGAGGTCAGGCTGTTGCCAGGAGTGAAGCCCACAGAGTGGTGCTGGCTGAATTCAGGGTGGATCATCCTACCTCAGTTAAACCTTTCTGGAAACATCTGTCACGATCAGAATATGCTTCCCAGGAATTTCTAAGTACCATCGTGTTGACAATGGAGATGGTTCATGGCGCATGCCTTGTGAGGTTCTGCGGGGCTGACCTCAGCCGGACTGGGGTAAGCTCCCTGAAGTTCTGCCCACAGCCCTGGGTCTCCAGAATGGCCACACATTGTTCTCTCTTTTTGCAGGGCCAGACTGAGGTGAGGTCACCTTGGAGTCCCTCCCCATCAGCCATGTTTCCACTTCATTTTTCATGTGTATGTGTGTTTTTAAAATCTGTTTTATTTCCTAAACGTCTCACCAGGGCCGGGATAATGTCTTTAGGTTTTTGTAATACTCGCTACTGGCTGACAGCGGATCCATTGTCCCTGGCTGGTGGCCCTTGGGGAGATGTAGGTTTCTTTCCTTCTGGGGCCTAAGGCCGGTCTCAGCTGCCCCCAAATCAGGCTTTGGCTGAGAAGTGGGCTGTGGAATGGACCCCGGGAGAGGCATAAACCTCGGGCAGGAGTGACGCATGGTTTGAATGTTCACATTTGAATGGGATGATCTGCAGCCTAGAAAAGATCAACATCTCCTCTACTTTCAGGGTCTGGCTGGCTGCAAGCTCCAAAATAGGGTTTCTCTAAAGCCTTTCAACCCTGGCAGGGGCGCAGTGACTCACGGCCTACCTGTGCCCTGGTGCATTTCAGGCTCTGTCCTTATGATGCTCCGCAGCACACAGAGGAACATAATGGAAAACCTTAATATAGGGGGAGGGATGACTGGGGCCTTGGGGAACAGAGGGAATCAGACAAGGGCAAGAAGTTCAGCTGAGAAAGGTCTGGAAGGGAGGCATCTCCCTCCCTCCCTCCCTCCTCCAGCACTGCCTGAGTTCAGGTCATTTCACCTGGGGGATCGTGACAACTCTGCTCCCCTGCACCCTCATGCTTCACACAGGAAGTGGGAGCCCCTATGCACAGGTGATGGAGTGGCACAGGTACAGGACAGCCAGTGGCCCAGCGGTGGCTGGCTTATCTGGAATGCCTGCAGCCTTCATCCCATAAACAAACCGAGTGCTACCTAGATCCTCACTTGTCCTGCTGCAAGTCTTCTATCTTCCTCGGGCTGGAGAAATGAACTGCTGAGTCACAGACTACATTTGCCAGCTACATTGGGTACGGGCCTCTCAGAGTCCTCGCTCCAGACTTGTGGATCCGCACCCCATCCCCTGCTGGCAAACCCTCCTTCTTTACTTCTGTGGGGGACTGTGGGAGATGTCTATCTACAAACCCTCTGTCCTTTGAAAGCCACACGCCACACTTGAGATCAAAACAGCTTCCTTCACCCAGACTGAGAGGTCTGTGACACAGTTGGAGGGCCTTTGAAGCAGACAGCTTGCCACGCGGGGAACAAGGGTATCCAGCGGTAGAGAACAAACAGAACCGGAGCCTGGTGTTTCCAGATAGTTCATCAGGACTCATCAGGACTTTCCAGATAGAACTCATCAGGAAAGGATATGACTGCAGCTCTAAGTGTCTGCAGAAGCACAATGCCTGGCACCCAGGGAGGCTCATTCTCAGGGAAGCAGGGCAGAGAGATGGCTCAGTGGATGAAGGCTCTTGCTGCCCAGTGAACGATACCAGGTTGATGACCTGAGTTCAGTTTCTGGAAGCAGAAGGACAGATTGACTGAATAAAATTGCCCTCAAACCTCTGCACACAGACCATGGCATGTATCCCCCTCCCACAATAATCATGAACAGTTTTACAGCAGGACTGGAGAGATGGAACAACGATTAGGAGGGTTTGTTACTCTTGCAGAGAACTCGAGTTAGGTCCCTAAAACCCATGCCACGTAGCTCACAAATGCTTGTAAGTCCAGTTCAAAGAGATACCTTTTTCTGGGTTCTGGGGTACCCCACTTTTGTGTTCTCTCTCTCTCTCTTTCTTCTCCTAAAATAGAATAAATCTTTTTAAAAATCCAAACAATCAACACAGATACTCAGTCATGTTCAAACAAGCCAGTAACAGTATTCATAAGGAATCCAGTGCAGATGGCCCTTTTGTGAGCACTGAGAGTCTCAGTCCCCAGCTAAGCATCCTGAATGCAAATGCAAATGCCCTCTATCCAGGGACAGACAGACCCTCCCTTGGTGGTAAGACTAACCATCTTCAGGGAGTGAGCACCGGACATAGAGAGGGGTGGACCTTTTGCCCGGCCTTCTAGAAGCTCCGGTTGAGTCCGAAAGACAAGCTGTCGAGAGCCCCAGTGCTGATAAGGGTTAAATAGCGCTCGATACAACGTTCGCTGATAGTCAAGGCAGCACCTGATTAATTGCCCAGGGAATGGCTGGGATGATAAATGTTTTAGGAACTCCGAGGAGGGAGCCATTTCTCCAAGTCAAGCAGAACCGACAGACGCCACGGGGGTAATTGTGCCCTTTTGAAGGGGCCTGTGGGGCTGCTGTCTGGGGAGGTCATTGTCCCAAGGTAGAGACAGAAAAGAGCCTTTTAATTTTTTTTTTTTAAGGAACATCTGATGCTTCATTGGTTGCTCTTTGCTTACTTCTCCCCCCCCCCCCCTTTAGGAAATAAGAGGCAGCAAAAACTCGCTATTCATTTCCTTTCTACCTCCTTAAACCTCTTATCAACTTCTCTCTCTAACGTGGGGCTGGAATTCAGTGTTTATGTTATAGACCCAGAGGATGAAGATGCTGGCCTTCAGCCCCCAAAGCAACTGGGGTATCTCTCTCTTGGCAAATGGCTTCATGCCACATTACAAAATCATCCTTCTCAAGGAAGTGATAAGACTGACAAGTGTTTAGACTTTGCCCTAATTTTTCAAGAGGCTGAAGCAGAGATACTTCTCTGAAGCTCTTGGGTCCTGGTTTCAATTTGCTCCGGGTATCTATTGAGCATAAACAGCCCCTTTCATCATGGCCTGAACCATGAACTGATTCACAGATGCCCAAGGCTTTATCTCATCAGATCTCAATCTCATGGCCGAGTCTCTGTGAGCAAGGGAGGCTGTCTGACTGGCTAGAAACTCCAGGCCTGGATGGGAAGATGTCACATCTTGAGATAGTGGGGGGCTGGAGGGGGTGGGGGTGGGGACCAACACGAACAAATGCAAACAGCCCTTCGTGAGCTATGATGGGCAGGTGCAGCTGCCTCCCAGCCCAGTGGGGCCAGCTCCAGGCTCTCCTGTCCCCAGCAGCAGGAAAGCAGATGGCTGGTGATGGATCACAGGGCTGTCATCTGCGGGGGCTGAATGGTGATGTCACAGCTGGGGAGGGGGCTTCAGGAGCTGGGAGAGGCCCAGAGAGAAGTGCATTAGGTTGGAGGCTGGACTTACATGTGGTGTCTTCTCTCTCTTTCTTTCCCCTCCCCCCTCTTTTATTGCTCAGAACTAAGAAACTTGAACCCCTGTGAAAAATCTAACATCTGAACAAACATAGCCCTCAGGGTAGTTAAAGCATGCCCTGAGCCCAGTCCTTCTTAAATGGCTATTGGGGGATTTTGCTAGGATGTTCCCATGGTGTTAAAAGCCAGGCTTTGGGGACAGAATTGGTGACAGGTCCTACAGAGCCACACCACTAAGCTAGGGGCGTGACACCTATTCTCTCAGTTTCCTCCCCCTCTAAATGGGGCTGTGGAAGGCATGCATACAAATAGCACACACGGAGGGTGAGAGGTGAATTCCCCACCCCCACCCCTGCAAGGGCAAGCACAGAGCACCAGCTGTGGGCAGATGAGACTGTACAGGCAAAGCCCCTCCCACCCTGGGAGTTCTTGTTGCAATGAGACTCCTTTGGATTTTTCTCAGTACTCTCTAGAGCAGGAGAGGGCAGATGCTTGGGAGGAGACAGCATAGATCACTTGCTCAGAGGTCCAGAGGTACAGGAGGATGAGGTAAGCAGCAACAGAGGCTGCTGAGAGGCTGTGGGAGCATGGTCAAGCCAAGGGAGTAGATAACAATTTCCAGTTTAAACAGTGACAGAAGCTTGGAGGCAAAAACACTCATGCATTTACAGGGCAGGGTCCTAGCTAGCGGGAAACAGAGGCAAGAGAAGAAGGGGGCTGGGGAGTCTGTTTTATTTCAAATTATAAACAAGTTCCGTATGTTGATTCTCAAGGAAGGCAGCCTTGGCTCCAAAGAGGCTGACAGTTATTTGTTGATCTTATGGAAACTATATCATCAAATATTTCACCATTGCTTGAGTTCTTGGGAGAAACAATATCTCATGAGTTCCTCCAGCATACAATATCATCAGGACAGAAAGCTGGAGGAATTTATGAGGAGGCAAAACTTCCAGAGACCCAGGCATCCTTGGATAGGATGGGCTTCACCACTTCTGTGAGTTGGGTGTTCCCAGCAGCAAGACCCAGAGCAGCCACAAGCTTGTCCCACTGTCACCATTGATAAGGCTGCTTCTTGCAGAGGCTCCTGCCATTGCCCTTGCTAGTGTGATGGAGCCCAGGCTCAGAACCCTGGCCTCTGAAGTAGACGTATCCAAAGGGAAGTGATAAGCATGGCCTCCCAGATGAGGTGTCTGTAGGATATCACCAGGTCCACACGCTCACTGGGTAGCAGCGCCCTGCAGCTCCTCTCATTGACACCATGCCCTCTAGAATGACACCCTGCATCTTTCTAAGGGAATCCTTCTCAGTAAGAATTCCCAGGGTCTCCCCTCAACTAGTCCTCTTTATACAGGAGCATCACACAGCTCATAAAGGTTACACAGGCACACCCTGAGTTCAGGCGAGACATGGCACCAGGCACTCAAAGGATGTCTCAGGTCACTTTGATGAAGGTAGATCTCCCTTCAGTGGATCAGGAAACAGGATCTGGGAGTGGAAGAGGATCATGACAGCTAATCCTAGTTGTTGGCTCTGAGCAAGTCTATGAAGGATTGTTTAGATATGGCTGGCTGAAGTAGGAAGAGTCCACCCTGAATGTGGGCTGGGGTCTCAGACTGAATAGAAAGGAGACAGTGAGCCAAGCGGCAGCCTTTTTTTCTGTCTGTGTCCTGACTGCAGACACAACATGGCCAGTTGCTTCAGGCTCTACCACCGTGATTTGCCAGCCATGATGGACTGCTTCTCTGAATCATAAGCCAAAATAAACTCCTCTTTCTTTAAGTCGCTTGGTCCTGTGCTTTGTAACTGAGTAGGGCTTGATGAAGAAAATGGGTCATTTGAGCCTGCTCTTCACCATCAAATCCTCTCCAATTTTGAGGCTCCTCTTGTTTGAGTTTGCTTTCTATTCCCGAGATAAACGCCACAACCAAAACCAATTTAGAGGAATGGAATATTTATTTCTCTTAGACTTCTAGGTCACAGTCCATCCCTGGGAGAGCAGAAGCCATAAAGAAGTGCTATTTTCTGGCTTTTGCTTAGCTAACTTTTTTACCTGGCTCAAGACCACTTGCTAAGGGAGAGTGCCACCCATAGTGGGCTGGGACCTCTCCTTATAAACATACTCATGAGCCAATCCAAGCTCAACAATCTCTCAGTTGAGACTCTCTTTTCATGTGACTCTAGGCTGTATCAAGTTGACAGTTAAAGACAACTAGGACACACCACCCCTTGGCCACTTCACACACGCATGTTCATGCACACGCATGCATACACACACACATGCATGCACATGCACATACACAAATATTACTTTAAATCATGACCTTTCAAGTCTCTGTTCCCAAGATATTGTGTTAATATTACAATACAAAGCCCAGTACAACTTTAAATGTCCTACAGTGTGAAACTAGAGAGCTGATTCAGAGGTCAAGGTCACTGGCTGCTCTTACAAAGGACCTGGGTTTAGTTCTCAGCACCCACATGACAGCTCACAACCACCGAGGGGGTCCAATGGTCCATCTTCTGGCCTCTGTGGGTACTAAGCATGCATGTGGTGCACATACATAAATGTAAAACGTTTAAAATCTTTTTTTCTAAAGGTCTCACAGTCGTTAACATTTCTAGTGCTTTAAAAGTTCAATATCTCTGTAAAAGTCCAAAGTCTCTTAACAGTAGTTTCAAATAAATAAATAAATAAATAAATAAACAAACAAACAAACCAAAATGCCTATCCACCTCTTGTTTCAGGCAGTGGGCGACCCTAGGAGGACCTGCACCCCTCAGTCAATAGCCCGAGTGCCCACCAGACGGTACTCGGCCAGATTGAAGTCATGGCCATTCTTTTTGCTGTTGTTGCCAGGGGAACCACTATCCTTGCCAAACATGCTTGGTGTGGAGGAAACTTCCTGGAGGTGACAGAGCAGATTCTGGCTAAGACGCCTTCTGAAAATAATAAACTAACTTGCTCACATGGCAATTATTTGTGTCGTTACGTCTGCCAAGACAGGATCGCGTATCTTTGTATCACCGATGATGAGTTTGAGCGTTCTCGAGCCTTCAGTTTTTTGAACGAAGTAAAGAAGAGATTCCAGACAACTTACGGTTCTAGAGCAAGACTGCACTTCCTTATGCCGTGAATAGCGAGTTTTCAAGCATTTTGGCTGCACCACTGAAGCACCGCTCCGAGAATAAGAGCCTAGACAAAGCAATGGAGACTCAAGCACAAGCGGATGAACTGAAAGGAGTAATGGTCAGAAACATAGATTTGGTTGCTCAACGTGGAGAAAGGTTGGAATTGCTGATAGATAAAACAGAAACCCTTGTGGATTCATCTGTCACTTTCAAAACTACCCGCCTGCTCGAGCCATGTGTGTGAAGAATATCAAGCTCACTATCATCATCATCATTGTATCAGTTGGGTTCATCTATATCATTGTGTCACCTCTCTGTGGTGGGTTTACATGGCCAAGCTGTGTGAAGAAATAAGGAAGAAAAAAGTTACCATGAACGAAGGATATGAGAGTGAAAGGAGATAAAGGAAATTCATGTGACTCTGTCTTTTCACTACTCTCAGAAAACGCCAGTTTCTTTCACCTTTTTTCTCTCTCTTTCTTGTTTTAATTTTTGCCAGTCTTATGGTTTATGTTAATTAATTTCACATTGAATCATTATTCACACGAGAAAGGGCATTTATTTGTTTCTTTAGTTTAAGTAGTACTTTCTACTTAGGAAGACATTTTTGCTTTTACTATTCAAAGCCTTTGCCAAGGTGGAAACCACCAAACTTATGACCTGTCTGTGAAAACTGTCTAGGAACTTTGTATGTTCACACAAAGTGCTAGGAAATGGATTGTATTACTAACATCTCATTTTAGTCTCTTTTGTTATGGGAGAATTTTAGGTGCTTCAAAATAATAAATAGAGAATTTTGAGAATTGTAATAATTGTTAGGAGCCCATACAAGTCATGTAGTTAGCATTGAAATTTTATTTCAATATGGTGGGAAACATTTTGATAACCCATTAGAAGCACAAGAATTATCTTTCTTTCTCCCAGAATTTATTTTCTGAAATAAAGTTCAGTATATTACTTATTCATACTGCAAAAAACAAAATGTACACTTCCGTATTTTAAGAGGGAAGAACTGGGGCATGGAAACACTCTGATCAGAGCCGAGCCAAACTTCAGCAATGTAAGCCCACATCCTATAGCTCCCTGGCCAGTATCTGGAGCTAACTAGTGATCTTCTGGCTTCGAAAGGCTTAGACAGACAGATCCACTCCCACGGCCCCAGTGCCCACAAAACATAGAGCTTGTCCCAGGCTTAGACTCTCTCCACTCCGTACTTGCTACCATCCTTGGTGGACTTCCTGTAGTATTGGCATTCCAGTCTCCTGGGCTCTCCATTGCAGATGGGACTGCGCCTTTACCAATAGACCCTCTGACCTCTCTGTGTGGGGCCAAGCCCCGGCGTCCATTTAGAACCCCTTCATCTCTACAGCTATCATATCTCCAAAACAAGCACCACACGGGGACTTTTACATATTGCCAGGTCAGGCTGCCAGCTTGAGATGTAGCCTTGGTCCCCCTGGACCACAGCTTCTGCGTGCTGACACTGAGGAAATGCTTTCCCATCGTCCCAGCGAAACACAAAGGGTCTCGCTTCAGTGGTAGGCCAATTGCAGTCATTTCTTCAGACCCAGGCAATCAGCACACACACATTTTTAACCCCAAATACCACACAAACAGGCTATATCCCGAGTCCTGATAGATTCTGAGCTTCCCTATGGAGCCTCCCAGGCCAATCTGCCTCATTACACAGCACGTTACTCTAAGCATCACTGACTTCTAAGCTTCCATGATCATGGCTCGTTAAGATCTGAGAGAAGTTTCAGACCAAAGTTCCAAATACTTCCACAATCATCCACCAAAATAGTCCAACGGCATTGAAAGTCACATGACCAGGTTCCTCACAGCCATACCCAATGCCCCCCAGTACTTCTTTCTGTTCTAATTACCATTCTGTTTCTGTAATTAAAAACAAAACAAAACAAAACAAAACAAAACAAAACAAAAAAACAAACAAGAATACTCTGGCCAAAAACAACTTGGCTCACATTTCCAGGTCATAGTCCATCACTGAGAGAAGTCAGGACAGGAGCTCCAATAGGAGCTTGAAGGTAGGAATGACAAAAAATAAAATTAAAAAACCCTTTCTGGTTACTCACAAACTCAGATTTGGCTGCTTTTTTATGCATTTGAGGACTACTTGCCTAGGGATTGTACCGCCCTCAGTGGGCTGGATCCTCTTCATCTATTCACAATTAAGACAATCCCCCACAAATGTGCTCACATGCCAATCCAATTTTGGCAATTTCTCAGTGGAGACTCCCTTCTCAGGTGACTCCAGGCTATCAACTTGACAGTTAAAGCTGAGTAGGATACCTCCTAAGAAGTCCTTAAAATACCTAGCTTTCCATCAGTGTCTGTATCACACTGGATATCTAGCCCATTTCCACGTGTTGAGTCACTCAGGTGCTAACTTGGTTCCCCACTGCAGATTCTTGGCCTTGCTTGCAGAACATCTGGGAATGCATCTGAATTCCTTCCGAGAAACTGAACCCTTAGGTAGGGAGTTGGTATCCAAGCTATAGTAGTACAGAGAGGACAAGCCTCAGCCGGCCCATTGCCTCTGTGCATGGCTTTCAGTCTCTGGTCCATGCCACAGATTCTTCTAGAACTCAGTTTCTTATACTAAGGTCATGAAATTGAAAGTGATGGACACACACACACACACACACACACACACACACACACACACTAGCACCAGAAAAGGTTTCTAAACATGAAGAAAACCAAGTTACTTCAAAATGAAATGTGTCATGAGTCTAAGGTATTTTTGTTTTGTTTTTGTTTTTTTGTTTTGTTTTGTTGTTGTTGTTTTTTCAATGTTCACTTATATTGCACAGTGCAACCTTGCTGAAGTTTTGATTCTGACCCCTTGGCAATATTTGTTCACTATATAATGTAACAAATCCATCAGCCCCCAACAGCTCAGATTCTAGACTGTTCCGTGTTATAAAATGGAGTGGCTTGTTGGGGGTAGGTTGTATGAATGTTGGAGAAGTGGGGGCCAGGGTGTCAACCTTGGATGTCATTCCTTAGGAAGCGTCCATGTTGGTTTTTGAGGCAGAGTCTCTCCCTGAGACGTAGGACTCACAGAGTGGTAGGCAGGCAGGCTGGCTGGCTGGCTAAAGAGCTCCAGGAGTCTGCCTGCCTGTCTCCTCAGCTCTGATTCCAGCATGTGCCATCAGATGACATCGAGGCCCCGGAAGTGGTGATAGGGACTGAGTTCATGACCTGAGACTTGTGCAGCAAGTGTTTGCAGCCTGGGGTTTCCTTCCTGGTCTGGATCAGTGTCCTGATCGTTCGTGTCAAGCTTTCTGCTCTCACAGTAACAGAGCTGTTTAATCACAGACAACAAAGCCTTTCCGCATTTCCTACTGCCTCTCCTCAGCATGTAAATATCAAATTAGTATATATTTGGGTTGTATTGTGTTAGAATGTTTGACTTTAAAAATTGCTGTTTGAGTTTCTGACTTGAGTTGCATTTAAAAAAGAATCATTAAATGAATCCTGGCTTGGGATTAGGACAGAATTTCCAACAATTTCTGAAATGGCCCTAAACATACTTCTACCATTTTGTACTATGTATTTATGCAAAGTGGTATTCTCAGCATTGATGACTATAAAATCAAAATATTGAGCAACTCTGGAAAACATTGAAGATGCTCGACATCCTGCACTATTAAATATTCAGCCAAGATTTAATTCTTTATGTAAAAATGAACAAGCGAGTCCATCTCATTAGCATGCAAATTTGCTTTCATCTTTAATAAATGGTAAAATTATGTGTATATCAAAGAACTGTTTTTAAATGAATTTCTTCATGATTTATATCAGTGTTTGATTTGTACACCTAATTCATATACCTGTGTTCCAAAGGCTGCATAAAAATTTATTAGACAATAAAGTGTATGGGGGCTGGGAAGATGGCTCGGTAGCTCAGAGTTCTTGCTGTGCAAGTACAAGGACCTTAGCACCCATGTAAAAGCTAGGCATAGCTGTGTGAGCCTATAACCCCACCCTGATATGTTCAGAGACCCGTGAATCTTTGCTGGTTAACTAGGCTGGCCAAAACAGTGAGTTTTAGATTCAGTGAGAGATCTTATCTCATAGGAATAATATGGAAAGTGATAGAGGGAGACACTTCTGGCATCTGCTTGCACATGCACACAAACATGTGTGTGCCCCACACATGAAGTGGAAGAGACTTAAGGAGCTCTTCTTTAGAAAAGTACTTGCGTAAAGGTCATGGGCTTTCACAGGGATCCCAGTTCAGTGAAGGAATCCAGGTAATGAAGGAACCAGAGCCTAGCCTTATATGCTAAGTAAGGGTCCTTAGGGTTTACAGAGAAGAGATGAAGGAAACAAGAGACAAGATAAATTACAGAAGAGGAGGAAGAGGAGGGAAGACGAAAGAGAGGAGACAGCAGAGTCAGAGGCACAGAGTGGCAGTGGGACAGTAAAAAGGGAACGGAAAGAAACAAGTGAGAGAGACAGCACATGACCTAGCCAGAGGTGCTCTGCCTCCCAGGTTCATCCCTGATCTGGAGAGTCCTTAGGTCGGCTTCCAAGGGATAACTCAACAAGTTTTCAACCAAGCATGATGCTAACCAAAGATGCAGGGAGGGTCAACAGGGCCAAGGAGCAGGCTCACAGAACACAAGGAGGACTCAGAAGCTTGGTGAGGTGCACAGGGATGCCTGTGTGTGCATGTGTGCAGATGAGCATGTGTGTGTGCGCGTGTGCATGTGTGCACATGTGTGTGTATGTGTGTTGGCTACTGTATTAGTTACTTTACTGTTACTACAATACTATGACAAAACACCATGCCCTCCAAGACAACTTATAGAAGAAATAGCTTATTGGGGGCTCATAGTTCCAGAGGTGAAATATGATTGTCATGGTAGGGATCATGGCAGCAGAGATGGTGATGAAATGGTAGCTAAGATCTTAATCCTGATCCACAAACATAAGGCAGAGAGCACTAACTGGGTGTGGAGTGGGCTTTTGAAACCTCAAAGCTCACCCCAATGACACACCTCCTCCAATAAGGTCACACCTTCTAATCCTTCCTGAACTGTTCCACTAACTTGAGACTAAATATTCAAATATATGAGCCTATAAAGGCCATTTTCATTCCAACCACCACACTTAATTTTTGTTGCTCTGTCAAAATACCCTGACAAAGGAACTTAAGGAAGGAAGCATTTACGTTGGCTCATAGTTCCAGGCTACAGCCCATTGTGTCTGGGAAAACCCAACAATAGGAACTTGAAATAGCTGACCATGTCATATTCACAATGATGAAGAAGAAGAGAGATGAATGCTCGTGTTCCCTTTCTCGTTTATATACAGTCTAGGATCCTGCCTCAGAGAAGCTTACCACCCACATTGGACAGGTTGTCCCACCTTAACTAACATAATCAAGAAAATCCCACACCAGATCTCATCAAATTGCAATTAACCATCAGAGTGTGTGTGAGTGGGAGGATCAGCTTTGATTGTCAACTAGACACAATTTTGAACAACTGAAGAAGGGAGTCTCATGGAAGGATTGTTCGTATCAGGTTGGCTTGTGAGCATGCCAGTGGGGGGTTGTCCTGGTGGTTAATTGACATCAGAAGACCCATTCCACTGTGGGCAGCACCATTTTCTAGGCTGGGCTCTGTCCTCTGTGAGAGAAGACTGCTAAGGACAAACAAGAGACTAAGCCAAGAGACTTGCATACATTTACTTCTTTCTGGTTCTGAATGTGGATGTGGTGTGACCAGCTCTCTCAGGCTTTTGCCTCTGTGACTTCGTGCAATGACATACTACAGTCTGAAACCATAAGGCAGATAAATCCTTTCCTCCACTATGTTCCTTTGATCAGAGTGTTTCATCATGGCAACACTGGTACCATGAAGTAAAACTGGTACCATGAAGTAGTGTCATTGTGACATAACTGAGCCTGTGTCTTTTATACCTTGGACTATGTTGAGGGTGGAATGTGGAAGACTTGGAGCTTTAGGCTAGAATAGTCACTGGGTACTCATAGATTAATGGATAATTCTTGAAGGAGCTTGAAAGGTGGTAGTATTGAGAGTAACATCGCTGGTGGAGCCAGATTATATTTCAAGAACTAGAATTTTGACTTGCACCTGGGAGTGGAGTCTGTGCTCTGGATCCCCACCCACTCAGCTCACACCCAAATGCAGCTTGACCCCCAGGAGTTTGGACACATCAGGGTCACAGGATCACAGGTTGACAGGAGAGGCAGGTTCTAGTCAAAGACAGTAAGGCCAGTTAACACCAGAGACAACCAGATGGAGAGAGGCAAGTACAAGAACATAAGCAACAGAAACCAATACTACTTGGCAACATCAGAACTCAGTTCTTCCATCATAGCAAGCTCTGGATACCCCAAAACAGGTGATAAGCAAGATTAAATTCTAAAATCCCATCTCATGAATATGATAGAGGACTTTAAGAAGGACATAAATAACTCATTTAAAGAAATACAGGAGAACACAGGTAAGCAAGAAGAAGGCCTTAAAGAGGAAATACAGATAAACACAACCAAACAGGTGAAGGAATTGAACAAAACATGCAGGATCTAAAAATGGAAATAGAAACATTAAAGAAAACACATAGGGAGACAACCCTAGAGATGGAAAACCTAGGAAAGAGAACGGGAGTCGCAGATGCAAGCATCACCTACAGAATACAAGAGATGGAAGAGAGAATCTCAGATGCAGAAGATACCATAGAAGACATTGACACAACAGTCAAAGAAAATACAAAAAGCATAAATCTCCTAACTCAAAACATTCAACAAATTCAGGACACAATGAAAAGACCAAACCTAAGGATAACAGGTATAGAAGAGAGTGAGGATTCCTAGCTCAAAGGGCCAGTAAACATTTTCAACAAAATTATAGAAGAAAATGCCCCTAACCGAAAGAAAGAAATGCCCATGAACACACAAGAAGCCTACAGACGACTAAACAGATTGGACCAGAAAAGAAATTCCTGCACAGAACAAAGAAAGAGTATTGAAAGCAGCAAGGGGAAAACATCAAGTTATATAAAGACAGACCCATCAAAACTGCACCAGACTTCTCAACTGAGACTCCAAAAGCCAGAAGATCTTGGATTGAAGTCATACAGACACTAAGAGAACACAAATGCCAGCCCAGGATAATATTTCCACCAAAACTCTGAATCATCATAGATGATGTCTTAGTCAGGGTTTCTATTCCTGCACAAACATCACGACCAAGAAGCAAGCTGGGGAGGAAAGGGTTTATTCGGCTTACACTTCCATACTGCTATTCATCACCAAAGGAAGTCAGGACTGGAACTCAAGCAGGTCAGGAAGCAGGAGCTGATGCAGAGGCCATGGAGGGATGTTCTTTACTGGCTTGCCTCCCCTGGCTTGCTCAGCCTGCTCTCTTATAGAACCCAAGACTACCAGTCCAGAGATGGCACCACCCACAAAGGGCCTTTCCCCCTTAATCACTAATTGAGAAAATGCCTTAGAGTTGGATCTCATGGAGGCATTTCCTCAACTGAAGCTCCTTTCTCTGTGATAACTCCAGCTGTGTCAAGTTGACGCAAAACTAGCCAGTACAGATGGAGAAACCAAGATATTCCATGACAAAACCAAATTTAAGCAATACCTTTCCACTAACACAGCCCTACACAGAAGGAAAACTCCAACACAAAGAGGGAAACTACACCCAACAAAGACTAAGAAATTAATCTTCTCACAACAAACCCAAAAGATGAGAACCACACAAACATAAATCCACTTCTAACAACAAAAATAACTATAACAAACAATCTTTGGTCTTTAAAATCTCTCAACATCAATGGACTCAATTCCCCAATAAAAAGACATAGGCTAACATACTGGATATGTAAACAGGATCCAGCATTTTGCTGCATACAGGAAATGCACCTCAGGGACAATGACAGACTCTACCTCAGAGTAAAAGGCTAGAAAAAAAATTTCAATCAAGTGGTCCCCCCAAAACAAGCTGGAATAGCTATTCTAATATTAAATAAAATAGACTTTCAACTCAAAGTTACCATAAAAGATGGGGAAGGACACTATATACTCATCAAAGGAAAAATCTACCAAGATGAACTCTCAATTCTGAACACCTATGCCCCAAATGCAAGGGCACACACATTTGTAAAAGAAACATTACTAAAGCTCAAAGCATGCATTAAACCTCACACAATAATAGTGGGAAACTTCAATACTCCACTGTCAACAATGGACAGATCATAAAAACAGAAACCAAACAGAGTCACACTGAAACTAACAGAAGTTATGAACAAAATGGATTTAACAGATATCTACAGAACATTTCACCTTAAAATAAAAGAGTATACTTTCTTCTCAGTATCTCATGGTACCTTCTCCAAAATTGACAATATATTTGGACAGAAAACAAGACTCAACAGATACAAGAAGATTGAATTAATCCCATGTATACTATTGGACCACCACAGACTATGGCCGGTCTTTAATAACAAGAAAAACAACAGAAAGCCCACATATACATGGAAATTGAACAACTATCTACTAAATGATAACTTGGTCAGTGAAGAAATAAAGAAAGAAATTAAAGACTTTCTAGAATTTAACAAAGATGAAGGCACAACAATACCCAAACTTATGGGACACAATGAAAGCAGTGCTAAGAGGAAAACTCATAGCTCTGAATGGCTCCATAAAGAAATTGGAGAAAGCAGACACTAGCAGCTTAACAGCTCATCTGAAAGCTCTAGAACAAACAGAAGCAAATCCACCCAAGAGGAGTAGATGGCAGGAAATACTCAAACTCAGGGATGAAACCAACCAATTAGAAACAAAGATAACTATACAAAGAATCAATAAAACTAGGAATTAGTTCTTTGAGAAAATCAACAAGATAGATAAACCCTTAGCCATACTAACTGGAGGGCACAGAGACAGTATCCAAATTAATAAAATCAGAAATTAAAAGGTAGACATAATAACAGAAACTGAGGAAATTCAAAAAAATCATCAGATCCTACTACAAAAGCCTATACTCAACAAAACTGGGAAATCTAGATGAAATGGATATTTTTCTAGACAGATACCAGGTACCAAAGTTAAATTAGAAGTAGAAACTAGACAAGACACATGAAAAATAAGTCTAGAGCAAAGGCAAGTAATCCAATTTGTTTTTCCACCAAAGGCCAGGCTTATATCAGGTTTGTTGAAAATTTGCATTCTGCTGAGTACCCGTCCTTATCTATGGCTCTTAAAAGGACACTGTTGAAACTCTGACAGAATTAGGCAAGCATAATGCTAAAGAATAAATTGAATTTTCACTTTAAATTCCCTGCAATTACAGGGAGCTATTTACAATATAGGTCTCAGATAGGATCACTCCCATTCACTAAGTGGTCACATTTACCTACCATTAGCAGCTTCCTTTTAGCCATGTTCCTGCATGCTTTATCTCCCTGGTACTGCTTAATTTAGACTCGAGACAATGACTGCACCACATAAACCATCCAAACAGTCCCATAATCCCTAAGGAAATAGAAGTAGTCATTAAAAGTCTCTCACCCTCCCCCCCTCCCAAAAAAAGCCCAGGGCCAGATGGTTTTAGTTCAGAATTCTATCAGACCTTCAAAGAAGACCTAATACCAATACTTCTCAAACTCTCAAACTATTCCATAAAATAGGCACAGAAGGAACACTACCCAATTCATTTTATGAACCAACACTTATGCTGATACCTAAACCACACAAAGACCAACAAAGAAAGAGAACTTCAGACCAATTTCCCTCATTAATATCAATGCAAAATACTCAATAAAATTCTCACAAACCAAATCCAAGAATACATCAAAACGATTATTCACCATGATCAAGTAGGCTTCATCCCAGGGATGCAGGGATGGTTCAACATACAGAAATCCATCAATGCAACCCACTATATAAACAAACTCAAAGGGAAAAAAACCCCATGATCATCCCATTAGGTGCTGAAAAAGTCTTTGGCAAAATACAATACACTTTCATGTTAAGAGTCTTGGAAAGATCAGAAATTCAAGGCCCATACCTAAACATAATAAAAGCAATATACAGCAAACCAGTAACCAACATCAAACTAAATGGAGAGAAACTTGAAGCAATTCCACTAAAATCAGGGATAAGACAAGACTGCCCTCTCTCCCCCTATCCAATATAGAACTCAAAGTTCTCCCCAGACCAATTAGGCAACAAAAGGAGGTCAAAGGGATACAAATTGGAAAGAAGGGTGTCAAGATATTACTATTTGGAGATGATATGATAGTATACTTAAGTGACCCCAAACAGTCTACCACAGAACTCCTACAGCTGATAAACAAATTCAGCTAAGTGGCTGGATATAAATTAACTCTAACAAATCAGTAGCCTTCCTCTACTCAAAGGATAAACAGGCTGAGAAAGAAATTAGGGAAACGACACCCTTCACAGTAGTCACAAATAATATAAAATATCTTGGTGTGAGTCTACCCAAGCAAGTGAAAGACCTGTATGAAAAGAACTTCAAGTCTCTGATGAAAGAAATCGAAGAAGATCTCAGAAGACGGAGAGGTTTCCCATGCTCATGGTTCTGCAGGATTAACAGAGGGAAAACGTCCCTCTTACCAAAAGCAATCTACAGATTTCATCCAATCCCTGTCAAAATTCCAACTCAATTCTTCACAGAGATAGAAAGAGCAATTCTCAAATTCATCTGGAATAACAAAAAACACAGAATAGTGAAAATGATTCTCAACAATAAAAGAACTTCTGAGGGAATCACCAACCCTAACCTGAAGCTGTACTGCACCACAATTGTGATAAAAACTGCATGGTATTGGTACAGAAACAGGCAGGTAGATCAATGGAATAGAATTGAAGACCCAGAAATGAACTCACACACCTATGGTCACTTGATCCTTGACAAAGAAGCTAAAACCATCCAGTGGAAAAAAGACAACATTTTCAACAAATGGTGCTGGTTCAACTGGTGGTCAGCATGTAGAAGAATGTGAATTGATCCATTCTTATCTCCTTGTACAAAACTCAAGGCCAAGTGGATCAAGGACCTCCACATAAAACCAGATATGCTGAACCTCATAGAAGAGAAATCAGGAAAGAGTCTTGAACACATCGGCATGGGAAAATTTCCTGAACGGAAAACCAATGGCTCAGGCTCTAAAATAAACAATAGACAAATGGGACCTCATAAAATTGAAAAGCTTCTGTAAGGAAAAGGACACTGTTAATAGGACAAAACAGCAACTAACAGATTGGTTAAAGATCTTTACCAACCCTACATCCAATAGAGCGCTAATATTCAAAATATACAAAGATCTCAAGAAGTTAGATTCCAGAAACCCAAATAACCCTATTAAAAATGAGGTACAGAGCTAGACAAATAATTCTCAACTGAGGAATACCGAATGGCTGAGAAGCACTTAAAGAAATGTTTAACATCCTTAGCATCAGGGAAATGCAAATCGAAACAGCCCTGACATTCCACCTCATACCAATCAAAATGTCTAAGATCAAAAACTCAGGTGACAGCAGAGGCTGGCAAGGATGTGGAGGAAGAGGAGCACTATTTCATTGCTGGTGGGATTGCAAGCTGGTACAAACACTCTGAAAAACAGTCTGGTGTTTCCTCAGAAAATTGGAAATAGTTCTACCCATGGACTCAGCTATACCACTATTGGGCATATACCCAAAAGATGCTCTAACATTTAACAAGGACACATACTCCACTATATTCATAGCAGCCTTATTTATAGTAGCCAGAAGCTAGAAACAACTCAGATATCCCTCAACAGAGGAATGGATCCAGAAAATGTGGTACATTTATACAATGGAGTACTACTCTGCTTTTAAAAACAATGACTTCGTGAAATTCACAGGCAAATGGATGGAGCTAGAAAATATGATCCTGAGTGAGGTAACCCAGACACAAAAGAACACACATGGTATGTGCTCACTGATAAGTAGTTATTAGCCCAAAAGCTTGGAATTCTGAGGGTGCAACTTGTAGGCCATGTTAAGCTCACCAAGAAGGAAGACCAAAGTGTGCATGCTTCAGTCCTACTTAGAAGGGGAAACAAAATAATCACAGAAGGTAGAGGAAGGGAGAGATGTGAGAGGGGAAGAGAAGAGGGAGACAAAAAGCAGGGCAGGACCAGGTGTGGGAGGAGACAGGGGAAAGTAAGAGGGTCAGGAAATTGAATGGCGGTATGTAGTAGTGGAGGATGGGAACTCGGGGGTAGCCACTAGAAAGTCCCAGATGCCAGGGAAGCAAGAGTATTCCAGGACCCAATGGGGATGACCTTAGTGGAAATACAGAATAAAGCAGAGATAAAACCCGTAGAGACCACCTTCAGTAGGCAGGCCCAGCACTCAGTTGAGGGATGGGGCCACCCACCCATCTCAACATTTTTAACCCAGAAATGTTCCTGTCCAAAGGAAAGACAGGGACAAAAAAAAATAGAACAGAGACTGAAGGAAAGGCCATCCAGAGACTGCCCCATCTAGGGATCCATCCTATCTGCCAGCACCAAACATGACACTATTGCTGATGCCAAGAAGTGCTTTGCTGACAGGAGCCTGGTATGGCTACCCCCTGAGAGGTTCTACCAGCACCTGACCAATGTAGATGCAGATACTCACAGCCAACCATTGGATTGAGCACGCAGACCTCAGTGGAAGAGCTAGGGGGAAGGATTGAAGGAGCTGAAGGGGATTGCAAGTCCATAGTAAGAACAATATCAACTAACCGGACCACCCGGAGCTCCCAGAGACTAAACCACCAAACAAAGAGTACACATGGAGGGACCCATTGCTCCAGCTACATATGTAGCAGAGGATGGCCTTGTCTGACACCAAAGGGAAGGGAGGCCTTTGGTCCTGTGGAAGATTGATATCCCAGTGTAATGGGAATCTAGGGCTGTGAGGTGTGGGAGTTGGTGAGTGGGTGGGGGAGCACCCTCATAGAGGCAAAGGGAGGGGGGAGAGGGATGGAATGGGGATGTTGTGGAGGGCTAACTGGGAAGTGGGGGGGGGGATATCATTTGAAATGTAAACAAATAAAATGATTGATTAAAAAAGAACTAGACCTTTTTTGTTACCTGGACTAGCAGATACTCATATGATATTTTGGTTAAGAATCTGGGTGAGTCTGATTCGATGGCATAAAGAAGCAGCTGCAGTTGCCAAATGATCAGCACCTCTGAGCTGAAGCCTGTGCTTCATGAGGACTACAGGGAAATGTTTCCTCCTGGTCAAAGCACAGAAACTGATACCGCTGCCATCAAGATGGGCAAGGCTATTCCATGTCAGAAGAACGTGGCAACGTGCGCGTCATCTGTGCCATACTGGTTTTGAAGACGTGCAGGGGTCGGTCTGAGACTGGTCTGAGACTGGTACCAACCTTGTGGAAGTATTAGAATCCCTGCAGAGAGGACTGAAAAGGCCATTCACTGGTGAAGATGAAGCCTTAGTTGCTATGGAGACCTCAGGATATAAGAGATGCCGAGGCATTTCTGCCACATAAAATTGCAGATGTAAAATGGAGCTGGCCTATGCCTACCAGAAAAGCTCTATGCACTGCAGATGGCTCCTCTGGAGTCCAGATTACCTCAGGAGTCACAGATTCTGACCACTGGAGCTGCAATATTGGATCTTTCCTCTGCTAGGTTTTGGTTTTGCTTCAGTGTGTTTATTCATTTGGTATGATCTGGTTTATAATATGTATAAAGTCTGAAGCTTGCTCTTTATTCTGAAAGGATTTCATCGTTAAGAAATGTTGGGCTTTTAATTCGTTGGGAATATTGCAGACTTGGTAGACTTTCTAAATTTGGGCTGCATTATGAAATAAGTGTGAGGCCATAGGAACAAAGAATAGAAGGCTACGATGTGTTTGTGTGTCAAGTTGACGAGGGATAGATTGTAATGGCTAACTTTTTACTAATTTTATTTTGAAGAGACTATCTCTTGTTCTTTGACAATTTCATGTATATATACAATGTATCTTAATTGTGTACACCCCAGGTCCCCAACTGTACTGTCTAGTTTCGTGCCAATTTAACAGGCTAAAGTCATCTAAGAGGAGCAAGCCTCAATTAACCAAATGCCTTCATAAAATCAGGCCTACGCAAGCCTGTAGAGCATTCTTAATTAGTGATAAATGGGGGAGGGCGCAGACCATTTTGAGTGGTACAATCCCTGGCTGGTGGTCATGGATTCTATAAGAAAGCATGTTGATTAAGCCATGAGGAGCAAGCCAGCAAGCAGCACCCCTCCATGGCTTCAGATCATCTCCAGCCTCCAGGTCCCTGCCTTGTTTGAGTTCCTGTCCCGTCTTCCTTTGACAATGAACTGCAATGTGGAAGCTTAAGCAGAGTAAACCCTTTCCTCCCGAGTTTCTTTGGCCATAGTGTTTCCTGTAACCCTAACTAAGACCCCACCCCACTCCTTTTGTACCCCTGTGTTATTTGGGGGCTTCTGAAAGCTCTTGGTCAATAACTCATAAGACAATATCCCTCTGGCCCGAAGATTTTTTTTTTATTCAATAACTCATGTCTTCCAAGGTAGCACGGTTCATCCATGCAGAGGACCTTTGTTACACATTTGTAAAAGCACATATTTTAAATTAGTGTAGAAAGAAGTGTGTTTCCACAAGGGTTTTCATACCAACCTCATCCCGTTTCCTTCCTGTCCTACTGTTTCACCTTTGATCAAATGTTCAACTTCTTTTATGCCATCTGCCACCTTCCTTAATTTACAGTTCATCTGTGTGTGTGTGTGTGTGTGTGTGTGTGTGTGTGTGTGTGTGTGTGTGTGTGTGTGTATGTGACAGAGAGAGAGAGAGAGAGAGAGACTTTGAACATATGATCATTATCTGAGTTCTCAGTCTGGGATTTTATGTAACCCATTCTCACTAGATGCCATTACTGTAGGGTTAATAAATTTTGGTGGAATCTTTGTTTTTCCTGTTTCTTATGTTACTGCATTGGGATTTATGCATCTGTTGTTATTTTTTTATCAGCTATATTCTTTGAGTTGATGTATCTGCAGTGTTCAAGTGGGATTTGGATGTGATAGAATTGAGTGTTTAGTTCAGAAATAATTTCTCAGACCAGAGCTCAAGGTGCCTGGTGTAAGCTGTATAATATTCCCCAAGTAGGGTATTAACTAGGAGAGCAACCGCAGATGTTTGATATTACACTATGCAATTGATGTACTAGGAAATTAATAACAATGTCCCTTTTGACTTTAATAACGGTTGGAGAATAAATAACTAAGGACAGTATAAAGTATATTCAGCTTTTAGTTAATGGGATTAGGAGTGAAGAGAGGCAGGGCAGGCAGGGATAAGGATTAAATATTAGGTCTACTTTGGAAAGAAAAGAATTGAGGCACAGTGCCTGTTCTGTTCTGTTTCCTTATCAATTTTACAGAACTAACGTTATCTGAAGGAGGGAGCCTCAGTTGAGAAAATGCCTCCATCACATGGGCCTATGGGAAAGCCTCTGGGACATTTTCTTGATTGACAACTGAAATGGAAGGACCAGAGTCCCACCCACTCTGGGTAGTGCCACATTGGGGGAGTAGTCCTGGGTTGCACTAGAAAGGAAACTGCAAACCAATAATCAGCACTCCTCCATGACCTCTGTTTCAGTTCCTGCCCCCAGGTTCATGCCTTGAGTGCCTGCCTTGACTTCCTTTCATGCTGGACTAAGTACACGCTGTAATAGGAAATAAACCCTTTTCTCCTTAAGCACCTTTTGCTGGTGGTGTTTATCGTAACAATGGGGAGCACGTTAGGGCAGGTGAGTAAAGAAGGCAGGGAAGAGTTGGGATGGTGTCGGTCCCCAAACGCCCTGGGGGGGGGGGAGTTAGAGTCTGTTAAATCCATGGAGAGTTACAACTAAGAAGCAAAAAGAGGAGGAATGACAGCAAAGCTGCTAAGACGATGAAGAAGGAGAGAGCACACATGATGTGGCTGAAAAGTGTAGGAGGAGGAAGGCCTTACAGTAAGCTGGGTGGAGAAGCACAAATACAGTCCTAAAACCCTAACAGAGCAAATTCAAACAAAAGCAAAACCATCAAGAGATATCTGCAAGAGTGGATGGTAAATAATAGATTAAAAAAAAGCAAGCAAGCTTATGGAGTGAATTCCTGGTTCAGCAGTGCTGAGAAGAAGGGCAAACTTCTCAGATCCCTCTGGCTCTAGAACAACATGGCACAGTGTGCCCGAGCAGGGCATGGGAGCCACTGGTCTTGTGACAAGAAGAACTGGGATAAGATTGATGGCTAGCTTTTATTTTCAACCTGACCACGATTTTAGAGTCATCTCAGAAGGAATTCTTAGCTGAAGAATTATTTAGAGCAGGTTGGCCTATGGACACATTTGTGGAGGATTGTCTTCAGTGTTAATTGATGTAGGAAAGCCTAGCCCATTTTAGGTGGTACCATTCCCTAGGCCAGGCCCTGTACTATATATGAGTGAAGAAGGCTAGCAAGGGTGCATTTGTTTCTCCTCCTTCTCTTGTGGATGTAATGTGAGCAGCTATCTCAAATTCTTGCCTCTGACTTTCCCACAATGGTGGGAATTGTAACCTGGAATTGTAAGCTTTCTCCCCAACATCTCTCACCCCCCACCTCCATCCCCCCCCATCCTTCCTCCTGTGATGCCTATGCTTGGTTGTCAACTTGACTACATCAGAAATTAACAAAAATTCAAGCAGCTAGGCATACCTGTGAGGGATTTCCCACCCCCCTTAATTAAATAATTTGAAAAGAGAATACCCATTTTTTATTCATATCTTTTGAGTTGGGACGATCTACCTTTAATCTGGGTCACACCATCTACTGGCAGCCTGTATAAAGGACGTTGAAGATGGAAGCTCATTGGTTTTGCTTGCTCACTCTTGATCTTACTGGCAAGTGTCATTCTTTCACTGGTGTTAGAGCCTCCTTCTTCTGGCATCTACTGAAGACCACCTGAGACTTTCAGTTTCATGGATGGAACAATTACTGTATTCTTGGAACTTCCATTGGTAGACAGCCCTTTTTGGTCTATCTGGATCACAGCCTGTAGGCCATCCCGTGTGTGTGTGTGTGTGTGTGTGTGTGTGTGTGTGTGTGTGTGTGTGTGTAACAGTGTGCTCTGGGGGATGTCCAGTGACCTACCGTGTCATTCTCTGTCTTATTTCCTTGAGACAGGGTCTGCCAGTGATCCTGGAGCTAGGTTGGTGTCCAGCAGGCCCTGGTGAGCTTCCTGTCTCCTGCCTGCCCAGAGATAGGGTGGTTCTGTCACATGCACAGTCGTTCACAGGTTTCCTTGTGGATGGATTCTGCGATCTGAGCTCAGGCCCTCTTGCTTGTATAGCCAGCATGCTTTCACTGAGCCTGCTCCCCAGCCCCCACCTAAACCTTTTACAATTTCTGCTCCTAAAACCACCATTCCTTTCTCTGTCATCCTCCTTAACAAACTGATCTATCTATAAAAGGGGTTAAAAGTGTTACAAATAGCTCTTCTGGTCCTTCAAAGCCAAACTCCCCTCAAAGGAAAAGTGGTTTGTTTTCTTTCTCCTTGTGCATTCATGGCATGGGGCAGATGGGACCTCCAGGAACCCAGTAAAAGCCGGGTTCAAGCTCCCAGTTTGGCCTCTGACCCCACTGTTCTTGTTCTAGGCTTTTGCCTTCTTCCTCTCTAGGGCAGTACTCAGACACCAGATTTTCATCCGAGGACCGGTACCACATGCTTGATGTTTGCAAAATGAGCTGTTTTTGTTGCTTGTTTGCTTGCTTGCTTATTTGTTTGTTGTTTTTCTGCCTGAGGAAAAAAAATCCCTGGGCAAAATAGCTTAAGTTTATTGTCTCATGGTTTGAAGAACAGTCCACCGTGGTACAGAAGACGTGACAGTAACAGAGGCTTTACTGGGGCAGTGAGAGCAGCAGATAGAAAGATGGATGCCGGTGCTCAGACATTCACCTTCTTGTCCGGACTCTCGAATTCCTGGCAGATCTTCCTATCTCAGGTAAATCTCTGTGCAGTCATCCTCACCCAAAAGTGTGTCTCCTAAGTGAGTCTAAGTCATGTCAGGTTTATAGTCAAGATCAACCATCATAAGTCTACCCCTGTCAAGCTTATACATGGACATCACCTTCTAGTCATCAAATTCTGCCCTCTAGTTTCCTTAGGTTCATGGCTTTTAAGATAGTGACTATCTCATAGTGCAAAATGTATCCAGTCTCACCGCAAAAGTCTTGGTAGCCTTTAACAGTTCTGCCAAAATTCCTTCTGAGCATCAAGGTAATCTCTTACCCATGAGGCCCCGTGAAATCAATAAACAAGTGACACTGTAGGTTTCCAATGTGCAACGGTGTTGAAGAAACATCCTCTTTCTGAAGGAGCAGTGTTGGGGTAGGTAGTAAGGAGATACAGGATCAATGCACACTGACAGCCAACAGGGCAATGCCAAAGGCTGCAGGTCATGCCCAGCATCTAAGGTGTGTGGCAACATTATCTGGACTCTGAGAACCAAAGGAAGTTCTGAGCCTCCAGTTCTACTGTCTGTAGCACACGCAGTCTTTCTCTTGGGTCAGCTCCACTCTATGTCTGAAGATTTCCTTGGTGAATATCCCACAGTTCAAAGCTTAAGGGCCACATGCTAAGGTCCCACTCCTCTGTACTTACGTGCTGTAGTAGTTGCTGTTGTTATCTTACTGCAGCAGCAAAAACACAAACAAAGGCAAATTAAGCAAGGAGTGTTTGTTTTGCTTCACAGTTGAGAGTCCAGTTCGTGGAGGAGAGGGCATGGCAGCCAATGGGGCTTCAGTTGTTGTCTTAGGGTTTTAATGCTGTGAACAGATACCATGACCAAGGCAACTCTTATAAGGAAAACATTTGATTGGGGTTGGCTTAGAGGTTCAGAAGTTCAGTCCATTATCTTCAAGGTGGGAGCATGGCAGCATCCAGGCAGGCATGGCGCAGGAGGAGCTGAGAGTTCTACATCTTCATCTGAAGGCTGTTGAGGAGAAGACTGGCTTCCAGGCAGCTAGGATAAGGGTCTTAAAGCCCATGCCCACAGTGGCACACCTACTCCAACAAGGCCATGCCCACTCCAACAAGGCCACACCCACTCCAACAAGGCCACACCCACTAATAGTGCCACTCCCTGGGCCGAGCATATACAAACTATCACAGTTTTGGTGGCCGGAAATGTGAATCAAATGTCCACATTGTACCTGCACCCAGGAAGAAGAGCGGTAAATGCTAGTACTCTTGTGTTGTGTGTGTTTTCCCAGAGAGACATGAACAAATGTCTCTTCGCCCCACACAGGACACTGATGACAGACTAAAGAATAAGTACATTCAAGCCAATGTAATAAACTGTGAGCTTCTCAGCTTTACCCACAGGCATCTGAGTGAGGGCCCCTTATGAGATCTGTAAGGAGTTACGAATGACTGTAACTCAGCTGGGAGACCGGCATGCTCCCTGCTCCTCTTGCAGACTGCCTCCCCCAGAGATAGGCTCCTCTCCTAGCAAAGTTATACTGATTTTTATAACTTTGGGGAGATGTCTTTTGACTCCTAGAACTTACATAAGTTTCCTATGCCTTATAAATTTCATTTATTTCCCGAGTTTTGTGAGCCTCTCCTCTCCTTCCAGGAGAGGGTATTTTATTTCAGAGGGATCTGCTAATAGAACATCTTGCTTCCTCCTTTTTGTGAATGAAAGGGAGAAAGTACTTTTCCAAGCAGAATAGTGCCACTCACATTCAGACCCATGCAGTCGTCTACCTCAGTCAGACCTCTCTGGAAACTCCTTCATAGACATACTCAAAAGCATGTATCTTAGGTGATTCTAAGTCAAGGTTACCTACCACACTGCGTAGCTAATCTTGGCTGGGGGAGATGGAAGACCCAGTGCCTTAGCATGTCTGCCTTACTTTTCTTCTCTGCAAAACAGAATTATATCTCCCCTTCTTTGTAACCATAGTCTGTCAATGTACATACATTGCCCCAGGTACATGTAAGTCAGCCCTTACAGAGCAAACCACCCTGGAGAGGAAGAATGTGCTATTTGGGGCTGCCTGATAAGCAGGCTAGCATCGTTGTCTTCAGAGTATGTGGAGAGGATTCGGTGAGCACACGGTCTGAGGTGCATAAGAGATGGCCACCAGCACTGCTAAGTACAAATAAGGATCCAGCCTGGAGTCATTGAGGAGCTGTCTCTAAAGACCGTGGGTCTCCTTTCAACAGGGAAGGTGTTCTGCTGCTCTCTGGTCCCCTACAGAGGCCTCCTGCCTTGGAATGTGACTCATAACACCATCACCCTTTTCTGACTGTTTCCCAGCTTCCTATTTCACTGAGAACAGAACCCCACCTCCATCCTACAGCCAGAGGCCTCATCTGCGGCCATCCAATCTTGCCCTCCTCAGCCAATCCCACTGCCTGAGACAGAGGGTCTTTGCAGTTAGCTCTTCTTTCCATTTAAGCCTGCTCCTGGAGTAGCTCTCTTAGTCATGTATTCCTGAAACTACTGACTTCTCTGCCTGGTTGTTACCCAGTCTCCATTTAGGATGTGTCTCCCTAGCTCCCACCCTGTAGCAAGCCCTGGGCTGTCAGCATGCAGATCTGTGGGGTTTGCACCCCAATTCACGAATGTGGTAATTTCAGGCAATCCCCATGTCTACAGAGACACCTCAAGTGGTGCTTCTGTCTGCCTGAAGCACTCCTGTTATTCACCTGCCTCATGAGACCCTTGTCTTGAGACCTTGTCATGAGACCTTGTGTGGTGCTTGGGTCTTCCGTGCCATACCCAGAAGGGCAAGCTGGCTGTATAGGAAAGGATGGTGATTCTGTTGGGGGCAGGTAGCTCCCCAATAAAGAGTCACATGTGAGAGACACCTGCATGGGTAGACTGAGCACCGGGGGCACAGATCAATATTCACAGGGTGCTGAGAAGGGCAATCTTGGAAAGAGTGTCTGTCCTGCCAACCTCTGCTGAGGTCTGCAGAGAGAAAAACATCCATAGCCTCTGGAGTTAAGTCTCTTTCCCAAAGAGCCGCTAGGCTGACACCACCCCACCCCAGGGAAGGTGGGTGTGTGTGGTGAGAAGGCTGGCTGAGAACGGAGGCCAGTGGGGAGGCCCTACCCAGCACGGCCCCCACTGCCCACAGCTCAGCGGCCCCCACTGCCCACAGCTCAGCGGCCCCCACTGCCCACAGCTCAGCGGCCCCCACTGTCCACAGCTCAGCGGCCTCCACTGTCTGCAGCTCAGCGGTGACTCATCCAGGCTCTGACTTCAACACCCTCTGCACATTAATGAGGCTTTAGCGTGACAGAAGAACAGGGAGAGAGGGAAAAGCAGGCTCAGGAACATTGTACAAGCACCTATTTGCAAAAACCTGAGCACCGCACACACTCACCATGTACAATTATCTACACACACACACACACACACACACGGACTGGCACACTATATTTGTTATTCATGGTCACGTGCACATACTGCACTGTATATTCTCACATACATACTCCCATGTACATAGACACACTACCTCCTGTACACACTCATGCACACACACACTCATGCACATACTGTATACTCACTGCACACATAGGCACATGAGCACACTGTATTTGAAATGCATTCTCATGCATACACACTGCATTAAATATTCACACATGCACATAGTCATACTGACCTTCCTGTGCACACACTATACACAGTGCACTTGCTTCAGTCTCTGGGTCCCCACACCCAAGCCTGACAAGAGCAGCAAGTTGTCCCATGTGTGCCATGTGTGCACACGCAGTTCACCAGGCACATCATAGTTTGGTATTTTCATTTGAAAACTCACTTCAGTTGACGCTCTTCTAGGTTAAAAAGTTCTCTGGTCTTCCTCTCAGTAGCCTGCTCATAGCCAGTATGAAAACTTCCATTCCAGTTTTAACAAGGAGAGAGGGAAAGAGATGGGGAGAGAGTCTGTCTCAAACTGTCTCCAACTCAACTGGGTCTGAACCCTGAAGTCAAGTTAGCCTGATCATAACCCAGCTAGAAACTCTAACCCCAGCAAAACACCCAGCTTTTGGCTACATCTTTGTTGCAGTCCTAGGGGATCTTAAACCACAACATAATATATCATATTTGAACTGGAAAGCCAGCGATATCGGGAACATTAAGCCTCAGTGTGCTGCTTACTTCTCCGAGACTCAGAGGCCGGGGCTGGAGAGGCGACTGGGTCACTTGATAGTTAATGTTTATCGTCACCTTTACGGGACTGAGAACATTCCAGAACTTAGCAAACCACATGTCTGGGTGGTCTTCAAGGACCACCAGGGTTAGATCATGAGGACTTGGACCCAATGCATAGTTTAAATCACTGATGGATCTAAAATATGAGTAGACTTTTGGAAGATACCAAGACTGGGATAGAGGCCTGGTCTGAGGAATAGCTCCCTGGAAGTGTGTCTGTCCAGGCTCTGTGTTGTATTGCCCCTTCCTGTTATGGCTCTATTCTGCTTCCTGTTGCCATGGAGTGAACCCCCGGTTTCTCTACATGTTCCCTCCCACATGCTGGTTATTTCACAGTGGACCCCCAAAGCCCAGTGCTACCTCATGATGGACTGAACACTCAGAAAATGGGAGCGGAGTAAATTCTTATTCTCCTTATGTCAGGTATTCTGTGGCCGTGACCAGAAAACCGATACAGAGAATTGGGGCCAGGAGTGGAGGCAGGGGGATGGACGAAACCATAGCTTCTCAAACCTCTGAAGCACCTGTCGAGTCAGGAAGATTTTGGGAATTTAGGCTGGGTCATGTGGTGTGGAGCTTACCTCCACTCCCTGACAGAGGGCCATGTATGAAGGAGAAACTCTCTCTGTTCTGGGGTCCTGGAGGAAACGGAGGGACCCAGGAGATCACATCTGTCACCTTAGAGTTGGTTGCTCTCATGGCCATCTGTAGCAATGATGCTCTCCCACTTCAAAGGCTTTGGCATAGTTGGCCATGGGCAGATGACCCTCTTAGAAACACTGATTCTGAAGGGTCGTGTCACCATGTCATGTCAGTACCATCCTTGGAACTGTCAAGTTACAACGATGAGGGACCCAACCTCCTCCACAGGTTATCCATGTATAGGCTCCTGGCTGAGCAACTCTTAAGAGGGAAGCTTTAGTGTGAAGATGTAAGTCAACGAACCACGTATCCCTGGGGGGTCAATCAGCCTCCTGTCCTTCCTCTCTTCCCACTCCCTGCTTCCTGGCTACTGTGTGGTGATGTGACTTTATGCTGCCACCTCAACTTCCTCTGTCATGTTCCCTCCTCACCAGAGGTCTGAGAACAATGGGGACAGTCAGCTCTGAACTGCAACCTGAGAACCCATGAGCCAAAGATCCTTTCCTCTCAACGAGGTTTTTCTTGGGTCTTTGGTAGAGCAAAGGATGGTTGAAACCAACTCAACTTTAACTCCAACACTTCACAACCTCACCGATGATCCTACTGCTAACCCTAATGTTAACACTATCTACATCCACGTAGGAAAACCAGAGGTGGTGTGCTTCCTAAGGCCGTGGCAATTACATCACTGACTCCCAGGACCAGCTGGAGCTGCGAACAGGGCTTCCAGACAAAGCGGGACTAGATAGATAGCAAGGTCCAGTGTGCTCGGGCTACCAGGGGCCTCATCTCCCTGTGCCTTTTCTTGGAAAACCTTCCCAGCCAGGGTGATTAGCAGAACGTGTGGTCCAGACTAGTTAGGAAGGGGGTGATTTTGGTCTGCCTGCATTTCCTCAAATGGAAAGGGCAGCGTAGGGGCTTGAGAGGAGGGCTCTGAGGAGGGAACAGGGACTCAGGGTTGATGTGAGGCCCTTCCATAAGAAATGAAAATTGGGCTGTCACCAAGATGCTATTAGCCTGCCTCCTCCAATCTGTTCTGTCTTTTGAGTGGGGAGCAGGGGAGAGGAAACATCCAATGAGCAGACCCCCAAGCCCAGCATACTTCTCCACTGAGAGCAGCAGAGATGGGGACTCCAGATGCAGCAGCAGCTGGCGGTGGAGCGCTCTCCCAGCCCACAGCTCTTGTCTAATCTCTACCAAGTGCATATTGTACCTGTGCCTGACTTGCCCCTGGGAGGCTAGTGTGTGCACCACTTCAGTTTGGGAACAGAGTTTCTGCTGGGGGTCCAGGCAGCAGCCTGGCTCTGCTAGCTCTGAGAATCAAGTTGCTCCCTTTGTTTCCTTATGAATTTTCCTGTCCTCTGGCAAGTGGACCTCTACACAGAGGCCACAGGGCTCTTATGGTTTTCCACAGTGGCCTGGGAGGACAGCTGTCCTCAGTAGTCCCTGCAAGCATCTCTGCTTTGATATAGAGCTAAAAGGATGCTGGGGTAGCCAGCCCCGCCTGTCCACTGCCAGCTGGACAGGTCTTGGATGATGTCATTGGGTTGGGAATGTAGAGCCTCACTGGGAGCCTCTGGCCTCATTCTGGCAGCTGGAAAGGAGGAAAAATAGAACTGTGGAGGACCTTGGGGGCATCTTGGAAACTTCTTGCCACCAGTAGGAAGCCATCAAGGTACGGCCGGCCCCCATCTGGGGAAGTAGAACGCTAAAGCCCAGTGTCACCTTGATTCTCTGGCTTCTATCCTGGTGGGAGGTCATGAAGTTGCTGTGCTTCCCCGTGCCTCAGTTTCCTTTCCTGCAAATTGGCAATGACTGCAGCGTACACCCAGGCAAGGCCCAGCGGCCCTGCTGATCCTTACCGAGTTGCACTGTTCGCAGTGCTTACCTATACTTCCTATAGGTGAAGAAACGACGGTCTGTGAGCTGGCACCGTGAGGCACACCTACAATCTAAGCGCTCTGGAGAGTGAAAGGGGAGGATCTCAAGTTCAGAGTCAGTCTAGACAACTGGTTGTGTCTTGTTTTGTTTTAAAGAAAGGAAAAGGGAAAGGTGGTGAGTCATCTTGAGTCTCAGGGAAAATTCAGACTCTTGCAAGCGCCTTCTCCAGCAGGTAGTCTTCAGCATCAACGCTCACTGCAACATCCTCTTTCCTTCATGGCTCAGCTCACATCTGTAATTATATGTTTACATGTGCACACCTTTAATTGTGTGCATTTCCTTTCCCTGATGCTCCACCCCTGGGGGTGGTGCTGGGATCTGCACCCTGTGGTTCATTAGGGGGCCCAGTACAGCAAGCTTATTAGAAATGTAAACACTGGTTGAAAATTAACATGGGGGAATGAAAGATCTTTTAGCTGTAGTTTGGTCAGTTGCGAAGGGTGGCGGGGGTGTATGAGGGGGTAGGACACCAGGAGCTCAGCTCTGCTACATGAGACTTTATCTGGCCACCTGCTAGGGGTCTGAGCCCCTGAGTAAGACAGGCTTGTGTGTTCTGGGTATGGAGATCAATATCTGGCCTTAAGCTGTTCAACAGGGAACAGAGAGCTGTAGCAAGGCTCTGCTGCCAGGCAGGGAGGCAAGGAGGCTGAGACTTGCCAGAGGCCTGGAGGCTGGGAGGCCAAGAGGCTCTGACCCCACACCTAATGACATGTGATTTGGGAACAACCTTTAGTCATGGACTGCAGCTGCTTTGCCTCCAAGGGCAAAGATGGGGCAGTTTGAGTCATTCTGGACACCAAAGATTGGGACAAGCTATCTCTGAAGCTGCCTCTGGGTTGACTGGGACTCTGCCCTGGAATTCATTTCCTGCTCAGGAGCGGGAAGCTCCTTGCCATGTTCTTCCTCGTGCACCTCTTTCGGTGACAATGTGAGCTGCACAGGTGGGCTTGGTACCCACTCTTAGCATTCTCTTCAGTGTTCACGGGGCTCAGACTCTAGGATATATATTGCACAGCTGGGGTGACCACTCTAATGCTGCTCTTGGAGAGAGCCTTGTTCAGCCTACCCTACCTCCAGCAGCCAGGCCAGGGAAGACATGTCTCAACTTGGGAATAGCAGCCAGGCCTCATCTCAAGTTCCAGGCCCCATGCTGGGGCCAGACAGATCCTGAAATACAATTAGTGAGTCGTGCCACCTCAGTCCAACTCCTACCAGGCCTTCAGCTCCGCGGCTCGAGGCTCCCCATGGCGGGCTTCATTTTCGTACATCCCAACAGGCAGAGCTGTTTGCTTCGCTGACTTGTTCAAGGTACTGCTTTTCAAAACACAGCAGTTGTAGTTTAATGAAACATGAAAAAGAAAACCCTCCCTGTATTCCTCACCCCCTGCCCGCACAAAATAAATAAACCCACAGTACAGAGGACCTGTAACTGGAGACGGTATGCCAGCCAGCCAGCAAATGTCCAAGTCCTTAGTGAGAAGTAGAGAGGGCAGAGGAGACCTTTGTAAATGACAGCAACTACGGAACTTGGCTTGGTTCCAGTTGGGGACCATGGATAGGATGACATGTACTACCCAAATTGAATCTCCTGGAGGTGGCACGTGTCCCTTACACTCAGTTTCCAGCCCTTGATGGAGACGAAAGATTGAGACCTCTCATGGAATATTTGCAAGCATAACTAGTTTGTGTGTGTGTGTGTGTGTGTGTGTGTGTGTGTGTGTGTGTGTGTAAATCAGAAGCCCATCAAATGAAAATGGATCAGTCACACTTGGAGGGGAATCCAGAACTCTCCCAACAGTGGCTAAGCCGGCATTACCCAGACAGAAATGTCCTGATGTTAGCATCTGTAGAGGGTGGTACCACCTGGACAGACTTGGTTGGGCCCGGGAGGGGACTTTCTACACAAACAAGCCACAGCAATTAGAGGTGAGCCACACAGGCCATTACGTTTAATGGCCGCAGAGGTGCTGCTTGCTTCTGTGTGTGCCCAGTCAGTCATAAATGTCCACTGTCCTCACCCCCTGATTTGTGTGGCTTCACTACAAACACAAGCTTCTTGGTGAGTTTGGAACTGCTCACAACAGCTAAAGAACCCCCACCACATTAAACAACAACAACAACAACAACAACAACAACAAGCTTTAATAGGTTTCCCTGGCCAGAGGGAGAGAAATAGACCATGTGCCAGCCCCACCTGTGTGCCCTTGTGATCCATGAGGCTGAGCCCACAGTCAGAGGTCAGTTTACAGTCATCAGTAAAGGAAGGGGCATGCTGAGCCTCTGATCCTTGCTTTCTCTTTCTAACAAATCCTTCTGTCCTTCAAGGCCCCCTTCAAAGGACACTAACCCATGGTGTGCTTCTGCCCTCCCATAGGCCCATGACGTCACAGAGTGAGTATGAGCTCCGGAGTGCTCTGTGAGGTGACACCTGCTCACTTCTTCCCTAGTTGTCAAACACTCTCCTCAGAACACGACAACCCTCACTCAGAGCCCCTGTGGTTATTGTACAAGATCCACGCAAGACTGAGCCTGTTGACATAGGGAGGAGAGTCCACGGGGCTCCCTTACCTTTCTGCAGGGACAGACAGGGTCCAGATTGACATGTAGAGGACAAATCACCGATTTCTAACCCAGTGGGCACACTCGAAACAATTCCAGTAATGAATACCAGCAATCACGCACACTTATGGAACTCACCAAGTATACACACCGCGTACACACCAGCTCTTCTACAGCTAGGAAGGGGCAGCTTTGACCTCTAATGCGCAACTCTAAAGGCCAAGGATTTAAGCTTTCCTCCACTCCATTTGCTGCCAGAAACAGCAACAGCAAAGCAACTGAGGTTCACAAGCCATCGCTCACAGTCCACCCACTGTTCCACGTACTTTGACCTTACTGTCCCTGGCAAGAAGACTTCATAGACTTTGGTCCCCAACATCCATAAGGCTTGAGCCACCAGAGATTCTGTGCACTCATTTAAGATGGTCCCAGGCTGATTATAGACAGAAAAAGTTGTGTCCCTCAGCAGAAACAGATTCTATTCCAAAGGAGTGTCATGGCCTCACTCAGAGTCTAGGCTCTTCCATGTAAGCTGCACTCTCTCACTGACAGCCTAGAAGTGGATAGTGTGGTAATGGCAACTGTGATTCAAAGATGTCACATGATTGGCAATGGGTCCATCTCCAATAAGCCCATCATGATGACAAGGGCCAAATCAGTCCTGTGATAGAGATGGGTCACATATGCACTACAGTATATATTTTGGGGGCCACCAAGTCATTACCAAGTCAAGTGTGTGTGTGTGTGTGTGTGTGTGTGTGTATAAGTATATAAGTATGCTCTGACCTATGGGAAGTGAGCTTTAGGAACCAGGTGGAGAATGACCTGTGACCAGCTGTGTTTCAGGAACTATGTCAAGCTTACAATTCCTAATGTGGTGCTTCTGAGTTTGGGGGAACTGTAACCAGGGAGGCTCCCCAAAGTTGCAGAGACTTCTTGGAAGAGGTTTTCCTAGACTAGCCTTGAGGTCCTGGAGTCTACTGGTGACCTGTGTGGTTGAGGGTCCTCGACTGACACTGTGCAGTGAGGAAGTGGACCGCACAGTAGGAGACAGAAACAACAAGGACCCGTGCACTCCCCCTACCCCCAAGGGCCCACTGCCCATCCTCCTAAAGAAAAGCGTGGGTCTAAGACCTAAAGCCTCTGTGGCCTCGGGAAGCTTCCAGAGCTGTTGAACAACGGGCACTCCCAGACAGGAAGCTGGTTCACGTAGCGTCCTTCCCAGTGGCAATCTTGCCTCCCTGACTATTATGTGTGACCTCATAGGCTACCCAGCATGGGTGCGGCAACTGGAGCTTCTTTGTTCCTATCTCCTGTGAGAGGTTCCTAGTGCTCATAGGTTGTTTTGTTAGCTTACCAGATCTTCCGTTTATTGTGACCTTACTGAAAGGTCTTCTATCATTGAGGAAGTATAGAGGACTCCCAGCCAGGAAGTAGGTGGGGCTCTGGGGCCACTGACAGGCCTCAGGCTGGTATGCAGCCCTTGTCAGGACGGTGGAGGAGCAGAAGGAGATGGGTGGACTGAGAAACTATAGGAACGAATGAAAGATGAAGGTAGCCAGTCCAGGAGCAGCAGGCTAGAGAAGGAAAGGGCAGGTGGTGCCAAACCCTGGCAATGTCCTCCTAGAGTGGGTGACACTGATCCGGAGGACTGTGGGTGATCTTGAATGAGAACTTTAACCTCTCTGACTCTGGTGTTGGTCATGCCTGGCCATTGTGCAGGCTGATACCGACTGGGCTGTGCCTCTGCCTTTAATGCTGTTTGTAGCTGGTTAAGTCTTTTCATGTGGCTCACCTGACAAGCTAACGATTGGCAATTTGCTATGGTTTTTACTGGTCATATTTACTACACCAGCTGTGATTTAGAGAAAGGCACATTTTAATGCAAAACTACCACTGGGGTCCCCAGAAGGACACAGCAAACCTATGTGTGCAAGTACTTAGCAAACTCAGTGTGGTGCAGGTTTTATTCAGAGAGGAATTTTCTTTGAGATGAAGTTCCTCAGGTCCTGGGCATTTGTCCAGCCAAATAGACCTGCTCAAAGAAAGACTGCATCTTTACAGGTAGCAAAATTAAGCTCTTAAATGTTCCCTGGGCTTGTTCAGTTGTTTGGGTTTTTTTTTTTAACTGATTATTTGGGGGTGGACCCCCACAAACCAAATTCACAGGAGGCAGCCGTCCAGGTCGCGTTTCTGCTTCTCCATTTGAAGAGCAAGGTGACTCCAGGCCAGATTGGATCGTTGGATTTGTTCCCTGTGGCTTGTACTCATGCTTGTGAAGGGCTCTGGGGTGTCAAGCAGGCCTTCAAAAGACTGGCAGAGGAATATCACCTAGGAGACAGAAGTGCCGGGTAGCAATCCACAGGGTCCTAGAGGAAGCTGGTGGATAATTTGATTCACCACAGAATGTATCAGAAATCACAGCCTGACTTACAGAATCTCTTGGATGGAAGTAGATAAATGTGGAAGGCACACGGGGATACTAGAGTGGCCCCAGTATGCCCGTGTAGTAGCCAGAGAAGGGTCAGAAAGGGGGCTCATTTGTACTGACTGAAGCAGGCGACCTGTGACACTGATGCAGAGGAGAGTGCTTCTGGTTAGTCCCCTCCGATCACTAATAATTTTTGTTTCCACATGACAATTCAACTCGTCTTTGCCATATCGTACAGCTAGCTACCTCTTCTCTCACCTCATTTGGTGGGAGGCATCTATGTCCAAGACAGCAGATCAAATGCGGAGCCTTGAGATGCCTTTGATGCCCCCAGGATGCTCACGCTCCTCCCCAAGGTCCTGTAAGTAGTAACAATGGCTTGAAAGAAGAGACTCTTTGGTAGAGCTGCCTTCAAGTTGAGCAAGGAGCTGCAGGAACATAGCTTTGAAGGTGATCAAAGTTCCCTTGTGGGCTCCTCGGTGACAGAACTGCCTTTGATTCAACCAAGCTCCAATAAACTCACTGGCTGGCTCACCAAGCTAGGCACGAGTAGAATCAGTGCTTTGGTTTGTTCTATCTGAGGTGAACAGATATTTATTCGCATCTCCCAAGAAAGCAGCATACAACATAGTCTGATCTCCACCCACCTCTGTAGGAAACTTGAAGCTGGCCAGATTGTAGCAGACAGGTCTTGAAGCCAACAGAGTCTTATTTGCATCTAGGGCTGAAGCCAGGACCCAGAGCTTTCGAGAAGAACCCACATGGAAGTATCTTACTTGAGACCTGCCTACGTGTAGCTCCCTCGGGTCACATTGTGCAAACAGGAGATGAGGAAAGGCCTGGTCCTCTATTCTCTCAGTATGACTTTGACCCCACAGTGACTCAACATGTTTCGAGCATGAATAAAGTGCCCTGTGCCTCTAGCAATTCAGGGGAGGGGGTGGTCAAAACACACCCTTCTGGGGTCGACCCACTCCTCTGCTGACTCCTAACTGGAATTGCCACTGCCTTCCCCCCCAGTCCAGTATAGATTAGCAAATGAAAATGCAGAACGTTGTTGCATCTGAGTTCCAGATGAACAACTGTGATGGTGTGAGCATATCCCAAGTGTTGGGTGGGATATACTTACACCAGGGTTCCTTGCGTTTGGGGCGTGGCCGACATTTTGCATTTACTCTCTTCTTTCCCAAATGATGTGGCTCACCAGAGAACAAAATCTCTCCCAGTGACTTGTGGCTACGCACAGGAGCTCTCGCCGGGCAGATCCTCGGGCCTCCCTAACTGAGCAACCTCCACCGTGAAGTCCTTGGCTCTACATAAAGATACAAGGGAGGTCCCCCTTCCAGGAAATCCATATTAGCTGTGTGACCAGGCTTACCACAGGCTCACACAGGTGGAGAACTGCAACACAGAGCGCATGTTTGAGAAGCTCCCTCTGAGAGCCTGGTGGAGAAGGCCCAGGGGGCATCAGAGTCCTGGGGAGAGCTTGCACCCCAGGCAGGCAGGGAGGCTTCCCCGTAGGCTGGGGCCATCTGGGCTTAGATGTAAGCACCTGGCAGCTGCTGAGCGGGAAGCGGCCCTCCCTGGGGGTGCGCGGGGTCCTGCTTCCCGCCAGCCCTCGGTGGCCATATGGTCAGCAGAGCAGAGAGCTGGAGCTGCAGGGAGCCGATCCAGACGCCTTCGCAGGGGCGGTAGGCAACTACGGGTTGTGTTCGATGCAGTCTGGAGTCTGGTCCATTTCTGGGAAGGTGAACACACGCATGCAAGTAGGCACACACATAACAGTCTGCAGCCCTCTGGCTGCTTCATCTCAAAGAACCCTCAGGTTCCGAAGGAATCTAATTACGTTTTCTTCACCCCCATTCCCACCTCACCTCACCTCACCTTGCCCCACCCCGCCCCACCCCGCCCCACCCCACCCCGCCCCACCCCATACGTGTCTTGTATGAAATTTAATTGCCCATAAAGCACAGCACATCCCTGACCAGGTGCCCATCCAGTGGCAGAGGCTGCACTGGGTCTGAGGCATGGAAGATGCAGTAATAGGGGTTTCTCCTGGGAGGACACTGGAGCACCTCTCCAGTAACATGAAGCATGGGCGTCCTCCCAGCACCGCCCTGCTCAGGGCTGAGGGGAACAGAGTTATCATCTCTCTCCTGGCACTGAGAGGGGTCCTGTGAGGCCAGAATACCCTCCTTTTAGCTGCTGTGAGACCCCAGTGAGCCTCATGGCCCTGCTTCAGTATCCTAATATGGGCAGAGAGCACAATCATGGCTCTCCCCAGACCTCTAGGATTGCCCTGAGTCCAGCAGCTGTGAACCCTATGTCCATGAATGTGGGCCATCCTATAGGGTCCCAGTAATGTTCTGATCATTGCTGTGGGCTGGAGAAACTTCTCAGGGAATGAGCTAATGAGAAGCTACAGGGCTGAGGAGTGAGGTCAGTGTAGCAGAGCTGAACAGCACCCCCACTCCACCCCAACTCCTGACCCCTACTCCAGAGGAGAGCCAGACTCAGGGACCTGCAAATGCAGGTTGTTCTGTGTTGTGTGTCACCTCCTGAGCCGGTATGGGTGTCCTCTTCCTGATAAGGAAACATGTTCCAAAGAGGGGACAATGACCAGGGGCAGCTTTTTCAAGGGTACACGAGAAAATGGACATATAAATGGAAGTTGTCAGACACTAAAATGGGCCCCCAGAGCTACCTGCCATTGTTCACACACAGCCTCCATCTTTCTCCTCCCCAGAGGGCTAGCCCTAATAGCTGTTTGTCAAATGACTGTGAGACTTAAGTGGGAGTCATACAATAATGCCTCAGTTCTACCAGACTTTAGTAAAAACAAACAAACAAACAAGCAAACAAACAAACAAATAAACAAAAACAGAAGCCCCTGTCACAGGAAGAGCCGGCAGCAATGCTGTGGGGGTGCTCATGTGGGTCCCTGCAGAGTCCCCCAGGAGGACTGGGAGTCTCCTACCAATAGCCAGCAAGGAATATGAGACATGTGAAAAAAGGGGCCCTGGACTTTAGACAACAGCAAACCCATCAGAAACCCAGCAAACTCTAAGAGATCCCAAACAAGGACTCCCCACCCCCCACTCCAGCAGAGCTGCATTTGATGCACAATCCACAGAAACTGTGTGTGATAATAAATGTGTATCATTTTAATTGCTAGGTTTGGGAGCGATTTGTTTTGTGGCGGTAGACAATTAATACTTCTACCCAGGATTGGGAGGAAATGACGGCTAGGCACACACCTAATAGTACAGATGTCCAGAATGTATGAGGGGGTCTCAGCACAGTAATCAAAATAAACAACCAGAGGAAATGAACTGAAGATTTGAACCAGCATCTCACAAAAGATACATGAATAGACAATAAACATATGCTTAGTATCGTTAGTCATTTGAGAAATCCAAATTAAAACTATATTGAGATATATCTGCCTATTAGAATTGGACAAAATAATTTAAATCTGATAACACTGGGCTGACAATGAAGTAGAGCCATCCGGAACTCTCATTTGCTGCAGGTGCAAATATAAAATAGTGAAGGCATTTGGAAGACAGTTTGGCAGCTTCCTGTAAATGCATGAATCTCACAAGCCAGCAAACCCACCCACAGGTACTTACTGGAGATAAATGAAAACCGATGCTTGTACCTAAGAGTTACGCATTTTATTACTAACATTTCCCACTGCTGTGAAAAATATCTGACACTGGCAGCCTGCAAAAGAAGGGTTTGAAAGTGCAGTCCATCATGGTAGCCAAGGCATGGTGGCAGGTCGCATTGTGTCTGTGGTCAGGAAGCAGAGAGAGCTGACCTCCATGCCATCCCTGCATTCAGTCCAGAACCCCAGCTCTCAGAGTGATGGGGCTTCCTTTTCAGTGAAAGCTCTCTGGAAATCCCCTCACAGACATGCTCAAAGGTGCACCTCCTGGGCCAGTCTAAATTCCATCAAGGTGATGACATTAACCAAGAAACACATTTTTAAAGCCTCTTTTTCATTAACCAAACGCTGCTTAACCAATCAGAGCATGTCCTTACGATGTGACCAAAAGTGCATGCGTCCTAAGACACAGACATGCATGGACATCAGATACCTTCCGTTCAGTGAACAAAGCCAGACTCAAAGGGACCCATGCTCCATGATTCCATTGCTATGTCACTCTAGAGAGGCAAAATTATAATGATGGGAAACACTAGATTTTAAGACCCAGGATCTGAGGACCAGGGTGAGCTTGGGTACAAAGGGTGGGAAGAGTACTTTTAGTGGAGGCACTGTTTCTAACCTCAATTGTAGGAGCCGGTCAAAATCTGTATAAGTCTACAAAGGGTCAATTCTAAACGGCTTAAGACTTAATAAATCTGGCTTTAGATCAACATTTTAGGAAGACTATTGAGACCAACCAATAAGGAAAGGACAGCTTATTCAACTGGTGATGGGTACAGGGACCACAGGGAAAATTATGAAATTGGCCCCCTACCTCACAGCATATACAAGGTCAACTTAAAATCAAGAACTGAATGCTAAGGTCCTTTAACTTAGAGGCAGATCTACATAGCCTTGGTTGGCCAAAGGCTGCCCAAGAAAGTGCCACAAGTATGAGGTGAAAAATACAAGACACGTGAATTAGATCTCTTCAAAGTTAAAAACCTCTGACCCAGTTAGGTGTGGTGGCACAGTCCTCAGATCTCAGTGCTTGGAAGAACGAGACAGGGCTGCAAGTTAGAGACCAGCCTAGGATACATAGTAAGATCATTTGTAGTGAAGAAAACGAAAGACTGAAAATGTTCTTCAAACATCCATCAAAAACAAAACAAAAAAAACCTGAAGAGAGAGGGGTGGGAAGAGTGGGAGGAAGCGTCCGCAGGCAGGCTTAGTCATTTGAGAACTCCAAATTGAAGCTGTATTGAGTTATCTCCACGCAGAATCCATAAAAAGGCCTCCCAACTCAAAAAGAAGACAATTCAAAAATGGGCAAAGGGTCTAAATGACATGTCTGGATGGAAGACAGATGGCCGGCCAGTATGTACACGGAGAGACGGTCTCCATTGTCCCTGGAAATGCCAGTCGGCAGTAGGATGAGATAGACTATGACAACCACTGGTACAGCCACAGTCCTAGCATGGCCAGCAATATCAAGTGCTGGTTCCTGGAGCCCTCGGGAACTGCCGTGTGGGGACTCAGAGCAGGATGCTGCTATGGTCAGTGTAGTCAGCCAGGCTTCCCATGATTAAATGGTATTCCATGGCCCAGCCATTGCAGCTCAGGTACATACTCAAGAGAAGTGAAAGCATATGTCCAGACAGAACCTTGTACACAAAAGCTTATAGCCTTTCCAAGAGCTGAAAGCAGCCTGATTCCCCACCAGCAGGCGAGAGGGTAAATAAGCCGGACCCCTCCAAGATACAGCTCAGCCACCAAGAGGGAGAGAATGCTGGCTACCTGCCCCAACGTTGTGAGCCCTGCCCCTGCCCCAACACTGTGCCGAGTGAAAGAAACCAGAAACAGCTGGCCGTGAACCGTGTGTGATCCTGAGCCAGCAGAAGTACAGAGGAGAGAGGCATAGAGATCATGGGTAGATTCTGGGGCGTTGGTTAGGGCTGAGGCTGGGGGATGGGGGTGAGATTGCTGAACGTGATGATAGGATTTTTTTTTCTTTTCCTTTCTTTCTTTCCTTTCTTTTTTTTTTTTTTTTGGAGGCAATGAAAATGTATTAAAGCTGACGGTAGTGATGGGTGCAAAGATCTGCAAATATATTAAAAACCATTGACTCATGCAAGTTCAAATGCGTAAGCCTTACAGTATGTAAATTATGTGTCAGTAGGGCTATTCCATAAAGAGAAGGAGGGAGGGAGGGAGGGGCGAAGGGGAGGAGGGAGGAGTGGGGGCTCTGAGGATGGATTGCTGGGGTAGTACCCCAAGCATGACAAGATTGCTGTGCTCGAGGGCGATTGCTGAGGCCCCAACCAAACCCCACGTCTCCCCGGCTAAAAAGCCCATTTTTCCTTTGAAAGTTTATTTTATTATACAGGGCTAAGTAAGGCCATCTTCAAGCAAGTGTATAATGTACGTTGAGCTTGTTCCCCCATGCCCTCTGTCCTCTTTTTTCTCCTCCACTAGCCCTCTGGGTCTCACTCTCTGGGGTCACACCTATTTCCATGACCTATGTACGTATGTGGCTTTATCTGTCTAGAAACTCTAGGATTCACAGATGAGAAAAAACATGAAATTTGTCTTTCTGGGACTGGCTTAATTTGCTTGACATGATCATTGCCGGCTGCAACTATTTTCCTGTAAATGACAGAACTTCATTCTTCTGTCATGTCTCCTGACTGGGGAAAAACGTCGAGTTGTACACAGAGCACAATTTTCTTTATGCTTCCCTCTGTTGCTGAGTGTTTGTGTTGGTTCCATAATTTAGGTGTCATGAATTGGTTTACAATAAACCGTTTGCTTTTGAGATAGGGGATGGCCATTTCCTAGCCCAAGCTGACCTTAAACTAGCCACTCTTGTCCCTCAGTTTCCCCACTGCTGGGATCATAGACTTGTACCTCCACACCTGGCTAAAAGTCCATCTCATGGTGGTATCTTAAAGGTCTTTGCTTCCTACATCTGGAAGATGCCCCAGAAACCAGACATTTTTGTTCTGTGAAGACTGAATTTGGACCAGTCATAGACATAACAGTCCTCAGGTGGCCTCAGAGGTAGGGTTTGAAAGAATAGAGAAGCCACCAGCGCTTTCTGCACCCAGCTGGGCCCCATTGACTGTTGAAGCTTTAGCCTGGGGTTCTGCCTAGCTTTCTCCTGACTGCTGGCTTCCCAGGAGGCACAGCAGGCTCTGAGCTCTCAGGGCAAGAACTAGGTCATCTGCTTGTTTTTCCTGCTTGACAAAGAAGGACAGGGCCAGCTGTGAGAACTGAGGGCAAGACACAGCACAGGAGAAACGACCTCTTCATCACCGCTCATGTCCTGCTGGGACATTGAATAGGGGACCAGACTGCCTAGAGACAGGGTGCTCAGAACAGTCCCCAATAGGTCACCCCAAGACCTGTTGGTCAGGGGGCGTTCTCAGGCCTCATCCTAAACCCTTGGGTCAGGGAAGAGGAAAGAGGAGAAAGACCCTGGAGGGTCTATTGACAGACAGCCACTCCTTACCACTTGGGCCTCTCGGTTTCATCAGAGTGAGCCTGTGAGAGAGGTCACACAAAGAACAAAACAGAAGCCCCAAGTTCAGAAATGGCTTCTGTCACTTCCAGCATATCTCCTGGGTTTGGGATGCTGGGGTCTATGAGGAGGGTCTCCATGCCTGGGTTGGGGCACAGACTTTTATTTCCGAATATAAGTTTTAAATGCTTCTAAGAATTCCATTAGACAGAGTTGATCAGAGACTTTGTTGTTTGAATGAATGAATGAATGAATGAATGTGTATGTAGGCTGCCAAAGGCTGGGCGATCTCTTTGGGCTGGGAGGGTGGTTCTGTTTGTAAAGTGCCAGGCATGATAGTACACAGTTGTAACTTCAGTGCTGGGGAGGTGAAGGCAGGAGGGTATGGGGGGGGGGCGGGGCTTACTGGCCATCAGTCTAGCTTAACTGGTTTCTGGTTAAGCTCCAGCCTGAGACCCTGTTTCTGAAGATGGTACCCAAGGTTGTTCTCTGGCCTATAAAACACAAACAAACACATTATATATATACACATATATACACAATATACACATATGCACACATACACATATGTACAAGAGAGAGAGAGTAAGTGAGCCTGAGAAAGACAGACAGGATTGGGGGGGGGGAGGAGAGAAACATGCATAGAAAAAGAAAGACCCTTGTCCCCTGAAGAGCAAGCTCTCTCTAAAGTAATGGTCTTTATGTGCTTGACACGGGGCAGATCCCTTCCCCTCCTCCCCTTGCTAGGAGACAGAGCTCCTGGGAAGATGAGCTCAGACATGGTTCTCTGCCCGGCCAAATGGAAACGTGGGCTTCCATTCCCAATGTGTCAGTGTGCGGGCTCCAGAGCGGAACCCTGGCTGCTGGGGAGAGCTGTGAACAGATCATAGAATTCCAAGCTGCATCTCCAAGCCAACAAGTTTGAATTATGAGAGGAGTGAGGGGCCCGTGGAAGCTTGGAGGTCACCCACGAAGACATCTGAACATTTGTTTCCCAGCTCCAGCCCCTGTGTTCAACTGCACAGTACACTTAATCCAACATGAAATACTGCATATTGAATCCCCTCCCCGGTGGCGGCCTTCCTGGCTCACTGAGGCACCTTCTCTCATTGCTCTGGGTACAACTGGATGTGGGTTAGCATAACCTTTCCTATGTTAGCATTCTAGTCTGCGCTAGGATACTAGTGTGAGTGAAGCAGAGAGGCAGGCCGCAGACACATCCCTGAGAGAGGGAACTAATTGGCATGGGGAGGGCAGGCTGGGAGGGAGGCTCCTCAGATGAGCAAGGCTGCTGAGGGCGAAGGAGCTGGGCTGCAGAAGGAGCCCCCAACTTCAGGCTATTAAGTTATTACGGCTGATTGCATTGGAGGGGCCTCGGCCGCAGGCCCCTCGCTGGCAGCGCTCCTGTGATTTTCTGGGAAAGGCTGGGAGGGAGGCTGAGATCATTGAGAGGCAGCCCCGCCCCACGCCCTCTCCACAGGGGCCAGAGGAGCCTCGTGAATTATTCTGCTGACATCCTGGTATGCCTATCTGCAGTCTTTTCCAGGCTCTTGCTGTCAGTGGCCCCTCTCATGGGGACTGACCTGGGGTTCCTTACATATTGGTCCCATCTGTGAGGAAGAAGGAGGCAGAGGTGAAGGTTGGAGGCTTTGAAGGGCTAGCAATCTCCACTCTCCTCTAAATGAGTTCTGCCATTTTTCCCTCGGTCAGTCCCTCTTCCGTCCCAGCCCTGATGGAAGCAGGAGCCTGGTACAGTGGGAAAAGAGCTCTTCATGTATGTCTGTGTGCAGGGTGTGTGTGTGTGTGTGTGTGTGTGATGGTGCTGCCTGCTGGCAGGAGAAGGCCACAGGATTTCCAAGTGGTGTTTCATACATAGCAACACTGTCTTTATTTAGGGTGTATGTTTATGTCAAGGGCTTTATGGGTTTCTCACATTACAGATTTGGCTGTTACAACCTACCCAAAGTCAGCAAGGTCTTAGTAACACGGGAATCATGGTTCTCACTTCGCAGGCAGCTGTGCCATCTACATAGTCTTCAGAGACCCTGTTCCCTGCCCACCCCAACCCCAACCAACACCATCACTTCACTCTTCTGTAGCCAATGCAGGCTTCTAGTTCACCATACAAAATGGCTGCTCCGAGCCCTACCATTGCAGAGGGAATAAAGGAACATGAGGGCTCTTGCCACTTCTCCTGCTCACATTGTGTTTCCTACCACTATGGCCCAAATCTACATACCACCCCATGTAGCTGCAAGGTAAGCTGGGCCTTTATTCTGGGTGATCATATGTCTAGGTCTATCCTGTTAGTACAGAAGGGCAAATTAGAAGATGAGGTAAGAAGTGAATCTTCTAGCCCCTCCCTAGGTATGTGCTTGGTTATAAGGATGACCCCCCCCCATACACACACGCAAACACACACATACACATACATACACAAACATACACATACAAGCACACACACACACACACACAAACATACACATACAAACACACACACACACACACACACACACACACACACACACACACACACACACAGAGAGAGCTTTCTCTCAAGGATATATGCAAGACTTCCTTCCTCCTCAGCTGACTTTGTTAATCAGTGCCAATTGGTCTACAGCCTCTACAGCCCTCTTCCTAGATCTCAGCTGCATGGCTATTTGGGGGCTCTCTCAGCTGCATGGCTATTTGGGGGCTCTCACAGCAGACTGTTTTTGACCCAGGTTCTCCATTCCCTCTTCTGTGTGTGCCATACACCCCCAAACACATCTTAGAACTAGAGAGCAAACTCACTGTGGACTGAAACTCCGCTGACTTGCTACTCTGGAGCGCTCACAGCCTTGGGACTTTGTTCAACTGTCTGAGACATGGAGCAAGTGAACGCAGCAACACAACAGTGACCCACTTATTCTGTCCAGCGTCAGGTAGTAAAACCCTTTGGCTTTGCAACCAGAGAGTCCGTGGAGAACTACTCAGCTGCCCCTGTAGCATAAACCAACCTCAAAACATATGTAAATGAGTAGACATGTTGGGTATGTGTGCCAATACAACTTTATTCCAAAAAGTAGGTGCAGGCCTGATGTAGCCAGCATGTACTTTAAAAGAGGGTCCAGTGCTGGTGTTAGAGAAGATCAAGAGCTGAAGGCAGCCATGTTACAGACAAGCTAGGAAGAAAGTAGCAGGGTACTGAACACCCAGGCCTGAAGTAGCCCTGCTTTGGGACTGGCTTGCTTCAGGCATCAGGAAAGGAGCACAGAAGGGCTGTGACTGAGCCACACAGGGTCACTTCCTCTCCATGGAGGATGGGACCAGGGTGGATGTCGATCTGAGTTTGCATTTGAAATTGGGGTTTAGTTTTATCTTTTGCTTTGTCTTAAGCTAAGGGCATATTTGACAGGAGTTGGCAAAAAGGGGAGGCTGGCAACATGAAGCCCTGGATGACCAGCAAGAGGGGAGAGGCAGCGGGACGTGGAGGGTAGCTTACCAAGACCTGCAGAACCATGCTGCGTGCAGTGATACCTTTGGGAGGCCTAGCTCTCCTGTTGCCTTCTCTCTGCTAAGGGTCCTATGCTTGTTCCGAGGACTTGTTTTCCAGAGGGAGGGGCCTCCGCCAGGCTCATGGAGGATGTAGAATACTTGAAATTTCCACTCACACACTGCTAGCAAAACGCATTAACCTTTAAGCAGAGATAATAGCTTCGTCTTCGAACGACCTCATGGATTAACCCTTGATAGGCTCATTCAGAAGGACAGAGGCCTACAATGCAGGCCTCGTGGGCAAAAAAAAAAAAAAAAAAAAAAAAAAAGACAAAAGAGAGCATACAAACTGGCAGCTCTCTCTCACGTGTCATGGACACATAACAACCAGGATAGCAACCCTTACTCAGTAAATGCCCAGGCTGCCTCAAAAGGAGAAGTTCCTGCAGAACAAAGCCAAGCGGGCCTTCTCTCTCTCTGGGAATGCAGTAAGGGTGAGGTGGTGACCAGGCTGGGCCAGCACAGCTCTGCCATTTGGATCAATTGTGTCTTCTCTGAGATTGGAGGAAGGCTCCTTCCTCCCTAAGACTGCTGTGTGCGTCACCATCCATGGAACAGACAATGCTGGAAAGAATGGTATCATTCACACTCCTCCATGTACTCAACACAGCTTCTTAGAATAGTTTTTCTCATGGATTTGGAACCCAGGGTCTCAGCCATGCCAGGCAACCTGTCTAGTGCTAAGCTATGCTCCCAGACCACAGATTAGCATAATAAAGGCACTGAGAAGTCTAGTTCAAAAGGAGTCTATCTAACTTTGCTAAGCAACACCACACACACACATACACACACACACACACACCCCACAGACATACCACACACACACCACAGACATACCCCACACACACCACAGACATACCACACACACACCACACACACACACCCCTTTAACATTGTTTGGGGAACACCCATGGATCTCTAGTAGAAAGGCTGGCCCACAGAGAGTGCGTTGGAAAATGGAGACCATGTCTTCTCCAAGATCATCTGAGTGGCAGAAAAGCCCAGCACATATTCTGCTCTTCCATTTACCCACATTCATCCCTCTCTTTAGCCAGATGTCACAGGAGATAGACAGGAAGTGGCCTTTTTGCTTTTGTCAGTGGCCTCCGGATGGCAGGGAAGACAGTGGTACCTGTGGGGTAAGGAATATGAAAGTCACCTGCACGATGTTCCTAGACATCAAACAGCTGATTTCCAAAGACACTCTTTGAAAATTATTACAGGGCAATTAAAAAACCTTCCAAAAAGTATCAACACTTAGGCATCAGGGAGCAGCTTGAAAGAGGGAGCTGGGAGGAGGGGGATAGCAGGGATGGGCAGCAGGTGGGTGGGCCTGCTGCCATTCCTTAGGTAACCAAGCTGAGGCAGGAGCTGTGCATCCCAAGTGCCTTCTTCACTCACTCGACATCTGGAAGGAACATCCTGGGAGCCAAGCACTGGGAATCAGGGACCAGGATAAACATGACCTGGCCAACTCCCAGACAGCTGAGGGACAGGATGTCCCCCTACAACCCATAAGGAGGATTACAGCTGCCCAAAGCCATGCTCAGCGGCTGGCCCAAAGCCACAGCGTCTGCAGATGCAACAAGAGACTTCTGCTCATTCCCCCATCCATACTGAGCTCTCCCCCTGGACCAGTGTTCAGACAAGTTTTAGACACGTCGGTTCCCGTTAGGAAACTTACGACATGCCCGGGAGCTAGTGATTTGGTAAAGGGCTAGCTAAATGCTTACAATGACTGCTAAGTCAGAGAGGAGGACAGAGGAGGACAGAGGGGACGGTGGTAACGAGGTAACCTGGTAACCTGGTAATGTGGGTTGTCTCATAGGTGACGGTAGTGTCCTTTCCCACCTTCTATCCCAAGGCTGGCTGATTTCACCAGGGGCAGTCAGATCATTGCTAGTGAGCACCAGGCAGGTGGTCAGAGTCTGTGCTCCTGGCTTTCCAAAGCTGGACTCTAAGCTGCGCTGGACAAAGCCCCTTCTTCCCCAGCAGCCCACCACACACACACTGTTTAGAAAGCACTGGGGGTCTTGACCTGTCCAACTCCTCAGGGAGCTGGAAGCCTGTTGGAACAGAGCATTTGACCAGTAAGCCACTGGAGCCTGATCTACTGACTGAGACCATGAGACCAGCAGGTATGTGATACAAATGGCGGGCCCAGGCGGGGCTTTGTGTGGTACTAGACCTCTGTCTCCCCCTCAAACCCTCAAACCTCTCAACTCCTTTCCTATGTTCAGAGACCCCCAGGAAACCCACTTGAGAACTATAGAATGGTGCCCTTGACAGACTGAATTTGCATGAGTTCTCTGTCTATGAGTTCTCTGTGATGAATTTCCAGACATAGCATCTTGGAACTAAACAGACTTGTCCATCCACACTTGCTCTTTGCCAACAGGCTGGGAAATGATTGTCTTATACCCCCTGAAGCCAAGAGCCCTAAGATGTGGTACGGGGGAGGTGACCGAGATGAGCTGCCACAGTCCTTGGCTCACAGCCCCACTCTTAGCTGTACAGTTAACAGAATAGTAGCTACTAGTCTCTCTGTGTCTCTATCTCTCTGCCTTTGTCTTTCTTTGTTTCTTTCTGTCTTTCTGTCTCCCTGACTCTCTTTGTCTCTCTGTCTCTCTGTGTCTCCCTGTTTCTCTTTGTCTCTCTCTTTCTCCCCCAAGTCCCTTTCTGTCTCTTACATGCTCCTGCCTTTTCCTCACTAAGAATCTGGTAACTACAGTGGATCCATGTGCATAGTCCAAGCTCTTTTTCCCCTCACTTCAATGGCACATGACTATTTTATTTTATTTTATTTTATTTATTTTATTTTATGTATATGAGTATTTTGCCTGCATGCATTCCTGTAAACCACCTATATGCCTACAGAAGCCAGCAGAGGACTTCAGATCTTTCAGAACTGGAGCTACAGACAATTATGAGCTGCCATGTGGGTGCTGGGGATCCAACCTGGTTCCTCTAGAAGCAGCCAGTGCTTTGAACCACCGAGTCATCTCTGCAGCCCCTTAAGGCTTTGTTTTTAATGCACATATGATGAATGCTCCCAGGAGGACAGTGGCCAACAGCTGGTATCATTCATTAATCACATACACATTTTTTGAAAGTCTACTGTTACCACTCAGGGCTGAGGGTACATTCCAGCCATACCTTTTGGAAGAAACAGATGAAGGAGGTGTGACAATGACCTTCGAAGAGGAAGGTTCTGAGTGCCATGTCATGCCCTCTATGTGGGGCACTCAAATTGCTGACCACCTTCACAGCTTGGACTCACTGCCCTCCCAAGGTCACCAAAGGCAGTGTCTATGGGTGGGAGGAACACCTGTGGGAATAAAAGTGAACAAGCCGAGGGGTTCAGTCCTTCTTAAGGACCACCCTTGGGTATCTGGGACTCAGTCGCTGACTTACAGCAGACCCAGACCCCAGAGGACAAAGAGATCTGGAGCCTCAGTGTCTGAGATGTTGGGTGAGACTCTCCAGGGAGCCAGAGGGATGCTAGATGGCTGTCACCCCACAGGAAACACCAGGAAGGATGCCACCTGCAAGAAATGCTTTAGATATCAATCATTTTCCAGACCAAACTCAGAGTCCCAAGGATGGTGACCCAGGCAGCTGGACTGTCTCAACTACCCTCAACAAAGCTCCCGTTTTAGTACCAGTTCCTCAAACAAACAAACAAACGAAACCCTCAAGGTACAGATAATCCAATGATGTCACTGTTTATTGATGAAAATTACCAGCCAACATTTAGGTCCATTAAAGTGTTTGCTTTAAGGCAGAAATTGTGGCTCATACCTTTAATCTAGCACAGGGGAGGTGAAGACAGGCAGTTTTCTGTGAGTTTGAGGCCAGCCTGCTCTACACAGTGAGTTCCAGGACAGCCAGAAGTTCATAGTGAGACTGTCTTAAAACAACAAACACCAAAACCCATGAAAACAATGCTCTTAAGGCACATGCTCTTTGACCCTGCACCCTCTCCTTCAAGGGTAAAGAGGAATAGCCACAGATGCTCTCAAAGATGAAAAATGGGGAGGGGGGCTACTGCTGTGTCCTTCAGAAATATGAGAAAATGGGGGGGGACCCTAAGCATCCTGGGGATAATTGGCTGAACAAATGACTCTATACATGACACATGGTACACGGGCAGCGAGGAGCTGGAGTAGGAGAGACGGTATGATGGACTGTCAGGGGAAAGCAGATAGTGACAAGATGACTGTTCAGAGGGGCCTCATTTTCATTGCAAATGGATAGCTGGGATGGCAGGTAAAGGGAAGGGGGATGTCGAGGTAGATGGTGGGTGATAACAGAATCGGGATAGAGATGATAAGCAGGTGGACCGTATTGATAGAAAATGGATAACAGATAGATGACAGTTGACGGGTGATTGATAGAGATGGGATAGGCAGTTAAAGGGAGAGAAGATAGATAATGATAAGTAGGTAGGTAGATAAGGATGCTAGATACTCAGATGATGGAGAGATGATAGATAAATAGATAGATGATAGATAATAGTAAGTAAGTAGACAGATGGTAGAGAAGCAGATAGATGATAGATGATTGCCTTCCTCTGCTCTCTGTAACTGTCATAAGCACCACGAGTGAAATCAGCCTGGGGGTTGATTTCACCTCTCAGGTACAGTCCCTCATCTGGAAAAGCCAAGGCAGAACTTAAAGCAGAGACTGTGGGGAATGCAGCTTCTGAGCTCCCGCTCCGTGGCTTTCTCAGCTTTCCTTCTTTTTACTTACACGGGTTTCAAACGTTTTGGAGACATAATTACAGCAGTCACCCTTGCCACCTTTCCTCTGTCTAACCCTTCCATGCTGGCGTGCTCTCTTCCAAATTCATGGCCTCCTTTGCTTTAATTGTTGGTGTGTGTGTGTGTGTGTGTGTGTGTGTGTGTCTGTGTGTCTGTGTGTCTGTGTGTGTCTGTGTCTGTGTCTGTGTGTGTGTGTGTGTGTGTGTGTGTGTGTGTGTGTCTGTGTCTGTGTATGTTCCTGAATATATAAATGCCACCTCCCCAGTCTTTATGATGTTACTTGTAAATATGCACGAGTTGGATGTCCTTCCCTGGGAAGGACTATTTCTCTTGGTCTCAGTTGCCTTTAGTTCTTGGTCAAGGGTCAAGGCTCATGAGCCTCCCCATTTCCACGGTAGAATTTCTGCCTTACTTTTACTGTTGCTGTGCTGAAACACCACGACCAAGGCAAACTGTAGAAGGGTTTATTTGAGGTTTGCTGTTCACGGGTTATGAGTCCATCGGTATCAAGTCAGGAAACATTGGGGCATTAGGCAGGTGCTGAAAAATCAGCTGAGAGATCATATTTCAATCCACGCATAGGAAGCAGAGATACTACACCAGGGATTGTGGGAGATTTCTGAACCACTAAGCCCACATACAATGACACATCTCCTCCAGTAAGGTCACACCTTCTAATTTTTCCCAAATAGACACCAACTGGGGGCCAAGCATTTAAATCCCTGAGATTTATGTGGGACACCTCACTCAAGTCACCAGATTCTATCCTCTGGTGCCCATGTTATTATCATGGCCACATCACAGTACAAAATACATTCATTACACCTCCAAAACTCTCCCATAGTCTTTCATAGTCTCTATACTATTTAAAAGTCCAAAGTCTCCTCTGAGATTCAAGGTAAACTCTTACAAACTTATAGGTAACTCCCTATAAAATCAAAATTACATACTTAAAACATACAGTGGCACAGCATGTGTGTGTGTGTGTGTGTGTGTGTGTGTGTGTGTGTGTGTGTATCCATTATAAAAATGGAGGCACAAAAAAGAAATACCGAACAAAGCAAGACAAAAACCCCAGAAGGGTAAGCGTCAAACACTTTAAGTCCGTGTCCTGTCAAACCGCTTCCCTTCTGGCTTTGCTGCCCTCTTTCCTTTGGGCTGGTTCACTCCTGGTGTAGAGATCTCAAGAGGAGTCCCACAGCTCTCTTGCCTTTAATACCTTGTAGTCTCCAGCAACTCAGGCTTCACTCTCACAGCTTCATTCAATGGCTTCTCAAGACTGCTTGCCTTCTCAGGCCCTTTATACAGGGACTGCCTTGTCACACACAGACTGGCCTCACTGGCTTTCCTTAACTGTGCAGAAAAATCCTATACCCCCATAGTCATGTATCCTTCAGGATTCTAAAGCCAGAACCACATGGACAACACTGCCAAGTTCATCGGCCGGCTTGGGATAGATCCTTGAATTACATTGCAATAACTTTCGTTAATTCCTTAGGTCTTTTACTTTTGCAATTTGGAAGCTTAGCTGGGTGGGGTCTTGCCCTGGAGTCATCTTTCCCTTTATCCCTGTACAGATTTGTTTTTTCCTTTTCTGTTCTTGTTTGTCTTTCAGCAGAAGCCTTGACCCCAGTGTTTAATTTCTTGGTGCTCTTTTTTTTCCCCTCAAACTTTATATCTTTATATTTCTTTTAGATCTTTTTCATTATAGACCTACGTAAGAACGATCACTAATAATTCTTACAACAGAGTCAATATTAATCTGTTTTGAAATCTCCTCTGCCAAAAAAAAAATTAAATCACTACTTTGCAATTTAACCTCAGGCAAATTCTTAGGACAAGGGCATAAGGTAGCTACATGCTTGTCTACCAAGAAATCACGGTAAGTCTCTGCTCCTCTGTGGGAGCTGCGGTGTAGATGTATCAGTTGAGGCTGGGCTTCACAATTCTGCATTTTGGTCAGCTGTAATTTTCAGTAATGATCTCCATCTGTTGCAAAGAAAAGTGTCCTTGATAAAGGTGAGAACTCACTTATCTAGGGAATGCAATGATTTAAGATGTAGTCAGCGGTTGTGCTAGTTTAGTAAACTGGGGGGTGGGGGGGGTGGGTTACCGTTCTCTTCCAAGATCTGTAACTCACTAGACCTAGGCAGTTGACTAAGTTTCCAGTGTCGGGTATAACCTTTGTCTTGTTGAGTGGGTATAAGTACAGCTTGAAAGCTATTGGTTGATAACCAAGGTATGCTTGCCACTTTTGAACCCTTGGGGTTATTGTGACATGTTAGTCACTGTTGTGCCTCATAGCTCAATAGGGCTATTGTTGCTTCTTTCATCTAGTGCCTTCTCATGCTCTGAGAAGCTTGTTCTCAGAGAGGAAGCAGTCAGGTCAGATCCAGCTCAGGTCCTCTCGGTCCTGTGTCTGAAGTGCATAATGCCTTTAGTAATAGGGATTTACTTTCAACCTTGGAGGTGTGGTGGTTTGAATGAAAAATGACCCACATAGGATCACAGGGAATGGCACAATTGGGAGGTGAGCTTAATTGGAATAGGTGTGGCCTTGTTGGAGTAGGTGTGGCCTTGTTGGAGTAGGTGTGGCCTTGTTGGAGTAGGTGTGGCCTTGTTGGAGTAGGTGTGGCCTTGTTGGAGTAGGTGTGACCTTGTTGGAGTAGGTGTGGCCTTGTTGGAGTAGGTGTGGCCTTGTTGGAGTAGGTGTGGCCTTGTTGGAGTAGGTGTGGCCTTGTTGGAGTAGGTGTGGCCTTGTTGGAGGAAGTGTGTCACTGGGGGTGGGCTTTCGGGTTTTAAGTGCTCAAGCCAGGCCCAGTGTCTCACTCTCTTCCTGAGGCTTGTGAATCCAGATGTAGAACTCTTAGCTACCTCTCTAGTACCATGGCTGCCTGTGTGCTGCCATGCTTCCCACCATGATGATAATGGACTGAAATGTAAGCCAGTCCCCAGTTAGACATTTTCCTTCATAAGAAAGAGTTGCTGTGGTCATGGTGTCTCCTCACAGCAATAGAGACCCTAAGACAGGAAGTGGCCAAGGGCAATGTAATGTTTGGGGAGATTCTTAGACAGCTCTGATAAACCACTCAAGAGAAGTCACCCTGTTTTCTTATTACAACCCAGGTCCACAGGCCTATGGGTAGTACCACCCACAGTAGACGGGACTCACTCACATCAATAACTACTCAAGAAAATACCCTCAATGACTTTATAGATGCTCTTCTGATGGAGACAGTATCTCAATTCAGGTCCCATTTCCCCAGATGACTCTAGGTTGTGTCAGTTGATGGAAAACAAACAAACAAACAAACAAACAAACAACAAGCATAATGGACCCTTCTCAACTTAATACACACACTAAAATACACTCTCAAGTTAATATCAACATCACAGTGAAAAACACATTACAACTTTTAAAAGTCCCAAGTTTTCAAAAGTTCAGTCCCTTTAAAACATTCAAATTCCCTTAAGTGTGGGGTCCTGTAAAATATAAACCAAGTTGTATACTTCTCATTTTAAAAGAGAAGAACATACTACTCCCAAGAACAATGTAGTCAGGTTTGTCACAGTGATACCCCACGGTCCTTGTACTGGTTTCTGCCTCAGAAAATAAAAACTTTTAAAAGCAACTTAAGAAGGAAAAGTTTATTTCACCATTCAGGTTACAGTCCATCGTGAAGTTAGGTTAGGGTGAGAACTCAAGGCAAGATCTGAAGCACAGACCATGGAGTAATGAATGCTGTCGACTGGCTTGCTCCTTATGGGGCTATCTGGTTTCCAAACTTCCTCTGTCTGCTCTGGGGACCCAGAGACTCAGTTAATGGCAGCTAGGGTAACGTGTTCATGTGTGTAGTGAAGCTGAGGATATAGTGTGTTCCCTGTGTGGGAATCAAGGTGCCTTTGGTTTGTGTTTGGCGGCAGTCAGTGCTTATCAATGATGACAGAAAGCTTGGAAAGGGGGTTTGTCTCTGTGCTTCTCTTCTGCCTCCATCTACTCCAAACATACAATGGACTGACTAGAAAGACCCAAGGATAGGTGGAAGGGGGCACTCTCATGAGATCTCAACCACACCACAGACCTGGGGGACATTTCCAGGGGCCATCATCACCTTCACTCAGCAAGTCCTTACCTAGCTAGTGCTGGATACCTAGAGTCCCACTGGGATGTGTTGATGGGGTGGGCCCTGGTTGTCTTTGACACCGGCTGTGGGCTCCTGACCATCTCAGAGAAGGAATTCTTGAGTGCATGTGGACCCTGTGTGAATTTTGAGTAGACTTCTCATTTCCTCCCATGACCTAGGGACATGGGGTTCTTCTGATACACGTCATCTGAAGAATGCTCCGTGTGTCAGGGTTGGAGGGGCGACCCTCCAGGTGAGGGAGGATAACACACTTTCTAGGCCAAGGAATAAGGGCACATGCTGCTTCCCCTTCCTTCTCTTGGAACTCCACTGTGCACACATAAAATCCAGGCCCTTACAAGTCCTGAAGAATAGGTGTCTTTCCAGTGTGGCTTAACTCAAGATGTCTCCACACCAGCCCCCTCTTATAGAACTCTACCTATTTGAGAAGGACAGTTCCAGGCCATGGCAGTCTGCCTGCCCTTCCCTGCTTACATTGGCTTATGCTAATGCTGTCTGCTTGTTTTGCAAGTTCCTTAAGGGCAGGACCAAAGAAGACCTCTTCCTCCTCAGAAGATTCTCCAGGCTGGAGAGGCGAAGTGGGCCTCTCTGATCAGGACATGAATCAATTCTTCTTTCTCACTGTGAGGTCTACAGCAGGCCTCGGGCAGGTAAGGAAAGAAGAGCAAAGCTCCCCTTGGAAATGGTAGGCATATGCATATTTAATAAAGTACAAACTTTCTGCACAGATGGAACACAAACCAATGACGTCAATACATCCACTACCCGTTCATTAGGGCTGAGGACAGGCCAACAACAGCAACCACAGCCGAGCACTGAGCAGGCTGAGGGGCTCGGCCTCAGAATTCCCACCGGCTGGGCTCAACTGACGGCTCACGGAGGTGAGGCCACAGAGGGTCACTGCAGTCCCACTCATGTCTCACCCCTAGGTACAATCCATGTGATTGACAGTTCCATCCCCGGGGCTTTAGACACAGGGCAGCCTGAGAAGGATCCTGGAGTCTTCCTCCTCTGCCTTACCTTCGTGGACTATTCAAACCTCTTCATTAGTTACCTGGGGGTAGACTACTATTCAAACCTCTTCCTTCCTGGGAGTCATTCTTGCCTATGTGTCTCACAGCTCTCCGCCCTCCACCCTACTTCTGATCCAATTCATCGAAACTTCATAGGCTTGTGACATTGCCAAGCACCTTCCTGTCCCAGGGCCATTGCCACCCTCTGCCTGCAGAGTCCTGTCACACAACTGTACTTCAGAACATTCAGATCCCCCGGTACTTCATGATACTAAGGATGACTCCCCTAAACCAACCTTACTGTTCTCTCTCTGTCTCTCTGTCTCTGTCTCTCTGTCTCTCTGTCTCTCTCTATCTGCGTGTGTGTATGTGTGTGTGTGTGTGTGTGTGTGCGTGCATGCCTCTGTCTCTGTCCTCTCTGTCTCTGTTTCTCTCTCTAGTTAAATTACCTTTGTGCATGTGTCTCTGCATGTGAGTGCAGATGCCCAGAGAGACCAGAGGCAACAAGTCCCGCTGGGGCTGGAGTTACAGATGGTAGTTACCAATCCAGTGTGGGTGCCTTCCTCCAACCCTTAACCCTGGAGCCATCTCCTATGCCCCACCGTATTCCATTTTCTTCCTCTACTTTCAGCTTCTGACATTGTTCTCATTTACTTCTTTTCTCAAGCCTGGCCTGGAATGGGTTTCAATTAGAACCGGCCTCATGTCATTCATTCTGCACCAAGATCAAAGATGAGCATAGGGACACTTGGGAAGCATGGAGAGATAAAGGGACAGACAGGACAGCCTCTGCTGGTGCATCGGCTTCTCGGTTGAGGCCAGGGAAGAGGAAGTAAAAACTGTCCTGTTGATCTGCCATATGGGAGGGATGTGTTCAGAACCCTGACAGTGATAGGGTTAAAGTGCTTATAATAATGTGGGCACCTCATGATCTCGTGTGTGTGTGTGTGTGTGTGTGTGTGTGTGTGCGCATGTATGCACATACATACTGTGTGTGTGTGTGTGTGTGTATGCACATACATACTGTGTGTGTGTGTGTGTGTATGCACATACATACTGTGTGTGTGTGTGTGTGTGTGTGTGTGTGTGTGTATGCACATACATACTGTGTGTGTGTGTGTGTGTGTGTGTATGCACATACATACTGTGTGTGTGTGTGTGTGTGTGTGTGTGTGTGTGTGTGTGTGTATGTATGTGTTGAGCACTTGAGGTCTAGTCAGTGATTCAAATATTCCCTGAGGATTTCACTCAGTTGGTGGAGTACCTGCCTTGATTAAGGATGTATGCATAAACCCGGTAAGATGGTACACACCTAGGATCCCAGCAAGGAGGTGGAGGCAGAAAGGTCAGAGTTTAAGTCAATCTCATCTATGTAACATGTTTAAAGCCAGCCTGGGATAAAAGAAGAAAAGAAATCAAATTTCTGCAATAGGTATTGCTGTTATGTCTACCTTAACAGACAGGCAGGCTGAAGCCCAGAGAGGTCAGCCATCTTATTTGAGGTCATACAGCCCAGGGCAGCTGGCTGTGTTTGAGCCTGCAGTCTACAAGGTGGCTACTCACCCCACCCTCTCCCCTGCCCAGCCTGACCACAGCCCTCCCTCTTCAGGGGCACCTTGTGACCTGCAGCCGACACAGCTTACATTTACAGCCCAGTGACTGGGAATGAAATGTTACACAGCTCCAGAGACCTCTGAGAGCAAGCAGTCTCCAAAGCTGACCCTCACATCAGCCACAGCTGCGGTCACTGTTGTCACCATTGCAAGGCTGTGTGCCCTGCGAAGGTGTGGGGAGGCCCAAAAGGTCCGTAAAGGAAGGAAATGAGCCTTGAGCCAGCACACGCTGAAGCTTAGTGGGGTGACAGTAAGAAGGGATGAGCACACAGTGAGACAACTGGCTTTTATGCCACGATGTCCAAGGTCTTCAGCCACGCCAACCCTTGGCACTCCAAGAGTTAAGCCCTGCCTGGCGGCTCCCCCTCCCCTTTCACTGAGGTAATGAGGGAAATGTCAGCCAAAGCGATCGCTGGGAGCCCTACAGAGAAACTGCCCTATTGAGTTTTTTAAATTAAATCTATTTATAATTTATACCCTGCCTGCTTCCAAAAAGGATTTGAGGTGGTTTACGATAAACGACACATAAAACGGAAAGGCTGTGAAGTAGAAAGAGAAAAATCAAGAATTCTGTGCGGTAGGGGAGGGGCAAGGCCCTCGAGTCCCAAGGCCTTGAGTCTATACTTTGGCTACTGGGGGTGAAAAAGAGCCACAGGACACCAAGTTGTTCTAGAAATCACAGGTGGTCACCTGGCTGGCATCAAATGAGACAGGACACTGGCTATGGGCCAAGGCTCTCCTTGTCATTCTTGCTTCTCCACTGTGGACCCTTTCCCTCACCTGCCTACCCAGACCATTCCTCTCAGCCCGACAAGGGACACTGTGCTCAGAATTCAGGCCCCATTCCCCATTTTTACTATGTTTGTCTGTTCGTGGAGCACACAGACAGCCTGACACCTAACCCTGCCTCCAGAGGTGAGTGCTATGTTGGGGGAAGGGGGGTTCTATTGGAACCTTTAAGAATAAGACTTATGAGTCAGGAGCTCTGCTGGTCATCATTATTACCACAGGGGCAGGGAGGAGGCACAAGAGGACAGAACAGAGAGACGGCAGGAGGTCTGGCTTCTGTGATGTCACCAGAGCCCCTGGAACCATCCATAGCTGAATGAATCATTCTTCTTCCATCCCAGCTAAAGGGCTAATCACTGCTCTCCTCCTAGCTTGTGCCTATTGACTTGGGTCCTGCTGCTGTGAATATAGACACAATCTGGTTGAATCCGGTTGAGTCATCCCTCCCACCCATCCTCCCACCTCTCTATATCCTCCTTCTGCTCCTTCCGAAAATCCTGTAGGCCATCATCGTCCATCCAGGCCTCTCAGAGGCAATCACATGGGAATCTGCACACCTTGCTCACCGTGGGCACTCTTTCCTCTCTGAACCCCACAGCTGCTTGGTGGGCTGTTTGACTCCACAGCACCACCCTTGTGACCTTCCTGTCAATGAATGTGCATGGTGAGTGAGGCAGAATGTGCACGGTGAGCAAGCATGTGCAAATTCACAGGCATTTTTCAACCAGCTCATCATGAGAACACTTATCAGTACCACCCATGTTGGCTTACCTCCTTCTTCCCAAAAGAGGATCAGCGGGAAATCGCGTGACCAATAATAGTCTTGTGGGAAACACTCAAGGCACTCGTCTAGAGCACAGGTGACAAGCTTGTTAGCTTAGTTACAAGGAGCTACAAGGTTCAAGACCTCTCCTTACAAGGGAGAGGTCTAGAGATTACCATAGTGACTGCAGCCTGGTTCTTGAGGTAACACACATCTTCTGTCTTGTCCTCTCCTCTTCTAGAGGCACACAGCTGTAATCCCAGCACTTGGATGGAGGCAGGAGGGTCAACTGTTCAAGGCCATCCTCTGCTACTTAACAGTCTATGTCAAAAAACAAACACAACCAAATGAAATATGTAACCTTCTTTACATCTGATGATGTAACTCGTTTGGTAGATGCTAATCAAGCATGCAGGAAGCTCTGGGTTCAACACCCAGCACGGCATAAACCAAAGGTAGTGCACATGTTTGTAATCCCAGAACTCTAAAAGCAGAGGCAGGAGGGTCAGGAGTTCAAGTCCAACCTTAGGAATACAGTGATTTTTAATGTCTGGGATACATGAAATCCCCTTTTTAAGATAAAAAAAAACTGGAAATCCCCCCCCCCCCAAAAAGAGAAAATCAGAGCACCTTTCTTTATAAAACAGTATGTGGCCTCTGGGGATAGATGCATGGTCCTTTGGTTTCAAGACAGGGCCATCATCGTAGTAGAGACTGTACATGGCTCAGAGCAGAGGTGGAAGGCTGCTTTTCTGGGAGGGGTGCAGGGTCATTGTATTCCCCTCTCCTTCCTTCTCCCTCGAATCTCCTGAATTTGTTTCCTTCTTATTAGCTTCTTTCCAGAAGCTTCCCCTTTCCAGTCTCCCTTCTGTTGTATCTTTAGCCAGTTTATTCTGAGACTGTCAGTCTTTGGCTAAGTGGGAGCCAGCCTGCTCCAGGCTACCCCCTCCCTGCAGAGGTGGCAAGCAGAGGCCTTTAGGGTCAAACTCAGTGAAATTCTCTGCATAGTTGAGTATCTCCAGGAGTCCACAATGCATACCGGAGTTTCCTGAGAATCTGGCAGGTCTCCAGGATTCTGACCCTGCCTGAAATGTGTGGAGTTGACCTCTAGTGGGGAGTCCTGACGTCAGCCCCTCCTAGAGCTGTCCTCCCCCTCCAGCCCTGTGCCCCAGAAACAAAGTGCTCACTGCTCACAATCCTCCCAAGTCCCTCTCGGGCCGTGGTGTTGCAGTAACTCAGGTTGCGCATTGCTGTTCCTGGAGACCCTTGAACAGTAGCTGTACCCTGAGGTGGAAGGCTCTGAAGTCAGACCACACTGTTCAACTGGAATCGATGGGCAGGAGTTGGAGATGATTTGGCTTTGGGAAATGAGCGTGACAGTGGATCTGAGGTGCCCATTAGCCCAGCATGCCCTGCTGCCTGGCCTGCTTGCTCAAGGTGAAGCCAGCTCGCCCAGGTTATAAGGCTTTTCTGTGCAGTCTGCGCCCTCTCGGCCTCTTCACCAGGGCCATTTAGCCGTCTAAATCAAGACATCTCAGTCAGCAGCGGCCGGCAGGTATTCATGCATCGGGCCGCCTTGCTTCCCTTGTAATCTAAATCTAATTTATTGGCCCAGGGACACAGGGAGCAGTCTGCGCACGTAGCTGATGTGCGGTGGAGAATATAATACACCGCGTTCGGTGTAATAAGGCTCTTTATAGAAGGCATTAACTAGGCTCTGGCTTGGAGCGTCAATGAAGCTCTGAGTAGTTCTTGCCTGCGAAATTCTACATGGCTGACCTGGGTAGCCTGCTGCCTCTGAGTTCTTAAACCAGCTTCACATCTGGGTGGCTTAGATTAGGTGTTGTTAGATTAGGTGCTTGGAAGCTCCCTGGAGGCACCGTTGCTGGGTTATCTGTGATGGAATTGAGGTAAACAGCTATGCATGTGCCAAGGCCCAGCCCCATCCATCCTGCTCAGGACCATAGCCAGGGGCTTTCTACCTGTAGGAATCATGGAGACTGGTTGGCCAGGAACAAATGCTCAATTTTTCTTAAACTTCAGCTTCCAATGCCAGTCCTGTGGAAAGGGATAGTACCCTGAAAAAACTCATGGGACACGTTGTCCATCCTGTCCCTAAGTTCTCCGTTATGACCCAAGTCTGTCATTAATTCACTCCCTCCTCCACTCAACAAACACCAAGTCTCCTCAATCCTACGATGCGGCTTTCCACATTTTAGGGCATCCTGTAACGCAGTGGTATATTTGGTTCGACGGCAGACGCAGAGGTCATAAACAAAGGCCAACATACCAAATCCCACCACTGCTAGTGTTTATAAATAAAGTGTCCTTGGACCACAACCATGTGGCTGCTTCAGGCCTGCAGCAGGAGAGTTATGAAGCTGTGACAAGCATCACATTCCACAAAGCTCAGAGTATTTACTGTCACTCTCTGTGTGCTCTGTGTGCCGTGGGGTCCAAGGGGAGAGTTAGAACTGGGTGCAGCTGCTTTGGAGACAGTCAGAGCCAGCCTGAAGCCTCTTCCCCAATCTGAACAGCTCCCTGCCCTCTGCCAAGCTCCTCTAGAGTAAATGAGAACAGGGTGATTAAGTAGATAAACACCAATGGGAAGTATGTAGTACTGTGCCTGCAAACACAGACATTGTGCAGAAGGAAAGACATACATCTCAGTCGTCTCAACAGGGATGTGCTGAGCATTGGTCTGTCCGCTATTGTAGAGGTAGAATTATGGACAAAGCAGGTTCCCATATTTCGTTCAAGGCAGACTGTACCACATGAGTGTAAGGGGAGAACAGGAAAATGAAGCAAAGAGATATACAGTGTAGAGGATTCTGGTGTCTGGAATGTGTAGAGGCACCATCCACCCAACCCAACCTACATGAAAATCAGGGAGGACTTTTCAGATGTGGTAGTTTTAAACTTCTTCAACTTGACATAATCTAGAACCACATAAAAATTAGGTCTAGATGAGGTTGGTTTATGAGCATGTCTATGATTACATTAATTGAAGTGGGAGGATCTGCCCACCATGGGTGTCACCATTCCTTAAGCAGGGTAAAGTATGCACTATGTAAAGGTAAAGAAACCAAGCTGAGCACAAGCTCGCATCCATCAACTCATTGTTCTCTGCTCTTGACTGTGGATGTGGAGTGAGTGCTGCTTCAGATTCCTGTTGCTTTGTCCTTCTTGCAAAGATGAACTGTAAACTGGAACTGTGAGCCAAATGAGCCTTTTCTGCTCACAGCTTTTGTCAGGGTGTCTTATCACAGCAACAGAGAACAAAACTAAGACACTTCAGTCTAGCTCTAGCCTCAGTGCCTGGGGAGGAGCCAGGCTTTCGTCTAGGACCAGAGATCTTGAGTTCATACAGATGTGGCATCCCACGGCACATGCTTTCCTCATTTGCAAAGTATGAAGTAAAGGATGAAGGGTCTGCAAAGGTGGCTACCACAAGTACCGAGAGCCAGAGCAGCATCTCCACCTTCTGAAGGTTTTTCGGTGCTTTTAACCTGATAGTCTGCATCTTTACCCTGCTCTGGGAAGGACAAGTTAATAAATGTGAGTTTGGGCACAGGAAAAGGGAAAGAGCCAAAAAGCAAGTAAACTGTCAAGGGGACACACCAATGGCAGCAATGGACACAGGTCATCTTAAGGGTATTCTCGGCACAAAGTTCACAGAGGCAAGTCAGTTCCTTCATTCTCAGTTCTGGCAGACCAAGACCTCCAACCCTAACCCAGGGGCCATGTCAGCCTTGATCTTGCCTTCAGATTGTTTTCTGTTGACTATACTAAGAAAATTTAAAATCAGGGAGGGAACTTGTGAAAACCCAAGAGTATTTGCTACTTGACTCAGTGCTATGACAAACCACCTGGCAATAATAGCAACGGGAGGGTTTATTTTGCTCACAGTCTATCATGGTGGGGAAGGCACGGCAGCAGGATCATGGTGGGGAAGGCACGGCGGCAGGATCTTGAGGCAGCTAGTCACATTTCCGTTAATGTCAAGAATGGATCCTGTCATTCAGCTTGCTTTCCCTATCTCCTTCAGCCCAGGACTCCAGCCCCTGAAATAAATGGTGCCATCTACCCTAGGGTGGGGGGGGCCCCTCTCTCTTCAGTTAAACATAGCTGAAAGCATTCATTGTCTCAGATTCATCTGGAGGCGGGTTTCCATGACAACTGTTAATCTAGTCAAGTTGACAATGAAGATTAACCATCACAGCCAGAAAAAATCTGGTTATTGGGGGAGGGGACCCTTCACCTCCAGGCATAAGCAATCAATTCTCAACACACCCCACGTTGTACTTTATCATACCTGCCTGGTCCCTAAAATAGATGCGGAAACACTGTGGCCTGAGACAGACACATCCTGCAAATGCGCAGACCCATAGTCAGCCTTACCTTTGTTGCTCTGGAATCCGTGAAGCTGATGCACGGGAGACACTGAACTGTTCCTGTGTGTGTCCTATGCTTCTAGGTTCTGAGAGTTCTGAAGGTGAGGTGTCTGCAGTCGTCCCAGAGCGCTTGTTTGATGGTTGCTTTCATCCCTGCAGGTGGTTCTGGCTCTGGTTTTCTTCTATAAGCCCATAGAGTAGAGGAGTACCCCCTGTAATCTGTCTCCTGTCCTTCCGAGGGATGTGGCACGACCAGGCACACCTTTCTTTCTCTAATCATGTCCTGTAGCTAATCCTGCTGGCCCGTGGTTTAAGTCATGGGAGAGGTCCAGAGCCAAAACTTGTTTCCAATCTCTGGAAGGGAATCACAACCACCATTCAGCATTTCACAATGGCCACAGAAGCTATTTGAAGGCAAGGTTTAAAAAGCCTTTGCTTTGTGGTCTTTGTTAACATGAGGGGAAGCTGCTTCTGGGGTGGTCTTGCTGGGGACAACGTGTGGAGATGGTTCTCTTCTTCCATCCTGTGGTACTCAAGGACCAAACTCAGGTTATCAGGCTTGACAGCAAATGTATTTACTCCATGATCCATTTTATTGACCACCCCCCCCACACACACACCAAAGAATTCCTTACACCCTGGAGATGGCATGCGGGGCAGTGGGAGAGTGAGGGCATTAAAAGCAGCTTTCACCCAACAGCCCCCAGGATGCCCAGAGAGGCCCTGGTTTCAATACCCTCTCAGATCCAAGCGTTCCTTTGATCAAAGTGTGGCATCTCTTAGTGGTATATGCACATGGCGTTATCCCCACTCCACAGGGGTACAGGGGGATTAGCCGAGGGCAAGTCAACCTGGCCTCTCCCAGGATGGCATAGCTGCTTGTAGGGGCAGTAGAAACTTAGAGTCTCCGGTCTGTGATTTCAAACACATTGGCCATAATCGCCCAGACCCCTAAGAGACAAGCTCACGAGCCATAAGACAGGCCCCCCGGCACTCCGGAGTCTTCATCAAGACCCTGCTCAACCTACTGATGCTGATGGAAAGGCCCAGGCTGCCAGGCAATTAGGTGTGACACTCAGTACCCGCCTGCAGGCCCCAAGAGCCATCTGTGAGTTTCACTTTCATGAGGCTCTTTGGATGGCCTTGGAGAATTGATGCAGGCAGAGAAGGGCCAGCCAGGCGAGGAGGAAGATGAAACTCCAACATTAACGAAGCCGAGGGAGCAGCTGCTCCAGTCTCCAAAGCAGGGCAGGGATGAAGCATGAGCTAAGAGGACAGATACTCGGAGGCGCCACAGAGAGGACATTAGCCACTCCTGGGCTGGCATGCACATCCTACCTATGGGCAAATCTTCATAGCACATGCTAAGTGCTGCCAATGTGCTGGGCACGGGGGCTGGAGATAAGCAGACAGGCTCATGTCCTCAGCAGGCTCTAGTAGAAAGAAGAAGTCATAGTCCTGAGTTCAGATACCTCTGTGGTGACTTCAGATGCTGGTGAAACTGTAGGGAGACTTACTCAGAGATGTATATGCCAAACAGCAGGTTCCTATTAGAGAACCAAAGAAGGAATCCTCAGACTGGGGACACGGCTCACGTAGTGCGTGTGTACGCAGGCCGACATGGACAGAAGCACACACACCAGGATCACCACAGAAGGAAACACTGCCAGTTATTTTTCTCAAATCCATCACCCTCAGACTCTTGATCATTTAAATTCCACCTCCCAAACAGACCCAGGCCAGCACCCCACAATGCTCTCACACCTTCTCTTCTCCTCTCTCCCTGCATCCGACAGTTTACCAAAGGCCAGTTCTGCTTCATTTCATTCAAAGTAACATAATTTTAATCGTAAACCCCTCACTCTTCGGCCTCTCCTTGTTTGGCAGTAACTTGTATAAGTCATCTCTCCAACCATGCCTCACTTCCCCAGCGAAAAACACTGCTGTACTAAACCTTCCACAGGTGGACTCTTGAGATCATTAAGAGAGCCTATTTCTTTTCTTCTCTGGGATATTTCAAAATTGTTGTTGGCTTTGGTCTCCTCTGCACTCACTCCATGTGCCAAGGATATGCATGGGGCATAGAAGCCAATAAACATTGGTTGAGCAAGTAGATGCATATGGTGGATGGATGCAGGAAGTGATGGGTGGTGAGATGAGTAGAAAGGAAGTGGAAGGATTTCAGGAGGTATAGGTGGGTTGGGGGGAGGATAAAGGAATGGATGGATAGAAGAAAGGATGCGAAATGAAGGCATGAATAAATATATAGATAGAATTGTGTGGAAAAGGATCAGCAAAAGGACTTCCGGTTTCCATCTGTGCCACAGTGTTCCATATTCAAATACTGCCAGAACAAAGCAGGTCTCCCAGGAATGCAGACATGCCTGTGAGCACAGGTAAGACCACCACTTCTGCTCAAATTCCTGGCCCAAGAGGGACCCACCCAGAGCCATCAGAACACATGAACCAAGGAACAGCTGGCAACAGGATCCTTCTGGTTTCCATCTGCACCCAGGAGCTGACCCTGTGGTACAGCCCTCCAAACCCAAATTTGTCCTGAAGAGAACTGGTCTCCCAGGAGTATTGATACACAGGCTTGCAGGAGGGACAAGCCACAGTCAGCGACAGCAAGACCAGCTAACACCACAGATAACCAGATGCCAAGAGGCAAGGACAAGAAGATAAGCAACAGAATCCAAGGCTACTTAGCATCACCAGAACCCACTTCTCCCACCACAGTGAGCCCTGAACACTCCAACACACCAGAAAAGCAAGACTCTGATCTAAAATCACATCTCAAGATGATGAGAGAGGACTTTAAGAAGGACATAAATAACTCCCTTAAAGAAATACAGAAGAACACAGGTAAACAGTTAGAAGCCCTTAAAGAGGAAACACAACAATCCCTTAAAGAATTACAGAAAAACACAACCAAACAGTTGAAGGAATTGAACAAAACCATCCAGGATCTAAAAATGGAAATAGAAACAATAAAGAAATCACAAAGGGAGATAACCCTGGAGATAGAAAACCTAGGAAAGAGATTAGGAGTCATAGATGCAAGCATCACCAACAGAATAGAAGAGATGGAAGAGAGAATCTCAGATGCAGAAGATACCATAGAAAACATTGACACAACAGTCAAAAAATGCAAAATGTAAAAAGCTCCTAACTCAAAACATTCAACAAATTCAGGACACAATGAAAAGACCAAACCTAAGGATAATAGGTATAGAAGAGAGTGAGGATTCCCAGCTCAAAGGGCCAATAAACATTTTCAACAAAATTATAGAAGAAAATGTCCCTAACCTAAAGAAAGAAATGCCCATGAACATACAAGAAGCCTACAGAACTCCAAATAGATTGGACCAGAAATGAAATTCTTCCCATCAGATAATAGTCAAAACACCAAATGCACAAAACAAAGAATGTTAAAATCAGTAAGGAAAAAGGTCAAGTAGCATATAAGGAGAACTCTTTCAGAATTACACCGCACTTCTCACCAGAGACTTTGAAAGCTAGAAGATCCTGGGCAGATGTTATACAGACTCTCAGAGAACAGAAATGCCAGCCCAGGCTACTATACCCAGCAAAACTCTCAATTAACATAGAAGGAGAAACCAAGATAGTCTATCACAAAAACAAATTTACATAATATCTCTCCACAAATACAGTCCTATAAAAGATGGAAAATGCCAACACAAGGAGGGAAACTACACCCTAGAAGAAGCAAGAAAGTAATATTCTTTCAACAAACCCAAAAGAAGATAGTCACACAAACATAAAAATAACATCAAAAATAAGAGGAAGCAACAATCACTATTCCTTAATATCTCGCTCGTAACATCAATGGACTCCATTCCCCAATAAAAAGACATAGACTAACAGACTGGATATGTAAACAGGACCCAGCATTTTGCTGCATCCAGGAAACACACTTCAGTGTCAAAGACAAACACTACCTAAGAGTAAAGGGCTGGAAAGCAATTTTCCAAGCAAATAGTCCCAAGAAACAAGCTGGAGTAGCCATTCAAATATCTAATAAAATCAGCTTTCAGTCAAGAGTTATCAAAAAGGATAAGGAAGGACACTTCATACTCATCAAATGAAAATCTACCAAGAAAAACTTTCAATTCTGAACATCTATGCTCCATATGCAAGGACACCCACATTCATAAAAGAAACTTTAGAGTTGAGCTTCTGGCGTGAAGGTCAAGGACAAAATGGTGCCCCCAGTTCAGGTCTCTCCACTCATCAAGTTCGGCCGGTACTCCACTCTGATCCTCGGCATGGCATACTGCGCCAAGCGCTACAGTTACCTAAAACCCCGGGCAGAGGAGGAGAGGAGAACAGCAGCGGAGGAAAAGAAGAGACTAGATGAGTTGAAACGGATTGAGAGAACTGGCAGAAGCTCGAGATGACAGCATTCTCCAGTGAGGCGTCAGCAAACTTGCTTTTCTCTAGTTGTTGAGGACAAATAAAGCTTCATTGTGTGGGAAAAAAAAAACTTTACTGAAGCTCAAAGCACACATTGCACCTCACAAAATAAAAGTGGGAGAATTCAACACCCCACTGTCATCAATGGACAGATCATGGAAACACAAACAGAGGCATGGTGACACTAACAGAAGTTATAGACCAAATGGATTTAACAGTTATCTATAGAACATTTCATCCTAAAACAAAAGAATATGCCTTCTTCTCAGCACCTCATGGCACCTTCTCCAAAATTAACCATATAATTGGACAGAAAACAAGCCTCAACAGATATAAGATTGAAATAATCCCATTTATTCTATTGAATCATCACAGACTAAGGTTGGTTTTCAATAACAAAAACAAAAAAACAAAACAAAAAAAAAAAACCTGAAAGCTCACATACATATGGAAGCTGAACAACTCTCTATTAAATTATAACTTGGTCAGGGAAGAAATAAAGAAAGAAATTAAAGACTTTCTATAATTTGACATATATGAAGACACAACATACTCAAACTTGGGGGACACAATGAAAGCAGTGCCAAGATGAAAACTCATGGCTCTGAGTGTCTCAAAAAAGAAACTGGAGAGAGCACATACTAGCAGCTTAACAGCACATCTGAAAACTCTAGAACAAAAATAAACAAATACAACAAGAGGAGGAGACAGCAGGAAATAATCAAACTCAGGGCTGAAATCATCCAAGTAAAAATGAAGAGAACTATACAAAGAATCAACTAAATCAGGAGCTGGTTCTTTGAGAAAATCAACAAAATAGATGAACCCTTAGCCAGACTAACCAGAGGGCAGAGACAGTATCCAAATTTACAAAATCAGAAACAAAAAGGGAGAGATAACAACAGAAACTGAGGAAATTCAAAAAATCATCAGATCGTCCTATAAAAGCCTATATTCAACAAGACTGGAAAATCTGGATGAAATGGACAATTTTCTAGAGAGGTACCAAATACCTAAGTTAAATCAGGGTCAGATAAACCCTCTAAACAGTCCCATAACCCCTAAAGAAATAAAAGTAGTCATTAAAAATTTCCCAACCAAAAAAGGCCAGGGCCAGATGAATTTAGTGCAGAATTCTATCAAACCTTCAAAGAAGACCTAATACCAATACGCTTCAAACTATTCTACAAAATAGAAACAGAAGGAACACTACCCAATTCATTCTATGAAGCCACAGTTATGCTGCAAATTCTCCCTTGGAGATGGAATGGTTTCTGTCTAATCAGGAACTTTTCACAATTTCCTTTCATAGAGGACTTCATAAGAGGTTTTTTTTTTTTTCTTTCTATTTTTATCATGTTTAATGTTCCAGCTAGATTTTAAAAACTGCTTGAGTGCATATTATTTTTAACTTTAGAAGATATGTATATTTAAGAGGCATTTATCTATTATAAATTATTTTGATGACTTAAAAAAAGTCAATTTTGAGTTGTATATTTTTAAATAAATTTTATCAGTTAATAATAATAATTAGTAATAATAAAGAATGAGCAAAAGGATGGGAGACGCAGGGTGTAGAGGAATTTGAAGAGGAATGGACAGACATTCAAGCAACCAGTCACATCAGCCTGGGGAGAGTTGAAGATGGTTGTACCTGGATGATTTTCTAAACTATTTGAGAGGTGGGTCCAACAGGCTCCCATATGCTAGCCAAAGAAGAAACATGGGCCTGCACTGACTGTTCATGCCCTAGCCCAAGCCTTTGGTCCCCAAGCATCTTGCCTGCGGAGCAAACTCTTTGTTGCTTGAAGGAGATGCATGCTGTCATGATACAGGTCTAAGCGGGAACAGAAGAGGGGACTCAGGCGGCTGAAGAAGCTCAAATGGGATCAAAAAAGAAGCAGGAGGTTATGGGTGCCTCTCAGTCACGAGCCCACAATGGTGCCAGTACCTCTGGTGGTTGGCAGTGCTGCTTAAAATCCTCACAATATAGAGGCCAGGCTCAGGACACATCATAACGCTAACAGGCTATCTAGGCAGGAGGATGAAGCAAACGTAGAAACAGGAAACTGAGACACATTTTTGTAACTACAATTAGAAGGGGAAAAGACCAAACAGGATTCCAACCTCTGGAAGCACGTGTAGGTTATTTGGGGATCACATGGGCTAAAGGGAGCTCCACTTTTGACTTCTAGCACCAGAAGAGAGAATTCATCTCATACTGCTAATGTGGAAAAAGACGAAATCCTGATGTTTAAGGTAAGATTTCTATCAAATACTGATTGCTTTCACATTGTTGTGAAGTGGCTTGTCTGTAGCACGTGCTACATCCATTGTTGGATGGAGCCTGAATTAGACATGGGTAAGACTCAGATGTTAACAAACTAGTTGGCTGTCCCAATAAAACTTTATTGATAGAGACAGACAAGAGCCAAGTGGTACTCTAGGGGAGAAAGGAAGAGTTTTGTTGTTCTTGTAATTTATTCATTATTTTTGTCTTTGTTGCTGCCGGAGGTAGCTGTGAGAACCTTGTTGTTGTTGTTGACTTATATATAACACACTAAGTCTACTTGGTACTGCTATATGTACTTGGCTGCACTAGAGGATGGGAAACTCACCAGAGACCCAAAAGATTACTCTCCTGGCCCTTACACCATGTCCTACCAATGTCTCCTTAGTATGTATTGGGACCTGTCTTAGTTAGGCTTTTACTGTTGTGAACAGACATCATGACCAAGGCAAATCGTATGAAGGGCAACATTTAATTGGGGCTGGCTCACAGGTTCAGTTCAGAATCATCAAGGCAGGAGCTGAGAGTTCTACATCTTCATCTCAAGGCTGCTAGCAGAATACTGGCTTCCAGGCAGCTAGGACAAGGGTATTAAAGCCCATGCCCACAGTGACACACCTATTCCAACAAGGCCACACCTTCTAATAGTGCCACTCCCTGAGCTGAGCCTATACAAACCATCTAAGGACCTGACCATATTCACCTTACACTGATGCCGTGGCTGGCTTGGTCTGGCTTGGTCTTCTGCAGATCATGCTCTGGTAAGCAGCTGTATTGCATTTATGATGGCCACACCAGACGGAGTCCAGAGGTTACTGAGTCACAGGACCCCTCTCCATTTTCTGGCTTTTGCTTTCTTTTTTATCTCTCTTCCCTCAAAGTTCGCTGAGCTTCATAGTGATGTCCCAACATGGGCTAAGAGCCGAGTCTCTTGTTCTGCTTCTCTCCGTCGGCTGTCACCAACTGCTTTTCTGGCTTGTTGAGAACAGCTCAAGGGTATTGGTATGTCATAAATATTTAGAGACATAATTTGACATAAGATAACAACAGCGCGTTCCTCCCTAGGCCTTTGACCTCCCCAGTCAAGGGCTTTGACTATGAAATACCAGACCTGATATCGCCTCCTGTAGAACAGGCCTTAAATCCCGTCTGAAATTGGTCAGTTACCCCACAGTGCTCATTCCACTGACCCTGCCTTGTGGGCTCATCTTACATAGCAGGTCGATATTGTAGCACACAGGTCCAGCATTCTCAATGCTTGTGAGAAAAGTCTGACCACAGTTTCTTCAAAACATAGGATTGCTCTCAGAATGTGTTTTTCTGCCCTCTTGCATGTGGTAGGTAGGAATGGGTTGCTCCAATTTACCCACTGATTCTTGTTTTTGTTATTCAGAATGTTTACAGCCTGGACCTATGTCGCCTTTACTCAGGTGACCCTCAGAGTATAAATTGTCTGTTCGATGCTCTAAATGGAAGTTGGTTGTTCCCTGAGACTTGAGTCTGTGTCATTCATCGGCTCCGCTCTCACAGGTCCCACTGCCTCTAGTGTGGTGACAGATACTGTACCTCCTGGATCTGGAGATGGAAGCGAGGCATCATGCAGGTGCTGGGAATCCAACCCAGGTCCTCTGGGGGGAAAAAAATCAATAATGTTAACCACTAAGCCATTTCTCCAGCAGTGTGAGCTCTCTATGTCTTACAGACAACGTGTGTGGTGTCTACAGGGTTTTATCACGTAATTAAGTGGATGGCAAAGGGCAACTGCATAGCCGGTCTTGTTCTGCCATCTTCTGTGACCTTCCTGACCCAGGAAGGGGTCCCTTCTACTGAGACTTTCGTTTAATAACCCAAGTTGTCTGCGAATGATATTGTCCACCCCTCTGGGGTGATTCCACGTGAATTCCGTTTCCCTTTGCTAAGCTGTGGTTTTGAAGTTACCGTAGTAATTCCTGAGCTTCTCTAGGGCTTTTGTATACAACTCTGGTTTTGGTTAACCCACTCCCACGGACCGCCCCACCTCCCATGCATATCGCTTAAATCTCCATAGCCTCCCTTCTTTCAACTCCTATCTGTTCTACTAACCCTCTGATTATTAGTGTTTGGGGCTCTTTTGTGAGTCAGTAGACCTCCATGTGACCCTTCAAGCCCCCTTCCTTTGGGTTACTCTCCCCCTCCCTCAAAGGCCCCCTTCTTGTTTCCTGGCTTCTGCCCATGGCTCAAGGGAAATACACAAGGTGTGAAGCTGGGATCTGCATGCAAGAAGCTGAGCTTTTTGGCTTCTAGGGATAACTTTCTGACCTCACACAGTTGTTTTAGCCTAGGCTGGAACTCCTAGTTCTTCTGCCTGTACTTTTCTATACGCTGGGATGGCAGAAATAGGTAGCTTTGGAATCGCCAAGTATCAAATTCAAACATTCTCGAGTTGTGGTATACAGGGAAGACAGTGAGTGGGAGTCTGAAAAGGCTGTGAGTCCCTCACAGGAGCTTTACCCCAAATGAGATGCATTTAGTAAGCATCCTTCATGATCCTGTGAAAAAAGACCATGGCCTCTTGACCACCAGACCCAAAGCCTGACTAGACCCTGCAACCAACTAACCAACACTGGTTCCGCAGCACTGCAGCCCAGTTCAGATTCAAGCGGCAAGCATTCAGGACTGTCCGTGTCCCTATTTGCTAAGCTGGAACTGCAGGATGAACTGGACCTATAGGAAGAATAACCTCCAAATAAAAGGCCCAGTGAGCTACATTTTGTCCAACTGCTCCTTTGTGGAAGGTTTCCCTGCTGCCCCTGAGGCACACTCACCGGTGGGTTTTTGGGTTTTTTTTTGTTGTTGTTGTTGTTGTTTGTTTTTTGTTTTTCTATTCTGGTCAGTACCAATTATAGCTTCTGTATGTTCTAGTGTTTTCTGTGAAGAGACCTGTGTGGACTCTCTTCCTGACAGTCGTCTATGGAGTGCTAAGATGGGTTTTCTGACTGAATAACAATCTCTCCAAATCCCTGGGTCCACAGGCAGGTTTTCTTCCTTCCCTCTTTCAGTATCCTTTGTGTATGTGTGTGAATGCATGTATGTGTGTGCATTCATGCATGCATACAGGTGTGTGTCCATATGCATGTTCATGTGTGCTATGGCATACTCGTGGGGGTTAGGGAACAACTCCCTGAACTCAGTCCTCCCTTTCCACTGGTTCCACAGGCCATACTTACACCTCCAGGTTTGTGCATTTTTGCAAGAGCCTTTACCCACTGAGCCATCTCATTAGCCCTTAAAGAGGTATGTGTTGTATCAGGACACACCAATGCTGAAGAACACAGGACCATTTCAGGAGGGTAGGGCTGGGAGGTGGTTAGACCACTCCATATCTGAACCCTAGATGTCTGCCCTAATTTCACAGAGCTGGTGGCTTCCAAGATCATCACAGTGAAGGAAGCAGGAAGGAATGTGGGGTGGGAAGAAGCATAGAAACTGCCTTTTTTTCCTGCTCTGTCGGCACATTTATAACAAAATTGTAACTGTATAATGTTATGGTATTATTTAACTGACGTGTGTACTTTGGAATGTTTATAGCCACCATAAATCAAGAGGCCGCCAAAGCAGGGCAGTGGCCACAGGTAGACATTCCAAGGAAAACGTATGAAATAAGTAATGCAATCACAGAGCACCCACGTTCCAGCCCCAGCCAGAGATCGGAAAATGAAGCAGCCGTTGTCCAAATGCAGGCACCCCCAAAATGAGTTTTCTGGGAATGGAGGTGGCTGCGGCCTCCTCGCAAGCTCTCAGTGAAGATGCGGAGTGAGGACGGTTATTAAACCAGTAAGAACAAAATGGCTGACCCCAGAGAACACCTGGCTCTGCAGGCCCTGCTGCTGAGCTTAGTGACAACCCTCAGTGGCAGTAGCTTCCTATGCTGGGAGCTGGATCGTGATGGTATTTATTTCCCTATTTATGACTTCTGCCCAATTTACATTATCTAAAGAGAAGGATTTGCACTCCCTAAGGCATAAAATCCTATGGATTTACAAACTGTTCGATGCCTGCCCTCAGTAATTTTTTTTCGGGGCTTAAACTACTTTTATATCTTGACCAGTGGCTTGTAAAATGCACATCAAAATGAGTTCTGGCTAGATAAGGATCTGGCCATTAAAACTCTGTGGGCCCTTGGTCTGAAGGCAGCGGCCGTGCAATCCTCAGGACACTGTCGCTATTCTTTAATCCCCGGAGCTCTCATGCCTAACCTCACAGTGGGGAAGGTGAGCCCTGAAACTGGAGGTTTTGTTCGTTTTAAGTGTTTGCAAAACACCTTAGAGCCCCTCTGTCGGCCTTTGGGCCTTCAAGGCAAAAAAGTATAAGCTTAGGTGGTAAAAAAGAAAGCTAAAAGTTAAAAATTAACAAATAGGGATTAATCACACCCCAGAGGGCAGCAGGCTGTTTTTCCTCTTCTTGGACAGGTTGTATGATCTAACACACTGGAAGAAAATGCCCAGGTTGTTTCTCCCGGTGCCAGAGAGGATATAGTCTAGGGGAGTTTCTACCCATTCCACTTTTGTTGAGTTCAATTTTTCTCTGTTTATCAACTCAGGAATGTGGACGAATTTAGGATTTTCAGATGTAAGGGTCTGGCAGGGTAGGAAACTGGTGGTGCCGGGCTCTCTTTATTCAGGAAGATTCCAATTTCAGGGCCTGTCCAGGCTACGGGTGTGATTAGGAACAGCCCAGGCAACTTAGCCTAGTCTCAACATCAAAAGCAACAGGGCCCACAGGGCTCGGGCTGTAGATCTTTGGCTGAGTGAGAGACCTTGCATTCTAGCCCCAGTAACAAATGGAAGTAAGGGGGAGGGAGGGGAAGGGAGGGAGAAAAGAAAAGTAGGAGGGAGGGAATTTCCAACTGCTGCCTTGAGGCTCTGAAAATGGCTTTAAATTTTTAAAATAAGATAGAGCTCCTAAACCCGTAGCAAGGAACATTTACAAAGAGCTATTGAGAACGGAGACCCTGGGCACCTCTCAGTCTTTTACAGTCCCTCCATGCACCGAGATTCTGATCCTAAAAAACTACCTTCAGAGCATCAACAACAACAAAATCACAATAATCTCAAACTCTTGGCCTAGAATTTATATTTTAGCCTGGCACCGAAATAAAAACAAACAACAACAACAACAACAACAACAACAAATTGTCACATTCAACTTCTTTTGGGGGAACCTCTCATGCCCAAACCTCTGTAGGCTTGGGAGTCCTTTTTTTTTTTTTTTTGGTAAGGCTAGGGCAGGGGGATTTGATGGATGGCCCTCTCCTGGGGTGGGGGAGGTATCATCTGATGAGGCTCCAGCAGCCAGGATGGATGCACTTCCACCCTTCCTCCCTGCCCCTTGCAGCCTTGCTGTCTGCCCCTGGATGGGAAACAACAGTCCTGCTTAGCATCCTGCTTCTTCTAAATGAGACAGATAGGGATTGAGACAGTAGAACTCCAGGTGTTGGCGTTTGAGCCATTAGATTATAATTATGTTTTAAGAAAACCACTGCAAAAGCAAAAATAAAATTGAAAAAAACCTAACCCCCTAGAATTTAGATTTAGCACCCCCTCCCCTTTGTCCTCTGTCTGACTCCTCGTGTGGCCTCTCTCACCAGCCCTAGATGATTTATTATTTCAGAGACCCAGAGGGGACACAGCCCTGCCACTCTGTAAAGGTCACACTGTTAGTAGAGACTTTATCTGGGTCAGAGGCTGCCCTCGCATACCAGGGAAAAGCCCTCTATGAAGTTAATGAACAACCAGCCAGAGCAGGTCTGTGGCCAGCATTGCCGTGGTAGAGAATGGCTGGCCTTGTGGTGATCCAACTTCTGCACCACCCACCCACTCCTAACAGAGAGATTCCTGTTTTTATCACATCTGCAATGCTGGACCCACCCTGGGAATTCACTCTCCACGGAATGGTGTCTTTACAAAAACTCATTTAGCCCAGGCAGGCTTTCATTTTTTTTCTTCCCTGGTTGGGGGGTGGTCTCCATCTGAAGGAGAGAGAAGAAGGTTGACCTTGATGAGCAAACTACTGTCCCCAGGGTATCCAGGTTGTATCTAGGTTGGAATTTGGGGCCCATTCAGTATATAAGTAGTCACCTAGACATAAAAGGTCAAAAGTAGACAAAAGGCCAACTCCAAGCTGCTCCCCTCCCTTGTCTGACCACAAGGCAAGTGTTCTGAGAGTGTTGGGATTGAAAGAGCCTTAACAGCCCTTAGCATGCACCCCATCATGATGATCTTGGAGAGGGGAGCCTCATCTATAGAGACCACAGCCAAGGCTCACACTAACGAGCAGACTACATGATAAAACATCCACAAGGTGATTCATTATGAAGTCGGGGTGCCCCAAGCCCCTACAACCCCCATTCTACTTTTGCTGGAGGAACTTAGTCACAAGCTGGGGAGCTGGCCTAGTTGGCAGAATTCTATACAAGTGTTCAGACCTGAGTTTGGATCCCTAGAACCTGCATAAAAAGCTGGGTACAGTTTGTATACCTGTAACCCCAGTGCTGGGGAAGTGGAGACAGGTAGATGCCTAGAGCTGACTGACCAGCCAACCTAGCCTCACAAGTTCAGTGAGAGGTCCTGTCTCAAACAAAACAAAACAAAACAAAACAAAACAACTGAGAAAGATACCCACCTCTGTCATTATACACACACATGCACACAAATGCATAGCAGTACATACATGAACAAGTATGCTTTGTGTGTACCACCACGTACACACAAAGGACTCGACCTAGAAGGCCAGATTGCCCCTGTAAAGCTTGCTTCAGCCAATACCTCTTAAACAGGTGTAAGAGGAAGTGATATGAAAGGGCTCCATTTCTGACAATCACTCTCAATTCTATCAATAAATGCCCACAGTGCTAGCTAGAGTCATAGCTCAGTGGTAGAGAGCTTGCCTAGTATACATAAGGCCCTAAGTTCAATCCTCCAGCACTCTCAAAACACAAAATAATAAGTGCCAATAAACACCAAACCTAGCATTCTCCTTATTCCTTCTGCCCGTGAAGAGTGTTGAGAAAGACAAGGGAGATGAGCTCACAACTCCAGAGCAAGAGATGCTGAGGCTGGGCTGCTGGGTCTCATCGGGTAGTCCTTTTGTGCAATGCCTAGGCTCACTCTGTATGGGTAGAGGAAGGAGCCATCACAAGAATTACAGCACACACAGAGTTCCATCTTCTAGAAGGCTTTGCTTTGAAAGGACAGTAAAGGTGGCTCAGCAGAGGACATTTTTATAATGGTCCCTTCCCTCCCGGGATGTCAAGGGAGATTCTGCACTTAGAGCACTGCCTTCTTTATGGCAGTAAACCGCACCTGCAGCTATGTGTCCTCCAGACTCAGCTTCCTGCCCAGGCTTACTCTGATTTTTAGAGAATCCTTAACAACAGCAGAAAATGGAGGAAGGTCTCTCCTGAGCAACAGGACAAAAGTTGGACATTAAAAAAAAATCTCGTAACAGAAAGTTAATGCTGTCATTGTAAAATCACCCAGAGAAGACCTGGTGAGTTCTCAACAGCCTACTACTTTCTTCTTCTTGAAGCAGAGAAGAGAGGATAGGGTTAGAATGGAGAAAACAGAAAACAGCAGGATTGGGTGGTTAAGGCCTAAGTCATTCCAGCTTCTCAGGAGACTGAAGCAAAATAATAATATTAGTAATAACTAACAATAAAATAAAAACCTCAAGTTCAAAGTCTGCCTGGGTTACAAAGTAAGCTCAAGGTCAGTTCATTAGACTCTCCCTGAGCCAAAATTGAAAAGTGAGCAGGGAACTGTGCATGTAGCTTAGTAGAGTACTTGCCTAGCATGTCTGAGGTCCTATGCTCCATATTCAGTAATGAATAAACAAATAAAATTTAAACTACAGTCTACCTAATTACATTCACTCCTATCATCAGATAGGGAATCCCAGATGTATTTTTCAAAAGCTCTTATCAAAGGGGGACAATTGCTGTTCAAACTGCTTACAAATGCCCCAGAGAGACACTCTAGGGCTGCCCCAAGTACCAAAACCAGCCAGTACTTCTGAGGAGAACACTCAGATCTCAGGGTCTCAGTGGCAAGGAAGTGGATGGGTAGAAGTATTCTGCAGGGAAATGGGACTCTTCTAAGGTCATGGGGTGAGTTAGAAAGAAAGAACTAGCTTCAGGCCAGTACCTAACAGGCAGAGTCCTATAAACAAGGTGGCTCTAGGGACCAGAACAAAGAAAGTGGGTTATAAATCTACTCTGTGAACAGCTATGGCTATTTCCTCTGAAAATGCAAATTGCAGGCTTCTGAGAGGGAGGGGAGGCCTACAGTGCCCTTCAGAGGTGTACTGGTACCCTCAGACAAAAGCCCAAGTCCTTAACTGGGCCCCAGAGCCAGATTGTACTAGCCTGACCTGAGACATCTAGACCCCATACTAGCTCCCTATCTGGAACCCCCACCCCCATCATCCTATGTTTGCACTCCAGGTACAAGGCCTCTTTGGGGTTCTCTGTCTCTCTGCATGTGTTTCAGTTTGCCAAGTGTCTTTAACCTGGGTCAGAGCTGAGCTCACAGTTGTCAGTACATGGACCATGCTTTTCCTGGTGAGTTAGAGGAGATGGGGGTTACACACAGAATCATGCACCCTTTAAAAATATTATTTATGTTTATTTGTGGGATGGGTATATGTGCACATGAATACAAGTGCCCAATAAAGTCAGAAAATGGTATTGGGTCCCCTGGAGCTGGAGTTACATGTGGCCGTGGGAACCTGAGCAGTGAGCTCCCTTAACTGCTGAGTCATCTCTCCAGCTCCCCACATAGCTGTTTAAAGTACATACGTGCTCACACTGGAGGGCTCATAGGGTCCTCCAGTGACCCTGTCTAGAGAGAAGCTGGTGGGTGGCTAGCATGGAAGCATGAGGGATAGGTGAGCTCCAACCCAGAGCCGGAGAAGGAGGCCTCCATGCAAAGGTGACTGAACAGACCAAGGTAGATGAGACGACTCCCAGAGTTAGGATCCTATTGTTGAGCTCTCTGGCTTGCCTTGCCTGCTGCCCTGCTACTTCATGTGGGGTGAGAGGCACCATATGGCTGCTCACCACAACTCTCATCCAACCCTAGATGACTGTATTTGCAGCCCTCCTGCCGCCCGCCCACCTCACCTCACAGTCATCATTGGGTCTCCCAAGACTGTTCTCTTCACTCTTCCTGTTTGTCTCAAGTGTGCCCTTGGCACCTGGCATGTTACTACAGTCTCAGATTGACCTTAGAGAGAACTGGAGAGGGATACAGAAGGATCAGACATTTGCAGTTTACACACACTTCTCTGGTGATGGTTGGGCCTTTGTTCATAGAACATGCTATGTCCCCAAGCTCAAAGCTAGGAACGTTCCTGGAGGAGAAGAAGAGCTAGCTCACATCAAAACTGAGAAAGAAATTCTACCTGACTACCTCTGCCAGGGACAGGTCATCCTACAAGAAGAACCCCAAGGTCAAGCACAGACTCTAAGAAGGAGTGGCATCAGCAACCGTGGACCAGAAGAGACATCGTGAAACCTTCAACCTTGGTGTGGGCCACTCACTGTTCATCATGGGTTGCTTGAGATTGGAGGAATGGATGTTGTAAGTCCAGGAGGGGAACCCACAGACAGTAATCAACACTCTGCCCCCTTGAGAGACATTAAGGTGTTCTGCCTTCCAGCTGGGCTGACCAAAAAAGCAGGGAAGAGAGGCACTGTGTCAGAGTACAAAGAGCCACACACAAGTGACTGGGGCTACAGGTCTGTGTTCATCTTGGCTTTCTTAGTATTCTTGGATTTACATCTAATGGCTGGCATTTGTTTTTGTCTTTTATGTTTTGTTGGTTGTGATGGTGGTGATGGGTTGTTGTTGTTTGATACAAGGTCTCACTATGTAGCTAAGTCTAGCTTAGAGCTTGCTATGTAGCCCAGGCTATCCTTGAACGAGTGTAGCAATCTTCCTGCCTTAAGCTCCCAAGTGCTGGGTTATAAGGATATGCCACCATGTCTGACTTCCTTTGCTATTTCCTTCCTCTTTGTTATCTCTGGGGTTGTTTTTATGACTAGTTTTCCCCTGTTCCAGCTCTTTTCCCTACAAAAAGATATACTAAAATGGCTTACAACTGATAGGAGTTGGGTAGCTAACACTGACAGTCCACACTGTATTGGAGAGGCTGAGAACCTGGTAGCTTCTCAGTTTCTGAAGCTGGAACATGGCCGGATTTTTAACACATCTAGAGATTTTTGATGAACGGTGAACTTCATTGCAAGAAGAGAACTCTTCTATGTACCTACTGAATGTCTCAATGATAGATCAGTAAGGGCTCTTCATCATAGCTAATATGACCTTAAGTGCCTCTATCCCTGTTAGTCCAGGGAGCCAATTAGCTCCTCAGCCGCTGTTGCCATGGCTACCTGAAATTCCTTCTGCACACATGCATCTTAGTGCTAATATTCAGTTTCTAGACATCTTTCACTCTATGGTGTCCTCATTTAGTACAAGTCTATCCCACAAGTCCTAGCTTCCTTGGTCTCCCCAAGTTTCTGTGTGTAACCTCTTCAGCCTACCAAGGGTGCTATGTTTTGTCTTATAGCCCCCACTGTACCCCCTTCTTTACTCCCTGGATGGGTAAAGGGGCTCCAGGCAGAAGATCTGGGTGGCTATGAGCCTCCCAGCCTATTTCTTTGTACTCAGAGAGGCCCAGGCTAAGTCATATCCAATGATAGACAATTACTTAACAAAATTTGCCTGGTTTCCTAGTTATTGTATTTGGCCCCTGTTATTTGCCAAATTAATCTTTCATAAATTAAAATCATGTCATGTTTAAAACATTTGTTACAAACCTTATTGTTCTTAGTGGAAGAAGGTCTGTACACTACTCTCCCTAAGAGAGAGAGTCACATGATGATCCTCCTCCTCCTCCTCCTCTTCCTTCTCCTCCTCTTCCTCCTTCCCCTCTGCCTTCACCCTGTGGACGTTGTACCCAATGTTTCCTCTGTTTGAAAGGCATTTCCTGCTCTCTCTGCCTCAAGAACTTTTGTTCTTCAGCTCCAGGTCAACTGCCCTTTCTTTGGGGGAAGTTTCCAAACTGTGGTTCTGTCAGTATGAAGCCACTCCTCTGATGAGCCAGTATTAGTACCTTTTCATCTGGTAGGACCGGTTTTTTTTTTTTTGCTCATTCCCTTGAGGCACACACCTGCCCTCTGCCCTTCTTAATGACTTTCTCCCACACCTGTCAGTGTGTCACACCTATGCTCAGAGAGAATTCTTTGAAGGAAAGAGCATCTACTAAAAGCCCCTGACCTGTTCCTGTCTGTCTCCATGCCCTGTTCTCCTTCTCTTAGGTTAGTTAGACCATGTGCATCTTCTTGGACCATCACAGATATACCTCTCAGGTGTGTAGACCCTCCAAAGCCATTGCTATTTCAAGCAGGAAGAGACTAGGGAAAGCTTGGCAACCCTGGCTGCCTCACTACCCTCAGGCCCTTCCTTCCCACCAGCCTGGGCTGAGGTGACTTGATCCTCTAAGAGTGAAGCCGCTTCAATTTCCATCACAGCGCTAGTGTCTGAATACAGAGGCAACAGTGAAAGGTTGTGAGTGCTCGCCATTCAAAGCTCCGTTTAAAGACAATGCTCGGGGGAGTGGGTGGGTAGGGGATTGTGGGGGTGGGTATGGGGGACTTTTGGGATAGCATTGGAAATGTAAACGAGGAAAATACCTAATTAAAAAAAAAAAAAAAAGACAATGCGCAGTGAATCCCGGTGTTGGTGGCACTGTGTGGCTTCACTGCAGCCTGAGTTCTGAACATATGATACTTGTCACAGTGTTGTAAGCGACAGAGCTAGCTGTTATTGTAGAAACAGACCAGTTTAGTGACAGAAAACAAAGACATTTTTCTAGTGTCACTTCTCAGCATAAATATTAAACCATCTGCTTTGAAGGAGGTTGTTGGATGTGTTTTTAAAATATTGCTGTTTGAGTTGCAGATTTGAGGGATTTGTAAAAATTATTTTACGTGAATGGGTGTTTTGTCTGCATGTATGTCTGTGCACTACATGTGTTCAGTGCTATCAGAAACCAGAGAAGGGTGTCAGACACCTGGGAGTGGGGCTGCAAAAGGTTGTGAGCTGCCCTGTGAGTGCTGGGGATCAAGCCTAGCTTCTTTGCAAGAGTCACAGAACAACAACGATGACAACAACAATGACAATGACAATGACAACAGCAATGATAACGACAACAATGATGACGACAACAATAATGATGACAACAACAACGACGACGACGATGACAACGACAACTGCAAACCGCAAAGTCAACTCCAGTTGGAAGTAGAAAGAATGTCCAACATTTTCCAAAGGGACCCTAAATATATGTCTGCCATTTTTTACCATGTAGCCACTCGATGCAGCATAGTCAACCAAAGATTATAAAATCAAGATGTCGGTCAACTCTGAAAACCACTGGCAATTTTCTACATCCTGCATCACAATTATTCAGCAAAGGTTTATTTCTTTTCTTATATAAAGATGGACAAGCAAGACTCAATTATAGAGTGCCTACCTAGAATGCACACAAACTGGGGGTGGTGTCACATGTCTGATATCCCAGTACCCAAGAGAAAGAGGTGTGTGTGTGTGGGGGGGGCTGTTTCCTTCTCAGTGTATGGGTAGCTGGGATACAAAATTCAAAACGAAGGGGGAAACTATCTAGTAAAGTCAATGTGACCCACAGCAATGTCTGGACGGGCTTTTCGAACCAGAATGTCTCTTACACTAAGAGAGGACAGACATAAATGGGGAAACCCATAAGCCACTATGATGTTTTTGCACCAGGGAGAAGATAAATGATTTGAAGCATCCAGCCTTCAGCAATAGGGAAGGGAATGAGAGTTGGGGTGGCTGAAGTGGATCCCTCAGGAAGCAAATAGGATAAGGCGCACATCACCAAGGCCACCTTAGGAACAGTTCCTTGAAGCAGATAATAAGGCAAATGCTTGAGTGGTTTGCAGATTCTGGCCCTGTCCCCAGCATCTCCTGACCAGCCAAGGTTCTCTCCCACAACCCAACCAGAGCCTGTGTGGGTTGCTGTTGTAGGTATCAATGCCCACACCAGCTGCTGTCCACATCAGGCTTCAGGAGAGCTGCCCAGTGGGTGCCATGGGGACCAGTGGCAGAGGCAGATTTTACCTGCCTGATGGCAACAACTGGCCACATGACTGAGACTTGGGCCCAAGTCCCCCCACCCCCCTGTTTTTCTCATCTTGGATGAACTCCACATAGGTGACACGGAAGCCATTACTTGGCTGTCATTGGAGGCACAGTGACATATAATAAGCCACTCAAACCATAAGTCAACATTTATCTGCAGGGAGCCACCTTCTGCACATTCGCTGGAATGAGGCTGTCCTGGAAGCTTTTCTATTTGAACGGTTTGCATCCGTGCAGCCCAGGGTCGGCTTTGTTCTTCCTCCTGCCAGGCCTTGTGTTTGCAAAGATTGTGTCGTCCAAACCGCCTCCATTAAGTGATAATTAATTTGTTTCCCAATTGTTCAATTAATCAAAGACATAAACAATGGCCAGCCTGAGCTTTTAATCAGTGTGTATGCGAGGAGGCAAAAGCTGGTATTTACTCGGCACCTGCCAAAGGGCCCTTGAATTGCATCTTGTCCTCACACAACCCATTGAAAAGGGAAGAGGAGGGACAGAGAGGTTTGTCTCCTCATCCAAGGTCACTCAGCAGCCAGAAGCAAAGCTCAGACTAGTTCCAGTGTTTACCTGATGCTAAAGTCACTCCGGTACCCTCCTGTTACCTGCTCTTACTTGGCCAAATGGCTTGATTTTAGCTTTATGCAAAACCTAAGCCACTATAAATGTCTCCTGGCTGGTTGAAGGAGGACCAGCTTGAACTGAATCAGGAAAAGCAGACAAGGAGGCTGGATAGTTCAGGTAAGTAGAGTCCAGAAGAGGCAAGACCAGGCATAGCTGGATCCAGACAATTCTAGCACACTGTCCTGTATCCCACCATGTCTGGATGCTGAGCACGTTACTTCCCAGTCCTCACCTTCTCCTGAATAATCTCCGCCATCGAGTGCAGATGCACATGTACAGCCAATCCCTACCTTCTTCTGCAAAGCCTCCGCCATCGAGTGCAGATGCACATGTACAGCCAATCCCTACCTTCTTCTGCAAAGCCTCCGCCATCGAATACAGATGCACATGTACAGCCAATCCCTACCTTCTTCTGCAAAGCCTCCGCCATCGAGTGCAGATGTGCACGTGCAGCTCTCTCCTTGACAGCTCAGAGCATCTTATCTTCGTCTTTTCATCAGTGGGACCACAGCAGAACTCTGACATCCTGCCACCATCCCCAGCCCTGGATGTCACATCCTGGCCACACACCCAAAGCATGTCTATCTCCTATACCATGCCTAGTTCTTCCACAAGTCACACCTGCTCTGACTCTGCAACAGATTCCATTTTCACCCTCTATTTGCTGATGCCTCACTTTGTCCCATGGGACACATGCCCTGATCCACCAAGACTGTATCAGTACCTTGCTGCCCCCAGATTCTCTTCTGTCCTCAGCTTTTCCTCTCCATTTAGTGGACAAGAGAAAGATGCCCAAATGAGGCAAGAGTCATTCACCCTTGTCCTGGCTTTGTTTCTGTTGCTATGATAAAACACCCTAGCAAAACGAACTCAAAAGAAAAGCTTACAGTTCCAGGCTATAGTCTATCACAGTAGGGGAAGTCAAGGCAGGGACTTGAAACAGCTAGTAATGTCCACAGCCAAGAACAGAGAGAAATGAATGCTTAGTGCTCAACTTTCCTTTGTCATTCTTTTTCAGCCCAAGACCTAGATCCAGGGAATGGTACCGCCCATAGTGGGCTGAGCTCTACTACATCAATTAATAGTGAAAACCCACCACAGACCAACCTGACTTATAGACTCCCTCATCAAAACTGTCTTCCCACATGATTCTAGATTGTGTCAAGTTGACAACCAACACTAAGCACCACAGTCCTCTAATGGATTTATACAACACTTTGGATGAAAGCTTCCTTCCCCCAGCCCCCAGCCCTGTGGGATTTAATCTCTTGCTCACCTATGAGACTATGTAATACCATTTCCCACTGTGCTAGACAGCCTGTAGCCATAGTGACCTTTCTGCTTCTCCCATGCCTCAGGTCCTTCTCCATGACTACTACCCCTTTCCTAACTCTGTCCTGATAGCCATTTCTCAGTACTTGTCTTTCAGGTTAGATGTCACCCCCCTGAAGAGCTGTCCCCGACTACACATTCTTAAATTGTAATTCTTTGAAGCTGCTTCCTGGCTCTTGGCTCTAGTTACTTTCCCTGAGCCTTGGTCACAGCATAGAATATCTTATTAGTCAGTTGGTAGCTCGTTGATTAGAACAGAACCTGCCGGGGCCACGTGCCTGACTGTGCAGTCTATATCTGCAGCCCACACACAAGGATTCTACCCTCCAACTATAAATCTACCTATGCAAATGGCTTGCTTGTGTGGCTTCCTGAAGGCACTGAGAATTTTGACTCCCTCTAGATATGTCTGGGGATCTGATCAACTATGTTGTCCATAGTAGAATATTCTGGAAAATCAGCTTCTGGGGTGCAAGTGAAAGGCGTACCACACCAGATATGCCCTGTGTGAAGCTGAAGGAGGTTTCGAGGGGCCTAGTCTGTGGATGTGGTGATCAGAAACACATTTTAGCCTCTGAATCTAATGGGACAAAGTACCTCAGAAGCCAGCACCAAAGGAAAGGCATGCGGTGGAAGAATTAGGCCTTGTTAGCCACGGTCCTGTCAGTAATGAGGCAGCTGCACAGCAGCTCCTTATCCTGCTGTAGTCATGACTGCTAAGCACACACACGGAAGGAGGGGGAGGCTGGATGGCCCTTAGCCTCTGTTGTCAAAATCCCTAGCCTGTTAGGATGCCTAGCTCCAGCCTCCAACTCTTCATGTACAAATCCCCGGATCAAATGCTCCTTCCTCCACAAAAGCCCCAGAGTCCCTGAATGAGAGCTGTTTGTACCCTTTTAAAGCTTCTAGGCTTCCCCCTAGGACAAAATCTCTTTTTACTCAGAATCTGGCTATCTGTAGTGAGAAGGTGGTCTTATATAAGACTAGAAGTTCCCCCAAAGTATCTTCCAAAATCTGCTGTGGTCTGAGTACTGTGCCCAGGTATAGAAATTTTCATCTGCACTGTTTGCTGCCTGGGAGAATGCTAGCTCAGATATACAGATAACAAATAAATGGGATTAAAGGGGGAGGTGGGCGAATTGATACAAATGGCTGAATGGCTGAACACAGAGCAGATAGGTGAAGAAAGAGTAGATGGACAAATAGGTGATTGGTGGGTGAGAGAATGAGGAAGCAAAATGGTAGATGGAGTGATGAGTAGGTGGGTACATGGATACAAAAGTGGGTACCTGGATACATATGTGGGTAGTCAGATATGCATTTGATAGAGGGATACACATGTGGTTAGATGAATATACATATGGGTAGATGGATACACATATGGGAATATAGATACACATGTGAGTAGATGGATACATATATGGATAGATGAATATACATGTAAGTAAAAAGCTACATATATGGGTAGATCAATACACATGAAAGAAGATGGTTACATATGTGGATAGATAGATACAATGGATACACATGTGGGTAAATAGATTCACATGTAGGTAGGTGGATACACATGTGGGTAGTTAGATACACATGTGGATCAATGAATGCACATGTGTGTAGATGGATATATATGTGGGTAAATGGAAATACATATGGTAGAATTATATACATGTGGGTAGATGGATGTTCATGTGGGTAGATGGATAAGCATTTGGCGAGATGGATACACACATGGGAAGATGGATATACATGTAGGTAGAAGGATACGTATTTGGGTTGATAGACGTGGGCTGATGGATACAAATGAGAGTAAAATGATACAGATATGAAAGAAAGACATGTGAGTAGATGGATACTCATGTTGTAGAATGATACATGTGGGTAAATGGATACACATGTGGGTATTTGGATATCATATGGGTCGATGGATACATGTGGTTAGATGGATATATGTAGAATTAGACACACATGTGGGTAGAAACATTCATACTTGGGTAGAAGGATACATTATGTGGGTAGAAGGAGAAGAATGTCAATACATGTATAAAAATATGAGTAGATGGATACAATGGATTCATATGTCAGAAGATGGATAGACATAGCCATAGATGGATAAATATATGGGTAGAGGCATACACATGTGGGTAGTTGGAAACACATGAATGTAGATGAATACTCGTGGTTAGATGGATATACATGTGAATAGATGGATACCCATTTGATTATATGGGTACAAATGAGGGTAGATAAATACATATGTGGGTAGATTAATGAATATATGGGTAGATGGATACACATGTTGGTAGATTGTTACACATGTGGGAAGATGGATACACATATGGTTAGATGAATACACATTTCAGTATATGGATACAGATGTGGGTAAATCTATATCATGTGATACATAAATGACCATGTAGGAAGATGAATACACAAGTGTGAAGGTTGCTCCATATTTGTGTAGATGGATACACATGTGGTTAGAGTTATATACATGTGGGTAGGTCAGTACACATGTCATTATATGATACACATGTGGGTAGATGGATACACATCGGGTCGGATACTCAAGTGGGAAGAAAAATAGACATGTAAGTAGATGGATACATATGTGTAGATGGATACGATAGATACACAACTTGGTAGATGGATACAATGGAAACATATGTTCATAGTAAGATATACATGTGGGAAATTGGATACACATGTGAGGAGATCAATAAACATGGGTAGATAGATACACATGTAGATAGATGATACACAAGTGGGTAGATGGACACAAATGTGGATAGATAGATGCAAGTGTGGGTAGATGAATACAGATTTGGGTAGAAGGATACACATGTTGGTAGAAGGATACATAAGTGCGTAGATGAATGTAATTGTTATTAGATGTATACATATGTGAGTAGTTAGATATAATGAATACACTTGTCAGTACATGGATACCTATATGGTTAGATGGATAAATACATGAAAAAATTGATATATATTAGGTAGATAGATATACATTTTGGTAGATGATACACATGTGGGTAGATGAATACACATGTGGGTAGATGAATATACATGTGGGTAGATGGATACATATGTGGGTAGGCAATATACATGTGTATAGATGGACACACATGTGGATAGATATATACACATGTGAGTAGTTAGATACACATGTGGGTAGATGGATATAATGGATACTCATTTGGTAGATGGTACTCATGTACCATCTTTGGTTACAAATGTGTGTTGATAGATACAATGAATACTCATGTGGTAGACAGTACACATATGAGTACATGGATACAATGGGTAAATATGTCAGTGTATGGATACAAATGTAGTTAGATAGATACACATGTGGGTAGATATAAACACATGGGTAGTTTGACACATATATGGGTGAATGAATATACATGTGCATAGATGGATAAAAATGTGGATAAATGGATACATATGTGGGAAGATGGGTATGTATGTGGGTAGATGGATATTCATATGGGTAGAATAATACTCATGTGGGTAGATAGATACACATGTGGGTAGATGGATACATGTGTGGGTTGACGGGCATACATGTAGGTAGATGGATACACATGATGGTAGTATTATACATATGTGTGTTTATGGATACATATGTGGGTAGATGCATACATATGTGAGTAGATGAATACACGTGTAGATAAATGAATACACATGTGGGTAGATGGATACCCAGTTGGGTATATAGATTCACATGAGGGTAGATAGATACATATATGTTTAGAGTAATACACATGTGGGTATATGGGTACACATGTGAGTATATGAATACACATGTGGTAGAAGGATACATATGTGGGTAGATGGATACACATTTGGATAGGATACTCATGGCTATAGATGGATACACATGTGTGAAAATGGGTACAATGAATAAATATGTGATCAGATGAATACACATGTACGTAGATGGATACACATGTGGGTAGATGGGTGCAATCTGGGTAGATGGATACACATATGCATAGGTGGATACACACATGGGTGGACGGATAACCATGTGGGTATAAGGATACCATAAGTACACATATGTGTAGACGAATACACATGTGATAGATGGATAAAATGGGTATATATGTAGATGGATGTATACACATGTGGTTATATGGATATACATGTTTGTAGAATCATACACATGTGGTTGGATGAATACACATGTGGGTGGATGTATACAAATGTGTATCAATGAATACACATGTGAGTAGAAGGGTATATATATGGGTAGATGGATACACATATGGGTAGAATGATACACATGTGGGTAGATGGATATACATATGGGTAGGTGGATTCACATGTGGTTAAAAATACTATGGATACACATATGGGTAATGGATATATGTGTGGTGGATGGATACACTTGGGGTATATGGATACATGCATGTGTATAGATGGATAAACATGTGGGTAAATGGATAAACTTGTGGGTAGATGAATACACATGTTGGTAGCTTCGTACAAATATTGGTAAATGGATACATATGCGGGTAGATGGATATACATATGTGTAGAGGATACACATGTTGGTAGATAGATGCATATGTGGGTAGTTGGATAAGTATTTGGATATATGGATATACCTGCAGATAGATGGATACACATGTGGGTAGAAGAATAAACAAGTGGCTGGTTGGAATCAAATATGGGTAGTTAGATATGCACATGGGTTGATGATACACATGTGAGTAGATGTATATACATGTGTGTAGGTAGATACACATTTGAGTAGATGGATTGATACACATGAGCGTAAATGGATACACATGTGGGTAGATGGATACACGTAATTAGAAGGAAACATATGTGGGTCTATAGATACACATGTGGGTAGAATGATAAAGAGAGAGGTAGATGCACCAGCTTGCAATCCCACCAACAATGGAAGAGTGTTCCTCTTTCTCCATATCCTCGCCAGCATCTGCTGTCACCTGAGTTTTTGATCTTAGCCATTCTCACTGGTATGAGGTATTCTCAGGGTTGTTTTGATTTGCATTTCCCTGATGACTAAGGATGTTGAACATTTCCTTAGGTGCTCTCAGCCATTCAGTATTCCTCAGTTGAGAATTCTTTGTTTAGCTCTGTACCAAATTTTCTAAATAGGGTTATTTGATTCTGTGGAGTCTAACTTCTTGAGTTCTTTGTTTATTTTGGATATTAGCCCTCTATTGGATGTTGGTAAAGATCTTCCCCAAATCTTTTGGGTGCCATTTTGTCCTATTGACAGTGTCCTTTGCCTTACAGAAGCTTTTTTTTTTTTCTTTAATGAGGTCCCACTTGTTAATTCTTTTTTTTTTTTTTTTTTTTGGTAAAGATTTATTATATCTAAATACACTGTAGCTGTCTTCAGACGCACCAGAAGAGGGTGTCAAATGTCATTACAGGTGGTTGTGAGCCACCATGCAGTTGCTGGGATTTGAACTCAGGACCTTTGGAAGAGCAGTCAGTGCTCTTAACTGCTGAGCCTTCTCTCCAGCCCCATTTGTTAATTCTTGATCTTAGAGCATAAGCTATTGGTGTCTGTTCAGGAAAATTTCCCCTGTGCCCATGTGCTTGAGACTCTTCCCCACTTTCTTTTCTATTAGCTTCAGTGTATCTGGTTTTATGTAGCTGTTCTTGATCCACTTGGACTTGCGCTTTGTACAAGGAGATAAAAATGGATTGTTTTGTATTCTTCTGCATGCTAACCACCAGTTGAACCAGCACCATTTGTTAAAAATGCTGTCTTTTTTTCCACTGGATGGTTTTAGCTTCTTTGTCAAAGATCAAGAGACCATAGGTGTGTGGGGTCTTTTCCAGGTCTACAATTCTATTCTATTGATCTATTGCCTGTCACTGTACCAATACCATGTAGTTTTTATCACTATTGCTTTGTAGTACAGCTTGAAGTCCAGGATGATATCCCCCCCCCAAAAGTTCTTTTATTGTTGAGAATAGTTTTCACTATCCTGGGTTTTTTGTTATTCCAGAAGAATTTGAGAATTGGTCTTTCTAACTTGAGAATTGAGTTGGAACAACCACTCTGTAAATCAGTCTGGTGGTTCTTCAGAAAATTGAACATAATACTACCAGAGGACCCAGCTATACCACTCCTGGGCATATACCCAGAAGATGCTCCAACATGTAATAAGGACACATGCACTACTAGGTTCATAGCAGCCTTATTTATAACAGCCAGAAGCTTGAAAGAATCCAGATGTTCCTCAACAGAGGAATGGATACAGAAAATGTGGTACATTTACACAATGGAATACTACTCAGCTATTAAAAACAATAAATTCATGAAATGCTTAGGCAAATGGATGGAACTAGAAAATATCATCTTGAGTGAGGTAACAAAAGAACACAAATGGTATACTCTCACTGATAAGTGGATATTAGCCCAGAAGCTTGGAATACCCAATATACAATTCACAGACCAAATGAAGCTCAAGAAGAAGGAAGACCAAATTATGGATACTTTGATCCTTCTTAGAAGGGAGAACAAAATACCCATGGGAGGAATATCTCCCACGGAATATCTTTCAAATGTAGATACAAAGTGTGGAGCAGAGACTGAAGGAAAGACCATCCCCATCTGCCTTACCTGGGGATCTATCCATATACAGTCACCAAACCCAAACACTATTGGGAACGCCAAGAAGTGCTTGTTTACAGGAGCCAGATATAGCTGTCTGCTGAGAGGCTTTGCCAGTGCCTGACAAATACAGAGGTGGATGCTCTCAGCCAACCATTGGACTAACCACAGGGTCCCCAATAGCGGAGCTAGAGAAAGGACTGAAGGAGCTGAAGGAGCTTGCAGCCCAAAAGGAGGAACAACAATATGAATCAACCAGTACTCCCAGAGCTGCCAGAAACTAAACCACCAAGAAAAGAATACATATGGAGGGACCCAAGGCTCCAGCTGTATATGTTTTAGAAAATGGCTTTGTTGGGCATCAATGGGAGGAGAGGCCCTTGATCCTGAGAAGGGGGTGGATGGATACACATGCAGTTAGAAGGATACATATGTGGGTAGATGGACAAATATGTGAGTAGAAGGATACACATGACAGTAGATGGATACACATGTGAGAAGATGTATAGAATAGATAAATATGTAGGTAGATGAATACACATATACATTGGTGGATACACATATGCATAGAAATATAATCATGCAGGTATTTGGATACATATGTGGATATATGTGTATATATGTGTATATATATGTATATGTATTTAGATAGATAGATAGATAGATAGATAGATAGATAGATAGATAATATGGCTAGATTTATACACATATGCTTAAAGTGGATAGCTGGATACACATGTATGTGGATGGATACATATGTGGGTAGATGGATATATATGTGGGTCAATGGATAAATTGGAAACATATCTGGAGAATGCATACATATTTGGTTAGCTGGATACAAACCTTGGTAGGTGGATGCACATGTGGGTAGATTTATACCCATTTGGATTCACATGAGAGCACATAGATACATATGTGGATAGATAAATACACATGTGAGTAGAAGGATATATATGTGAGTAGGTGAATACCTAGAATACCCATGTAGGATACACATGTGAATAGATGGATACACGTGTTGGTAGGTGAATACACATATGAGTAGATGGATAGAATGTCAGTTAATGAATACACAAGTGAGTAGATGGATAGAAATGTGGGTAAAATAATATACATATGGGTAGAGAGGTACACATTTAAGTAGATAAATATACATGTGGGTATATAGATATACATGTAGGTAGAATGATACATATGTGGGTAGATGGATAGACATTTGGGTAGAAGAATACACATGAAAGTAGATGGATACACATGTGAGAAAATGGATACAATTAATAAATATATGAGTAGATGACTATGCTTGTGTGTAGGTGGATAGACATGTGGGTAGATATAAACACATGTGGGTAGCTGAATACTCATGTGTGGAGGTGTGTGTGTGTGTGTTTATATATATACATATACATCCATCTATCCACATATGTATCCATCTACCCAAATGAGTATCCATCTACTCATATATATATATGTATATATATATATATATATATATATATATATATATATATATACATATATATATATATGGCTAGATGGATACACATGTGAGTAGAAGGATATACATGTGTGTAGAAGGATACTCATGTGGACAGGTGGATACTCATGTGGGTAGATGGATATACATGTGGGTAGAATGATACACATGTGGGTAGATGAATTCACATGTAGGTAGATGTATACACATGTGGATAGATGGATACACATGTGAGTAGATGGATACTCATTTGGGTAGATGGATACACATATGTGTAGATGGATACATATGTGGATAGATGGATGTGTATGTTGTCGATGAAAAAATTGAGAAACATATCTGGGTGTATGCATACATATTTGATTATCTTGATACAAACTGTAGTAGGGGGATACATATGTGGGTAGATTAATATACATGTGAGTATGTGGATAAATATGTGGGTAGATGAATATCCATGTGATTGGAGGGATACACATGTGGATAGATTAATACACATGTGGGTAGATGAACACACATATGAGTACATGGGTAGAAATGTGGGTAAACTCATACACATTTGAGTAGATAGGTATACATTTAAATAGATGGATACACATGTGGTAAGAAGGATACATATGTGAGTAGATGAGTACACATGTGATAAAATGGATACAATGAATAAATATGTGGGTAGATGAATGCACATGGGTGTAGGTGGTTAAACATGTGGGTAGATAGATACACATGTGGGTAGATGAATACCCAAGTGGGTAAATGTATACACCTATGGATAGATGTATATACATGTGGGTGTATGTAAACAAGTGTGGGTCAGAGAATACACATGTGAATAGAAGGATATATATATACAGAATGATACATATGTGGGTAGAGGATACATATGGAAAGATGGATACATATGTGGTTTAAATAACTACAATGGATACACATACAAGTAATGGATATACATGTGGATAGATGGATACACAGGTGGGTAGAGGAGTATATGTGTGGTTTGAAGGATACACTTGAGGTAGATGGCTATACATGTGGGTAGATGAATAAACATGTATAGATGGATAAACTTGTGGTAGATAAATACACATGTTGGTAAAAGGATACATATGTGGGTAGATGAACACACATGTAGATAGATGAATAAACAAGTGAGTGGCTGGTTGGATACAAATGTGGGTGGTTGGATACACACATGTGCCAATGTGAGTAGAATGATACACATGTGGGTAGGTGTATACACATGTGGGTAGATAGGTACACATTTGGATAGATGGATATACATAAATGTAAGTGGATACATATGTGAGTAGATTAATACACATGTAGTTAGATGGTTGCACATGTGGGTAGATGAATACATATGTTGGTAGCTGTGTACACATGTTGGTAAATGGATACATATGTGGATAAACATATGGGTAGAGGATACACATGTGGGTAGATTGATACAATGATATCTCTGTTGATGGATAAATTTGTGGGTAGATAGATACACATGTGGATAGAATGATAAACATATAGGTAGATGTATACATATGTGGTTATATGTATATGCATTTTGGTGGATTGAGACACATGAGAGTAAGTGGATACACATGTGGGTACATGTATACAGTTGTGGGTAAATGAACATATGGGTGGAGAGAAACACAGTTGGGTTAATGGATACACAGGTGGATAGAAGTATAGTCATGTGTGTAGAAGTATACACATGTGGATAGATGAATACAGGAATACCCATGTGCACAGATGGATACAAACGTGTTGAGTACTTAGGTGAAAAGGGATAGTCATGAGTGTAGATGGATATTCATGTGGGTAGATGGATACACATGTGTGTAAAGGTATAAAAATGTGGATAGATGGATACATGTGTAGGTAGATGAATACACATGTGAGTAGATCTATTCACATGTGGGTAGATGTATACACATGTGAATAGCTAAATACAATGGAAACATATCTGGGTAGGTGGGTAAAATTGTGGGTAGATGGATATACATATGAGTAGAAGGATACACATGTGGTTAGATGCATATGCATATGGGTAAATGAATATTCAAGAGGGTAGATGGATAGACATATGGGTAGCTGTGTACAGTTGTGGGTAGATGGGTATATATGTGGATAGAGGGAAAGACAGTTGAGTTGATGTATGTACATGTGGATAAATGTACAAAAATGTGGATAGATGGATACATGTGTGGGTAGATGAATACACATGTGAATAGATATATTCATATGTGAGTAGATGGATACACATGTGGGTGGATGGGTACACATGTGGGTATATAGGTACCCATATGGGTATATGGATATACATGTGAGTAGAAGCATACATGGGTATGTCCATATATGTGAATAGATGGACATATATGTAGGTAGATAGATATGATGGTAGATAGATGCACATGTGAGAAAATAAATACAGTGAATAAATATGTGGGTAGATGATACACATGTGGGTGGAATTATTCTCATGTTGTTGTATGGATACATATGTGGCTAGTTGAACACACATGTGGGTAGATGTACATATATCTGGTATCCACATACATATGTGTTTATAATGATACCCATCTGTCTACAAGGATATACATGTGAGTAGGTGGATATACATGTGGGTGGGAGAATACACATGTCAGTAGATGGATGCACATGTGAGTCAATGGATTCAATGGGTACACATGTTGGTAGCTTGATATAATGGATACATATGTGCATAGGTGGATACACATGTAGAAAGATGGATTCACTTGTGGGTAATTGGATACACATGTGGGTAGATGTATAAACATGTCGTTAGGTATATACATTTGTGGATAGATAGATACACACTTCTGTAGATAATACACATATGGTAGATGGACACACATATGAATAGATGCATACATATGTGTGTAGATGGACACAGATTTGGGTAGAAGAATACACATGTTGGCAGATGGATACATAAGGGCGTAGATGGATACACTTGTGGTTTGATGTATACATATTTGTGTAGATTGATACAATGGATACACTTACTGGTACATGGATACCTATGTGGTTAGATGGATACATATATTGGGTACATGGATTCACATATGGATAGAATGATACACATGTGGGTAGTTGGATTCATGTGGGGGTAGATGGATACACATGTCACTAGAGCAATCCACATGTGGTTAGACCAAAACATATGTGGGTAGGTAGATTCAAATGTTCATAGATGGATATACATTTCTGTAGCTGGAAACACATGTGGACACATTGAATACACAAGTGGATAGATTGATACACATGTATGTAGATTCATAAATATATGCTTAGATGTCTACACATATGGACAGGTGAAGACACATGTGAGTAGATGGGTACACATGACAGTAAATGGATAAAATGGAAACGTATGTGGATGGGATACATTTGTCATAGATGAATACATATGTGAGAAGATGTTTACACATGTAGGTAGATGGATACAAAGAATACACATATGGTTTGGTGGAATCACATGTGGGTAGATGGATACACATGTGGGTATATGGACACACATGTGGGTAGATTAATATACTTGTGAGTAGATGTATACACATGTGGATAGATGGAAACAAAGAATACACATATGGTTTGGTGGAATCACATGTGAGTAAATACACATGTGGTTTGAAGGATAATTATTTGGTTAGAGGGATACTAATGTATGTAAATGGATACACATGTGGGTAGAAGAATACACATGTGGTAGATGAAAACAAATGTGGGTAGATGTATACACATGAGGGTACATTGATACATATGTGAATAGATGGAAACACATGTTGGTAGTTGAATACTCCTGTGTGTACATGGATACATTCAGATACATGTATACACATGTGGGTAAGTGGATAGGATGAAGTCACATTGGATAGGTGGATACACATATGGGTAGATAGATACATAAATGGAAAAGTGGATTGACATGTGTGTAGATTGATACACATGTGGGTAGATGGATAGATATGTCAGAATATGGATACACATGTGAGTGTATGGATACAATAAATACATATGTGGTTGGATGTCTACATATGTGGGTAGATGTATACACCTGTGGGTGTTTGGATATATATGTGGGTAGTATGACACTCAAGTGAGTAGATGCATACACATGTGCATTGCTGGATACACAGGTGGGTAAAAGGATACATATTTGGTTTGATTAAAATACATGTAGGTATATGGATATATTTGTTGGTAGATTGATACAAATGTGGGCAAAATGATACACATACGGGTAAATAGATACACATGTGGGTAGAAGGATACATAGATGAGTAGATGGATACACATGTGGATTTAAGGATACTCATGTTGGTAGGTAGATACTCATGTAGGTAAATGGACACACATGAATGTAAATGGATATGTATGTGGGAAGATGGATACACATTTTGGAGGAAGAATATACATGTGGGTAGATGGATACATAGGTGGGTAGTTGGATACACATGTAGATAGATGGATACACATGACAATAGATGGATATGTAGGTGTGTAGATTGGTACACATTTTGATCAATGGATATCCAAGTGGGTAGATGGATACAAATGAGTAGAATGATACATACATGGGTAGATAGATGCACAAGTGGGTAGAAGGATACACATTTTTATAAATGGATATACCTGTGGGTAGAAGGATACATATGTGAGTAGATGGCTACACATGTGAGTAAATGCATAAAATGGATACAAAGGTGGGTGGATGAATACACATATGGGTAGATGGTTACATATGTCAGTAGAAAGATACATGTGTGTGAATGTATACAAAGATAGGTAGTTTTATACACATGTGGGTAGATGGATACATATGTGTGTAGCTGGATACACATGTGGATAGATGAATACATTTGTGGGTAGATCAATACACATGTGAGTAGATGTACACATATGTGGTTAGTTGTATACACATTTGGGTAGATGGAAAAACACATGTGTAGATGGATATACATGTGTGTAGATGGGTATGTGTGTATAAATACAACAGATACACATGTGTGTAGATGGATACATGTGTGGATAGATAGATACACATGTGGGTATTAGGATACTCATGTGGGTAAATGGATACTTATGTGGCTAAATGTGTGTGTGTGTATATGTATATATATATATATATATATATGTGTGTGTGTGTGTGTGTGTGTGTGTGTGTGTGTGTGTGTAGAAGAATACACATATAGGTAGATGGATACACATGGGTGTAGATGGATACACATGTGGGTAGATGGATAAAATATGGGTAGCTAGATTCATATATGGGTATTAGGTTAACCATGTGAGTAGATGGATACTCATGTGGGTATATGGATACACATGTGGGTATATGGATACACATGTGGGTAAATAGATACATATGTTGTGAGGTGGATACACATATGGATAGACGGATTCAAAGTAAACATATCTGGTTAGATGGCTACATATATGGGTAGATAGATGCACATTTGGGTAGATGGATACACATCTTGGTAGTTGGAGAACATGTGGGTAGATGGCTACATCTGTAGGTAGATGGATACTAAGAATACACATTGGATAGGTTAACACATATGGGTAGTTAGATACACATGAGGATAGATGGATACACATGTGGGTAGAAATATGTGTGTGTGTGTGTGTGTGTGCGTGTGTAGATTGATGCATGTGGGTAGATGGATATATATGTTGGTAGATGGATACAAATGTGAGTAGATGGATACACATGTGAGGAGAAGGATACAATAGATACATAAGTGAATGGATGGATACACATGTGGGTATTTTGATACACATGAGGGTAGATGCATACACATGTGGGTAGATGGACTATATATGTGACTAGAGGGATACACATGTGGTTATAATGATTTACATTGGATTAGAAATATACACTTGTGGGTAGATCGATAAGAAGTTGGGAACCTGTATACATATGTGGGTAGATGAATACAATGGATACACATGTGGGAAGATAGATTCATATGTGGGTACATGTATACATATATGGGTAGATGGATACAATGAATACACATGTGTGTAGGTGAATACACACGTGGGTAGTTGGATATACTTGTTGATAAGTGGGTACACATGTGTGTAGAGGGGTACACATTTGGGCTGATGGACACAAATATGGGAATATATATGTAGGTAGATTGATACAAATGTGGGTAAAATGATACACATATGAGTAGATACAAATGTAAGGAGATGGCTACACATGTGGGTAAAATAATACATATGTGGGTAGCTGGATACATAGGTCAATCAATGTATATACATGTGGGTAGATGGATCCACATTTGTGTAGAAAGACTCACAAGTGGCTAGATGGATAAGCATGCAGATAGATGGATTCAGTGAATACACATGTAGGTAGATGGATACATATGCAGGTAGATGAATACACTTGTGTGTAGATTGATATACATGTGGGTAGAAGAACACACATTTGGGTAGCTATTAAAAGGTGTGTACATGGATACAATGGATATACATGTAGGTAAATGGATACATATGTGAATAGATGGATACACATTTGAGTATATATGTATATATATTTGGGTAGATGGATAAAAGAGACACACTTGTGGGTAGAACGATACAATGAACGCACCTGTGGGCAGGATACACTAGTGGGTAGATGTACACTCTACCTACACTTGTAGGTAGAGGGATACATATTTGGGTTGATTGAAACACATGTGGGTACATAGATATATATGCAGGTATATGGATACAAATGTCGGTAAAATGATACACAGATGGGTAGATAGATATACTTGTGGGTAAATGGATACACATGTGCACAGAAGGTACCTATGTGGCTAGAAAGACACACATGTGAGTAGAAAGATACATATGACTGTAGATTTATACATATGTGAAATGGTGGATACAATGGATACATATCTATGTAGATGAATACATATATACATAGATGGATACACATATGGGTAAAATGATACACATGGGGGTAGATGGATGCATCTGTGGAAAGATGGATACACATGTAGATAGAATGATACACATATGGGTAGACAGATACACTAGTTGGTAAATGGATATACATTTGGGTAGATACACATTTGGGCAGATGGGTGGACATGTGGGTAGATGGATTCACATGTGGGTAAATGTATACATATGTGTGTAGATGGATACAATGGATACACATGTAGGTAGATGGATTCATATGTAGGTAGAGGATACACATGTGGACAGACTGAACCTATGTGAGTTGATGGATACATATGTGGCTAGAGGGATACACATGTGAGTAGATGCTTATACATGTGGGTAGATGAATAAAATAAGTACACATGTTAGAAAATGGATAAATAAATTGGTAGATGGATAAACGTGAGTAGATGGATGCACATGTGGGTAGATGGGTACACATGACAGTGGATGGATACACATGTGGGTAGATGGATATACAGGTGCATAGAAAGATAGACATGTGGATAGCTGAATACATATGTTATATGGATACACACGTGGGAAGATGGATACACTTATGTATAGTTGGATATACATGTGGATCGATGAATACACATGTGAGTAGATGGATATATATGTGTGTAGATTAATACACAGATGGGTAGAATGATATGCATGTGGGTAAAGATGTATACACATGTGGGGATATGTATACATATGGGGTAGATGGACATAATATATTCACATGTGGCTAGATGAATACACATATGGGTAGATATGTACCCATGTAAGTAAGTGGATATACATGTGGGTAGATGGATACATATATGGGTATGTGGATACACATGTTGATAGATGGATACACATGTGGGTAGATGGGTACCTACGTGGGCAGATGGATATCCTGGATACACATGTGGATAGATGGAGTGGAAGACATAATGGATAGATCAGTAGATGGATGAGGATGAATAAATGCATGGATATAGGGAGGAGGGATAGTTGGCTGTTTGTGTGGGTAGATGTGTGGTGCCAGGGTGGATGGATAGAGAGTTGGTTGCAGAAGAGTGTATGTGGATTGTTGAGTGAATGACAGGAGTTTAATTCACTGTCATCTTGTAAAGTTATTCCTGATAATATTTTAATAAATGTTAAATTGAGTCACTGTAACGCAGACTGAGTTCCACAGAACCATCATCTCACAATCTTACGAGAGGTGTATTTTAAAACACTCCCACTCGAGTTTGAGAAACACTGCACATTACAACCTGCTCAAGAAGGGCTCATTAGCATGCGAGCCCTGAGGATTCCTACCATGACAAATGCATTCTGCTCAACCTCTATAATTCAGCGCCTTCTTAACTCAGCACAGTATCCCTTATTACAGAGTTTTTATGTGGGCGACTGTCCCCAGCAAACAGAGAAGCTAATGGAGACTCATCAAGTATGAGGCTGGGCAGCTGAAATTCTGCTAAATGGGGACTAGACAGGATTCTGGGAGGGGATGACTGGGACTAGTCTGTCTTTGTTTCCAAGCCCAGGTGTTGGGGGAGGGAAAAGCCGCTCTCTTGCTTTTGGGAGCCTTTCACGACTCAATACTGAGTCATCGCACTTTACCTTCCCTTTGTTACCCTGGCAAGCTTTCAGATGGTTTTAGCTGTGGCGGTGATACAATGCTGAAATGATAAAATACCACCTCTTCTGCTGGGAACAAGAGGTTGGGAGGAATCTGATCATTTTTCCTGGAGAAGTCATCTTGCATTTCAAAGCAGAGTCTCTCCAACCTTTTCAACAGCTTCAGAACACAAAAACAGGAGATCCAAAGACTCAGGAGGGAGAAACCTGCTGGGCTGCCCCTCCCCCTCCCTCATCCAGGGAGGAAGCCAGGCTACACAGACCCTCTGGGGGCTCTTCGGGGCTCCCTCCACATCCCACTCCCACCCTCATCCCCATGTCACCTCCCTCCTTCCATGACCACATCCCTCCAGCCCTGCAGATCCTGTGTCCCGTGTCCCGTCTCGTCTCGTCCCGTCCCGTCCCGTCCCGTCCCCCCCCGTCCCCCCCCGTCCCCCCCCCCGTCCCCCCCCCCCCGTCCTCTGCAGAGAGTCCTGTGACTTCCTCTAGAGGCTGCACAGCCACCTCTGAGCTCTGACAGTTTCATTTGAGTCTTTCGTTTCTACACTTGTCCATTGCTTTCTCTTGGTTGGTTACACTTCATGGTGCCTGGACCCATGCCTATAGCCCTCCCCTGTCTGTGGCACAGGTCCTGGCACATGAGATTTGCACAACTGATGTCTTCCCTGAGTTGAGTTGCCAGGTGTGACAGGAAGGCACTCAGCAGGACACAGAGAGGCTGGATGAAGCCCTTGGAGTGACTCTTCCTCCCATGAAACTGATGGAGCTGGACATGTTCTTAGAAAGAATCTGATTCCCTGGAGAAAAGACTAGGTGGTCACCAGCTCTGAGGCTCCCCACCCTGGATCGCAGGACTATCCAGACCCACCATCTACCCAAAAGGAGAAAAAATGGCCAGGCCAAGTAGGGCTCTCCCCTTTGTGACAGCAGACATTATAGCTTTGTGGTCCATGTGCTCACTGTCCGGACAGCCCTTGGGGCAACAGAAGCTATGCTCGCTCTGTAGTTAGGGTTAGCTGGAGCCATGACAACATTGCCTCCTTGAAACCTTCAGGGTCTCCACCCAGCCCCTAATTGGCACAATATTCCAACATTTTTAGCTTCCAAAGTTGGGAGGAGTTAGCATAAAAGACCTTCAAAATGAGACTCAGAGCCCCAGAGTGATCCTGCCTACCCCAACCTCCTCTTTTTCACCTCACCATCTCTACACTACAGACTGTCAGTTTACAACTCTTGGACCCCTGGATATGGGGCCAGCAGCCTCAGCTGTGATCCCCAGTTCACATTGCTTCCCTTCTCAGGATAAGCTACTGTTGTTTTTGTTTTTGTTTTTTAAAATTATTTTTTGTATTAATCATTCCATTTGTTTACATCGCGAATGATGTCCCCTTTCCCGGTTACCCCTCCACAACCCTCCCCATTCTATCTGCCCTCTCCCCCCTCCCCTTTGCCTCTATGAGGGTGCTTCCCCCTGCTCCAGCATCCTCCTACTTTGGGGCATCAACCCTCCACAGGACCAAGGGCCTCCCCTCCCATTTAACCTAGGGACTCTGACCGCAACCACCAAACCGAGCTGTAACTTCCTGACAGTTCTGCAGCTCAGGATGAGATGGGATGGGTCCCATTGTACTGAACCAGCCCAAGGCATGACACACTCAGGGCCCTTGGGCCCCACTTCATCCTGATCCCCCCCCCCTCCAGTTTCAGTTCTTGGTTTTAATCCTGGATCTGCAATTATTCCTCATTGGATTCCAGGGATTCTTCTCCTAGGACCACAATATTTCCTCTTTGATGTACAATAATCAGAAACAGAGACCGCAGCATGAGACACAAGAGCCCTTCTGCCTTTTGAAGAAGGCCTGTAGTCAGACCTCTTCCTTACTATCTCTCTCTCTCCCCTTCTTTTTTTTTAAATTAAATATTTTCTTCATTTACATTTCAAATGCTATCCCAAAAGTCCCCTATACCCTGGCACCACCCTGCTCCCCTACCCACTCACTTCCACTTCTTCGCCCTGGCTTTCCCCTGTACTGGGGCATATAAAGTTTGCTAGACCAAGGGACCTCTCTTCCCAATGATGGCAGACTATGCCATCTTCTGCTACATATGCAGCTCTGAGGGTACTGGTTAGTTCATATTGTTGTTCCACCTACAGGGTTGCAGACTCCTTCAGCTCTTGGGTACTTTCTCTAGCTCCTCCATTGGGGGCCCTGTGCTTCTAGAACCTTCCTGGAGGTGGCGTGGTGCAAATAACTCTTGGGACAATTTCACCTTGCACCCAGAAAAGCCTTGAAAGGCACAGGCCATAGGCCATGTGGCCCTGGAACCTCAGCTGCAGGCCTTCTCCATAAGATACCTCACTGAACTGAGTTTGCAATTCCAAACTCTGTTAAGATGCAATCGGTCGATCGATCGCTCAGCAAAAACTCTAGCAGCAGCAAAATTGGCCAGCACATTCTAGAAGGATTAATCACCTACTCCCTTCAAGACATACAGTTAATCAAAAGGTGTTGAACACCTCCCCATCTGCCCTTGAATGACAGCCCTGCCTCATTCTCATCCTCAGGGGAGCCTCTGAGAGGCCCGCCCCGTCACCACACGCCCATGGCTAGCCTTGCTAGCCTCATAGATTGGTTTCTCTGTTTCTAGGGAGTCTGAGTGGGAGGTGGCAGGGCTCTGATGAGCTTGAAGAGCCTAATGCAGTATCTTCAAGCCCACACAAGGTTGGAAAATCAAGTTCATAGCTGTGTGTGATGGCTGACACCTGTCATTGCAACATTCACAGGAGGGTAGCTGAAAACTCAAGGCCAGAGTAAAGCTCTAAGAAAGAGAGACAGACAGACAGACAGGCAGACAGACAGACAGACAGAGAGACAGAGAGACAGAGGGAAGGAGGGAGGAAGGAAGGGAAAGGTAAGTTTAAGCACATACAGAAAGCCAAGGTTCGCCACCCCCCTTTCTCTCTTTGAGCCTGTGTTCTTGGCCATTAAATGGGGCTGTGATGTCCTGCCTCACTGTAGTACTAGGAGCTGCTATAAATAAACCCAAATACAGGGCCCAGCTCTTCCAGTACAAGTGTGGATAAATGCTGTTACCAGCATTGTCAAGACAGACAGGTACAGAACATGGACAAGACTGGTCCATTTGTGTGTGTGTGTGTGTGTGTGTGTGTGTGTGTGTGTGTGTTTTTGTTTTTGTTTTTGTTTTTGTTTTTGTTTTTGTTTTTTGGAGACAGAATCTCTTGCTGACCTCAGAGCTCACTGATTGAGCTATCCAGCATACTTCAGGGAATTTCCTGCCTCTGCCTCCTGAGCTCGCTCTGTGGTTACAGAGGTTACTAGGCCATCAGGCCTAGTCTCCTGCCATCACACCAGCTTCCTTTGTGACTGCTGGGACTCCTAACTCAGGTCATCATGGTGATGTGGCTTTACTCATGGAGCCTTGTCCCCAACCGAGATGGAAACCATTTGAATAAATCAGACACTGGAGCAGTCCACTCTGGCCCCTGGTTTTCAGAGGGACAGTTATGAAGAAACCCCTGTGGCTCAAGGAGCCAGGTCACAGCTCAGTTCCTACTTACACCAAATGCTTGTCACCACAGTGGGACTAAGATTAAGAGAGATCAGGCACCAGATACCTAGCTCTCTGTGAGTCACAATCAACCCATGAGGGTCTGATGACTCTAAAGAACCTGAGGCTCCCCACAAGCGACATTATTCATGGGGGATGGTCTAAAACACAACCCAGGGCAGGCAACAAACTCACACAGTACTTGGCACCACACATAGAAAGACTAGAAGAGGCAAGTTTTTAAAGGCAGAATACAGACCAGAACTTACTTCAGGTAGGGAGATGGGGGCAGGGGTGATAGCTGAGTGGTTTGGGGTTTCTCTTGGCCTGGTGGCACACACCTGTAATCCCGGTGCTTCAAGAGCTGTGTCAGGGAGAGTCACAAAGTCAAGGTCAGCCTAGTCTACACAGAGAAACCTTTCTCAAAATAGTAATGGGAATTCTTTTGAAGGTAATAATGAGAATGTTTTAGAATGAACAGATTGTTGGTTGTACACTGAACACACACACAAAGCCACTAAGTTTTTTCTTACTTTAAATAGCTGAAATGCTTACTATGTGGTTTGCATGGGAAAGGAGGAGGAGGAGGCAGGAGAGGAGAAGGAGAAAGAAAAGAAAGACTTCATACCAGGTACCCAGATCAGGTCTGCCTATCTGTCCTGTAAGCCCCATCTCATGTCTCCAATCCCATTATTACTGTCAGACCTTGGGTCTCAGAACATGGTGAACACACTCCCCTCCCCTCAGTCCCGTGGGGTCCCTTTCTAACAGTGTGAACAGACAAAATGTTTCTGGATTGTATCAGCAACCTAACACTGCATTCTCAATGGAAGATGTCTTCTCAAATCAATCAATATCTCTCTCTCTCTCTCTCTCTCTCTCTCTCTCTCTCTCTCTCTCTCTCTGTGTGTGTGTGTGTGTGTGTGTGTGTGTGTGTGTGTGTGTGTGTATGTGTCCACACACACATACACACACACCCTGGCTTACCTGACCTAGTGGACATCCACAGCCAAACAGGTTCAGGCTGGCCTGTCTGGATGAGCCATTTTCTGAGACCATGTGAACTTGTTTCTAAATCCCAGCCTCCCAGCCTTTCCCAGATTGGCCGCTATGAGGCACTGTCTTCAAAAACCACCCATTTTCAACAAGAATTCAGCTCTAAAGAGCTCGTTTTCATTTCCGCTGCTGTGCTAGACACAATGATGAGGCCAGCGTCTGTCTCTCTGGGGAAGAATGCACACGAAGCACTGTGTTTCAGTGTTTTTCTTGTTAACAGATAGGTAGACCATGAATAAGGAAAATTGTTTTTCTTTGGTCATGGCCCTAGAGATCTTCAATAGACCTCAAATATTCACACTTTGCTAGTGTACACAGGCATTCCAGGGCAATGCTAATTAGTAACGGGGGGTTAGCCATCTAGGGTCAGGCTTTTAGCCTCCCTAAAGGGGCCTATTAACCTCTCAGAGGTTTCTGCTTGAATGAAACTGTGTGCAGCGCACCCAAGATGCACTCCCTGTTCATATGTCAATGACCATTTGGACACCAGCTTGAGTTCGCTGGTGGATGAAATGTTTTACACCAGCATGCAAAGTGTGTGTCCTTTGTAGACTATTATCAGTGGGGCCTTGGTGTACTTCATCTGAGCCTCTAGAAGCCTGGTCTCTGCAGCAAACAGCAGTGTTTTGGAGCCTTAGCACCAGTGCCTGGCTTGGGATGGTGGAAAGGGCTGGCTGAGCTCTCGATGTTTAAGGAAAGCAAGGCTTGCTCCCAACAAACATTCTGTAAGAAGGATGAACGAAGCTCAGGCGTTGTGGCGCACGCCTTTAATCCCAGCACTTGGGAGGCAGAGGCAGGCAGATTTCTGAGTTCAAGGCCAGCCTGGTCTACAAAGTGAATTCCAGGACAACCAGGGCTATACAGAGAAACCCTGTCTCAGAAAAAAAAAAAAAAAAAAAAAAAAAAGAAAAGAAAAGAAAAAAGAAAAAAAAGAAAGGAAGAAAGAAAAATGGATGAGAGAATGTTTTCAAACACCTATTTTTTAAAGATTTATTTATTTATTTATTTATTATATGTAAGTACACTGTAGCTGTCTTCAGACACTCCAGAAGAGGGCGTCAGATCTCATTATGGATGGTTGTGAGCCACCATGTGGTTGCTGGGATTTGAACTCAGGACCTTTGGAAGAGCAGTCAGTGCTCTTACCTGATGAGCCATCTCTCCAGCCCCAAACACCTATTTTTAATGATGGTTCTTAAATGTTTTAACATCTCTTGTAGCCCACCATCCACCAGAAGTAGTGAGAAAGGATACGGAGGAAGTGGACCTGTTTAGAAAGGGTTCTTTGGAGAAACTCCCATCTTCCTTGGATGGAAATTGACAGTTCAGGTCCCAGGTTAGCAGTGGCAACTTAATCCACTCGCAAACATTTCACAGTCCAGTTTGGTAGTGCCTGGATAGCAAACACAGATCAGCAGTGGTGGCTCTACTTAGGGGAGACAGCCAGGCCTCAGCCTCAGCAGTCAGCAGAACAACCAGGAGGAATGTCAGGAGAAGTTCTCTGCTGTGCCTCTCTCAGGGAAGTGAAGATCAGCCAAGATGTGAGACCCACAAGCATTGCACAGCTAGTTCTATTAGCAAACCAAGCTTAGCCTCTGTCATTGTCCATAGAACCCTATTTATTATACCCTTCCAAGCATCATGCGTCCTGCACATGTCTTGCCTCAGTGTATGCATCTGTCTCAGCTGACATCACTCTGCCAATCCGCCGGAGTCCGAGGAAGCGACAAGAAACTACAGCACACCATCACAAGTTTTTTGGTGCCTTTTCTCTCTATAGAATCCTCAAATATTCAGTTCAACTATACAATGTAAGGTGGACCAATACATGGGTGTCATTAGCAAAGAATCTTTCATCACATGTCCTTTCACATGCTTGCTTTTGCAGAACATCCTATCTCTTGTATCTGCTTCAGCGAAATGTCCGTTCATGAGTCTGCCTTAGTCTTTCACCTGTGTCCACTTCAGGAAAACACTCCTTCACGTGTTTGCCCCAGCAAAGCACCATCCAACCAACTTTCCAAAAACCCTTTAAGTTTCTACTTCACAGGCTACATGAGGCTCAGCCTTCAGGGAATGGCAGCCGCAAGATCATAGTGAAACTAATTAACATGTTCTCAAGATAGCACATGAATACTGAATAGCTTTGTAAAGGACTGATGTGAATCAGGAGGCATTTCTCAGAAGCTATCTATTTAGTACATTCCCTTGCTCCGAGCTTGCCCTGTCTCCAAGATTTGAGTACATCCTCATTAATTTCATAAACACTTTGCAGAGACCTACCAAGCTTCCTGCTACACAGGAAGAGGGAGAATTCCAAAGAGCAGGGCGCAGACTGGGCCCCAGGGGTTTCTGCATTTCCCTGGGGTGGGAGTGGTAGGAGGAACTCTGGCTAATAAACCTGACATGCAATGTTCAACAAGGGCATACGAGAAGCCCAGAGGAAGGTGGGCTGTCTACTTTGGGACCACCAGAGCCATGGGAATTATGGAAGCAGGTATGAGGTCAGACCCACTGAAATAAAACCTTCTTCACGCTGTGGTCTGGAGCACAGATGTAATTCAAGGTTCAGGATCCACTGTGGTCTATAGATCATGAGAAAATAGCTCATCCAGAAAGTGTGGAAGACTAGGGACTAGGGACACATGCATGCACACACTCTCACACTTATTCACACACATTCATGAATGCATGCAGACACACAAAGACACACACAGACACACACCAAGGGGTAGACTTTCTAGGCTCCCTACAGGCTGTGCAGAGTTCTCACCACAGATACTGTGCATGAATTCCTTGCTTACTCACACTGTTGGATACCTTGTTAGCTCGAACTGTGGTGTGTGTGTGTGTTCTAAAGTTACAGGTGGTTGAAAGCCACTACATGGCTGCTGAGTTCTGGGTGCTGGGAATCAAACCCGGGACCTCTGAAAGTGCACTAATGCCCTTAACCCTGAGCTATCTCTCTAGCCCCAACATAGTTCTTAAAGGTAACTTGGCACACAGCTCAGTTGGTAGAGTGGTGGCCTAGCATGCATGAAGCCCTGGTTCAGTCTCAAGCACGCCAGGTGTGCACCTGGGAGTTGAGGCTGGCAGATTAGAAGTTCGAGGTCACTCTTGAGTCCCAGGCTATCTCTTAGGAAGCAGTCACAATTTGGTCTACCTGCATGCTAGAGTCCTGCACAGCATCCCTTCCCCAGAGAACTTCTTGGACAAGTAGTTTTTATACTGCAGTGTTGGCAGGAGGGGGACAAACTCACTATTCTAAAAAAAATTAAAAATCCTCAGCCACTGGGTTGAATAAAAGTCTTGACTCTGCCAGCAACTTCAAAGTCGAGATTAAAGGCTGTTCTTAGGACTTAAAAGCACAGCATGGATGGCTTTGGGTTGTGGCTTCTGCAGAGTTAACTGTATCTACCATTCTTCAAACAGGTTATAATAATGACACTACACTCTGTGTACCAAGTCCTCTGGATGATAAGGTGGGTGGGATAAGCTATTCCCACCCCGTTTCATGGAGGTAGAACAGCTAACCCAGTAGACCACGGATAATGATGTTTGCTTGTCTGTGAGTTAATTTCTAGTGAGGAATGAATGCCAGAAGCTAATACATGTTTTTTGATGAGGAGATGTGCCCAGAAATCTTGGTGTTCATATGGATGGGTTATCATTGTGTTTACTCCGTCTCTGTGTGCTGAGGAGCCAGCTGGAATGTCCTCTGGGACTAATGGACATTTTGGAAGATGGGTGAATGCAGCTTTGGCAGGGGGGAGATGCTGGAGTCATTCGTTTCCACCCACGGGAGGCTGAGAAAAACTGACCCTGCTCGTCCTCAGGCCTGCTGGATTACCACTCCATCCTTTCTGAATGCCAGCCACATTGATTCTACCTGCTTCCCCATCAGCAGAGCCTGGTTCTTCTTATAAAACTCCTAAGACAGTTTTATTCCCTGGTTACACCACATCTATCCTCAGATCTTCCTCCATGGAGAGGTTGGAGTCAGGGCCACATCGGTCCAGCAGCCTGGTGTTACCATGGTTTCCCCGTGGCAGGATGAGACAGTAGATTCCTCTCATCTCTTGGATGGATTAGCCATTTCTCAGGAAATGGTATGCAGGGCTGAGAAGGTAAACTCACTGTGGCTTCTGTATGTCTTCCCCTCCCCACCAATTGTCTCTTCCTCTTTGGTTGCACAGCATCCCTGGGATGTGATTAATACGATATTTCATTAAGTACAGAACAGTCTGGATGTTGAATAGGAGTACCAGCCCCACACACAAGAAAGTTTGAAATTAACAGGCCACAGCCACGGAACGTAGAAGATTGATTTCATTTTCTTATCTTATGCTCCCCTTTTATGTCTTTCCCAACGTTAAAGGGAGATTAATTAATCCAGGCGCCATCTTTCTGCTGACAATTTTCTATTATGTTTGACTACTTAATAGAAATCAAAGCCATAGCCAGACGACGCCGAAAGCATGTCCCGGAGGACCAGAGAGAAGTCAGTGTGTCACAGTGGCAGGCTTCATGACTACTGTCAAAGCCAGGAGGCTAAGAGTAAAGTAAACTCCAAGAGGTCTTCCTTCATTCCCCTGTTCGTCCAGGCAACAGCCATTTCCCCACAACCACCACAGAGCCCAGCTGAGCCATCTCTTTACAGTCTTCTCCTTGAGAGAACTTCGGGCTGCTCCAGCTTGTGTTTTTTAGGGTAATTTAGAACCAAAGTGAAATTCAGTAAATATTTATTGAACAGCGTCCATATGTTCAGTGCCATCCTGGCTGTGGAGGGAATACCAAGAGGGGTTCAGCCACCGTGCCTGTCGCTGAAGACCTCACATCTAATTGAGAAGAGGAGATATACGCCTGCAATTCAAAACGATTATGGTAATGGTGTGCATTTAAACACTGTGCGCCTGTTTACCTAATGTATTTGCAGGGCTCTCTCTGACACTGTTGGAATCTCTCAGCAGCTCAGGGAGGGAAGATGGCGGCTATAATGAGACTTGCTTTGCAAATAATAAACACATGCTTGGTGGGTTGGGGCAGGCTTTCCTCTGCCAGGAGGGCAGTCAGGGCCTCAAATGCCCAGGCTGTGGTCTATTTCCATGAACCAGCTGTGCATATCAAATGCTCAAAGGTTGGAGCGGGGGCAGCAGACAGGGGGCTCCTGGAACTGCTCAGCTGGGAGCTGATCCTGCAAAAGTAATGGCTCTCTTGTTGTCAGGCTTGTCCAAGTCTTCCAACAAGGGGCCCTATCAGTGGCCGTGGAGGAAGGTCTCTGCCCTCCATCTAACCCTATGAGAACTCAGCAACCCAGGAGGAGAAGATCCAGTATTAAATCCACTGGCCACCCTCCAGACTACACACACAGCCCCTCAGCCAACTCAGAATCCTATGTATTCAGTGCTGATCAATGACTTCACACTGGGCCAAGGCGGGTTTTAGGGTCCCTTGACCCCAGTTGCACTCTGGTCAAGCCCCTGAACAAGGAGGTGAACCACCCAGCTCTCCAAAGAGCAGTCTTGCAGGCTCAGCCACCTTTACACAGCTTCTCTTCTGGCCCGCTGCTCCAAGCTCAAAGGACAGATGACATCATTTCTCCTCAAACCCATTAGCGACACAGATCGATGGCAAGAAATAAAGTTTAGATTTTTCAAAACTCTTTGCAGCAGATGGTCTCGGGAGACCAATTGCAGGCAAAAAGATGACAAGATTCCTAATTAAATATAATTAAATAAGCATTAGGAAGGAGGCTGCCGTGCCTCTCCCATATCAACCACAGTGTGCCAGAGTACCAAACCAAGAATATCATCCCCTGGGAAAGCCATACAAGCCTTTGGTGACTAAGACAGGGACACAGAGCTGGATTAAGAATTCGGCCAGAGTCTGCTGATATAGCACCAATACGAGACAGGATCCACACAGAGATGCCCATTTTGGGTGGTCATGTTGTTAGCGCCCAAAAGGACCTGCCACTAGCATGCTGGTTGACCTGAAACACTTTGTCTTACATCCCTGTTCCTCCTTTATTCCTGTAGACCTGTGCCTTATAACAAAAATGAAAAAAAAAAAACCCTACACATATTGTATTTTAAATTTTTAACACCTTTTTAAAATAGCAAAGGCAAAAACCATAAAGTAAAAACAGAAAAGTAATTTTACTCATATATTTAATGAAACCCAGTGTATCTGAAATAGTATCCCACAAGGCAGTCTATATGAAACGTTGGTTAAGTAGATATCAGTCTTCCAGTTATGTATTATTTATTAACCATAAGTCTGGGACCTGGTGTTTATACGCTGGCAGTTCCTCTCCATATAGACTTTACTTTCGGTGTATAGGAAGCAATGAATGTATTGGCTGACCAGAGCTAACGCAAAAGCCAGAGTCAAGAGCAGAGTGTAGAAGCTGGAGGGGGGGGGGGGTCTAGCTCACATACACTGTGCCTCTTTCTGTCATTAGCGCCCAGGAAATATGACATTAATAGAAGGCGGCTTCCCTAGAGAGGACAGCTATCCAGAGCTCCTAGCTATTGTGTCTTCCCTTTCAGACCTCTCCCACGAGAACATTAGGACATTAGTGTTGGAGGGGGGACACGTGTGGAGCACTCCTAGTCAAGGAACTATGGGGCAACTGATGGCTGCTGGTGGAGGAGAGGCCATTTTTCTTCAGCAAGATAGCGACTGGTAAATTGTCCATACCCCAGTAATCCCCTTTGCTACGCTCATGCAGACATCCTGATTCAACTCAGCAGGACACAGAAAGGGGAGAAAAGTAGACACGGAAGTGGGGTTGGGGGCGTTGCGAAGAAACCGGAAGTGTACAGAGAGCACAGGGAATGGATAAGACAGGGCAAGGGGTGAACATGACCAAAATACATTGTATCCACTCAAGATAAATAACAGGAAACAACAGAAGTAGCAAAACCCAGGGTGCAGGGGCTGTTGCAGTCCTTGGTAGTGCTCTGGGAACAAAGGCCAGCTAGGCCCGACTCTCCCAGCTCAGCCCTAAAGCAATCAGTGGCTCCCAAGATTAAAATTCACCCACGGCCAAATTCTGTTATAAACAGCAGCTCTGCTCCACCTGGGGCCTGGAAGCCGGCAGATGCAGCTCCTCTCCTGGGCATACAGTGATGGAAACCCCTCCTCGCTCCGACGCCCCCAGCCTTTAAATCAGCCGTGATTCCGGCCTGACACCGAGTTACGGCACGTTTACAGAGCCTCTGTAGGGCTCTCTAAATTTTGTGGCCATGGCTCATTCTCACCCAGCAATCCAAATAAAAATAGCGCTATTGATCACAAAGCCATCGATAACGTCAGCCCTGAAGCTGCACGTGTCCATCTTTAATTGCCTCTTCCCTTTTATGTCTCCAGATATTACCATACAAGTCTGGGAGGCCAGTGGCCTCAGGTTGTGAAGAAAAGAGACCTGTGCTAGGCATAAGGGAGTGGGACTCTCATTTGGGGCCCTGTGTTAGAATCTGTCAGGAAATGTCACCCAATTATGCTTAATTTCTCATTGTTCCCCCCCCTGACCCCCACCCTTTCTCCTCCAAGCAATTAAGCTTCTTTGCTGTAACAGAGAAGCAAAGTGGCGATGCCCAATAAATTAATCAAGAAATAAGGAATGAAGGCCGTGCGCACTGGAGCTGGGTGTTTGCACATCACACATGTGGGGCTCCAGATGTTGAGACTTAATTTTTACCGCTATAAAAACTAAGAAAGAGGAAACTAGATGCTGTTCCAACTGACAGCCAGCCCTCCCTGCAGCACTGAGATGGCCCTGCAGCTTCTGGAATGCCCCCACCCCCACCCCCCAGGACCTGGTGGTAAAGAAAGGCTCCCCTTCAGGGTCTCGGGCGTGTGTTTTTCTGGCGTCCATGCAATTGTGTTCAACGTGAAGTGAAGTGATCGGCTCTGCTATTCGACAAGAAAGCTGCAAAATCAAAATTAACACATGCTTCATTAAACGCCTGCCAAGAGCAGCAGAGCCGTCTCCTTGGCACGCAGCCTTCCTTCCTGATAGAGGAATCATAAAGTTTCATTACATTTGAGAAAACAGGCACGGGGAATCTGAAGATGCCTATTGGTTGTGGGGTAAATCACAGGTAATTGAGACTATCATAAATTACCCACAGCCAGATCATTTAAAAAGAGAAATCATTAAAGTTCTCTTAAATATCTTTACTGAAAACAAATTTTCCTTAAAGTGCGGCCTCGTTTTAATTTGTTTGATGTGTTAGGGGATCCCACAAGCTAAGGAGGGGCATGGGACAAGCTTAAGTAGGCATCCTCCAGATGCCCTTCCGGACTCGAGGGTGTAGCTTAGTGCTTTCCTAGCATCGTAAGACCCCAGCAGTGCATGAAGCAGGCCTGGTAGCCCACATCTATAACCTCAGAAGGTGGAGACAGGAGGATCAGAAGTTCAAGGTCGTCTTCTCCACACAGTGATTTAGAGGCCAACCTGGGCTATTTGACAACCTGTCTTTAAAAAAAGGGGGGGGGGGTTCCATGTGGGACCCTGTTTCTCATACAAATAACACAGGGGGCCTCCAATACTTGACATGGTTTGGAATTCCAGTGAGCACAGATTATAAAGCCTACTGAGTCCAAAGGAGTCAATACCAAGTCTCTAGCAGTCTCATCATGCTGCAAGGTCAGTGTTCTCATGTGTCTTACCCCATACCCCACAATGAGCTGAACTGCTCAAGTCCACGTCTGCCTGCCTGCTTGCCTGCTCACATCATAGGGCACAGGCTGGCAACGACACTAGCACACTCACAGGCTGTGCCCTCTGTTGTTTTTTGAAGGGCACTCCAAGGGATACCTGGGAGGGGGCCATGATGACACATGCAAATGAAGACAAAATTGCACCCACGGTCCTCCACCAGCAATACGACCTCTCCGGAAGACCCCTGCATCTCATTTTACCTTCCCACTCACTGTATGTCGTGCTGCTGCTGCTGCGGCAGGAGACTGCTCCTTGCATCTGAGGCTGGAGGCCAGCAGGTCTGCTGGGTACCCGCCGGTGTCCAGGAGGCCCTGCCATATTGCATGACCAAGTCTCAAGCACCAGGAAGTAGCACTGAGTGGAGAGACCCTGTCTCAGAGAATATCAGGACTCAGTCTGCCTTACAACTCAAGGACAGCCGAGCAACTTGGCAAACTCTGGAAAAAACAAACACCCACGGGGGAAATTGACTTGGGTCATATAAACAGTGACGGTTCTCCCTAGTGACAGAGAATTGAAGTTTAGGTACATGTTGGGACTGGGTGTATTTCTGATCGAATCCCAGTTGCAACTTGAAAGATTGTAAAAGAAAGTGATTTCTGTTAATAGCCCTTCCTGAGCCATCTCCATAGAGACCCCCTCCATAATTGCTACCCAGCAACCTTCAGTTGTATCACATAGATTTCCTGTACATTTTTCTTTTAAGGAGACTTGACTCTGTCTGGGAAGGCCTTTCGACTCCTCTTTCAAATAAAATCACATCAGAAGACATTAATGACAGCTTGGGATGAAAGGGATGAAGCCTCGCTCCATGTGACCCTCTCATTAGCATTGTAATCGCCTGACCATCCTGGGAGGCGCCAGGATGGGAGATGTTTTTCAAGTGGCCCTGGGCTCTGTCACTGCAGGGCTGTGACAGCATCTTGGATTTATGAATTAAGTGGTGACCTTGTAAGTATTGGTTTGGAACCTTGTGATGGAGGCTGTGACAATGGGCATTTCGACACCTACGCTATCAGATGTAATTTGGGGGCCATGGGTGAAATTGCCTTGTGCTAGTTCGGGTTTGAGATTAGCTCACTGCAGAACAATGACTAATTTGTGTGTTCCTGTGAGCAGGGGGGACATTAGCTCTATCTTCCAGGAGAGGAACCAGAAAGGTTAGACAAGGCTTGCACTGATCCTCTGGGAACTGCTCCTGGCATGAGAATTAGACCGCTGTTGTTGTAAGCATCAAGTGAGAGATAAAAGCTTTAAACACGTGAAAAATTGCACCTGAAAAAAAAAATCCTTTTGTGCTCAGACTTGAGAGAGAGACAGTGAAAGAAAGGCAGTGGCAATGAGAGAGGGGGGGGGGGGGGAAGGGCAGCTGCTGACACTGCCTGAGCCAGCAGACCACACCAAAGCCTGGTAACAAGCGTGCCTGCACCCTGGGCTTCTATCCTAATTCCAAATACTTGGATTTTCACAGATGAGCTGTGGAAAGGCATGCTGAGAGGTGAGACTGCTTGCCAGTGTCTACCGGTCCTCAGCTGTAATGTGCATGGAACACCTGACTTGGCCACTTCTGCAGACTGAGGGAAAGGGCTGTGAAAAAACCACCCTTTTCAGGGAACACTGTACAATTAGCCTTTTTTTTCCTTCACTTAAAAGTTGAACTGAAAAAAATTTTTTTTCAAACGAGTCAGTTATACAAGAAAGCCATGGTACTTTGCCGGTGGGTAATTTCTTCTTGATTAAAGAGAGGAACCCTTGATAAAATTGATGCCCAGTTAGCTCATAATGGACGAAGGCCCGCATCTGATGCTCCTTGAGAATTCCAGGTGTCTTGTGATGGTTTTTACAGGCAAGGAATAGGCATCCTGGTATTGGAGAGTTCTGAAACAAAGGCATCAGAGGAGAGATAACAGGGAAGCCAGGTCCATAGATGAGGGATAAGGGGACTGTATGCAACAGCTGGTGGGTTTTCCAGCCCGGAACTAATTCTGTCTTTTCTTCATAGTCCCTCAGTATTTCTTAAAGCCTCTTGTCCAAGTTTATGCAGAAGACAAACTGCAGCTGCCCTCCCCACCTCTCCAACACGACCAGTGGTCACTTATTGCCCCTGTAGTCCCTGCTCTAGTATAGATGAGGGGTCCCTTTATGAAGGGTGCCAAGACCAATGTACTTGCCACACAGGCCTTGAACTCAGACCTTCAGAACCCACATTTTAAAAGCCAGATGGAGACAGGAAGATTCCTGAAACTCAATGGTTAGGCAGGCTGGCTTACTCAGGAAGCCCCAAGCCCATGAGAGACCCTGTCTGAAAATCAGCAAGGTAGACAACACCTGAGGAACAACACCAGAGGTCAACCTCTGGCAGCTGCATGAATGCACACATACATACATGCACATGCATGTACACCTACACAAACATACACAAACACACACATACACACAGCAGGGCAAACACATACATCTACAAACTGTGCACTGCACAAGGTCATGGAATTAAAGAGACAAGTAGGGGGTGAAAGGTCAGCTCCCACTCTGCTCGTGAAGCCACTCATCTAGAGGAATGCTGCTTTTTTAGTGAACCTGAGCTACTCGCCAAGTGGGAAGAACCTGTAAGGGCTCTGTCCAGAGGACATATCACTCTCCAAGTCTCACAAAAGTACCACATGGGTTAGTGTTGGCCTGACATAATAGATTTGGCAGCATCCTGACTCTGGTACCCAGTTAAATCCACTCCTCAGTAGTTACCAGATCACTCATGTTACACAAATGAAGAAGGGCCAAGAGTCAGCCTGAAGCACTGTGGCCCTCCAACTACAAATCAGGAGCATGTAGAGGTCTTCTGGAAGAGGGGTACCTGGGACAACAGCAACCAGGCTTCAAGTCCTTCAGAAAGTAAATGGTTACTCCTATAATGTTTGTATCACTTATCCCAGTGGGCATATCTTGCTAGGTTACTCATTACTGTAGCTCTTGGGGTTTGCAATGGTACTAATGACTACTTTTCTCCTCTAATAGAATGTATAACACCGTCCAGAACTATGAACGTTAGCTAGAAGCTGGGTTAATTCCGACATGATTTCTCTGTGCCCTGTGACTCGAGCATGTGGTGTCTTCAACAATGGGGTCTTACTCTCAAGTTCTGGAGGATAGCCAAGAGTAACATTTTTTTTGAGACAGGCTCTCTTACTAAACCTGGAGTTGGCTGATTCAGCTCAATTAGTTGGCCTGTGAGACCCAGGGATCCACCATGTCTGCGCAGCCTTTTATGTGAGAGCTGTGACCCCAAACTCAGGTCTCCATGCTTGTACAACAAACACGTAATTGATGGAGCCATCTCTCTAGCCCTCCTGCACCTGGTTTTGTTTGTTTTTGTTTTGTTTTAAATATAAAGTTGTATTGGAATGTGGGAAAGTTTTAATGGCAGAGCTGGACACAGAAGTCTCTCCACATCCAAAGGAGATGCAGCCCACCCATTGGATGCTCAAAACAGCCAGTCGTTTGAATGAGAATGTGCCCCATAGGCTCGTGTGCTTGAACTCTTGGTCCCCAGTAGGGGGTGCTGTTTGGTGGTGGCAGTAGGGCCATAGAATCTTCAGGAGGTGCAGCCTTGCTGGAAGTAGTCAGTGAGGTGGGTCTGAGGTTTTGATATCCTAGCACTACCTCTCCCTCCCCCTTCCTATGCCCCTTCCCTTCCTTCTCTCTTTCTCTCCCCTTTCTATATGTGTGTATATAAAAGCTATCAGCTAGCTTCCTGCGCCTGGTGCCGTGCTTGCCTGCCACCATGATGGCTTGCCATCCATCATACCACCCCTGTTGTAACAGACACTGCTGCTCTAGTACCTTCTTTCAGTTGTTTTGGTCAGGCTGTTTTATTGGTGGTGGTGTTGTTTTGTTTGTTTGCTTTCAGTTTTGTTTTGTTTTAATCACTGCAACAGCACTGGCTACTTTTCCAGTGGCTGTGACAGAAACAACTGGAGGAAGCAGCCATTTCTTTTGGCTCTAACTCTAGAGACTTGAGTTTACTATGGTGAAAAGAGCATGGCAGCTGGAGCTAGACACTGTGCTGAGGCAGGAGCTTTCAGCTGTTGCTTCTTACAACTTGGTGGGTCAGGAAGCAGAGAGCTAGACTGGGAACAAGGTAGTCTAAACCCTCAAAGCCTTGCCCCCAGTGACTCACTTCCTAAAGGTCCTGCAACATCCTCCTCACCCCAAACAGTTCCTCCAAGAGGGAAAATGTTCATACTTGTGAGCTTGTGGGGACACTTCACATTGAAACCACAAGAGCACTGAACCCCACATGTCACTGTATCTTCTCCCACACCTCCTAACTGTGCTGAAGGTGACTTATGCTGCGAGCATAGTGAGCTTAGCAACAGTGCCCAAGGATAACTACAGCAGGGCTGGATAGAAGTTCTGTGGTGAAGAGCCCTTGCTGCTCTTGCAGAAGACCTGAATTCAGCTCCCGAAACACACACTGAGTGACTCACAACTACCTGTAACTCCAGCACCATGGGAACTGGCACCATCCTCTGGCCTCCAAGTGTACCTACACTCACATGAATGTACTCATACATAGACACACATATACCCAAAATTTTTTAAATAAATCTTTAAAAAAAAAACAACAGCTAGGATCATGATAACAACCTAGAGTTAGTGCTACCAGCGAGCCTTCTCTTATGCTTTGGATGGTTATTAAGTATAAGGAGAGCTAATTTGAACCAGACTCTGTGACACTGTGACAGTCAGTTTGGTAATGGTGACAGAAACTTTGGGACTAGAAGCTGCACAGAGCATGTGTATGTAGACAGGAATGCCTCCACATGACACAGCTACACAGGGTCCTTCACACAGCTCAGAATAACATGCAACTCAAAATGCAAAAGATTTATCCCTGGAATCTCCCATATAATATTATCAGACCACAATTGACCATGGATTGCTGAACCAGAGGATAGAGAAAAAAGAAATATCAGGGGCTCCATTCCATAAACAATTCCTCAGTATATATGTTTTTGCATAATACATAATTATGTGTTTACATAACACATGATATATGTCTCTTTTTTACTTAATACATAACACATGCATTCTCTGTGATTATCAAGGACCCTATGTATAGTATATGGGTTTTATTATGACATTTTCATGCATGTATGTAATATGTCTGGGGATTTATGTATATGTGCCCAAGTATGGGGAGGGTAGGATCAGATATCTTCCCCGGCTTTGTTTTGAAACAGGGTATCATGAATCTAGAGTCCACTAATTAGCCAAGACTTGACAATGAGCTTCAGGGGTTCTCCTCTCTCTGTTTCCCCAGCACTAGGACTGCAGGCACGTCCTAATTTGCCTGAGCTTTTACAAATGTGTTGGGGATCCCAGCTCCGCTCTTCATGACTGCTTAACAAGCGCTTTATCACCTAAGCAATCCCCTCAGAAAACCCTTCCAATCTATTTTGGTCACATTTACCACCTTGTCTTCCTCCTGCTTCGGTGATCTTTCCTTCTCCTCTTCCCAAATAGCACCCCTTCTGCTTTCAAGTCTTTCAAAACAAATCTCTTTACACTCAGTCCATTTCTCTGGCTTGTGCCTTATCAGGGCATTGTCCAAAGTGACAAATGAGGAACCTGCAACCTAAACAGGTTCTACAGTGAACCCAAGAACATACATTGGCGCCTAAGCCAGGTCTGGCTGCCTCACCCTTGGCCTCCGTGGTCCCTGTCTATGGCATGAGCTTTTCTTCTTGCACGCTCTATGACTATCGGGAGCCTGGGGAGGTAAGAAGATGGACACAGTGCTGCCCACTCCAGCAAAAGCTGGCTTAGAAATTCCAGCCACAGTTGGATATGGGTTGAGTTAGGTCAAGGATTCACAAAGCATAACTTGAGCTTTATCGGCTCTGTGTTGATGGATGAGGCCTTTGAAGGAGCTGGCGGAGGCTCAACCCATGCGTCTGGGGAAGATTTGCGAGCACGTTTAGATGAGGGATCTCTTGCAGCTCCGATGAGAGTTTAAGTTGACTTGCTCAAACCAAGATCAAAGAACGAGCTAGAGATATGGTTTCACTGATTTGTATAAATCAGCCAGACAAACAGCGGCCTCGACAATTACCGATGTTTCTCCAGTCGGAGGTAACTAGTTAAGGACTGTGGCAGGCAGCCTCAGAATGCCAAGCCCCTCCTTGGGAAAGAAGCGTGGAGCACCATCCATCACCCGGTGCCCGGCTTTGCCGTGACTATGTCTGGAGCTGTAATTGAAGAGGCTCCGAGGTCTATTTCTCCAGTATCCTTCAACCTTTCAGAGTGAATTTGGGTGATTATTTTGAACACTAAGGCCATATATACTTGTCGAGCTTTCAAATGCTTGCAGACATTGTCTTGTTTCAACTTCATAAGAAGGAGATGATGAGCGTATCCAAGAGCCCTGTCATCTTGCTGAGGAGAAATGGAGGCTCAGGGTACCAAGGGTCTTGCCCAAGGTCATCAGATACATGACTAACAGAAGTGGAATGAGACTTAATGCCATCCCTAGCATCATAGATCTCCTGTCTTTCTAGGATTCTGGATGGTTCTGGGCATGCCTGCTCCTGGGCTGGGCACACTCACTGTCTCTAGCTGTTTTTAAATGTCCCCTGATCTACACATCTTCTTCAGCTTTGTAAATGCTTCAGATGGTGGAAAGCATAGCAGATCTGCCTCTGAAAGTTCCATGAGAGAGCGTTTGTACAGACATGCATCTGTGTGTACGCATGCACACCAGCTAGCACCCAGGAGACTTCACAAGCCCAAATCCTGTTTCTAATCTGAAATGCTTTCTGTCCTGTCAAGAAGATCTTCAGATCTATGAGTACATCTGTGTTCCCTGAGCCCCTCCACCTGCCAAGGGCCACACAGGGACCAGCAGTTTTACTTCTCTAGGCCAGTGGTTCTCAACTTTTCTAATGCTACCCTTTAATATAGGAATTCCTGTTATGACTGCCAATCATAAAATTATTTCTGTTGCTACTTCATAACCTTAATTTTGCTATTGTTGTGAGTTGCAATGTAAATATCTGGTGTGAAGGATATCTAATAGGTAGCCCTCCCCAAAAGGGTCATGACCCACAGGTTGAGAACCACTGATCTAGCACATCCCATGGTCGCCATTGTACAGGTAGAAGCAAACTGAGAATCAGAGAGGTCAAATCACTCATCCAAGGTCACACAGTAAGGATGAGATAGAAGCTGACTCCAAAGGTCTGTCCCTAGCCCTGCACTTCCCAAATTACACCTCCATCTTGCTGAGCACCTGTTGAAGATGCTGTGGGTTGTTATCTTGCTTCGAAGTATTCACTGTGGTCCATGCTATTAGCTTCATTGAGCGCACGCTATTTAACTAAGAAAGTTTCATTTTGAGAAGAAATTGAATTTGAGCCAAGTCTAGAGGTATAGCCTGTTGTCATATCGCGTCAGGAAGCTGAGGCAAGAGGAGAGCAAGTTCAAGGCCTGCTTGGGCTCTAGGATGAATCAAGGCAACTTAGTGGGTCTCTGTCTCAAATCTTAAAAATGGAGTAAAGGGAGAACTGGACGTTGTACCCCATACTCAGATGCTTGCCTAGCACGGGCAAGACCCTGGGTTTGAGCCCCAGTACTGCAAAATGAAGAGTAGTATGATGGAGGGGTAAGGGAGGAGGTAAGAGCAGCATCCTTAGCCCCTTCATAATCATATCAACACAAGCTGACCATTTGAAATTTTGACATTTGTCTTTAATCAAGCAGAACCAAGGCTACAGAGCAACGGGAGCCGCCCTGAAGTCTATGTGGGGACCATGCCTCGGCAGAGACAGGAGGGCTCTGGACAACCTGGGCAGAGAAAAGAAAGCTAGTTAATCTGGTTAACCATTCACCAAAGTTTTCCCATGGGATACCATGATGAGGTCATCCTCTTGGGAGCCACCCACTCTAGGACAATGACACAAGGATCTACCAAGACTTTATAGTTATATGTATACATCCAGAGAAAGACCACAGTCTCTTCTCCTAGATCCAGAGCCAGACAAAGATGCTGGCTCTCATATCTGCAATCCAATACTCCACTGATTCATGAGATGAGAAAAGGGGGACCCACACTAGCAAAAGGAGAAACATCATTGTCTGTAAACAAAGATGACATGATTCTCTACCCATAACTTACATGTCTAGGAGGGCTAGGAGTGTGGCTGAGTGGTAGAGCACTTGCCTATCATGTGCAAGATCCAGGATCCAATCCTAGGAACAGCTAAACACAATATAAAATGCTTAGTATTTAAAAAAATATAATAAGCTTAGTAAAACTCATAGTGAACAAGATCCGTATTCAAAACTCAATCTCCTGTCCAAATAAGCAATGAGCAATTGCAAACACGCTCCTGAAATATTTGGTCACAGATCATGAAACATATATACAAACTTTGTATACTGAATGCGAACATGGTAAAGGAAATCAAAGACCCGAGTGACCAGAGAGATGATACAGAGATGAGCTATAGACAACCTGCCAGGCTTTCAGCTCTTACATAGATACAGCTCCAATCCAAATGGATTGTTAAGGTCAATACATCACAAGCCTAAACCCAGGCGTGAGGGTTGTACAAGCCAACAAGCTGACGGCCCGGAGAGCACAAGCAGGGAGAAATGAGTTCAGAGCCCCAACACCCAAGAAAATCCAGATGTGGAATCCAAGTGTCATATCGAAGTGTGGTAGCATACATCTGAACCTTAACATTGGAAGTCACAGGCAACACAGTCCCTGGAGTGAACCCTGAGAGAATATGTCTCTACTATTACTACTAATAATAAAATGATAATGATGATGATGATGATGATAAGTGAGTGATGGGAAAGATGCCTGAAGTCTACTTCTGATATCTGTATGTGCACACACCGGCAAATTTATTTGGACACACACCAGCATACACACACATTCAACTACCCCCTACAATACACAAGGGCATTAACAAATGGTCTTATAGGAGGCCATTAGTTAGTCAGTTAATTTTAAAATGTAAATTTTAAAGGCGGAATTCTAATGGAGGTATCATGCATGGGTGAACAATGCTATTCCCAAAATTCATGGGCTACTAATGAAAACTCCAGTGCCTGGTGTGAGACAGCTCCCTATGAGTTGGGTCAGGGAGGCCACAGACATCTCCAAATCAACACAAGCTATTGCCGTTGCCCTTGGTGAGCCACTGTCAGAACTAGGCAAGGGTGTATCCTGTTGGTGAAGATGCCACATGCTTTGGCTGTAACACATGGAGAAACTAATCTCAAACCAACCAGGAAGATTCCTCTCTGATATCTTCCTTTCTTAGTACCAGAAGTGTTATGCAGGCTTTTTGGGAGAAAGGTGTAAATTATATTATCCATCAGTGAGCACTCCCTGCTACAAACCATGTATGCTTCTATGTGCTCGGTACAACAGTGGCATGGTGGTTAGAGAAATAAGCACCATGTTAATTTTCTGGTTGGATTTAAGCTCTACAGGAGGAAAACCATGGCTGGTATGGCTGGTAGTGTGATCCAGTTCAAAAGTCCATCTGAGGCTTCTAAGTTGGAACCTACTATTGTTATTTTGCTAAATGATCATGCTGTACATTTGTCTTCTAAATGTTTGTGTTTATATCCATAGACAGGGCTGCTGTCAACTTTGGCCAGACAAAGCTTCCTTTTCCAGTAGGCAGCAGTCAAGATTGAGACGGAGGAGAATGTCAACATACTGTGTATGACAAGGTTTAGTTCTGAATTAAAGAAATGTATGAACCCCACTATCAACAAAGTTTGGGAGCCATTGAGAAAGCGGTTATAGGAAGCATCTAAGAGCCAGAACATGGGGAGGAGTACCGTGGGGTGCTGTCTTCTGTCACAACATGGCTATTGTAGTCATGAGCTCACAGCAGCTGGCATTACCTGCAGAAGACCTGTGCAAAGTCAAAAGAGCAAACTCCCAGCACCTGGTAGGCAGAATGATCTCTAGGTCTCACCACTGCCTGAAAGGCTAGAGACAGAGGGTGCCTGCTGGAATAAGGAATGATGGTTGAAGGTGAGGAATCTATTCAGTTCCCCATTCTCCAAGAAATAACACACACCACTCATGCATGGGAACACAGATGAATTTCATGAGTTTAAGAATAACAGTATCAAAAGGAGCAACACCACAGGCATGTGCACACACAAACACACACACACACACACACACACAAGAACCACAGCAAAAATAAAAAACTGTCAAGGGGAGGGGAAAAGGAAATGGTGAAAAGAAGGACGGGAATATGGGGACTAAAGCTTAAACTAAGGACCACCTCTGAGGTCATATGGAAATCTACTACAATAGAAGCTTCCTAAAATGTATATAAAAGAAATCTAAACGGAATTACCAAGTAACAAGGGAGACGAGGGCCCAACTAGACATCTCTCACCCCTAAAAGAAACCTACAGAGCCAGAATGGGTTTGGATCTTATTGAGTTGTTGGCTAAAGAGGCCCCATGGAAACCCCAAAGTAACTCAGGTTATGGCCACGAGCATCGGTTGCTCTTCACAAACTTTATCAATGCCCTTCTGCTCAAGATATCGGCTTCATAACTCATTGAACACGGAACAATGGGCTAATGCCTGCCTACAGCCTTCACAAATACTATCTAGTGATCATAATAATGAAAGATGCTCTCCAAATCATGAACAGGGAGAGAAATGCTAACCCAGATTTTTTTTTTTTTTTACAAAAGAAACAAAACTGTGATATTCATTGGTGTCCTGCCTGCATGAGATGCTAAGGTCATGGTGACTCAAACATTGGGAGAGTAACCAGTTACAAACACGAGGGGAATTTAAGGCCCAATATAAATGTAGCAATAAACTGCCTCCTGCAGACATTCTGCTATACTCACAGCACAGTGTCTTGCTCAGTCACACCAGAGAAGCTTCCTCCTACACCGGATAGGAATACATAGAGACCCACAGCTGACAATGTGCAGAGTGAGAGACCTTGGAATACTCAGTCCTAAAAGGGACGTCTTCATCAAATCCCTCTCCTCAGGGAATTCATCAGAAGAGGAGGCACAAAGACGGTAAGAGCCAGAGGCAAGGGAAGAAAGCAAGGAAACGAGACCTTCTAGACACAGCAGGGCTGAGCCACAGATGGACTCACAGACTGTGGCAGCACGCACAGGGATCTGGGCCAGAAGGCCCAGCTCTGAGATGGGAAGTGGACACAGGCCCCATTTGTAAGACACAGGCTGTCTGCAACTGACAACCACTTCCAAAGGAAAAGTAGTGTTATCCAGTGGAGTCCCACTGCAGATAGAATCTGCAATGAATGCCAGGCCCCAAGTCTAGGAGGAGTGGGGCAACAGTAATGAGCTCAATAGTAATTTTTTTGATGAGTTTTACCTCATAATGATTTGAGTGACTATCTTAGTTACGGCTTTACTGCTGTGACCAGAGACCATGACCAAGGTAACTCTTATAAGAACAACATTTAATTGGGGCTGGCTTACAGGTTCACAGGTTCAGTTCATTATCATCAAGGTGGGAACATGGCAACATCCAGGCAGGCATGGTGCAGACAGAGCTGAGAGTTCTACATCCTCATCTGAAGGCTGCTAGCAGAAACTGGCTTCCAGGCAGCTAGGAAGAAGGTCTTAAAAAGCCCACACTCACAGTGACATACCTACTCCAACAAGGCCACACCTCCTAATAGTGCCACTCCCTGGGCCAAGCATACACAAACCATCACATTCTACTCCCTGGCCCCCATAGGCTTGTTCAAACATATGCATTTATGGAGGCCATGCCTAAACATAGCATAATGCAAAATGCATTTCGTTCAGCTTCAAGAGTCCCTATAGTCTATAGCAGTCTCAACAATGTTAAAATTCCAAAGTTCAAAAATCTCTTCTGGGATTCATCCAATCACTTAACTGTAATCCCGAAAGCAAGTCAGGAAACCAGCTGGGAAAACTCCAAACTCTGCATCTCCATATCTGATGTCAAAGCAGTCTTCAGATCTCTAATTTTTTTATCTTTGTGGACTGCAACAAACTTCTTTCTCCTGGGCTGGTTCCACTCCCTGATAGCAGATTTCCTCATCAGATATCCCATGGCTCTGGCATCTTGAACATCTCAGAGTATCCAAGGCAACTTGAATGTTACAGCTTCTTGTTTCAACGTCTAGGACCCACACATGATCTTCTGGGCTCCTCCAAAGGGCTAGTGTCACTTCTCCAGCTCTGCCCTCTGTAGTACTCGAAGCTCAGATGGATCTACTCCACTGCCTCTGCTGTTCTTGGTGATCATCCCATGGCACTGGCTACTTCAATACACTGGGGTCTTCTGCTGCTACAAGGATTCACCAATAGCCTCTCATAGGCTCTCTTCATGGTGCCAAGCCTCAACTCCATTGCATGACTCTTTCATTCCTTGATCATCAACTGCAACTGAGGCTGTGCCTTCACCAATGGCCTTCCATGGCCTCTCACAGTGCAGAGTCTCAGCTGCTCTTCATGGCCCCTTCATGTCTTCAAAACCAGCACCATCTGGGTGACTCTTACACATTACCAAATACAGCTGCAGCACAAGGTACAACTTTGGCTATCTCTGAAACATAGCTTCTTTGTGCTCTCAGAAAATATTTCCCAAAAGACTTCACCCCAGTGATACTGGTCTCTTCTTTATCACCACTAATTTCTTAGCTCCAGCTAACCAGCGTCAATTGTCCCAGTAGTCCCTTCTAATGTGGACTCTAAAGCCAGAGCCACATGGCCAAACCTGCCAAGGTCCAAGCTTGCTGAGGCTGGAACATGGCCGGCCTTGTTGTACTACATTATCACCAGCTTTCTGTTTTCCAGCTCCTTCACTGCCTAACCTTGGCTGTCCTGGAACTTGCTCCATAGAATAACTCTGAGCTCAGAGATCTGCAGGCCTGTCTCCTAAGCACTGGGATTAAGGGTGTAGTCCACCAAATCTGGATTTAAGTTTTTCTTCATCTAAAACTGCTCTGTTATAGGCTGGCCTTGAACTAAGAGATCTTCTTGTCTTCACCTCCTGTGATTAAAGGCTTGTACTACCGTGCCTGGACCTAAAATTAGCTGGGTGGGCTCTTGCCCCAAGGTCACTACTCCCTTAATTCAATTTAATATCCTTGAGCACAGGATTCAGCTCCATTTTACTTCCCGGTGCCCCTTTAATATTCAAACCATATGTCTTATATTTTTCCTTTCTCAGCTTGCTCCTTTTCATTAAAATGTTCTTTATAAGAGAACTTTAGTAGCCACACAACAGAATTTATATCAGTTTTGAGACTTCCTTTATCAAAAGAATTAATCTAAATCTCTTCAGTTTAGCCTCAGGTAGACTCTTCAGACAAGGGCAAAAAACCAGCCACATTTTCCACCAAAATATCACACTAACAGTCTCTTGGCCACATATTAAAATTCTTCTCTGAAACTTCTAGAGCCAGGCTTTCACAGTTCAAATCACCCTCAGAAACAATGTCTTCCATATTCCTAGTAGGATGGCCCATTGAGCCCCACTTAAAGCATACCACTGCTTTCCAAATCCAAAGTTCCAAAATTCACATTCTTCCAAACAAAAGCATGGTCAGACCTATCACAGGAATACCTGACTCCTAGTACCAACTTGTCTTAGTTACAATTTTACTGCTATGAACAGACACCATGATCAAGGCAACTCTTATATGAACAACATTTAATTGGGGCTGGCTTACAGGTTCAGAGGTTCAAGTCCATTATCAAGGTGAAAACATGGCAGCATCCAGACAGGCATGGTGCAGGCAGAGCTGAGAGTTCTACATCTTCATCTCAAGGCTGTTAGCAGAATACTGGCTTCCAGGCTGCTAGGATGAGTGTCTTAAAGCCCACACCCAGAGTGACACACCTACTCCAACAGGGCCACACCTTCAAATAGTGCCACTCCTTGGGTTGATAATATACAAACCATCACAGTGAACATATTTTACTTTTACCTCACAGATATTTTTCTTAACAATTATGGTTGTCAACCTTGTGGGATTTCTTAGTGTGTAAGTTTATGGATGTATGTGGGTATGTGTGTGCATGTGTGAAGGTGCCTGTGTGTGCTTCTTAGTCTTATACTTTAACTATTTTTTCTTATCTGCTTTCTAATTTATTTTTCCCTATTGTGATTTGTTCTGAGTTTTGGTTTGGTTTTCTTATGTTTTAGTGGTCAGTTCATTTTCTAATGAGAGAAAGAAAAAAAGAGACAGACAGACTGACAGACTGACGACAGGATGGATTTCAGTTGGAGGAAAGGTGGGGATGTTCTGGAAAGACTTGTGGGAGGGAGAAATACAATCAGAATGTATTTTTGCAAAAAATATATTATTAAAAAATTAAGATAATAGAAAACCAGTCATTACTACTACCATCACAAACAGAAGCACTTACATGTCTTATCAATAAAGGTTTCCTGGAGAAGTCACCCCGGTTTGCTTATACCTGTCTTTTTCATGACTGTTTTGGTTACAAGAGCAGATGTTCTATGTTCTTTATTTTACCCACTTCATGTGGACATGAAAGCAATAACCATTTGATAGAGATTCATGATTTAAATATCAATTATTTTGTCTTCTTCTACCTTAGCAGGAAAAGCTGCATTTCCTAACCTGGTGTGGATGTAGAAGGTGGAGTGACCTACAGCTACCTCAAAGCTGTGTGATCCCAAACAACATATGCTGTGCTCCCAGGGCTCATGTTCTCCTGCCTCTGGGTTTGCATGTTAATGTAGTTACAAAGATGTCCAGCTCAGTCCCCTGCTTCTACTTTAGTGCCTGCTTTCCTTTTCCTGCCTTAGATGTTCTATTTAGTATTTTTTAATGTCTCGTGGACCTGAGATTCCACAACTTGAGGATTTCACACACAGTACCCACCACACATGCTCAGGCATCAATGTAGGGACATGACTGGGAAGTGGCCATGACCTCTGGCTTCTTCTTGATTCCAGGCAAAGCCTCTCTGACTAGCTGACACTACACAAAACCAACTCAATGGAATTTTGATGGGTTCCTTTTTAATAGTGTTTTCGGTGGGCATATATATATATTTTTTTACCATGCAAGTCTTTGCTTATATATCATGGTTCCTGATTTGTGGTTTTTAATGGGACTTCTGGGTATGCAAGGGTGTGTGTGTGTGTGTGTGTGTGTGTGTGTGTGTGTGTGTGTGTGTTTTGAGTGAGAAATAGAAAAAGAAAAATTTGGATTTGGGTGGAAAGAAATGTAGGGAGGATATGGAAAAAGGTAGGGGAAGAGAAAACATGAGCAGAATATATTGTATGAAAAACAGGTTTCTTCAACAAAAATTAAATTATTTTAATAAGCCATTACTACTATCATGAACACCACAAAAGACAGCATAATATTTCATTGCTTACAAAAGAGAAATGTCATTCTTCTTTAAAGTGACTCTGGACTCTTATATGTCTTTACCAATAAAGTTTTATTGGGACTTCCACAGTCATTTGCTTATCTGTGTCTTCTGCATGACTATTTCCAGGAACAACAGAAAACTTTCTAGGTCCTCCAAATGGCCCACTTCATGAAGACATGAAAGCAATAAGATAACATTCATGGTTTAAATTAAGTTCTTTTGTGTTCTTCCAAGTTAGCAGGAAAACTGAATTTCATTTCCTGGTACTAGATGTAGAATGTAGAGTGACCCCAAGCTCCCTCTAAGCTGTGTGATCCCAGAAACGACCACCCTGTGCTGTGCTCCCAGGGTTCATGACATCCTGTTCTGGTTTTCCATCTAACTGTAGAGAGGAAAAAGCCTGTCTCAGTCCCTTGCCTCCACTTTCACTCCATTCTTCTTGCATCAGCTTTCCTATCCAACCTTTTGTAATGTGTCATGGGGCTGGGATTCCACATTTTGAGGATATAACACAGCAGTGCCCAGCACAGAGGTACAGGCAGCATTGTAGGCACATGACTGGGAAGTTTCCATGACCTCTGGCCACTTCTTGATTCCATGCAGAGCCTCGGGGACTCTGAAATTGATCTTCAGCATCTGCCTTTACCTGCATCAGGCCAGCAGGCCCCTGACTTCAAGAAACAAAAATTTTGGGCCGCCGCAGCCATCTTCCAGTAACTCGCCAAAATGATGAACACAAAGGGAAAGAGGAGAGGCACCTGGGTATATGTTCTCTAGGCCTTTTAGGAAACATGGCGTTGTTCCTTTGGCCACATACATGTGAATCTACAAGAAGGGTGATATTGTAGACATCAAGGGAATGGGCACTGTTCAAAAAGGAATGCCCCATAAGTGCTACCACGGCAAAACCGGAAGAGTCTACAATGCATGCCGTGGGCATCATTGTCAACAAGCAGGTTAAGGGCAAAATTCTGGCCAAGAGGATCAATGTGCGGATTGAGCACATCAAGCACTCAAATAGCAGAGATAGCTTCCTGAAGCGGTGAAGGAGAACGACCAGAAGAAAAAGGAAGCCAAAGAGAAGGGCACCTGGGTGCAGCTGAAGCGCCAGCCTGCACCACCCAGAGAAGCACACTTTGTGAGAACTAATGGAAAAGAGCCTGAGCTGTTGGAGCCCATTCCATACGAATTCATGGCCTAATGTACACAAAGAAATAAAATACCAGCACCAGGAAAAAAAAAAAAAAAAGAAGAAACAAAAATTTTGCTCCTCAAGCAAGTTACTTGGGCAATGAAGGCTCAGACCAAGGCATAAACAGTGTGTGCAAGCTCAAGTCACCTCTCACATGATTAATGAAATCATGCAGCTATTACCAGCTTCAAGTCCTCCCATGCCGATACCTGAAAATAATGAAATAACAAACAGTTTCTTGACTGATTCTTTAAAATTCATTAATTCTGATTTCTTGTCACATTTTCCCAGTTATTCATCTATTCTGCAATGCATTCATCAATCTGTTTGTGCTGCTCTTCATCCAACCATCCATCTATCTGTGCATACCTCCATACATCCATTTATGCATACAAGAATACATACATATATATGCACATATACCCCCATACATTTATGTATGAATACATACCTACATACCTGTGTACATCGCTCTAACTTGTGACATATGTAGCTTTGATCCCTTGCTAGAGAAGCGTCTCATCACAATTAGCAGCAGTCAGATGACAGAGAATGAGACTGAGTGCTCAGCCCTGGATGGGAATCTGCATCACCACTAAGGCTCAGAGAACACTGAGGAAGAGGAGGGAGGAAGAGGGTAAGAGCCAGAGACTGGGGAGGAGCTCTGTGGGGTTTAGTCTGCTTCAAGGCATGGTTTAGTCAGGAGCTCACATTAGCTGGCGCTCCCTGCACTTGACCTGCACAAGATCAAGACAGCCAAACCCATCTCATATCTGGTAGGTGGTAAACCTTAGAGGGCTCAGGGCAGTGCAGAGCCCGGGGAACAGAGAATCTTTAAGTTGTAGAAGCTATTGAGTTTTCTGTGCTCCAGTAATTGCCCACACCATACACATATGGGCAGCAGTTAATGGTCTTAGTGAGTGTTTAAATAACAACAACAACAACAACAACAACACACACACACACAAACACACAAAATAACAATAACAAAAATAAGCCCTGGTATTGTGAGAAAGGAGAGAATTGGGGAGGATTAAGGGTCAAAATATTAGAAGGAATAGCTAAAATTAAGGGCCACTTAGGTATCATATGGAAGTCTCTTTAAATTGTTTATACATATGTGTGTGTGTATATATACTTATAGTTATGTGAGTATATATACACATTTAGGTATATGTGCAGAAATACACATATAGGTATATGTGTGTGTATATATTTTTTATATATACAGTTTATATATATATATATAAAACTGTATTTGAATGTATTAGAAATCTAAAAGGAAATGCAAAATAATAAGGAGAAACAAAGCCCCAATTAGACATCTTTCACCACCAAATGAAACCATCAGTGCCAGGCCAGAAAGGTCCAACGGAAACCTCAGTATAACTCAGGTTATTGCCAAGGGTGCTGGTTGCTGTCTTCAACCTGACATTAAGATCCAATTGCTAAAAACATCAGCGTCATAACTCAATGGACATGAATAAGTTGTGCTGGTGAGTGTCTACAGAATTCGTTCCACTGACTAGGGACCATGGACCTGGAAGACATGTTCAAACTACCAGAGATATGAGATAAATGCCTATCCAGACACAAACCTGTCTCAGTCAGTTTTCTGTGGCTGTGAAGTGATACTATGACCACAACAATGCTTATTTAAAAAGGAGTTTAATTGGGGCTGTCCTACAGCTTCAGAGATATAAGTACATTGTCATCCATGCAGGGAGCAGGGTGCCATGCAGGTGTGTATGCTGCTGGGATGCAGTTGAGAGTTCTACATACCTATCCATCAACAGCAAGAAAAGAGTCTTTGGACATGGCATGGGCCGTTGAAACCTCACAGCCTGTCCTTTTTCCAAGAAGACAACTCCTAACCTTTTAAAGTCGTGCCAACCCTGATGGCCAAACACTCAAGTATACAAGCCTATGGAGACCATCCTTATTGAGTCTGCCACCAAATCCCTTGGTCTGCAATAGTGACACCACAATCTGGCTGCATTGAAGGCCCACTTCCTGAGATGGGCTCCATGCCTGATAATGCTCAGGTATCCAAGAACCTGAGAATAGATATACCAGGGATCTAGGGGAAACCCAAGCTTATTGTTTGACTGTAGGCATATATTTGTACAGCCTACTTTAGTAAGGGTTCAACCTCCCTTTTATTTTACCACTCAACAGAGGTATCAGGGGGAAAAAAGGTTATTAGGATATGAGGGAAGTAGGCATTTTTAGAAATAGTTTTTGAGACAATTGCAATCTTCATTGTTTTCACTCCAGACCAGGAGCCAACACCAAAAACAAACCAGCAGCTGGAGTCCAGTCCACTAGGCAGACACCACACATGAACCAGCAAGGACAGTTCAATCCAGAAGAAACCAAGAGACCACCCAGAAAGGTCACACAAGTTGAAAGAAGCCACAGGAAGCTCAGGAGGAGTTCTTGGGTGAATTTCTCTCTCTGAAGCTACCATAAGTGAAGGTCAGCAATGCAATGTAAGGAAAACCAAAATAGGCACTTAGTCGTCGAAGAACAGGTAGGCAGAGCTAAGTGAACCAATGCTCCTGCCACCATGTCTGTAGGCTCATATTTACATTCCTTCTAAATATCATGTGTCCTTTCATGTGTTTGCACAGCAAAATATTCTATCACCTGCGTCTGCTTCAGGAAAACATCCTTTCACCTATGTGTCCCAGCAAAACATCATTTGTCATAACTGATTTTCCAAAGAAACCATAAGTTTCCACTTCATCCTACGAAAGGAACATAATAATAGACTGACTCTGGCAGACATTCACAGAACAGTGTCTTGCTCAGTCACACCAGAGAAGCTTCCTCCTACCCAGGATGGGAATACATAGAGACCCACAGATGACAATGTGCAGAGTGAGAGACCTTGGAACACTCAATCCTAAATGGGATGTCTCCATCAAACCTTGGGGATCAGGGAACTCTGCAGGAGAAGAAGCACAAAGATGGTAAGTGCCAAAGTAAAAGGAAGAAAGCAAGGAAATGAGACCTTCTAGACACAGCAGGGCCGAGCCACAGATGGACTCACAGACTGTGGCAGCATGCACAGGGCCTGCACAGTTCTGGGCCAGAAGGTCCAGCTCTGAAATGGGAAGTGGACACAGGCCCCATCCATAAGACACAGGCTGTCTGCAACTGACAACCACTTCCATAGGGAAATTAGTGTTGTCCTGTGGAGTCTCACTGCAAATGGAATCCACACTGAATAGCAGGCCCCAAATCCAGGAAGAGTAGGGCAACACAAATGAACTAACTAGAAATTTTGAAGAAGTTTTACTTTATATTGTTTTGTGTGAGCATATTGTGTTTTTACTTTATAGATCTTTTTATTAATAACTATGGTGTCCTATTTTGTGGGATTTCTGACTGTTTAAGTTTATGGATGTGAGCGTGTGTGTGTGCGTATGTGTGCTTTGTAGTCTTATAGTTTGGCTATGTTTTATTTGCTTTTGTCTTTGTTTTGTCCTATTCTGATTTGTTTCTGGGTTTTGGTTTGAGTTTGGTAGGTTGGTCAGTACATTTTCTAATGAGAGAGAGAGAGGAAGAGAGAGAGAGAGAGAGAGAGAGAGAGAGAGAGAGAGAGAGAGAGAGAGAGAGAGAGAGAGAGGATGTATTTCAGTGGGAGGAAAGGTAGGGAAAATCTGGACACAATTAGAGGAGGGGAAATATCAGAATACATTGTTGCAGAAATATATTTTTGATAAAAATTCAAATGATAGAAAACCATTCATTACACTCCCATCATCAATAGAAAATATATAACAATTAATAATTGATTACAAAAGAGAACTTTCATTCTCTCTTAACCTGGCTCTTAGCACTTGCATGTCTTACCAATAAAGGTTTACTGAGGAAGTCTCACTGGTTTGCTTATATCTGTGACTTCTTCAGGACTGTCTTGGTTACAAGAGCAGACTATCTATGCTCTGTATTTAACCCACTTCATGTGGACATGAAAACAATAAGCATTTGGTAGAGATTCATGATTTAAATGTCAATTATTTTGTCTTCTTCCAAGTTAGGAGTACAAGCTGGATTTCCTAACATGGTGTGGATGTAGAAAGTGGAGTGACCTACAGCTCCAAGCTGTGTGACCCTGAAACAACCAACATATGCTGTGCTCCCAGGGCTCATGATATCCTACCTCTGTATTTGCATGTTAATGTAGTTACAAAGATGTCCAGCTCAGTCCCCTGCTTCTACTTTAGTGTCCACTTTACTCTGCCTGCCCTAGATGTCCTATTTAGTATTTTATAATGTCTCCTGGACCTGGGACTCCACATTTTGAGGATTTAACACAACATTGCCCACGGCATATGCTCAAGCATCAATGTAGAGACATGACTGGGAAGTTTCTGTGACCTCTGGCCTCTTCTTGATTCCAGACAGAGTCTCTTGTACTGGTTGGCACTACACAAAAGGAACCCAGCAGATTTTCAAGGGCTTCTCTTTCATAGTATGTTGAGTGGTCATATGTTTTTGCCTTGCAAATCTTTTGCTTATATGCTATGTTTCCCAACTTTATGTTTTTAACGGCGTTTCTAGGTGTGCAAGTATGTGTAAATGTGTGTGTGTGTGTGTGTGTGTTCTATTTTCTAAATGAGAAATAGATAAATAAAGTATTTGGATTGCAGTTGGGAGAAATGTAGGGAGGATCTAGGGAAAGGTAGAGGAAGGGAAAACATAATCAGAATATATTGTATGAAAAATAGGTTTCTTCAATAAAATTAAATTATTTTAATAAGCCATTACTACTGACATCAACAACAGAAAAGATAACATAATATTTCAATGATTGCAAAGGAGAAATTTCATTCCTCTTTCAAGTGGCTCTGGACCCTTGCACGTCTTTATCAATAAAGTTTTATTGGGACAGATACACTGATTTGCTTATGTCTGTCTCTTCTGCATGGCAATCTTGCACTAACAGCAGGCTTTCTAGGATCTATATATGACCTACTTCATGATGATATAAAATCAATCAGTGTTTACTAGAGATTAATGGTTTAAATTTCAATTATTTTGGCTTTCCAACTTGGCAGTATATGCTGAATTTCCTAACGTGGTACCGGATGTAAAAGGTAGAGTGACCCCAAGCTCCCTCTAAGCTGTGTTCTGGTGCGCTCTGGACTCGACCAGCAAGAACGACGCTGCAACAGGATCCTTCTGCACACGTTTATTGGGAGAGCTTGATTGCAGAGGCGAAGAGACCCCAAAGCCCAGAACTGGTGCTGCTTATATAGGCCTAGGAGAGGCGTGTCTCACACCCGGATTGGTTATGCACTATGCCTCATTTGCATGTTCCTCATCTGATTGGTTACTCTCTCTCAGTACCTCACAGAACCTCATTATCACACCTCATTTGCATGTCTCACATCTGATTGGTTATATTCTCAAAACTTCATTTTCATGTCCAGGCCAGGAAGTGTCTTGGCAAAAAGCTTTACTGCATATGTACACATTGGTTGTTTGTCCAAACTTATGCGTGGTGGCCAGCAGTAGCCAGCGCCACTCTGCAATGGCACATGTGGCTTCCCACACTGTGAGATCCCAGAAACAACCATCCTGTGCTGTGCTCCCAGGGTTCATGACATCCTGTTCTGGTTTTCCATCTAACTGTAGAGAGGAAAATGCCTGTCTCAGTCCCTTGCCTCAGCTTTCACTCCATTCTTCCTGCATCAGCTTTCCTATCCAAACTCTTGTGACGTGTCATGGGGCTGGGATTCCACATTTTGAGGATATAACAGAGCAGTGCCCAGCACAGAGGTACAGGCAGCATTGTAGGCACATGACTGGGAAGTGTCCATGACCTCAGGCCTCTTCTTGATTCCAGGCAGAGCCTTGGGGACTCTCTGAAATTGATCTTCAGCACCTGTCTGTACCTGCATCAGGACAGCAGACAACTGATTTAAGAAATAAAGGTTTTGCTCCTCCGGCAAGTTGCTTGGGGAATGAAGGCTCAGGCCAGAGCATAAACACTGTGTGCAAGCTCAAGTCACCTCTCACATGATTAATGAAATCATGCAGCTATTACCAGCTTCAAGTCCTCCCATGCCGATAGCTGAAAATAATGAAATAAGAGTTTCTTGACTGATTGCTTTAAAATTCATTAATTCAAATATCCTTTCAGATATTTTTGTAGGTAGCCAGCCTTCCAGTCTACAATACATCTATCCATCTGTCTCTATTTCTCTCCATCCATGTATCCATTCATCTATCCAACCAGCCATTTATATACCCATCTATACATTCATCTATGCATCCTTCCACCCATCTATACATTCATACATATATATGTACATCTGTTCCCTCTTGCTTCCCCCATATGCAACTTTGACCCTTGGCCAGAGAAGAGTCTCTCCACAATGGCAGCAATCTGAGGAAAGAATGAGACAGAGTGCTTAGACCCAGAAGGGAATCTTTACCATCTGCATCACCACTAAGGCTCAGAGAACACTGAGGAAGAGGAGGGAAGAAGAGGGTGAGAGCCAGAGACTGGGGAGGAGCTCTGTGGGGTTTAGTCTGCTTCATGGCATGGCTGCTGTAGTCAGGAGCTCACAGTAGCTGTTGCTCCCTACACTTGACCGGCACAAGATCAAGTCTAACAGACCCAGCTCATATCCAATACATCGTCACCCTTAGAGGGCTGTGGGAAGTGGCGAGTTCCCTATAGAGAACTTTTCCTATTTTAAAATGTAGAATCTATTGAGTTTTTCATGCTCCAGTGATTGGACCACACAATACACATATGAGCAGTAGTAACCAGATATAGTAAATAGTATTTAAATAACAGCACGGGTACACACAAACACACAAAAGAACAACAAACCTTATATATGGGAGGCAGAAGGGATGTGGTGACAATAAGAAATCGATAGGGGAAGAACAGCTAAAAGTGCAATCTGAGGGTCACATGAAAAACAAATAAATGTGGAAAATATCCGTCCACCCCCCCCCACCCACACACATACATCTCTCACCACCAAATGAAACCCAGCCAGAATTTGCTTGCACCTAATGGACTTGTTGGACAAAAAGGCTCAGGGCAAACCCTAAGATAACTCAGGGTTTTCTCAAGGCTACTATTTGCTCTCCTCAAACAGACATTATATTCCTATTGCTAAAAACATCAGCTAGACAACTCACTGCGCATGTAGAAGTTGTGCTGGTGAGTGTGTATAGCCTTTACCCCATGGACTAGTGATCATGACCCTGGACGGTACTCTCCACAGTACCACAGGTGCAAGGAAATTGCCTATCCAGACACTAACCTGTCTTCCTCAGTGATCTATTGCTGTGAAGAGACACCATGACCCCAGCAATACTTAGAGAGGAAAGCACTTAATTGGGACCTGCTTACAATTGCAGAGCGTTCAATCCTTTGTAATCAATGCAGGAGCAGGGTGCCATGCTGGCAGGGATGCTGCTGGGGAGGCAGCTGAGAGTTCTGCATCCCTATCTGCCAACAGCAAGAAGAGAGGCTCTGGGCATCACATGGGCCTTTGAAACCTCAAAGCCCCCAACCCGCCTTGTGACATACTTCCTCCAGCAAGACAACACTTCCTGATGCTTGAAAATAATGCCACTCCCTGATGTCCAGACCTGAAAATCTATGAGCCTATGAGGACCATCCTTATTTCACACACCACTAAATCATTGGTCTACAGGGGTGATTCTACAATCTGGCTGTATTTAAGGCCCACTTCCTGAGATAGAATCCATGCCTGATAATGCTTAGGTGTCCAGGAATCTAAGACTAGATATGCCAGGGACCTAGGGGAAAGCAGTATAGCAAAGAATTGACTCCTGCAGACATTCTGCTATACTCACAGCACAGTGTCTTGCTCAGTCACACCAGAGAAGCTTCCTCCTACACCGGATGGGAATACATAGAGACCCACAGCTGACAATGTGCAGAGTGAGAGACCTTGGAACACTCAATCCTAAATGGGATGTCTCCACCAAATTCTCCCCCTTGGGGATCAGGGAACTCTGCAGGAGAAGAAGCACAAAGATGGTAGGTGCCAGAGTAAAAGGAAGAAAGCAAGGAAATGAGACCTTTTAGACACAACAGGGCTGAGCCATAGATGGACTCACAGACTTTGGCAGCATGCACAGGGCCTGCACAAGTCTGGGCCAGAAGGTCCAGCCTGGGGAAGTGGACACAGGCCCCATTTGTAAGACACAGGCTGTCTGCAACTGACAACCACTACCAAAGGAAAATTAGTGTTGTCCAGTAGAGTCCCATTGCAAATAGAATCCACACTGAATGACAGGCCACAGGTCTAGGAGTAGTTTTAAAATACAAATAAACTAATTAGGAATTTTGATGAAGTTTTACATAATGCTTTATGTTAGCATATTGTATTTTTACCTTATACAAGTTTTTCTTAACAATTATGGTTTCCTATTTTGTGGCATTTCTGAATATGTAGGTTAGTGTATAAGTGTGTGTGCTTCATAGTCTTTTAGTTTGGTTATTTTTTTTTTTATTTGCTTTTGTCTTTGTTTTGTCCTGTTCTGATTTGTTTCTGGGTTTTGGTTTGGATTTGTTAGGTTTTAGTCTCAGTTCATTTGAGAGAGAGACAGAGAGGGGGGGGGTGGAGGAACAGGATGGATTTTAGTTGGAGAACTTATAGGTAGGATCAGGACACAATTTTGGGAGGAAAAATATTATCAGAATACATTGTTGCAACAGTACATGTTGATAAAAATTCAAATGATAGAAAACCTATAATTACCATGCTCATCATTAACAGAAAGTATATAGCAATTAATAATTGATTAAAGATCCACCCAGGCTCACAGGTGAGTATACCAATACTGCCCCGATATCTGGCCTAACTGGGACCCCTCTGAGGCCTAGGGAACACAGGACCACTGTGTAGACAGGATGGAGACTCTCCCAGTTTGAGCCTGCACCCTGGAGCAGACCCTGAGCTGCCTTTCCCACAGCCAATATACCCAGAGAAAGTTTGACCCCCAGAAGTTCTGACACACACAGGCTCATAGGATCACAGGCTGATGGAAGGACAGGCTCCACACAGAGACACAAAAGCCAGCTAACAGCAGAGATAACCAGATGGCAAGAGGCAAGTGCGAGAAGATAAACAACAGCTTCCAATGGTACTTGGCACCATCAGAACCCAGTTCTCCCACCACAGCAAATGCTGGATACCCAAACACACCTGAAAAGCAAGATTCTGATGTAAAATCCCATCGTTTAATGATGATAGAGGACTTTAAGAATGATATAAATAACCCCCTTAAAGAAATACAGGAGAAAAGAGGTAAACAAGTAGAAGCCCTTAAAGAGGAAACATATGAATCTCCTAAAGAAATATAAGAGCATCTGGGTTGTTCCCAGTTCTGGCTATGACAAACAAGGCTGCTATGAACATCATGGAACGTGTGCCCCTGTGGCATGGTGAGGCATCTTTTGGGTATATTCCCAAGAGTGGTTCTGCTGGGTCTTCAGGTAGCTCTACTTCCAATTTTCTGAGGAACCTCCAAGTTGATTTCCAGTGTGGTTGTACCAGTTTGCAATCCCACCAGCAATGGAGGAGTGTTCCTCTTTCTCCACATCCTTGTGAACATGTGCTGTCGCCTGAGGTTTTGATCTAAACCATGCTGATTGGTGAAAGTTGGAATCTCAGGGTCATTTTGATTTGCATTTCTCTGATCACTAAGGACTTTAAATATTTCTTTGTGTTTCTCAGCCATTCGAGATTCCTCTGTTGTGAATTCTTAGTTTAGTTCTATACCCCACTTTTTGATTGGGTTGTTTGGTTTTGTGGTGGCTAGCTTCTTGAATTTTTAACATATTTTAGATACTAGCCCTGCAGATGTTCCACTACAGAAGAATGGATACAGAAAATGTGGTTCATTTACACAATGGAATACTACTCAGCTATTAAGAACCAGGATATCCTGAGTTTTGCAGGCAAATGGATGGAACTAGAAGATATTATCCTGAGTGGAGTAACTCAGACCCAAAAGGACATGCATGGTATTTACTCACTAATATGTGGGTATTAGCCAAAAAAAGAAGTTCAGAAGACCCAAGATACAGTCCACAGAACTCAAAAAGCTCAACAAGCTGAAGGGCCCAATCAAGGATGCCAAAGTGCCACTTCAGAGGGAGAAAAAAGCAACCACAATGGGGGAGGGAGGGAGAGACTGAGAGGGGGTGGGGGAGAGAGGAGAACATGATATGGTATTGGGTAGGGGGAAAAGGACTGAAGCCTTAAGGACCAGCAGAAAGAATGGAAACAGGCAACTTTGGGGGGTAAGAGGTCGGGGAACCCTCCATACTGTACCAGAGACCTAGGAGGTAAGAGACTCTCATGACTCAAATGGAAGAACCTTAGATGAAATGCCATACATTAGGAAGAGGGAAGTTGTAGTGCCCACCTCCATCAGAAAGACTGGACATCAAGTGAGGGATAGGGTTGCCATCCCACAGTCAAAACTCTGACCCCTAATTATTTCTGTCTGAAAGAACTGCAGGGATGAAACGGAGAAAGGCCTGAGGAAAAGAAAGTCCAGGGACAGACCCAAAGTGGGATCCGTCCCAAGGGGAGGCCCCAAGACCTGACACGATTACTGATTCTATGGAGGGCTCACAAAAGGGGACCTATCATGACTGCCCCTCTGAAAGCAGCTGAAAGAGTCAGATGCAGATATTTGCACCCAATCAATGGACAGAAGCTGCTGACCTCTGTGGTTGAATTAGGAGAAAGCTGGAAGAAGCTGAGGAGGAGGACAACCCTGAAGGAGGGCCAGCAGTCTCAATTAACCTGGACCCCAAGATCTCTCAGATACTGAACCATAAACCAGACAGCATATACCAGCATATATGAGGTACCCAACACATATACAGCACAGGACTGCCAAGTCTGGGTTTAGTCAGAGAAGATGCACCTAACCCTTAAGAACCTGGAGGCCCCAGAAAGTTTAGACATCTGGTGGGGTAAGGGGAAGGGGATAATGGGGACATCCACATTGAGACAGGGTCCAGGGAGGAGGTATGGGGTGTGAAACAGTCAGGGGGAAGAAAAATCCGGAGTTTAAAATAAATAAATGAATAAAAGATTAAAAATAAATAAATACAGAAAAACAAATCCAAACAGGTGAAGAAATTGAACAAAACCATCCAGAATCTAAAACTGGAAATAGAAACAATAAAGATATTGCAAAGGGAGACAACCCTGTAGATGAAAAACCTAGGAAAAAGAACAAGAGTCACAGATGCAAGCATCACCAACAGAATACAAGAGACAGAAGAGAAAATCTTAGGTGTAGAAGACACAACAATCAAAGAAAATACAAAATGCAAAAAGCTCCTAACCCAAAACATTCAAGAAGTCCAGGACACAATAAAAAGGCCAAATCTAAAAATAGTAGGTATAGAAGAGAGCAACTCAAAGGGCCAGTAGACATCTTCAACAAAATTATAGAAAAAAAAAAAACTTTCCTAACATAAGGAAAGAGATGCCCATAAATATATAAGAACCCTACAGAATGCCAAATAGATTGGACCAGAAAAGAAATTCCTCTCATCACATAATAATCAAAACACCAAATGCACAGAATAAAGAATACTAAAAGCAGTATGGGAAAAAGGTCAAGTAACATATAAAGGCAAAGTTATACGAATGACACCGGACTTTTTTACTGGCTTGCTTTCCCTGGCTTGCTCAGCCTTCTCTTTTATAGAACCAAGACTACCAGCCCAGAGATGGTCCCACCCACAAGGGGCCCTCCCACCTTGATCACTAATTGAGAAAATGCCTTACAGTTGTATCTTGTGGAGGCATGTCCCCAACTGAAGCTCCTTTCTCTGTGATAACTCCAGCTGTGTCAAGTTGACACAAAACTAGCCAGTACAATTGACCCCTTGTCAACTTGACACACAAACACATCACTGGTAACCCTCAACCCTTAGTTTCTTATTCATGCCCAAGATCTAAATAACTTTAAAAGTCCCACAGTGTTTACATATTAAAAGTTCAATCCTTTTAAAATATCCAATATCTTTTAAAATCCAATCTTTCTACAATTAAAAGTCTCTTAACTGTGGGATCCACTGAAATATTTTCTTCCTTCAAGAGGGAAAAATATCAGGGCACAGACACAGTGAAAAGCAAAAATTAAACTCCATCTGTCCAATGTCTGGGATCCAACTCACGATCTCATGGCTCTTCCAAGGGCTTGGGTCACTTCTCCAGCCATGCCCTTTGTAGCACATGCGTCATTCTCTAGGCTCCAGTTGCCTGTACTCCACTGCTGCTGCTGCTCTTGGTGGTCATCTCATGGTACTGGCATCTCCAAAACACTGCATGACCCCTTCAGTCCTGGGCCATCAATTGCAACTTAGGCTGCACCTTCACCAATGGCCTTCCATGGCCTCTCACAGTGCGGAGCCTCAGCTGCTCTGCATGACCCCTTCATGCCTTCAAAACCAGTACCACCTGGGTAACTCTTACACATTACCGAGTCCAGCCACAGCACAAGGTACAACCTTGGTTATCTCTGGAACACTTCCTCTGAGCTCTCAAAAAACACTTCCCAGAAGATGTCACCTCAATGATGCTGGTCTCTTCTTAATCACCGCTAATTTCTTAGCTCCAGCTAACCAGCATCAATAGTCCCAGAAATTCAAAGGTTTTGCTTTAGTAGTTCTGGTATCTTGTTAATCACAGCTGATTCTTCAGCCCCAGCTAACCAGAACCACAGAATCTTCACAATCAAAATAGCAACAGTCCTGAAAAAAAGTCTTTAATTTTCCCTCTGAAATTTCACAAGCCAGGCCTCCATCTTCTGCACTGTTCTCAACGTTATCTTCCAAGCTCCTACACAACATCTCACAGAGCTCTTAACACAGAATGGATCTTCTGGCCCAAAGTTCCAAAGTCCTTCCACAGTTCTCCCCAAAACATGGTCAGGTTGTCACAGGAATACCCCACTCTGCTGGTACCAATTTGTCTTAGTCAGGGTTTCTATGCCTGCACAAACATCATGACCAAGAAGCAGTTGGGGAGGAAAGGGTTTATTCAGCTTACACTTCCATACTGCTGTTCATCACCAAAGGAAGTCAGGACTGGAACTCAAACAGGTCAGGAAGCAGGAGTTGATGCAGAGGCCATGGAGGGATGTTCATTACTGGCTTGCTTGACACCAGACTTCTTAACTGAGACTCTAAAAGCAAGAAGACCTTGGGAAGATGCCATACAGACCCTAAGAGAACAAAAATACCAGCCCAGGCTACTGTACCCAGCAAAATTCTCAATCACCATAGATGGAGAAATCAAGATATTCCAGGACAAAACCAAATTTAAACAATATCTTGCCACAAATGCAGACCTACAAAGGATAATAGATGGGAAGCTCCAGTATTCAAGTAGTGAAACTAAACTCAAGAAAAAGCAAGACATTAAACTCCCCACAACAAACCTAAAAGAAGAGAGCCACACAAACATAATTCTACCTCTAACAACAAAAATAACAGGAAGCAACAATCACTATCCCTTAATATCTCTTAGCATCAATGGACTCAATTCCCAAATAAAAAGAACAACAGACTAACCGGGTGGATACATAAACAGGACTCAGCATTTTGCTACATACAGGAAACACACCTCAGTGAAAAACACAGTCACTACCTAAGAATAAAAGGCTGAATAAAAAATATGTCCAAGCAAATGGTCAAAAGAAACAAGCTGGAGTAGCTATTCTATTATCTAATAAAATTGATTTTCAACCAAAAGTTATCAAAAAATATGAGGAAAGACACTTCATTCTTCTGAAAAGAAAAAAAAAATCTACAAAAATGAACTTTCAATTCTGGACATCTATTCCCCAAATGCAAGGGCACCACCATTTGTAAAAGAAACTTTACTAAAGTTCAAAGCACACATTGAACCTCACACAATAATATTGGTATATTCAATACCCTACTCTCACAAATGGACAGATCATGGAAATAGAAACTAAACAGAGATATAGTAAAACTAACAGAGGTTATGAAACTAATAGATTTAACAGATATCTACAGAACATTTCACCCTAAAACAAACAAACAAAAAAATACCTTCTTCTCAGCACCTCACTGTACCTTCTCCAAAACTGACCATATAATCAGACACAAAACAAGTCACAATTGATACAAGAAGATTGAATTAGTTCCATGCATTCTATTGGACAACCTCAGATTAAGGCTAACAATAACAACAAAACCACAGAAAGTCCACATACACATGGAAGCTGAACAACTCTACTCAATGATAGCTTGGTCAGGGAAGAAATGAAGAAAGAAATTGGAGACTTTTTAGAATTTAACAAAAATGAAGGCACAGCATACCTAAACTTAGGAAACACAATGAATGCAGTGCTAAGAGAAAAACTCATAGCTATGAGTGCCTCCATAATGAGATTGGAGAGAGCAGACACTAGCAGCTCAACAGCACATCTGAAAACTCTAGATCAGAAAGAAGCAAATACAACAAGAGGAGGAGATGGCAGGAAATAATCAAACTCAGGGCTGAAATCAACCAAGTAGAAACAAAGAGAACTTTATGGAATCAATAAAACCAGGAGCTGGTTCTTCAAGACAGATAAACCCTTATTCAGACTAACCACAGGGCACAGAGACAATATCCAAATTAACAAAATCAGAAGTGAAAGGTAGACATAAAAACAGAAATTGAAGAAATACAAAAAAATCATTAAGTCCTACAACAAATGCCTGTATCAACAAAAAACTTGAAATTCTAGATTGAATGGATGGTTTTCTAAACAGATACCAGGTACCAAAAACAAATCATGATCAGATAAATGATCTAAACAGTCTCATAACCCTAAAGAAATAGAAACAGTTATTAAAAGTCTCCCAGCAAAAACAGCCCAGGACCAGATGAGTCTAGTTCAGAATTCTATCAGACCTTCAAAGAAAACCTAAAACCAATACTTTTCAAACTATTCCACAAAATAGAATCAGAAGGAACACTACCCAATTCATTCTATGATGCCACACTTATGCTGATACCTAAACCACACAAACACCCAACAAAGAAAGAGAACTTCAGACCAATTTCCCTTAGGAATATTGATGCAAAAATACTCAATAAAATTCCAGCAAACCAAATCCAAGAATGCATCAAAACGATCATTCACATGATCAAGTAGGCCTTATCCTAGGGATGCAGGGATGGTTCAATATAAGGAAATCCATCAATGCAATCCACAATATAAACAAACTCAAAGAAACAAACAAACAAAATACACATGGCCATCTCGTTAGATGCTGAAAAAGCCTTTGACACAATACAACCCCCTTTCATGTTAAAAATCTTGGAAAGATCAGGAATTCAAGGTCCATACCTAAACATATTAAAACAATGTAAAACAAACCAATAGCCAGCATCAAACTAAATGGGGAAAAATTGAAGCAATCCCAGTAAAATCAGGGACTAGACGAGGCTGCCCTCTCACTCCCTATCTAGAGTGAGTTCTAGCCAGAGCAATTAGACAACAAAAGGAGGTCAAAGGGATATGAATCGGAAAGGAATAAGTCAAGATATCACTATTTGCATATGATATGATAGTATACTTAAGTGACCCCAATAATTCCTCCAGAAAACTCCTACAGCTGATAAACAACTTCAGCAAAGTGACTGGATATAAAATTAACTCAAAGAAATCAGTAGCCTTCCTCTACTCAATGGATAATCAGGCTGAGAAAGAAATTAGAGAAAAGACACCTTAAAATATCTTGGTGTGACTCTAACCAAGCAAGTGATTTGACAAGAACTTCAAGTCTCTGAAGAAATAAATCAAAGAAGACCTCAGAAGATGGAAAGATCTCCCATGCTCATGGAGCAGCAGGATTAACAGAGGGAAAATGGCCATCTTACCAAAATCAATCTACAGATGTAAGGCAATCCCCATCAAAATTCCAACTCAATTCTTCACAGACATAGAACAATTCTCCAATTCTTCTGGAATAACAAAAAAAAAAAAAAAAAAACACAGGATATTGGGTAGTGTTCCTTCTGATTATATTTTGTGGAATAGTTTGAAAAGTATTGGTTTTAGGTCTTCTTTGAAGGTCTGATAGAATTCTGAACTAGACTCATCTGGTCCTGGGCTGTTTTTGCTGGGAGACAGGATATGGAAAACTGTTTTTCAACAATAAGAGAACTTCTAGGGAAATCACCATCCCTGACCTCAAGGTGTACTGCAGAGCAATACTGATAAAAAAACAAAACGGCATTGGTACAGGAACAGGCAGGTAGATCAATAGAATATAAACAACAACCCAGAAATAAACCCACACACCTATGGCCGCTTGTTCTTTGACAAAGAATGGAAAACCATCCAGTGGAAAAGAGACAGCATATTCAACAAATGGTGCTGGCTCAAGTAGTGGTTAGCATGTAGAAGAATGCAAATTGATCCATTCCTATCTCCTTGTAGAAAGCTCAAGTCCAAGTGGATCAAGGGCCTCCACATAAAACCAGATGCACTGAGTCTAATATGAGAGAAAGTGGGAAACAGCCTCAAACACATGGGCACAGGGGAAATTTTTCCTGAACAGAAAACCAGTGGCTCAGGCTCTTAGATTAACTATTAACAAATGGGTTCTCATAAAATTGAAGAGATTCTGTAAGGCAAAGGACATGGTCAAAAGGAAAAAAAAAAACACAGCAACCTACAGACTGGGAAACGATCTTTACCGATCCTGCACCCGATAGAGGGCTAATATCCAATATAAACAAAGAACTCAAGAAGTTGGACTCCAGAAAACCATATTAAAAATGGGATATGGGGCTAAAAAAGAATTCTCAACCGAGGAATCTCTATTGGCTGTGAAGCACCTAAAGAAATGTTCAACATCCTTAGTCAACAGGGAAATGCAAATCAAAAGGAAGCTGAGGCTCCCCCTCACACCAGTCAGAGTGACTAAGATCAAAAACTCAGGTGCCAGCAAATGCTGGCAAAAGAGTAACACCCTCGATTGCTGGTGGGATTGCAAGCTGGTACACACACACTGGAAAACAGTCTGATGGTTCCTCAGAAAATTAGAAATAGTTCTACCTGTGGACCCAGCTATACCACTCCTGGGCATATACACAAAAGGTGCTCTAAGGTACAACAAGGACACACACTCTACTATGTTCATAGTTTTCTTATTTCTAATAGCCAGAAACTGGAAACAACTCAGATGTCCTACAACAGAGGAATGGATACAGAAAATGTGCTACATTTATACAATGGAGTACTACTCAGGTTTTAATAACAATGACTTCATGGAATTCACAGACAAATGGATGGAACAAGGAAATATTATCCTGAGTGAGGTAGCTCAGTCACAAAAGAAGATGGGTGCTATGTACTCACTGATAAGTACATATAAGGAAAAAAGCTCAGAGTACCCAAGATACAACTCACAGACCACATGAAGCTCAAGAAGAAGGAAGGCCAATATGTGGATGCTTCAGTCCTGTTTGGAAGGGGAAACAAAATAATCATGGGAGGTAGAGGGAGGGAAAGACCTGGAAGGGAGAGAGGAGGGGAGAGAAGGAGGGGTGAAACATCCGCTGTGGGAGAAGATGGGGAGAAGAACAGAGGGCCAGGAAATTGAATGGAGGAGTATAGCAATGGGGGGTGGGGAACTAGGGGTAGCGACTAGGAAGTCCCAGATGCTAGGAAAGCAAGAGGCTCCCAGGAGCCACCAAGGATGACATTAGCTGAAATACCCAAGAAAGAGGAGATAGAACCTGTAGAGACCATATTCAGTGGATAGGTACTGCCCTCGGTTAAGGGACAGTGCCACCCACCCATCACAAAAATATTAACCCAGAATGGCTTCTACCTAAAGGAAATACAAGGACAAAGAGTGGAAGAGAGACTGAAGGAAAGGCCATTCGGAGACTGCCCCACCTAGGGATCCATCCCTTCTGCATACTCCAAACTCAGACACTATTGCTGATGCCAAGATGCACTTGCTGACAGGAGCCTGGTGTAGCTATCCCCTGAGAGGCTCTGCCAGAGCCTGATCAATACAGATGTGGATGCTCACAGCCAACTCTTGGACTGAACACAGGGATCCTAATGGAAGAGTTAGTGGAAGGACTGAAGGAGCTAAAGGGGATTGCAACCCCACAGGAAGAACGACCAGACCACCAGAGCTCCCAGGGACTAAACCACCAACCAAAGAGTACATGTGGAGGGACCCATGGCTGCAGCTGTGTTTGTCACAGAGGATTGCCTGATCTGGCATCAATGGGAGGGGAGGCCCTTGGTCCTGTGGAGCCTTGATGTGCCAGCATAGGGAGATGTTGGGCAGTGAGGCAGGAGTTGCTGGGTGGGTGGAAGAGCATAGTCATACAGGCAGGGGTAAGGGGAATAAAATAGGGGGTTTGCCAGAGGAAAACCAGGAAGGGGAACAAGACTTGGAATGAAAATAAATAAAATAACCAATAAAAAAGGAAAAAGTAAAAGTTGATTACAGAAGAGAACATTCATTCTCTTAACCTGGCTCTTAGCACTTACAAGTCTTATCTGCTGAAGTCATCCTGATTTGCTTATATCTGTGACTTTTTTATGACTGTCTTGGTTACAAGAGCAGACTGTCTGTCTTCTGTATTTGACAGAACTCATGTAGGCATGAAAACAATAAGCGCTTGGTAGAGATTCATGATTTAAATTTCAGTTAATTTGCCTTTTCCAACTTAGCTATACAAACTGGATTTACTAACCTGGTGTGGATGTAAGAAAGTGGAGTGACCTCCAGCTCCCTCTAAGCTGTGTGATCCCAGAAACAACCACCCTGTGCTGTGCTCCCAGGGTTCATGACATCCTGTTCTGGTTTTCCATCTAACTGTAGAGAGGAAAATGCCTGTCTCAGTCCCTTGCCTCAGCTTTCACTCCATTCTTCCTGCATCAGCTTTCCTATCCAACCTCTTGTAATGTATCATGGGGCTGGGATTCCACATTTTGAGGATATAACACAGCAGTGCCCAGCACAGAGGTACAGGCAGCATTGTAGGCACATGACTGGGAAGTGTCCATGACCTCAGGCCTCTTCTTGATTCCAGGCAGAGCCTCGGGGACTCTCTGAAATTGGTCTTCAGCACCTGACTGTACCTGCATCAGGACAGCAGACCCATGACTTCAAGAAACAACAATTTTGCTTCTCAAGCAAGTTGTTGGGGAATGAAGGATCAGGCCAGGGCATAAACACTGTGTGCAAGCTCAAGTCACCTCTCACATGATTAATGAAATCATGCAGCTATTACCAGCTTCAAGTCCTCTCATGCCGATACCTGAAAATAATGAAATAACAAACAGTTTCTTGACTGATTGCTTTAAAATTCATTAATTCAAATATCCTTTCAGACATTTTTCCAGTAGCCTTCTAGTTTTTCAATACACTCATCCATTTGTTTCTATTTCTCTTCATACATCTATCCAGTCAGCCATTCATGTATCCATCTATACATCCATCTATATATCCATACATCCATGTATACAATCATATTACATACATTTATACAAATATCTATATCTACATACATTATAGATATATAGATATGTATGGGCATACATACATGAAAACATGTATCTCTCCAACTTCCACTATATGCACTTTATCTCTTGACTAGATGATCGTCTCTCCACAGTGGCAGCAGTTAGAGGAAAAAGAGAGACTGAGTGCTCAGGTCTGGATGGGGATCTTTACCATCTGTGTCACTACTAAGTCTCAGAGAACACTGAGGAAGAGGAGGGAGGAAGAGGGTTAGAGCCAGAGACTGGGGAGGAGCTCTGTGGGGTTTAGTCTGCTTCATGGCATGGCTGCTGTAGTCAGGAGCTCACAGCAGCTGTCAGTCCCTACACTTGACCTGCACAAGATCAAGTCTAATAGACCCAGCTCATATCCAATACATCATCACCCTTAGAGGGCTGTGGGCAGTGGCGAGTTCTGGGAACAGAGAATCTTTCTTTCTTGAGATGTAGAATCTACTGAGTTTTCTGTGCTCCAGTGAATGGGCCTCACCACACACATATGGGCAGCAGGTACCACACATAATGAGTGCTTAAATAACAACAACACAGGTACACACAAATACACAAAAGAACAACAAATCTTATATATGGGAGGCAGAAGGGATATGGTGACAAATAAGGAACGAATAGCAGAAGGATGGCGGAAAGTAAGGGCCATATGAGGGGTCATATGGAAACAAAAAAAAATGGGAATAAACAGCACCCCCACACACACATAAATCTCTCACCAACAAATGAAACCCAGCCAGGATTTGCTTGCACCTAATGGACTTATTGGCCAAAAAGACCCCAGGGAAACCCTAAGATAACTCAGGGTATTCTCAAGACTACTATTTGCTCTCCTCAAACAGACATTATATTCCTATTGCTAAAAACATCAGCTAGACAACTCACTGTGCATGTAGAAGTTGTGCTGGTGAGTGTGTACAGCCTTTACCCCATGGACTAGTGATCATGACCCTGGACGGTACTCTCCACAGTACCACAGGTGCAAGGAAAATGCCTATCCAGACACTAACCTGTCTTCCTCAGTGATCTATTGCTGTGAAGAGACACCATGACCCCAGCAATACTTAGAGAGGAAAGCACTTAATTGGGACCTGCTTACAATTGCAGAGCGTTCAATCCTTTGTAATCAATGCAGGAGCAGGGTGCCATGCTGGCAGGGATGCTGCTGGGGAGGCAGCTGAGAGTTCTGCATCCCTATCTGCCAACAGCAAGAAGAGAGGCTCTGGGCATCACATGGGCCTTTGAAACCTCAAAGCCCCCTACCCACCTTGTGACATACTTCCTCCAGCAAGACAACACTTCCTGATGCTTGAAAATAATGCCACTTCCTGATGTCCAGACCTGAAAATCTATGAGCCTATGAGGACCATACTTATTTCACACACCACTAAATCCTTGGTCTACAGAGGTGATTCTACAATCTGGCTGTATTTAAGGCCCACTCCCTGTGATTGAATCCATGCCTGATAATGCTCAGGTGTCCAGGAATCTAAGACTAGATATGCCAGGGACCTAGGGGAAAGCAGTATAGCAAAGAATTGACTCCTGCAGACATTCTGCTATACTCACAGCACAGTGTCTTGCTCAGTCACACCAGAGAAGCTTCCTCCTACACCGGATGGGAATACATAGAGACCCACAGCTGACAATGTGCAGAGTGAGAGACCTTGGAACACTCAATCCTAAATGGGATGTCTCCATCAAATTCTCCCCCTCGGGGATCAGGGAACTCTGCAGGAGAAGAAGCACAAAGATGGTAAGAGCCAGAGGCAAAGAAGAAAGCAAGGAAATGAGACCTTCTAGACACAGCAGGGCCGAGCCACAGATGGACTCACAGACTTTGGCAGCATGCACAGGGCCTGCACAGGTCTGGGCCAGAAGGTCCAGCTCTGAGATGGGAAGTGGACACAGGCCCCATCTGTAAGACACAGGCTTTCTGCAACTGACAGTCACTTCCAAAATTAGTGTCGTCCCAAGGAGTCTCACTGCTGATAGAATCCACATTGAATGCCAGGCCCCAAGTCTAGCAGGGAATGAACAGTAATGAGCTAGTTAGGAATTTTTAGGGGTTTTACCTAATAATAATGCTGCGTGTGAATATTTTTCTTTAATTTTTTACTTTAGAGACCATTTCGTAATAATATAGGTTTCCAATTCTATGGATTTCTGTGTGTGCAAATTTATGGAGGTGTTGTGTGTGTGTTTGTATGCGTTTGTGTGTGTTCATACTTTAGTCTTTTACTTTGTTTTTTTCCTCTTGTTTATATTGTCCTATTCTAATTAGTTTCTAGGTTTTGGTTTGGTTCTAGAGGTCAGATTGCTTTCTTTTCTTTTCTTTTCTTTTCTTTTCTTTTCTTTCTTTCTTTCTTTCTTTTTTTTTTTTTTTGTTTTTTAGGTTTTTTATTGCTTCTTTTATTTATTTACATTTGAAATGTTATCACCTTTCCCAGTTTTCCGTCCAAAAACCTCTATCCCACCACCTTCCCTCCTGCTTCTAGGAGGGTTCTGCCCTACCCACCTACCCACTCCCACCTCACAACCCTAGTTTCCTCTTACGCTGAGACATAGAGCCACCACAAAACCAAGGGCTTCCTCTCCCATTGAGGCCAGTTAAGGCAATCCTCTGCTACATATCCTGCTGGAGCCATGGGTTCCTCCATATGTATTTTTTTGTTGTTGGTGGTGGCTTAGTCCCTGGGAGCTCTGGGGCATCTGGTTGGTTGGTATTGTTGTTCTCCCTATAGAGTGGCAGACAGCTTCAGCTCCTTCAGTCCTTTCCCTAACTCCTCCTTTGGGGTTCCCGTGCTCAGTCCGGTGATTGGCTGCAAGCATCTGTAGCGATGACGCTCTGGCAGAGCCTCTCAGGAGACATCCATATCAGGCTCCTGTCAGCGAGCACTTCTTGGCATCAGCAATAGTGTCTGGGTTTAGTGGCTGCAGATGGGATGAATCCCCAGGTGGGGCAGTCTCGATATGGCCTTTCCTTCAATCTCTGCTCCACTCTTTGTCCCTGTATTTTCTTTAGACAGAAGCAATTCTGGGTTAAAATATCGAGAAGGGTAGGTGTCCCCATCCCTCTACTGGGGGTGGTTCCTATCCACTGAATATTGTCTTTACAGGTTCTATCTCCCCTTTCTTGGGAATTTCATCTAATGTCAGATCTATTGTGTCCTGGCATCCTCTTGCTTCCTTGGCATCTGGGACTTTCTAGTCACTACCCCTAGTTCCCCATCCCCTACTGCTACATACCTCCATTCAATTTCTTGACCCTTTGTTCTTCTCCCTATCTCCTCCCACACCTGATGCTTCACCCCCTCCTCCTCTCCCCTCCTCTCTCCCTCCCAGGTCTTTCCCTCAATCTACCTCCCACGATTATTTTGTTCTCCCTTCCAAATAGGACGGAAACATCCACATATTGGCCTTCCTTCTTCTTGAGCTTCACATGGTCTGTGACTTGTATCATGGGTATTCTGTGCTTTTTTCCTTATATCTACTTATCAGTGAGTACATTACCACATTTGTTCTTTTGTGACTGGGTTACCTCACTCAGGATGATATTTTCTAGTTCCATACATTTGCCTGTGAATTTCATGAAGTCATTGTTTTTAAAGGCTGAGTAGTATTCCATTGTATAAATGTACCACAGTTTTTGTATCCGTTCCTCTGTTGAGGGACATCTGGGTTGTTTCCAGCTTCTGACTATTATAAATAAGGCTGCTATGAACATAGTGGAGCATGTGTCCTTGTTATATGTTATAGCATCTTTTGGGTATATGCCCAGGAGTGGTATAGCTGTGTCTTCAGGTAGTACTATGTCCAATTTTCTGAGGAACCACCAGACTGATTTCCAGAGCAGTTGTACCAGCTTGCAATCCCACCAGCAATGGAAGAATGTTCCTCTTTCTCCACATCCTCCCCAGTATTTACTGTCATCTGATTTTTTTTTATCTTAATCATTCTGAATGGTGTGAGGTAGAATTTCAGGGTTCTTTTGATTTGCATTTCCCTGATGACTAAGGCTGATGAACATTTCTTTAGGTGCTTTTAGGCCATTAGAGAATTCTTTGTTTATCTCTGTACCTCATTTTAATAGTGTTATTAGGTTCTCTGGAATGTAACTTAAGTTCTTTGTTTATATTGGATATAAGTCTTCTATCGGGTGTAGGGTTGGTAAAGATCTTTTCTAAATCCGTAAGTTGCTGTTTTGTCCTGATGACAGTGTTCTTTGCCTTACAGGAGGTTCTAAATTTTATGACATCTCACTTGTCTATAGTGGATCTTAGAGCCTGAGCCACTGATGTTCTGCTCAGAAATTTTTCCCCTGTACCTATGTGTTCAAGGTTCTTCCCCAATTTCTCTTCTATTAGATTCAGTGCATCTGGTTTTATGTGGAGGTCATTGATCCACTTGAACTTGAGCTTTCTACAAGGAGATAAGAATGAATCAATTCGCATTTTTCTACATGCAGACCACCACTTGAGCCAGCACCATTTGTTGAATATGCTGTCTTTTTTTCACTGGATGGTTTTGGCTTCTTTGTCAAAGATCAGGTGACCATAGGTGTGTAGGTTCATTTCTGGATCTTCAATTCTAATCCATTTATTTTCCTTTCTGTCTCTGTAAAAATATCATTTAGTTTTTATCACTATTGCTCTCTAGTACAGTTTGAAGTCAGGGATGGTGATTTCCCCGGAAGTTCTCTTATTATTGAGAATAGCTTTCTCTATCCTATGTTTTTTGTTATGCCAGATAAATTTGAGAAATTTTCTTTCTATGTCTGTGATGAATTGTGTTGGAATTTTGATGGGGATTGCATTGAATCTGTAGATTGATTTTGGTAAGATGGCCATTTTCCCTCTGTTAATCCTGCTGCTCCATGAGCATGGGAGATCTTTCCATCTTCTGAGGTCTTTTTTGATTTATTTCTTTAGAGACTTGAAGTTCTTGTCAAAGAGATCTTTCACTTGCTTAAATAGAGTCACACCAAGATATTTTATCTTATTTCTGACTATTGTGAAAGGTGTCATTTTCTCTAATTTCTTTCTCAGCCTGATTATCCTTTGAGTAGAGAAAGGCTACTGATTTGTTTGAGTTAATTTTATATCGAGCCACTTTGCTGAAGTTGTTTATCAGCTGTAGGAGTTCTCTGGAAGAATTTTTGGGGTCACTTAAGTATACTATTATATCATCTGCAAATAGTGATATATTGGCTTCTTCCTTGCCAATTTGTATCCCTAATTGCTCTGGCTAGAACTTTGAGTACTATACTGAGGAGATAGGGAGAGTGTCAGCAGCCTTGTCTAGTCCCTTATTTTAATAGGATTGTTTCACGTTTCTCTCCATTTAGTTTGATGTTGGCTACTGGTTTGTTGTATATTGCTTTTATTATGTTTAGGTATGGATCATGAATTCCTCTTTTTTCCAAGACTTTTCACATGAAGGGGTGTTGAATTTTTATCAAATGCTTTTTCAGCATCTAGTGGGATGATCATGTGTTTTTTTTCTTTGAGTTTGTTTATATAGCGGATTACATTGATGGATTTCCTTATATTGAACCATCCCTGCATCCCTGGGATAAAGCCTATTTGATCATGGTGAATGATCATTTTGATGTGTTCTTGGATTCAGTCTGCTAGAATTATATTGAGTATTTTCACATCAATATTCCTAAGGGAAATTTGTCTGAAGTTCTTTCTTTGTTGGATCATTGTGTGGTTTAGGTATCAATGTAAGTGTGGCTTCATAGAGTGAATTACCTAGTGTTCCTTCTGATTCTATTTTGTGGAATACTTTGAACAGTATTGGTATTAGGTCTTCTTTGAAGGTCTGATAGGATTATGTACTAAGACCATCTGGTCCTGTGCTTTTTCTGGTTGGGAGACTTTTAATAACTGCTTCTATTTCATTAGGGGTTATGGGACTGTTTAGATGTCTTTTTTAATCCTGATTTAACTTTGATACCAGAGTGGGGGGGGGATACAGAGGAGAGGGGGGCAAGAGAGAGAGAGAGATGGATTTCAATTGGAGGGAAGTTAGGGAAGATCTGGATACACTTGGGGGGGATTATTATCAGAATTCATTGTTGCACAAATACAGGTTCCCGGATCCCACCAAGACTAGTCTGGGCAGGTGAGAGTGTGGACAACTGAGGCTAACTGCTTCTGGGACAGGCAGAAGCCACACAGCTTCTGAAGCAGACCCAATTTCAGGCTCCAGATATCCGGGCACCTTTCCTGGCAGAGGAGAAGTGTCCACCCCGCCCGGGAGGGCTTTGCCTGAGCACCTGGGAGAGCCATCTTGGTTCCCAGATCCCGCCAAGACTAGTCTGCACAGGTGAGAGTGTGGACTACAGAGGCTAACATCCTCTGGGACAGGCTCTGTTTCAGGCCTTCATCTTCTGCCAGGAGGCAGGTCTGAACACCAGATATCTGTGCACCTTCCCTGTAAGAGGAGAGCTTGCCTGCAGACAGTGCTCTAACCACTGAAACTCAGGAGAGATCTAGTCTCCCAGGTCTGCTGATAGAGGCTAACAGAATCACGAGAGGAACAAGCTCTAACAACAGACAACTATAACAACTAACTCCAGAGATTACCAGATGGCAAAAGACAAATGTAAGAATCTTACTAACAGAAACCAAGCCCACTCACCATCATCAGAACCCAGCACTCCCACCTCCGCCAGTCCTGGGCACCCCAACACACCTGAAAAGCTAGACTCGGATTTAAAAGCATATCTCATGATGATGGTAGAGGACATCAAGAAGAACTTTAATAACTCACTTAAATAAATACAGGAGAACACTGCTAAAGAGTTACAAGTCCTTAAAGAAAAACAGGAAAACACAACCAAACAGGTAGAAGTCCTTGAAGAAAAACAGGAAAACACATCCAAATAGGTGATGGAAATGAACAAAACCATACTAGACCTAAAAAGAGAAGTAGACACAACAAAGAAACCCCAAAGTAAGGCAACACTGGAGATAGAAACCCTCGGAAAGAAATCTGGAACCATAGATGCGAGCATCAGCAACAGAATACAAGAGATGGAAGAGAGAATCTCAGGTGCAGAAGAATCCATAGAGAACATCGGCACAACAATCAAAGAAAATGCAAAATGCAAAAAGATTCTAACTCAAAACATCCAGGAAATCCAGGACACAATGAGAAGACCAAACCTACGGATACTAGAGGTAGATGAGAATGAAGATTTTCTACTCAAAGGACTGGCAAATATCTTCAACAAAATTATAGAAGAAAACTTCCCAAACCTAAAGAAAGAGATGCCCATGAACATACAAAAAGCCTACAGAACTCCAAATAGACGGGACCAGAAAAGAAATTCCACCTGACACATAATAATCAGAACAACAAATGCACTAAATAAAGATAGAATATTAAAAGCAGTAAGGGGAAAAGGTCAAGTAACATATAAAGGCAAGCCTATCAGAATTACAACAGATTTTTCACCAGAGACTATGAAAGCCAGAAGATCCTGGACAGATGTTATACAGACATTAAGAGAACACAAATGCCAGCCCAGGCTACTATACACAGCCAAACTTTCAATTACCATAGATGGAGAAAGCAAAGTATTCCACGACAAAACCAAACTCACACATTATCTTTCCACGAATTCAACCCTTCAAAGGATAATAACAGAAAAAAAAAAAAAAAAAAAAAAAAAAAAAAACAATACAAGGACGGAAACCACATCCTAGAAAAAGCAAGAAAGTAATCCTTCAACAAACCTAAAAGAAGACAGCCACAAGAACAGAATGCCAACTCTAACAACAAAAATAACAGGAAGCAACAATTACTTTTCCTTAATATCTCTTAATATCAATGGACTCAATTGCCCAATAAAAAGACATAGACTAACAGACTGGCTACACAAACAGGACCCAACATTTTGCTGCTTACAGGAAACCCATCTCAAGGAAAAAGACAGACACTACCTCAGAATGAAAGGCTGGAAAACAATTTTCCAAGCAAATGGTCTGAAGAAACAAGCTACAGTAGCCATTCTAATATCTAATAAAACCAACTTCCAACCCGGAGTTATCAAAAAAGACAAGGAGGGGCACTTCATACACATCAAAGGTAAAATCTTCCAAGAGGAACTCTCAATTCTGAATATCTATGCTCCAAATGCATTAGGGCAGCCTCATTCATTAAAGAAACTTTAGTAAAGCTCAAAGCACACATTGCACCTCACACAATAATAGTGGGCGACTTCAACACACCATGTTCATCAATGGACAGATCGTAGGAACATAAAATAAACAGAGACACATTGAAACTAACAGAAGTTATGAAAGAAATGGATTTAACAGATATCTACAGAACATTTTATCCTAAAACAAAAGGATATACCTTCTTCTCAGCACCTCATGGTACCTTCTCCAAAATTGACCATATAGTTGGTCAAAAAACAGGCCTCAACAGATACAAAACTATTGAAATTGTCCCATGCATCCTAATCAGATCACCATGGACTAAGGCTGATCTTCAATAACAACATAAATAATAGAAAGCCAACATCCACGTAGAAACTGAACAACACTCTTCTCAATGATACCTTGGTCAAGGAAGGAATAAAGAAAGAAATTAAAGACTTTTTAGAGTTTAATGAAAAGGAAGCCACAACATACCCAAACTTATGGGACACAATGAAAGCATTTCTAAGAGGAAAACTCATAGCTCTGAGTGCCTCCAAAAAGAAATTAGAGAGAGCACACACTAGCAGCTTGACAACACACCTAAAAGCTCTAGAACAAAAGGAAGCAAATTCACCCAAGAGGAGTAGACAACAGGAAATAATCAAACTCAGGGGCAAAATCAACCAAGTGGAAACAAGAAGAACTATTCAAAGAATCAACCAAAGGAGGATCTGGTTCTTTGAGAAAATCAACAAGATAGATAAACCCTTAGCCACTCACTAGAGGGCACAGGGACAGCATCCTAATTAACAAAATCAGAAATGAAAAGGGAGACATAACAACATTTCCTGAAGAAATCCAAAACACCATCAGATCTTTCTAAAAAAGGCTATATTCAACAAAACTGGAAAACCTGGATGAAATGGACACATTTCTAGACAGATACCAGGTAGCAAAGTTAAATCAGGAACAGGTTAATGATCTAAACAGTCCTAAATTCCCTAAAGAAATAGAAGCAGCCATTAATAGTCTCCCAACCAAAAAAAAAAAAAAAAAAAAAAAGACCAGGACCAGATGGGTTTAGTGCAGAGTTCTATCAGACCTTCAAAGAAGATCTAATTCCAGTTCTTCACAAACTATTCCACAAAATAGAAGCAGAAGGTACTCTACCCAATTCATTCTATGAAGCCACAATTACTCTGATACCTAAACCACAGAAAGACCCAACAAAGATAGAGAACTTCAGACCAATTTCCCTTATGAATATTGATGCAGAGATACTCAATAAAATTCTCCCTAACCGAATCCAAGAACACATCAAAACAATCATCCATTCTGACCAAGTAGGTTTCATTCCAGGGATGCAGGGATGGTTTAACATACGGAAATCCATCGACATATTCCATTATATAAACAAACTCAAAGACAAAAACCACATGATCATCTCGTTAGATGCGGAGAAAGCATTTGACAAAATCCAACACCCATTCGTGATAAAAGTCTTGGAAAGATCAGGAATTCAAGGCCTATACCTAAACATGATGAAAGCAATATACAGCAAACCAGTAGCCAACATCAAAGTAAATGGTGAGAAGCTGGAAGCAATCCCACTAAAATCAGGGACTAGATAGACAAGGCTGCCCACTTTCTCCCTACCTGTTCAACATTGTACTTGAAGTCCTAGCCAGAGCAATTCGATAACAAAAGGAGATCAAGGGGATACAAATTGGAAAGAAAAAAGTTAAAATATCACTTTTTGCAGATGATATGATAGTATATATAAGTGACACTAAAAATTCCACCAGAGAACTCCTAAACCTGATAAACAGCTTCGGTGAAGTAGCTGGATATAAAATTAACTCAAACAAGTCAATGGTGTTTCTCTACACAAAGGGTAAACAGGCTGAGAAAGAAATTAGAGAAACAACACCCTTCTCAATAGTCACGAAATAATATAAAATACCTTGGTGTGACTCTAACTAAGGAAGTGAAAGATCTGTATGATAAGAACTTCAAGTCCCTGAAGAAAGAAATTAAAGAAGATCTCAGAAGATGGAAAGATCTCCCATGCTCATGGATTGGCAGGATCAATATAGTAAAAATGGCTATCTTGCCAAAAGCAGTCTACAGATTCAATGCAATCCCCATCAAAATTCCAACTAAATTCTTCAACGAATTAGAAAGAGCAATCTGCAAATTCATATGGAAGTAACAAAAAAAAAAAAAAAAAAAAAAAAAAAAAACTAGGATAGCAAAAACTCTTCTCAAGGATAAAAAAAACCTTTGGTGGAGTCACCATGCCTGAACTAAAGCTGTACTACAGAGCAATTGTGATAAAAACTGAATGGTACTGGTATAGCAACAGACATGTAGACCAATGGAATAGAATTGAAGACCTAGAAATGAACCCACACACCTATGGTCACTTGATCTTTGACAAAGGAGCTAAAGCCATCCAGTGGAAAAAAGACAGCATTTTCAACAAATGGTGCTGGCACAACTGGTGGTTATCATGTAGAAGAATGTGAATTGATCCTTTCCTATCTCCTTGTACTAAGGTCAAATCTAAGTGGATCAAGGAACTCCACATAAAACCGGAGACATTGAAACTTATAGAGGAGAAAGTGGGGGAAAGCCTCAAAGATATGGGCACAGGGGAAAATTTCCTGAATAGAGCAGCAATGGCTTGTGCTGTAAGATCGAGAATAGACAAATGAGACCTCATAAAATTGCAAAGCTTCTGTAAGGCAAAAGACACCATTAATAAGACAAAAAGGCCACCAACAGATTGGGAAAGGATCTTTACCTATCCTAAGTCAGACAGGGGACTAATATACAATATATATAAAGAACTCAAGAAGGTGGACTCCAGAAAATCAAATAACCCCATTAAAAATGGGGCTCAGAGCTAAACAAAGAATTCTCACCTGCAGAATATCGAGTGGCTGAGAAGCACCTGAAAATATGGTCAGCATTCTTAATCATCAGGGAAATGCAAATCAAAACAACCCTGAGATTCCACCTCACACCAGTCAGAATGGCTAAGATCAAAAATTTAGGTGACAGCAGATGCTGGCGAGGATGTGGAGAAAGAGGAACACTCCTCCATTGTTGGTTGGGTTGCAAGCTTGTACAACCACTCTGGAAATCAGTCTGGCGGTTCCTCAGAAAATTGGACATAGTACTACCAGAGGATCCCGCAATACCACTCCTGGGCATATATCCAGAAGATGTTCCAACTGGTAAGAAGGACACATGCTCCACTATGTTCATAGCAGCCTTATTTATAATAGCCAGAAGCTGGAAAGAACCCAGATGCCCCTCAACAGAGGAATGGATACAGAAAATGTGGTACATTTACACAATGGAGTACTGCTCAGCTATTAAAAAGAATGAATTTATGAAATTCCTAGGCAAATGGATGGACCTGGAGGGTATCATCCTGAGTGAAGTAACCCAATCACAAAAGAACTCACATGATATGTACTCACTGATAAGTGGATATTAGCTCAGAAACTTAGAATACCCAAGATATAAGATACAATTTGCAAACCACATGAAACTCAAGAACTAAGACCAAAGTGTGGATACTTCACTCCTTCTTAGAATGGGGAACAAAACACCCATGGAAGGAGTTACAGAGACAAAGTTTGGAGCTGAGACAAAAGGATGGACCATCTAGAGACTGCCATACCCGGGGATCCATCCCATAATCAGCCTCCAAACACTGACACCATTGCATACACTAGCAAGATTTTGCTGAAAGGACCCAGATATAGCTGTCTCTTGTGAGGCTATGCCGGGGCCTAGCAAACACAGAAGTGGATGCTCACAGTCAGCTATTGGATGGATCACAGGGCCCCCAATGGAGGAGCTAGAGAAAGTACCCAAAGAGCTGGGGGGATCTGCAATCCTATAGGTAGAACAACAATATGAACTAACCAGTACCCCCCGGAGCTCGTGTCTCTAGCTGCATATGTATCAGAAGATGGCCTAGTTGGCCATCAGTGGAAAGAGAGGCCCATTGGTCTTGCAAACTTTATATGCCTCAGTACAGGGGAACGCCAGGGCCAAGAAGTAGGAGTGGGTGGGTAGGGGAGTGGGGGGGGGGAGGGCATGAGGGACTTTTGGGATAGCATTGGAAATGTAAATGAAGAAAATACCTAATTAAAAAAAAGCTAAAAAAAGACAAATACATTTTGATAAAAATTCAAATGATAGAAAACCATTCATTACACTCTCATCATCAATAGAAAATATATAACAATTAATAATTGATTACAAAAGAGAACTTTCATTCTCTCTTAACCTGGCTCTTAGCACTTGCATGTCTTACCAATAAAGGTTTACTGAGGAAGTCTCACTGGTTTGCTTATATCTGTGACTTTTTCAGGACTGTCTTGGTTACAAGAGCAGACTATCTATGCTCTGTATTTAACCCACTTCATGTGGACATGAAAACAATAAGCATTTGGTAGAGATTCATGATTTAAATGTCAATTATTTTGTCTTCTTCCAAGTTAGGAGTACAAGCTGGATTTCCTAACATGGTATGGATGTAGAAAGTGGAGTGACCTACAGCTCCAAGCTGTGTGACCCTGAAACAACCAACATATGCTGTGCTCCCAGGGCTCATGACATCCTGCCTCTGTTTGCATGTTAATGTAGTTACAAAGATGTCCAGCTCAGTCCCCTGCTTCTACTTTAGTGTCCACTTTACTCTGCCTGCCCTAGATGTCCTATTTAGTATTTTATAATGTCTCCTGGACCTGGGACTCCACATTTTGAGGATTTAACACAACATTGCCCACGGCATATGCTTCAATGTAGAGACATGACTGGGGAGTTTCTGTGACCTCTGGCCTATTCTTGATTCCAGGAAGAGCCTCTGAGACTTGTTATCACTATCCAAAACCAACTCAATGGATTTGTGATGGGTTTCTCTTTTATAATGCTTTGAGTGGGCATATTTTTACCATACAAGTCTTTTCTTATATATCTTGGTTAGTGATTTGTGGGTTTTATGGGATTCTGGGGTGTTCAAGAGTGTGCAAGGATATATATATGTGTGTGTGTGTGTGTGTGTGTGTGTGTGTGTGTGTGTGTGTGTGTGTGTGTGTGTGTTTCTTATGCTTTTTGTCTGGATCTCATGTTGTTGATTATTTCTTTTGTATTCTTCTGGGCTGTGTGTACGTGGGTTGTTCATTTTTTCCCGTCTCTCTCTGTTTTCTAAATGAGAAAGGGAAAAAGAAAGAGTTTGGATTGGGGTTGGAAGAAATTTAGGGAGAATCTGGGAAATGGTGGAGGAAGGAAAAACATAATCAGAATATATTGTATGAAAAGCAGGTTTCTTCAATAAAATGAAATTATTTAAATAAGCCATTACTACTGACATCAACAACAGAAAAAAATAACATAATATTTCAATGATTAGAAATAAGAAGTTTCTTCTTTCAAGTGGCTCTGGGCTCTTACATGTCTTTATAAATAAAGTTTTATTGGGATAGACATACTCACTTTCTCAGGCCTGGGTCTTCTGCATGGTGATCATGCATCACCACAGCAAACTTTCTAGGTTCTATATATGACCTCCTTCATGATGATATGAAAGAAATTAACATTTGCTAGAGATTAATGGTTTAAATTTCAATTATTTTGTCTTATTCCAATTTAGCAGTATAATCTGAATTTCCTAACCTGGAGATAGATATAAAAAGTGGAGTGACATACAGCTTCCTCTGAGCTATGTGGTCCCAAAACAACCAACACATGCTGTGCTCCCAGGGTTCATTATGAAAAGAATGGTGATTTTAAAGATGTCCAACTCAGTCCCCTGCTTCAACTTTAGGGTCTACTTTACTCTGCCTGCCCTAGATGTTCTATTTAATATTGAATAATGTCTTCTGGACCTACAGGTGCACAATTGGAGAATTTTACACCCTCCTACCCAGCACACAGGCTCAGGCTTCATTGTAGGGACATGACTGAAGAGTATCCATGATGTCTGGCTTCTTGATTCCAGACAGAGGCTCTGGAATAGGCTCATATTATACCAAACATACTCAATGTATTTCTGGAGGATCTCTCTTTCATAATGAACTGTGTAGGTACATTTTTTTTATCCTTACAAATAGTTTACTTGTAAAGTATGGTCCCTAATTTGGGTTTTCAGAGGATTTCTGGAAATGCAACTGTGTGTGTGTGTGTGTTTGTGTGTGTGTGTGTGTGTGTGTGTGTGTGTGTCTGGTTGTGCAAATGCATGTGTGTACAAGCCTGTATTTTCTATGTTTTTTGTTTGCCTCTTATGTTGTTGCTGGTTTCTTTCTATTGTCTTTTTCTCATTTGTTTTTGTATCCTTTATTTTTTTTTCTGTCCTCTTAACGAAGAAGAAGAAGAAGAAGAAGAAGAAGAAGAAGAAGAAGAAGAAGAAGAAGAAGAAGAAGAAGAAGAAGAAGGAAAGAAAGAGAGAAAGAAAGAAAGAAAGAAAGAAAGGAAGAGGAGGAGGGAGAGGAAGAAGAAAGAATTTGATGTGGGTGGAAGAAAAAGTAGGGAGAATCTGGGCAAAGTGGGGGATAGTAAAATAATCAGAATATATGGTATAAGAAACACATTTCTTCAATATATTGAAATTATTTTAATAAGTCATTACTACTATCATCAACAACAGAAAAGATAACACTGATTCATTGATGACCAAAGACAAGTGTCATTCTTCTTTAAAGTGGCTCTGAGCTCTTGCATTTCTTCTCCAATAAAGTTTTATTGGGACTTCCACAGTCATTTGCTTGTGTCTGTGACTTCTGCATGGCTATTTCCAGGAAAAAATAGAGAACTTTCTAAAATTCTAAGTTTCTAAGTTTCTCCTCTAAATGGCCCACTTTATGATGATATGAAAGAAATAAACATTGGATAGACATGGTTTAAATTAAGTTCTTTTGTGTTCTTCCAAGTTAGCAGGAAAACTGAATTTCATTTCCTGGTACTAGATGTAGAATGTAGAGTGACCCCAAGCTCCCTCTAAGCTGTGTGATCCCAGAAACGACCACCCTGTGCTGTGCTCCCAGGGTTCATGACATCCTGTTCTGGTTTTCCATCTAACTGTAGAGAGGAAACTGTCTCAGTCCCTTGCCTCAGCTTTCACTCCATTCTTCCTGCATCAGCTTTCTTATCCAAACTCTTGTAATGTGTCATGGGGCTGGGATTCCACATTTTGAGGATATAACACAGCAGTGCCCAGCACAGAGGTACAGGCAGCATTGTAGGCACATGACTGGGAAGTGTCCATGACCTCGGGCCTCTTCTTGATTCCAGGCAGAGCCTCGGGGACTCTCTGAAATTGATCTTCAGCACCTGCCTGTACCTGCATCAGGACAGCAGACCCATGACTTCAAGAAATAAAGGTTCTAGTCCTCAGGCAAGCTGCTTGTAGACTGAAGGTTCAGGCTAAGCATAAACAGTGTGGGCAAGCTCAAGTCACCTCTCACATGATTAATGAAATCATGCAGCTATTACCAGCTTCAAGTCCTCCATGCCAATGCCTGGAAATAATAAAATAACAAACAGTTTCTTGACTGATTGCTTTAAAATTCACTAATTCAAATATCCATTCAGATATTTTTCCATAAGCCTTCTAGTTTTTAGTAAATTCATCCATCTGTTTCTATTTCTCTCCATCAATCTATCCATCCATCTATCCAACAATACACTTGTGCATCCATCTTTAAATCCATCTATACATTCTTACTTACATATATTCATCTACATCTGCCTCTACATCTATATGTACATTTACATATGTGTAGATAGATAGATAGATAGATAGATAGATAGATAGATAGATAGATGATTGATAGATAGATAGATAGATAGATAGATAGATAGGGAAAGACAGACAGACAGACAGAGGCATACCAACATGAAAAGATACATCCCTCCAACTTCCACTATATGTACTTTATCCCTTGCTAGAAAAGCGTCTCATCACAATTAGCAGCAGTCAGATGACAGAGAATGAGACTGAGTGTTCAGCCCTGGATGGGAATCTTTACCATCTGCATCACCACTAAGGCTCAGAGAACACTGAGAAAGAGGATGGAGGACGAGGCTTACAGTCAGAACCTGGGGAGGAGCTCTGTGGGGTTTAGTCTGCTTCATGGCATGGCTGCTGTAGTCAGGAGCTCACAACAGCTGACTTTCCCTGCACTTGGCCTGCACAACCATTCATCATGATCAGGTAGGCTTCATCCCAGGGATGCAGGGATGGTTTAATATACAGAAATCCATCAATGTAATCCCCTATATAAACAAACTCAAAGACAAAACCCACATGATCATCTCGTTAGATGCGGTGAAAGCATTTGACAAAATCCAACACCCATTAATGATAAAAGTCTTGGAAAGGTCAGGAATTCAAGGCCCATACCTAAACATAATAAAAGCAATATACAGCAAACCAGTAGCCCACATTAAACTACATGGAGAGAAACTTGAAGCAATCCCACTAAAATTAGGGACTAGACAAGGCTGCCCACTTTCTACCTACCTACTCAATATAGTACTTGAAGTCCTAGCCAGAACAATTAAACAACAAAAGGAGATCAAGGGGATACAAATTGGAAAGGAAAAAGTCAAAATATCACTATTTGTAGATGAGATGATAGTACATATAAGTGACCCCAAAGATTCCACCAGAGAACTCCTAACCCTGATAAACAACTTCAGTGAAGTGGCTGGATATAAGTTAACTCAAACAAATCTGTGGCCTTTCTCGACACAAAGGATAAACAGGCTGAGAAAGAAATTAGAGAAACAACACCCTTCACAATAGTCACAAATAATATAAAATACCTTGGTGTGACTCTAAGGAAGTGAAAGATCGGTATGATAAGAACTTCAAGTCTCAGAAGAAAGAAAGTGAAGATCTCAGAAGATGGAAAGACCTCCCATGCTCATGGATTGGCAGGATTAATACATTAAAAATGTCTATCTTGCCAAAAGCAATCTACAGATTTAATGCAATCCCAATCAAAATTCCACTTCAATTCTTCACCAAAGTAGAAAGGGCAATTTGCAAATTCATCAGGAATAACAAAAAACCTAGGATAGCAAAAATTATCCTCAACAATAAAAAACCTCTGGTGGAATCACCATGCCTGACCTCAAGCTTTATTACAGTGCAACTGTGATGATAAAAAAAAACAAAAAACAAAAAAAACTACATGGTACTGGTACAGCAACAAACAGGTAGATCAATGGAATAGAATTGAAGACCCAGAAATAAACCCACACACCTATGGTCACTTGATCTTGACAAAGGAGCCAAAACTATCCAGTGGAAAAAAGACAGCATTTTCAACAAATGGTGCTGGCACAACTGGTGGTTATCATGTAGAAGAATGTGAATTGATCCATTCTTATCTCCTTGTACAAAGCTCAAGTCCAAATGGATCAAGGAACTCCACATAAAACCAGAGACACTAAAACTTATAGAAGAGAAAGTGGGGAAAAGCCTCGAAGATATGGGCACATGGGAAAAATTCCTGAACAGAACAGCAATGGCCTCTGCTGTAAGATTGAGAATGGACAAATGGGACCTCATAAAATTGCAAAGCTTTTGTTAGGCAAAAGACACTGTCAATAAGACAAAAAGGCCACCAACAGATGGGAAAAGGATCTTTACCAAACCTAAATCTGATAGGGGACTAATATCCGATGTATACAAAGAATTCAAGAAGCTGGACTCCAGAAAATCAAATAACCCCATTAAAAATGGGGTACAGAACTAAACAAAGAATTCTCAACTGAGGAATACTGAATGTCTGAGAAGCACCTGAAAAAATGTTCAGTATCCTTAATCATAAGGGAAATGCAAATCAAAACAACCCTGAGATTCCACCTTACACCAGTCAGAGTGGCTAAGATCAAAAATTCAGGTGACAGCAGATGCTGGTAAGGATATGGAGAAAGGGGAACAATCCTCCATTGTTGGTTGGGTTGCTTGTACAACCACTGTGGAAATCAGTCTGGCGGTTCCTCAAAAAATTAGACATAGTACTACCGGAGGATCCCGCAATACCTCTCCTGGGCATATACCCAGAAGATGTTACAACTGGTAATAAGAACATATGCTCCATTATGTTCATAGCAGCCTTACTTATAATAGCCAGAAGCTGGAAAGAACCCAGATATCCCCCAAAAGAGGAATGGATACAGAAAATGTGGTACATTTACACAATGGAGTATTACTCAGCTATTAAAAACAATAAATTTATGAAATTCTTAGGCAAATGGATGGATCTGGAGTATATCATTCCTGAGTGAGGCAACCCAATCACAAAAGAACTCACATGATATGTACTCACTGATAAGTGGATATTAGCCCAGAAACTTAGAATACCCAAGATACAATTTGCAAAACACAAGAAAATCAAGAAGGAAGACCAACATGTGGATACTTCATTCCTCCTTAGAATAGGGAACAAAATACCCATGGAAGGAGTTACAGAGACAAAGTTTGGAGCTAAGACGGAAGGAAGGACCATCCAGAGACTGCCCCACCCAGGGATCCACCCCATAAACAACCACCAAAACCAGTCAATAGGCAGATGCCAATAAGAGCCTGCTGACAGGAGCCTTTTATAGCTGTCTCCTGTGAGGCTTTGCCAGTGCCCGGCAAATACAGAAGTGGAAGCTCACAGTCATTCATTGGATGGAGCACAAGGTCCCCAATGAAGGAGCCAGAGAAATACCCAGAGAGCTGAAGGGGACTGAAGCCCCATCGGAGGAACGTCAATATGAACTAACCAGTACCCACAGAGCTCCTTGGAACTATACCACCAATCAAAGAAAACACATGGTGGAACTTGTGGCTCTAGCTATATATTTATCAGAGGATGGCCCAGTTGGTCATCAATGGGAGGAGAGGCCCTTGGTCCTATGAAGGTTCTGTGCACCAGTATAGGGGAATGCCAGGAAAAGGAATGGGAGTGGGTGGGTTGGGGAGCAGGGGGAGATGGGTGGGGATAGGGGATTTTCAGAGGGAAAACTAGGAAAGGGGATAGCATTAGAAATGTAAATAAAGAAATATCTAATAAATAAACAAAATCAGGCTGGCGAGATGGCTCAGTGGGTAAGAGCACTGACTGCTCTTCTGAAAGTCCTGAGTTCAAATCCCAGCAACCACATGGTGGCTCACAACCACCCATAATGGGAATGGCATGTCTGAAGACAGCTACAGTATACTTATGTATAATAAGCAGGAGCAAGGACTGAGCGAGTGGAGTCAACCAGAGTGGGTAGAGGTCCTAAAAAAATTCAATTCTGAACAACCGCATGAAGGCTCACAACCATCTGTTCAGCTACAGTGTACCTATATACATAAAATAAATAAATCTTTAAAAAATAAAATAAAATAAACAAAATTAGAGGTGAAAAGTAGATATAAAAACAGAAGTTGAAGAAATTCAAAAAATCATCAAGGCCTAAAACAAACGTCTGTATTCCACAAAACTTGAAATTCTAGATTGAATGGATGGTTTTCTAAAAAGATACCAGGTACCAAAATTAAATAAACCATCTAAACAGTCCCATAACCCCTAAAGAAATAAAAGCAGTCATTAAAAGTTTCCCAGCTAAAACAACCCAGGACCAGATGAGTCTAGTTCAGAATTCTATCAGACCTTCAAAGAAGACCTAAAACCAATACTTTTCAAACTATTCCACAAAATAGAATCAGAAGGAACACTAGGTAATTCACTCTATGATGCCACACTTAGGCTGGTACCTAAACCACACAAACACCCAACAAAGAAAGAGAACGTCAGACCAATTTCCCTTATGAATATTGAAGCAAAAATACTCAATAAAATTCAAGCAAACCAAATCCAAGAATGCATCAAAATGATCATTCACATGATCAAGTAGGCCTTATCCCAGGGATGCAGGGATGGTTCAATATAAGGAAATCCATCAATGTAATCCACAATATAAACAAACTCAAAGAAACAAACAAAATACACATGACCATCTCGTTAGATGCTGAAAAAGCCTTTGACACAATACAACCCCCCTTCATGTTAAAAATCTTGGAAAGATCAGGAATTCAAGGTCCATACCTAAACATATTAAAACAATGTAAAACAAGCCAATAGCCAGCGTCAAACTAAATGGGGAAAAATTGAAGCAATCCCAGTAAAATCAGGAACTGGACGAGGCTGCCCTCTCACTCCCTATCTAGAGTGAGTTCCAGCCAGAGCAATTAGACAACAAAAAGAGGTCAAAGGGATATAAATTGGAAAGGAAGAAGTCAAGATATCACTATTTGCAGATGATATGATAGTAAACTTAAGTGACCCCAATAATTCCTCCAGAGAACTCCTACAGCTGATAAACTACTTCAGCAAAGTGGCTGGCTATAAAATTAACTCAAACGATACAGTAGCCTTCCTCTACTCAAAGGATTAACAGGATGAGAAAGAAATTAGGAAAAGACAGCCTTCATAATAGTCACAAATAATATAAAATATCTTGGTGTAACTCTAACCAAGCAAGTGAAAGATCTCTTTGACAAGAACTTCAAGTCTAAAGAAAAATATCAAAGAACTCAGAAGATGGAAAGGTCTCCCATGCTCATAGAACAGCAAAATTAACAAAATAAAAGTGGCCACCTGTCTTAGTCAGGGTTTCTATTCCTGCACAAACATCATGACCAAGAAGCAAGTTGGGGAGGAAAGGGTTTATTCAGCTTACACTTCCATACTGCTGTTCATCACCAAGGGAAGTCAGGAACCAGGAGCTGATGCAGAGACCATGGAGGGATGTTCTTTACTGGCTTGCTTCCCCTGGCTTGCTCAGCCTGCTCTCTTATAGAACCAAGACTACCAGCCCAGAGATGGTCCCACCCACAAGGGGCCTTTCCCCCTTGATCACTAATTGAGAAAGTGCCTTACAGTTAGTTGTATCTCATGAAGGCATTTCCTCAACTGAAGCTCCTTTCTCTGTGATAACTCCAGCTGTGTCAAGTTGACACAAAACTAGCCAGTACACCATCTTACCAAAATCAATCTACAGATGTAATACAATCCCCATCAAAATTCCAACTCAGTTCTTCACAGACATAGAAAGAACAATTCTCAAATTCATCTCGAATAACAAAAACCCAGGAAAGAGAAAACTATTCTCAACAATAAGAGAATTTCTGGGGAAATCACTATCCCTGACTTCAAGCTGTACTACAGAGCAATAGTGATAAAAACCGAATGGTATTGGTACAGGAACAGGCAGGTACATCAATGGAATATAAATGACAACCCAGAAATAAACCCACACACCTATGGTCACCTGACCTTCGACAAAGATTCCAAAGCACAAAGTGGAAAAAGACAGCATATTCAACAAATGGTGCTTGCTCAAGTGGTAGCTAGCATGTAGAAGAATGTAAACTGAGCCATTCTCGTCTCCTTGTAGAAAGTTCAAGTCCGAGTGGATTAAGGACCTCCAAATAAAACCAGATACACTATATCCAATAGAAGAAAAAGTGGGAGAGAGCCTCAAACACATGAGCACAGGGGAAGTTTATCCGAACAGAACACCAATGGCCCAGGCTCTAAGATGAACTATTAACAAATGAGTTCCCATAAATTGAAGAGATTCTGTAAGGCAAACAACATGGTCAATAGGGAAAAACAGAAACCTACAGATTCAGAAAAGTTCTTTACCAACCTTTCATCCGATAAAGGGCTAATATCCAATATACACAAGAACTCATGAAGTTGGACTCCAAAGAACCAAATAACCCCATTAAAAAATGGGGCACAGAGCTTAACAAAGATTTCTCAACTGAAGAATCTCAAACTGCCTAGAAGCACCTAAAGAAATGTTCAGCATCCTTAGTGATCAGGGAAATGCAAATCAAAAGGACCCTGAGACTCCACCTCACAGCAGTCAGAATGGCTAAGATCAAAAACTCAGGTGACAGCAGATGCTGGAGAGGATGTAGAAAAAGAAGAACATAATCCATTGCTGGTGAGATTGCAAGCTGGTACAACTGCTCTGGAAATCAGTCTGGTGGTTCCTCAGAAAATTAGAAATAGTTTTATCTGTGGACCCAGCTATACCACTCCCAGGCATATACACAAAAAGTGCTCTAAGGTACAACAAGGACACACGCTCTACTATGTTCATAGTTGTCTTATTTATAATAGCCAGAAACTGGAAACAACTCAGATGTCCTACAACAGAGGAATGGATACAGAAAATGTGCTACATTTATACAATGGAGTACTACTCAGGTTTTAATAACAATGACTTCATGGAATTCACAGACAAATGGATGGAACTAGGAAATATTATCCTGAGTGAGGTAACCCAGTCACAAAAGAAGATGGGTGCTATGTACTCACTGATAAGTACATATAAGGAAAAAAGCTCAGAATACCCAAGATACAACTCACAGACCACATGAAGCTCAAGAAGAAGGAAGGCCAATATGTGGATGCTTCAGTCCTATTTGGAAGGGGAAACAAAATAATCATGGGAGGTAGAGGGAGGGAAAGACCTGGGAGGGAGAGAGGAGGAGAGAGAAGGAGGGGTGAAGCATCCGCTGTGGGAGAAGATGGGGAGAAGAACAGAGGGCCAGGAAATTGAATGGAGGAGTGTAGCAATGGGGGATGGGGAACTAGGGGTAGCGACTAGGAAGTCCCAGATGCTAGGAAAGCAAGAGGCTCCCAGGAGCCAACAGGGATGACATTAGCTGAAATACCCAAGAAAGAGGAGATAGAACTTGTAGAGACCATATTCAGTGGATAGGTACTGCCCTCTGTTAAGGGACAGTGCCACCCACCCATCACAAAAATGTTAACCCAGAATGGTTTCTACCTAAAAGAAATACAAGGACAAAAAGAGCAGAGACTGAAGGAAATGTCATCCAGATACTGCCCCCCTAAGGATCCATCACTTCTGCAGACACTAAACCTAGACACTATTGCTGATTCCAAAATGCACTTGCTGACAGGAGCCTGGTATAGCTATCCCCTGAGAGGCTCTGCCAGAGCCTGGTCAATATACATATGGATGCCCACAGCCAAGTCTCAGATGTAACACAGAGCCCCAGTGAAAGTTAGTGGAAGGACTGAGGAGCTAAAGGGGATTGCAATCCCTTGGGAAGAAGAACAATATCAACCAACCAGACCACCCAGAGCTCCCAGGGACTAAACCACAAACCGAAGAGCACATGTGGAGGGACCCATGGCTCCAGCTGTGTATGTCACAGAGGATTACTTTATCTGGGACCAATGGCAGGGGAGGCCCTTGGTCCTGTGGAGGCTTGATGCCCCCGATTTGGCAGTGAGGCAGGAGTTGGTGGGTGGGTAGAGGTGCACCGTCATAGAGGCAGGGGTAAGGGGAGTGGGATAGGGGGTTTCTGGGGGGGAAACCAGGAAGGGGAACAACATTTGAAATGTAAATGAATAAAATAACCAATAAAAAAGAAAAAGTAATAATTGATTACAAAAGAGAACTTTCATTCTCTCTTATAGTAGCTCTTAGTACTTACAAGTCTTATCAATAAAGATTTGCTGCTGAAGTCACCCTGGTTCTCTAATATCGGGGTCCTCTGCATGACTGTTTTCACCGGCTTGGTTACAACTGCAGACTGTTTTTGTCTTCTGTACTTGACCCAGCTCATGTTGACTTGAAAACAATAAGGGTTTGGTAGATATTTGTGATTTAAATTTCAGTTATTTTGCCGTTTCGCAACTTAGCAGTACAAGCTGGATTTCCTAACCTGGTGTGGATGGAGTAAGTGGAGTGCCCTACAGCTCCAAGCTGTGTGATCCCAGAAAAAAAACCACCCTGTGCTGTGCTCCCAGGGTTCATGACATCCTGTTCTGGTTTTCCATCTAACTGTAGAGAGGAAACTGTCTCAGTCCCTTGCTTCAGCATTAACTCCATTCTTCCTGCATCAGCTTTCCTATCCAAACTTTTATAATGTGTCATGGGGCTGGGATTCCACATTTTGAGGATATAACACAGCAGTGCCCAGCACAGAGGTACAGGCAGCATTGTAGGCACATGACTGGGAAGTGTCCATGACCTCGGGCCTCTCCTTGATTCCAGGCAGAGCCTTGGGGACTCTCTGAAATTGATCTTCAGCATCTGCCTTTACCTGCATCAGGCCAGCAGGCCCCTGACTTCAAGAAACAAAAATTTTGTTCCTCAAGCAAATTGCTTGTGGAATGAAGATGCAGGCCAAGGCATAAACAGTGTGTGGAGGATCAAGTCACCCCTCACATGATTAATGAATTCATGCAGCTATTACCAGCTTCAAGTCTTGCCATGCTGATACCTGAAAATAATGAAATAACAGTTTCTTGACTGATTGCTTTAAAATTCATTAATTCAAATATCCATTCAGACATTTTCCCAGTTAGCCTTCTAATCTATAATACATTTATTCATCTGTATCTATTTCTCTTCATATATCTAACCATCCACACATGCTTCCATCTATGCATCCCTCCATCTTTACTTCATATTGTATACATTCATATACATATATACATATATATATATACATATATATATATATATATATGCATACATACATGAAAGCATGCATCTCTCCAACGTCCACTATATGCACCATATCTCTTGACTAGATGAGCATCTCTCCACAGTGGGAGCAGTCAGAGGAAAGAGTGAGTCTGGATAGGAATCTTTACCATCTGCATCACCACTAAGATTCAGAAGACACTGAGGAAGAGGAGGGAGGAAGATGGTTAGAGCCAGAGACTGGGGAGGAGCTCTGTGGGGTTTAGTCTGCTTCATGGCATGGCTGCTGTAGTCAGGAGCTCACAGCAGCTGTCACTCCCTACACTTGACAAGCACAAGATCAAGTCTAACAGACCCAGCTCATATCTGATAGATGGTCACTCTTAGAGGACTGTGGGCAGTGGAGAGTTCTGGGAACAGAGAATATTTCTTTCTTAAGATACAGAATCTACTGAGTTTTCTGTGCTCCAGTGAATGGGCCACACCATACACATATGGGCAGCAGTTCTTAGACATAGTAAGTGTTTAAATAACAATAGCACAGGCACACGCAAACACACAAAAGAACAACAAACCTTATATATGGGACGCAGAAGGAATAAGGGGACAAATAAGGTGTGGATAGGGGAAGAACAGCAGAAAGTAAGGGCCATATGAGGGGTCATATGGAAAAAGAAATGGGGATAAGGCCGGGCATCCTGGCGCACACCTTTAATCCCAGCATTCAGGAGGCAGAGGCAGGCAGATTTCTGAGTTCGAGGCCAGCCTGGTCTACAAAGTGAGTTCCAGTACAGCCAAGACTATACAGAGAAACCCTGTCTCGAAAAAACAACAAAAAAAGGGGGGGCATAAACAGTGCCCCACCTCTCACACACAAACATCTCTCAACACCAAAGAGAACCATGTACCAGAATTTGCTTCCACCTATGGACTTGTTGGCCAAAAAGAACCCAGGGAAACCCTAAGATAACTCAGGGTATTCTCAAGACTACTATATGCTCTCCTCAAACAGACATTATATTCCTATTGCTAAAAACATCAGCTAGACAACTCACTGTGCATGTAGAAGTTGTGCTGGTGAGTGTGTACAGCCTTTACCCCATGGACTAGTGATCATGACCCTGGATGGTACTCTCCACAGTACCACAGGTGCAAGGAAATTGCCTATCCAGACACTAACCTGTCTTCCTCAGTGATCTATTGCTGTGAAGAGACACCATGACCCCAGCAATACTTAGAGAGGAAAGCACTTAATTGGGACCTGCTTACAATTGCAGAGCGTTCAATCCTTTGTAATCAATGCAGGAGCAGGGTGCCATGCTGGCAGGGATGCTGCTGGGGAGGCAGCTGAGAGTTCTGCATCCCTATCTGCCAACAGCAAGAAGAGAGGCTCTGGGCATCACATGGGCCTTTGAAACCTCAAAGCCCCCTACCCACCTTGTGACATACTTCCTCCAGCAAGACAACACTTCCTGATGCTTGAAAATAATGCCACTCCCTGATGTCCAGACCTGAAAATCTATGAGCCTATGAGGACCATCCTTATTTCACACACCACTAAATCCTTGGTCTACAGGGGTGATTCTACAATCTGGCTGTATTTAAGGCCCACTCCCTGTGATTGAATCCATGCCTGATAATGCTCAGGTGTCCAGGAATCTAAGACTAGATATGCCAGGGACCTAGGGGAAAGCAGTATAGCAATGAATTGACTCCTGCAGACATTCTGCTATACTCACAGCACAGTGTCTTGCTCAGTCACACCAGAGAAGCTTCCTCCTACACCGGATGGGAATACATAGAGACCCACAGCTGACAATGTGCAGAGTGAGAGACCTTGGAACACTCAATCCTAAATGGGATGTCTCCATCAAATTCTCCCCCTCGGGGATCAGGGAACTCTGCAGGAGAAGAAGCACAAAGATGGTAGGTGCCAGAGTAAAAGGAAGAAAGCAAGGAAATGAGACCTTCTAGACACAACAGGGCTGAGCCACAGATGGACTCACAGACTTTGGCAGCATGCACAGGGCCTGCACAAGTCTGGGCCAGAAGGTCCAGCCTGGGGAAGTGGACACAGGCCCCATCTGTAAGACACAGGCTGTCTGCAACTGACAACCACTACCAAAGGAAAATTAGTGTTGTCCAGTAGAGTCCCATTGCAAATAGAATCCACACTGAATGACAGGCCCCAGGTCTAGGAGTAGTTTTAAAATACAAATAAACTAATTAGGAATTTTGGTGAAGTTTTACATAATGCTTTATGTTAGCATATTATATTTTTACCTTATACATGTTTTTCTTAACAATTATGGTTTCCTGTTTTGTGGGATTTCTGATTGTGTGAGTTTATTGGGGTGTGTGTGTGTGTGTGTTTCATAGACTTATAGTTTGGCTATTTTCTTTCATCTTGATTTTGTTCTATTCTGATTGGTTTCTGGGTTTTGGTTTGGTTAGGTTTTAGTGCTCAGTTTATTTTCTAATTAGATAGAAACAGGATGGATTTCAGTGGGAGGATATGTACAAAGAATCAGGACACAATTAGGTGAGGGGAAATATTATCAGAATACATTGTCGAAAAATACATTTTGATAAAAATTCAAATGATAGAAAACCAATCATTCCACTCCCATCATCAACAGAAAATATATAACAATTAATAATTGATTAAAGGACCCATGTAGGCTCACAGGTGAGTATACCAGTACCACCCCAATACTTGGCCTAACAGGGATTGCGCTGGGGCCCAGGGGACACAGGAACCACAACCCAGATCTGATATTGATCCTTTTGGATTGAGTCTGCACCCTGGAGCAGACCCTGAGCTGCAGCCCTTCCCCCTCAACAAATACATCCAGAGAAAGCTTGACCCCCATGAGTCAAACTTTCACAGGCTCATGGGATGAACAGGCTCCAGTCAGAGACAGCAAGGCCAGCTAACAGCAGAAATAGCCAGACGGAAAGAGGCAAGTACAAGAATATAAACAACGGCTTCCAATGCTACTTGGCACCATCAGAACTCAGTTCTCCCACCACAGCAAGCCCTGGATACTCCAACACACCTGGAAAGCAAGATTCTGATCTAAAAATCACATTTCATGATGATGATAGAGGACTTTAAAAGGACAAAATTAACTCCTTCAATGAAATATAGCTGAACAGAGGGAAACAGGTAGAAGCCCTTAAATAGGAAACACAAAAATACCTTAAGGAAATAAAGGAAAACACAACCAAACAGGTAACCATCCAGGATCTAAAAATGGAAATAGAAACAATTAAAAAAACACAAAGGGAGACAATCCTGGAGATGAAAAACCTAGGAAAGAGATCAGGAGTCATAGATGCAAGCCTCACCAACAGAATACAAGAGATGGAAGAGAGAATCTCAGGTGCAGAAGTTACCATAGAAGACATTGACACAACAGTCAAAGAAAATACAAAATGCAAAAAGCTCCTAACCCAAAATATCCAGGAAATCTAGGACACAATGAAAAGACCAAACCTAAGGATAATAGCTATAGAAGAGAGCAGATTGCCAACTCAAAGGGCTAGTAAGCATCTTCAACAAAATTATAGAAGAAAATGTCCCGAACAAGAAAAAGAAGTCCATAAATATACAAGAAGCCTACAGAACACCAAATTGATTGGACCAGAAAAGATATTCCTCCCATCATATAATACTCAAAACACCAAACTCACAGAACAAAAAAAAAAAGAATATTAAAAGTGAAAAGAGTAAAAGGTCAAGTAACATTTAAAGGCAGACCTATCAGAAATACACCAGAATTCTCAACTGAAACTCTAAAAGCAAGAAGATCTTGGCAGATGTCATACAGATCCTAAGACAACACAAATGCCAGCCTAGGCTACTGTCCCCATGAAAACTCTCAACCACCATAGATGGAGAAACCAAAATATTCCAGGACAAAACCAATTTTAAACAATATCTTGCCATAAATCCAGCCCTACAAAGGATAATAGATGGAAAACTCCAACACCCAAGGAGGAAAATTACATCGAAGAAAAAGTAAGAAAATAAACTAACAACAAACCCAAAAGAGAGCCACAAAAATGTAATTCTACATCTAACAACAAAACAACAGGAAGCAGCAATCTTTGGTCCTTAATATCTCTTAACATCAATGGACTCAATTCCCTCCCAAAAAGACATAGACTAACATGGGGGAGGAAGCATTTTGCTGCATACAGAAACCACACCTCAGTGAAAAACACAGTCACTACCTCAGAATAAAAGACTGGAAATTTTTTTTCAAGCAAATGATTCCAAAAATCAAGCTGGAATAGCCATTATAATATAGATTAAAATTGACTTTCAACCAAAAGTTATCAAAAACGTTGAGGAGGGGCAGTTCATATTCATCAAAAGAAAAATCCACCAAGATGAACTCTCAATTCTAAACATCTATTCCCAAAATGCAAAGATACCCATATTTGTAAAAGAAATGTTACAAAAGCTCAAAGCACACATTGAACCTCACACAATAATAGTGGGAGATTTCAATACCCCACTCCCACCAATTGACGAATCATGGTAATAGAAACTAAACAGAAACACAGTAAAACTAAAAGAAGTTATGAACCAAATGGATTTAAAAGATATTTTCAGAATATTTCACACTAAAACAAAAAATATATATACCTTCTTCTCAGCACTTCATAGTACCTTCTCCAAAACTGATCATACAATGGGACAGAAAACAAGCCTCAACTGATACAAGAAGATTGAAATAATCCCATGCATCCCATCAGATCACCACGGACTAAGGCTGGTCTTCAATAGCAACAAAAACAACAGAAAGCCCACATTCACATGGAAGCTGAACAACTCTCTATACAACGATAACTTGGTCAGAGAAGAAATAAAGAAAGAAATTGTAGACTCTTTAGAATTTAACAAAAATGAAGGCACAACATACCTAGATTTATGGGACAATGAAAGCAGGGCTAAGAGGAAAACACACAGCTCTGAGTGGCTCCATAATGAGATTGGAAAGAGCAGACACTACCAGCTTAACAGCTCATCTGAAAGCTCTAGAACAGAAAAGAAGCGAATAAAACAAAAGGAGGTGACAGCAGGAAATAATCAAACTCAGGGCTGAAATCATCCAAGTAGAAACAAAGAGAACTATTTGAAGAATTAACAAAACCAGGAGCTGGTTCTTTGAGAAAATCAACATAGATAAACCATTAGCCAGACTAGAGGACACAGAGACATTATCCAAATTAACAAAATCAGAAATGAAAAGGGAGACATAACAACAGAAATTGAATACATTTTTAAAAAATCATCAGATCCTACTACAAAAGCTTATACTCAAAAAACCATGAAATTCTAGATTAAATGGATGGTTTTATAGACAGATACCAGGTACCAAAGTTAAATCAGGATCAGATAAACCATCTAAATAGTCCCATAACCTGTAAAAAATTAGAAGCATTCATTAAAATCTCCCAACCAAAAAGCCCAGGACCAGATTGTCTTAGTGCATAATTCTATCAGACCTTCAAAGAAGACTTAATACCAATAATTTTCAAACTGTTCCACAAAATAGAAACAGGAGGAACACTGTGTAATTCATTCTATGAAGCAACACCTACACTGATACCAAAACCACAAAAAGACCCAACAAAGAAAGAGAACTTCAGACCAAATTCCCTGATGAATATTGATACATAAATACTCAAGAAAATTTTAGCAAACTGAATCCAAGAATACGTCAAAATGATCATTCACTATGATCAAGGAAATTCATCAACATAATCCACTATATAACCAATTTCGAAGAAAAAGACCACATGATCATCTCATTAGATGCTGAAAAAGTTTTAGACAAAAATCTAACACCCCTTTATATAAAAAATCTTGGAAGGTTCAGGAATTCAAGGCTCATACCTAAACATAATAAAAGCAATATACAGAAAATCAATAGTCACTATCAAACTAAATGGAGAGAAACTTGAAGCAATCCTAGTAAAATCAGGGATAAGACAAAGCTACCCGATCTCTCCTATCTATTCAGTATAGTACTCAAAGTTCTAGCCAAAGCAATTAGACAACAAAAGGAGGTCAAAGGGATACAAATTGGAAAGGAAGAATTCAGGATACCACGATTTGCAGATCATATGATAGTATACCTAAGTGACCCCAAAAATTCCTCCAGAGAACTCTACATTTGATAAACAACTACAGAAAAGTTGCTGGATATAAAATTAACTCAAACAAATCAGTAGCCTTCCTCTACTCAAAGATGAGAAAGAAATTAGAGAAATGACACCTTTCACAATAGTCATAAATAAGATAAAATATCTTGGTGTGACTCTAATAACCAAGCAAGTGAAAGATCTCTTTGACAAGAATTTCAAGTCTCTGAAGAAATAAATCAAAGAAGACCTCAGAAGGTGGAAAGATCTCCCATGTTCATGGAGCAGCAGGATTAACAGAGGAAAAATGGCCATCTTACCAAAATCAATCTACAGATGTAATGCAATCCCCATCAAAATTCCAACTCAATTCTTCACAGACATAGACAGAACAATTCTCAAATTCATCTGGAATAACAAAAACCCAGGAAAGAGAAAACTATTCTCAACAATAACAGAACTTCTGGGGAAATCACTATCCCTGGCTTCAAGCTGTACTACAGAGCAATAGTGATAAAAACCGAATGGTATTGGTACAGGAACAGGCAGGTAGATCAATGGAATATAAACGACAACCCAGAAATAAACCCACACACCTATGGTCACCTGATCTTTGACAAAGAATGCAAAACCACCCAGTGGGGTGGAGGGGGAAGATAGCATATTCAACAAATAATGCTGGCTCAAGAGGTGGCATGCAGGTAGAAAAATGCCAATTGATCCATTCTCATCTCCTTGTAGAAAACTCAAGTCCAAGTGGATCAAGGACCTCCACATAAAACCAGATGCACTGACTCTAATAGAAGAGAAAGTGGAAAAGAGCCTCCAACACATAGACACAGGGGAAACTTTCCTGAATAGAAAACCAGTGGCTTGGGCTATAATAACAACTATTGACAAATGGGATCTCATAAAGTTGAAAAGCTTCTGTAAGGCAAAGGTCAATAGGGAAAAAAAAAAAACAGCAACCTACAGATTGGGAAAAGATCTTTACCAACTCTACAACTGATAGAGAGCTGATATCTAATGTGTACAAAGAACTCAAGAAGTTAGACTCCAGAGAACCAAATAACCCTACTAAAAATGGGGTATAGAGCTAAATAAAGAATTCCCAACCGAGGAATCTCTAATGGCCGAGAATCACCTAAAGAAATGTTTAACATCCTTAGTCATCAGGGAAATGCAAATCAAAAGGACCCTGAGACTCCACCTCACACCAGTCAGAATGGCTAAGATCAAAAACTGAGGAGACAGCAGATGCTGGTGAGGATGGAGGGAAAGATAAACACTCTTCCATTGCTGTTGGGATTGCAAGCTGCTACAACCACTCTGGGAAATAGTCTGATGGTTCCTCAGAAAATTAGAAATAGTTCTACCTGTGGTCCCAACTATACCACTCCTGGGCAGATGCTCTAACATACAACAAGGACACATGATTCACTGTGTTCATAGCAGCTTTATTTATAATAGCCAGAAGCTTGAAACAACCCAGATGTCCTTCAATGGAAGAATGGATACAGAAAATGTGGTACATTTATACAATGGAGTACTACTCAGCTATTAATAACAATGACTTCATGAAATTCACAGGCAAATACTAAATATTATCCTGAGTGAGGTAACCCAGACATAAAAGAACACACGTGGTATGTACTCACTGATAAGTGGATATTAGCCCAAAAGCTCAGATTATTCATAATACAACTCACAGCTCATGTGAAGCTCAAGAAGAAGACCAAAGTGTGGATGCTTCAATCCTCATTAGAAGGCAGGACAAAATAATCAAGGGAGTTAGAGGGTGGGAGAGACCTGGGAGGGAGAGAGAACAGGGTGAGAAAAATGGGGATAAGATCAGATGTGGGAAGACAGAGGGAGAAGTATAGATTGCAAGGAAATTGAATGGAAGTATATAGCAGTGGTGGATGGGGAACTACGGGTAGCCACTAGAGATCCCAGATGCCAGGGAAGCAAGAGGTTCTCAGGAGCCAACGGGGATGACCTTAGCTGAAATATCCAAGAATGGGGAAATAGATCCTGTAGAGACCATATACAGTGAATAGGCATGGACCCTGCTTAAGGGATCTGGCCACCCAACCATCACAAAAGTTTTAACCCAGAATGGTTCCTGTCTAAAGGAAATGCAGGGTCAAAGAGAGGAGCAGAGACTGAAGGGAAGGCTATCCAGAGATTGCCCCCCCTAGGGTTCCTTCTCTTCTGCAGACACCAAACCCAGACACTATTGCTAATGCCAAGAAGCACTTGCTGACATGAGTCTCGTATAGCTATCCCCTGAGAGGCTCTCCAAGAGTCTGGCCAATGCAGATGTGGATGCTCACAGCCAAGCATGGGACAGAGCACTGAGACCCCAATGTAAGAGTTAGGGGAAGGACTAAAGGAGCTGAAGGGGATTGCAACCCCATAGAAAGAACAACAGTATCAAGAGCTATCAAGGACCCCCAGAGCTGCCAGGGACCAAATCACCAACCAAAGAGTACACATGGAGAGACCCATGTCTCCAGCTCCAGCTGCATATGTAGCAAAATATTGCCTTATCTGGCATTAATGGGAGGGGAGGTCCTTTGTTCTGTGGAGGTTTGATGCCCCAGCTAGGGAGATGCTGGAGTGGTGAGGCAGGAGTGGGAGCACCCTCTTGGGGGGGGGGGGGGGGATGGGATGGGGTTTGCAGAGGAGGAAAACCAGGATGGGGGGAACAATATTTGGAATGTAAACAAGTGAAATAACCAATAAGAAAAGAAAAAATTAGTTGATTACCAAAGAGATCTTTCATTCTCTCTTAAAGTGTCTCTTTGAACTTACATGTCTTATCGATAAAGGTTTACTGGTGAAATCATCCTGGTTTGCTTTTATCGATGTCTTTTACATGACTGTTTTGGTTACAAGAGCAGACTGTCTAGGTTCTGTCTTTGACCCACTACATGCAGACATGAAAGCTATAAGTGTGTGATAGAGATCCATAATTTAAATTTCAACTATTTTGCCTTTTTCCAACTTAGCAGTAGAAGCTGGATTTCCTAACCTGGTGTGGATGTAGAAAATGGAGTGACTCTGTCTGCACTAGGAGCTGACCTAGTGCCACAGTGCCCAGTGCTGATGCTGTGCCACAGCATTACATACCCAAATACTGTCAGAAGAGAGCTGGTCTCCCAGGAGTGCAGACATGCAAGTGTGTACAGGTAAGACAACCACTTCTGCTAAAATTCCTGACCCAAGAGGGACCCACCCAGAGCCACCAGGACACAGGAACCAAGGAACAGCCGGAGATAGTATCCTTCTGGTTTCCATCTGCATCCTGAAGCTGACCCCATGCCACAGCTCTCCATGTCCAAATTCCTCAAGGAGAAAACTGGTCTCCCAAGAGTACTGACATACAGACTTGCAGGAGGGACAAGCTACAGTCAGAGACAGGAATACCAGCTAAAACCAGAGATAACCAGATGGCAAGAGGCAAGGGCAAGAAGATAAGCAACGGAATACAAGGCTACTTGGCATCATCAGAACCCAGTTCTCCCACCATAGTGAGCCCTGGATACCACAACACACCTGAAAAGCAAGACTCTGACTTAAAATCACATCTCATGATGATGATAGAGGACTTTAAGAAGGACATAAATAACTCATTTAAAGAAATACAGGAGAACACAGGTAAACAGTTAGAAGTCCTTAAAGATGAAACACAAAAATCCCTTAAAGAATTACAGGAAAACACAACTAAACAGGTGGAGGAATTGAACAAAACCTTCCAGGATCTAAAAGTGGAAATAGAAAAAATAAAGAAATCACAAAGGGAGACAACCCTGGAGATAGAAAACCTAGGAAAGAGATCCAGAGTCATAGATGCAAGCATCACAACCAGAATACAAGAGATAGAAGAGAGAATCTCGGGTGCAGAAGATACCATAGAAAACATTGACACAACATTCAAAGAAAATGCAAAGTGCAAAAAGCTCCTAACCCAAAGCATCCAGGGAATCCAGGACACAATGAGAAGACCAAAGCTAAGGATAATAGGTATATAAGAGAGTGAAGATTCCCAACTTAAAGGACCAGTAAATATCTTCAACAAAATTATAGAAGAAAATATCCCTAACCAAAAGAAAGAGATGGCCATGAACATACAAGAAGCCTACAGAACTCCAAATAGACTGAACCAGAAAAGAAATTCTTCCCATCACATAATAGTCAAAACACCAAATGCACGAAACAAAGAAAGAATGTTAAAATCAGTAAAGGAAAAAGGTCAAGTAACATATTAGGGAGCCCTTTCAGAATTACACCAGACTTCTCACCAGAGACTATGAAAGCCAGAAGATCCTGGGTAGATGTCATAAAAGCACACAAATGTCAGTCCGGGCTACTATACCCAGCCAAACTCTCAATTACCATAAATGGAGAAACCAAGATATTCCATGACAAAACAAATTTATACAATATCTTTCCACAAATCCAGCACTACAAGGGATAATAGATGGAAAACACTAACACAAGGAGTGAAACTACATCCTAGAAAAAGCAAGAAAGTATCTTCTTTCAACAAACCCCAAAGAAAATGGCCACACAAAAATAAAAGTAACATTAAAAATAACAGGAAGCAGCAATCACTATTCTTTAATATATCTTAACATCAATGGACTCAATTCCACAATAAAAAGACATAGACTAACTGATTGGATAAATAAACAGGACCCAGCATTTTGCTGCATACAGGAAACACACCTCAGTGTCAAAGACAGACACTACCTAAGAGTGAAGTTCTGGAAAACAATTTTCCAAGTAAATGGTCCCAAGAAACAAGCTGGAGTAGCTATTCTAATATCGAATAAAATCACCTTTCAACCAAAAGTTAACAAGAAAGATAAGGATGGACACTTCATAATCATCAAATGAAAATCTACCAAGAAGAACTCTCAATTCTGAACATCTATGCTCCAAATTCAAGGGCACCCACATTCATAAAAGAAACTTTACTAAAGCTCAAAGCACACATTGTACCTCACACAATAAAAGTGGAATATTCAACAACCCACTCTCATCAATGGACAGATTATGGAAACACAAACTAAACAGAGACACATGGAAAATAACAAAAGTTATGGACAAAATGGATTTAACAGTTATCTATAGTACTTTTCATCCTAAAACAAAGAATATACCTTCTTATCAGCACCTCATGGTACCTTTTCCCAAACTGACCATATAATTGGTCACAAAACAAGCCTTAACAGATACAAGAAGATTGAAATAATCTCATGCATCCTATCAGATCACCACAGACTAAGGCTGGTCTTCAATAGCAACAAAAACAACAGAAAACCCACATTCACATGGAAGCTGAACAATGTCCTACTCAATGGTAAGTTGGTCAAGGAAGAAATAAAGAAATTAAAGATTTTTTAGAATTTAATGAAAATGAAGACATAACATACCCAAACTTATGGGACACAATAAAAGCAGTGTTAAGAGGAAACCTCAGATCTGAGTGCCTCCAAAGAGAAACTGGAAAAAGCTCTACGACCAGCTTAACAGCACACCTGAAAGCTCTAGAACAAAAAGAAGCAAATCCACCCAAGAGGAGTAGATGGCAGGAAATAGTCAAACTCAGGGCTGAAATCAACCAAATGGAAAGAAAGAGAACTATACAAAGAATCAACAAAACCAGAAGCTGGTTCTTTGATAGAATCAACGAGATAGATGAACCCTTAGCCAGACTAACCAGAGGGTACAGAGAAGTGTCCAAATTAACAAAATCAGAAATGAAAATGGAGATATAAGAACAGAAACTGAAGAAATTCAAAAAATCATCAAATCCTACTACAAAAGCCTATATTCAACAAAACTGGAAAATCTGGATGAAATGGACAATTTTCTAGAGAGATACCAAATACCTAAATTAGATCAGGATCAGATAAACCCTCTGAACAGTCCCATAATCCCTAAAGAAATAGAAGCAGTCATTAAAAGTCTCCCAACCGAGACTATGCCGGGGCCTAGCAAACACAGAAGTGGATGCTCACAGTCAGCTAATGGATGGATCACAGGGCTTCCAATGGAGGAGCTAGAGAAAGTACCCAAGGAGCTAAAGGGATCTTCAACCCTATAGGTGGAACAACATTATGAACTAACCAGTACCCCTGAGCTCTTGACTCTAGCTGCATATGTATCAAAAGAAGGCCTAGTCGGCCATCACTGGAAAGAGAGGCCCATTGGACACGCAGACTTTGTGTGCCCCGGTACAGGGGAACGCCAGGGCCAAAGGGGGGGAGTGGGTGGGTAGGGGTGTGGGGGTGGGTGGGTAAGGGGGACTTTTGGTATAGCATTGGAAATGTAAATGAGCTAAATACCTAATAAAAAATGGAAAAAAAAAAAAAAAAAAAAGTCTCCCAACCAAAAAAATCCCAGGACCAGATGGGTTTAGCGCAGAATTTTATCAGACCTTCAAAGAAGACCTAATACCAATACACTTCAAACTATTCCACAAAATAGAAACAGAGGAACATTACCCAATTCACTCTATGAAGCCACAGTTATGCTGTGTATTCTCCCTTGGAGATGGAATGGTTTCTGTCTAATCAGGAACCTGTTACAATTTCCTTTCATAAAGGACTTCATAAGAGATTTTTTCCCTACTTCTATCTCATTTAATGTTCCAAATAGATTTATTTATTTATTTATGTTTTGTTTTTTGTTTTTTGTTTTTCGAGGCAGGGTTTCTCTGTATAGCCCTGGTTGTCCTGGAACTCACTCTTTAGACCAGGCTGGCCTTGAACTCAGAAATCACCTGCCTCTGCCTCCCAAGTGCTGGGATTAAAGGCATGCGCCACCACTGCCCAGCCCAAATAGATTTTTAAAATGGGTTGAGTGTATATTACTTTTAGCTTCAGAAGACATTATGTATATTTAAGAGGCATTTAACTATTATAAATTATTTTGATGTCTTAAAAACAAAAAGACTCCCAAACCACTTTAGGTCATTGCTGTCAACCTTTGTTGCTCCTGAGAAATAGAAAGCTAGGACCCATTGCTAGGACCCATGGATTCCATGAACATCAGAAACAGGGCCCAGAAGACCTGAGCTGGATAACCTGAAAGCCCCTCTTTGAGAACTAGCTTTCATAATATCAGAAGGTGCAACACAAGCTTCCAATATAGGGAAAGCAAAGAAAGCCCTACCCAGCAATTATCATGCATGGTACAATAAATATATAGGTACAATAATGGCATGAATATGTTCACAGTAACTAACTTAAGCTCTCTAACTGGACTTAAGATGTGCTCAATAAGAGGGATTTCCTGCCTGGTACTGGAAAAATCTAGTTAATTAATCAGTGCTACAGAAATCATGGTTGTTGGAGGAGAGCCCACAACCATTAATTTACTAAACCAGCATAAGCTCTTACAACCTAAAAATATTTGTCCTTATACCTACGGATATGTGTAGATATCACCCATCATCAAGAACATTTCTCTTTGCAGCAGACAAAGACCACTACAGAAAATCACAATGAACCTGAATGCAGAGTTGGGGAGCCCATTCTTAATGGATACATCTACAAAACAATTCCCACACCTAAGGCTCAAGGGACATTGTGCATGAGGGGCCTGAATGTTTGTAAGGGCCAGAGGTTCAGTAAGTTTGCAGTTGTGTATCTTAGGAATGCCAGCAGCTAGAGCCATAAGTTCTCACCAATGTGACTGTCCAAATGTGAACTGAACCATGGCCAGAACAGTAGGCTTGGCAAAGTGGAGAGGAAGAAGACAACAAGGCCTTATCCCACACATAGAACTGCAGGCAGCTAAGAAAGGCTAAGAGCAGGAGAAGGAGTCTTCTTCAGGAAGAGCATTCTAACTGATCATGCAATACCAGTGGTCACCCCTAAAACATACATAAAAGTACCACTGTATGCACTAAGCAGGTTATACTTAGGAATATGAACTTCCAGAAACTGTGACAGTATACACAAGATCTGCACAAGCTTAAACCAAACAAAATTCTAAAATGGAAGAAGGGAAGTAGACATGAATCTCTACCCATAGTCAAAGTATTATTGGTATTTGATAACTGCTGTGTGAGAGAAATTAAATTTTCTTAAGTGTTTGACACCTGATATTTTAATCATTTTCTGTTATAGTCTCCTAGCCAGGATTAGTTAACCAACACAAACTGGACTCTGCTTTATCATTTTTAATGAACAAGAGAAAACCTGAAATTAGGTAGGTAGAGAAATAAAAAAGATCTGGAATTGAGGAAAGAGTTATATAATAAATATATATTATATGAAATTATGAAAGAATAAGTTGAAATATTTTAAAATGTGTGTATGAAACTATCAAACAATAAAAAAAATAAAGTAAAAGACAAAAAGAAAAGGGAAGGGAAGGGAAGGGAAGGGAAGGGAAGGGAAGGGAAGGGAAGGGAAGGGAAGGGAAGGGAAGGGAAGGGAAGGGAAGGGAAGGGAAGGGAAGGGAAGGGAAGGGAAGGGAAGGGAAGGGAAGGGAAGGGAAGTGGAGTGACCTACAGCTCCAAGCTGTGTGATCCCAGAAACAACCAACAAATGGTTCATGATATCCTGCCTCAGTGTTTGCATCTTAATGTAGTTACAAAGATGTCCAGCTCAGTCCCTGACTTCTGCTTCAGTGTCCACTATACTCTTCCTGCCCTAGATGTTCTAGTTAGTATTTTATAATGTTTTGTGTACCTCAGAGTCCACATTTTGAGAATTTTACACAACAGAACCCACCACACATGCTCAGGCATCATTGTAGAGACATGACTGGGAAGTAGACCTGACTTCTGGCCTCTTCTTGATTCCAGACAGAACTTCTGGGATGGACTGGCATTGGTGTTCAGCACGTGCCTGTACCTGCAGTCTAGCACCTGACTTCAAAAGAGTAAAGGTTTTGCTCCTCTGGCAAGTTGCTCAGGGAATGAAGGCTCAGGCCAGAGCATAAACAGCTTGTGCAAGCTCAAATCACCCCTCACATGATTAATGAAATCATGCAGCTATTACCAGCTTCAAGTCCTCCAATGCCGATACCCGAAAATAATGAAATAACAAACAGTTTCTTGACTGATTGCTTTAAAATTCATTAATTCAAATATCCATTCAGACATTTTCCTGGTTAGCCTTCTAGTTTTCAACACATGCGTCCATCTGTTTCTATTTCTCTTCATACATCAACCCATCCATCTATCAACCATCCAATTAGGCATCTATCTATACATCCATCTATGCATCTATCTATGCATCAACCTATGCATCCATCCATCTATACATTCATACATACATCTACATCTATACATCTACATATATGCATACATACATACATACATACATACCACACACACACGTATATACACACATACATTAATACACATAAAGGGCATACACACATGCAAACATACATCCCTCCCACTCCCCCCTTTAAACCTTGGTTAGACAAGTGTCTCTCCACAGTGGCAGCAGTGAGAGGAAAGAGTGAGTCTGGATAGGAATCTTTACCATCTGCATCACCACTAAGATTCAGAGAACACTGAGGAAGAGGAGGGAGGAAGACGGTTAGAGCCAGAGACTGGGGAGGAGCTCTGTGGGGTTTAGTCTGCTTCATGGCATGGCTGCTGTAGTCAGGAGCTCACAGCAGCTGTCGCTCCCTACACTTGACCTGCACAAGATCAAGTCTAACAGACCCAGCTCATATCCGATACATGGTCACCCTTAGAGGGCTGTGGGAAGTGGCGAGTTCTGGGAACAGAGAATCTTTCTTTCTTGAGATGTAGAATCTACTGAGGTTTCTGTGCTCCAGTGAATGGGCCTCACCATACACATATTAGCAGCACTAACTGTATTTACTTAGTTAAAATAACAACAACACATACACACGTGCGCATGCATGGAAATTTATCATTACTACTACCTGCAACAAAAAAGGATAAAAATATTTAATTGGTTACAAAAGAGAACTTTCCTTGTCCCTCGATGTAGCTCTTGGCTCTCACAACTTTATCAATAAAGTTTTATTGGAACAGCCACCATCATTTGCTTATTTCTGTATTCTCTGCGTGGCTTTTTTGGGCTACAACAGTAGACTAGGTCCATTCTGTTCATGACAATGTGATAGCAATAAACATTCCATAAAACGTATGCTTCCAATTTTTTTTTTCTTGTCTGTTTTCAAATTATCCGTATGTGGTGAATTTTCTTTTCTAATGCTGCATGTCAAAAGTGGAGTGACCTGCAGCTCCCTATAGCCTATGGCCCCAAATCAACCACCATGGTCTCCATTGTAGCTTTCACGCAGTTTCTGGAGGCTCTTGGATTTGCCAAGCCTGGTAGAACTACCTCACATGATGTAAATATTCCTCCTAGGCAATTGGGTGCGGTAGCATCACTTGCTTCCCACGGGTAGCACTCTCAGGGTCCAGGATATCCTAGTTCGTGCTTTCCTGTGGAATATCGTTACAAAATGTCCATCTCAGCCCCCTGCTTCTACTTGAGCTACTGTTCTCTTGCCCTAGATTATTTATTTAACATTTATTACTGTTTCTTGGGTCTTAGCCCCCACATTTTGAGGATGTTAAGCTACCCTACCAGCCACATAGGCGTTGGCACCATTGTAGGGACATGACTGGGAGGTGTCCGTGAGCTCTGACCTCTTTCCAATCCCAGGTAGAGCCTCTCAGACTGTGTGGAGCTGCTCTTCTGCTCCTGCTTGGACCTGCCTCAGGCAAAAGCTTTTTCTTTCTTGTCAGCATGAAGCTTGCCATAACAGGCTCAGACTAAGACCCACGCAATGTGTGCAGCCCATGGTTCATAGGTGAGATGCCTGCTCCTATCTTGAACCTATATTTACATGGTTTTATATTATCCTTTTTGGTTATACACACACACACACACACACACACACACACACACACACACATATCCATCCCCTGGCAAACATGTCACTAGCTGGTCCTTTCTCCCAGTTTGTAGTGTTTCGTTTCCTTTTGTTTTGTTTGAAGCAAGGCGTTATTATGCCTTGTCTGGAATTCTTTATGTAATCAGGCTGGGATACAACTCAAAGAGACCCACCTGCCTCTGCCTCCCACATTCTGGGATTCAATTAAAGGCATGCATGCCACACATACCAATAACAGTCATGTTTTTTTTTTTTTTTTTTTGAGACAAGACTGGTATTGAATCAGTTTGTAAGCTAAAGATGTCCGTTAATTTTCCATTCTTCTGCCTTCACCTCCCAAATGCTAGGATAATAGCTATGTGTTACTAATTTTCTTGACAGTGTCTTTAAAAAAAATCATACCTGATTAATTTATATGAAGGGTGATCTTTAATATTTTCTTTTATGGACTAAACTTTAAGTTGTAAATAATCCTCCGATAATGTGCTGGTCCTCAGCCATCAGGGAAATATAAAACAACAACGTTCTACCACTACACTCTGTGAGACCAACAACCCAGGCAGGTTCCGACAGGACCAGGTACCACTGGCAATGCAGAGGAAATACCATTTGCATGTACAAATGGCATATATGAAGCTGGACAGCTGCTTTAGAAGACAGTGTGGCTGTTGCATGCATAGTTCAAGGAACATTCAGCATAGAACACAGAAATCTTATTTTTATAGACCTTTGCCCATGAAAAATGAACACTCCAACCCTTACAGAAACAAGCACGCCGGTGGTCTACAGCAGCTTCACTTAAAGCCTCCACGTCTACAAATAACTACATTGTCTCTCAGCAAACCATGGGAGAGCAAGCCCTACCCTTGAACCGATCCTTCAGTTCAAAAATATCAAGTACATTCAACACAGATGGACACCAGAACCAGCCTTCAGGGTGAACAAACATCTACAATATTTGGGCCTCTGTGATTCCCTGACAGAAGAACGTGAGCCACCATTGATTGACAGCCAGGGCTGGGAGGAAGGAGGTGTGCTACCCTTGAAGAGACCCGGGAGGTGATGAGATAGTTCTCCATACCCATGGTTCCGTGCTGAATTCAGTCATTAAACTTCATTGTGCTATCCACAAAATGGTTTGAGTTTATTATACAGGTTAAACCTCAAAGAAAAATGTGTGTGGGGAGAGCCAAGTGGTATCTGGCATAGCAAATGGAGGATGACCAGCTCTTTTAGGTCTTGTATGTGTGTGGTGTGTCTATGTATGCATGCATACATGTTCGCATGTGTGACTGCAGGTATGTGTGCCAGCCACACATATGAAGGTCAAAAAACAACCTCTGGTGGTGGTCCTTGACTTCTACCTTGTTTTGAAACAGAGTCTTCGTTGTTTTCTGTGCACATCAAGCTATCTAGACCACAACGTTTTTGGGGAATTCTCCCATCTCTTCCTCTGCACCTCCTTCAGCTCCATTGGAGTGCCAGGATTCCAGCCAAGTACTTATGTGCATTTATGTGCCTGGCTTTACCCAGATTCTGAGGATCCAAGCTCAATTCCTTGTGCTTGTGCAATGTGATGGTTACCTTTAACTTGACGTGACCTGTTATCTCCCGGGCAGAGAGGCTCAGTGCAGGATTATCTGCATTGGATTGGCCTATGAGGATGTCTGTGGGGAACTGACTTCTGTTCCCTGAACTGGGGAGCCCTGCCTACTGCGAGCAGCACTGCTTCTCAGGCAGGGGATCCTGAGCAGTATAGGGGTTGGGTAAGGAGTGAAGCACAAGCCAGCAGGTGCACTTCTTCTCTCTGCTGTTGCCTGCCCATGGATGAGCTCTGAGCAGCTGTTGCAACCTCCTACCTTTGCGACCGACCACCCCACAGTGAGGGGCAGGAGCCTGGAACTGTAAACTCAAACAGGTCCCTTCTCCCTGAAGTGCTTTCTGTCAGAACGCTTTTGGGGGAATCAAGGTAATTAATTCATCACAGCAACAGAAATGAAACACAGTGTTTTACCCACTAAGCCATCTCTCTAGCCCATGACCAACCTTTTTAAAGGCAACGTAAACACAGCACTGAGATCAGGTGTCCACTGGGCAGGCTCCTAGCTCTTCAGCAGTTCTGGGGTACACTGGCATTCAGAGACTTTCTCTTCTATAATGCCACAGAGAGAGGGATTGAGGGTACTCCCTACCATGTCCACAGAGAGTCTGAAGTCATCTCAGCAGCCATAGTAGGAAATAACACCCTGGCACTGGGCCCAAGCGGTGGAGTCTTGATGGCCTTCTAGCAGAGTTTTCTATGTCTTGAGCATGTGAGCACCGCAGCCTCCTTCCCTGATCTGCTCTAAAGGCTGTGTACCTTCTCTGTGGAGGCCTTACAGCCTGTGAAGCACAGGACCTCCTACAGGGACCTGCACCTTCTCTGGGGTCTTCTGGAGTCAGCTTCAAAGGATTACCTCCTCTCCTAGCATGAGGACTGAAGACAGACTCTGATGCCCAGCATCCCTGCCCATGCTCACTTAGCATCCTCACCGATGCTCACTGCGCTGGAAGAAAAGCCAATCAGAACCCTGTCTGCCTGTTCTCTCTCCGGGCTCTGCAAATGTTTGTTGCTGAATGGTAGAGTAGCTCAGGCTTTGGTGTTCTGTGGATCCCTGGAATAGGAACACAATATTATTGTAATCAATGAAGACAGAGGAGACATCACTGCCAAGCCCCATCCCTTCTCCTCCTCCTCCTCCCTCCTCTAGCCTTCCTTCCACAGAGATCAGAGGTGAGAAGAAACTTGCTAAGATGCCATTAGTTAATGGAGTTAGCCTGGGGCTACCACGCCTATTCACAACCATGTTGTGTTGGCACAACCCAACATTATCCAAAACTCTACATGCCATCCACATTCCCCCATGCCCTCTGAATAGTCACCCATGACAAGCTGGTATTATCATACAACTTAGCATACAACTTAAATCCCGAAGCACCATTGAGGGAGTGTCACCCTGCTGGAAGAGGCCCATGGTGTGTCCTCAAGGATCGGCAGGGACGACAGCTATACTCCCGTTTGTTCTGGAGACAGGGTGGCAAGGACTGCTTCCTTATCTCCCATGCCTCTACCATCTGTACAGTCTGTATAGGGAACACATTATTAAAATCCATGTTACCTTCTCCTCTCCTTCCTCCCCTCCTCTCCCTCCTCCTCCCCTCTTGCCTCCCCCTCCTCCTCCAAGCCTCGAAACCCTTTGATCCCAACAGGACCTTCTGCATTAAAGTAGGATGCAGGAGTGAGCCTCCCAAAGCTACCTTGGGGACCCCAGGAGTGCTTGAGGTCTGCAAGTGGATCTGTCAGAATGCATAGATAGAGACAGATACACACCAGCTTTCCCCCTCCCCACCCCCAGAAACCTCTCTGTCTCCCTCTTACTAGGGCCACCATCACACAGGTGTCTGACCCAAATGGAACACTGTCTGCATGTACCGCCCACAGAACTCTGCTCCTCCTCTGGCTGGCTCATGTGTCTAGAGGGAGAGAGCCGTGACCACAAAACCAAGATCGAAGATCACCCACCCTCGGGGATGTGGGCAGATCTTTTAATTTGCTTAAATTGTTTGCTAAAACTAATGGTGTGGTTCTTAATTTCCTGCAGCTTTGGGAAAACAAACCAGGGTTTGGAAAAAAAAAAAAAAAAGAAAGAAAAGAAAAAAACCATCAGCTTCCAGTACATATTTTCCCTTCTTCCTCCCAGAGAAAGAAGGTGAATGGATGGATGCCTGCAGCTGACGAATGCTGGTGGCTTCAATCAAAGTCCTGTGTCCCCTGTGGTGGGATGCAGCTGCACAGCTCCCAAGAGCCTGGGAAGCCAGAAGCTTCTACCAGGTCTCAATGAGAGCCTGTGCCAGCCACAAGGCACAAGTATATCTCAACCACATCAAAGCCAAGCGCTTGTCACCTGGAAGACTCTGGGGGTGAGCAGGGGACTAGAGAAACAATATCTTGTTAACCTTTTTTCCTAGGGGCATTCTGCTCGCTCGCCGGCACCTCGCGTTGCATTTACTTCAGCCTTGAAGAGCTGAGGCCCTTGCAGCACAGAATATAAATCTTTTTTTTTCAAAGCCAGCAAGAACAAAACATAACAGGTAGCTGTCCAGACCTGCTTTTTTTTTTTTTTAAATCAACCCAGCTCTGCTAAGAAAAAAAAAAACAAAAAACAAAAAAATTACCCTTGCTGTTTTTATCACATGAGCTGTACCAGAGAGCCAAGAACACAAGGAAGCCAAAACTCGGGTTCTTGTTGTTTTGATGGTAAGCCCATTACGTATGGAGGGAAGAAAAAGCTTTTACATTTTGGGCCTGGTTGAAGCTCTCAGGGACCAGATTAGAGTTAATTAGTGCTCTACACCCTGCACAGCTGGGGAGGCTCCAGAAAGAACCCATGTTCACACCTGTGCTGGGCCTGCGTCCCGAGAGCCAACGTGGACACTGACAGCCTCTGCCTCCCGTTCACTGCCTCTATGGACACCTAATCTGTAGCTCACGCCTTTGGATCAAGAGATAAGCCGTACCTTGCACCTCTGAGACAGACAGCGGTGCATTCCAAGCAGAACCCGAAGGGCTCTGGTACTCCGGAAATTGCTGGGGGCTCCAGGCCTTTGGGCGAGACTGCTAAGTTGCTTCTGGCTAGTTGGAGAGCGCTTATCAATTATTCATGTGACTGGATAAACAGGGATTTTTTTTTATCTTGTAGCATGAATCAAGAGATAAAAATTCCATTTCAAGAGGGGTGTGTATGTGGAAACTAATCCCTGAATGTTAATTGTAAATTGAAAAGGAAGGAGTGGGGGTGGGGAGACCCATAAAGCACTTATGCCTATGTCCTGCTTGGAACATTCATAACATTCCCTCTTCCCTGCTCCCAGGACCCTCAAACCAGGCTGCTAGATGAACAGGAAACCACACCCTCTCTTCATTTGATTCAGACCACCGATAACTGGTAAGCTCCCTCCAGCCATGACCCCCTCCACATCTCTGGAGCTGGTAGTGGAAGATGAGTTTAAGGCAACACCCATCACCCTGCAACAGTACCTCCGTCACCCTGCAACAGTACCTCCGTCACCCTGCAACAGTACCTCTGTCACCCTGCAACAGTACCTCCGTCACCCTGCAACAGTACCTCTGTCACCCTGCAACAGTACCTCCCAGGCATTTGGGGTTACACTTGATGTTCTCTCCTTTGATTCAAATCCTGAGCAAAACACAGTTTTCAAAGAGCTGCCCAGCAAGGCTGCAAACAAAACTAGCAGCAAGCCTAAGACAATGGGTTCTGCCTGCCCATAATATAGTATAGTATCCAACCGGAAAGATACATTGGCCAAAACAATAACATTTTTCCAGGTCTGACAGCACAAGTCTGTCATCCCAGCTACCCAGGAGGCTGAGGCAGTGGGATCGCATGAGCTACAGAGTGAACTCAAGACCAGCTTGGGCAAATTTAATAGGACTCTTGTCTGAAAATAAGAACTAAAAAGAGGAGCCTGGAGGGGTAGCTCAGCAGGTCAGAGCACTGGTGCTCTTCCAGAAGTCCTAGGCTAGGGTTCCAGTACCTTCATGATGGTTCACAACCACCAATAACTCCAGTTTCAAGGGATCTGATACCCTTTTCTGACCTCTAAGGATACAAAGCAAGCGTACAGTTCAAATACTTACATCAGAAAGAACGCTTATGCACAAGAAGTAAAATTTAAAAAGATAAATAAAAAGAGGCGAGGACTGGGGTGTAGCTCATTAGTGATGTACTTTCGTAGTGGGGACGGGATCTTGGTTTCTCTCTCTAGTACTGGAAATATTTTAAGTGTCCAATGGGATGACTCAGTAGGTAAAGATGCTTGCCACCAAGTCTGACCACTTGAGTTGGTTCCTCAGGGGCTACACGATAGAAGAAGAAAGACAGCTCTCAGTAGTTATCTGCTGACCTTCTTAGGGACGCCATGGCACGAACTTATACCTCATATATGAAATAAACACAAGAATTTAAAGCCCATGATTCTATTTGTCCCTTATCCCTATCCTACTCACGGCGTTGCCCATAACGATCTCGTGAGAGCTGGGGAAGTCACCCAAAGGACAAAGTTGGAGCACTGATGGTTTGTTTTTCTATGAGATTTGACCGCAGCTTGGACCCAGGTGCTTTTGGAGAGAGCTAGGCAGACAAGAAACGCTGAGCAGAGACTCTAATGTCCGGAGTCAGCTGTGGCTGTCCCTGGCTAGTGGGAGTCTATGACTGTCAATTTCTTCATTCTACTTTCTCTGTATTCTCCAAATAGTATATTGGGAGCACTGCTAATTTCATAATGGAAGAGAAATAATAAACTTTGGGCTTTTAGGGTACTGTATTAGAAGTCCGTATTGATTTTTACATGGGAGGATAACAGCACACTTTATAACCGGTGGTATGAAGGACACTATCTGACTCTGCTTTGTTTTTTCTCCTCCCACAAACAGAAGAATCTGCCTCTGTAGGTGTTTTTGGCACCAGCTGGTAGATGGGAAAGGGGGTAGGCAGGGGGACTCTACCCAGAGCAGCCACTCTGTAAGCGTGTAAGGGTCTGAGGATGTGGGGCCTGGCCTGTATTCTGAGATCTAGGCAGAGTGGAGTCCAAGGAGAGCCTCCAGGGGTCATGAGTTCCAACTTTGTAGGAATGCACATCCACCTTCCTGGCCCTGCCGCTGCTCCTATGAAGAACAGATGCCTACCGGTGTGGAGAAGTGTCCCTTGAAGACCAGAACTGTAGTGTGTCGCCGCAGTTTAGGGGGTGGTAATTCAAGGGTGAGTGAATGAGTCAATGGGTTCATGAATGAAGTGTTAATAACGAATTAGTGAAGGTGAGGACAAATAGCACCGTTCAGTCAACAATCACAACAGCAGTGTGCTAGCCAACATCCACTCTCTCTCATAGCTCATCTATCCATCCATCCACTCATCCCTCTAAGCTCTGACCCAACTATCAACTCATCTATCTAAGCCCCAGTCCATCCACCCACTCATCTATCCATCCACTCATCCATCTATCCATCTACCCATCATCGATTCATCTACCTAAGCCCCTGTCTATCCGTCATTCACCTCTCCTTCTATGCACCCACACATCTATCTAAGGCCCAATCCATCCACCCAGTCATCTATCCATCCACATATCCATCTAAACTTCAGTCTATCCACGCATCCATCCATCCATCTACCCATCATTGATTCATCTGCCTAAGCCCCTGTCTATCCATCATTCACCTCTCCTATGCATCCACACAACTATCTAAGCCCTAGACCATCCATCCATCCATCCATCCATCCATCCATCCATCCATCCTGTCATTCCTTCACCCAGTAATCCATCTACTCTAACATATCCACTAAGCGAAGACCTCTAATGCCACCACCCCCACAGCCACACACACAACATCCAGATGAAGCAAGAAGACACAATGCCTAGAACGACAAAGGTTGGTGAGGGAGGTCCCAAGAAGCCCAAGGGGTTTCCACATGCTGCCTCCCAGGAACCAGGTAGACCAGAAGCCCCTTGGGAACCAGAAGTACATGGGCCAAGGCTAAGAAACCAGGTTTCCAAGGCCGAAACCTTCCCCAGCTTCACTCCACTGCACACAAGCCATGTGGCCTTCCACTCCTTTCCAGGGAGTTTTTGAGTCTGAGAAGGCTGGGTTCTGGTCTGGTCTGGTTTTCATTCACCCAGAGCAGCTCAGGAGGCCACCTGGATGTTTATTTGGTCGTTACATAACTAAGCTGGGCACTGTTTCTTTGATCAGACACCCTGATAGCAAGCAGTTTCACGGCAAAATGTTGGTCGATCTTATCTTCCCTTGGTGCTTTTAACATAGGCAAGGATGGGAAAGTTGGTGTTTAGAAGGAAGGGAAAAGACAAAGGGCCTGACTCATGATGAACGCCAGCACCCCTGTGTCTGTCAGAACCCCCTATATCTACCCGAAACTCCAAAGAGTTCTGACACCCTGAGGAAGCCCTTTGTGATTGATTACCAATTCAGAAAGCAGAGCTCTGCAGACTCAAAAGCAATGGTGCCCTGGGGGTGACTCAAATAGCACTGGGGGGGGGGGGGGCTCTCTCCCAGTTAACTTCATGTCTCAGCCACTCTGGGTCTTCTAGAGCAAAAAGAGGCCAGAGGCCCAGTGTGGCACCCTTCCTCCTGCAAAAAAGAAGGCTGATGCAATGCAGTTTTTTTTTTTTATCATTTTCTTTAATTTCCTCCCTCCCTTCCTCCCTTCCTCCCTTCCTCCCTCCCTCCCTCCCTCTTCCATGCCTGCCTTCCACCTTTCCTCTCTCTTCTCTTCCCTCTTCCTTTCTTTCTCTTTCCTTCCTTTAAAGGTCAAGTTTCAAGCCATAGACGAACCTAACATTAGTCCTCCCCTCATCACGAGGCCTCCTCACATCGCCAGAAGAATCTTGTTCAAATACTGTGTTGCCTGGCTGTTTTCTGGGCTAGATGTGGCCATCACCACCAGGAGTCAGAGCAACAGCGAGCAGCAGCATGACACTCTCAGAAGGGCTCCACTGTTGCCATCCACTGGGGGGGCGGGGGGCGGGGAGCAACCCTCACAGATTCTCCTTTCCCCAACAACTGACTGGCATGCAAGACACTTTGCTAGGATGTCTGCCCATAGCTCTCAGGAACACTTTTCAGAGGTACAACTGTTTGTTAGCTGTCCATGCTGTGGGTGGGACTCTTCGGTGGTGTACATACAAGTCGCTCGTGCGCCTATGACTCCCATAAGCTCATTGGTTCCCCAAGCTGGAGTTGGATGGAGTTCTTTCTCTGGTCTGTCAGTAGAAAGTTTCTGGGACAGTGCATCTGTCTAGTCTCTCTCCTTTTTATTGGTATGGTTGCACATGGATGGCTGTGCCATGGGGTATGCATGGAGGAGGTCAAAGAATGACTTTGGCCAGTCCGTTCTCACCTTCTGCCTTCCTGTTGGTTCTAAAGATAGAGCATAAGTCACTAGGTTTGGGCAGCATGCACTGATACTGCAAAGGCCTCTCCCAAGCTCCTACTTATTTCGTTTTAGCTGTATACTGTGTTGAAGTAAGGCCTGTGCTGTCTCCAAGCACCTAAGTTCTAGGTAACTCACCTCTCCCATGCTTCTGCCTCTATACCTGTGGGGTAAGGAGTGTAGACCCATCACTCAGGTACCTAGACTTCCCCTGCTGTCCTGAATACTGTCCCCCTCCACCCCTCATAGCCACCTGTGTGGCTCGGGGACAGTGGTTCAAACTCAAAACTCATTTTTCTCATGCTGGGGCTGGAGAGATGGCTGGAGTTAACATGGAGCTAACGAGAACTACTGGCTCATTTGGATGTGAGGGACACAACAGGTGGCCACCCCGTGTTCTCAGCAATCAACAGTTCTAGCAGAGAAATCAGCCAATACAGCCATTGCGCCTGCCACCCTCTGTAGGGGAGCTTCTACTTTTAACAGCAGCATGGTAAGCTCAGAAAGATCAAATTATAACCCCACCTGGGACAGCCATGCAAAACCCCCTTTCAAACAAACAAAAAAAGGCCACTAATATTTGAACTACTGTCTACATCCCAGACTTGGCGATGGCTGAATTCCGAAGGCCCGGGGAGGCTGGTCACCCAATGATGGGCAGAAGTGTACGTAGCCTTAATCTGTAACAGCAAATTTTACAAATTTATGGACACATAATTGCCACAAATCATCACAATTATGCAGATTATAAACAGTCATCATTCATAGCTCTCCTCTGGCCCTTACTCAACGCCTGCAAACTTCCTGGAACAGGGACAGCTGTCAGCCAGCAGGGCTTGCACAATGTGGGGTCCAGAAGCCCACCATGAGCCTCATGTAATCCACAAATCCCCTCTCGCCTCGCTGTGTGGAAGATCACTGAGGGCATCTTGCCTTGCCTTCTTGCCTGAATAGTAAAGGTTGCAAGGGGTCCTAAGTTGTGGGTCCTCGGGGTGGAGGTGAAGGGATCTTGGAGTTCCTGAGCCCAAGGAATCCCAATTCCTTATAAGAGAAAGAGAAGAGGTGTCTTAGGTCCCTTCTGAGATGCTCAGTGGGGCAGTTGGACCTGTGACGCTGTCTGGGGCCGAGCTGACTGCTCCGACAGGGGCCTGGACACAGGTCAGCCTCAGGGAGACAGTGTCCTTCTTCTCCTCTTCCCCCTTTGCTTTTCTCAGCCCTCTCCTGCCATCCCTCCTTCAAGAGACCCCTTGCCATCTCTCCCTTCTCTTCTCTTCTCTTCTCTTCTCTTCTCTTCTCTTCTCTTCTCTTCTCTTCTCTTCTCTTCTCTTCTCTTCTCTTCTCTGCTAGATCTCTCCCTCCCTCTTTCTTCTCTCCTCTCTCTGTCTTCTTCCTCCTCCCTCTCTCTCTTTGTCTCCTTTTTCTTCCTCTCGCCTTCTTAAATCTTCTCCCAGCCCACAACAGCACAGTGCTCGGTGGGATGCACACAGCACCAGCCTTACCCCCACCTCTGCTTCTATTTTGATGGCCCCAATGCTCCCCATGAAGGAGAATAGACCAGAGCCACTTTCCCCAGCCCACTGCCCTCTTCCTTTATAAAATCTTAACTTCCTGGCATCTCCTTCCCAGATGGCCACAGGGCTTGTTTTGTCACCCAGGATGCCCTGTGCCTGACATGGGGGAGGGACCCTTGGAGTATTTTCCTGTCCTCACAACTACTTTGCCTCTGAGTGCCACCCAAAACCGACTCACATGAATGAGTCTGGTGGGGTAGGGACAGGAGGAGGAAACCCATCCCAGCCGGCTCCAGGCATTGTCTAATTACAGAGAGCCTTGCAGACTGGATTCAGGGCTGGCCACTTTCACTGTGGTCTTATGCTGAGTATCTGGAAGAACTCAATAGAAAGTTCTGGAATCCAGGGCCCAGAAACTCTAAAAAGAACTTTCTGCATCCCTAGGCCCTTGTCCTTTCTGGGAACAGCTCTGGCCTCAGTGCTCTGGCTTTGTGGGGAGGCCTCCTTGCCCTGAACTGTGCTCTTGAGGAGCCAAGGACCCTGGAAGCAAGGCACAGGAGGGTCACCTGTGAATGTGAGTAACAGGAGCTGCCATGTCCCGGGGCTGTGCACAGCACAGGTCTCCACCTCTTCTGGCAAGTTAAACCTCTGAGTGCACAGCTCAGTTCTCCCGGATCTCCAGCCTAGAAACAGGAGCACAGCCCAAGTGAGGGGTATCCGACTTACCCCAGACTACAGCTGCCAGAGCCTCCTCTCAGTGCCTTGTCTTCCAGCCAGCCTCTTTGGGATACCTACAGCCATTCTCCCCTACGAGTGCTTCCTGGTGCTCTTGGGAGGTAGTTGCCTCTCCTTCATCAACTCACCTACTAATGTTCCCAAGGGCCCTTGGAAATGGTCACATTGGGCCTGGGTACCTGCCCTGTGCTGTTGTGCTCTGCATGCCTTTTCCAGACTCACCTGGTGGACAACCTGTGGCATCTCCAAGATCTTTCTAGGCTCTGAGTGAGAAGGTAGGCTACTAGGCAGTGTATGGATTTTGTGCCTGGAGCCTGACTTCCAGGAACACAGAGCTTCCCTTTGTGTTGGAGCTCCAAGAAGGTACAGGACTATCCCAAGCACAGAGTTACCCAGGTAAGGGACAAACCCCCAGGTTATTTAGACCAGGCTGTTAGGTTGGTCATACCTGCCAAACCCATAAATGTGCCAGGCTGCGTACTACAAGGTTGGGAGAAAAGGAAGATGGGGATAACGTTTTGAGTCTCATCCATGATACCCAGGAGACCTGAGCGTGGGAGGCGGGGAATCAAGGACCTCAGGAAACAGGGGCTGAAGAGGTTCTTCTCTATCATGAATGCTCTCCTGATGCCTTGGGCTAAGAGCTCTATAAATGCCAACCGTGATAGTCCCAGGGGCCAGTGGTGAGAAGGGGAATAATTACAGTCATTGAAAAGTGTCAGACCCAGGGCTTTCCCCAAGCACGAGCTAATAATTTTGGCCCTAGTCAAATGTTGTGGCTTGGAAACACAGATCAATTCTGCATATGGCTATGTGCCTACTTTCAGGGCTCTCGGCCTCAACTTTCTCCCCTGTGAGATGGACATGAAAGCCCACCTTTGTCTAGGATTACTGGGAGGTGTAGAGGGGTGAACCACAATATCCCTAGGTTGCTGCCAGATACTACCTGGAACCTAGAAACTCTCCAGTGCACAGCAGCCAGTATCGCAGGCCAAGGTGTCCTGTGGGATGAACTCTAGCATCCTCCGCCCCTTTTATAGGTAGAGTTGGGCACCCTAGCTCTTCAATACAGCCTTGCCTTCCCAGTCCCAACTTTCTATCCAAGATATTTTGAGGAAAAATAAAGGGGCCTGGAGGGAAGCCAATGGCAGGGCGAGTGCCCTCAATTTGAAAACCTGAAGATGTGTGCATCCATCAGAACCTACTTTCTCTGGCTGAGTGGAAATCAGAGGTCACACAGCTAGCTAGCCCTCATCACTGAGCCATCCTAGCAAGGTCAACGATGTCCCCTTTGTTGGCTTACTAGCAATGAAGAATAGGAGGCGCGGCCAGGGGCAGGTGAAGGAGGTATGCTTGTTGTGATGGGCACTCTGCAGCCTTTCTGTTCTGGCTCTCCCGGGGCTCTGGGTGGGTCTGAGTAGGGGACATATTACCCTAGAAACCTATAGTCTCAGCTACAGTTGTTATCTTTGGTAAGCCTCAAGTTCCTCACCACATCAATAAAATCAGTTTTTAGCACCAAGGTTGCTCACGGGGAGTCTTGCTGCTTCCTTTCTTGTGACCTGTTACCACAGCAAGTCAAACTCCATGAAAGAGAAGGAAAAGATTGCACAGGGGAGGTGCCTAACTGGGATCATCTATACAACAACAGGGCAGACCTTTGGTTGGACCCAAGGTCAAGAGAGTAGAAACTACTCAGCTAAAGCTGTCTTCAAGGCTCGAAGTGCTAACCCTAGGCCTGGCACCACGTTCTGCACAGTGCTTTGACCACTCTGCTCTTGGCATCATCTCCAGACGGCGAGTTCCTCTGCATTCCTGAAAGGGAGCAGAGTCCACTTAATCATTTCCATTACTTACAGCGAAGTACTGAGCTGGAGCATGCCTGGGTACCATAAGGGCCAACCCCTCTGCCAAGAAAGCACATGCATCCCCACTCCCATCCCTACCCAGGTTTCTTGGCCTCGGCACTGTTAACATTTGGAACAAGTTTCTTCATTCAGAGAGGGGCTGTCCTACACTTAGTGGCTGCTTGCAGCATTGCAAGCATCCCTCCCCCCCCTCCCCCCCAGCACACAAAACTCCAGAAGTGTCTCCTGACATTGCTAGGTGTCTATTGGGGACAAAACAGCCCCTGTTAAGAACCACTGGTCTGGCTAGTTCAACCCCATCGGGTAGATTTCCACAGGAATATTTGTCCAAATTGCTGGGTTGGATGGATTTTGTTATTCTTGCTCCGAGCAATCAGGAAATCAAGGTCACAGTAGGGGCCCAAGAAAAACAACGCAGCCAAGGTGGTTTCTAATCGGAACGTTGATTTTTCCCATTTGTTCTCTCTGGGTCTGTATTTGAAAATGTCTTTGCCAGAGGATGACAGGCGTGAGGCTCTGGTATACATGGTGCCAGATACAGTCTCAAGCCAGCCCTTTAGCTGCTGAGACCAGTTCCCTCCTCAGCAATTTCTGGCTTTAAAAAAAAAAAATCCCCTTATTCAACATTTTATGCTTGAAGTAGGCAATAAGAAACCACTGCCTCGGGTCTTTTTTTCTTGTTTCGCTCTTACACATTTTGTGTGTAGGGGTTATTTAATTTAGGTCTTGCTTTTATCTATAGTCTTTGTGATGGCAAGCCACTTAGATACAGATTAACCAGAAAAAGATCACAGCTATTCTCTAATAGCTTAGCTTGAAGGGAGAGCACCATTTTGGAAACCCAGTGTGAAAACGGATAGGAGCTGAGGACATGGCTCAGACTTGCAAGCGTGAGGACGTGAGTTCTAAACCGTAGCACAGTGGTACACAGCTGACTCCAGCACTAGAAATGTGAAGATGGGGGGGGGGGTGGCTTGTTGGCCAGTCTTGCCAAGCCAGTGACCCCCTGGTTGGTAAGAGAGCCTATCTCAAGGAGTAAGGTGGAGAGTGTTTGAGAGAGTATGTTAACCTCTGACCTCCACATGAATGTGCACATGTCTGCACATACCCACTATGCATACACAGACACATACACATAGACACAGAGAGAGAGAGAGAGAACAGGGAGGAAATTAACTTAAATACACTTCTGTGGCACTCCAAGGGGAATAGAAATTGGTAATTGTGTTAATTATTTAAAACAAAGAAAATTATCAACAGAGACTTCATTCTGTACTTGGCGAGTCGCAGGCAAATCATCCCGGCCAGCTGCTTCTCTTTTCTTCTGACCGAAGCTGCAATCTTGAAATTCAAAATAAACCAGCTCGAGGCAAACACAGCAGCTTCCTTGATTTTAAAACCATCTGGATGGCAAAACAGAGAGAGGCTACACGTGAAGAAATATGTGTGCGACATACAGGACATTAACTGTGCTAATGAAAGCTGTAAGCCTAAATGAGCCCCTGACAAGCCTTCCAAGACACAGCGGTTCACCGCCAAAGTCAGTCTGCAAAATGAAGATCAATAGCCCAATACAAAGGGGAAGGGAGGCTATTAAAATTAACTTGAACTCGAGAGCATCTAAACTGAGCTAGGGGGACTCTAGGGACAGAATGAAATTCTACAGTTGGCACAAAGGAAGGTTCTAAGTTGGCCTGGGCAGTTGGGTTGGTCTGTTCCTGACACAAGGCCTTTCTGCAAAGCCTACCCTTAATCCTAACATTTGAGTTTTCAGACCGTTTCTAAAAGACCCTGGAACAGAAAGCCACATCTGGAAAATGATATACCCAGCAAGGAAGAGGGTAGCAAAAGTGTCACATGGGAAACAAAATGTCAGGTTGGAGCTGTGACCAAGGTCCAATGGCCCTGGGCCAGTTGGAAGAGGAAGACAAGATATCCGCCTATTTACAAACTGTAGACATCTACCTGGGTCCCACCCTGACTTCATCACCTCCTTTGCTGTCATGGGACCCTTCAGGTTCCCTAGACCTGTGTCTCCATCAGTGAGTTGAGAATGGTGGTAGTTGTGGCCTCAGGATGCTGGAATCCAGCAGGATAATAGGATGTGTGCCTAGTCCTAAGATCTAGGCGGCTTCAGAGCCATGTTGCAGAGCTGTGCCTTCCCCAGAGGGAGCCACACTGAAATGATGGGCCTTCCCCAGAGGCCCTGAGTGCAGAAAAGGACGGGTGGCTGTCGCCACTCCAACACCACTGAGTGCTCTTTTCCTCCCACTCTGATGCCCATCAGAGCTCAACAACTCCTCCCACCACACACCCACACCTAGCCTTTCCTATCTACCATCTCCTAGAGTGTCTCTGACCCACAATGGGAGCCTCCACCATCAGTGTTCTTAGTTGTTCAATGGGGATGTGGGTGGCTATTAAGCTAATTGTCAGGGCTGAAGAGAAGGCTCAACAGTTAAGAGTGTATGCTGCACTTCAGAGTTCGTATCCCACGGCCCATGTGAAGCACCTGCCTGTAACTCCAGTCCCGGGGGCATCTGGTTCTTCTGGCCTCCAGCACGCATAGGCACACATCCTCGTACAAGCACACAGATGTAATTAAAAATAAAATAAATGTTTAAAAAGAAATGATTATATAGCAGAATGGTGCCCAGTGGGTTGCAAACCAGAGGATATATGGTTGGTGCCTTCTTGTGTAGGTGCTGTCACTAGGGTGAGGTGAACGGAGCAATCAGGCAAAGATATTCAAGGAGCAAAGAATGACAAGAGTGGTGAGCACCAGACGGGAGAGGCCCAAGGTCTCTTATCCAGGGCTGGAGAGTTAAAGAACATTCCTGACCCCGTTACACTATTTACACCTTTACACCTACAGTGAAAATCACACTGGGATCTATCACTAACGGGATTTCTCCCCATATACAAGACCTTGATCCTTCTTTGTGTCTTTCTTGGCACCCTGAGACACTCTCAGTTTAGGTTTAATATCCACAGTATCCCAGAGTTCCTGGATCCCAAACACATCACATCTGAGTCTCTAGAGACTCCTTGTCTTCCTACGCCTTCACTAGGATTTCCACACCTTTCTTGTCTCTTTCCTCCACTGCTGCACAAGGCAAGAGGAACTCAGTCTGTCCTGTCAACCTCACACACGCTCCCACTGAATTTACTCCTAGATGGAGATATAACTCTGCCGTCTAGAGTCCACCAACACTTCCATGTGTTTCTTAGCATCCTTCTGTATGCTCTCAGAGGTTCTCCTGGTCTGGCCTTGCTCTGGAGTTCTCATAAGGTTACAAGTGATACTTCAAAGTTGCTCAGTGTGGTTTTGTGTTTGGATTGTTTCTTTAAAGCTGGCTGGGTTTTAGACATTGGGTCTTTTCCTCACTATCTCCTTTTATCCAACCCGGAACACCAGTCCACTGAATGGTCCTCTCCAGTTACGGATGCTAAGGACGGTTTTCCCATCTCAGTGTATCTGACTTAGATCTTCCCTCACAGACATGTCCAGAGCCCAGTCTCCTAGGTGACCCTAGACCCTGTGAAGTTGACCATTAGTATCAACCATCACTAAAAATGGCACCTGGATGGTCACAAACAGGGTCTCAGAGTCTGATATGACAGCACCCACATACTGGAAGGTAGGGGACACTTAGGCAGCTGTAGTTACTAGCTATTTGAAAGGAAGTTGATTTAACTATCTAGGGAGGAGTCTTTGTTCCCCCTGCCATGATAACATGATATTAGAGGCATCTTATTCCAAGACTAGTGGCTGAGACTTTAGAACTGGGTAATAAAGTCTCTGCAGGGGAACTGAGGCCAGACTATAGTTACAGATGGCATCCACTGAACACCAGCTCTCAAGAAGGAGTCTGTGATGTGGGTGTTATCATTATCTACAGTGGATAAATGAGACAGTGGGCATCTGCACTAAAGTGTTGCCAAAGGGCAGATGCCTGGTGAGATTACAACCTGGTAGGAGCCTCCAGGGCTGTGACAAACTTCAGCCAATCAACACAGAGCTCAGTGCTCCTGGGTAGCTCTGAGATGCTAATAGCCCCTAGGCTGCACTGGCGGTGGAGGGATCTCCTACCACCCCAGCCCTATTTCAAGTCCTGCTGCACTAACAGCAGACTGAAATGGACCAGCCGATGACTTTACCTCCTGGATTACAATCCTCTTTATTCTTCCTTGCAGACCTAGTCCTGGAAGGTACATCCTTCCACACGTGTCACTTCCATAAGGGATCTGGGACTCCGGCTAAGGATGCTCGCTGGAGGGACCAGATACTCAGTACAGTCACAATTCCAGCATGCTGGAAAGCTGCAGAGTGGCTCCCTCCAGCTGGATTCCAAAACTTCCCTTTAGTTCAGTAAGCACCTATGCCCTTCCAAGGAATACGTTGAAGCTTGCAGAAGTTCCACGTGGCTTCTTTTGGTTGCAACCAAAGCACCTAGCCCATATGTTCCAACGGTCTTTTGCTCTCCAAGGAGTGAGCTAAATAAGATTCATGCCATAAGCTTTGATTGTAGCCATCACAGGATCAGGGTGTGCATCTGAGAATACATGTCTAAGAGCAGAGGATATGGGTGAATATACAAAGTGCTAGCTGTGCAAGCAAGAGGACCTGAGTTCAGGTTCCCAGAAGCCAGGTAAAGCTGGTCACAGTAGCACATGACTAGAATCCCAGCAGTTCTACAGGGAAATGGGAGTCAGACAGGAGGAATCCTCATGCGCTCACAGACCAGCCATCCTAGCATAGACAGTGGATCTATCACAAACAAAATGGAAGGCAAGACCCAATATCTGAGGTTGTCCTCTGACCTCTACACAGATACCATGGCGTGAGTGTGACTTGCATTTTCATACATGAACATGTGTGCACACATTCACACATACACACACCACATATACACACAACTGCATACCTCATATACAAGGACAGCACACATATTATGTATACACATACAAGCACACACATCATAGGCACACAGAGAGAGATGAAAATATATATCTAACCTTCTGTTCCAGAGCCTCAAATATGACACAGGAAGAGGAGCAGAAAGTAAGAGCTTATGCCAAGCTCAACTTTCTTCCCCAAGTATGTGCAAATTCAGAATGAGACATGAGTGTGTTTAGTTTGGACCCACTAGTGATCACAGTGAGTGGAATGGCTTGTTCTTTGGCATGTATGGTCAGAGCCATCTTAGCATGTATCTTTGGTGGCTGGGAGTAAGTTCTAGACAGATGGAAACTGAAGTCTACCATTGAGCCTGTCAGCCTTAATGCAAGTCTGACAGGCTCTAACTTCATCCACAGTAGCAGAAGCTCCTGAGACAGAAGCCTCCTACGCATAGACAAGGATACCCGGGCTTTGACCGTGAGCTGGGGTTGGATTTACTGGGGCTCTTTCTTAGTTACTTTTCTGTTGCTGGGGTAAAATACGTTAACAAAAGCAACTTAAGAAAGGAAGGGTTAGTGGGGCAGTGGTGGCGCACACCTTTAATCCTAGCACTCGGGAGGCAGAGGCAGGTGGATTTCTGAGTTCAAGGCCAGCCTGGTCTACAAAGTGAGTCCCAGGACAGCCAGGGCTACACAGAGAAACCTTGTCTCAAAAAAAAAAAAAAAAAAAAAAAGGAGAAGAAGGAGAAGGAGAAGGAGAAGAAGAAGGAGAAGGAGGAGGAGAAGAAGGAGGAGGAGGAGGAGGAGGAGGAGGAGGAGGAGGAGGAGGAGGAGGAGAAAGAAGAAGAAAGAAAAGAGAAAGGAAGGGTAGGTGTACTGGCTGGTTTTGTGTGTCAACTTGTCATAAGTTGGAGTTAGCACAGAGAAAGTAGCCTACCTTGAGGAAATGCCTCATTAGATCCAACTATAAGGCATTTTCTCAGTTAGTGATCAAGGGTAGGAGGGTCCAGTGTGGGTGATGCCATCCCTGGGCTGCTAGTTCTGGGTTCTGTAAAAAAGCAAACTGAGCAAGCCAGGGGAAGCAATCCAGTAAGCAGCATCCCTCCATGGCTTCTGTGTCAGCTTCTGCCTCCAGGTTCCTACCCTGTGTGAGTTCCTGTCCTAACTTTCTTTGGTGACAAACAGCAAATAAACCCTTTCCTCCTCAACTTGCCTCTTGGTCATGAAGGGGAAGTCAGGATGACAGGAGCTTGAAGTGGCCAATCACATTCCATCCACAGTCAGGAAACAGAGAGAGAAAGATGTGTGATAGTTCTCAGCTTACTCTCTCCTTTTACAGAAACCAGGACCCCAACACAGGGAATGGTGCCACCCATAGTGGGAAGATGCTCCCAACTCAGTCAACCTACTGAAGATAATCCCCAGACAGACAGACCCAAAGACCTGTCTCCCAAATGACTCCAGACCACAAATTGACAACAGAGATTGAGCATCATAACTTTCTATACTCCCACAGTGCTTGGCATTTCCATGTACCTCTTCTGAGCGTCAGTGAGGGTGACACCAAAATTTCAGGAAAGGTGAAAACCTCTCACTTGAGGGAGGAGTCTCCATTTGCTAGTGAACTCCAGATGGAGAGTTTGCAACTAAATGTTGTCAAGGGATGTTCAGAGGTAAGAGGAGTATGTGGAATATGTGTATGTGTGTGTGTATGTGTGTATATGTGTGTGGTGTGTATGTGTGATGTGTATGTGATGTGTATGTGATGTGTATGTATATATTTGTGGTGTGTGTGTGTGTGTGTGTGTGTGTGTGTGTGTGTGGTATGTGTGTGTGCTGTTTGTGTGTGAGTTTGTAGGCACCACTCCTGCTAATATTAAATGAGGTGCCTTAAATTTGTTTCTTAGATCTATTTTATGCATATGCATGTTGTGCTAGCATGTATATCTGGGTAGCACATGTGCACCTGGTACCCACAGACATCAGAAGAGGGTCTGATCTTCTGGAGTTGGAATCACAGACAGTTGTGGTCTCTTTGTGGATGCCAGGAACTGAACCCAGATCTTCTCCTAAAGAAAGCCATGTGCTTCTTAGTCACTGACCGTCATTCTACTGAGTATTCGACCACACTTTCCTTATCCATTCCTCTTGGTTATTCCCATCAAGGGAAACCTAGGGTTTGCTTTTTTTTTTTTCTTTTTTCCAGTTTCTGACTATTGTGAGTAGAGCAGCAATGAACAAAGTTGAGTGAGTGTCCTTCCGGTAGGGTAAAGAGTCCTTTGGGATAGCTGGGTCTTGAGGTAGATTGATTCCCATCCTACTGAGGGACTGCCACACAGATTTTCACAGTGGCTGTACAAGCTCACATTCCCAAAAGCAATGAAGGAGTGTTCCCCTTGGTCCACATCCTCATCAACATGAGCTGTCACTTGTATTATTGATCTTAGCCATTCTGACAGGCGTACAATGGAATCTCAAAGTAGTTTTGATTTGCATTTCCCTAATGGCTAAGGATGTTGAACATTTCTTTAAGTGTTTCTCAGCCATTTGAGATTCCTCTCTTGAGAATTCTTTATTTAGAAATATACCCCATTTTTAAATTGGATTATTTGTTTGCTTAGTTTTTGATATCTAGTTTCTTGAGTTCTTTATATATTTTGGATATTAGCCCTCTTTTAGATGTGGACTTGGGTAAAAAAAAAATCTTTCCCACTCTGTAGGCTGTCACTTTGTCCAAATGACAGTGTCCTTTGCAGAAGCAGCCCAGTTTCTTGACGTTCCATTTATTAGATGTTGATCTTGGTGCCAGCATCAAGGTGCTCTGTTGAGAAAGTCTTCTTCTGTGCCAATGAGTTTAAGGCTATTCCCACTTTCTCTTCTGTCAAGGCTATCCCCACTTTCTCTTCTGTGCCAATGAGTTCAAGACTATCCCACTTTCTCTTCTGTCAGGTCCAGTGTATTTGGCTTTATGTTAAGGTCTTTGATCCATTTGGAGTTCAGTTCTGTGCAGGGTGACAGGTATGGCTCTATGTGCATTCTTTGGCATGCAACTACACAGTTTGACCAACACCATTTGTTGAAGATGCTGGTTTCTGTGCCCTACCCCAACCCCATGGGTATTTCTGGCTTCTTTATCAAAAATCAGGTGTCCATAGGTATGTGGGGTTTATGTCTGAAATATACCACATACCCATGAAAGGAAAAATCAACCAAGATGACATTTTATTTCTTAACGTCTATGCCCCAAACACAAGAGCACCCATGTTTGTAAAAGAAACACTACTACAGCTTATATTACATATTGACCCCTCACACATTGATAGTGGGAGACTGCAATACCTCACTCTCATCAACAGACAGGTCATCCAGACAAAAACTAAACAGAGAAATGCTGGAACTAACAGATGTTATAAACAAAATGGATCTAAGAGATATTTATAGAACGTATCACCCAAACACAAGAGAATATACCTTCTTAGAACCTTGGAAAACTTTCTCCAAAATTGACCACATGCTCAGACACAAAGATGCAAGGAGCATCCTCTCAGACCACCATGGGTTAAAGCTGAGTATCAACAGAAACAACAGAACACTTAGCCACTCACAGACACTAATAACTCCGTAGTGAATGGAAAAATTAGTCAAGACAGAAATAAAGAGATTAAAGACTTCCTAGAATTAAATTAAAATGAATACACAACATACTCAAACTTATGAGACACAATAAAGGCAGTTCTAAGAGACAATTTCATGGCATTAAGTGCCTGCATTTAAAAAATAAAAAACTGGCAAGATCTCATATTAGCAACTGAACAGCACTCCTGAAAGAGCTAGAAAAAAAATTAAATAGCACCCTAAAGGAGTAGGTGGCAAGAAAGAGGGATGAAATCAATAAAATAGAAACAGAATAATTCAAAGAATCAATAATAAAAGAGTTGGCTTTTTGAGAAAATCAATAAGCTAGACAAACCCTCATTCAAATTAATTAAAAGGCAGAGAAAGAATATCCAAGCTAATAAAATCAGAATTGAAAGGGGGAACATAACAACAGACATCAAGGAAATCCAGGAAATAATAAGGACATAGTTTAAAAACCTGTACTCCACCAAATTGAAAAATCTAAAAGAAATGGATACTTTTCTCAATAGATACTACCCCTTGCCAAAGTTAAATCAAGCTCAGATAACCAATTTAATCAGACCTACAACTCCTATTGAAATAAAAGCAGTCATTAAAAGTCTCCCAACCAGAAAAGGCTCAGGCCCAGATGGTTTTAGCCTAGAATTCTACCAGATTTTCAAAAATTAGTTAATACCAATATTCTTCAAATTATTTCACAAAGTAGGAATAGAAGGAATGTTGCCCAATTCATCCTATGAGACCACAGTTATCCTAATAGCAAAACCACACAAAGACTTAACAAAGAATGAAAATTATGGACCAGTTTTGTTTATGAATATAGATGCAAAAATAGTCAATAAAATACTTGCAAACCAAATTCCATATCACATCAAAGACATCATCCACCATAATCGAATAGGCTTCAACTCAGAGATGCAGGGATGGTTCAATACATAAAAAGCAAAAAATACAATCTACCATATAAATAAAATGAAAGAAAAAAAAACACACAATCATCTTATTAGATGTAGAAAAGTCTTTGACAAAATTCAACAACCCATCACGATAAAAGAATACAAGAGACATACCTAAACATGATAAAGGCAGTTTACAGGAAGCTTATAGCCAACATCAACTTAAATGATGAGAATCTCAAAACATTTCAGCAAAATCAGGAACAAGACAAGGTTGTCCATTCTCTCCATATTTATTCAACATAGTACTTGAAGTCTATAAACAAAGTATCTTTATTTGCAGATGATATGATAGTGGTACACATAAGTGGCCTAAAAATTCCACTCGGGAACTCCTACAGCTGATAACATTTTCAGCAAAGTAGCTGGACACAAAGTTAACTCACAAAAATTAGTAGCCCTCCTAGATACAAATGACAAACAGACAGAGAAAGCCATTGAGGAAACACCTCCGCAGTAGCCTCAAATAATAGAAAATATCTCAGGGGTAACTCTAACCAAGCAAAGTAAAGACCTTCATGATAAAGCTTCAAGTCTTTGAAGAAAGAAATTGAAAAAAACATCAGAAGATGGAAAGATCTCCCTTGCTCATGGATCAGTAGGATTAACATAGGAAAAAAAAAATCACCATCCTACCAAAAGCAATCTACAGATTCAAAGTAGTCCCCCATCAAAATTCCAAGGCAATTCTTTACAGACCTTGAAGGAACAGGATTCATCTTCATATGGAAACCCAGGACACTCAGGATAGATAAAACAATCCTATACATTGAAAGAACTGTGCAAGCCATACCATTCCTGATGCTAAGTTATCCTACAATGTTGTAGGAAGACAACATCGTGATATTGGCAGAAAGCAGACACACTGGTCAATGGAATTGAATGGAAGAGCCCTACACAAAACAGTGTTTGTTGTTATTGTTTTGGTTATTTTGTTTTGGTTATTCGGTTGCTATTTTTTCAGACAGGGTTTCTCTGTGTAGCCCTGGTTGTCCTGGGACTTGCTCTGTAGACTAGACTGGCCTCGAACTCACAGAGATCAGCCTGCCTCTGCCTCATAAGTGCTGGGATTCAAGGAATACACTGCCACCACCTAGCCTGTTTTATTTTTTAATTAGTATCAGATGTAGGGATCCGGCCATGGTAGATTATAAATATAAAAATATTAATTTTTGTTTGTTGAATGATCTAGTGGGACCTGGAGAGATTGCTCAGTCAATTACATGCTTGCCTAGGTTGAAGACCCAAGCTCAATCAGAATCTACGCATGGTGGCATATACTCGTAATGTCTGCACTGGAAAGGCAGAGTCAAGTCAATCCCTGGGCTTTCCTGACCAGCCAGCCTAGCCTAGTTGGCAATTACCAGACCAGTGAGAGACCTGTCTCAAAAAAACAAATGGTAGACAATGCATGAGGAATGACATTTGAGCTTTGTCTTTGTCCTACACACACATACACACACACCCAAACACATATACACACAAACACACACACATACAAATACACATACCCACAAACACACACACACAATTACATAGACACACATAGGCACATATGCACACATACATACATACACACACAAACACGTACACACATGTACACACATGTACACATACACACACATGCACACAAGTACACATATGTACACACACACAAACACATACAAGCACACACATACACACAAACACACATATATACACATAGGCACATATGCACACATACATACATACACACAAACATGTACATACATGTACACACATGTACACATACACACACATGCACACAAGTACACATATGTACACACACACAAACACATACAAGCACACACAAACACACATATGCACATACATACACACACAAACACACACATGTATGCACAAACACATACATGCACATACACAAATATACACAAACACACACATGCACGCACAAACACACACTCAAAAGAATTAATGAACAAATAGAGGTCAGAGGAAGGAGGGAAAGGTGAACTGGTGTGAGTGTTCATGAACAGGACCCCAAGGGCAGGAGTCCGAGAGCTGAAACAGAACAGAAGGAAGGGTCTAGGGAGCAAGGGCTCCATGGGGGTCTCACTCTGCACAGTCTGACACCTGATGGTGGAAATCATTGTGCCAATGATGGGGTGGGATGCAGAGGTGCCTTGTCCCCCTGCTCCACCACAAGCTAAGGACAGTTTGGCTTAAGGGTCACTTAGTTAAGGAAAGTGGGCAGCCATGAGAGGCCAGCAGAAGAGGCAGAGAAGCAGAAGCACTATTGTGGAGAGTTTCTCCTGAGATGGGCTCTTCTGGACACAGTAGGTAAGCCAGGAAAAAGGCACGGAAACTGAGGGGTACCTCCCATGGTCTGCTTCTGTCCTGTGCCAAGGCTCTAGAAGCCCTGTGTTTAGTTATCCAGAGGCTGTAGAGTGTTTCTAGCCTCCCTTGCAACTCGAGGCCCCGTGGTACAGACAGCTAGAAGGACCACATGCGGCTCCACCCTGGGAGAAGTGTGAAGGTGGGAACCCAGCTGAGCCACAGAATGGAAGGTTGGGTCCAGGGTTGGAGCAGAGCCATCAACAGAAGGGACAGAAGGCTCCTGGAAAGAGAGCTCTGTTAGAGCTCTTTGTGAAACCCTGTCACCACAGCCAGAGTCATTCCTAATTAGCTGGAGGAAGTGAGGATTTGGAAAGCCCCAAATCCAAAGTGGAGACAGGACACTCAGGTGGTCATGGGCAGCTGCAAGACTCCAAGAAAGGGAGCATAGGAGAGGGGGCTCGGCAGGCTGGGAGTAGTAGCTGTGGACTGAATCTGATGTCCCACGTGGGACGCAGTGGGTGTAGCTCAGATGGTGAGCGCCTGTGACATAAGGAAAGAACAGTCACACTGTAAAAGCAGTCCTGCCTCAGGGGCCCCGGCATGGAGGTTGGTGTGCCACTGGAAATCGTGGTTTCCAGGGCCGAATTTAAGACCCAATAGAACTCAGTGACCAGTTTAAACACACCTCCTTCAACCTCCTTCAGCCCTACCTGCACCTCCACACCCCTTTCCCACCATATACATCCCCACCAGCTCCCCTCTAAGCCAGCAACATTTCTTTTTGTGCAAGAGCCAGCTCAAGAAAGCCAGGGATAGAAACAAAATCCTTTCTTGCTTGCTTTAAGAAATTATATCCCTGTTAATTAGGAAAGATGACATCAACCCTCCCTCTGCCCCCAGTGAAGCATCTTTTCCTGGCTTCCCAGGGCCCAGAGGGTCCGATTTTTGGAGGCTAAGAGTTCAGCTTTGGGCCAGCAGCCTACCCTGTAGCTCTGATTGCAATGCAAGTCCTGAACAGATTTCCTCACTGGGTGAGCGCGTTTGAAGCTGGTTTACATTGTCTTTGCTTGGCTGACCTTGTATGCTATTGAATTGGAAAATGTGGTTTGTATTGTAAGGCCTCTTAATAACGTATTTAAAAAAAAAAAAAAACAAGAGATTTTTTCCATTGCAAATGAGACACAGAACTCCATATTTAGCATGGAGAATGCCTCAGTCTGTTTTGAAACATTTTTCATTAGCTAGACTTCTCACCGTAACAGAGATTTAAATTTTATTTTAAAAACAGCCTGCCATCCCCCTACATGCTCAAGTACTTATGTGCACTCTTTCAAAGAATATGGAGGAAGATATACACACCCACTGTGGTGGTGGCTGTGAAGAAAGGGAGAAACACTGTTTCTGTAATGTTGGCTTATTTTTCAGTATTAGAACCATCCCTGGGTCTTGTGGTGCATGTCTACAATGCTAGTACTCGGGAGGCTGACATAGGATGACCAAGAGTTCAAGATCACGTTAGGCTACAGACTGAAGCGAATTCAAGGCCAGCCTAGGCTACAGAGCAGGGCTTTGTCTCAGAGAGAAGAGATATGGAGAGCCACGGAAGATGGACAATTAATGGTTACACACTGAGGTGATGCCATAGTTGGGAAAATGGACCTTTCCAAACCAGCAGGATGTGATTTCACTAGACATTATAATATCATGGAACCACACCATGTAGTATGTGGCCCTTTGGTCACCAGAGACATTGTGTGTGTCACTGTGTGACAAAAGAGGTTTCATGGAACCTGCTCCCCACCAGCCCTGTGACCTTCACTAAATGCTGTCAACAGAGTTGTCCCTGACCTAGAATTCACAGGTAAAGGTTCTGACCCATAGGACTGCAGAAATGATCTCGTTAAGGAATGGTGGTCTCTTAGGCTACTAAAGAGAGGTCATTAGGATCTCTAATCTAAGGTGACTGCTGTCCGTCCATACAGAGGGGACATTTAGACAAGGACATGAGAAAGGGATTCCTGTGTGAAGTGGTACAAGAAGCAGGCGGCCGCGTCTCAGAAACTCAGAATGATCCCTTGACCTCACCTCTCACCACTGGCCTCTAGAACATAAGAAAAGATCTTTCCATTGTTCTGGGGACACCAGGTAAGACACTGATTGCCCAAGTCTAGCTAGTGCCATCCCCAGCTGTGAATTAACTTGGGGTATGGCAGGCATTCCTGAGTGGCTCTTAGTATCCATCAGCCACCCTCTACCCTCTACCTCCTTCCTTCACCCAGGTGGTCCAGGTATCTTTTTTCATCCCAACTGTAGTCACCAGCTCCCTTTTCCCTCTGGTCTTTGCCTTCTGGATCCTGTCCTGGAGTCTATTTGCTTCAATATTCTACCTTCTCAATCTCTCCCCCCAGAAGGACTCATGGGACTAGGTTAGCACCTGCAATTTCAGGCACCCAAATATCCATCGTGGCCTTCCTCTCTGGCCTGGTTTGGAAACCTGGCTCTGAATTTTATTTAATGTAGAGGCAATGCTCTGTCCTCAGCTCGACCAACATCTCCCTCCTTGTTCTCAGGACCAGAGCTCTCGCACCCATGTGCGTCCACAAGCAGACTCAAAGGGTCCCTGACTCTCTACTCTTCTGTCTGTCACCCAGGTCCATGTCTCTTCACAGTTTCAAAACTCCCAGAATCTCCCTGAATAAAGCCTAAACTTCCCCACAATCCTTGGGACCCATGTGAGTGGACCATCAGGTTCATGTCTTGCCTCTGTGCAACCGATCTCTCCTCTTCCTGGAACCTTTGTATCAGCTGCTCTTTAGACTCACAAGACCCATTACAAACTGTGTGTGTGTGTGTGTGTGTGTGTGTGTGTGTGTGTGTGTGTGTGTTGTGCATGCTAAAGCTTGAGGTGAACATCAGTGGCTTCTTCAATTGCTCTCCACCGTACTTTTTCTAAGAAAGGGTCACTCACTGAACTTGGAGCTCACAGAATGAGCAAGACCGGCTAGCCAGTGAGCTCCAGGAATCTCCCTGACTTCCCCTCCAAACACTGGCATTACAGATACGCATTGCCATGTGTACTGACTGGTTTTGTGTGCCAAGTTGACACAGCTGGAGTTATCACAGAGAAAGGAGCTTCAAGTGAGGAAATGCCTCCATGAGATCTATCTGTAAGGCATTTTCTCAACTAGTGACCAAGGGTAGAGGGCCCATTGTGGGTGGGACCATCCCTGGGCTGATAGTCTTGGGTTCTATAAGAGAGCAAGCTGAACAAGGCAGAGAAAGCAAGCCAGTAAGAAACATCCCTCCACGGCCTCTGCATCAGCTCCTGCTTCCTAACCTGCTTGAGTTCCAGTCCTGACTTCTTTTGGTGATGAACAGCAATGTGGAAGTGTAAGCTGAATAAACCCTTTCCTCCCCAACTTGTTTCTTATTTGTAATGTTTTGTGCAAGAATAGAAACCCTGACTAAGACAAATTGGTACCAACAGTGGGGTATTCCTGTGACAACCTGACCATGTTTTGGGGAGGACTGTGGAAGGACTTTGGAGCTTTGAGCTAGAAGAGCCATTGGGATGTTAAGAACTCTGTGGGATGTTGTGTAGGAGCTTGGAAGATAATGTTGAGAACAGTGCAGAAGATGGAGGCCTGGCTCCTGAAATTTCAGAGGGAAAACTAAAGACTCTTATCAGGGCCATTATTCTTTTGATTGTAAAGATTCTGTGGTTTTAGTTAGCTGGAGCTGAAGAATCAGCTGTGAGTAATAAGATACCAGAACTACTAAAGTAAAACCTTTGCCTTGCTGGGACTATTGATGCTGGTTAGCTGGAGCTGATAAATTAGTGGTGATTAAAAGGAGACCGGCATCATTGAGGGGACATCTTCTGGGAAGTGTTTTCTGAGAGCACAGAGGCTAAGTTCCAGAGATGGCCAAGGTTGTGTACCTCATGCTGCAGCGGGACTTGGTAATGTGTAAGAGTCACCCAGGTGGTACTGGTTTTGAAGGCATGTAAGGGTCATGAAAAGCAGCTAATGCTCCGCACTATGAGAGGCCATTGAAGGCCATTGGTGAAGATGCAGCCTCAGTTGTAATGGATGGCCCAGGATTGAAGGGGTCATGCAAAGGGGTTGAGTCTTGGCACCATGAAGAGAGCCTATGAGAGGCTATTGGTGAAGCCTAGTTGCAATGTTTTGGAGATGCCAGTACCATGAATGACCACCAAGAACAGCAGCAGCAGTGGAGTACAGGCAGCTGGATTCTAGAAAACAAGGTGTGTGCTACAAAGGGCAGGGCTGGAGAAGTGACCCAAACCCTTGGAGGAGCCCAGAAGATCATGAGTGGATCCCAAACATTGGACAGTTGAAGTTTGATTTTGCTTTTGATTGTGACTGTGCCCTGATATTTTTCCCTCTTGAAGGTAGAAAGTATTTTAGTGGAGTCCACAGTTAAGAGCCTTTTAATTGTAAAAAGACTGAATTTTAAAGGAGATTGGATATTTTCAAGGGATTGAAATTTTAATATATAAGGATTTGCAAGACCTTTATTCTTTTAAAGTTATTTAAATCTTGGGGATGAATAAGAAAGTAAGGGTTGAGGCATAATAATGATGTGTTTGTGTATGAAGTTGACAAGGGGTCAATTGTACTGGCTAGTTTTGTGTGCCAAGTTGACACAGATGAAGATATCACAAAGAAAGGAGCTTCAGTTGAGGAAATGCCTCCATGAGATCCAGCTGTAAGGCATTTTCTCAATTAGTGATCAAGAGGGGAGGGCCCCTTGTGGGTGGTGCCATCTCTGGGCTGGTAGTCTTAGTTCTATAAGAAAGCAAGCTGAGCAAGCCAGTAAGTAACATCCCTCCATGGCTTCTGCATCAGCTCCTGCTTCCTGACCTGCTTGAGTTCCAGTCCTGACTTCCTTTGGTGATGAACAGCAATGTGGAAGTGTAAGCTGAATAAACCCTTTCCTCCCCAACTTGCTTCTTGGTTGTGATGTTTTGTGCAGGAATAGAAACCCTGACTAAGACACCATGTCTGCCTGGTTTTTGTTTGTTTGTTTGTTTTGGGTTTTTTTTGTTTTTTGTTTTGTTTTTTTTTTTTGCTTTGTTTTGGTTTGGGGGGGGGTATTTGTTTGTTTTTGTTTTGATTTGATTTGATTTGCATGTTACAGATCAAACTCAGGTCCTTAGCTGTACACAGCCTCTGAGCCGCCTCCCAGTGCTGAGTGACCCTCACCTGTCACTTCCCACATCAGGCCCCTGAGATCCCCACTCTAAGAAACCACCTTGCAAGTTATCTCAAAGAATTCACTCCATTTTCAACCGTGAGATGTTGGACTGAGGTCGGACGCGTTCTTGCTTAGCAACAGCCTCACAGCCAACACATTGCCTACCTGTAACAGGGGCTGCCCTGGCATATGATAAACCAAGGTACCCACTGCACAGTGACTGTGTACTTTGGGGCCTTGAAACCAGCCTGGGCTGTAAGCATCCCTGCAGCCCACACTCACAATGCCTCTTTGCGGCCCTCCCACATCTGCCCCAGGCTCTGCAGAGGTTACCGCTAAATAAAAGCACTAATTGCATCTACTAGAGTTCTCTTTCAGGATTCAGAAAACCAACCTGCACTCATTAACCCTGGGGAAGCCGGGCTAATACAAGTGTGCCCTATCCTCCTCTGCTCATACAAATGCTGTGAGCAGAGTGTGAAGAGCTCACCCTCCTCGCCCAGCACTCTGTGCTTTCTCGGGGCTGGGCAGAGGAACCAGGTGCACTGGACAACCCCAAGGCTGAGGATCCAGAAGCCTGAAGAGGTGAGGGTAAGGCCCACAGTGCTGTAGCCATATGACCTCCAGCCCACGCTGGTGGAGGCACAGGGAAGTTGGTCAGCTGCTCTCTCAGTGACTGGCAGACTGGGATGTGGGGACCCCAACTAAGGCAGAGAGTCTCATGCCAGGGAATCAATGCCTATTTCTCATTCTAAGTCATAAGGAGAGAGTGGAAGTGAGCTTTCCTGCTACCTATTGGGTCTTCTATACATCAAGCTTGTGACCCCAATCTACAGAGAGGGAAACAGAGACTGTGTGTGGGGTGGGGGTGAGGCACTAGCACATTACCCAGAGTTCTGCAAGGCAGCTTCCCACCTGGATTAAGACCAGTCGCAGGACCCTATAGCCAATGCCTAGACTGTAAAGAAGCCTGGGGCACAGGGAGGATAGCAAACAGACAGGGGAGGTATGGGGAGTTAGCAAGCCTTTAACCTGGAAGCTTATGCCTGCCCACAGGTAGGCTGCGCGCACTAGCCCTGCACTAGTCCTGTCTATGGCCCAAGAAGGGCTCTCTATGCTGCCGTGACATCCCTAACACATTCTGAGCCAAGGCCAGTGTGCTCAGCATGCCCTGGCTTCCCAAAGCATGCAATTGGCCCTGGTAGCCATTGCAGGCATGTGACTCAAGAGACAGGATGCTAGCTAGATATGGAGCATCATGGGTGACGTGGGTGGGTGAGCAACCCATCGGCACTGGTGGCTCGAAGAAACGTGGAAAGTGACTAGACTCTTGGCTTTTTCTACAGAAGGGGCAGTGGGCTCTAGGGGATGACAGGGTACCCACCTCCTGTGAACAAGGCCTGGAGAAAGGTCTCTAAGTAGCTAACACTTGAGCCCAGGGAAGAGAATGACGTAGCACAGGGGCCAAGTCCCTGCCGTGAGTCACCTGCACATGAATCTAAGCAGACAGCAGTTTCCAGGTTCGAAGATACGAAGGGCTCGGGACAAGAGAGAAGCTGCAGAAACAGTCATTCTACTCAGTCTTTGAGATTTTTCACTCCTGTACAATCTACTGTGACTGTATTCATCCTCGCTCCTAGCTCTCGCTCCCCCCAAGCCTCACACTGTACCCCTCGCTTCCAACTTCACATCCTCTGTTTTCTTCTTTCTTTTAAATAACCTCCTGAGTCTAATTAGTACTGCCCACATGAGCACGAGTGCATCGAGTGGATTTTCAAATAGATGTTTGCTGGGACTAGAGAGAGGGCTCAGTGGCATAGAGTATTTGCTGCTCTTGTACTGGACCTGGGTTCAATTCCCAGCCCAGACGTGGTGATCCATAACCATCTGTAATTCCAGCTCCAAGGGAAGCCGACACCTTCTCCTGTCCTCCCTGGACACCAGGCATGCACGTGGTACACAGATGTACACTCAGGAAAAACATTCACACATATAGAGAAAAGTATGTAAATCTAAATCTACATATACGTGTTTGCTAGCTACAATATAAGCTTTGCGATATGGCATAGGAAGACTAGAGGGTCCCCCACTCACACCCAATCCCAGCTCTGCCTAGGCTCTGGCCACATACAGCTAAGCTTCCTGAACTCCTGTTGGCCCTCCCCGCCCCACATTTTCTCCCCTAGTCTAGTGCAGTGGTTTTAGGTTTTTCTTTCTCTCTCTCCTTTTTTTTTTCTTTCTTTTCTTTTTTTTTTTAACATGCTCTTGAGCTTTGAGCTTTGTAACCATGGAAACGTTGGTGCTTACAGTATGAGCTGCCTTCCAGAGCTTGATCTTGCCTGATATATTCAGTCTAAGAGGTAAGCTGTTACTGGGTGTGACTGTGTTTACCCACTTTTCACTGCTGAGTAGTATTCTAAATTGTGAGGCAGCTTTTTGTTTTTCAGTCTACAATCGCTCTGTCTTTCGACTGTGATTATAAGCAAGGCCATTAGGGACTCCTCATGCTTGCTTCAGGGTGCACACAGGCAAGTTACCAAGAACTGAATCACTATCTATTAAGGAGGTATGAAATTATATTACTGGAGCCAAGGATCTTTTTCTCTTTTTAAGTAGAGGACAGAGCACTCTTAAGCATGATTAGCTAGCTCCTAGTGAGAGCTAATATTTTTCCTGAAGCTTCTGCTCCCATCTTATGCATGTTCGTGTTTGTGTGTCTGAGTGTGTGTGTGTTCAAGTATATGAGTGTGTTATGTGAGAGTGTGTGTGTGAGCGTGTTGTGTGTGTGAGTGTATGAGTGTGTGTGAGTGTGTGAGTGTGTGTGTGTGTTTGTGTGTGTGAATGTGAAAGAGTGTTCTTACAAGGTATGTATGTATATGTATGAGTACACAAGAGTGTGCCTACATAGTATATTGTATGCATGTACATATGTGGGTATGTGTATATGTATGTGTGTGTACACGCGCTGCACACAAATGTGTGTGTGTGCCCATACAAGATTGTGTCTGTAAATATTCATACAGCTGCGACGCTGAACCTGCTTGCAGCTGAGGTGCTTACAAGCCTCTGGTCTCACACTGTGAATGAACAAAAAGTTAGTTGACAGAAGTTGTTTTTCAACACCATTGTCCCAACAGGCTGTTGGCAACAGGGCCCCACATCCATCCTCCACACACATGCTCTTTTGGGAATTCTGAAATTTTGTTGATCCAATGAGCATGAAGTAATTAGGCTACATGCATTATGAGCACAAATGTATGGACACTGCCTTACCACTTACCACTTCCTCTTCTGTGCAGTAGGAGACCGGTCTTGGGCCTGTCTTTCTAAAGTAGGCTTTCCTTAAGTTCCAGGGGGAGGGCTTCTGCCTAAGTCCTGTAAAGTGCCCATTCTCAGCCTCCTGTAGTTTGGGGCTGGCGGTGTGGCTCAGTCCGTGCAGTGCTTGGACAGCAGTCGCTAAGCCCTGGATTTGATCCTCAGCACCACATAACCCACGCTAAGTGTGGAGGTTCTTCCCTGAACCCCCAGCTCTCAGGAGGGAGAAGCAAGGGGGTCAGCAATTCAAGGTCATCCTCAGCTACATAGAGATTTCAAGGTCACGCTGGAAATACGAGACCTTGTCTAAAAAAAAAAATAGTAATAATGAAAAAAAAAAAACAAGCAAAACAAAACAAAACAAGAAACAAGTTTGGGGCATAGCAGCTCTTCTTTAACACCTAGGCACTGGATGTAGTTTGTTTACCAAGGCTTTGCCACCCTGAGGTCAGAAGGGCATTGTCTGCGGTGCTTTGCCTTTTACATTTCCTTCTTTGATCCTTTGGAAATCGATGTGGAATGTGAGAGCAGAACCGATTTATTCCTCCTTCCTCCCCCTTTCCTTTCTTCTTTTCTCCATGCAGATAGCCAGGTGTCCTGACCCTTCTCAGTGCACACACACACACATACACCGGTGGGTCACAGAGGCTGAGTGGGTATGGGAGCCTGGAATCTGCTGCTTCCTTTGTTTCTGCCTTTGTAGACTCCACACTGTTACAGCCACCAGGTTTTCCAGGAGTTCCTGGTCAGCTGTGCAACAGGCTCTGTGTCTTATTTCTCTTCAGTTTTTGACATCCTTTCTCTTTCGTGTTTTATAATCATCTTGTCAAAATCCTAAAATAATAATAATAATAATAATAATAATAATAGTAGTAGTAGTAAAACAAGACAATCTTTTGGGGTTTTTTATTTTTACTGGAATCTAGTGTATCTTGGTAGAGAACAGACATGTCTCTTGGTATTTTATTTCCTGTGTATGAATGTATCTTTCATTTATTTATATCTTCTTTAATGCCTTTCAATAAATTTTTATAATCTCCTCCAACTACGTCTTGCATATTTCCTCTCGATGTATTCCTCGGTGTCTGATACTTTTTACTGCTGCTGTAAATGTCTTCCCCCCCCTCCCAACTATTTGTTGCTTTTATGGAATGTAATTGTTTTTTGCACGCTGCTCTTCTTCATCTGTCTATCTTGCTAAACTCCTATTATTTCTAATAATTTGCCTATAGATGCTGAATTTTTACACAGACAATCATATCATCTCCAAATAGTGTCAATTCCATTCTTTTCTAATCTTTATGCCTCTGGTTTCTTGTCCTCGCTCTACTGCAGGGACCGTCCCTGAGATGTCTAATGTAATTGGCATTCATTTCGGTGATATAGCCACCCCCGCCTTACTCCCGCTCTCCAAAGTCCAGGATTTTACCATTAGAAAAACAGCATTCAGTGTGGGGATTTTTGATAATGTCCCTAATCAGCCTAAGGACACAGCGAACTCTTTTCTGTGACAAGGGCCTTTGATTGTGAATGCCTGTGGAATTTTACCAGCCTCTCTCCCTCCCTGCATTTGCGAAGGAGCCTTTGAGTCTGGACACGGGGTGAGTGCGCTCACAGGTTTCTCTGTCGCTGACACTTAACCCCGACACAGACACGACCATCTATCTATACCTGCTCTATAGAATTGTACTCTGCAAACTGGTGCTTTATGTAAGGCGTTGGCAGCCTCCTCTGTGCAGAACATCCTTCTCTCAGACTCCCCTTTGTGCTTCTTTCTCATCCCCCACCCCCAAGTGGCTTCAGGCTCTGCCTTTTCCTGGTGTCCCTTCCAAAGCAGCAGGGCAGGCCTGTGAAACCCCTGACAACCTGTTCGTTCACGTGGATAATGCAGGAACGTCCAACCTGTGGTGGCCCAAATAGCTATGAATGCCTTACAACACAAAAGGCATCATTTGCTTTTAAAATGTCATAAAATTATTTTAAAATGTGAGCACGTGCGCTCACACGTGCACATACAGGCACGTGCGTGCCATAATGCATAAGAAGGGATCAGAGGACAACACACAGGAAGCAGTATTCTCCCTCTACCTTGTTTCTGAGGCAGGGGCTCTGTTGGTTTTTGCTGCCTGCTGGGTACCCAGGCTAGATGTTCCCTGAGCTTCTGGGAGACTCCACTGTCTCAGACTCTCATGTCATGGTACTGGAAAATCCCACTCTAGAGCTGGAATTACAGTTGCTAACATCATGCATGTGTGCCCTTCATTCGCCTCCTTTCTACCCCATGCTCGTCCCTCCGATGCCCCTGTGTCCTTCCAACCATTCCCTCCTGAATTCATGATCTCTTCTACAGTACTTTGCTATATATGTGCGCATGTATTTATATGTTTTCACAGGTCAACTGAGTCCAGTTAGTGCCTTCATCTGCACGTGTTCAGGGCTGATCACTTAGGACTGGGTCTTGTCCTGGAAAAACCAAAACAAAACCAACCAACCAAACAAACAAACAAAGCTGGCTCTCCACCTTCAGCAGCCCAAAGCGCTTCTCCTGGAGGGTGGAGGCCCGTGAACTTTTCCTCCTTCTGCTTCAGCATCTCCACTGGTGTAGCTTTGCAAGGCTTGGACAGGTAGCCATGCTGCTGAGAGCTCACGGGTGCAGCTTCCAGAAGACACTGTCATACGGCTATCCTGTGCTCAGACTCTTAGAATCTTTCCCCTCTCTCTCTTCCGTGATGTCCTCTGAACCTTAGGAGTAGGGATTATGTTAGAGAGGTTCCATTATGCCTGGACTCCCAACACCATTTATAATCTGCATTTTTCTTCCATTTTGGACCTCTCTAGTAGCTTCTGTGTGCTGCAAAATAGAAGCTTCCTTGGTGAGGAGCAATGTTGCGCTTATTTCTGAGCAGAGGAGTAAGTGTTTAGGAAGCAGTATTTAGAATGTTCCTCTGTCACTTTAGGAACATGGTAGCAGTATATTCTCCTCTAGGATCAATTACAGTGTAGCAGGCATGAGTTCCTTCTAACTGAATGTCACTGAATGGGCTTTAGGTCAGACTAGAGACTAGAGAGTTATTGGTTACCCCCAAGATGTAAGTGCCACTATTGTAGCACTGGAGATAGCTTACCAGTCTTGTTTTGCATCCAGTGTTTCTATGTGGGTTCCAGGGACCAACTCTGGTCATCAGGCTACACGCTTCTATCAGCTGAGGGGTCTCCCAGCCCAGGACACATGGAGGAATTGGAGGAGGAGGGGAGGAGAAGGAATGAGACAAAGTGCAGTAGTACATGAAATCCTCAATGAATGTTTTTTAAACCCTGGGTGTGGGTGTGGTAAGCATCTGTAATTCCAGCAGCCCTAAAGTGGAATATTCCAATACAATGACATGAGAGGCAGAGATGGAGGTGGGGGGGGGGGCTCTCCCAGAAGCTCAAGGGGCAGCTAATCTGGAGTACCCAGCATGCAACGTATGTCAATATATGAATATAGATAGACAGACAGATATACAGATAACAGATATGCACAGTTCTGAACCATGAACTTTATAGATGACTTGTGTGTTGCTGTGTCAAAGCTTCGACATGCCTTAAGGTGCTGTTAGTGCTAAAGATGTAAGATTCCTTAGCTATGTCCATTGTTCAACCACACTTTACCTTTTTTATACCCTGACCTTTTTGCAATCAGCCTTGCCTTTTGCTATAGGTTTGTGGAGTGACTTCAGGCATCCTGCGATTGCTATAGGTTGGTGGGATGACCCCAGACATCTAGGGATCACTATAGGTTGGTAGTGTGATGTCAGGCACTGAGGGACTGCTGTAGGTTGGTTAAGGTCAGTGAGAGGCAGCTGGATCTCTGAGTTCAAGGCCAGCCTGGCCTACGAGTGAGTCCCAAGACAGCCAGGGCTACACAGAGAAACCCTATCTCAAAAGTAAATAAATAAATAATAAAAATCCCCTGGCCTGGTTTTTTGTGTGTTGTGTTTTACAGGGTAGGAGGGACATTTGAAAGTCTGTCTAACTCTTTAGAAGCTATGGAATGATTTAAAAATCCATGTACATAGATATTACTTATAAACTGTGTTTTTGATGCCTCTTGATCTGCAGTATGGTGCCTCTGTCACCCCAATGTTACTGTTCCCTTTGTCCCCCCCACTCCTCCTCACCCACTCTGTGTTCCTTCTTTTATTTTTACTGAGTCTCACCTGAGCTCGGTCTAATTTCTTATCTTGTCAGAGAACCAACACAGAGCCCCTTCCTTTACTCTTGAAAATTGTGTTTTCTACTTTAGCGGTGTCTGGATTTGCTCTCAGTATCTTTTTCATTTCCGCTCTCTTTGTGTGTCCTTGCTTCTCCTAAACTCTTTATAGTGATGATAATTGTCAGACTTCCTCCTTGTAAACATAAGTGCCTCAGCCCACGCGCTCCCTTGAAAATGCAGCTCTCTCTGCACCCGTAAGTGTTTGTGACCGCTGAGTTCTTTCATACCTCTAAAATCAAAATTGAATTCTTGGATTTTGATTCCTTCATTGATGCTCTTTGTATTCTGAACACTTTTTCATTCCAAAGCACATAAAAAATGTTTAAGTATTTTAATTTAATTTTTTTATTCTTTCATGTATATTTGTGTCTTGCCTGCATGTATGTATACACATGACATGTGTGCCTGGTCCTCATGGAGGTCAGAAGAGAGCGTCTGACCCCCTGGAACTAAAGTTACTGAGGGTTGTGAGCTGCCATATTGGTTCTAGAAAACAAATCAGTGTCTTTAGAAAGAGCAAAGAATGATCTTAACCACTGAGCCATCTCTCCTGTTCATGTAAAAGAACAAACAAAACTCCTTTACTGGCTTTCCATTGGCTTGTACTGTGGCCAAAAAGGTATCCTGCCTGAGTCTACCAAGTCTTCAACTGTGTTGAGACTTCTTGTATGGCCTTTTGTGGAGTTGTTTGTAAATGTTACACAGTTTCAAATGTCAGAAAAATATGCATGCTCTGAGTAGCAGGCACTGAGATATATGCACCCATCTAGACACATTGTCTTTTTTTTTTTTTTCCTTTTGCTGTGCTAGAATATCCTGACAAAGGTAAGGATTTACATAGGGTATCAGATCTGGGTTACAGCCCATTGTGGTAAGAAGGCATGGCAACAAGAGCCTGAGGCAGCTGGCCACATGGCATCCACAGTCAGGAGGCAGAAAGATGAGTAGTGGTGCCCAACTTGCTTTCTCCTTGTATGCAGTCTCAGCGCCCAGCCTAGGAAATGGTCCTGCACACAGTGGGAGGGCTTTCTTACCTCAGAAAACCCAACCAAGATATCCCTCACAGACATTCTCAGAGCCTAACTTTCATCTCACTAGTCTCTCATAGTTGTGCCTGCAGGCTATGTTCTCCATGATTCTAGATGCTGTCAAACTGACAACATCACATATACACAATGCATAGAGATGTGTGCACAAACCTATAAGGAAGTCCATTTTCTTTTCTTGGGTGTTAACAGCTTTTATATTGTTGTCAATCTTTTGTCTATGTGATGTACACATAATTGAGAAGCCAACCTTGACCATGGTAAGTGAGTGCCTGGCTTGTATGAAGCCCAATGTTAAATTCCCGGTACACGTCTCCCTCCTTTTTCAAATTAAAGATTTGTACTAAAATCTTCCTTTCCACTAATAGACTTGTTAAGATCTCCTATACCTGTCGTGACCTCTGCATTGTATATTCTGATGCTGTTTGTAGCTTTATCTTCCTGGTAAATTGGACAGTAACCCATAATTCTCTGTCTCCGCTGTCCAAATAGCTGGGATGAAAGGCTGGACCTTTGAGTTCAGCTCAAATGGCTCTTTTCATATATATATGAAACATATGTATATGTATGTACATATACATATACGTATATGTATACATATATATCCCTATTCTTTTTGCTTGTTTTTCATTCCAAGTGCTGGGAGTCTAACTAAAAGGTTCTTGCACCCTCAGCAAGCTTTCTCCCACTAAGCTGTATCCCTGGGCCATCTTTTTACCTTTTGAGACAAGATCTCACCCAGTCGCTCAAGCTGGTCTTACATGTCCTATCCCCCTGTCTCTGTCTCCTAAGCAGGTGGGTGGAAAGGCCCAGCTCCCCTCACCATTAGAACTATCCTGTCTCTCTTCTTTCTTCTGATTCAAGGTTTGTGGGTGATTTGCCGTTGATACAATGTTTGTGGGGTATTTGTAGTTGATACAATGTTTGTGGGGTATTTGTAGTTGATACAATGTTTGTGAGTGGTTTGCAGTTGATGCAATGTTTGTGGGTAGTTTGTGTTTATTTTGTTTTGTTTTGAATTCAGTATCAATGTACAATCCTGGCTGGCCTAAAGCTTGCTATATAGAGCAGGGTGTCCTCCAGTCCAGAGATCCTCTTGCCTCTGTCTCCTGAGTGCTGGAATTAGCCATGCACCACTCCACCCTGTTGTTTAAAATGTTAACTTAGAGCATTTTAAAATTATCCTGCCTTCAATCTTCTCACTGTATTCTATATCTCCCTTCTGACTAGCTCAAGTTTCCTGAACTCTGTGGTATTCCAAATGAAACATACACATCTAACGATTCACAGCTGACATCCACACAGGAGAGAGAACAAATGACACCTGTCTGTCTGGGTTTGAGTTATGTCCATCACAACGCCTGTTTCCAGATCCATCCATTTACTTGGGGATTTCATAATTTTGTCTTTATTATTTATATTTTGACATCTTTTATTTTCTGTGTATGAAGGTCTTGCCTGACTGCACATATGTGCACCACATGTGTGTCTAGTGCCTACAGAGGTCACAAGAGACTGTTGAATCCCTGAGACTAGAGTTGCAGGTGGTTATCAGCCATAGTGTGGGTGCTGGGAATCAAACCCAGGTCCTCTGCAAGAGTAAGTGCTCTTAAGTCCCAAGTTATCTTTCCAGCCACGATCTTATTGTCCTTAATAACCAAAACTGTATCACATTTTCATTATCTGTTTACCAGTTGATGAACACTTAGGCTGTTTCCAGTCTCTAGCTATTATGAATAGAGCATCAAGAAACATGGATAAGCAAGTGACCCTGTAGTAAGATAGAGAATCCTTCGGATATGTGCTCAAGAGTAGGAGAGCTGCATTTTGTGGTAGGTCTGTTTTCAAATTTTGAGAAACGTCCATAGAGATTCCCATTATGGTTACACCAGTTTGCACTTCCCCTGAGTGTGCAGTCTCTTCTCCCCACATCTACCCCAGCATCTGCTATCACCTGTTTGGGAGGGTTGTTTGGTTTAGTTTAGTTTTATCTTAGCCATTCTGACTGGGAAAAGATGAAATTTTTCTTTAATTTTTAATTTGCATTTCTCGAACAGCTAAGGATGTTGAACACTTTTAAAGTGGTCCTCAGCCATTCGTATTTTATCTCTCGAGAACCCTTTGTATAATTCCATGCTTCACGTTTTAAATGGGTTGTTTGTTTTCATGGTGTCTGACTAGTTTAGTTCTCTGAGTATTCTGCACCACCGACCCTCTATCGGATGGATAACCAGTAATGACTCTTCCTTCTATAAGCTGACACTACACATGAATGATGATTTCCTTAGCTGTACAGAAGCTTAGAGTTTCACGAGGTCCCATTTATTAACTGTTGCTTTTAATACCTATGCTACCATGTCCTGTTTAGAAGATTCTTTCCTGTGCCGAGGAGTTTAAGCACATTCCTGCCTTCTTGTCTATCAGATTTAGAGAGTAAGGTGTTATGTTGAGGTCCTTGATCCATTTGGAGCTCAGTTGGATCCAGTTTCGTTCTTCTACATGTAGGTAAGGGTTAAAGGAGAATAATGGATCATAATGGGTTAAATTGGATGATGATGGGAGGGCAGGGTAGAGGAGGAAATATGGAGAGTGGTAAATAACACTAAAGAACATTCTAGAACATTCTAGAAACTCATATGAAAACCTACTACCAAAGAAGCTTCGTAGAATACACACGTACATAAAATATATTAGACAATACAGAGTAACAAATAAAAAGCCCAGGGCCAGGGTTGGACCACCTCCTTTGCAGTTGTTAGCCAGTGAGGTCCCACAGACTCTCAAACATTCCAGGCTACTGCTACTGCTCTTGGTTATTCTCCAAAACTTTACAGTAGGACCCTATTGCTGAAGCCAACGTGTGCTTGAGTCATAAGAACATGAATATATCAAACTGGTATTGACCTGGAAGCTTCATCCCTAACTGGCTAGCTTTCAGTGCTGTCAGATGCTATGCATAAAGAGAAAAGCAATCACTCATCAATCAATTATCAATCTTGTCCAGCTATGGACCTTGTAAATGTCAGTAATGGCTGGTCTGGCAAGATACATCCATTTGTGCAATAGTGGCACAAGCGTCATAGTCATAACCAATTGCTTCTGATTGGATTGAAGTCACACTCCACAAGCTGAAACCAATAACTCCCATTGAGCCAACAACCTGGGATTAAACAAGCCAGAGTTCCTGAGGGAGAATCTATTACTATTATTCTGGCAAGTGAACAATATTACATTGACTCTTAGCTACTTGCTACAGTATCCAAAGATAAGTACATCACTCACCCCACATCAGAGAAGTTTCTATTTGCAGTAGATGGCAATTAACACAGAGTCCAATAGTATATCAAAGTGTAGAAAAGACTAGCCTGTGGAATGCTCACCCCTAAATGGGACATCTGTATCACACCTCCTCCACCCTATCACACCTCCTCCACCCAAGGATCAGAGATCACAGCAGAAGAGGGAGTGGAAAGAGTAAAGAGCCAGAGGCAGTGAGTGACCACAAGGAAACAGCATCTTCCAGACACTGAAGAGCAGCGGCACATGTGACCAGACAGCTGCTCAAGAGTTGTGCAAGCTCAAGTCAGACCAAATCCCAGTGTGTGTGTGTGTGTGTGTGTGTGTGTGTGTGTGTATTCTATGACATAGAATTCCAGTAGCTGGTGTTCTTTGGATGGGAACCTTTTGTTTCTGTTGACCTGTGTCTTTGGTGATCCTTAATTGGGAATTCACATTCTCTTGATTTTCTTGGAAAATCTCAGACTCTAAAACAGCAATGCTTTCCTAAGGGGCCATTTATCTTTGCTTCTTCCAGGAGCCAAAAGGCATGAGGAACCTGAGACTAGGCTAGCCCTGTCCACCACCATCACAACATGGGCAAGACCAGCATTTCTATTCACACTCAGGAGGCTCTCCGTGGGTCCCGTTTCACTAGTCTTTGAGGTCGAGCGTGTTTAGACTGTTTGAAAAGAGTCGTTTAGATCATGTCTCAATGTGGACAATGGAATCCTTCTAAATACTCATATTACTTTTGCAGAGACAGAATGCCAATTCACACTTTTTAGCATTCTAAGAGAATAAATTCAGTGTGAGTGTGTGTGTGTGTGTGTGTGTGTGTGTGTGTGTCTGTGTTTCTGTGCATGTGCACATGTGTGGGCATGCCTACGGGACAGCAAGAGGTCAATGCAATCCTCCTACTGGAACACAATAGGGCCATGAGTTAGAGTGGTGTCTATGAAGATACACAGAGGAGTGGGCCCCCACTCCTGCCCCCAGAGAGACAAAAAGCTGTTTTGTTTTGTTTTGTTTTGTTTTGTTTTGTTTTGTTTTGTTTTGTTTTGCTTTGCTTTGCTTTGTTTTGTTTTGTTTGATTAACTGCTGCCCTTGTGTCTGTGGACACAGAACAAAACATATGGTTAACCAGGGGCTCCAACTCTTTTCCACCTTCAACTGTTCCATCTGCAGAAATCAGAGTGCTGCTTTCAAAAGAAACTTGTGATGGCACACACCTGTCACCCTAGTGAGATCGAGGCCAGCCCCAGCAATTCACTAAGCTCGTATCTCAAAAACATGTGTGCATCATGGCTACATTTGGTAGTATCTGGAGTGGCCAGAGGTGGATGGATGTGGGTAATTCTCACATATCTCCAACGGAGAAGAAATTGAAACAGGATTTTTGGAGGACAATGTGGCCATACTCATTAATGTTCGTTGTACATACAACCTCTTTTGTTAAGGATACTCTTCTTACTGACATATACAAACTTTACACCAAGAAACACTGAAAAGGCTCTCCGATGTATTGTTTATAAGTAGAAAAAAAGTAAGAGTCAGGGATAGGGACTGCCCAGGATCTCATAGCCACCAAGAGAGGAACAGTTAATTGAATCAAGACTCACCCAGATGCGACAATTCTGCCTTTCCCGTGAACAGGTAAGTCTAAAATGAAAAGCTGTCTCTGATAATTTAAGGATAAAAAGCAAAGGGTGGAACGATGCGTGTAAAAAGATTGCATGCATAAAAATATTTTAATAGCCAAATAAAAAACACATCCGTGTATATAGGCAGGGCTGGGCAGGAAGATGTTCCCTGAGAGGATGAATAGGAAACCATGAATGTGATTCACTGTGCACAAATCCACCAGGGCTTCGGGGAAAGGCACAATGCTCACCGTACAGGGTACACCAATGCCATGAGCTTTGAAAATTCCACTGCAAAGCACGGATTGCTTTTGTTTGGAGACTTCCAACCATTTTTATTGGGCTCTTCTTGATGAGGGTTTCTGCTCCCCTCAGTTATTCCCTCTCTCATTTCTGCTACTTCATCATCTTAGATTCTCCCCCTACAGACCGTAAATAAATATGCATTAGTCCCTCTAGCTTAAAAGAAAAAAAAAAAAAAAAGACCTCCACAAAGAACACTAAAACCTATTATTAGATCAAAATAGCAGATTTCAGAATGGTCCATTTTGTAAAAAACAATGTAAATGTATTATATATATATATATATATATATATATATATATATATATAGTCTAGAAAGATTTATTCATTCACGAAAACAAACAACTCTTTCCAAGAGTATTACTGCAGAAACACGACTCCAAGATGGCCCCACCAGAGGCTCTAGGGGAGCAAGCCCCACTGCTATTTTTTTTCTATATTTTCAGAGTGCCCTTGGAGGTAAAATAGCTTCAATGAAAATAACAAGCCACAGGACACAATGTGTCTGTCATGTATCTCTGCTCTGGCCTGGCTTCTCTGTCTCCCAGGATACTGCAGCCATCACCTAGGTAGCACTTGGGGCAAAGAAGACTTCCCAATTAGGCTTAAGTAGTCACCCTGTGTGCCATCTGCAGTCCTACCTACCGAAGCCTCTCAGGCCCCACTCCACCCCCCTTCTTGATCATCTCACCTCTCTTCAGAGGTTTTGGCCTAGGGCAGTCTTCAGCTACCTCCCCACATTTCAGTCTCAACCGTGTGTGCCTTGGGATAAAGTCTGGTTTCAGCCTGTGACTTCTTAAATACCATACCCCAAAACAGGACTTATACCCAGTTCATCTCAGGAGCCCCATGTTCCCTGCCTAAGGACCCATGTGCACCCATACCATTCCTCAGGTTGTTTTCTTATCTGTAGCCTCTGCCTCTCCATCCTGTGACAGCCTGGACCCCGACAGGTAACCACATCATCATTAACAAAAGCAACGAGAGGGGGGGGAGGGCTCAGAGCCTTGGCCTCCAGACACTTGTGACTGTAGACCATCAAGCCAATTTGATCCTTTCTGATGATCACTGCTGTCCTAAAATTGAATCAACATTTCTCTTCCAATCAAAGAACTCATTTTCACTTAACTTATTTTTAAAAATAATCTATCAGTCTCTGCCTTCACTTCGTCTTAACACCACCCCAGGCTGGGTATGGCAGTTATTGAATTGAGTCAAAATAGACATGAAAGTAATCAAATGTACAATGTCCATCCTGGCCCCCTGGAGTCACAGGTGTGTGCGCGTGCATGCTTGTGTATGCTTGCGCGCACGTGTGTGTTTGTGTGTGTGTGTGTGCACGAGCGTGCGCGCACGCACACACCGCATGCACGCACACCATAGGCACCATGTCTTTCAAAGCACACTGATCCCTCTGTACCATAGATCCTCTGCTCAGTAACTCCAGAGCCTGGGCCTCTGCATCTCTTCATCTCTGCACCCTCCCCATGACAACGTCCAGAGCTGTGCCAAGCTCAGAACTAATTACATTGCCCTCCATTCCTGTGTGCTTCACACCTTTCTGCCACCTTCACAGCTCTGCCCAAAGAGCCCATTACCTGATCTTCTATCTGTCAAGCTGTTTCTGTTTATGTAAGACCCTGAAGGAACATGCAGTCACTGAATCCAGACCCACAGAACACTCCCCCCGCCCCTTCTCTGCCTCCCTGTGGTGAACTGGACCTGTACTGGACAGAATGTGCCAAGCAACAGTCCACCAACGGACCAGGAACTCCAAACCCTGGCAGAAATATGTCCACGACGTCATAAACACACACATAATAGGAACTAAATAAATGCCAAGAGAAGTCAGGGGCAGCCGGCCCAAGTAGGAGGTTGTGGTTCCCAGGCACCTGGATTTGAGTTAGGATCTTTCTGTTGACATTTACATAAGAAAAGTCAGACCTCTTCAGGCTCTATATCCCCGATCTGTAAAACAGTAGCAGGCAGAGTGGACAAGGCAACCGGAACCATGAAGAACAGAGCTTTCTAGAAACATACACCATTTTCCTAGGATGGCAGCCATTCTATCCCTGATGACTAATCGGCCAGGGTCAACTAATCATTGCATGATGTCCCCTGAGCAACCGTGAGTTCTATTCTCCGGGATGACAAACATCGGGAGGTCACAAGGGAAGGCAGAGTGAAAGGCCACTTATTGATTAGGAAACCAACATATTTCCCAGTTCCTTGTCTGCAACACTTAAACCAATATTTGTGTCTCTAGGATTCTATTTGTATGGTAATTTCAAAAACAAGATTCAGACACTCTCCTGAAATTGAAAACTATATTAATTTTCTAGATGGTAAAATAATACCATAATTAAATATTACTATTTCTCTTAAATATCTGGTGGCTCCTAGCAAAATGGGGTTTTGAGCATGACGTAGGCTTTCCTACAAGTTCAGACTCTGGGGATATTCTTTATTTTGAATACATGAAAGAGACCATGAACTTAATCTCAACACAATGCAAGAAAAATTGATTTGTTAGAATCACCATAATTTTCTTGCATTTAAAATCTCTGTGCTTTCTCACCCAAAGCTCTCCCTCGCTACACGTCTTTGGGGAGAGACCCAGGGAAGAGGCGGTTTGTTTCTCTGTCCTACACCTTTCTTGTTCCTTTTGTGGCTCTTGTTCTAAGTTGCCCATGTGTCTAAAAAGAGACAAGGACGATACTCTCATTACCCTTCCACGTCAATCTCAAACTATGTCCTCGGTATGACCCAACATGATGACCCTTAGCATGGGAAAAAGCATAGACCCCCAAAGTTGGCCTTCGGTGGACTTTGCTTGCCCAAAGACCTGGAAGGAGGAAGAAAGGGAGTCCTTTGGCCCTCGGCTGGCGGCCAACTCTGGAAGAGGCCTGTGCAGGGTTTCCACCCGGACTCCCAACCACCCCAACTGAAGCTCAAGAGGTCCCCCTTGTGGGGACTCCCAAGAACAGCCCAGCCTACCCCAATGCTGGGGTGGTTTCCAGTCGCCCCCTAGATCTTTGAGAAGTCTAGGGACACAAGACACCTCATGAAGATCTCCAGTCCCCATGTTCTCATGAAGACCGTCAACCTTCTAACTATTTCTGATAGATGAGAAGGTTGTTGGTCCTTTAGGAGAAGACCTGATGGCCACCAAGTTCTCAAGTCTCAATGGATTCCAGTTCTTAGAGGTGCTTGCTCTAGGTTTCTTCTCAAGCACCCATTTCATGGTTCATCGGGAGGCCTTCACTACCATTTACTCAGATCGATGTCCTGTTGCCTACAGAACACACCACAACCTTGGGACACTCATGCCAAATTCCTTTTCTACCGAACAACGCAACTTGGCTCTTCTGCCAAGAAATCCACAAGGATTTGTTGGTGTGATGGGGACTTCCAGACATAGATCTGTTCAGCATGCAGTGTTTCAGAGCTACACCCCTTAGGACAGACACAGTGTCCACCAATACGGCCATCCAGAACCAGCAAGCATTCAACCGTCTCCGCCCAACCACTCTATGTCCACGATGGAGGATGGATTGGAGCAGCACAGACTGTGGATAGCTAAAGAGAGACAGAGCTGGGAACGTGGTGCTGTCAAAGCAGAGGAAACCTTGTCTGTTAGACTCCACATCTGGGTAAAGAGGGAAGAGCTCCTATTAATCACCAAGATGCCTGAGCTATTTTGAAACAGCTGGGCTCTGGCTAGAAGTTTCCAGTTTTCGTCTGGGGCGGGCAGGGGTGTTGGGGGAGCCCCAGCTCAGTGCAGAGTAATTAACATTACCATGAGGCCCAGAGAGAATTTTGATGGGAATTTTTAATGCTGGAACATTCTTAAACAAACAAACAGAAAAACCTGGTGGATGGGCCAGCGGAGTGGGCCAAATCTTGTCTCCCCAAGCCCCCTCATTCCTTTCCCATCCCAGAAGTAGTGGGCTTCCTCTTCCCTTAGCAGGAAATGCTAAACTCCGACCTCGGGAAAGATGTCCCAGCGGCAAACCTCTCCCCTTGACAAAAGGCTTCCCACGCACAGGAGCTCATGACTGCAGAGCCACACCAATGGCAAAGCCAAACTACATCACTGATGCCTGGATTCTGGGGGTGTATGGAAAGCTGGGAGGACACTGGGGAGTCCTGCTGTTCCTTGCTAGCCTTCTCATGTGGGCCTTCAAGACCCCTATGCATCTTCCATCTGGGAATCGACTGTTGCAGGTGTCCCATGCTTCCCGGGGTCCTCGGGGCAGTCATACACTGAGGTCACCCAGCAGAGAACACATTCCAAAAGGCCTGAGAAACTGCCAGGAGTGGAAACTGGGACGTGCTCATTCTAGAACTTGCTATTTCTGAGTTTCCCAGGGTTGAAATGTACACACACACACTCCCTAAGCACAGAGGCCTTGAATTCAATGGATTACAAGGCTTTAAGATTATGGCCAAATGCAAGACACGTGAAGGGGGCTGAAGCTGAGCCAAACACCGCAGAGGGGCCCACAGGCTCTGGGGCGTCCAATTTTGTCTTCATTCTTCTGTGATTTGTTGGTGTTTTCATGACGTGCCAATCTGAGCACTTCTCTGGGGAGATCAACTGGATGACCTCATGCCTTGTGGATGGCGATCTCATCCCAAAGCACGTGTTCTTGGGCGAGGGCCGCTCCTCTGACAGCCAGTTTCTGGGGCTTTCTGAGCCTCATCAGCCAGCGAGTCCCAGTGTGCATAAGGAGGCCTCTGCTAATCAAGAGCTTATTGTTTGGGTGGGACCTGTTGTTGACACTTACTCCAAGCCCAAGCACTCCAGGTGAATCACTTCCGGCTGAGGGTTTGAAAGAAACCAGAGATGTTCTGACTTTTTTGTTTGTTTCCTTGTAAATCAAGTACTTTTTTTTTTTTTTTTTTTTTTAAAGCAAATCAGCACTCCGGAGGTGAAGGCAGGAGGATTAACAGAGCAAGGGCAAACTTGGCTACAAAGTGTGTTTAAGGTCCAAGACAACCTTGTCCTGAGTTTATAGCTGGCTTGTGCTGTAAGGAAGAGAGCTGCCCATCTCTTCCGAGGGTCAGTGCAGCTCTTATGTCCACTCATTACTGCTCCTGGGTGCAGATTTTAGTTTGCAAAGTGTAGACCATTATTACCAGTGCCTTGTTCCCCAAAGCCCCACTAACCTGGACACTGGGTGTGCCTGTAGTTCATCTCCAGTGTTTTCTCCAAATGACCTGGTCAGGTTTTGTTTGTTTGTTTAACCTTTCCCAGGTAGCAAAAGATCTTCTGGATTCGCTTTGCAGAACTAAAAGAAGGGAAGAAAAGAAGGGAGGGGAAATTTGATTTATACACAGAGCACAGAGTAGGGCTGCAGGACCAGAGTCTGAGTAGAAAACTAAACCTACTGGACCCCCAACCCCACCCTATTGTCTAAAGAAGACCCACACTCCATTCCTTAGCTGGGGTTCTGTTCCATACAGTGACCCACCCATTGCTAGGAGGTGACCGACCTAACCTAAATGGATCTGTGGTTGTAAACCACACAGCACCCAACTTTGATGCCATGCTGTGAAGTCTATGCAAGGTCTGAATATCCAATGTCTCCATCATCACTTGTAATGTAATGTCTCGGCTAGCTAAAAAGATGCTATGATTAATTTCACCTATTTCTTTTTTACCTTTTCGACCATGGATCTTTGAAGCCATGAGTAACCGGTGACGCTGTATCTGTGACTTTATATGGTGTACAGGCATAGAGCAGAGGGCTGGGAGTCTGGAACCAGCCCTTGACCGGATCCAGTGTTCACATGGCACCGCCCTCCACTTGCCTGGGCTGTGAATCCTGGGAATGCTGTTACTTAATGCCCTTTCTCAAAAGTCCCAACAGCTACAAATCTACCACTAGTCTGACCCTGACAGCCACTTCCTGAGAGAAGGAAGAGGTGTGTACAAGGCAACCGGGGATGCTGCTCACAGTGAGAGGAAGTGCTCCTGCGTTTAACTGAGGGAAGGAGAACTGGGGAGTGTTAGACTGAGAACTTTCCAGGACTATTTCTAGGGCATCAACCAGGCACTGTGCTGAGAGTGGCATTAAGAGAAAGAAAGGAGAACCTGGTCCTAATGAGACAGGTGGACTCACTTGGCAATACTGTAGAGGAAAGGAAGGGAGAGAGGGGAAAATACAGAAAGAAGAGAAGCAATGAGGAAAAAAAGAAAGGAAAGAGCAGGAATCAATAGAAGAAATGAGAGAAAGAAGAAAGGAAGGATGGAGAGGGGACAGGAGGAGGAACAGGGAGGAAAAGAGGAGGGAGGGAGAGAGGAGGGGAAGGAGGGAGAAGGGAAGAAAGGGAGGAGAGACAAGAAGAGAAGAGGGGAGGGAAGAGGGAAAAGGGAAAAGGGAAGGGAACGAAGAAGGAGCAGGGAGAGAAGAAGGAGGGAGAGAGAAAAGAAATAGAGAGGAAGGGGAAAGAATCAGGGAGGACAAGTGGGGAAGAAACACTGAGGCCCACCAACAGGGAAAGCCCAGCCCCTGATATCCGCACACCATTTTCTGTTAAAAGAACATTGGGAGTGAATCTAGCCTGAGTCTAAGTGAATTCAGAAGATCTTTTGCTATCTGGGAAAGGTTAAACAAACAAACAAACAAACAAACAAACAAAACCTGACCAGGTTATTTGGAGAAAACACTGGAGATGAACTACAGGCACACCCAGTGTCCAGATTAGTGGGGCTTTGGGGAACAAGGCACTGATAATAATGGTCTACACTTTGCAAACTAAAGACTGCACCCAGGAGCGGTTATGAGTGGACACAAGAGCTGCACTGACCCTCGGAAGAGATGGGCAGCTCTCTTCCTTACAGCACAAGCCAGCTATAAACTCAGGACAAGTGATGGCCTCCAGGTCAGGAAACACATAGGTCAGGGCTTACAATGGTAGGCAAGGATGTTACCAGGTCTCAAGGAGGCCTTGAGTCTATTAGTAACCACCAAGACACCCGTCCTCAACAGTGGGCATAGAAATGAAGTCCAAACTGTTGACTGGCCAACCCGGCGCCTTTTGACACAGTGAAGTGAAGTCACTCATTACTCTTGCCACAAGGAATGGGTCAATCTCAATCAAGAGAAAACACTAGTTCCAGACAAAGGGACTCTGTGAAGTGACTGTCCAGTGTTCTCCAAAAGTGTCAAGGTTGGGAAAGATAAAACCAAAGACATGTAGAAAAGACATGACAATTAAATGCCTGACCCTAAAACTGTCATAAACATGGCAGAGAATGAACCTGGAACAGGCTGTTGACTACACTCTACTTCCTGGTTTTGATCATCATTGGATGTCTGAGTAGATTAGATGAGAACCTTCAGAGTAGCTAGGCAGAGGGTATACCAGAACTCTACTGCTTCTGCAACATAGCCTAAAATTGTTCCCAAAAATGAAAAGTCAAAATACAAAAGCAAATAGGAAGGAGATACCTAATGGCTGGTGTGGAAGGGCGTGGGGAATGGGTCAGAGAGCAGAGGGGCTGTGCCAGGCATGGCTCTTCCAATAGATGTGGGGTGACAGTGCCAGCCTAAGAGTCAGCACAAGAACCAGTGAAAGACAAGGCCACATGGCAGAGTGGCCTTGTGGGATCTGCTGGGTAAGGGAAAAGAGAGAATCCGCAAATCTCTTGGACTAGGAGAAAGCTAGGCTGGACAGCTAAGGACACTGGGGAAGCCTGGGATGGTAGGGACTATCATGTACTCTTCCTTAAAGACACTCAGAGTCATGGTGGCTCTGTGTTATAGGTATCAGTCTCTTCAAGAAAGAATTCTAACCCTCATGGGCAATCCTGTAAATCTAGAACCCTCCAATAGGGGTGTGTGTGTGTGTGTGTGTGTGTGTGTGTGTGTGTGTGTGTATGTGTGTGTGTGTGTTTGTGTGTGCTGTGTGTATGTGTATATGTTTGTGAGTGTGCACACATGCGTGCATGCTCAGCATGCATGTTTGCAAACATCTGTGTACAGGTGTGTACATGAATACTCATGTAGAGACAACTCTCTTCCTCAGTGACTCTCAACCTTATTCTTTTGAAAAACTGTCTCTCACGGAATTCGTAGCTCACTAAATCTTTACTAGACTGGCTGGCCAGTGAACTCGAGCCAACTTCCTGTCTCCACCATTCTTCCCACCAGCTCTGGGTTTACAGAAACACCCGGTCACATCTCGTCTTCCACATAGGTGCTAGGGATCCAAACTCGGATTCTTAAGTGCTCTTAGCTCGCTCAGCCCTCTCTTCAGTCTTCTACTCTTGCTTTTCTGAGGATTAGGCAGCCAGAGCAGAGAAGGTCTCCACTGTCCTACACACAGACACACACAGACACACAGACACACACACACACACACACACACACACACACATCATCATCATCATCATCATCATCATCATCATCTCTCATCCTAGCCTTCTCAGGGCTGGGCATGCAGGCTTTCCCGGCCTCCACTGCTTATCTGAAGAATGTTAATACCCTCACGTCTTAGGGGTGACTTTGGTGAGAAGCAGGCAAGCATAGTGGATTCCATCCATGGGAAATATATAGATGATGTCCATTCATAGTAACAGTGAGGTTGCTAGTTGCAGGCTCCGAGGAGAGGGGAGTGGTGGATGTAGAGAGCAAGCTTCCTTACATGGTGCCTGGATAGCTGGAACTAGACAGAGATGATAGCTGCCTGGCATTGCGATCATTCTAAATGCCACCAGACTGAGTGCTTTAAAATGCCTAAAGGGTGCATTTGGAATGGGATGATCAGGTTTTGTTTGTTTGTTGAGGCAGAGTCTCTATACTCCAGGCTGACCTTGAACCCGTGATTAAACATATATATGCCACTGTATCCAGCCGTGATTATTGTATTAGATATGTTTTACTGCATTTTTAAAGTTGTCTAAATGGGTTTAATTCCTTAGCACCCATGTTGTTGTTTTTTTAAAAAACAAACAAAAAAAGAAAGGAAGGAAGGAAGGAAGGAAGAAAGAAAGGAAGAAAAGAAAAGAGTGCCTATCTACTTGGTGAATTCCAATCTACAAAGAGACCTGCCTCGAAAATTAAATTAAAACAGAAAAAGGTGAACAATGTCCAAAGAATTACAGCCAAGATGTCCTCTGTCCTGTACATGGATGTGCATACACACATCTAAGAGCTGGCTTGTTAATACTCATCTCTCTACCCAACACTTAGGAGGCTTAATAAGGAGGATCGTGAGTTCCACGTCAGTCTCGGCTCCTAGCAGGTGTGAGTTGGTACTACAAAAGAAGAAGGAGAGAGAGAGAGAGAGAGAGAGAGAGAGAGAGAGAGAGAGAGAGAGAGAGAGAAGAAGAAGAAGAAGAAGAAGAAGAAGAAGAAGAAGAAGAAGAAGAAGAAGAAGAAGAAGAAGAAGAAGAAGAAGAAGAAGAAGAAGAAGCAGGAGAAGAAGAAGAAGAAGAAGAAGAAGAAGAAGAAGAAGAAGAAGAAGAAGAAGAAGAAGAAGAAGAAGAAGAAGAAGAAGAAGAAGAAGAAGAAGAAGAAGAAAGAAGCAAGCATCTTTGAGAGACAACATCCTCATAGTGACAGCAGCTAAATCTCTCTACCACTCTGAGATTCTGCATCCTCAACTCTTGGATGTGGCTGTGAATGGTCCTGAACTCCAAATGGCCATGCAGATGGCATTCCCCGGCAATGGCCAGACAGAAGATGTTTCCCCCAAGGCTGTGGAGTGCCACAGCATGGCATAGATCTAGCCTCCAACCTAGGTGACTCCCTAGAAATGGGCTCTTTAGATGTGAGGACCTCAGGGCATCTCTAGAGCCCCACAATCAAGGACTCAGGCAGCATCCACACTCCCCACAGCCACAAACATACCCCATATGGTGTTTGTGCAAGTGGCCTGTCCCTAGTGTTCTAGCTCCCGCTAACACATCGGGCCATGGCAGATCATATTTTCAGCTCTGGGAGCCTGGTCCAAGCAGTTGGGTACTGTAAATTTAATTCTGCAGGTAATTTGAACGATGCTATCTAATTTCAAATGTCCCCGCTCTTATGAGTGCAAAAGCAACATAATTTTTAATTAGTGGGTAAACAGTAAATACTGAACGGCAGTAAAGTGGACACCACTGTTAATTAAAAATCCATGGTTGATAAAAATCAATTTGGCCCTTGCTTTCAGGTCCCTGCAAAGAGTTGTATGACCCAGCCATGGCCCCATCTGCCGGTAGTGGTTCAGCTAGTTAAGACTTTCCTGTGGGAAAAGAGGAGAAGAAGGGGGTGTGGGGGGAAGAAAGGAAAGAAAATCGAGGTCTGTCCCAAAGCTGTAAAGGGGCAACGTCGTGAGACTATTTCTAACTATTAGTTGGGTTGGTAGTTGATTTTTTTTTAACAACCTTTACATTGAGGTTATGGGAAGCCAGCATGGCTGGCCTCTGGGGCTTTCTTCACAAAAGTCCCCATTGTACGGAGCTTTGTGTGTGTATTCGTGTTCTGAAGACAAAAAGGTCTGACTATATATTATAGTCTCCCAACGTAATTAAATCCTAACTTCTCGCAGAAGAATAACATGCACGAAAGCCCACTTGGGGGAAATAGCATCTGAAGCTTTGTGACAGAGCGTGACATCTCTTCTCGGTGCCTTCGGGGAGGGTGTGACGGCTTCCTTCCCAACAGAGACAGCATCTCTTCGAGGACCAGAGATTCATGGAGACACGACTCTCTCATTTTCAGAACCTGTGTGCTATTTCACTGTGAAATGTAAGCTTCATTTCCCAACCAGGTAAATAAGTCTGACCCCTCCGGATTCTTCTCTGCTCCCATCTGTTCACCAAATCAACACTTTGCGACAGGTTTCATTGACACCGGTGATGTTCAAATTAACCTGCAGAATTGAATCCAGAGAATCCAGCAGCTTCCGACCATGACTGTGGCTCAGAAGCGCCACAATGTGCTCTGGCTGACAGCTTAGACAAGTCTGTCTCAGTCCGGGACTCATGGGCTCAGTGGGGATGCCCATGCACCGACCATAGTGATCTGGTTCAGGTCATATTGATACTGTGCCAAGTTAATGCTGAACACCCCATCTTCTATCATGCAAGACTTCGGTCAGCCTTGCTTCCCCAAGTGACGATGTGCGCACATTAAGAAGACACCTTGCCTCGGTTACTGTTTGGTTTTGTTTCTCCTACTTGTCTGACCATGATCAACAAATCCATTGATCTCTAGGGCCAAGGGCCACACTCAGATTTTTACTCTCCACACATGTGTCCCGCACTCTGGATCTCCAACTCAACTCCCGGTGTTCTCACCGGTGACCCAAATGAGGAGCAGTCACCCTGTCAGGTTTGAATCTGACAACCCGGGCTCCAGTTCTGGCTTTTCTTGGTGAGTGTCACAAACCCATGGAACTGAACCATCAAGCCACAGAAGATGGCTGCAAAGATCACAGGACACACCACAAAACCACGTGGATCCTTACTCGATCCGTGGCACCATTACCCTCATTACTAGCTACAGCACTCAGCTTTCTCAGCTAGTGACAGGGTCCCCAGAGATTCTGCACGTGACCCCAGATCCCAGGAACATAAACTTCCCTGAGAGATTGCTGGGCACAGAGACTTTGGGGTCCAAGTGTAGAGCAGATAGAGGGGTAAAATGGGGTTCCCCTGGCCTCCCCTCAAACACAGCTGGAAACCTGCAGTGGGAAAGGGATGGGAATACACTGTGAGAGAGTTCTCTACCCCATCTGCAGCCTTCCCTGGAGGCCCTGGCTGGCCAAGGTTCTCTGAGCCCCTCCCAATCCACTTGGGCCCCAGGCTCAGTGGGAAGGGCTGGGTTGGCAAGCCTGATCCAGTAGCTAGCGTCTGGGGTCAGAGGCCACCATGAGAACCGTCACTACTGTAAGATTTGGACACTGCTCACACTAGCATCCTGCCATCCAGGCTGTATCAGTTGTCCTTCTGAGTTGGAGTTGACAACTCTGAAGGGATTACAGCTCCTTAGCTGAAGTCTTGAGTTCAATTCTGAGCAGCCGCTAGGAGCTGTGGGGAGCTGACCCCATGCCCTTGCCAGCCCATCCTGGGGTCACCAGAAGGACCCCTGCTGCTTTGTTCATCCTCAGACAGCTCCCTCGAGGTGGTGCTGGCTCCTGGCCAGGCTTAGGTAAGAGGGCCTGGTGGGATACGGTCTATGTGGCTGCTCTCCGGCTCAGGTTCTCATCTCCCGCCACACACTCAGTGAGCACTGAATAGACCCTGGTCTGTGGCCCACTACAGAGAAAGGGACAATGACAAGCCTGCTGCATGCAGTCAGCAAGCATCTGGGTTTCTGGAACCTGAGGCGGGCAGTGCAGCCTGCTTGGCCCCTGACACAGGGCGAGCAGACAGGCCAGGCAGCACACATGGTGCCTGTGGATCAGGTCTCTGACCAGGTTCTTTCTCCTTCACAGCTAGCGCCAAAGAAACAGCCGGGACTTCAGGGGATGGCCATCTACACTGGGAGACCCAGTGTTAGCAGCCAGTGCCTAATGGTATGCCCATCACTGTGGTCCTGCTCCCACACCCACTGGGCCCTGGATCTCAACTGGGTAAGACTCCCTTAAGCTGCCAACCATGTGCTGCTGGGCTGAGTGGGAGATGTCTCCCTCTGAGCCTTGGCACTGACTTCTGTGAAGTTGAGTCGATTCTCCTGGGTCCCCAGAGGCTGCCTTCCAACCTGAGTGCTTGCTTTCTCTCCTCTGGACCTGGCATCTGGAGGAGGAAACTGTCAGGCATCACGTCCAGCCAACAAGGGTAAAACTGAATGATACATGCAGCCTGTTACACACACACACACACACACACACACACACATACACACACAGGCTTGCCTCTGTTGAGCTGGTGCACTGGGCACACAGTAGGACGTGTGCTAAAGAGGCAAACGGGGATGTGTATAATGTACATTTAGCATGACACTAACTGTGCTGCAAAGCAGAAACGCAGGGTATGGTAACAAATGTCCTAGAGGGTCCCTGGAGATGGTGACATCTGGTTGAGAGAAGTCCCCATTCTGAGATCCACAGGAAGATGGGTCAGGCAGAAAGCACGACCGGTTCAAAGAACTGAGGCAGGAAATAACTGGGCAGAGAGAACCCAGGGTTTCCACCCAGTTCTCCTAGCCCTGCAGCCGTCCACCCTCATCTGTCATAAGCATCAGGTCACTCTTCACCCCCCCCCCGCCCCCAGACTGGGAGCTGAGGGGGAGGGAGTGTGGCTTCCTCGCTTATTCCCGCTCCCCCTCCCCACACCCCTGGGTCTCCTCAGCCCATTCCATTCTGAGGTCAAGGACTGAACTTGCCCTGTCCTCCACATGCCTCCTGAGCTCATGAGGAAATCTGCCTGCCAAACATCTGCTAGCGCTTTGGGTGCCGGGAGGAGGTAGGGCGCCGGCTCTCCAAATTGCTCCTAGCACTTTTCCCAGGCTCTGGGCTGCAGCCCTACCTTATTCAGCCCAACTGGGACCTAGGCAGCTCCTAGCAGAGTCACTGAGTGCACAGAGAGGGAACGTTATGTTGTCCGTTCTGGCCTGCAGCAACACTCCGGAGCAGTTCTAAGAAACTTCTAGAACTTTCTTCCTAGAAAGCCCCACTGTACTCTCCAAGTAGGCCTTGTTGCTTTCTGAGAGGCATGTAGAAAGGGGTCAGTAGGGCTCAGACTTCGAGATGATAGTCTGGATGTCCGAGGAAGGTCATTCCATATTCCAGGCCCCATCTGAGGTTCTCAAATGTACAGGGTGACTTCCCTCACTGTAGCAACCGCCTGGTCTATTAGCCACTGACTATTTTTCTTCAGACCAACTTACTTTTATTTACTTAAACATATTCATGCATCTTTACAACCTTATTGGGGTATAATTGGCATACAGTAAACAGTACACATTTATAGTGTGATATAATTATTTTTAAAGGATGCCTAACATCGCTGTGGATGCAGAGAACAGCCACTCGCCATAAATAAGAAATAACTGTGAAGAGACTCGGTGAAACAAAACCACATAATTGGGTTCTCTCTAGATTCACGGCCAATCTCGGCCTCAGCGTCTGCTCTCGCTGCGAGAAAGGGAGCTGGGGCTTAAGACTCATTGGGCCTCGGCGGAGGCTTTCTCCGTCATGTTAGCAGAGGGCCTGAAGGAAAACTGGGAGCCATTTTCTGCTTGGATGATAACAACTTAAGTATGAAATCCATATTAAGATGGCAACCCAGGTGGGCACCAGGGAATGAGGGGCGTCCCCTGCTACCCACAGCAATGAGGCCTTGGGAAGGTTTTTCTATCCTTGGCTATGACTATGGGGCTGGGAGTCAGTTTGTTCCTTTCCACTTCTGCACACCCCAGGGCCTAGTAACTCTGCTAGCAGACAAGAGCCTGAAGTCCAGGTCAGCTGACCACCTCTCTCTCTCTCTCTCTCTCTCTCTGTCTCTCTGTCTCTCTGTCTCTCTCTCTCTCTCTATCTGTCTTATCTCTCTGTCTCTATCTTTCTCTCTCTCTCTGTGTGTGTGTGTGTGTGTGTGTGTGAGTGTGTGTGTGTGTGTGTGTGTGTGTGTGCATGCAGAGGTAGGTTGTCAGCCATTCTCCACCTTAGTTTTTTGATACACTCTCTCACTGGGATCTGGGACTCTCCATCCATCCTTAGCGAGATCCTCCTGTCTCTACCTTAGAGCTAGGATTATAGGCACACACCACAACTGCTTTTCACTGTGTGGACAATGAAAATGAAACTCGGGGGACATTATGCTCCTGTGGCATACTTTACCCACTGAGCTATCTTTCTGGTCTTGTTTCGGTATAGTCATTTTCACCAACAGCAATGCAGAGTGGCTGGCCCAGATCCTCCAGCAGCCTGCGACCCCTAGAGTATGTGTTGTCGGGCCCTGGAAACAGCTTGCTACTGGAGGATGAACCAGGGAAAGGGGGCACTGGTCAGAGAGAGACACTTGAGAGATGTCCCTCTGCTCAGCGTCTCTGTCCTTCCCTCGGGAGGTAATCCAAGACAGCACTGGGAGCCTGGCACTAAGACTAAGAGACTAAGTACATTGAGTGGTAGACAGCGACCAAAGCCCCAGTTAGGACCATGAGGTTTGACCAGAAGGAGAACTGGAGACCTTTTATGAAGATGACAAGATGGAGAAGTCCTCCCACCCCACCCCCATTGGGGAAACTGAGGCTATGGGGCCCAGGCTTGAGTGAAAGAGGCTGGGGATGCCAAAGCTTAGCTCAGAAAGAGGGGAACACCCAGATAGGTTTTCATTTCTCTGTTCAATACACATCTCCACCCCAGCAGTGTTTCCAATGCATGTGCCAACACTATGCTGCCTCTATCCAGATGCCAGACCCCATTGTTGTGGGTGGCAGGAGATGCCCCTCATGTACAGGATGGCTGCCCCTAGGTCAGGCCTGGATGCCAGGGATGCTGTGTAAGCTGCTGAGCTCCCAGGTCCCAGGTGACTGCATGGTGGCCCTGGGCTTCAGCATGCATGAACTTAGTCTGCTGCACCTGCAATCTCACATGCAACAGCAACCTGGCGTGGCACCCCATCTAGTCGAGGAGTTGTTCCTTGGGGATGTCCCCACAGAATGGGCAGAGAGACAGCACTGCCATCCCACTGGCTACCAGTGTCCCCTGCAAAGTGCTCTGGTGAGTATGGAGCCCTGTGGGGATGCTCTGGCGCCAGCCCAGCAGGTCCTATAGTCTGGTCCTGATAAGGGTCTGCCCCACTCTTCACACTGCCCTCTGGTCAGCTAACCTCAGGACATTAGTACATCCCGTTACCTCTGTGTGAGCCTTCTGGTCTCCACTTCTGCAGGGCTAGATGAATTTTGTAGAGAATAACACAGTTCACCCTCCTTACCCTAGCCATTCTTGGCATGCATCTCCTGGGTTTGGTCTTCGTGATTCTTGCAAGACCCCATAGCTGTCCCTGCAGGGCACAGTGGCTCAGGCAGGTTTCTTCCTGTTTGGTCCTGGTCCCTCTATTACCCACTCTGCACATCTCCTAACACCCAGCATCCCTGCTGTTAGGGAGCCTGCCTGTCACCTCCTCGCAGACACTAAGTACTTCCTTAGGGGAGTTCTGTGGCACCACCCAGTGTGGGGTCTGGCATCTAGATAGAGGCAGCCATAGTGTTGGCACATGCATTGGAAACACTGCTAGGGCTGTGGTTCTCTCTTAGTGACATCCTTCAGGAGCCCAGGGTGGCCAGGGGACAAACCACTGATGTGTGTGTGCACACGTGCTGATGTTATAGGTTGTAGCATCAAACTCCACACACGTTATGGAGTTAGTATAATGAACAGAGGTGGAGTTGGGCTGTGGGCAGAAACTCTCACTACTGAAGCTTAGTGGAAACAAAGGAGGTGGGCAGTGTTTAGGACTGTGGATTGGGACCTGGGCCTCTGTGGGTCCATGTGAGGCCTGTGGTCCTCTTTGTTTCTGTCTTCCTTTGTTTCTTTTTTTCTTTCTTTCTTTCCTGTTGTTGTTGTTGTTGTCATCATCGTTGTTTGAGATAGACCTTCTTGTGTAGTTCTAACTGTCCTGGAAGACACTCTTTAGACCAGGTTGTCCACAGACTTAAAAATCTGCCTGCCTCTGCCTCTCAAGTTGCTGGGATTAAAGGTGTGTACCACCACTGCCTGACTTTTTTTTAAATGTTGTTCTCATTTCTAACACATGGTCTATGGGCTGATCCCCAGAATAGAGGGGCTCTAGCTATAGGGATCAGCCCCTCCATGAGATTCCAAAGCGACCCTAAAGCGGCCATACAATTTCAACTGTATGGAAGCACCATGCTGTCCCTAGACTGTAGAAGAATGGGGCTGTCAGCCTAAGGATGGGATTGGTAGAGTTGTTGATGCTGAGGCCTTCTCTGGCAGCTCTTAATGCCTGAGCACCCTCCTCAGAAAAACATTGAGAAAAATCTTTTGAAAATTTAAAAGGCATCGGGCAGCACTCAGGATACAGAGGCAGGAGGATCTTTGGTTTGAGGCCAGCCTGGTCTACAGAGTGAGTTCTAGGACAGCCAAGGCTATACAGAAACCCTATCTCAAAACAACCAAGGGGGTAGGAGAGAAAGAGAGGAGAGGAGAGGAGAGGAGAGGAGAGGAGAGGAGAGGAGAGGAGAGGAGAGGAGAGGAGAGGAGAGGAGAGGAGAGGAGAGGAGAGGAGAGGAGAGGAGAGGAAAGGAAAGGAAAGGAAAGGAAAGGAAAGGAAAGGAAAGGAAAGGAAAGGAAAGGAAAGGAAAGGAAAGGAAAGGAAAGGAAAGGAAAGGAAAAAAGGAAGGAAGGAAAGGAATGAAAGAAAACAAAACTAAAATATAGAAGGCATTGTCTTTAAATGAAAGTCACTTACACTGAAATAGCCTTCAGATGTGAAGCTGTGACACTGGGTAGCTGAGAACAGGAATTCTTTCTTCACTGTCAAGTCCAAGCAGTAGTGATAAATGCAATGTCTGCAACACGGACGAGGGACAGGCTGACACTCAGGGGCAGCTGGTGACACTGAAAGAATACTGCTTATTGTTAATAGAGATGAAGGCAGATTAGGACTCTGGGTCAGGAACTTCTGACCAGCGTACCCCATATTTATTTAATCAGATTAAACATGGTAGCTCACATCTGCAATCCTAGCACTTAGAAGGCAGAGGCAGGGAGTTCTCAAAAAACCAACAGAACAACAAAGTACAAACAAATGGACAGAGGGAAGAATAAATTCAGCTCTCTCTCAGGAGCTGTTTGAACCTTGGGCCATTCAGCCATCACAAAGCATACATTGAGTGCCTACTGTGTACTGTACACTCAGTTGCAAAGCTAACCGGGGCAACTTCTGCTCCCCCATAGCAACCGTTTGTGAGAATCCCAGGGGTGAACACTAGTGAGGAGAGTCCAAGCCCACCTGCCTTCCTTACACTTTCCAAGTGTCCCCAAAACCCAGGATCTGGGAGGCAGAGAAGCAACACTGCTGAACAGAAAGAGAGCCTCAAGGCTCTTTCAAAATGACCTCGAAATGAATCCCTCTCCACTGAAAACTGCCTCTGCTACTCAAGCCTTAATTCAGAGGTAAAGTTGATTGCCAGCCCCCCACCTCCTTGTTCCAAGAGACACCATAATGGCTGACTGGGTCCGCTCTCCTGGGAGGAGTTCAGGGGCCACTATCCCTTCCCTTCCTGCCACCTGGCCAGTCCCGGTGGCCTCCACAGGCTGGAAAAGTGATTGAGAAACAAGACACATAGAAAGATGTCATTGCAGACCAGCGCCAGATGCACAGACATTAAATTAAAGGTCTGCTCAGCCACCCCCCTCCTGGGGAGGGGGAGGAAGATCGTTTGAGAAGAGGAAATGCTACAGTCAAATCCCCAAATAGCGCCTCTGCTCTCGGGGGGCCGAGCCTTGCCCACGACCCAAACCAGATGGTAAACACTGAACATTTTTAGAAGTTAATTTAAAACCAATTTGATCCCCAAATTTATCACCCGGATATAGAATACTAATCAATCAGTCCGTGCTCCACCACAGTCATCACCTCTGGGGCTTAATTAGAAATTGGTACGTGCCATGGGAGAAATGGCGTGGTGGAATGGGCTCACATCAGCATGAAGTTGGCAAGTGTGAGTCTGGGGGCTTTGTCTGTTAACACATTGGCCTCTGTTGAGGACACCCTGGAGACCTTCAATGGGGACAGGAGCATTGTGTCATCCTCTTTAGCTGCCCCTGAACTGGAAATGCCTCTTCTGTCCCCTCACCCACCTGCTCTGCCCCCAATCACTTGTCCCAAATGACCAGTCAGCTCCTGCAATGTCCCTCTGCACAGGGATCATACACATATAAGGTCACGCGTGTGTCCCCGTGAGTGTGGCAGGAAAGAGCTACTCGGTATTATTTCAATGCTGTGCATTTGGTCCTGTCAATACACATTAGTGTGAGCACAGTTCAGAATGTAGGTTAAAAGGCCTAAATTAGAGGGAACTTTTATCAGCCAGCCTCCCAATTACCAACACTCTGGCTAACTGCCACTGCCTCCTCCATCACAAACAAGTCTGTCGCCATTTACCAGGGATTTAAAGTGCCTTCCAGTCCTCTGGGTCAGAATCCCCCCAAAAACAGCAGCTAGGCCTGATGGTGTTCATCTGTTATCTGAGCCCCGTGGAAGCTGAGGCAGAAAGGACTGCCTGGAGTTTGAACTCGGCCTCAGCTATATAGCAAGGCTCTCTCAAAATAATAATAATGAGAGATAATAAGAATAATATCCAGAAATAAAACTTGATATAGGGTCATGTGCTATAGAAATAGAATGTCAGCCGCCTCACAGGAATAAATATTAATAGTAAGAGCTTTGAAAGGGTGGCAAGCCAAACAATAAATAAATAAATAAAGTCCTCCCCCTTGCCTTTCCTGCTTGGGCCTCAGTTCTGTTCCCTCAGGAACAGCGGGAACAGGGTTGTCTGCCAGCTCCCAGGTCAGCGCTCAACAGTGGCTCTCCCAGACCATCACGTTTTCAGAGAAGAAGGGCTATGCATTGACTTCTGGACAGCATCTCCCTTTAAGGAAAGAAGAAGGAAAAGCGAGAGGGTGGGAGGAGACAGGAGTCTCTGTCCGGTTCTTTTTTGGCCTCTACTAGACTTTCTCACTCTAGAATGTAGACGGGCTGCTTCCACCCAGTGAGATTTAGTGTTTCCTGTTGATTAAGTGTTTCCTGTTGATGGGCGTTCACTCACCTCAGCAAAGCTGAGCCTGGGGTGACTTTAAGTAATCAAAAGCCAGAAGAAACCGCTTCAAGAGCAGGGTCTCCAGCGCAACTTGCTTTGTCTGCTGTAATATACGCTGGAGGCAGGGCATGGTGGTTCATGCTCTCAATCGCAGCACGTTAGAGACATAGAAGAATCAGGCGCGTCAGGCCAGCCCGAGCTATAAAGCAAGGTCAAGCAGAGGGAAGGACCAGCAGGCCAGGAAGATGAGTCCTGTTGACAAGTGTGGGGTCAATGGAGAGACTCTGCCTCAGAATAGGGTGACATGCGATATGAAGAAGACTCCCCTGGTCAACGTAAGGCCTCCACATGTGCCTGCACACACAGGAACATACACCCTCACCCCACATCTACACACACACACACACACACACACACACACACACACACACACACACACCATACACAGAAACCATGCTGGCGTTGCTGTTCCCTGGACAGAGGACGTGCAAACTGCCATGCAGCTCTGGGACAGGTCCTGCAGGGCAGTGTGCAACTGTGGACAACTGTGGCAGGCCACCCAGCCTCTGAGTGTCACTGTCTGCCAAACAGTGGCAGGAGGGGTTCAGCAAAACCCCCAGCACTAGGCCAGGCAGGCTACCTGGGCAGGGCTTCTTCTAACCCACCTAGATACGTCAGTAGGTTTCTCGTCCTTTCAGCAAGTGTGTGTTTACGGGGAGTCTGGGAGTTGGGGGGGCATCAGGACCTCAGCCTAGAGAATCTTTGCAACTTCCTGTCTAGAGCAGAAGGGAAGGAGGGAGAGGAAGACCAACATGAGGAGGTGACTGGACAGGGCTGGAGGCTGCTTTACAAACTTCAGGCCATTGGTGGGCTCAGGTCCCCTCAGGGAAGATGGTGACTTTGCTTTCTAAGTCCAAGGACACCCAAGAGGCCACTCTGAGGGCAAAGACAGCTGACAACCAGTAAGTGGGTCTCACCTGTACCTGACTAGCCTTGGGGCCCTGTACTGGGAGACCATTCCGGTTAATGCCTGGCTCTCCCTGCTGCCTGACCACTCTGTTTCAACTTCGGCAGCACCACACTCCGCCCTGCCTGGCTTGCAGTCTTGTTGTCCGCTCCGACCAGCACCACCCGACCAGCACCACCCGCCTGTGCTGCCTTCCCGGCCAGGTCTGCCGCTGCGCCTCAGTGGCCACTGGATCAGCGTGAGCTGTGAAGCAAGGCCAGCGGTGCTGTTCCTCGTATGGGCTTCAGGTTGAACGACCATCAACTTTCCTGGGAAGGGTGCTACCATCATTTCTCTGACCCTGCCTGCCGCCAGACTACCTTCACGGTGTTTGCAGCTGGCCACTACTCCAGAGGCAGCCCGTCCCCCAGGGTCCACGGTGGCACTGAGCTGATGTTTGAGGTTACTCGGGTCCATGTGACCCCCATGGACCAGGTCACTACAGACATACTCCACTGCTCCAAGCCAAGCAGCTGTGGTGGCCCAGGGTTCTGGTCAGTAAATACTGAGAGGGATGTCACAGCCACCAACGGGTGCCTGCCCTTGGGCATCAGGCTCCCACATGTAGAGTATGAGCTGTTCAAAACGGAACAAGACCCCCATGGGCAGAGCCTGCTCTTCATTGGACAGAGGCCCACAGATGGATCCAGTCCTGACACTCCTGAGAAACGTCCTATCTCCTTCCAGCCCCACCCCCCTCTGCAAGAGGCAGGCCCAAGAAGCCCCCAGACCCTCACAGCAGGCCTCCAATGCAGAAGCTCTCTATTGGGTGGGCACCGTATCTTCCTGTCATCTCTCTCCCCATGCTACTCCTGACTCAAGGACTGGCCCTCTTTGAATGGCTATGACATCAGCCTTTAACTTCCGGGTGGCCCCTTGAACACTGTATGGCTCTCCTACAAACACCCACCTGGCTCTGTATTGTCACCACATTACAGGGGAAGGTCAGCCCTTCTCCGTTGCTCTATCTTGGATGGACACATACGACCCTGCCACTTCTAGTCTAGCCTGTATTCAGGGGTACAGACCACAGACCTGGATATGGCTGCAAAACGTGGTTTCTAAAACCCTACTGCTAGTTTTAATCCTGTCGCTGAGGTTGGTGTCAGTCTACCGGCCCTTCGTCACCTTGGGTATTGAGACAGAGAGAACATTGTCTGATGGTGCCCAAGGTGCTTCCTTCCGCTTGGCCAGGTTCTGGGTTGCGGTGTAGAGATCATTAATTTGAATTTAGCAATACAAACTCAAGCCAGGGCATGAATTAAAGATGCAGCTTGGGGCTTTCAGTGCTTCTCAGCTCTCTGGTAAAGGCCTTGTCTCTCTGGGGCCAGCCGGCTTTCTTGAGTTCTGCCTGTTGGCATCTTTGGGCATCTGCCTTTGCTTCTGTAAGTCAGACCTCAAGCTGGCAACACAGCACACGGATAAATCCGGTCCTCAAGGGCCACAGAGCATGGAAAGAGGGCTTGATCTGAGCTGAGACCTTGGCCTCTCCCCGCAGGCTGCGGCCTCTAAGTCTCCCTCGCCCACGCCTAGCGCCTGCAAGCTTAGGGCTAGCCAAGCGGGGGCATAGTCCACGGAGGAAAGTGCATCTCTGCCTTTGGAAACTAATTAATACTAATGATAGCTGCAGCACAATGTGCTCTGTAATTAGCCCTGCATCTTCTTCCAGAATCTGCTGCTGTCAACAGACGGGGAGGAACACAGCAAGCATCTTCGGGACTGCCCCAGGGGGAGGTCAGGGCCATGAGGCTGCATAGCAACATCTGGAGGCAGGACCCAGCAAGCCTGACCCCCCCAATGTCCCCACACCGCGATGCTAATATAGCGGGTTCTCATCCGCTCAGGGGTGCTGTCATCACGGTGGGGACCCTGCTCATAGGCCTAGGTGTCCGTCATCTGCACACTGCGAGATTAACTGGTGTCCTAGTGGGCTCAAGGGTTTTCAGGGCTGTGAGACACTTGTCCCCAGCTCCTTCTGCCTCCTCCCACCCGTGTCTCTTATCACAGATCTTGAACAATCCTATATGAGGCTAATGATGCATGCAGAGGAAAGCCCTTGGCCTCTCCGAGACAGTGTGTGGTTCAATCAGGCCAAGGAGACTGCTCTAACTTATTATCCATTCTTCTCTGGGAGAGGGGAGGGGGGAAGGCACCAAGTTAATATTCTCTGTGGGTCTCAGACAGCTACGAGTGTTCCTGGCATATTTACCAAAGTACAAGAAATAATTAGATTATTTACAGTCCTGGACTACATGGCAGTAGGGAGGGAGGTTAGCCCTGTGGGGATGACAGTAGGTGTCGAGGACACAGCCATGGCTGAGCGAGCCTCTGAGGCTTGAAGCAACCATGCCAACGTTCATCATCAAATTTAAATCTTTTAATAAAGTTAAACAGCCTGAAAAATGTTCTCACTGGTTATTAAAGTCAACCAACGGGACTATAGTTCCAAAGAAAAGACATGTGGGAGAGAGGAGAGAGGAACAAAGCAGGGGTGAAGCCCAGCCTGCTGCGTACTCCCAATACCCCCTCCCTCATCCCTCCATTGTGCCTCCTATACGGAGCACCGAAGCTCTGGCTGTCTGCAGCAGCGTCCAGCCAAGGCTCCCTACACCCCAGATGTGTCTGCCTCTCTGTTTCTTGATTGCAGAAGGGGGCTGGCTGGGGATCTCTGCCACATGTCCTCCCTCGGCACTTTCATTCAAGTCTCAGACTGAATACTATCTCCTCAAGAAGACTAGCATTAGTGCCTCCCCCCAAAACATCACCCCCCCCCCTCTCTTCCACCCACCATGGCCACATGTTGATCAGTGTTAGAAGGGCTTTTAATTCATTCATGTCTATCTTCTAGACAATGTAACCCCATCTCAGCATCTTCCCGGTGGGCTCAGAAATGCCTGGGGCCGGGTGGAAAGGGCCTGAGAACATAGGTGACTCTTGAGGATACAGGGACTGGTGAAAGCCAAAGGCCACTTGTGGCCTCCCTGGTGGGAAAGACTGAAGCAGTTTCTCTGTAGCTTCCATATGGAGACATGTGGGCACAGAGAGGGGCTTGGCACAGGGCTTCACAGTAAGCAGAGGCTTGGGTCAGCTAGATCCCGGCTGGGGACAGAGGTCAGGGCGTTCTAGGAGGAATGTGGGGGCTTCTTGCTGTAACAGGGAAGGTCATTTGGAATGGCTCAGCAGGTCCTGTGCTACCTGGTTACATACGCTAAATCAGAGGGTGCTTCCGGGCTGGGCTTCGTTCGCTATGCCCACTATGGAGAGAGCTGACAGAAGAAAGCCTCTTTTAGTGAGGAGAGAAGTGGTGGGCAGAGGCCAGGGCCTCGAAACCCCCAGGCCTTGCCACCCTGGCAGAGAGAGAGACCCAGAAGCATTCTCCTTGGCAGAAGGGAAGAGCCTAGTCTCGGCTGTGAAAAAACAAAACAAAATTAATGTTCTCCACTGTGTGTGCAGTCACGTTGACAGGGAGGCAAAGCCCGTGCGGTTGATAATTTCACAGTGCAAGTCCCAGGAGAGCAAAAGAGCTTTTTTTCTTTTTAATAAAAAGTTTAGATTGTACACAGCTCTCGGAGGCCCGTTAGCTACCAGACTCTGCCTAGCAGAGGCCGTTGTTTCTTTGCTTTTCTCTAAGCGAATGTGTTTAATCTCCCAGCGGTACCACCGAGCAAAGAAGCAGTGTGTGTGTGTGTGTGTGTGTGTGTGTGTGTGTGTGTGTGTGTGTGTGTGTGTGTGTGTGCTGCTGACGCTCGCTCGGCCTCTCCGTGTGTCCTCTCCTGGGAGCCAGGGTGACTCAGGCTCTGGCTGGAGCCTCTGACGCAGGTGGAATTGCATTAGGGCCCTGGCAGGGGCTGGTGCAGGGCCATTAGTCACTGATGAGGGCTGGGGGCAGGGGTTGTTCCCACTTACAGAGGTGGGCTTCGGGTGGCAGCCGTCCACCTCCCGTCTGCTCAGAGCTAGTCACCTGAAGAGATGGAAGACCCACTTCCACAAAGGGCAGAAATCATCCGTCCACACTGGAGGACTCTCCTATAGTCCAGGCAGCCCCCTCCTCCATGCCAGCCATTCTGTGGTCATCTCTGTTTTCTCACAGAGCTCAGCCCACTCCTTCCGGCTCCTTCAGCCCCTGCTCAGCTGGGTTGTCGCCCCCTACATCTCCATCACACATTTATCAACAACATCCTGTTTATTCACTTGGATCTCCAGAACAGCAGACCTCCTGTCAGGGCCCCTGCTGGGCCTCCCGCTTGCAGTGTCACCTGGCCCTGCAGGCGGGAGCTTACCAAACACTGGCTGAATGGGTAAATGCCGCCCGCATCCTGTCTGGAGGCTCAGGATGGGCTATTAAGTATCTACAAGGCACACACTGGCTTTAAGCACTCTCCATACTGCTTTTTCAGAAAGAATGGACGGAGCCAAACGCAGACATAAGACCTGGAGGACACTTGGCTCTCTTGGGGTAGTTGGTTTTAGAGCATCGAGGGTAACTCCTGTCTCAGATCAGGAGGCCACGGGACCTGACACTGTCCCAGGCACCCCAAGGGACCGAGAGGTCCTGAACCCCTTGAAAGAGCCATAGGTCGGTCAAGCCTCCTGCCCTGGCCCTGAAGGCCTGCCCCACAGCAGGTGACTGGCAGAGGGCTCTAGGCCATCCAGCCCCCAATTAGAAAACCAACAACACTGTGCAGACTTGTTGAGGGGGGCCTCCTCCCAGTGTGTTGCCCTTCCTAGGGGGCATTTAATAATTGATATCTTAGTCCTGGGGTACCTTTTAAATCTCTTAGACTAAGGGGAGAAGTAACAAGCAAAGGAGGTCTTGTTTGTTAAAAGAAATGCAAGACACCTCAGGAGGGAGTCCGGCTTTCAGACTCTGAGCTGAAGAGGGTCAGGGCTCTGTTCCTCTCCCTCCACTTCCTTCAGAAGTTCTAGGCTAAGTAGAAAGGGAGAAGAGAATGTGGCCAGCAAGATGGGAGTGAGACTGAGGCTGGGATGGATAGGTAGTAGCTCCTCCCTGACAGTAGGCCTTGGAGAGCTGAATTCGTAGGTGGTCAGGATAAGGCTCAGAAGCAAGCTCATGTGTCACAGGTCTGGGCTTAGAGAACTGGCTGCCTGGCCAGCTTACAACAACAGAAGAGCAGAAGGGCTGGGCACAGGGCATCTTTGCAGTGCTTCTAAGTGTGTAAATTAAGGAGTTGTGTCCAGCTAGAGCCAGAGAAGAACCAAACATTCAACCCCTTGGAGTCAGCGACAACCAGGAGCAGAATTATCATACTGAGAATGATATGGGCTGTGAATCGAACCCTAGTGTTAGATAGCGCACAGCATCCTGTTGTCCATGGCTTCCATAGAGGAAGTGAGCAAGAGCATGCAGCCAGATAGCAGATGGAAGATTTTAACCCTTTAAATATGCACAAAGTCATGTGCTAGACCAGACAAAGGCCTGTGTTTGATTCTAAGCACCACAGAAAACAGAAAAACAAACAAACAAACAAACAAACAAATAAAAAACCTGCCTTTCCCAGTTTCTTTGGCTAGAAAAAGCAAACATGTATCAAAGAACAATTATGTCCCTAGAGGAAAAAAAAATCTACATCTGCTAAATATGGTGATGAAATAGGAGGGGCAGGAGCTCAAGGCCAGCTTCAACTTTGTAGTAAGTTGGATATTAGCTTGGATCACAGGAGATCCTATCTCTAGAAATAATTCCCAAACACCAAACATACATACATACATACACACAAGAAGCAGTTGTCACTCACAAATACAAACTGGGAAAGAAAGAAATCTTGAAAATTACAATATGCAGGAGGCAGAGGCAGATGGATCTCTGTGAGTTAGAGACCAACCTGGTCTATATAGAAGGTTCCAGGCCAGCCATGGTTATATTGTGAAACTTGTCAAAAAAAAAGAAAAAAAAAAAAAAAAAAGCAGAAAAGTCAAAAGATTGTAAGTTAGAGTTGAAAAATTTCCCAGAAATAAACAGCAGAAATTTGGGGTGATTTTAGATTTTTTTTAAAGGGAACTATTAGAAGTGAAATGATGTTTTCAAAATCCCCAAAGGCACAAGCAACCTTGACTTTTATATCCAGTACAACTATCTAGTCAAGTGTGAGGACAGAATGGGACAGCTTCCTGTATTTTTCTCAGAAAAATTATGTCCCACATATGCCTTTCACAAAGACCTGATAAGAGCTGTGGTTTTACAAAAGAAATAAAAGAAGAAAGACCTAACTAGTCCACTCTTTGGTCCTTACCCAAAGAACTCCATGTCTTACCATGGGGATATTTGCACATCCATGCTTATTGCTGCTCTATGTACTATACAAAAAATAAGTAAGTAAATAAATTAAATAAAATTAAAAATGGAACCAACTTAGATGTCCATCAACAGATGAATAGATAATAAAGACATGGTGCACATATACAGTGGAATATTATTCAGCTGTAAACAAAAATGAAATTGTGAAATCTACAGGAAAACGGATGGACCTGAAAAGCATATTTAGCAAGGTGAAAGAAAAGAAATGCATGTTCTCCCTCATATGCAAATCCTAACCTAAATTGTATATATGTTTATATGTAAATGGGTATAAGTATGGACATACTTTAAAATTTAGAAATGAGACCAAGGGGCTAATAACAAGAGATGAGGAAGGACAGAGTGCAGGCAACAGACACGAGTCCTGACTGATGACCTAAAGCTATTTTTTCCTAATTTCAATTCAGTTAATACATTCTTGTGTGTGTGTGTGTGTGTGTGTGTGTGTGTTGCATAAATGAATAAAAATGCAATTTATGTTAGAAGTATAAAACCCTAAGTGAAGCTCCTGGCTTCAGAATGGCTGTCACAATTGTTCAAAAGTTCACTGAGAAGCATGGAGGTTGGGGAAATGTTCGAGAGGGTTCCTTAGACCTGCTGCTGGGCACTGTTTTCATTTAGTCAATTAGAATAAAGCAATTTTATTCATATTTTTTTAAAAATACAGTAATAACTAAATAAATCAGAAAAAGAAAATGGAGACCTAGAAAAGAGGAGTTGCAGCCCAAAAGAGAGCAAAGGAGATTTACTAATGACAGTAAATGGGGCGCATGGGGTGTCAGCACAGACGGGGTCTGGAGTGGGACCTCCAAAGACAACTGGGGAGATTAGTGTGGATGGGTGTGACTGCAGAGACTCACCTGTTAGGGTTTGGTGTCAAACTGATTGGACAGGGAGACCTAAATCAGAAAGACACTAAGATTCAGTGGGTTATGAATAAAAGGTTGATTACCAGCACGACTGTCAACAGCACTGTGTTCAGTCATAGAACAGGACACTGATATAGCCAAACTCTATGGCATAGTTCTTTGAAAGAAAGGGGAAGGAAAGCTGTGCCTGGGACATGGTTAAAAGACTATCCAATTCCTTATCTTTCATAAGGGGGAAAAACACCATACAATAATACAAAGATATTAATCTGAGCTCAAAAACCATTCATATATGCATGAGCTTTGGAACTGGATGGGTTTGTCGGGAGCAAGTTCTGTTTGGCCAGAGTGGCATGAAAGTCCAGGGTGATGCTGCTTACTGATTTTCGTTGTGGGGTCATCCATCGGCTAAGGTCAGCTTTTTTTTTTTTTTTAATATATATACACACAAAAGGCCTTAGAATAAACAAACAAAGCCAATCACATTCCTGACTATCCACACGTGTGTATGAAGTCCAAATTAATTCTAACAATGTAAAGGGCAGATCCTGATGAGAGGGATTTTGAATGCTTTAAGGAAGCAAGACAGTGGACTCATGGTTTGCAGAGAGAGAGAACATCGCTACCAGGAGAATATGACACTGGACAATCTGACATGGAGCAGCCTCTACCTTGAGTCTATGGGAAACACAGGAGAGAGGGAAAATAGGCCAAGAACTGGGTCCTGGCTTGAGCCATCATCCCTTCCTCACACGTTGGCTGGCTCAATATTGGTGGATGGTTTTCTCATTACTAATGGAAACGATTTCCCCTGGTCAGGAGCCACACTTCAGAGCAGCCACATGATAGCAGGGAGGACGGAGGCACAGTGGGACTTGGCTTTGAAAAGCCTCCTTCCTTCCTACACATTTTCTTAACATTTTTTGAAGTAGCAGAAAGGTCCATTTTTCAAAAGGTCTGTAGCACGTATTTTGTGTTTCTTCAAACTTTTACTCTTTCTTTTCTTCTTTGAAGTGATTTTAGTGGTCAAACATTGCTAAGAAAACAGAAACAGAAGTTCTACTTGAAAAAAAAGAAAGCTCGGATTGTAAGTGCGATTTCTGGGTTGTTTTCAGTGTCTGCTGGGCACCCCACTCCCATTATAGGACCCAGTAAGTTCATAGATCTTTATCCCCTAATGCATTAACAAAAGACCCTGAGTTTGTGGTTACTTCTACAGGATAGCTCCACCGCCCCAGCTCCCATCCTGACTGCCAGGACACCGCACCCCCATTCTTTATCCCTTCACCAGGAGCAGAGATAGGATTTTGCTTTTGATTTGCAATCTTACTGAACACCATGGGGGAAAAGACCCACAAAGACTAAGGGAACACAAGCAAGTTTTGGGCCAATGCAGTCACCGAGTTAAAGGTAAAGGTGGAGGTCAGAGCACTCACTGCCAACCCTGAGGGTCATCCCCTCACACACACACACACACACACACACACACACACACACACATCCTATGCCCTTGGCTGCAGTCTTCCCATAAGAATAAGAATAGGGGACAACTCTTTCTGCAGTCCCAAGCATCCCTGCATCCCTTCTTTCTCGTCAGCTAGCGCTGCCTGCCCTGTGTAGATGGCTATTCTCTCGCCCTCGACCTGCCTCGACTGCAGGTCTTCATGGCCTTTCAAGTCAGAGTGTACTCACACACAGCAGCTCACCCCAGGCAAACACAGGCAAAAGAAAACTAAGACACCACATGTATAGTGAAACATGTGCACAGCTGTATGAACATGTGTCTGACAGTGTGAACATGCCTGCTGGGCAAGAACCAGCCATTGTCGGGTTTGGACAACAAAACCTATGTGCACTTTTCAGATGGGCAAAGGCTAGTGTAAGGAGGTGACCAGTCAGGGAGGAGACAAGGAAGTGACTCAGAAGGACTGAGACAACAATGCTGTCCGGGAGGTGGTGGAATTAGATACCTAACTTCAAAACACAGCTTTCCCTTGTCCATTCGCCTTCTATGGGGCAATCCCACAACGTCAGGACTCATCTGCACAGTAAGAGCATAAATTGCTTCAGGACACCTCAGCTGGCTGAGTTCTGGGTGCACTAGATGGAGGGAAAGTACCAAGTACCGACAGCAACTCTGTGTGATAACACAAAGCGTCTCCAAGATACATTTCCAAGAGGCCAGCTGCATGGCAGAGCAGGTGGAAAAAAATCAGACCATCTCCAGAGAAAGGGAGTCGGTGTCGGTGGAGAACGAACGGCCTTGGTTGTATGTCCTCTGGTCTTGCAACGTCTTAGCTTTGGCTCCTGTTACTTTTCCAACTGAGGTTAAAACTGCCTTGGTGAATGCTTTCGCATACACTGTGACTTTCAAGTCTGTCAGGGCTCAAAAGGGAGAGGCCAGCTCATCTACACTGGTGGTGACAACAGCCTTACCTCCCCTAACAGGAAGCTGGGAGGAAGCAGAGGACAACACCCCCCCCCCCCAAGAGAACCCCCTGCAGAGGGGTACCGCCCCTGGTAAGTTCCTCAGAGGCAAAATGAGGAAGCTGACCTAAGTCATCTTAAAATCTGGGTTCTGGTGCAAAGACATGTGATTTTCATTTAATCTGATTTCCTCCCCTGAGGGAGCAGGGAGAACGTAGAGCAATGGCTCCTGGTATATTCTCTGCAGCACACCAAACATTCTCAAGTCATCCATTCAAAATAATTATACACGGAATCATTATTTACATACATTCAGAGCACACAATTTATTGAACATTATATGGAGACAGCTCATACGGAAGTTTAGGCCGAGTCAGGGCAGGTTTCATCAGACCAGTATACAACAGGTGAGAACTCTGGGTGAATGGCTCTTTTGGTCTGGACACTAGAAATCCGTTTCCTTTCCTCTGGAAAATGTAAAGTTAGCCATAAAACCATGGATTTATCACACATCAGACAACCAACGTGCACCACGACAGAGTCCCTCCGTGCTCTGATTCTGTGAACGAGTCCCACACCAGAACAGGAAATACAGCTTAAAAGCATAAAGGAGAGATCAGGGAAGAACAGCATTCTAAAACACCCCTTAAAATGCTCAGTCCCTAAAATGTTGACATATCCTGAGGTCAGAAGTGACATGCACAGTCACAGGCTGCAGAGATTTTTAGAGATGAGAAAAGATGTAAAACCGGATGGGGAATTACTGAGACTGTGTCTCTCCTCCACGAGGAGGGGCCAGTGACGGGAACATTATATTGTGTTTATTATAGGAAGTTCCAAATGCCAGCAGTTCATATATTTTATTTAAAAACCAAAACAGAAGAGGAGGAGGAGGAGGAGGAGGAGGAGGAGGAGAAGGAGGAGGAGGAAGCCTGATGCATTTTGCACTTAAGACTGCTTACCAGTGAACCACACAATCACTAAATGAATCCTGCTGGTTATTTTCTGAGGACCTCGTTGTATGGAAAATAGAGGCAGCGATTTAGGAACATCTGCCACATGGATCATGAACAGGAGGCAGTTTTGTACACACGGGTTTCACTATCACAGACAATAAATTCTTGCCTTTGAGGCCATGTAAGAGACTCAATGGGAAAAGGCATTTTTTTTTTCTTTTAAATAAATGCTGCACTAGAGGGCTAGCAGCTGAATTTAGTTTACTTCCTAAAAAGCAAAGAGATGGGAATGCAGGCAGCCCGACCATAAAAAAGATGGAGGCCTTTCTTTCTGTGTTACAGGGAGAGCTGATGAGTTGACGTGTAGAGCGTGCATGATAATTTATCACGTCCGTACGTCATGTAAGCTCTGTACTCCTGTTAGCATGGAGCCTTAATGAGATTGTGTTAAAAGATCTGATTTGTCTCCCATAGTTGGTGTCTTCTGAGAGAGGCAGAGAGGAACAGGTGATCTGTTTTATTTCGGACAGACACGGAACTGCAGCTGCTGCTCCAGTACACAGCAGCCCTGATGGCTACAGAGGCTCATCAGGATGCAGGCAGGGAAGCAGGACAGAGCATCTATCCTGCACCCACATCCATTAGAGAGATGATTAAACCCGCATCAGCCCCTCGCTGCAATACAGCAACTGTAATAGGGCATTGTTACAGGACCAGTGCTTCCTGGTTCAAAAGAAACAGCAGCATTTACAGGCTGCAGTGCTCAGCGACGCGCAGTCACTCTTCTTCCCAGTCACATCTTTTCATCAGTGGAACCCACACTGTGGCAAAATTCCAAGGTAGCATAACTGCAAACATTTGTGGCGAGGTGGATAATAGCTGTGTTTTTTTACTGTTAGCTTTCCTTCCTTTTCTGTAGAGCAGAAGCACACATCTTCTAATTCATTAATTCCATTAAGGAGAAAAATTAAAGTAATTATTATATTCGCTGTATCCACCTCTCTTCCACCTTCCCGGTATCTCTCTGAACCATAATACACAGATGTTTGTGTGTGCTGTGCCTTTAAAATGTTTACACATACCTATGTGCTGGGAATAAATGAAAACAATGTCCGCACTGCTGTGGAAATGGCACTAGTCCCCTCCCTTGTGCACTCCAAACAGCAAATATTCTTAGTGGCAGAGCCTCATGTGTTGAACATGCAGTAACAGTCAGAGGGCAGGGAGCCAGGCAGCGATCCACTCACAGCGCCCAAGCTGCCTGCGCCCTATGCTCCTGTGACTGTCGCCTGTCACTTGTTCATGCATTTCTCCACAGGTTTAGAGGGAGCCCAGACACCATGAGCTCAGCTGCTTTCAAATCTCAATAGGCCACTTCTATAATGCCAATTTTAATGAACTTCTCTCATTCACATTTAATTTACAAGTTATGAGGAGCCTCCAGACACAGCAGCCTCACCTCACTGAGACACAGTGGTAATTTTCTTTCTAAAGCTTCCACAATTCCCCAGGCACATGGGCAGTGAGCGAAATGGAAACAACCATATGCATTTATCTTGTGGGATGTGTTCAGGTCACACTAGAGCCCTGGCTCTTCCTCCTGCTCAGCCTGGAAACAGCAGCTGCATCAGGGTGGCAGACGCGGCGGCTGGTGAGCTGAGGTGCCTGGAGCAGATACCTCCCTCCGCCTTGTTCCCTTCATTGATGTGCAGATCTCCAACAAGCAGTGCTTTAGCATGCACACACAAACTGGGGCTCATTTAGTTCCAAACTAAAATGCTGCCCACCTCCACGCACTGGGTCTTTTTTACAGGGCAGAGCCTAACTTGCGGTTTTGTGAGGTGCTCTGCAGCCAGGGTAGTGTTGACAAAGGTTCCCACAGTTGTAGCTCTGTCTGGGGAGAGGAAAGACCTCCTCCAAGTCCAATCAGGCCAGGGAACCCTGAGGGAGCCATCGGGCCATGATCCCAGAGAATGATCGCCCAGCCTCACCTATGCTGCATCTGTCCATCTATGCTCTGCAGGGGAGTGTTAAACACAATTGCATTTCTGCTGGGCTCTGAGAAGCATTCATTCTCAGTAACAGCAGACAAGGCCAAATGTAACTAGGACGAGTCTAGTGCCTGCCTTCCGGTTACTTACAAAGTTTACTCTTCCCCTCTGTCACAGCACAGGGTCCACAGGAGACGACACAGCTACCACAGCAGCGAGGGGAGCATGGGCCTCTATACTGGAGAAGGCCTGGGAAGGAGAACGTCACTCAGGAATACAGAATGACCTAGATCACAGGACCAACTGTCCCGTGTCCCAGTCTCTCCCTTAAAATAAAGGTTTTTGCAAACTGTAACTAGAAATTTGCATTCAAGCCAGTTAATTTTGAGAAGCCTGAAAATGACAAAACGATACTGCATTTTGGCGTGGACTCTGAGTTTGAAAACACCAAGATCTGTGTGCAAAAAAAAAAACTACAGGCACCATTTGGGAACTGTCAGGCTGCTTACACATGGCACATATGCTACACACAAACACACACATGCACACTCGGGGCTTGTTTTCAAATTAATCTGAGGGGCTATTTAGCTCTGGCTGCATTCAGTTCTGTCTGAGTCAACACAGCCTGCAGGCTGGGTACTGCTATCTTCACACAGCAATGCTGTTCCTAGGATTTGTTTGAAAGCAGTCAGCTTTTCACGGCTCACTGGAGGCTCCTCATTCCCCCTTCTGTGTTATGTAGGTATAAGCCGTCTCTCTAGGCATAAACTGTCCACTGGTAAAAATCAATTTTGATTTTATCAGTATTTATTACTGCTGGTGCCAGCAGTTTAAAAGACCAGAGAGGGAAAACATGCAAAGTAGGAGGAGAAGAAAATTAAAGCCAGGGCCTCACACGGACAGATAATAGTGCTCACTGTGTCTAAGAGGTGCTCTGTCTCTTTCCAAGCTTAAATTATCAACTTGGAAATTCAATCAATAGCAGTTGGTGGGACTCTGCTACTGTGTCCATCTGTGAGCACGGTGGCTGCGCTTCCAAAGCCGAGGCACTTAATAAGGAGGGGCAGCGGGCCCTGTAACCATGGAGGACCTGCCCTGGCTGCCTCATGGCTGCTCTCCTAGCTCTCAGCTTCACACCTCCCAGAACACCTGACTCTGTCTTCTTTGGAGACAGCAGAGTTGTAGTACAGAGTGAAACTCACCTCTTCTGTGTCTTACTCAGGTTTATCTGCTCTGAGATTTTCAGAAAAGACACCCCAAATGTGCACAGCTCTCTTTAGAGCCCACAGGCAAGTACGCTTCTTACTGACACCTCTCTTACAGCACTCATGAGTGACGGTGACTCGGAGATTTACCCACTCTGCCTTGCTAACCTCCCTAGAGCTCCCATCATCCCCTTGGTCAAGAAGCCCCAACAACTACCACACTGCCAGGCATCTCTCCGAGGTCAGACTTCCGAGGGCCAGACAAAGGAAGGATACCCTTGTATCTGGAGTTTTTGTTGTTGCTGCTACTGCAGAAGTGTCTACAACCTCTGGCCCTCTTAGAGCATTCTGACAGCGTTCACACAATCACCTTCCATGGCCCAAGCCACGGCAGCTCCCAGACACGCTTTAATCTCGGCAGCTGGCTGTGCCTCTCAAGAGCTTTTCTGGCACACAGAGCCATCCATCCCTTAAGAACACTTGCAAACCCCGGCTCCTGTGTCGTAGAGCTAGATGACACCCCAGGTCCTGTCAGAGGCACTGAGTTACTCTGCCCTCAAAAGCTGCAAAAGGATTACTGGCAGCACCTGAGACTGCTGAACCTCTCAGTGTAGCAAGGGAAGCCAGGTGGCAGCTCAGACCTCACCCTCAGCTCAGTCGTACCCTCCCTCCTTCAGGCACACGGAAAGGGTCTGGAAACTCGGTAAGAGGCATTAGAGCGGGCAGGGCTGCTTACCGCCCAGTGCCCCCCCCCCCCCCCCCCGTCTCCAGCTCCCACCCGCCCACTCAGGCACAGCAGCAGTGTGATCTCGGGTGTCTAGGCCAGTCTTCCTTTAGATGGGCTTGTCCTCTCAGACTCAGGCCTGTCACTGAAGGGCCAAGGTCACAGAAGGGGAAGGACAGCCAGCCTGAGATGGCTCCTGCTGTTAAGCTGAAGCCAACCAAAATATAATAATAAAAGTAATAGTAATATATGTGTGTGCGTGTGTACACAGATGTGTGCAGAGTCAAATCATTACACATGTGTTTCCCACTGATAGAGCTCATTTTAAAATCAACCTTCCATAGCACACTAACGATGATTGATAATAAGAACCCCACACAGCAAATGTGACAAAATGACAAAAGGACTCTTAATTTGGGGCTTTATTTTAATCTCTTCCTTTAAGATGCTACATAGTTGAGCAGAACTGGATCGGTCTTTTATGGCATGAAATTAATTCACAGTCAGGACTCTTCATCACCAGCAGATGGATTTGCTGAGGGCTCCCCCACCCCACCCCACCCCCTCTATGCCCTTCACCCTCTGCAGCCTGACTCACTCATCCTGAGAAGGGCAGGTCAAGGCTGGCCTATGTTTTAGAAGGATGGATGGTAGGGCAATCTAGAAGACTGGGTAATCCAGAGCTGACTGTCATTAAAAAGAGCGTTCCTCCTCAGGGCAGCTATTACTGACCTACAACAAAACACTTCCTGACTCAGACCCTCCCCTTCCCTCAGACCTCCAGAGCCCACAGCAGCAGCTCCTCACTGGCGGTCTGCAGCACTCACTGCCTGTGCTCTGGTGGCAGCAGGAACACACGAGATGAAATAGGTTACATGTGCATCAGCCATCTCCGAGAACAACTCGGTTCACTACTTGAACCAGCGGTAATTTAGCTTGGTCCCTTCAAGAGAACAGAGCACAGACTTGGATTTCCCTGTGTTGGACCCGCTGGTCCACTCATGTCTCTCCCACACGACCCACAGGTACACGAGATGTGGCCTCTGTGCAATGCACTTTGGCACCTGCAGCTCTGTAGGCCTGAGGAGACGATGCCTGGACAGAACAGCAGGCCTGGGGAAGCCACGTGGGTAAGAAAAAGACAGCTCGCCCCACCTTGCAGGACTCCCGCTCCCACGGGCCAGCCCCAACATGCGAGGAGGAGCTTCTTGCTTTAAGAGAGTGATCTAGCAACACGTGCCCAGGCCTACCCGAATTGAGCGTGACAGCTACAAGATGCCACTGTGGTTAATCACGGCCCGTCCTACGGCAACAGACCATTCTTTCCCCATCCATTCCCTATACATTTTTAACTTTCTAAAAGATCATTATATTATGCTATATTTGTGTGTGCATTTGTGTGTGCATGGGGAGGGGTATTTAAAGGCAAGACCTGTGAGATGCCGTCATACATTAATTTCTTTTTACGCATGGTTATGATAAATTTGAATCCCATGGTGTGGTAGATCCATCAATCCAACCTGCCATCCTTCGCATGCGGCCCCTACAAGGCAATCTTCCCTATAATGACACCAACGATAAAGAACAGAACCACCAGGGCCAGCAGCCGGGCGCTCAGGCCCTCCTCCTTCCCAGTGGCCGCCAGAGCCGCCACGGGGCTGTTGCTCGGCATCGCCTTCCTCACCCGAAGTCCGTCTTCTTCCTGGGGGAACAAGGACACGTTTCAGAAGCAGCTCAGGGCTGGGCAGACACAATCCAGCCAAACCGTACTGTCAAGCACATCCTGGCTTTTTCTTTCTTTCTCTTTCTCTCTCTCTCTCTCTCTCTCTCTCTCCAACACCAACCAAAAACACCCCTCATCTCTCCATGAACCACAAGGAAAGGTCTTCAGAGAGGCAGCCAGGCTTTTTAGCCATGCCTCAGCCTCACCTGTCTACCTGCAGGTCTGACCTTTGCCCTGTCTTGAACCCTGAAGTTTGTTCTGTCAGCTCATCTCTGAGCGAAATCTCAGTTATTCCTAAGCTGCAACCCACGGCGAGCTATCCAGTAGGGACCTGCATCCCCTGAAGCTCTGGTGGTCTGGAACAGGTCTAGGTGACTGCCAAATCAAGTGTCCCTTCGATTTTTAAACACATACTATGAACACCCACTGTCCCAAAAGTGAAAGTGGAAAACCTTCATTTGCCTTCTAACCAATGCGTGACTTCTGGTCTTCAGGCAGGCAGACACCAGATCACACCCATCACAATCCCCCCAGGACAGGTGGGAAATAAACGAAATTCTGTCTTCCTTTGCTTCTGCTGCAACCCACCGCACCCCCCACCCCGGGCTAAGGGCCCTGCAGGTTCCTCCAACGGCCCTTCCCAGGCCCCAGTTCTGCACAGGGCCAGCGCCAGGCGGACCCCCACACTGCTGACACTCTCCGTCCTTTTCCTCTGCTTCTTTCTTATCTGTCAAATGCCAAGTGGAGTCTCCCGGTGATCTGCAGCTCTCCACAGGCCTACTAAGGACATGGGTTGTAACCGTCACTGTCTTGTCTCACCCTCAGCCCCACTCTCAGGGAGCTCCCCAGGGCAGCCTGCTCATAGCTGAGCCCACAACGCCTGGCACACAGCAGATCTCACTAAACAAAAAGGCAATGTCTGGCAGGGTAAAGCACCCGCCACACACCCCACCCCACCCACATGCACATCATGATGGCTCTGATATTACTTTAAAGATGTTCTGCTCGTGGGCAAGGCCAGCATCACAGCACAGTGACGAATGAGCTGCAGCATTCGGTTAACTTTAAAACAATGGGCACAGCAAAATGCAGCATTTACTTTACTGGGTTTACATGGAAGCTATCCCTACCTATAGATCACTTTAAATGGTGCAGAACTCTGTTTCTAAGGAGAAAGAAACTTAAAGAGAAGCGTCTGCAAAGACACTGAGGGCAGCTCCAAGCTGCCATTTTCCTGCATCTCCTTCAGAGCTAATGCAGGGAGTCGGCTTAAAGGAGTGTGCTGTGTGCATCTGCTGCCACAGCAGGTAAAGAGGTGAAACCTATTACATGCTTGGGTGGCATCATCAAGATTAAGAACAAATAGGCCCCAGAATTTAAGCTACAACTCAAGTTCCTATACTCAACTGTTCAGGTATATCCACATCAGCTAAATCCACAGTCAGATGCACAGGTCTCCAGCCACAAGTCAGCCAGAGACACGCTCAGCAAATAGGCCTGAGGCCTGAGACCCAAGAGCTCATGCAAACTGTGTGGACAGTAACATGCAAGGGAGCCTCTGGCCTCCCCAGTCAGCCTGATTTATCTACAGCCTAGTTAGGTGCCTTGGCTTTTGAGAACTGGAAGAAAGCTCTGCAAATATGTCCCCTTAGGAGAAAAAAGCAAGCAGATGCAAAGAAACAAAACAAACCCTCTAGGCTCCCCTCCCCCACTTCCCAGCTATGACCGCTGGACCCTGGAGGGTGGGCGTTACCTTGAGCTGCCTGCTCTCCTCCCGAAGCCTCTGCACCTCCCCCTGCAGCCGCCTGCACTCTTCCATCACCTTCTTTACTTCTGTGTCATCGAGGGGCGATGTCAGGGACTTTGCGGCTGCCGGTGCTTCTGTCTTGGATGCACTCGTAGGTATGATTTTATTTATTTCTACATCATGCTGTTCAGACATGAATGAAAGCCCAAGTGTTACCAGCTATGTCAGAAAGGATTCTATGCAAAGTCGTCCTCGGCACACAAGACACAAGGCAGCATTTCATCTACACTGTACAATGTCACATTTATTGTTTAAATGGATCACTTTATCTAATATCTTGATAATCTAAAGCTACCGGCCCCTAGAAATTATGAATAAGGGCAAATAATGAAGTTGGGCTGAGGCTAATACTTCAAGGAGGAGAAAAGGGGCCATGCATATTGCACTATCAAATTCCTGCCATGCAAAAATTAGCATACTGCAATTGTGCAAGCTCAGGAATTATCAGCTGCAAATTACCTTTGCAGGAGAGCTGAGCATCCCAGCAGTGGGGGCTGGGGATAGAAGGCCCAGAGAGTGCTACACAAAGGCTACCTATAGGCAGGGCAACAAGGCCGGGAGTCAGCATGGTTCTGCAGGGGGTGTGTTGGGGGTGTCACAAACTCCCTGCATAAAAGGAGCGAGGGTACCCTCTTGGAGGATGAGCTAGTCAGTGGAAGCAGGGCTAGGAAGCACTCAGGATGGTCCCTGAGGTTCTAGGCAGCAATCTGAAAATCAGGCATCTAGCTCCACCCTGTCCCCCACAGCAGGGAGAGGCCTGTAAGGCAGAGCCCAGGCTAAGTCCACTTATCATGGGACTGGGGTCAGGATCCATGTCTCCCTGCTTTTAAGTTAACTTTCCTGCAACAGGATGCTATTCTCTCTCCATTCAAAGAACTAAGATGCCAGTAGCTGATTACAGAGTAGAAGAAAACACGACACAGTTCTGACCCCAATCAACAGCATTCTTGGTGCTCATTACGATCATGTGAAGAAATACTGCAGAGCGTTTCCTCTTCCCAGCTCCTGCCATCACTGGTCCTCAGTGAGGGTCCAGATGAAGTTACGACAGGGAGAGCGGGCAGCCAGGGAAGCAAGGGAAAAGAAGGGCTCTCAAAGGGGCAGTGGGCATACAGCAATGTCTACAAAAAAACTGGAGTTACCCCTAGTGTCTAGAGAGCAGGGTCTGGTTCATGCCTGACACTCCACAGTACACAGGATGCTGCTCCCAATCCAGCACAAAATGCCAGCAGCACTGGGGCCAAGAGTTTCTTGTCTCAAGGCAGACCTGCTGGGCTGAAGTGATGTGGGGATGGGGAAAGGGATGGATGCTGGGGGACACTGACAAGGAAGCTCTGAGAGCTGACCTGATGACAAAGGCAAAGCTCTGAGAGCTTGCCTGATGACAAAGGCAAAGACTTCCATTTTGGTCTCCCTACTTTACCATCCCAGCATTAATGACCTTGGGAGCCAACAGGCTGCACTTCTCAAGGGGAAACTGTTTCTGGTAGCCGCTTCCCCAAGGTTGACTTTATAAAGCCTATCTGTTGACTTCAGCTTATTTTTTCCTTCATACATTAGAGAGAGGAAAATAATTTGCCAACTTAAATCTTGGTTTCACAGGAGACAGCATGCAAATCAGTACCAGCTTGCAGCATTCGATCACCTTAAACCAGAGACATACTTACCATTAACTAGAGACATACTTACTGGTTAACTAGAGACATACTTACTGGTTAGCTAGAGAGACATACTTACTGGTTAACTAGAGACATACTTACTGGTTTAGCATTTTCTGCTGGCAATTCAAACACACATCTAAGTTTTGAATCCATAAGGTCTTCCGGTTTTGCCTCCTTCCACTAAAACAATTTAAATTTAATAATCAGGGTATTATCAAGCTGCTGGAAGAATAATTCTCCTCCTATAACTGACAATTTCAGAAAAATACTCTTAATGAGAAAGCCCTGATGTATATCAAATAAAGAACTTAAGTCCGCTGAGATTTCAATATTTTTAACATGACAAGATTAAATGCACTAGCTCTCCTGAATATTTATCACACTTTGCAAACCCTGCAGGCTTGCTGCCTGGCTCCTTAGAGCCTGTCCAAGCTCACTCATTGCTGCTGCATGGGCAGTACAGGCCTGGGGAGCACGGCTAAACAGGGTCACCCACCCTCTATAAAGGCAATTCCAGGTCTCTTTAAGACAATGAAATTTACACGACAGGGCAAACACTACCAAGCGAGCTGGAGGATGAGTATCTAGCCCACCTTGGCACACGCCAGTGGGGCACATCCCACTACAGTGGCTGCATCAGGGTGGCCCTGCCCAAGTTACCACAACCATCAGTGATTTTCTGGTATGTGCCCCTCACTGATGTCTCCATTCAGATGTAGAAGATGGGACTCCAGGAAGGGTTGGGAATGACAGACCAGTAGAGCAGCAAGGTGACAACTCAGAAAAGGAAGACACCCACCCTCACCCTCCCAACTGTGCATGGCAACTAGGGCCCTCAGTCTGTCTGGCACCAGAGCACTGCCACCCTAGGTGTGGCACAAGCAGTCAATGTGACAGCACATCCCCACTCACAGGACCCCTGAGAGCAGAGAGCTACACAGGAAGACACTAACACGTGTGTCTGCCGTTCTGTACAAGGCCTGTGATTGTGTGCCACTTATGAGTCAGAGAGGATCATGAGAGGGCCAGCTCTGGGTGCTCATTGCTGGTCAGCAGGACACTTAAGTGGTCTCAGAGATCTGCCTACAAACTACAGGGCAGACAGGCTTAACACTGCCTGAGCCAACTCACCAAAACACACCAAGAGTGGGACAAGCCACCAGTAACACCACCTGAGTATGGGCCATTCTTACCCCCAAATTTGAATCTGAATTTAATGAGGAAATAATCAAAGCCCTCCAAGCCCACAGAACCGGACCCTAAAGCCCCCAAGGGGCTGTGGGTTTTTTAAAAACCACAGACCACTCTGGAGTACTCAGAGAGCACTGGATGGGTGAGCCCTTTCAGCTACTGATAGCTCCAGTTCACTGTACTGACTGCATATTGTACTACATAGTAAACAGTGTCCGTGTTCTACAGGGCTCAGGGATAGTCAGCAGCCGTCCTCTGTAGGCAGCTAGCACAAGAAAGCCTATGACAGCTAAGGCAGCAAATGTTCACACACAGGATATCGAGGCAGGAACAATAGGGCACTGCTCTTGGTTGCCTGCATGGTGTCAGCTTAAGAGTAACACAGGCTCTCCAAACAGCAGGGCCTGGTGTGGGAGAATCAACAGCCACCTGCGTCCAACTCAGTTTTACTCAGTGGGGTGTGTCCACAGCGCCCTCCAAAATGTGCTGCCCGAACACTTAAAAATAGTTATTCAAGAACAACCCACCGAGAAATAAAAGTCCCTTTATCAGCCTTCAGCGCCCAGCCCTAATTACGTGGGTGACATGTCAGACGTGGGCACACTCTCCTCAAAATCCTGTGGGCTGCATTTTTATGCCCAATTCACAGGTGGCCTAAACCTCAAGAAGTATCAACAAAGTCCGTTCAAAACAGGCATAGCACGGGTAAAGGCAGGCCTCAGCTTCAGACGAGGACAGCCAAGCCCCCACCTTTCCAGCTACACCACAGAGGAAGCCAGGCCAAAGTCACGGCCTGTCAACGGTCCACCGTCTGTGCCTGTCATGTGTCCCTTCAGCACATAGACTAACACAACACAAATCTGGAAACGAAAGGTCAGAGAAATGCCCTGGGTCGGTCTTATGACAAGGTCTCGCTCCAACTCAAAACTTGTCTCAACCTTCTCTTTCTGCCCCAAGGTAGGCACCAATGCGAACAGCGGGCTCAAAGCAAAGCCTGTGCGGTGGGGGAGAAGGCCCCCACATAGAGCTCGGAGACAGAACAACTGCTGATAGGCCATCTCTGGGCTGGCCAGATATTGAGGATCAGTGCCGCATGTGCTGGCCCCAGGTCCTGTCTCCTGGAGTAGGTAAGAGCCACCTTTGGGGAGAATTGCCGTTCTAATGCCCCTTCTTCTGGAAAAATCAATACCATAAAATCCTGCTTATTTATAAAAAACGAAGGCATCTTAATTTTACCAAAATTAGGGACACTGTTAAACATGTACTTACATGAGGAAGGAGGGATAAAAATGAAGGCAATTAAAGAACAAAGAAGCAGGGCCTGTTCAGAGACAGAGCAGATGCTTAGTGTGAACAAGACCCAAGCTCCGTCCTCAGTAAAGAGGGAAGAACAAAGCTGACCAGAGCTACTTCCGCTCCGCAGAGGAAAGCAACAGCGGGCAGTATCACTGGGGGGGAGGGGAGGGGCATTTAATGTTAGGCAAACCCTTCCGGGCATGAGGGCTGGAGACAGGCCAGAAGCATCCACTCAGGATAGAGCACGCCGCTGTGGTGCAGGAGAGGGAGGAGAAGGTCCACAAGAGCAGAGAATTGAAGCAAGTTCAGTTCATCGAGTCAGAAAAGAACAGCCATGTAAAATGTTAAAGCTATTCATCAAAGTTGGGAAAGTGGTACAGGGGCCTGAGTGTACACCTCCCTAACAGCACCCGCCATGGCTGCCCTAGCGGGCTGGAGAGAAGAAGAAGTGTTCGTACTTACTACTGCCTCCATATCAGAAGTGTCAGGCGGAGCAAACATAGACTGAACCATAAACTTGTGTTTACTTTTCTCATTGGGATCATAATCGAAAGGCTGTAACATCACTGAGAAAGAAAATATTTCATTAGGAGGGTCACAATGTGGTTATCGGAGTCGTTTGTCACGCTAGGTCTTACACTGTGGAGGAAAACAGCTCCCCAGCTCTCCCATCTGGACCCTGAGGAAGGCCGTGGCCAGCAGAGATGTACAACTTCCCCAACCCCCATCTTTCAGGTCAGCAGTTAAGGCCAGAAAAACTGGGGCCTGTCCCAGCCTCACAGCAGGTGCCAGCTGAGCTGTAGGTGGGTCTGGAACTTGGGTGCCTGATTTCTGATACAAAGATTGTGCGCTCACACAGAGCCACCCTCACCTATCTCACAGCTCTCGCTGAAGACATAAAATGGGAGAAACACCAAAGTCCTATTTTTCTCAAGGAAACATTGCCAAATGATCTTTTCGAGAAAGAAAACAGAATAACTCAAATCATTTCAGGATGGTTTTCACTTCTCTCCACCCCATTTCCCACGCAGCTCATCAAGGTAAGGCTTGAAATATGATTTTGCCAATAGAATTCTGGAGACGGCATAAAAGCTGGATTTGCCACAGCAGGAAAAGCAATTCCAACTCCTGCCCTACCCCCACCCAGAACCCAGAGGGAGCTCACCCAAGGCACCCCGCTGTACTGAGGGAGTCTTGTATTCTGATTCACTTCCTCGGACCTGTTTCCCCATGACTCAGCCAGGCCCAGTTATAGGAGGGCTGCTATACTCTCTCTGCTGCACAGCTTTAATAAGCTTTGCCCCTAGTGGCCTTCCCTGAAACCTAAGTTCACAATCAGGGGGCACCTCAGAGTCAGTGTGGGCCTTGCATCTCCAACCAGAACCTAGGCTCCTGCTCTTCAGACTGCCATTACCCCACTCCATCCGAAGAAGCAGGCGCTGCTGTGGGAGGAGGGCATTATTCTGCTGTCTATTTTTCTGATTAAAACAACAACAACAGCAAAATAAAAAACAGAAAAACCTGAAATAGAACCCAGTTTCCTTAGTCCACAAATGCATGCACACGCGCGCACACACACAGGCACGCACACACGCACACACACACACAGGCACGCACACACGCACACACAGGCACGCACACACGCACACACACACACACAGGCACGCACACACGCACGCACACACACAGGCACGCACACACGCACACACACACACAGGCACGCACACACGCACACACACACACACAGGCACGCACACACGCACACACACACACACAGGCACGCACACACGCACGCACACACACAGGCACGCACACACGCACACACACACACACACACACAGGCACGCGCGCACACACACACACACACACACACAGGCACGCACACACGCGCACGCGCGCGCACACACACACACACAGGCACGCACACACGTACGCGTGCGCACACACACACACACACACACACGCACACACACACATAGGCACGCACACACACACAGAGGCACGCACACACACACACACACACACAGGCACGCGCGCGCACACACACACACACACACACACACAGGCACGCATGCACACACACACAGGCACGCACACACACACACACACACACACACAGGCACGCGCGCACACACACACACACACACACACACAGGCACGCACACACGCACACACACACAGGCACGCACACACGCACACACACACACACACAGGCACACGCACGCACGCACACACACACAGGCACGCACACACGCACACACACACACACACACACACAGGCACACGCACGCACGCACACACACACACACACACACACACACACACAAACCCAAAGGTCTGCCCCACAGCTCCTGCTACTGTGTATCAAAGGATATCAGGCCTGCCTTCTGCAGTCTGTCCCATGAGAAGTTTCTCCTTCCTAGATAGGAGGAGATAAAAGGCTAGGAGGGGTTCCTGCCTGGCTGAGTCCAGGCTTACATTCATTCCCACACTATGGGTCCGATTTGCCTGTAGTTGGTAGCCCACACCTTTAATCCCGCACTCTGGAGGCAGAGGCGGAGGCAGGTGGCTCTCAATTTGAGGCCAGCTTGGTCTACAAAGCACACGCAAAGCCTGGGTCAACCCTAGTATTGAAAAAAAAAAAAAGAAGCAAAACAAAGAAAATGCTTCTTGTCTGCCTCAGAGCTGTCTAAAGATGCTGTTAACTTCCTGTCTGGGAGACCCACCCACCACGACAGCGGTGCAGCGTACTGAATGAAGCAGACACGAGAAGCAGCCTATTAAGACGTCAGATTTGCAGAAGCTGTCAACAACGCCAGCCTTCCAATTTCTTTGAGAATAGCTACTTTCATAAAAAGTATTACTACTAACATGTAATTGACGGATTGTAATTTTTAAAGAAATTAGTCATTTAAAAAATTTTAATATAATAAATATCACTACAGCTCACAAAGACCTGCTACACTCTTTGGGGTCTTCAACTGTCCCTAACACAAAAAGTTTAGAGACTACACAGGAGCACAGCTGCCACATACACTGCCTTCCTGGCCCTCTCTAGAGGGAATCAACTGGACTAGTGCCTATGGGCCCTTTCTATAGGCAACCTAAAGAGAAAGGAACTATCTGCACCCATGCCTGAGCCACAGGGGCAGCTTTGAAGGCAGCACTGCATATGATCCCTGTGCTACTCTGAGTAAGCATATACCTCAAGACCTCAAAACCGCAGCTTTGCCTACAACCATCACCACCCCACTCCTGGCCTACAGCATCATGGTCGACAGCCTCACCACCTCACTCCTGGCCTACAGCATCATGGTCGACAGCCTCACCACCCCACTCCTGGCCTACAGCATCATGGTCGACAGCCTCACCACCCCACTCCTGGGCCTACAGCATCCTGGTCTACAGCCTCACTACCCCCATTCCTAGACTACAGCACCCTACTGCTCAGCCCCATAGTGGAGAGCCCAGAGAAACACTTGATGGCAGGGCACACAGGCAGGCCTAGTGGTGGCCAGTCACAATTCCTAAGTCAACATACATCAATGTTCAGGGCCCCAGTGAGGATAACCAGAGAACCTCAGCCCAGAATGGGAACCAGGGCCTCTGGAGTGCTCTTCTAAGAAGCTCTGGGTATAAGGTGGAGACTTGCCCCTCCCCCACTGCAGAAACAAGAAGAGAAGCAGCTGTCTGCCTCGCACTGGCTGTCCTTTCTGTAGATGACACTCTACAGACCCTTGGTACACCTAGGACCCACCCCCCGCCTCATGGAGCCCTTCACGTACACCACCGAGTTCCTGTTCCTCAGCTGCCACCAGCTCCTGTCAAATCCAGTCTCAGCAGAGATTTTATGAGAACATGGAGGAATAAATGTTGGTCAGCGCTAGCTCGCTGCAAATTGTGGCACAAATTATGTACTTTTTCCATGACAGGCTATAAAAGAGCTTCCCATTAACTTAATTTATTTCATTTAAATACCAGAGACACTGATGATAAAAACCCTAAGTGAACCGTCCCTCCTTTCAGAGCGCATCTGCTGACAGAACATTAAAAGAGGCCTGTTACCAGGAGACAACCTGGGCTCAGTCACCCCTCACCCACACTGGGATGAGGACACAGCCTGCTGCATTAGGCATGAAGGTAGGACCCTTGCAAAGAACCTTCAGGGTCATGAAGAAGTGGATCGATCACACCAGACTTCCCTCAAAAGAGAAAAACCGGGCCACTTAAAACACACACTGGCTTAGAAAATGACAATCTGGTTAAACGCAGCATAAAGGCTGCTTCCGGGGAGCCAGGCAGCCATGGCCGTTTTCATGTATACCACAGTGGAACAGGCAAGTAAGTAAGGAACATCTACAGAGCTCCACTGCACAGTCTCTGAATCTAGCCTGAAGATGTCTCCACATGCGACAAATCCACAACCATTTGACTCTCACTCACTCGCGCTCTTAGTCCCAAGCAGAGGTTCTGCAGAGCTGTTTCTTTCCCACCAAATCAGCTTTCTAGACCTAGGAAGATACCCCACAGCCCCCTACAGCACTCAGATGACAACTTCCTGTAACAGCAGCTACTGCCCAAGCAGAAGAGACCCAGTGGAGTTGCTCACATCCTCTGGGCTTCTTCCCTCCTTTCACAGTCCGAGAGTCAGAAGAGCATCATCTACCAACTCAATGCATTTGCGGCAATGTCGCAGAAGACAAGTGTGAGCTTCTTACAGCTAGGGTGATTAGTGTGGCCATGAATGCTGGACTCCTGAGACAACTGGGTAGGCCCCAAGCCTTTGCCATGAGTAAGTTCATTGTTTCCTTCAGGGGCCACTGTGACTACTTTCCTGGGCCTCTACTATTCAAACCGAGCAGGTCTATAACTAACCTCACCTGGTTACAAGAACACTGCTGCTCTACCTGTGTCCTCTATGGGCCTCTCTGGCTCACGTGCTCAGCTCAGGTAACAAACACCTGGCAGTCTGCTCCATCTGCTTGTGCAGAGCCCACGGTGCGGCCCTCAGCCTTTCTTCAGGATCAAGAGAGAGGATGCCTGTAACAGGTCAAACAGCAAGGCCCCTCACCCTTCCTATGCCATAGCTAACAGCAGAACACAGCCTCCTAGTATAACTGTGCACCCTGAGCCCCACCAAGTGTTAGCTGATCTCAGGGAGACTGAGACAAACCTCTGAGGACTGACCATCTACAACAGAGACCAGTGAGGCCTAAGGCGGGCAGGGGCAGTTCCTGTGCCTGGCAACTTCTCTCTCGCCTGCTTTCTGGGTGCTCATGGCCAGGACTCTCCCAACTACCTTGTCCTCTCCCTTCCTTCTGCAATGAGCTGGCACTGAAGTTACAAAGAGTAGGTAGGATGGGACTTCAAGGGGAGCCAAAGACACCACCTACAAGGACAGGCTGAGATCACTTTCAGCACCTTCTGCTGCCCCAAGTTTTATAGACTGTACTCCTGGCTCACCTTGAAGAGCCAAAAGGTACCTTTCAGCTAGGTATCTCTTGAGCAGTCTTCTAGGTTCTGCCCTTGGGTCATATTCATGAGAAGATGGGAAAGGGCTTCCCAAGAAGCCGGTGTCCTACAGCAAGATCTGAAAGGCTGTGAGCACAATTAAGCTAAGTTTTTGTTGGTAAAATATTTTAAGCCATAATCTAATCTGGTGAAAAGGTTAGAGACTTATCTTAAACTGCAGCCTAGGCTGCTCTTCTCTGGGAGTGGGGAGGACGACGGCTCATGGAGGCCATCCAGTGAAAGGGCTGCGCTTATTCATCAGAGCCTCCAAAGCAAGGGCTGGATCCAAGGAAGTCCCCACAGCAGCCCCTCTGTCCACACCGGAAGACAAATGCCAGGCTTCTTTGTTAACAGGTTAAGTTCACTTCTACCCTGAGGCTCAACACCTGGATGCTGCAGCCCACAGCTGCTTGGTCCAATGCCAGTAAACAGCAACATCCCCCCCCTAGCCAGCACCATCATAAACGGATTAATTATCAATTGCAATACTATCCACTTACATTAATTGACCAGCATCCCCATCCCACGAGCTGCTGATTCTCATTCTGTTCTCTGCACCTCACTGGAAGAACTTTATGTCTAAACATAATTAAAACGAGCCCTGAAGGGACTCTCAGAAACCAACATGCGCCCTCTGCTCTGAATTCCAGTTTAACACAGACTCAGATACTGGGAGAGCTACGCTGGGCTTTAAACCATCTTCAATCCGAGGGCACACTGAGTAAAGTGAGTCTGTATCTAGATCTGGTGTCTTTAATGATTCTGCCCATGCTTCCTGTGGACACTCTGCATGTGTAATGCACTTGGCATAGGGACAGGCAATGTGCACAACTGAACTGCAAATAAAAGCTTACCACTTCGTGCGATTAGAATTCACAGAGGTTATACAAATACTAAATTTAATGTCATATTACAGGAAGCCTAAGTATTTTTGATGGGCTCATAATTCTATCTCTTCACCTGCTGTACATGCTGGCAAACACGGTTTTGAATATAAATGGAAAAGTCCCTCATTATTAAACTGCGTCATTAAAAACAAGATCCGCCACCACTAACAGCCTTCTACAAAGACATCTTCAGAAATTACATGCTTTAAAAAATATTTCCCTGCCATACAATTTGAAAGATACTTAGTTCTGTAAAGCTAGAACACTGCTGCCCCCCACCCCCACCCCGCCAGACCCCAGGAGTGATGAAAGCAGAGGTTCCCCCCTCCCTGTGTCCTCTGGGAAGTCTCCTTCCTTCCTGCAGGCTCAGCTCTGCATGCCTGTGCTGTCAAGGTGCAGATCCACAGGTGCAAACCTAGCCCTGAAAGCCAGTGAGCATCAGGAGCCCAGCCTTGGCACTCTGAGGGCAACTGCTAGCTGGGCTGTGTCTCAGAACAAGCAGACTGCTGAGCAGTACAGAGGATAAAGACAAAGGAAGGCCCAGAGCACTTCACTTGGAAATGTCCACATGTCACACTTTACCCTCTGTCCACCTGTAACTGGACTGCCTAGGTTACTGACAAGAACCCCATGCACATAGATTTGTTATGTCAGAGCCTGAGCTGTTGAAGTGTGACTTAAGGTCGGGTTCACTGGGAAAGCAAGCAGAGCACCTCAGGGTGTGGCTGGGGAATCACTATCCATGCCTGCCAGAGCCAAGATGCCAAAGACAATGCCTTTAAAGAGCCAGCCCTATCCCTATCACTCCCATCCCCCTCCAACTCCTGCTCCCCCCACCTCAGCCTCTTACACGGATGATTTATAGCCTTGTCTAATAGCTAGCACCTCCCAGGGGTCTTCAGAAATGCAGGGATACACTAACCCTGTCCTTTCCAGATATCCTGGGACACTCTGGGTACTAAGGAGAACCATGCTGATACAATTTTAAGTTTATTCATGGCCACCATTTTGTAAATTACAAAGGAAAATTCACTCATAAGCACACGTGCCTTATAGGGCTTCACGAAGGCCAAGCATACGTAGAATGCATAGAATTCCTTTGCTTCTTTAAGGCGATGCAGATGCTCTGTGCATGTACAGTGGCACCAGCAGAATGTGCACAGGTGACCAGGCTGGCAAGATGTCAGCCAATGGGATCAGGACGGGCCTAGCTTCACGTCAGTCACAAGTGGGTGTGAGCACACTAAGGACAATGTTCTGCCCGTGTGCCTGCCTTCTCCAGGAACTCTGGCTTGTCACCCCAACAGCTGCATTCCTCAAGGAACAGGCCTAGACACGCACAGCACTTCCCAGCCAGAGATGTACATGTGTAGAATGTGACATTTGTACACCCAGCACCTAAAACTGAACGGACTGTGCCACTCTCCTGGTCCCCACGACCACCACCAACAGTCGGGGGTTCCACAGCAACTCTTCTCGTGTGCACTCCTACCTCAGCAGGAAAAAGCTGCAAACATGTTTCTTATTCAGTCACTCCTCCTGTCCCCTCAACCCTATGATGCATTACACTTCAGACGCATTCTCAGGCTGCCCAGGCAGCAACACAGAAACACAGAAGAACATCTGCCCATATCCCAAATGGCTGGTGGTCATATGACAGAGCCCATGTGAGGGGGAAGGAGCACATCCATGCTGGCTCTTTATTTTCTAATTTGCAGAGAGAAGACTCAACACAGAGGCTGCCTTCAACAAGGAGACACTCACCAGTCAGAACAGTCCTGAGACAGTGAAGGACTTGCTCCTGGTGAAAGATACACAGAGGCATACACACAGGCACTCAGACACACACACACACACACGCAGACATGCACACACAGGCAGACATGCACATACACTGGCACTCAAATACACACTCAGGCCACATGCATGCACACATGCACAGACACACATGCACAAATACTCTGTAACGTTAGAAGACACACCTACACTACACAACTACCTGCTAAGATTATTTTATTCAGATAACCAGGCTGCCTGTTTCATATGAAAATTGGTGATTTCATCTACTAATAAACTCAAAATTTCTGAAATGTGTTAATGAGAAAGAAATTGGCAGATGGTGGTTAAAGAAAGGAGAAGGCTTAGACAGTTCAACACAAGGCCCTTAGGCACCACACAAAAGGGGGTAAAGGCTATTAGAATCCAGCTGCCCTAATCTCAGCCAAAAACTTGAGACACTCAGAGAATCAAGACATCACATCCTGACCACTCCCTATCTCAGCAGGCCAGACGCAGGGCACTAGCTCTGTCACACACCACCCCGTGATTCAAAATGGACACAAAACAGAAGCGACAATGTGTCCTGCACAGAGCACACGATGGCACTGTGTGGGGTCCAGCAGTGGAAACCCTTCTCCAGGGCTGGCTACCAGCTAACTGCTCCTGACTGAAAGTCTGACTCCTAAGTCCAGACCCGGCCCTGCAGACTCAGAGGGGGACAACAGGGGTAGCTGGGGCAGGTGCTCCATAATGAGAGGCACCAACAGAGGCGAGGACTCAGAGTCTGAGATAATGAAACACCTTGTATCTTTCCAAAGAGGTGAATCATTTTCTTTTAGGTGTCAAATGAATAGCCAAATGTATCACAATCAAAATCTACCATGGAAAAACCCCGACAGGCACTCACTTCAAATAAGAAGTGCCCTCTCACGATGCTGAAGCTGGGGGCCACTGAGTCACTGGTGTCTAAAGGACATGCACTCCCCCACAGATCCTCTGAGCATCACGAGTTCTAATGAGCTGCAAGTTCACCAGTTTCTAAATACATTTAAACACGAACATATCACTCAGGCTTCCTTAGTTCTGAAACTCAATTTTCAATTTGGGCACTTATCAGCATCTTTTCAGAAGCGGGGCTTTGGAAAACATATGCAGTCTCACAGAGAAGGGGGGCATCAGAACACACAGGGCCCACAGCCTTGCCTGTGCATCTCTTCAGCCCCACCTCCTCAGCTTTCAGGGGGCAAAGTGTACCTCCAATTACTAGATGGCATGAGCAATGTCAGAAATCATTTAGCATTAGGAAAATAATGCTATTTAGCATTCTCCCACAAAGCAAATTTGTTATTCAGCCCCTTCTGATTTGTCAAGGTGCAGACTGAATTCCAAAATAACGAAGGCCCTGCTCTACAGCCACCGCTTTAATTCTGCAGCGGCTGGCTACTAAGGTACTGAGACTTTGAAACAGGAATTATGGAAAGTCAGAGGTGATAAGGCACCAAGTATTGTATCCAGAGGTGGGATAGGAGAGGTGGAGAGACGCCTGTAGCTTCCTGTACTACCCCAAACTGCCTGCACTGACAAAGCCCTATGACTCGGGTTTCTGGAACCCACCCATGATCTCGAGGCTCAGGACTTACCAGACACATTGAGAGAGGCCCCGGCATCAATGACCCCACTGTTGGGCCGCACGCAGTACCTGCGAGGTGCTGTGGTCTTCACTTTAAAACACACATTTCGGTCTGTTGGGTTGCCAAGCTTTAGGTTGGTGGTGACAACATCAGTGAAGGGACCTACGTGGAGAGACAGACACTAGTTGGTGTCCTGTAAGGAAAGTAGGAGCTCAGGAAGCTAGGAGACCCCCGCGAGAGCTGAAAGGACATAGACACACACAGTCCGAATCCGACAACAGTCGCTCATGCCCAACACTCACTTCTACAGAGCCACAGTGGAATCCGGCAGGAACTGCACAAAGGACCACAGTGGAGTCCGGCAGGAACTGCACAAAGGACCACAGTGGAGTCCGGCAGGAACTGCACAAAGGACCACAGTGGAGTCCGGCACAAAGGACCAGGCCTGGGGGCCTTTGACTACTAAGAGCAGAGTGTCAGGTGCCAGGTGGACTGTGGGAGGGTGGGATTCTGTAGACAGGAAAACGCCTACACCTACCAGTGTGTCTGTAAGGACAGCCGACTTCATTCAGAGCCCTGCTAGCAGCTCTAAGCACTGAGGCTCCCAAGAAGCCTGGAGCCACGTTCCGTGGCCCTATGGAGCCACGTTCCGTGGCCCTAGGCTGTTGTTCATTACTATTACTTATTCATTTCCTACTTTATTAGATTTTTTTTTAATTAAAAAAGTAAAACATGCTTCTTAAACCAAACCAAACAATGGAAGATTAAGTATAAGGAGAAGTTAATAAGCTCTCCTCTGTGACCAGGTAACTAACATTAACCATGGAGGTGCTTGTCCAACTAGCTAACATTAACCATGGAGGTGCTTGTCCAACTAGCTAACATTAACCATGGAGGTGCTTGTCCAACTAGCTAACATTAACCATGGAGGTGCTTGTCCAACTATCTAGACTTGGTAGCAATGTACAGACCACACAATTGTTTCTTGCTAGCTAATCTACACCCGAGCAAGTGAGCACCTAATCACTAGGCTTCTTAGGGTCAACTGGGGGGAGGCCTCTCTTTCTTGTCATGTGCGCATGCATGTGTGTGCTGATGGCTCTGTGTGTTGCTATGGAGCTAACCCAGGGACTTGTGCTTATGTACCCAGTCACTGAGCCACATCCCCAGGCCTATATCCACTTCATGTTTACCTATTTCAACAGGAGTGGCAAATCTTTGTTTCCTATAGGCAGGCTTTCCACTCCTGCCTTCACAGTTACAAGCAAGCAGGGAAGGGGGCCCTGTTTCCGTGGTTACAAAGAATATCTACCAGCTCACCTGTCACATCTCAGAAGACCCAACAGACACTCGACAGCGCGCTCTAAAACGCTTGCAGTGACTCTCAGCTCCTGAGGGCAGGGTTATCCTTTGTCCATCTCAGTCCCCAGCCCTGTGTCTGGGCTCAGTAAAGGTCTCCAGACACATGCACCAAGTAACTCAGGGTTACTTCCTGAAAAGTGAGTGCCTCAGGCTGGCTTCCTCTGAGGTACTCAAAGTATGAAATACCCACTGAATAAAGGCTTAGCTTAAACACAAATGGCGGCTGGGCTGAGAGGATGGGGCTTGAGTCCAAAATCAAGCCTACAGCACCCAGTGCAGCTCCAAGAAAGCACTGAGCTGTCCACATGTGATAGATGTCCATGACAGGGGACAATCTGACCATAAGACAATTCCCACATTTGCTAATGGACAATCTTATCCATAAGAAGGCCCAGACAAACTGCAACCTCACTGTGCCAAACACGAGCACTCCCAACATGGCTACTCAGCTTGGCTCTGTCACACAGTGGTCACCATTCATACTCATGCAACTTCAGAGTGCAAGCCTGGTGCCATGTCCATACAGGAACCCAAGGTAGGTGGCAACTCAGTGATAGTACCTGCTATTCCATCAACCCCTCCTCTACTGCCCTGGGATGCACTTCGCTGCCTGCAGGGATGCATGCATGCACTGCAGTACATGTGGCAAGATGGCTAGCATTTGACAATCATTTACCTAGAAGCTCTTCTCATATCAGGGACAGCACCATGGACATCTAAACACCTGAAGAGGTCTCCTCCTGCTACCTATCTTTCAAGAAGCCCTGACCCTGGTCCTCTTGGAACCAGGCTGAAGACAGGAGAGAGGACTTCCTGAAGGATCTGGAATGCAGCTACATCCAGAACTGACTCCACTGAAAACCAACCCCTCCCCCCACTGGGAAAGCATGGGAGACAGCTAGCCTTGGCCCAAAGGGTTTACAGCCACAGGGAAGGGGAGCTGGATGCTGGAGGCAACAAGTTCTTGGCCTCCAGAGAGAAATGAGACACTAGGTGTTAAGACAGTCCAGGGGTGTGTGGGATAGCAGCTCTCTGGAATTCTACCCTATCCCACCTGCACTGCATGCAGGCTGACTCATGGGAAGATAGGAAGGCTGATACCCCTTTACTTAAGGTGGGGATCACTTCAGTAAGCACAGGCTATAAAAAGGAGAGCTAAAAACAGCTCTGCTTTTCTAGGGCCAAAGACAGTGGTAAGCCCTACAAGCCTGCACGGGTACAACTCACAGGCATGAATTTCATAAACCAGCAAACCCTGCTCTGCAAATGTGGGTATTCAGGGAGTTCTAGGGGCAGGGGCGGGGCGGTGGGGGAGTCACTCATGAAAGGGCCCGTCTCCAGCATCAATAGGCCTATGGAAAAAAGGCCGGGCACAGTGTGTCATGCCTATTATCCTGAATTTGGGAAGGTGAAGGCAGGAAGATCAGAAGTTGAATGTCATCTTTTGGTACATGACAAGTTCTAAGCCAATCTACAATACAAAAATAAGCCCTGTCTACAAAAAACAAACAAACAAATAGGAAAATATACAGACTGATCATTGAGCCTCAAGTGCGGACATACTATTAGTTCAGGTATATAACATACCCACCACAGCATACAGACATCCCACCATGGAGAAGACAGAACACTTACTATGCCCACCACAGTTTCCAGTGTCTCTCCTTCGGCTCCCCATTAAGCTGGGGTGGGGAGCCCAGTTGTAGGCTTCACCAACGTCTTCTGGGATTCTATAAACATAAGCTAGATTCCACTGACTGAGCACGCTGTGGCAAGTTACCCAGGTCTGCCTATTATGTGGCAATATAAATGGTATTTCAATTTACATGAATCACATAAAAGATGGCCTAAATTATTAAAAGACAAGCAATATTGGTAGCAGTGAGTGGCATTTGTCCCCGAGCACCCCGCCTTGGGTCTGGTGCTCATCTGTAGACCTCTGGAGGGAGCTGTGCTGGAAATATATGCAGTGCAGACATGACTGGGAGAGCAGCAAAGTCTCATGGGTAAAAATCAAGGCATTTTGCAAAAGCAGGCCAATCCTCTTCGCCCCACTCTGGGCAATTTACTTCAAGAATTTTATTGAAAATAGATTCGATTTGAGTAATTACAGGAGATAAACCGTGTTAGTGCTTGCCTTTCCCCTGCACTAATGAATTAGAACACACAAAAACCTCAATAAAAATGATGGGAAGGCTTATGAGCATCATTCAGATTTTTCCTAGTCACTTTCATTTCATAAAACTGCCATTTCCATTAAAGCGTTATGTAAAAAATGGGATTTTATTCCACAAACATGCATATTTATCACCAATGAACTTAAACATTGCTTATAAAATACAGTCAATTTTACAAATGAAATCTTCAAAAGTTAAGTTTTTTTTTTCTTTTAAGAGATTGAAAAAAATGATTTGTGTCTCCAGAGTGGGAGCACATCTCATCCTTTAATTACTTTCTTCCATGTCCTCTATCCCTTGGTCCAGATATCTGTGTGAAATTAGAAACTCCACATCTCCCAGCAAGAATGAGCACAGAGCAGCAACCCCAACCTGGAGTAGATTCCCGATGTGTGTGAACATTCTCTTCTCCTATGGAACAGGCTGGATGGATTCCTCCTTCCCCTTGTTACAGCTGTGTGCACCTGCAAGCACTTACTAAGGACGATAGGATGCTCATAACCCAGCACTGACTACTAGAACATGAACCCCACTTGTTCTCGGGGGATCAGATCCAGGAAAGCAGGCCATAAACCACCCGCAGCCTCCCAGGCCCTGCCGCTTGCCTGTCTTCTTTAAATTACTTAAGAAAGGACTGAATTCCACCTGACGAAGAAAGCAAAGATCACAGACACAAAGAAACACGTGTATTTATAAAAGGCGACGGGGAGGACGGGTCTTGAGTTGCAGGTCACAGGACAAAAGCTCAGACTTAAAGCACTATCTTAAAGTTCAAGGGAGGAGGCTCCAGGTGCTGAAGTTCTCTCCAGAGACAATGAGATTCAAGCCAGGAACCAGTACCCGCATGTGTAATCCCAGAGGCTGAAGTAGAAGGACTGTGAGTTCAAGGTCAGCCTGAGCCACACAATGCACACCAGGAAATTCCAGGCTACAGAGTAAGATCCTGTCTCAAACAGAACAAAACAAAATAAGAAGACTAAATAAATTTACCAATCAAGAAATATCCAGGTAATACCTGAGTGTTTCCCCAGCTTCCCACGGACTGAACACTTTTGGTGACTGTTGCCCAGAGAGCATCATTAACATGGAACTCCTCCTGCTGGGGACTCCAAACACCAACTTCCCAAGACAGCGATGTTCACATTCAGCAACTACACAGGCCACAGTGAGAAGTCCAGGGGCTTGGGGCTCAGCCTGGGCCTTTCTCATCTGCAGAATTAAGTCTGTTTTAAGACTCTGCCTAATAAGTGGTAAGACTACATGATGGAAGAGGAAAAGAGAGCATTTTTCATTTTTAACACAGCAATTCAATCCTATTAGAAAGTAAAGATTGCCTTGTCTGGGCATGATGGCTACCTCTTCTTTCCCAGCTCTCAGGAGGTAGAGGCAAGTAGATCTCTGTGAGTGAGTTCAAGTCCAGTCTGGTCTACACAGCAAGTTCCAGCCACCCAAGGCTACATAGTGACACCCTGTTTCACAATGAATAAATCAATCAATCCTAAGTAAGACTCCCTGAAGGTAACATGGAAGGGAATCTAAATGATTTAGGTGACTTCTTAGGGAAACTAGCAAGGTGGAATTCAAGGAAGAATCAGTAATGAGCTGGACTTCATCAGAACTCAAAGCCTATGGGCTGGGCAGGGCTCTGAAGAAGGGGTGCCTAACACTCAAGAAACCCCAGAAACCCATCCCCAGCACTGAAAAAAATCAAATAAATAAAAATAGAAACATCTGCCCTGCTGAGGAATATTGCCCACAGGACGGAGGGACAAGAGCCACAGACCAGAAGGGCTGGTGTGAAAGATACACCCAATAACGGGTCATCTGCTGAACATATGGAGAACTCCTGAACAACAGCAAGGAAAATGCCACCTGGTTTAAAAACAGACAAAAGAGCTTCAGGCATCGCACTAAACAAGGTGAAATCACAACAAAGTGTCACCACTTCTTCTTTGTGTGGCTAAAGTCCAACGCTGAGCACCAAATGTGGGGCACACACAAGGCCACCAGACTTACATTGGTGCTGTGGAACATGGTCTATGCAGCCACTTTGAGGGACAGTCAAGTATTTTTTCCTTTTCTTTTTGTGATTCTATTCAAACTTGAACTGAGGGGCTCGCACACGCTAGACCAGCCTCTAACTCTGCGCTGTACCCTCAGCCCAGCTGGGTGCATTCTTTCTGGCATTCTCTCTTCATTCCCACACTGTAAATGAAGGGTTAACAGCCTCACCAGAACGATGTCCACCACAGAGGCAAAACAAAGTCCTTCAGAAGGAGAATACAATAAACTATGGAACATCTAGATGTAGATAATAGTAGTAGTAATATTAATATTAATAATAATAATATTAATAATAATAGAAGAAGGAGGAGGAGGAGGAGGAGGAGGAGGAGGAGAAGGAGAAGGAGAAGGAGAAGGAGAAGGAGAAGGAGAAGGAGAAGGAGAAGGAGAAGGAGAAGAAGAAGAAGAAGAAGAAGAAGAAGAAGAAGAAGAAGAAGAAGAAGAAGAAGCAGCAGCAGCAGAAGCAGCAGCAGCAGCAGCAGCAGCAGCAGCAGCAGCAGCATCCACAGAAAGGCATGGCAGGAACTCAAACTCATATTTTAAGTGACAGTCACCATGCCACCATGCAGTGTTCTGGAAAGGGCACAACTACAGAGAGGGCAAAAGGTCCTGGGCTGACAGTGAGCACCTGCCAGCCATCGGCAGACCCCAGGGTAGACAATGAGCTTCAGTGGGCAGCTGCTTTGTTGGGGGCTTCTTTTTCTGCACAATCTCCACAAGCCACCACCGTCTATAGAAAAGCTGTATTTTATAAGAGGAGCACGGGGCATGCTGGATCCACGTGTCCAGTGGATTCTGTTTCAAATGCACACAGGCGCAGGTGCACAGGGAAGAGTGGCTGACCCTCTGTTTGGTCTCTCTTCCTCTTCTAGAGCTCATGAAATCCTAGCTTATAAATATGCATCCTTCCTGTGTAATTTATCTCCTGGTGTGTTTTTGAGCCTTTGAAATTCACACCGCATGTACTACCACACAAGTTACACACCACCCTGACATGCAATAATCCGGGTCTCAGCCTTCCACACAGGGGCTTAAGTTATTAGCTTGGCTGCAGCTCCATACTGCACAAAAGGCTGCATCAGTTTCCTCTCCCATAAACCCTTCCCTCTCCATGACCCTACAAACAATAAGCGGCCACATTCACTTCAACCCTGCAGAGAGCCTTTGGGCAAAAGCAAAGACCTTTGATGGAGATTGCCAGGACAATAAATACAGTCCTTGAGGTCTGAATACAATAGCTTTTATACATAGGAAAATATATTAGAATTAGGAGACGCGGGCCTTCTAAAGTCCAATCTGCTGTTTATGTTTATCCCACCAGTCTGTTTTTACTGAATATCAAGCCCTGCTGCTTCTCCTACCTGACTGCAAGGCCTATATTTGTTTTACTACAATGGAAACAACAAATCACATGATTCTGCCTCTTGCTCACACTGGTGGTTTGCACTTAGAAAAGTTCCAGGAGCAGTAGAGCAGCTTAGCAAGGTTGGAAGAGGAGGGCCAGGCAGAGGACCCCAAGGCTGGAAGAGGGCCAGGCAGAGGACCCAAGGCTGAAAGAGAAGGGCCAGGCAGAGGACTCCAAAGCTGGAAGAGGGCCAGGCAGAGGACCCCAAGGCTGGAAGAGGGCCAGGTAGAGGACCCAAAGGCTGGAAGAGGAGGGCCAGGCAGAGGACCCCAAGGCTGGAAGAGGAGGGCCAGGCAGAGGACCCCAAGACTAGAAGAGAAGGGCCAGGCAAGGACTCCAAGACTAGAAGAGGAGGACCAGGCAGAGGACCCCAAGGCTGGAAGAGGAGGGCCAGGTAGAGGACCCCAAGGCTGGAAGAGGAGGGCCAGGCAGAGGACCCCAAGGCTGGAAGAGGAGGGCCAGGCAGAGGACCCCAAGGCTGGAAGAGGAGGGCCAGGCAGAGGACCCCAAGGCTGGAAGAGGAGGGCCAGGCAAGGGCCCAAGACTGGAAGAGGAGGGCCAGGCAGAGGACCCCAAGGCTGGAAGAGGAGGGCCAGGCAGAGGACCCCAAGACTGGAAGAGGAGGGCCAGGCAGAGGATCCCAAGGCTGGAAGAGGAGGGCCACACAGAGAACCCCAAGGCTGGAAGAGGAGGGCCAGGCAGAGGACCCCAAGACTGGAAGAGGAGGGCCAGGCAGAGGATCCCAAGGCTGGAAGAGGAGGGCCAGGCAGAGGACCCCAAGGCTGGAAGAGGAGGGCCAGGCTGGAAGAGGAGGGCCACACAGAGAACCCCAAGGCTGGAAGAGGAGGGCCAGGCAGAGGACCCCAAGACTGGAAGAGGAGGGCCAGGCAGAGGATCCCAAGGCTGGAAGAGGAGGGCCAGGCAGAGGACCCCAAGGCTGGAAGAGGAGGGCCAGGCAAGGACCCCAAGACTGGAAGAGGAGGGCCAGGCAAGGACTCCAAAACTAGAAGAGGAGGGCCACGCAGAGAACCCCAAGGCTGGAAGAGGGCCAGGCAGAGGACCCCAAGACTGGAAGAGGAGGGCCACGCAGAGAACCCCAAGGCTGGAAGAGGAGGGCCAGGCAGAGGACCCCAAGACTGGAAGAGGAGGGCCAGGCAGAGGATCCCAAGGCTGGAAGAGGAGGGCCAGGCAGAGGACCCCAAGACTGGAAGAGGAGGGCCAGGCAAGGACTCCAAAACTAGAAGAGGAGGGTCACGCAGAGAACCCCAAGGCTGGAAAAGGGCCAGGCAGAGGACCCCAAGACTGGAAGAGGAGGGCTAGGCAGAGGACCCCAAGGCTGGAAGAGGAGGGCCAGGTAAGGATCCCAAGGCTGGAAGAGGAGGGCCAGGCAAGGACCCCAAGGCTGGAAGAGGAGGGCCAGGCAGAGGACCCCAAGACTGGAAGAGGGCCAGGCAGAGGACCCCAAGGCTGGAAGAGGAGGGCCAGGCAAGGACTCCAAAACTAGAAGAGGAGGGCCAGGCAGAGGACCCCAAGACTGGAAGAGGAGGGCCAGGCAGAGGATCCCAAGGCTGGAAGAGGAGGGCCAGGCAGAGGACTCCAAGACTAGAAGAGGAGGGCCAGGCAGAGGACCCCAAGGCTGGAAGAGGAGGGCCAGGCAGAGGACCCCAAGGCTGGAAGAGGAGGGCCAGGCAGAGGACCCCAAGGCTGGAAGAGGAGGGCCAGGCAGAGGACCCTAAGGCTGGAAGAGGAGGGCCAGGCAGAGGACTCCAAGACTAGAAGAGGAGGGCCAGGTAAGGACCCCAAGGCTGGAAGAGTAGGGCCAGGCAGAGGATCCCAAGACTGGAAGAGGAGGGCCAGGCAGAGGATCCCAAGACTGGAAGAGGAGGGCCAGGCAGAGGACCCCAAAGGTAGAAGAGGAGGGCCAGGCAAGGACTTCAAGACTAGAAGAGGAGGGCCAGGCAGAGGACCCCAAGGCTGGAAGAGGGCCAGGCAGAGGACCCCAAGGCTGGAAGAGGGCCAGGCAGAGGACCCCAAGGCTGGAAGAGGAGGGCCAGGCAGAGGACCCCAAGGCTGGAAAAGGAGGGCCAGGCAGAGGACCCCAAGGCTGGAAGAGGAGGGCCAGGCAGAGGACCCCAAGACTGGAAGAGGAGGGCCAGGCAGAGGATCCCAAGGCTGGAAGAGGAGGGCCAGGCAGAGGACTCCAAGACTAGAAGAGGAGGGCCAGGCAGAGGACCCCAAGGCTGGAAGAGGAGGGCCAGGCAGAGGACTCCAAGACTAGAAGAGGAGGGCCAGGCAGAGGACCCCAAGGCTGGAAGAGGAGGGCCAGGCAGAGGACCCCAAGGCTGGAAGAGGAGGGCCAGGCAGAGGACCCCAAGGCTGGAAGAGGAGGGCCAGGTAAGGACCCCAAGGCTGGAAGAGGAGGGCCAGGTAAGGACCCCAAGGCTGGAAGAGGAGGGCCAGGTAAGGACCCCAAGGCTGGAAGAGGAGGACCAGGCAGAGGACCCCAAGACTGGAAGAGGAGGGCCAGGCAGAGGATCCCAAGGCTGGAAGAGGAGGGCCAGGCAGAGGACTCCAAGACTAGAAGAGGAGGGCCAGGCAGAGGACCCCAAGGCTGGAAGAGGAGGGCCAGGCAGAGGACCCCAAGGCTGGAAGAGGAGGGCCAGGCAGAGGACCCCAAGGCTGGAAGAGGAGGGCCAGGTAAGGACCCCAAGGCTGGAAGAGGAGGGCCAGGTAAGGACCCCAAGGCTGGAAGAGGAGGACCAGGCAGAGGACCCCAAGACTGGAAGAGGAGGGCCAGGCAGAGGATCCCAAGGCTGGAAGAGGAGGGCCAGGCAGAGGACTCCAAGACTAGAAGAGGAGGGCCAGGCAGAGGACCCCAAGGCTGGAAGAGGAGGGCCAGGCAGAGGACCCCAAGGCTGGAAGAGGAGGGCCAGGCAGAGGACCCCAAGGCTGGAAGAGGAGGGCCAGGTAAGGACCCCAAGGCTGGAAGAGGAGGGCCAGGCAGAGGATCCCAAGACTGGAAGAGGAGGGCCAGGCAGAGGATCCCAAGACTGGAAGAGGAGGGCCAGGCAGAGGACCCCAAAGGTGGAAGAGGAGGGCCAGGCAAGGACCCCAAGGCTGGAAAGGAGGGACAGGCAGAGGACCCCAAGGCTGGAAGAAGAGGGCCAGGCAGAGGACTCCATGGCTGGGCTCTTTCCCTCTTATCCCCTGGAGTGTAGCTCTCCCTTTAACCTCACTACCTACCTACCTACCTTCCTTCCTTCCTTCCTTCCTTCCTTCCTTCCTTCCTTCCTTCCTTTCCTACAAACACCTATTCTGCATGTTTGCTTCTGTTTCCATGAACTGGCCTATCCATCATCCCATAGGTCTTGAATAATGTATTACCAAGAGCAAGAGGGTTGGATGAATGGCAAGCCAGTGTGAGGTTTTCTATGCTGCTGAGTGTGCTACTATCGGGAGCAAATATGAAGTCCTTTCATGTGTGTGTCGTTCTCATGAAAGGGTCTGTATCAAAAAGGCTATCGTCAGAGCTCTTCAGTTTTTAAAGTTTCCTTTCTTCTAAAAACAAAGAAAGAACAGGCTTAGTGCACTTGCCTGTAATCAAAGGAGGTGAAGGGAGAAGGATGAAGAGCTTGAGGTGAGTCTGGGCTCCAAAGTGGGACGCTATTAAGGATGAAGGAGCGCTAGGACAGACACCAGGAGGTCAGACAGCATGTTCACAGAAGGTCAGCTCTTCAACAGCCAAGAACTCTTCAGTTGGTTTTCCTAAATCTACACTAGTTCAACATTAACTCACTGCTTTGGGAACAGAACCCAAGCATTGCAGCCGGACAGTGAAACTGCTGCAGAGACAGAGGCAGGCAGATTTCTGAGCTCCTGGCCAGCATGGTCTACAGAGTGAGTTCCAGGACAGCCAGGGCTGCACAAAACTGAGTTCCAAACAACAACAGCAAGAAAACAAAACAAAGGAAAAAAGAGAAATGAGAACCACAGGCCTCACGTGGACCCACTTGTTCACAGAGGCCCAGGTCCCAATCCACAGTCCTAAACACTGCCCACCTCCTTTGTTTCCACTAAGCTTCAGTAGTGAGAGTTTCTGCCCACAGCCCAACTCCACCTCTGTTCATTATACAACTCCATAATGTGTGTGGAGTTTGATGCTACAACCTGTAACATCAGCACGTGTGCACACACACATCAGTGGTTTGTCCCCTGGCCACCCTGGGCTCCTGAAGGATGTCACTAAGAGAGAACCACAGCCCTAGCAGTGTTTCCAATGCATGTGCCAACACTATGGCTGCCTCTATCTAGATGCCAGACCCCACACTGGATGGTGCCACAGAACTCCCCTAAGGAAGTACTTAGTGTCTGCGAGGAGGTGACAGGCAGGCTCCCTAACAGCAGGGATGCTGGGTGTTAGGAGATGTGCAGAGTGGGGAATAGAGGGACCAGGACCAAACAGGAAGAAACCTGCCTGAGCCATTGTGCCCTGCAGGGACAGCTATGGGGTCTTGCAAGAATCACGAAGACCAAACCCAGGAGGTGCATGCCAAGAATGGCTAGGGTAAGGAGGGTGAACTGTGTTATTCTCTACAAAATTCATCTAGCCCTGCAGAAGTGGAGACCAGAAGGCTCACACAGAGGTAACGGAATGTACTAATGTCCTGAGGTTGGCTGACCAGAGCTGAGGGCAGTGTGAAGAGTGGGGCAGACCCTTATCAGGACCAGACTATAGGACCTGCTGGGCTGGCGCCAGAGCATCCCCACAGGGCTCCATACTCACCAGAGCACTTTGCAGGGGACACTGGTAGCCAGTGGGACGGCAGTGCTGTCTCTCTGCCCATTCTGTGGGGACATCCCCAAGGAACAACTCCTCGACTAGATGGGGTGCCACGCCAGGCTGCTGTTGCATGTGAGATTGCAGGTGCAGCAGACTAAGTTCATGCATGCTGAAGCCCAGGGCCACCATGCAGTCACCTGGGACCTGGGAGCTCAGCAGCTTACACAGCATCCCTGGCATCCAGGCCTGGCCTAGGGGCGGCCGTCCTTTACATTCCTGGCCAGCCTGGGTCTGCTTGAGGTGCCTGGCAATGTCAAGGAGGGTGTGGTGGCTGTGGAAGACCATGCCCACCTTGTGCAAATGGTAGTCAGCCTCGGTGGCACCCTGAGTGACCCAGGAGGCCTGGTGCAAATTAACTTTGCCCTTGATGAGCAGTGAGTGGGTAGGCTCCTGGCAGGAGGGGGTCCCTATAGTAGAACTGGTAGGCATGGAAGAGATGGTTAGAGTAGGTGTAGGAGTGGGTGAGGAATTCTGATCCTGGGCAGATCTGAGTTCAAGGCCAGCCTGGTCTACAAACTGAGTTCTAAGACACCCAGGGCTATGGAGAAAACCTGTGGCAAAAACAAAACATCAAACCCACCAAGGTATTGCAACCACTGTGTTTGAAACAGCACAGGCTGAAGCTCAATCCTATGGCTCTTATTTTGAAATAGTCATATAAAGAACCCTACATACAGATACAATTGTTTCAAAGAAATTTTAAACCCAAAGTATTCTAAACTAATAACGTACCCTCCCCAACATCCTCAGGAGACAGGAGGCTGCCAAGCCATGTCACACCCATTATTACAGCAGAGGAATCAACACCCAGAGCTGTCACTGACAGGGCCATCAAAGGGACCTAGGGCCAACTTGGCAGAAGTAGATGACAACCCCCTACTGGAGGCTTACCTGATTCCTAGCTTCCTAGCTCCTTAAACCACCTGCCCCTAGGTCCTCCACAGGTGGTAAAACTGGAGTGCAGCCAACACTCTCTTAGCTTTAAAGGCTTGCAATCAGACTCAAAGCTACCTAGAAAACACAGGATGTCAGGCAGGAGGGGCGGCCCAGGAAACAAAGGAGCTGAGACTTTGGACTATGTGCAACACATGTAGTACATCTGTCTAAAGGAATATGACACAGCCATTTGAAAGAATGACCTGTTTCTACCTGCCTCTCAACTGTGTCTGACAAGCATGTAGAGGAACACATGGATTATAGCTAACTAATACGAACACACAGAGAGGCCACACTGAACTCCTCTGGTGAGTAAGCAAAAGCAGGAGGTGAGGGCTGGCAGCCAAAGAGTAAAGACACCCAAGTCACCCAGTCTCATTTACCTCACTACAGAAAGGTTTAGATTACAGTTAGCACCCACTAACATGTAACTACATTATGTCTGAAACTTACTCAAGTATCTGGCTAGTTCTATGTTTTCTACATAAAGAAAGCTCCTGTGACCAGACATGATGGCACACACCTTTAATCCCAACACTGGGGAGGCAGAGACATGTGGATCTCTGTAAGTTAAGTCTGAAGCCAGCCTGGGACACATAATGAAACCCAGTCTCAAAGAAAAGCTATGTAGTAGTATGAAAAGTATGTGGTATACTTCTGCAAGAAGGCCCATGCCCAGAACATCCTGTGGGTACAAAAATATTGTCCTAATCCATTGGCTGTCCAAAACCAATAGACTTCTGGCGATAGTCATTGTAATATAATTTATAAAAATCAAAGTTCCTGCTTAGAACATGTTCAGCACAGCAGTGGTTTCAGTAATTCTAGGAGAACCTAACTTCCAACTTTGGCAGAAGTTGTTATCTGTATAGGAGATAACCTCACTTACCCAATGATAGACATTACTCAGATCAATGCGGTGGGTCACTCCTGAAACTGCAGCACTTGGGAGGCTGAGGCAGGAGAACTGCTATGAGTTCTAAGCCAGCCTTACAAATCACACCCACACCACACACTCACAGAGAAAGAGACAGACAGACAGAGACAGAGAGACAGATTTGCTGTGATATTCCTGATTTTCCTAAATAGAAAACCGGCTGCCTACAGCCAGCATAGCCCTTTACACTTCCTTAGGATATCCAGCAGGACAGACCAAATGCAAGCTGAATCCTATATATCCATCCCCCAAAAATCTTCAAAAGACAAGTTTTTCTGTGCATATTCTTCACCCCATCAACTAACAAACACCTAGTAATTTTTCTCTACATAAAAGACCAAAATTCATGGTCACTGTGACCATATAGAGCAAGCCACTTCCCCTAAACACAGTCTAAGTGCACAGAGGAGCCAGCTGAGAGACACCCAGCCTAGGGGCTGGAGTGACCCTAATCAAGGGCCCCAACTTCTCTAGGTTGCAGCTACTGCAATACAAATAATGGCTCATGGTAGTTTTAATCTCTCAAGCTACAGGATTCCCCAAAGTTGCCCCACTTAGCTACAGACAACACAGACCATGGAAGATATGTCTGGCCTTCTGTATCTCTGCTCAACTGGCTTTCTCATTTCACCAATGGGAAAAAGGGCAGCATGTAGCTGGTTGGTTAGGGTGGATTCTAGTCTGGTTTCCCTATTACTGAAGAACCAGGGCCCTCCTCTGCTTTGGGAAGTATGCTCATTCTTCAAGGCTCTGCTCAAACATCTTCTATTTTAGGAAGGGTTATGGAATTCCTTCAGCAGGAGAAACTACTCCTTTCTATTGTGCTTTAACAAGCTGCTGACTTCCATGTGTGTGTGCAGCCTGGCTCTGTCTTCTAGGCTTCCCAGCCCACTATCCATTTCCTATCTCTCCAGGCACATTTCTTTACATATGTACTTGCCACACCTACCCAACCTGCCTGAGACCCACTCTCCCCATTCTGCCCCTCCTCAAGTCTCGAGACAGGGTTTCTCTGTATAGCCCTGGCTGTCCTCAAACTCAGAAATCTGCCTGCCTCTGCCTCCCGAGTGCTGGGATTAAAGGTGTGTGCCACCACGCCCAGCTTCGAGTCAGCTTCTATCACCTGGTGACCGGCAGGTTCTGAGGGCTCCACCCTCAAGACAGTCAGAACCCAAATACCTCTCCTCTTTCATTGCTGCTACTCTGGTCCATCATACCTGTCTCTCTTGTCCTGAAGCTCCCACACCTAGTCCAAATCACCAGACATAACAGGCAGGCCATTTAAAAAATAAATCTCTCCAACTCTTCCTCGTACCCATCACAGCACAGTCTCATCTCTCCAGCAGTCTCCTTGTCTGTGCCCTTAAAAGCTCATCTTACCCCTCTGTCATTCAAGGCACATGGCTGCTGCTATTCCTTGACCTCAGGGACTCACAGCCACCTGCTCTGCATTTGCCATTCCCCCAGTGTCTAAAATATCTTTCCCCAAACATCTCAGGTTTATATAAGTTGTATATAAGTTAATCTTCCAGCTCAAATATCACCAACCTCAGTGAAGTGTCTTCCCCAATGCCCTAGTTAAAATGGAGCCCAGGGGTCAGGATACAGCTCAATGAAAGTGCATATGCCAAGCACGGACAAGGCCCCAAGTTCCATCCCCAGAACCACAAAATCTTTTAAATATTTTAAAATGTAAAAAAAACAAAAATCTTTTTAAATGTTTAAAATAAAACACACAAATAAAAATAAAATACATAAAAGATAAGAACAGAGCTATTGCCAAATCCTTTAATTCATGCCTGTCTTCACCCAGCATTCACCTCCAGCTGATACCAGAGTCCAATTTTCCTCACTGGAAGATGAGCTCCATAGGAGCAGAGGCATGCTGTGGGCAGGAGGAACTGGCAAACTAATGGTCCAGGCTCTGGGTTGGACTCTCAGGCTAGAGAGATGGACACTACTGCCTCCCAAGCAGAAGACTAGAGATAGAGCAACTGGTTCACTGGAATGAAGGAACCATCCATAACTAGGACTGTGACTGAGCATGCAACTGAGACCAACACGGTCTATCTCTAAAATTCAAGTGTGACACGAGCCTGAATCTCAAGGTCTATCATAAGCTCTTCAAAGTAACTTACATTATTCTCCCAACACAGTTGAGGTGTGATGCAAGCTTGAAGGAGCCAACAAATGTTTTTAAGTAGAGAATTCTCAAGGTCACGTTTCAATTAAGGAGGATTTTCTGAGGCAGGCTTGGTGGCACAGGCCTGTAATACTGGCCAACCTAGGAGGCTGAGGTAGGAGCAGAAAAAGTTCCAGGCCTGCCTAGGTGTCTTAGACACACTTCCCTCAAAATATAAAGTTCCCCTTCCATCACAAAGGAAGGCTGAGGATGGAGCTCCAAAGTAGGATGCCTGCCATTCATGGGATCCAGTCAGTCCCCAGCGCTAAAGAAATGAGTCTGTCAACTGTATACACAACAGTTCAAAGTATGGCAGAAGCTGGAAGACTGAGAACACAGTACTACATGCTGAAGGGTGTGTGCAGTGAACAGGCTGGTACTGAGAACACAGTACTACATGCTGAAGGGTGTGTGTAGTGAACAGGCTGGTACTGAGAACACAGTACTACATGCTGAAGGGTGTGTGCAGTGAACAGGCTGGTACTGAGAACACAGTACTACATGCTGAAGGGTGTGTGCAGTGAACAGGCTGGTACTGAGAACACAGTACTACATGCTGAAGGGTGTGTGCAGTGAACAGGCTGGTACTGAGAACACAGTACTACACGCTGAAGGGTGTGTGCAGTGAACAGGCTGGTACTTTAATGATTTAAATGGCGTCACAGGTGTGAGCATGGGGGAAAGGGAATTGAGGATGTCGGCCTAACTGGACGTGAGAACATTCCCAAGACACAGGGTCAGATTCAGAGGTAAGAATCACCAAGGAGGTTGGGGTGGGCTAAGTCTACAGTTTCCAGGACAACCAGGTTGGCAGGAGCTCAACCCAGCCAAAAGAGCCAAAGAACCTCCAGGACCTACAGAGTAGTTAGGGCACTGTGTTGAAACACAGTTGAAAGGGCAAGATAAGAGAAGCCTAAGGCCAGAATCCTGATGTATGGAAACAGAAACAAAAAGAGGCCAGCAAGTCTCCAGGAGAGCCAAGGACAAGTCGGGTAGGCGTCACAGAGAGAAACCTGGTAATGGATAGAGTCCACAGAGGGGTAAAGAGAGGGGTACAAAGGCAAAGAGAAGCTGTGAAGTAATATGTCACTGTACACTCAGCTGTCGTAAAGAATGATCAGCCAAGTGAGGATGGAGGGAGAAGGGCTCTTTTCAGGAAAGGGCACCACAGGTACATGGAACAAGGATGGAGGAGACAGGAGACAAGAGAGGAGAGGCCTGGGGAAGAATCAGGGAGCAAGAAGCCCTGGGCTGAACACACTGTGCCCAGTCGTTTGGCTACACAAGGCTTGGGGAGGAAAGAGACAGGTCCCAACTAACACAGTACACCAAGGAAAACACACAGGGTCAAGTGTGAGACCTCATCCTGGAGCAATGAAGAAGAGAAAGCAAGAGCAAAAGAGAGACAGAGAGCGACAGCGCCTCAGAACTAGGCAGGAGAGCAGGGAAGATGGTCTGTGTCATCAAAGTCCCGTGGCCAAGGTGAGCACAGACTAGAAGGGAGATGACACTGAAGTGAAGTGACAGTCATACTTCATCTGTTAAAGGATACAATCTTTACTCTACTGGCCACTGGGCAACATTAACAAACTTAAGCAAAATATGATTAGATTTGCATTTCTGAAAGTTGTATGTGGAGAAAGACAGGCCTCAGCCTGGAAGATCTGTTAAGAGGCTATTAGTCAGTCAGAGCAAAGCAAGCCTACCACAGAGGGAACAGGGTAGAGGTGGCCACGACAGTCATGGCCTGTCATGGCTGCTCAGCACAGATGTGAGTGCCACTCAATGAGCTGGCAGGAAGAGACGAGGGCAAGGAGAATGTGGTACTGAGGGCACGGATGCTATAAAAGGAAGGATGCCCAAGTACCACAACTGTGGATAAATATCATCCCACACGTGACACAACAGGGTGCACCTCAAGCTACCCTGAGCTCACCGCTAGCTTCATGTCGTCATTCTGGGCACACCAAGTACAGAACCTTAAGCTGCCCTCTACCCACAGGAGGGATGCCACTAGTCACCAGTAACTCACCCTGCCCTGCTTCTCTGCTGAGGGCTCATACAGGAAGGTTCAGGGATCAGCAGGGAAAGGCTGTGCTGCACCTGGGAGGGCTGTTTACCTTAGACAGTGCCTTCTGGGTGACTCACACTCTGTCAGTCTCTGTAAGCTGAGGAAACCTCTATCATTCATGAGCTCTGCTGACACCCAACACCCAAGAGGTGGTTGGAACCACAACCTGCTCTTGTCCAGGGTCTCTGGGGAGGCAGTTATAAATGCCACAGACCCTGACAGGACGGGCTGGTCTTCCCAAGAAGGAAGGGTGCACATGCTGCAGTCACTAGTCTCTACAGGGTCAAAAGATGACCTAACATTAGGAAATTACACATGAAGGAGTGACAGGTCCCTAGCTACTGTGCTGGAGTCACATCAAAACTCTGAAAGGAGTCCTTGCTCTTAGTAAACACAGGCAGGATGGATTTGTGCCTGCCATGCTCCCATAAGTACTCAAAGGACACAGGCTTCATTAAGTTGAACCAAGTGATCTTTCTTGAAAAGATTATTCAAGGCTACCCAGTGAAGGAGAGCATGCAAGTCTTGTACATAATACTTTTTAAAATGTCAGAGCTGGATAGGTGGCTCAGCAGTTAAGAACACTGCCCATTCTCCCAGAGGACCCGGATTTGATTCTCAGCACTCACATGGCAGCTCACAACTGCTCTGAAACTCCAGTTCCAAAGGATCTGACACCTTCCTACAGACACGCATGCATGCACAGACAGCACATAAAAATAAATACATCTTTTTAAAAATTAAACATGGTAAGACCTTCCTTCAAAATAAAAGAAATTACCCTGATGGCCATTTATTCATAGCTGCAAACCTTCCATCTCACTCTACAGAGAATGAAACTGTGTGAACCAGCACTAAGGAGCTATCGTAGAGGGGGTAGGAGAAACATGTACTAAATATCCTTTTAGACAACCAATTTTAAACAGTGAATGTGTATTCTTAATATTATATATAAATAATGAAAAATTTCTTATGAGACTATATACTTTAACAGCAGTGACTCCAGATACCCCATGCATGGGAGAAACCCTGAAGTACCCCTGAGGGCCTGTTTCCAGTCAACAACAGCTTCCGTTTAAAGGATGCATTTAGCATTTTTAAAAACGAGAATTCCAGGAGGTATTTTATTACCACGCCATTACTTTTTAAGATAATCCTGGAATGACCATCTAGTTCAGTGAGCAAGGCTCTCTAAGCCACTTTTGTTTCTGAGGTAGAGCTGCCCAGGTCCCCTGGTAAAGGCTTCAAAGAACCAGTGAACAAGGCCAAAGCTCTCTGGGTGTGATGTGCTGACCGTGCGTGGGCCGAGAAGGCCCTGAAATGACAGAAAACGAGACACGCCGGCACCATAATGCACCCTTGTTTTAGTACAATTCAAGGCTCTTATTTTATGAAAGACTCCACGGCAAGCTCATCCTGACTAATGGAAGGCTCGTCTGTGTTCATCTTCTGTCATCTCGCAGACAGCAGTGCTCCTTCAAGGCCAGGTCAGCCTTCAGATGGCAAAGTTTTACCAAATAGAGAGATAGATGGAGCAGTGTGGGAGGAAGTTCTTCATCTTAAAACTCAAGTTTCTAGTTCTAACATTCTCTGGAACTTACTCCCTTGTCCCACCCCTCATTTCTAACTACTTAGCCTAAGACTGCAGGCACAAAAATCTCTGTGGAGGAAAGGGTAATAATAAAAAATGGCATTAATGCTGCGTAAGAGTTGGGCTCTTTAAGAAGCATCAGTTTAGACTAATTACTTCAATAAGTCAACACAGTGATGAAAAGTTACTAGGGAATTGCCAGGCTGCCCGACACGAGCCCTCACAGAGAACCAGGCTGCCTTCCAAGTACAAGGCCGAGGGCTGCACAAATGTTTTTAAGAAAAAGAAGAAGAGAAGAGAAAGTTACCGTCTAGTTCATTCTTCTCCGAGGGAGAAGGCTTCAGAAGTAAACAGTGCTGTCAGGGAAGATTTAAGTTTGACGCGAGCCCAGTAAACTTAATGCCACTCGCTTTTGTGATGAGCAAGCTGGTTAATAATTAAATACATGAAGATGATCTATTCAGGATGGATTTAAACCACGGCCATAAAGAACCTTAAGCACGCTGCTGACATTTTGTTGTGCTGTAAAGCACTGGCTGCCAACAGGATCCTGAAATGTTAAGGAAACCAGAGCTCTGACCCACTGAGCGAGCGAACGAGCGAGCGAGCAAACAGTGGAAAGGTAATTCCTGCCGGTGAGGACTATAGCCTCTGGTTGGGAGACCACTTCTGGTTTCTTCCCACCACATTTGTATTATACCAACTCCATGACCTGAACTAACAAGTCTAAGACTCTTCTCTCCATACAAAAGACAGTGTCTACCCACAAGCTTGGAGTGCTCAAGTGAGTGCCCCTACCTAGGTACGTAAGCTGCGTCTGACTTCCAAATTGTCACTGGCTTTGAACCAGCTTTTGCCAGAACAAGGCAAGGAGGCCTTGAACCCACAACAGGTTGGTGTCTCAACCCAGTAAGGTGTTTAGCTATCATTCCCGGCTATGACTTCAATAGAACTTGGTGTGGGAGTGTTGACTCCTGGACAATGACCTAAATTATACAAGGCATCACATACCACAGAGGAGATCCAACAGGAGAGAAAGGAAAGACAAACCTTTGAGAGGCTAGACGTAGACATAAGTCAGAGCTCCCAGGAGGATGTAAGAGGCAGTCAGACCCTACCCGGCCTGGATGGAGAAAACAGAAGGGAACGCTCCTACCACAAGCTTCTGAAGCCTTTAACTCTCTCAGGAAGTATGGCTCATGAAGATCAGACTCTGTGTCTTCCCATTAGCAGCCCTCCTCGGTATTCACTACAGTGCAATGTGGCATGGTCCCCAGAAATAAAAAAAGCACAGGAACCTGTAGGCTGTTTTCGTCTGTAATTGTGTGTGCATGTGCATGTACGTGTGTGCATACATGTGTGAATATGTGTGTATGTGTATTGCCTGTGTATTGCATGTGTGTACTTGTGGGTGCATAGGCAGCTGTGTGTATATACATGTGTGTGTACTTGTATGTGCACATGCAGTGTGTGTGTGTGTGTGTCTAGGGATTGAACCAAGAGCCCACTACCACTGAACTATATCACACTTCAGCTGTTTTTGTGTTTGGTTTTATTTTATTTTATGTTATCTTGAGATGTAGTCCAATCTGATCTTGAATTCACAATCTTCCTACCTTAGTTTCCAAAGTACTTAGTTTACAGGCATGTGTCACCACCACGCCCAGACTATAACATATTTAAATTTAACACATCACGCAAAATTCCCAAGATTAACGACAAATACTAAATCCCATAGCATCATCTTCAACTGTAGCAAAAGACCCATGATTCCCTGGATGACAAGTACTTTGATTAGCTTGTACGTGTAATTCATTTACAGGAACCTCAGAAATCAGAGACATTATTCTGGATAACATGAAGGAGACCAGTTAAGTCTGAAGGTCCTCACCCTGAAATGAATTCCCTTAACATAATGAGCCAACTTGCTGGGTCTCTCGTTCTATGTCTTGGCACTCAAACCAAGGAACAAGCAAACAAACCAAGAAACTCAACACCCCAGTTGGGCTTGGTGGCACCAATCCCAGCACCAGGAAGCTATGGCAGGAAAGCCACGCACCCCATACCAGCCTGGAAGGCTTAGTGAGACTTCATCCGCAAGGCAAGGGCTACACGCTAATGTATGGCTGGCACTCCCAAGACCCCCATCAAGTCTCCACACATCCCTGGACGACTCTTCCAGAGTAAGGACGTTTGGACACCAAACCTTTGGACTATCTCCTTGCCAACCAGCGATGTTGGCTGGAGAAGTGTCACCTTCTTAGCACTGCCACCAACCCAAAGGTAAGAGAGCAAATGGCAGGCAAGGTCACACATGCTAAACTGGAAGAGCTGGAACACTGGTGTCCCCTCCTTCAGAGACAGCAGTGTGTGGGGGCTTCAGGCATCAACCTGAGGAAGGTCAGTCAAGTGGGTGTGTAGATCTGACTCTCATGTACTGGCCAGTCTGGCCCTCTACTCCGCCCCACACCTTCTACCCACAGCACTCTCAAGAAGCAAGTACTCCCACTTTTGGACCTCTATGCACACTATTGTCTATGCCGGACTCTCCTATCTGCTTCCCCCTTGCTGTCACTGGAACTTTGTAACCAGATTCAGTGATACTCTGTCACGATCTGACCTCCCACACCCTGGGAAGTTGTTTCCTAACACACTCTAGTCTGGGTCACCTCATCTGCCCCCTTTTTCCCTGGATGCAAAGGAGAGGTGGGTGTCGGAGAAGAGGAGGCGAGACCAACCAACTGGATTTGAATTGTCCTGGGTTCTGACACACAGAGGCAGAGCAATGGGATAAATGTGCCATGTCACGGGTAAGAGCTTCAGGCGACCCCAGTAAAGTCACTTTGGATATGGTCTTCCTTTCCCAGTCTCCCCCTCCAGAGAAGCCACTGAGAACATCACAGAAAGTCAAAGATGTCCCTCAATAAAGTTAGATCCTGACAACCCCTTCCTAAGTTGAAATATGTTTATGTAAAAGTGCATTCGACCTACTTGACCTTTTTTTTTGTTGTTGATGTTGCTGTTTGTTTTTTGAGACAGGGGTTCTCTGTATAGCCCTGGCTATCCTGGAACTCAACTCTGTAGACCAGGCTGGCCTCGAACTCTGAAATCCACCTGCCTCTGCCTACCATGTGCTGGGATTAAAGGCATGCACCACCACCGCCCGGCTCTACTTGACCTTTCTGAACATCGCAGCTGACATGCCCCAGACTCACGTCATCCTACAGGTGCACAGTGCCCATTTGATAACAATACAATATTCAAATATGTGCTGAGACAGTAACACCAGCCCTGGGGAAGCAAAATCAGGAGGGTTGTCTCAAGACTGAGGTCAGCCTGAACTGACCTCAGCACACGAGAACCCACATATCTCTAAAAGAGAACACCAGCGTGTGACAGATCAGGAAACAAAAGCACTGTTGCGCAAGACGGGAGATCTGAGTTCCACCCCCAAGGGTGGAAGGACAGAAATGATTCCTACAAGTTGTCTTCTGGGTACCACACACTCACTGTGGCACACATACTGCCATTCGCAACACATAAACGCAAAATAAATAAAGACACCAGCCAAAGAGTTTATGCACATGAGCACCCCACCACAGAGATGGACGCCTTGCACTCGTGACAGGGTGCAAACACACAAAATACACAGAGCTACAGTTATAACCAGGCGGCGATTCACTGCTGTGCAGTCAGGCACGGGATCACGCACCACTGTAACCTGAAAAAGACTCAGCATTCGAAATTCCAAATAGTCACTACCAAACGGACACCACTTCCTTGTCGCTAACAAGTGGGATCCCGATAAGTGGGGGAACCTCTGGTGACGAGGGTCCACATTTAAGTCGATGCTTCTATTGAAATTTTTTTGTGTATGTGTCTGTGTGTTTGTTCACAAGTGTGCCAGGCTGCACCTGTTGGGGTCAGCGGACAATGTGCACAAGTCGGTTCTCTCCTTTGACCATGTGGGACTCAGGGATTGAACTAAAGTCCTCAGCCTTGACAGCAAGCTCTTTATCCGGTGAACCATCTCCACAGCCCTGTGTTAGGCTGCCTAAGGTTTTTGTTTTCAGGTTGACTGGACGGCCTCTGCTTCCTTGTAAGAGTCACACTGCACACTCTGAACCTGGAAGGCAAGGTGAACAGCCACAGATCTGAAGCATTTCCCAAGAGTCTGTGGGTACAGTGGCTAAGTATCTGAACGTCTGAAATCAGAACTCAAATGCGACAACTAGATAAGAGCTGTGATCCTACGTTACTTCCCAGCGGTGGAGAAACGGGTGACTCTCGGCCACCCAAAATCGTGTGTGCCAGCTGTGGGCTACACGTGGGCAATACACAGAGGATCATATCAGCCAACCTCAAGTACACCTTCATAGAGTCCAGTTTCTTCCTCTTCCTCCTAGTGCTTACCACTGTATTCTGCCATCTTGCTTACTGGTTGTTGAACTTTATAGGCCTCCTGTGCCCAATCTCATGACTCAAACATGCAACGAAGCAAGGAACAGGCTGGGCATGGACCCTGTTGCCTCGTGGCCCTTAAAATTAGTGAATGGAAACATTCATGTGTACATACACACACACTTGTGTGTGTGTATGTACATATATGTACGCACATGTATGTATACACACTATCTATAACATGCGTATACCATGCATATATATTTGTCTACGTGCACCTTTTTAATCACCTGGGCATGCACCTTTACACACAGATGTATACAGAAAGTGTACTACACAGAAAGTGTGCACGGGCTTCGTGGGCTGTAACCCCGGCAGCTCGCTGCCTCGGGGGAGCTGATGGAAGGGTACTCAGGCAAACCGTTTCCATGCACTGACTCCACATGCATGCATTAGACGCCTGGTGCATGCGGGCCTCAAGCGGACAGTGTCCTGCCCTCAGGGCGCGTCCCTTCCGGCACCGGCCGCTGAGTGACAGCTCCCGGGCCGGCCGGCCGCTTACCTCGGAACTTGAGCTCGTGTTGTGGCTCGAGGCTCAGGACCTGTTCCACCTTCGCCATGGTCCTCCCCGTCGGGGGCGACGGCGCGGGCGGGGGGCGGCGGCCTGGGTGGCGGGGCGCAGGGGCGGAGGGCGAGGCCGCGGTGCCGGGCGAGCTCACGGCACGCACGACGTACCCACGCACGCCCCGACGCACGCACGTACGCACGTACGTAGCAGATGCCGGGCTCCGGCAGTGGCCAGCGGCTCCAGCGACAAAAGGGAGACTGCGCATGCGCAGGGTGTTCAGGGCCACTGCGCAGGCACAGACCGGGCGGTAGAGGGCGGAGCTTCCGAGACAGGGGGCGTGGCCTCTCGAGGCTTGGGAGGAGGGGCGGTCTCCAGTGAGACTGTTCAGTAAGCGCCTGCGGGGAGAACTGTTGTTAAGTGCTTTACTTAATAATAATAATTAACAAGAATAAACTTCCACTTTCTTCCCGCACGTGTGGTGCCAGGCTCTACTGAGCCTGAATATAATAAAGTACTTATTATTCTTACAAACACAATGTTTACGGGTTAGTGATATGTGCCAGGCCTTGTGACAGTTCATAAATAACAATTATAAATATAATAAACTGGCAATTATTGTTTGCTTATTTCGTGCCACTCCGCTGAATGCTTTCAGTAACTGTCATAAATAAAAGCTATTCTGCATTCAGTGTTTACCAAACCGCAAAGCGCTGCACTGAACCATTTGCTGATAGCATTACTTGTTTATGCAAGAAATATTTAGAAATACAATAACCAGAAAACGACCTGCTTCACACCGTGCTAGGACCTCACTGAGAGAATAAATTAGTTACACACATAAATCACATGACTAAAAGTAACTGAGAGCCTAGCTCTGTCTGATACCCAAAATAAGCCCTGTATGTTCCCATTGGCACGTGACTAGTATTTCATTGTGTAACGTATACTATGTAAAATAGACCTTCATAGCCTCCTCATCAAACATTCGTGTGAAGAGTACACATGACTCTATATGGCAGGAATATCCATGTTGTTCATGTACTTCCCATGTTCTATACACCTGAAGTTATTTTCATAATAAAAGTTTCCAAGGGGTAGTCTTTGTCTTTTAGCTTGTGCATCTAATCCATTTATACTTATTGTATTTGTTGGTGTACCTGGGTTTATTTCTGCTGCTTTACGTTGGTTTTCCCATTAGATGTACTGTTTCTTTTGGCCTCTCATTTCTTGCTCTTCAGGATTGTTTTCCTCTCCATCTGTTCTTTCCTTGTGTTCTGCTACTACTGCTTCATGTGTACTGAATCTATGAAAGTCTAGCTTTTATGACATTTTGTTCTGCTTTCTTGAGATTTTAGGGCTTCAGTTCATCATAGTCACCCACTGCTCCATTATACGCCTTGTGCTTTTAAAGGAAACTCAGGTTTCCCTCAGTCTAGTTTTGTTTTGTTTTGTTTTGTTTTTGGTTTTGGTTTTTTGGTTTTTTGAGACAGGGTTTCTCTGTGTAGCCCTGACTGTCCTGGAACTCACTCTGTAGACCAGGCTGGCTTCGAACTCAGAAATCTGCCTGCCTCTGCCTCCCGAGTGCTGGGATTAAAGGCGTGCGCCCACTCTGCTCTGTGTTTTGCCACACTGTCTCTGCGTTTGTTGTACTTTGAACTCTTTGGGCTTTCTAAATTTGCTGATTGAGAATCTTTCATCAAGCTCAAAGCTTTTCAGTCAATATTTTTCTTACTTTTATTCTTTCCGTTGTTGCTTGTTTGCTTTGTTTTTGAGACAGGATCTCTTATATTCCAATCTGACCTTGAGGTCACTCTGTAGCCGAGGATAGCCTTCATTCTCCTGCCTCCACCTCTCCAATGAGGAATTTCAGGTGTTAGCTTTCATACCCAGTGCATGCAGGGCTGAAGTTGGTCCAAGGCTGCATGATAACCAAGCACTACCAGCTGAGCTGTCAACTTAGTCTCTAATTCTATTTTGTCTTTGAAGTAGGGGCTCACTATGTAGCACTGGCTAGCTGGAACTCACGATATAGAGACCAGGGTGGCCTCAAGTCACTCTGTTGTTGTTGTTGTAAATTACACCTAACAATGGCCATTTTCAAGACTGTGGCCCAGTAACACCATTTTCCTGTTGCCTGCAACCAACTCACTCACCCATCCCAAAGGTTCACCTTGCAAAGCCCAAACTCCACATCTCTTAAATGATAATTTGCATTTCTCTCCAGAGCCCATCCTTGGCGTTCATCATTCTGTTTTCTGTCTCCGGATTTGAGTGCTCTAGGCACCTGACAGAAGACGGGTCACTTAGCACTGAGATCGGACAGGGATGGGGTGGGGTGGAGGGGCAGCTAAGGGAATGTGTGAAGGAAAGGAACCCTCCCACCCACCCTGGGACATAATTTGCTGACTAAAAGTCAAAGTACCTCCAAACAACTGATGGTCAGTGAAGGCAATGGCCCCTTCCAGAGAGGACTAAAGGAGGTAATTATTCTGAACCTAACGGAAGTGACCATGGCAGGGCAATGTAGATGGAGCTCTTCCCAAATTCCATATTCCAATGAAGTAGCAACCCTATGGATTTTTAAAAATAATACTTTTCAAATACATATGTGAGGACATCAGGCAGGTGGGTTGCAGCAAACTGGGTAATTCTATACTGGCCATAGATACTGTCTGACGGCATTCTCAGCCCTTTGATTGGTAGAAGCCAGGGGTCTGTTCATATGTTCATAAGGCTTAACCAGTGGTCACAGAGATGTTAGGTCAGGTGCAGAAGAGAACAATAGATGGCTATCGGGAGGCATAAGATGGCCTTCGGTGATTGGCTCTGGATCTACAACCTTCCCACCTCTCCTCATTACTGCATGTCTGCCTAGTCAATCATTTTTGGGAGAAACAGCTTCTATGCAAGGACTCTGTTTCACAGGATGAGCCAAGCTAGCCAGAGAGCTAATGTGTGTTTCCCTGAACGCACCTCAGACAAGGATTAAAAAAAAAAAAAAAAAACCTAGCAACAGTGAGTCCTACCATAGGGGCACCCCTCTCACATCCCTTAATTGGAACAGTGCACCTCAGATGGCCCCTTAGGGCATCACTGACGCAAAGCACAATCCAAATAAGGCTTTTTACTTAGTTTCAAGCTCTATTAATCTCTAAACCTTGTAATAAATTGCTTCCTTTGAAGAATGCAACTTAAAACCACCAGATCACATACACAGCCACTGTGAAGCCACCTAAGTGTTGCCAGACATGTGGGTGGGGGTGGGGGGGCATGCCAGCCTGCATTCAAGGTCCTCTTGGTCTACAGAGCAAGTTTCAGGCCTTCTAAGAGAACTCTCTTGAGAAGCGCACACCCATGCCTCGAGTGTACACTGCCTTTTTCCTATGATTCTGTCTAAATACTTAATAAACTTATTGACTTTGCCTTTAGCTTGGCTCATCTTGAGATTCTTTTCAGTGCCATTGTCAAGCATATGGCTTTACCTGAGCAGAGGTCTCTGAGGGAGAGAAAGCTCTTCAGGCTGCTGGCAGCAGTGCTGGCCTGTGTCTCCCTGCCACCACTGCTGACAGCATGAGGTCCCTCAGGGCTCATCCATTGTGCAGCGTGTGTGACAATATCGCTTTCAAATGCCACCTCAGCCTCAGCGCCTCACTCTCAACATCTGGAGTTCCGGTTGGCATTCTTATTTATGATGTTTTTGAAACTGTAGGTTGTTTTCCCGATAGCAACTTATAAAATGAGTCCAGACGTCATTAGCAGAATCTGGAAAGCAAGGCTAGGATGTACTGAGGTGCCTTCTGTCGTTCAGGAAACTTCTATGTGGCCATGCTAAAGTTCTTGTACTCATATCTAGGTACAGTGTCACAAGTATCAGCATAAGACATTTATTATTGGCATTTGATAGAGTAAATAAGTGAGGGAGGGACGGGGGCGGGGGGGAGAGGGAAGAGGTAAAACGTCCCAGTTTTTTATGCCAGCCTTCATGACTCTGAAGATAGCACACTGTCATCACTGTGATTGGACTTGGTCTTGCTGTGTACCTCAGTTGGCCCAGATCCCACTTCATAATCCAGGTTTGCATCAAATTCTTGATCCACCTGCCTCAGCCTCATGAGAGCAGACATCATAGTCTTAGACCACTACCCTCAGGTCCATACGCTTGCTTGCTTGGTCTGCTTTGCTTTGCTTTGCTTTGCTTTGCTTTGCTTTGCTTCGCTTCCCTTCCCTTCCCTTCCCTTCCCTTCCCTTCCCTTCCCTTCCCTTCCCTTCCCTTCCCTTCCCTTTCATTCATTCATTCGTTTGTTTGTTACAGGAGGCTCTTGAATGCTAGGTAGTATCCTAGAGCATCCAGCCCAGGCCTCTGGATTCCACCCTGACCAGATTGCAGACAATTCTAGACCTTTCTGTTGGTGGCTTGTTGTCCCTTCGACTGCAGGTAACCCTCTCAGATAGTTTTTCATTTGTCACTTACTGCACGCCCACAAGCTCTGCTGTGTCCCTTTATCTATCTGCTTGGCCACATGGTTTGTAACAGACTTCATACTCTCCTCCCCCTCCCCTAAGGCATGGCATAACATAGCTTTGGTGTTGGCTTTCTAGGTACTCAGCAATAACAGTACCCAGACCAGTCTGAGAGAAAGGAAGGTCATACGGAACCTGAGCTACCTGCCACAAAGGCCGCTTTGTAAACAGACCCACTGAGCAGGCAGGGGCACAAGGGAAGGATATTGTCCTCTGGGTGCCTGCTTCATTACTCCAGAACCACTGCTGTGATGACACCTTCTCAGGGGAATGTCCCACCTTGAGAAGCATCCCTAGACCTGGTGACCAGACTTCTACATCTCTACTCTCTGCCCATGGTCTGTGCTTCTGGCCATGAGACTGTGTTGTTGCTCGTGCACCTATATTCCTGTTCCGAGCAGCTGAGCTCACAGCTGTGTGCCTCTGCTCCTGCTATCCGTTCACCTGTGCTCCTGACTGTGCGTCTTCACTGCACACCTGTATTCTTGACAATGCACCTAGGTTTCTGTTCAGTGCGCTTGTGCTCCTAACTATGCACCTGTGCTCCTGACCATGCACCCCCTGGCCATGCACCTGTGTTCCTGTCTACGCACCTGTGTTCCTGTTCGTGCACCTGTGTTCCTGTTTGTGCACCTGTGTTCCTGTTTGTGCACCTGTGTTCCTGACTATGCACCTGTGTTCCTGCCCATACAACTGTATCCCTGATTAGCACTGCTCCTGTCCATAAATCTGTGCTTCTGACTGTGTCTTTGTGCTCCTGATCATCTCTCAGCCACACGAGTAGACAGCCACATATACTCTTGTGATTCTGATAGATGGTAATGTCCAGTTGACCTGTTACAAGCCTATTAGATCATGGGTGTGATTTTCATCGAGTTTGAAAGGGTTGCCTTTCTATGGAACCCCTGTTTCTCTGGCTGTGATTTAAGCTGGGAGTACAAAAGCTGGCGCCTGCCATTTGCTTCCCACAGTTGCCCCATGGCCTCCGAATAGCTGTCCCTCCCCAGGTCCTCCAGTCCTCATTGCTCCATCATCACAGCAGTTGCAGGGCTCTCCACATCTGTGGCAGATGACTATGGCATGCAATTGGCAGTGATATCGGTACCCGGTGTTTCATAGGAAACTGGCTTCGTAGGAGCCAGAATAACTCCCATTTGTAGTGTTAAGATCTCTGCAGCATCATCAGTCAATGTCAGTCAAGCCAAGTAGACGGTAGATGTGTTTGGTTGGCTCTCATTAGCTGTGTGGAGCCCTGTTGGTGTCCAGCTCAGCCAGGCCCTGTTCCTAAAGCCACACAGGAATCTGGAGGAATCAAAGGTGGAGCTCCAGGAGATACTGCCATCCCTAGGCCAAGGGAGACTGTGAAAGAGACAGGAGTCTGAGACCCTAAAAGAGAGCTCAGAGGAGCCTCAAGGAGGTGGACAGAGCCCCAAGAAAGAAGTCTGGCTAGGGCCTTGTTGCTTGCTACAGGAATGCCCTGAGGCTATAATGCACCACTCTTCCTAGGAAGATGAGAACCAACACCCATTCATCCCCAATAGCATACAAAAGGCTAAAGAAATACTAAAGAAATGACTCTACTACTCTCTTCTTGCAAGTTCATCCAGTGACCCACGCACGTAGTTTAGAGGGTTTGCGCACGGGAGCAGAGATGAGGGGTTACATGGATGGCTCAAGACTACCACAGCATGAGTAACAACCCAGGGACGCTGCATCCCTGGAGCTAGCGGTCCAGATTTTAGGCAGCCCCATTGAAAAAGCTCCTCTCGCTCAGCAGGTCCTCGGTATCTGTAACGTTAGGGCCTTGCGAATCTTACACCTTTCTGACCTTCCTGCGGGTTGTAAGGTTTATGGGCCTTCTGAACCTTGTGTGTTTCCTGAATTCCACCAGACTGCCTTCTCCCCCCAGGTGGAACTGCTTCAATGTAGAGGGGGAACCCCACACAATAGGTTACTTCTGGGATTATAAGAAACATCAGGAGACTGTGACGCTATGCTGCTGGATAAAGGGCCATTGCTAAATTGACAGTGACAGACACGAGCAGCAAGTCTTCCCGGTGCCCTCATTCCTCATTCCTGCTGTGATGGCTTTCTTAAGTACCTGTCCTGGTGGGACATGTCGGGAGCCTTACCTGACAAGAAATGGCAGTTGCAAACCCACAGAGAGATACCAGTTCCCTGTCTCCCACCCACTTTCCTTTCTTTAAACATGATAAACATTTTTTTAAAAAAATCTGAGAGCGTGTCTTGCTATATAACTTGGTTTGTGCTCTCCATTCCTCTGCCTCAGCCTCCTGAGTCCTGGAATTATAGGGGTGGAGCTGACATTGCAATTACTGACTGCCCTGTAGCTAAGCAGCCGCGAACCTCCCTCACAGCCTCAGCAACAGCCGGTTGTCTTCTTTCTCTTGCACTGGCAAAAGCCTGATGGTGACTCTCATTTGTGGGCTCTCGTTGCTGCCGTCCATCACACTGAGCAGGAATGTGAGGGGCTGGTCTCATCGTCTCCATGGTGAGGAGCCAGGGATGATTGCTGGTTCTCAGCTTGTGTGAGCGAAAGCTCCTGAATAGAAGCTGTGTCTGCAGAGACTGACGGGCTAATTAGAATCTCAGCAATGAGGGGAGATTGGAATGTTGCAGGTCCAAAGGCTACCCGCTTTATCTCAGGCTAGTTCTAGGCCTTTGGAACAGCCACTCCTTCTCTGTGTGTGTGTCAGAAATAACATCCTGTGACTCATAGGTAAAGACTGTTTAGAATCTAGTAACCTAGCTGACTGCTAGTTTCCATCAATCGAAGAGCTAAGCGTGTTTCAGATGGCACCATGAGCCTATAGAAAAATCTTCCCTCATCTCACTGTGCCTGCCTCCCTGATGGACTCAGCAATGTATTTTAGCCTTGCTCTGATCTATGCCTTTCTTTGTTCTGTAAAACTATATAAAAAAACAAAAACAACAACAACAACAAAAAAAACCACCTCATGAAGCTGCTTACACACTGGGGTGTGGAATTTGGGGTAAGCTACCTCTGTGTGCCCGAGCCACCTCCACTCATGATGGCTTTGAAATGACAGTTCCTTTAGATTCCTTACTCTCTCTTGTGATGATGCTTGCTCTCTCCTTTCATATACTCCAGGCACCCAGGCCACAGAATGGTTCACCTATGCTAAGACTGGGTCCTACCTCATTTGGCCCGTTAGAAGCTCCTTCACATGAGTACTCAGAGGTTTGTTTCCTAGGTGACTCCAGAGCCTGTCAAGTTGATAATATTAAGCACTGTGGACAACAACTGCAAGTTTGGTGGTTGTTTTGTTATTGTTGATTTTTAAAGTAATTTTTAGGTGTGTGTGTGTGTGTGTGTGTGTGTGTGTGTGAGCGAGCGAGCGTGGTTTTATGCACATGAGTGCAAGGATCCTCAGATGCCAGAGGTATCAGATCCCTTTGAAGTTGGAGTCTCAGGTGGTCGTGAGCCCCTTGACATGAGTGCCGGGAATTGAACTTGGGTTCTCGGCAAGAAAAGCATGTGTTCTTAACGGCTGAACTATCTTGGCAGCCCCTGGCATCTTTTCTGAAGACAGTGGCAGGCTTAAGAAGTCTCTGTGCTTTGTTATTAGTCATCATCTGTCTTAGGCAGGTCTCCAGTGAGAAGGAAAGTGGGAGGAAAGGAAATACAAAAGGTACAGTTGAGAAGAAAAAGGGAGCAGAAGGAAGTTTAAGGCCAAAGCCAGAGCTTGTGTTGAAACACGTAAGGGGATTGGGGGGACGCAGGGGGCTGATCTGAGATTGAGAGAAGAGAGAGAGAGCCCTCAAGATTCCCCCCAGATAAGTTCAGAAAAGACTTTGGATTTGTAAATTGTGTTGAGACTGTGGAAGACTATCAGGACTTTTGAAGTTGGCCTAGGTACATTTTGCGTTATGATATGGCTAGGAGCCTATGGTGTCCAGGTAATGGGATGTGATAGTTTGAATGACGATGCCCCTCATAGGCTCATAGGGTTGAATACTTGGTCCATAGTCGGTAGAACTGTTTGGGGGAGGATTAGGGGGCATGACCTTAGGGGGTGTGGTCTTATTAGAAGTGGTACATCACTGGGGGCAGGCTTTGAGGTTTCAAAAGACTCAGAACATTCTCTTCCCCCTTCTCTCTCTCTCTCTCTCTCCTTCCCTCTCTCCCTCATGGTTGTGGATCAAGATATGAACTCTCAACTGTTCCTTTACTTCACTGTCATGGACTCTAACCCTCTGAACCTGTAAGCCGAACTAAACATTAAACAAATTAAGCCAAACTAGAACATATAAGTTGCTCCCCCCCACCAGCCATGCTGTTTTATCACAGCAGTAGAAAAGTAACTCAGACGTTGTTCACACAGATGTGTGTTCTTGTTCCGAGGTTCAGTCCCATGTTCATTATACCATTCCATCCCTAAGACAACGGAGGTTCTTGGGAGAGAAAGAATGACTCATGGTCCAGGGAAGGAATATAGGAGACAAGCCTTGAGATAACAGACAGGACTGGGGAGCAAGGACAAAGCTGAAACAGTGGGAACAAAGGCCAGCTGAAGGAGATCCTAATGGCCAAAGCTTAGAGGGTCTGAGTAACAAAATCACATGACATAGCTACGGAGCTTAGCAGGAGCTGCAAAAAGACATAGCCTTTTGTGGGCATTAAGCCAGCCTGGGCTACATAGTAGACCTTGTGTCAGAAATTAGATATATGCAAATATATACATATATGTGAATATATGTATATGGAAATGGCAGTCAATGCCAAGTCTGATGGGCTGAGTCTGACCCTTGACCTCTGACCCTGTATCCTGGGACCTACATGATGGAAGGAGACAACTGAGTCGAGTAAGCTGTCTTCAACCTCTACCCTGCCACCTCCACCTCACCTATCAGTCAATAAATCAACAAATAATGATTCAAAAACAAAACAAAAGTAAAAAAGAAAATAGACTTGTATCTGTAACTATACAAATAAATAAATGGCCAGACAGAGCCTGGTTTCTACACCTCGGGCCGTGTAGCTGAAAGTGGCCTTAGGAAAATGTTGGCAATAGTAAGGATTCCTGAGTTCAGAATCAGATGCAAAATGAATGCAAAGTGTTTTGTCATGGGACCTTACTCCAGCCTTGGTTCTGAGCGCGGGACACCCACAGTTTAGCTCTTCACAAGCTAAGGCACTGGTCACTGCTGCTCACATAACCTGAGATGGTGCCTCAGATTTGAGACTATGAAATGTTACAAGTTTCAGTGCTTTTACTGTATGCATAAAAAAAATTGTCTGCTCTTGTAGAAAGAGAATGGCTTGATTAGGAAAAACAATATTTAATATATTCTAATGTCACTCCTCAGCCTGTAAGTGTCAAATTAATATATGCTTGGATTGTATTGTGCTAGAATGTTTGATTTTAAAAATTGCTATCTCTCACACACATGCAGATGTATGTATATAAGTATGTATGTATGTATGTATGTATGTATGTATGTCTGGTTTTGCGAGACAGTCTTATATAGCTCAGGCTGGCTTCAGACTAACTGTGTGGCTGAGGCTAGCCTTGAATTTCTGAGAATGTCACCTCAGCCTCTGAAATGCTGGGATTATGGGTATGGACCACCAGGCCCTACAAAATGAACAAATAAATAAATCTAACGCTGTCTGATTTGCTGACTTGTGTGTTATGGGAATTGTTGGCAGTCACGATAGGTCAGCAGGCAAAAGCATTTGCAGCCAAACCTGAGGTCATTCCACGGTGCCCACGCCATAGAAGAGACGACTCACACATGCCATCCTCTGATTTCTGCATGCTACTGTGCACACACATAAGCATGTGCACACATGTGCGTACATGTGCACATTCACGCAAATGCTTGCACAGAGCAAATGGATGTAATGAAGAAATTTAAAATTTGTTAGGTGTAGTGATGCACCCCTTTAATCTTAGTGCTCAGGAGGCAGAGGCAAGCAGATCTCTGTGAGTTCAAAGCCAGCCTGGTCTACAGAGTAAGTTCCAGGACGGCCAGAGTGAGACTCTGTAAGCCAGGTGTAACTGCTCATGTCTCTAGTGCCAGCATGAGGGAAGATGAAGCAGGAAGTTTGTCATGACTGTAATCGAGAGCCCCAGACCAGTCTGGGCTCCAGAGTGAGATCTTGTCTTCAAACAAATGGAACCACAAACATTGCTAAGTGAATTCTGACTTGAGATTAGGACAGACTTTCCAATGGCTTCAGAAATGACCTTAGACAATCTTCTACCATCTGATACTCAGCAGTTATGTGAAGCAGTGTTCTCAGAATTGACAATTATGACATCAAAATATCAATCCATTCTGAGAAAAACAATCTGCAAATACTTGTCCACTCCATTCTTTTTTTTTTTTTTTTTCTTGAGACAGGGTTTCTCTGTGTAGCCCTGGCTGTCCTGGCACTCACTATATAGACCAGGCTGGCCTCGAACTCAGAAATCTGCCTGCCTCTGCCTCCCAAGTGCTGGGATTAAAGGCATGCACCACCACGCCCAGCCACTCCATTCTTTAAAAAGTCAGAGGACAACATTTAGGCGTTTTCTTCTTCCATTGTATGAGTTCTGGGGAGGGAACTCAGGTCATCAGGATTAGAGGCCAGCACCTACATAAACTGAGTTAACTTTCCAGCTCTACAATTTCAATCTTTTTAGAGGGCAGATGGGGAGTTGATTCTCTGTGTAGCTTTGGCTGTCCTGGAACTCGCTCTGTAGACTAGGCTGGCCTCGAACTTGTAGAGATCCTCCTGCCTCTGCCTCTGGAGTCCTGGGATTAAAGGCATACACTACCATCTTCAGGTTCAAATTTAATTCTTAATGTAAAAATTAATGGACACTGTTACCTCAAGATCTAAGTTCGCTTTCAACTTTACTAAATGGAAAAAAACTTGTATGTGTACCAAGAGGTTTTTAAAATACATCTCTTTATGGCGTACCTTCAGTAAAAGTTTGTTTTGTATACCTTTTTCACATGCCTCTACAACCAGAGTCACATAACATTTCCTAGGTGACAAGGGTTTGTAAAAAGAGAACATGACAGAGGCATAGAAGACGAATTCCAAATGTGTCAGAGGAGCTGGGCAGGACCTTCCTGTGGAGTCTGCAAGGGCTGAAACCAGCTACAAAGTAGCTTTAGAGAGGCCTTGACCAAGGTCAAGATCCAGATCCACAGCCCTGTTGGTGGAGCTTGCCCTTGCCTACAGGATGGGACCAAGAGGGCATCTCGCCTCCCAAGTCACAGCTCTGACATCACAAGACCAGAGTGGAGTGACCCACCTACACGCCCAGCTACTTTGGGGACTGAGGGAGGACCACCACTTGAGTCTAGGAGTTCAAGGCCAGCTTGGCAACTCGGTGAGGCCTTTGCCTCAAAAGAAAAATATTAAAATCAGAGCATAAGAAAAATCTCTAGGAGTTTGAGGCTAGACTGGTCTACATAGTAAGTTCCAGGACGGCCAGAGCTATGTAGTGAGGCCAGGCAGGGCTCCTGAGACCGTCAAGGTCACCCAAGAGAAGTCGGAGAGGCTGACACAGCCCAGAGGAGCGGAAGGAGACATGATAACTTATGATTGTGTGAGAAAAGGACATCCGGGGACAGCTGAGGAAATCGGTGTAAAATGTGGAGTTCAGCGAACAATAACATATTACTCGTGTTAATAATGCCTCATTAATTGTGATAAATGAGCCACTCTAATGGAAGGTTCCAACAATAGGGGAAATGGGGTGTTGGGTAACAGTCATTCTCTATTGTCTGTAACTTTTCTGTAACTCCAAACTCTCTCAAATTATAAAGGTCTCATTTATTTTCACACTTCAGGGACAGATACATGCCAAGCCAGGATCCCACTGCTCAGCCATACTCCCCAACCCTGAGGGAGAAAAAGGCCTTTTGAGACAAAATCTTATTATGTAGCTAGACTGGCCTGAAGCCTGCATCGTAGTCGTCGTCTTCGTTGTCATCGTCCTCCTCCTCCTCCACCTCCTCCCCCTCCTCCTCCTCCTCCCCCTCCCCCTCCTCCTCCTTCAGCTCCTGAGGTGAAAGCATCGCAGCAGCACCACATAAGGCCCTCAAATTTCTTTTTAATTTATGGAAACTCACCAAGACCACACTAGGCTCTGGTCAGTGAACTCCAGGAATCGGCCTCTCTCTGACCCTTTGGAGCTGGAATTGTAAGCACTCACTAGGACACTCAGCTTTTAAAAACAACAATAACAACAACAACAACAAAAACCCTTACTTTTCCACAATATCATATATATGTCACACATACACACACTGCTTACTCTGATCATATTTCCTCTATGAAATTCTTAGCCCCCTTCCACTGAACTCTTTCTGAGTCCTCTTCCTACTCTCACGTCTTTTACTTATTTACTTTTTATTTATTTATTTATTTACATACACTTCCTTGCTTATTTGTGGCCCGCTGCATCTCGTTGTGGCTGCTCCCGTGAGCTTGGGAAACTTACCCACGGCTATGAGACTAAGAAATATGACTCCCCTCTCACAGCAACCATCAGAAGCTCCTCGAGGAGAAGCAGGGCTCTATGAGCCCCTCCCCCACCCACGATGGCCTGTCGATGGGCCTGGTCTTATGCCAGTAGCCGTGTGGCTGCGAGTTCACGGGTATAAGCGTCACAGCACATCTAGAATACCACACTCCTCCCCTCCCTCAGCTCTTCATTCTTACTCCCTCCTTTTCTACAGTGTTCCCTGAGCCGTGGGGGGTGGGGGTGGGGCATACAGCTATCCCGTTCGTGGTTCCACTTTCAACCATTTCAACCATTACTAACTCTCAGTGCTCTGACCAGTGGTGAGTCTCTGCATTGACGGCTGGCTGCCCACTGTAAAGAGAAGTTTCTCTGGCTAGCCACAAACAGTATTAATCCGTGGAGATAAACACGAATACTTAGAAGGCCGTTGACACAATACCCACTCAGCTGAGGAGCAGTGGTGGGATTCCTTTAAAGTCTAGGACCTGTCCAGCCCTGGGCTTTGCATGGGCTGTGCAGTACCAGGCACGAATTCCTCAGGTGGAGCAGGCCTCACATCGAATCAGGAAGTGATTAGTTGCCCATAGACACTCACAACACTGTTGCTCCCGTGGGCACATTCTACCTGGCAAGTTCACATTACAGCACACAGGTATGGGAGACCATGGCCTCTCTGCTTAACCCCCACAAGGGTACCTTCTTAGCTTCCTTCCTCTACAGTCACGCTAAGATCTGAAAATTCAAAGCTAGGGTCCTCATATAAAAGAGAACATTCGGGGACTGGAGAGATGGCTTAGTGGGTAAGAGCACTGACTGCTCTTCTGAAGGTCCTGAGTTCAGTTCCCAGCAACCACACAGTGGCTTACAACCATCTGTAATGAGATCTGATGCCCTCTTCTGGGGTGTCTGAAGACAGCTACAGTGTACTTACATAAAATAAACAAATAAATGTTTAGAAGAAGAAGAAGAAGAAGAAGAAGAAGAAGAAGAAGAAGAAGAAGAAGAAGAAGAAGAAGAAGAGAGGAGGAGGAGGAGGAGGAGGAGGAGGAGGAGGAGGAGGAAAGGAAAGGAAAGGAAAGGAAAGGAAAGGAAAGGAAGGAAAGAGAACATGGAGTGTCTGTCTTTCTGGGCCTGGTGACCTCACTCGGAATATTTTCCAGTTCCATCCACTTACCTGTGAATTTAATTTTCCCTCATGACTGAGTTAAGACCCACTGTGTGTGTGTCACGTCTAGACTGGTTCCAGCCCCTTGCTATCATGACTAGAGTGGCATGAGTGTGCTGTTCGAGGGCCTCCCTTGTAGGATATGAATCCTTTAGGTAAACGCCCAGAAATGGTCAAGCTGGACCATGTGGCAGTTCGAGTCTCATGCTCGTGAAACATGACTTAGCCATCTCCCTATCTTCTACGTGGTAAACTCTGCAGGCCAACTTGTGACCATTGCCCTGTGTCGACTGAAGCCTCTGATGCCCCAAAATGGCCAAGGCTGAGCCATGTCAAGGAGACAGGTGACAGTTCAGTTGTCACCCTTGTCTTCAGTCCCTCCCCTCATTCACAGCCTCATTCACTCAGCGCCCCTTCAGCCATTCATTTAAGCCTCTAAGGTTTTCCTTTGTTCATTTGCTTTGAGACCAGGCCTCACTACAGACCAGACTTGCCTCATAGTCGGGGTAACCCTTCTACCTTCTGCCTTTTGCTAGTTTGTTTTTCTTTAAGTTTTAAGCAAGATTTTAAATAGAGTTGCACGTGTTGTGTGTATTTGATGTGCACGCGCGTGTGTGTGTGTGTGTGTGTGTGTGTGTGTGTGTGCTCGAGTGTGTGTGCGCGCGCAACGGCCCGTCCGTGTGCATGCATGTAGGTCAGAGGATAACCTTGGGTGTTGTTCCTCATCCTCCATCTTGTTTGTGAACAAGAGTCTCTCTCTAGTTCCCTGTTCCTCAGGACAGGCTGTCTGGTTCACAAGCTTCCAGCGGTTCGCCTTCGCTCTCCCAGGGGAGGTACACGATACATTGTTGCACCTGGCTTTGCATGGGGTTGTGGGACCGGTACTGCACTCACCAGGCATGCCGGGCAAGCAGTTTGCCCACAGAGCCCTTAAATAGAATGTTCTCACCACTGCTCCGGAGCCAAGCTTACTTATCTGCCTTGTTATTTATTGTTTGCATTGCTTCAGAATGTACTGTTTGAACATCCTGCAGTGCATACATTTATTGTGTTTATTTTATTCTATTTTTTGCAGTCCTGGGAATTGAATCTAAGGTCTGGTGCCTGTAGACAAATGCTCTTCCGCTGAGTTACACCCCCAGCAACAGTAGATGTGTTTGGGTTGGGCTGCCAGCCCGAGAGCTCCCTTGAAGAAAAACACCAACGTGATTACAATCTGTGATGAATGGCAAAAAAGACGAAAAGGAAACTGAAAAGAATAAATACACTTCACCTTGGAGTCTTGGAGAACTACATGCTCAGAAGATATTTTAAGGGGGGCTTTAAAAAATCACAAGAAATGGCTGGAAAGATAGCTCAGTGGGGAAGGGTTCTTGCTGTGCACACACACACACACACACACACACACACACACACACACACTGTGTGGTACAGAGAATGACCTATGGTACCTGCGTTTCAATTTTGAATGAGTGAATTTATTAAGTGCACAGCAAACAGAAGTGCATAAACAAATAGCAAGGAGCAGATAGAGAGGCCGCAAACACCATCCCATCAGGAGCTAACAACACACATCGTGGACAACTGGAGTGGCCAGATTGAGAGAGCAAACAAAGGGTAACCTCATCAAACCAGGGCTTACAGCATCCAGCAGAAGCAGCCTGGAGAAGCCTGTGGAGACAGCAGCTGAGTTTCGGATTGAGAGTCTGGGAAGAGCAGCGTTCTCTTTCCATGGTTTCCTCTTTCTCCTGCGGTATTTCTATATTGTGGGGCAAGTAAGTACAACTTTAAAAAGTATTACTTGATAAGCCAGTCATGGTGACACATGCCTTTAAACTCAGGACTTGGGAACAGAGCCAGAAGGAGCTCTGTGAGTTCAAGGCCAGCCTGGTCTACACAGAGAGTTCTAGGCTAGCCTGGTTTGTATAGTTAGACCCTGTCTCAGAAAAAAAATTTTTACAAGGAAGGTCTTACTGGACAGAAAAAACAAGGAGGGGTCCTTCAAGCAGAGGAATGACCTGTGCAAAGACCTTGGGGTTTAGGGGCTTCCGGGGACCTGTTTGAGGAATGGCAATGGGCAATAGCAGCTATCCCATTTAGTCAGCCCTACTACTGTCAATCATTATACTAGCATGTACCCTGACTTTAGGTGGCTACACTGACTTTAGGTGGCTGAACACCCCAAACCATCCACATGGCTTGAGATCCCTGCTCATTTTACACTGCGAAGTCCTGATGTCCAAGACTGGGTTGGATGGGACTGCAACCAAGGTGCTGTCAGCCTGGAGCCCATTTGAGCCCTGAGGATACATGTTACCATGTCCCTTGGTTCACAACCACTTTTCCATGAGAAAAGCCACGCACATGGTTATTCTGAGTCTTCTGTTGTCTGTAGCAGAGTGCTGCTCAACTGCTAAGCATCCTTCCTGCCATGGCTTTTCTTTGTCCATCTCCCACTTTGTGTGTGTGTGTGTGTGTGTGTGTGTGTGTGTGAGAGAGAGAGAGAGAGAGAGAGAGAGAGAGAGAGAATGTATGTGTATAAGTGTGAGTGTGTTTGAGTGTGTGTGTGTGTGTGTGTGTGTGAGACTGTGTTTTGGAGGTCAGAGGACGATATAGGAGGTCTTCCTCTATCACTCTCCACATTGATTTTTTTTTTGAGACAGAGTCTGTCACTGAACCTAGAGCTCACCAACTCAGGTAGAAATAGGCTGGCCGGCAAGCGCTAAAGACCCCCTAACTTTGCCTCTGTAGTGCTGGATGGCAGGCGTGTGCTACAGGAGTATAAAGTTCAGAATGGGAAGGATACATTGCAGAGCCAGCTACGAGACATCTGCTGCATGCACGTGGCCTTACCTTGGCTACTATGTATCCCAATATTGCCTTCAGGGCCAGTGTGCCTCCTGCAGGAGGAACCTGCCCAGCTCTGCTGCCTCCTTCTGTTCTATCAGTATCTCTCTCTCTCTCTCTCTCTCTCTCTCTCTCTGACACATACATGCATGTTCATGTGTGCTCACACACACAAGTACAGAATGTATGTTTGTGTATGTGTGTGTAGGCTTTCCAGTAAGACCTTCCTTGCTGAAGTAGACAAGGCTGGCTGCTCTGTGAACCCCAGGGAGATACATGTTTTTATTCTCCCACTGTCCTTTGCAAATCCCACCCCCTTTAATGTGTGTTTTAGAAACCATCTTAGGGTTTCCATTACTGTGAAGAGATACCAGGGTAATGGCCACTCTTATAAAAGAAAACATTTAATTGGGGCTGGCTTACAGTTTGGAGGTTCAGTCCATTTTCATCATGGCGGGAAACATGATGGCATGCAGGCAGACATGGTTCTGGAGAAGGAGCTGAGAGTTCAACATCTGGACAGGCAGGCAGTAGGAAGAGGCAGTGACCCACTAAGTCTGGCTTGAGCTTCTGAAACCTCAAAGCCCACCCCAGTGACACATCTCTAATAAGACCACACTCCAACAAGGCCATTCTTCCTAATAGTGCCACTCCCTATGAGCCTATGAGAGACGTTTTCACTCAAACCACCACAATACACAAACTCAGCTCTTACGATTTGCAAGGCAAACACTTTACTGAGTCGACTCCCAACCCTGCCATCTCCTTTTAAGGACTCACCTGTATGATTCTGGGCCATCTTCCTATACCTCAAGATCCTGAATGGCCACGTCTCCCACACAAGGTGCTGCAGTCACAGGTACGGGGTTCAGAGTGGACTTTTCTGAGGAGCGATTGTACTGCCTGCCTCAGCTATCAGCTCTGGGAACTCTCACAAGCATCGCCACCACACATGCTTCCATCTTACAGAGGTAGGAACCACAGTGGGTGAAACGGAGAGACTTGGACATCCCCACAAGGCACCCCTGTAACTGAGTCGTGGAAGCTAAGCTGTATGTCTGGAGTGTCCTCTGGGTCAGACAACGCAGGAAGCCTTGTGTTCCAATTGCACCCTTGCTGTGTCACAGATGAGGAGGCCAGGATGCTGAGGACAGCCCAGGTGGGAACAAAGGCTCCTGTTATTCTCCAAGGTCCAGCTGGTTGTAGTCTCAATGATTTGACCTTTCTCTGACCCCGCTCCCCTTCCTGTGGGAAGCCGTTGCAGAGTGGCAGTTGCAGAGTGGCAGTTGGCTACTGCTGGCCACCACACATACATAGGCAGTAAAGGTTCTTTTGCCAAGATGAGGTTTTGAGAATTGACCAAAGTTAACCAATCAGATGAGAGACAAGTTAACCAATCAGATGAGAGACAAGTTAACCAATCAGATGAGAGACAAGTTAACCAATCAGATGAGAGAGAACGCCTCTCCTAGGCCTATATAAGCAGCACCAGTTCTGGGCTTGGGGTCTCTTCGCCTCTGCAATCAAGCTCTCCCAATAAACGTGTGCGGAAGGATCCTGTTGCAGCGTCTTTCTTCCTGGCCAGTCGGGTGCGCGCAAGACCTTCCCTTTCCTGTCCTTTCCTCTCCCCTCTTTATTGTTGTGTATGATGGAGATGATCGACCTCAAGTCCTCTTGCACGCATGCTAAACGTAAGCTCTACCACTGAGCTGCATGCGTCCCAGTCTTGTCCACATAGCTAACCAGCCCATCGGAGAGGGCTGGGGAGATGGTTCAGTAAGAAAAGTCCTGACTGTGCAAGCATGAGGAGCTGGGTTTGATCGCCAGAGCCCATGTAAAGAAGCCTGGCACGATGGTACGTGCTGGGGGGATAGAGACAAGCAGATCCCTAGACAGAGCAGCCTAATAGGTGAATCCCAGCTGCCAGTAAAAGGCTCTCTCTGTCTAAAACTCAAGGTGGACAGCGCCTGAGGAGTGACAATATTCAAGGTTGCTCTCTGGCCTTTATTTACATCCATGTATATAGCATGTGCACGCATACCCACATATCTGTACATAGATGTTATCTTCAAAGTTCTAACCTGTTCCGGCTGAGCTTAGCTCCCGGGGTCAGTTGAGAATGAGCACCTTGTAGCCTCCCTCAGCCCTGAAGCAGGCTGATCCAGACTTTGACCTTGCTACCTTCTGACCTTGATGGCTCTATTTGCTCTTCTCCAAGACTCTGCTTCCTGCTGAAAGGTCCATGAGACGTTCCAGAGACACACTCTGTAGATCACCTACGGGCTGGCTCCAGGCACCAAGAATGGACTGGCAGGGAATGGACCTATCTTCTTTATAAGCACGGACTCTCAGTAAACTTCAGGGGCCTTGAACAGAAACGTGTCTTGGCCTCCATTATTTCTTTCGTCGGTCTCTTCCATTACAGCTCCTGCCTTCCACTCAGGAACCCAGTTAGTGTGGCATAGGTGGCTACAGCACCTGAGGGTGGTTGAACCACACATCATTCCTAGGCCTTCAATTTCTCTACACCTTGTCCTGAATACACAACACAGGCTCCCTCCTCCCGCTTCTCCATTTGTTTTTCTGTGTAGAGGGTCGAAGCTTCGCCTGACCCCAGGCACCTTTCTTTCTCTTTGGCTCCCTTCACTTTCTGATCAGTTTCCTCTACTGGATTCAGAAAGCCTTCTCCGCTCCTGGCACATTCCACATGTTAACGGACACGTGGGTTTTCTTGGCAAGAATCTAGTTGTTAACTTGCACATTTACAGTCATGAGGACCCTAGAGGCTAGGCAACGTGTGCTATAGAAGCTTCCGGTTTTTACCCTGTGCAATGGTTAAATTATCAGCATGGCAGGATCTATAATGACCTAGGAGATGAGAAACCCGTGAACGAGTCCATGGTGGGGTGTCTGACCGGGTGAGTTGACAAGGGAGACCTGTTCTGAACGTGAATAGCACAGTTCCCTGGGCTGGGGTCATGGAGTAGAAATAAGAAGGGGAGCAGAGCTCCTTCTGTTTCTGGCATGGTTGCAACAAGGCCAGGATTGCTGTGCCGTGGCAGACTGCACCTCCAAACTGTGAGCCAAGAGACACCGCCCTTCCAGGGATGCTTGTGCAGTCTTTATGCCACAGCCACAAGACACAGAATGAATACACCCGGGAGTACGTGTGGACTGTTCCTTCGTGAACAGCACCCACGTCTTGACATGTACTGTGTCAGTCCTCTTGTAAACCATCTCCATGCTGACCCAGAAGCCCAAAGACCCTGTCGGAAACCATTCCTCTTTCCCTCCCTGTCCATCATTTGGAATGAGTTTTTGTTCTGCAGTATTTTTACATCTTCAGAAAAAATTTCAAAGAAAACCCAGTGTCTGGGCATCTCTTCCCCACAGTGTCTCTTCTTGCCATCCTCTCACACCAGCCTGCTGCATCTGTACTACCAGGGAGCTAGACCTGGCCTGGTACCAGCAACCACTCTCCAGATTGTGGATAACCGTGCTTGGCCCGCTGACTGTGCTCTCTCTTAAAGGATCCAAGCACACACACAAATGTCTCTCTTGGGAAGATGCCCTGGGATCTGCCTGCTGAATAAGGTCACCATAACAACCGCAGCACCCACCACATCCAACGGGGGCTCTGGCTGCCTGAGAGCTTTGGTCCACTGTGTGTACTTCTCAGGAGGACACGGCAGTCAGTCACTCCAGTGTTTTCCTTGTAGCACAGGTCAGGATGCTGAGGCACAGGAGTTCCATATGTTGGCCTGTGAGAGTGAGCACCTGAAAGCAGAGGCTGGGGACTGACTGTGATGGGCTGCAGGGCAAGAGGTATCATCTGTATGTCTGCCAGGAAACAGGCTCCCGAGAGGCTATCATCAGTTAGTTTTATGGGCCCAGGCTGCCTTGAACTCATTATGTAGCCAAGGCTGGACTTCAACCCTTGGTTCTCTTCTGCTCACCCGGGTGCTTGGATCACAGGGGTCTATCTCCATGCCTGGCCCTCCTCTCCTTTATTTTACCCCCAGCCCCATCTGCAGAATAGAGTGAGACCTGTACCTACCAGATGCTCAGTGGACAGAGGAATGAAGACTCAAGGCTAGGGAGATGGCCTAGCCGGTAGGAATGCCTGGACCATAGACTTGAGGATTTGAGTTCAGATCCCAATGCCTACATGAGATGTTGGGCATGGTCTATGGAGCACAACCATTCACCCCTCTGGGGCTTGCTGGCTGATGACATAGCTCTAGGTTCAGTAAAAGACCCTGTCTCAAGGAAATAAGGAGGAGGTGCTAAGAGACAGAGTAGGAGACCTGACATTGTCCTCTGACATCTGTAAGTACACATGTGTGAGTGCATACACACCATATGCACATATGCATATACGCACACACATTCACACACACACACGCTCATACCATACATACCTGCACATATACATAAACATACCATGCACACACCACACACACATACTATACACACAAACACACACTCATGCACACACACATATCATATATACACATACTTACATACTCATACCATACACACATGCACATATACATAAACATACCATGCACGTACTATACACATAAGCACACACACATGCACAGGTACATGTACATATCATATACACACACACTTACACACTCATACCATACACACACTCATACTATACACACATGCACACATACACATCATACACACACACACTAAGAAATTAGTGAGAGATAAAGATTTGCAGTTAAAGCCGGGCGTGGTGGCACACGCCTTTAATCCCAGCACTTGGGAGGCAGAGGCAGGCGGATTTCTGAGTTCGAGGCCAGCCTGGTCTACAGAGTGAGTTCCAGGACAGCCAGAAATACACAGAGAAACCCTGTCTCGAAAAACAAAAAAACAAAACAAAACAAAAATGAAAAACAAACAAACAAACAAAAGATTTACAGTCACTGTGCCCATGCCCCTTCAACAACACATATACACAGTGATAAATAAAACTTACAAAGGTTTAACCACTCCTAGGGTTGAAGTGTCAAGACAAAGTATTTGCTAGAACCTCAAAGACCTGGCAATTCAAGGGCAAGCCTAGATGGGTTTTGGGGTGATCACAGCCAATATGCTTCATAGACTCTTTAAAAGGGAGTGCCCAGAAAAGAAGGGCCCATCAGGCCCGGGAAGGAGGGCCTGGGAAGGACTCCTTTTCAGCTGAGGGTCTTGATAGCCCAAGTGGCTTGGACAACTGTCCAGAAGTTTGAGACTGTCTCTGGAAGAAAGCTCTTCCCTGGACCTAGCTTTCTTGGGTGCTTCTGCCGACTGAGAGAAAGCAGAGATGGATTTCTGTGCTTTGCACGTGAAAGGTGTTCAATAAATGTTGGATGAATGAACGAAATCATGTAATTAAGAATCAGAGAGGGCGGGGGTGGAGGGAGGGAGTCTTTCAATCCTTAGAATTTGTCCCCAGGCACCCAGAAGGCCACATTTGCATACAAATAATTGATATTCTAATTACAAATCATTCCTATTGATTTATTAAGCAGATCCCCTAAGAATCTCCACATGATAATTAGATTCCCTCTCCTTAGGGGTGAGGGAGGTGTGTTTACCTCTGTGGGCGCCCCCACCCCTGGGCAGCATGGCGGAGCAGCTTGAAAAACCGCTTTGAGCAAACAAGAGAGCATGGGCGGGTGGCATCACTGTGGAGCGAGGTCTCAGGGCCCCACAGATTGCTATTGTGTTGGAGAGCAGAGGATGCGCCCACGTGTGTGTCTGTGTGTGGGAAAACCCTAGTGACCTTACTCATAGTGTTGATGCTTGAGGGGCTGTGTGCTCATGCAGGATGGGGAGATAAAAGGCAAGCAGACAGTGAGATAGGCTGCCTGGTCCCTCCCAGTGGCTGGGAGCAGGACCTAGACCTATCCCTATTGTCTGTGTGCATACTAAGGGCATGGCAGTAATGCAGAATGGCTTTAAAAAAAAAAAAAGATTACATATCCAGTGTGAGAACAGGCCATGAGCAAAGCCCCCCCACCCCCAATGTCCCACACACACGCAGATCAGGAAACAGAGGTGCAAGAAGGTCCAGGAATCTGCCCAAGGGGAGTGAGAGTCATTGGTTGCACTGACAGCTGCCATCATGGCTCACCTACAGAATGTTTCTGCTCTCATCTCTGTTCTGACTGGATGGCTACCCCCATGGTCCCTGAAAGCAGCTGCAGAGCTCTTAGATCCTCAGTCAGTGACCATGACAGACACAGGGCATGGCACGTTAAAGTCTGCTTTCTCCATTCTAGTCTTCCTGCTCATGCTAGGCCCGCTGTTTAGTGGCTGACAGCACTCTGCTTTTCTATCTAGGGGAAAACCAGGAGCCCAGAGATGATGAAGTCATACCAGTGCCAGCCTGCAGCATCAGGAGGCCTGACACATGTATCCTGGAAGATGGGTGCTAGCTGCCTCAGCCCCTGTCTGTCCCTCTGACTAACACAGGTTACCCCCCCCCCCACCCCAGGACAGGCTGCTTAGGCTATAGGCAACGCCTTGCAGACAGGGAGCCCACTGACATACCTGTAGGTGTGTGGGTTGGTGATGAGAGGACACTAGAAACGGGGTGTGCTGATGGAGGTAGTTGTGGAGAGGCCGGGGGCTGTGAGCTTTGTTCAGGCGCAGACCCTGTGAGGATGCAGATCCGCACCTTTGCACGGACCACACAAGGCAGGGAGGAGTGAGCTGGTGCTGTATGCTGGCGCTCAGTTTTAATCCTAGCACTTGGAGGTACAGACAGATGGATGTCTGGGAGTTCGAGGACAGCCTGGTCTACAGAGTTCAAGGCCAGCCAGGGCTACACAGAGAACCGCTGTCTATAAAACAAGCGTGAGGGAATGGCTATCACTACTGAGCTGTGTGGCTGTTTGGCATTTAGACCAGGCTTTGTCTGGGCTCACGGGTGATCGCTGGAGGGTCTTCTGTGACGTGTATTCTGTGGGTCAGTGAACACCACAGCAGCGGTGGTGACTAGGGGGGATGTTTGTCTTTGAATAGTTTGGTCCTCAGTGTCACCAGTCATGGGGAGGGAAACACAGGACCTTCGTGTGTGAGAGGCAGGGCCACGGGAGAAACAGAGGCCGTGATGCTGGCTGATATCACAGGCATGGTACATGCAGGAAGTCTCACTATGGGGGATTTCACTCAGCTAACCACATCTCCTGTCAGGATGAGGGACAGGAGAGGCAGAGCTTCAAGGAGTAAACTAGGGTGGAGCTGGAGTTGTTGCATGGTGAGTGTATCAGTCATTTGTCACTCTATGAAGGACATGAGTTCACCAGTTCTGCTGGTAACCTTCCTGGGTTCCAAATACACTGTGAGAATCCAGGCACCAAGGCCTTGAGAACTGGTTCATCACTATGCTCCCTCACCCTGAAGACACCCCCCTTCTGCCCCCCCCCCCCAACCTTAAACTGCTGTTAAACCGAAGCAGATGATTCTTAACTTTGTAGCAGCAGGAACCACAAAGAGTAGTAAACACCTTGTTATTTTTTTTCTAGGGGAGAGGGCCCACAAAAGAACAATCTCCCTTCTCTTTATTTCTCAGAAGCTTAATTCCCTCCGGAGGCCCTGATTTGTTTGTGCTCTGATAATGCACGGTGTCTGTCTGGACTCATGAAGCCCTGTCCTGATTTCTCATTTATTTATCCCTCTGAGCCCAGGATGGAGGACTTTGCAGCGGCAGGGATGTTTTAACGTTTGACAAACCAAATAATAAACGATGATGGATCAGCACAGGAGCTATGGTACCGGGGAGGGGAGGGAGGCGACCTTCGGCTCCCAGTGGCAGTCGGCTGCTGTGCCATCTGCACCATTTGCAGGGCTCCCCGCCTCTTCAGCTGTTCTGTCCCTTCCTGGCTCCTCTGCTCCCTGATAGGGGCCCCCGGGTCTCCTGATGGCAGCCTGATCCTGTTACTGTGTTACAAGAAATATTTTGTCTTTTTGTCATTTTTCTCTGCAATGTAAACATTTGTCTTTTCTTCATTTTGTGTTTGTGCGTATACACAGGCCTACGTGGGTGTATCTTGAGAGAGAGAGAGAGAGGGGGAGAGGGAGAGGGAGAGAGAGCATTATGAAAAATGAGGAGAAGCTCTCAAATCGTTTAGGCTCATATAGAACCAATAAAGAAGTGCCCCATGGACCTGTGGTGGGAGAGGCAGGTACCTGCTGAATGCGGCCCCGTTACAAGCAATTGCATGCCAGTCCTGAGGACAGAATGTGTGTGTATTTTGTGTATGTGTGCACATGTGTGCATGTTTATGTGTATGCCCATGTGTCTTTGTGTGCAAGTGTATATATTGTGTGTGTGTGTGTGCTGACTGATGGATTGACAGACACCTGGTACATCCTTCTCATTTAGCAAATAAATCCATCCACCAAAATTAGATGTGTCTCATAACTGTAACCCCTAGTGCTTGGGAGGACATAGCAGGACGATTATCATAAGTTCAAAGCCAGCCTGGGTGACACAGTGAGTTGCAGAATAGCCTGAGCTATGGTGTGAAGCCATGTCCCAAAGAAAATCCACACACCAGGTCACAGAAGAGGAACAAAGGCTGTGGGCGTGCATACCCTAATTCCAACTCCTAGGAGGCAGAGGCAGAAACAACAGGACTTTGAGGCTATCATGAACTCTACTTGAAAAACAGAAGAAGGACCTGTGTGTATTAACTGCCCTAAAATGATGGACATGTCTGAGGAGACTCCCAGTCTGGAATCCAATGGGAAGGGCATTTGTCCTTGGATGGTCTCTGATAGGAACGACTTGAGTCATTTCCCCACAGAGGCCTTGTAGCCAGCCACTTAAAGGGCATCATTTGGTATTGTGTTGAGTCCTTGGATACACTTGGGTTTTGAAGACAGGGTTTCATTATGGAGGCAAGGCCTGTAATCTACTTTGGAGCTCAGATGGCTGGCCTTCAACTCATGGTAATCCTCCTGCCTCAGCCTCCCAGTTTATGGCTGGTCATTTATAAACTCTGCCTCTCAGCCACCTACATTTCCACTTCCTGTTACTTTCAGGAGGGATTCAAGAACAGGGAAGAGCCCACTTGAATCCTGACTCCCTAACTTGGGGTTCATTTGCGTAGCAAGAAGATGTGTGAAAATTCACTCAGGTGAAACATTCTAGATGGGCTGTTTCGTGCCTGGGCAGTGTGGGCACTGAGGGCTGCTTCCAACGGCCACCCAGCCTGCGGACAAGTGGACGGTTGCCACCACCAGGCTTCTGACAAATCAAAATGACAAACTAAACAACTCTGAAGGTAAGGTGTGTTCTCACTGATATGAGACAAGCCCTGGCCTGTCCCCCATGTCTAGGCGGGGCCTCCAGTGTGGATGATAGTATACCACCGGGCCTCGCTGTCCTGGCAAGGGGCATTAACCCCAAATTAACATTCTCAACTCCTCAATTTTCTCCTTAAAAAAAAATGCCCTCCTCTAATGGAGTGGGGCCCTGGTAGCTTTTCCATTTCCCTTTCCATATATGTGATTTCACAGAAGCCCGAGGCTCTGTTCGACACTAAATGTTAATAGAGAGAAAAGTGACCCCCTGCCCCCATTCCTACCCCATTAGCGGTGGCATCAGAGACTGTTGCACCTCTGCACACACTTTCGCAAAAGGTGGTCTCCGAGTTCCTACCTCGTTTCCAAGGAAACGCTGAAGATAAATCTAAAGTGACTGGAGGTCTGATGAGAATCATAATTAACCAAGTGATTCATCCTGACAAGGTGTTGGCTGGAAAGTCGTCCCCCCCCCCCTCCGTCCCCCTCCCACACTTCTTACAGGCTCAACCAGCACTACACAGAAACGTGGTAACTTAATACTCCTGGAAAGTATATTCTAGAAGTCTGAAGACGCCCAGCTGACTGACCATGGCTGTTTTCAGTGGAGAGTCATGACTTTGAACATCATTATTAAAAGAACAACCTCTTTCCAAACTCGAAAGATCCATGTTTGGTAATTGGTCATCTCAAAGGAAATACATTTTAAGTTCCAATGTATTAAAAAGAAGAAGAAGAAGAAAGGAAGAAGGAAAGAAGAAAAGAAAGAAAAGAAAAAGACCTGACTCAGAAGGCAAGCACTTCTGAGGTTGCCAAGAAACCTGGACAGGTGACCCAGCTGTTGTGGGCTTCCAGGCAGGGAGCCCGCTGTGAAGACCCAAGTCATTGTTTTGTGCATTTAAGACATCCGGCTTGTTTGGTGTGGTGGTAATCTGTTTCTTCCTTTTTTGCTTGGGCTCCTTCTGTTTCTCTTGGCATCTACAGACGATGCTGGCTCCTGCATAGAGCTGCTTTGATGAGCCAGACACTAATTTGTTCTCTTAGTATGTGTTTACACTTCCCTACCCGCTTGCTTCCTTGAGGATTTAAGATAGCTTGGAAAGACCTATGGCAAAGGAGGAAATGAAAACAAATGTGCCCTGTAAAAGTTTTACACGCTGTTCCTAACCCAGCTCTAAGCGGTATAGTGACTCAAAACACTTCAGTGCGTTTGAGCGGCTGCAAGCATCCAGGTGTGTATGTGTGCAAGTCCAAGGATGACTGTGGTTGTCTGTCCTTTGAGTTCCTTTGGCTTGAGATATGACTTTTCATTGGCCTAGGTTGTAGGCCGGGCTGGCAGGGATCTGCCTGTCCCTGTCTCCCTAGCACTGGGATAACAAGCATAAACCACACCTGACTTTTTATAGTGGGTTCTGGGGATCAAACTCAGGTCTTTGTACTTAACTAAGCTGTCTTCCCAGCTCCATGGTTTTGTCTGTCTTTTGAGGCAGAGTATTACTGTGGAGCCCTGGTTGTCCTTCTCTATGTAGACCAAGTTGGCCTCAAAGTTAGATACCTGCTGCCTCTGTCTTCTAGGGGCTGGGATTAAAAGAGTGTGCCACCATGACAAGTGGCCGTGGGGGATCCCAACTTCCATGTCTTCCAGCTTCTACCTCCCGAGACTTCAGGTGTGTTTTACCATGTTTATTTTGTGCTGTGCTGTGTATAAAGCCCAGGGCTTCATGCACGCTAGGGGAAACCAGACAACTGCACTTTCTGTGTTTTTTATTGATTTTCATTGAAGTTCTGAAGGCAGGCGAGAGGTTTTAAAAGTTTTATCTGTGGTTTTAGGGGCTGTGTAAGCCCTTTGAAGCCTGAAAGGTGCGGTGAGGATTTGGTCAGCTGGTGAAAACATTTGCCCTTTAGACCAGAGCAGCAAGAAAACAAGTTTATTCAGTACAGTGGACGGAGAGCAGCAGGCCCGGCCGTGACACACACAACGGCTCTGACTTCTTAAAAATCTATTGTTCTGTGAGATGTGAATTCAGGCACATCTCCATCACAGCATGCAAGAGGAGGTTGGAGGTCAGCTTTCAGGAATCAGTTCTCTCCTTCCAGTGGTTGTGTTTTGAAAATAAGGAAGATCATGCACACAGTAGAAGCTTGTGCAAGGATAGAATTATCTACTAACTAGGTGCCTGTCACCCAACCTCTCTTTTCAGAAATAAGTATTGCTGGTAGCGGGGTATGGACTTCCAGACTGTAACCAGGGAGACGGAGCAGGAGGGAGTCTCTGCTAGTGGGTTCTATGGAGGGGCCACCTTAGAAAAGTGCACCGAATAAAGAGCAAAATAAGGAGCAAAAACTGTACAGATACCATGTGCCTCCCAGGAGCCGGAGCGCTACTGCCAGGATGTACCCACGAGAAATGTTATGTGTACACCATAGCATGCTTATCGCAGCGGGGGTGGGGGCTCATACCTGTCACCCCAGTACACGGAGGTAGGTAGCTCTCTGTAGTTCCAGGCCAGCCAGAACTACAGTATGAATTCCTAGCATACCCAGAGCTTGAGTGAGATCCTATCTTAAACCCCAAACAAGCACCAGTAGACCAACCAGGCAACCAGGGATGTTCATCAAGGCATCCCTACTAACAGCAAAATCTTGAAGCAACCCAGTGCCTATGGATACAGAATGGACGCGTCCAGGAGTCTGTTCTATAGAGACGTAGGCAGTAGTGAAAATAAGTGCTCCGTGCTATTCTGACTCCAGGCCAGACCCAACAGCACACCCACACGGCTGGGGTACTTAGATGAGATGTCTCAAAGCACACACATGCAATATGTGAAAGGAGACCAAGGCACCCTGATGTCAGAAAACCAGAGCTGAAGATGTGCTCAGCCATGCTGTGCCTGCTTGTCAGGCATGAGTTTGATTCCTAGCACCCACGTAAAGGCTATGGGTGGCAGAATGCGCTTGTCATCTCAGTGCTGGGGAGGTGGAAACAGGAGGATCCGTGTAATCTGCTGGCTAGCCACGGTCACCAGTCAGTGAGCTCAGGTTTGGTGAGTGACCTTGTCTCAAAAATGAAGGTGGAAAACATTGTGGGAAAACATTCAGTGCTGACCTCTGGTCTTCACATGTGCACGCACACACACGGACACGGACACACATAAAACAGGGCAGAAATGTTTCTGGGTTGTACATACCACCATTGGGGCTGGACACAGATTCATGGTGTTTTCTACACGTTTATATATTTTACAAATGACAAAGTAAGTCACCCAACCTGTATTAAAGTTACTTCCCTTGAGTCACATGGGTCTTTCAACACAATGCCTTGTAAGGATAGATATATTCTATGTGTGTTTATTCCTGGCAAATAAACCATCCTTCCACCAGACAACAGATACACCAACCTTCCACTACATACTACAGATACACCAACCTTCCACCACATACCACAGATACACCAACCCTTTACCCAATGCCACAGATACACCAACCCTCCCCCCAGTGCCACAGATACACCAACCCTCCACCACATACCACAGATACACCAACCCTCCCCCCAATACCACAGATACACCAACCCTCCCCCCAATGCCACAGATACATCAACCTTCCACCACATACCACAGATACACCAACCTTCCACCACATACCACAGATACACCAACCCTCCCCCCAATGCCACAGATACACCAACCCTCCCCCCAATGCCACAGATACACCAACCCTCCCCCCAATGCCACAGATACACCAACCCTCCCCCCAATGCCACAGATACACCAACCCTCCCCCCAATGCCACAGATACACCAACCCTCCCCCCCAATGCCACAGATACACCAACCCTCCACCAGACACTACCACTGCTACCTTACTCTATGCCCCAAACCTGTCTAAAATGTCTTTGGAATATGTGGTTAAGAGGATGCAAAGGGTGATAGGTATGGTGTTCATAACCTGAGATTCCAATCGTGCTGTATTCATTAGGTGACCCAAGGAGAACCCATCTCAAACAAAATCAAACAAAAAGAGACGTAATGAATGCCACAGAGAAATACTGGAGGCTGAAACACGCCTCTGTAAACATAGTATTTTATTAACAAAATATTTACATCATTCTTTACACAAAGTTTTTAGTGACAGAGCATGCCACACTCTATAAAAGCATACAATTGAAGCCAAGCTGAAGAAAGGCTGTTCCAAATCGTGCCAGACCTACTGCCTGCAAACAGAAGTACACAAAAGAGAAATCTTACAACAAAAAGCAAACGGCTGAGCTTTCTTTAATTGGCATTTACAAACAAAACAGACATCATACAGTTTATAGACTTAGGTCCAGCCCAAGGTTAGACTGCAAAAATAGTCGTCGGCAAATCCTCATCCTAGTATTATGTCACAGGTAAGCAGCCAGTATGTCATTTGGTGTGAAGCCACCTCGGCTTGAAGTTCCAGCTATTCAGAGTGCTACCAGGCTTGGGAAACCAGGGGCAACTGCATTTTCAAATAGATGCTATTGTAAAAGGCACAGGTCGCTTACTCCTGGTACTGGATCTTGACAAGGGATGGCACTCTTAGGAGACAAAAAGGATTGCTGGTATAAGGGCTTAGATTGTCTTTTCTCTCTAGATGTCTGATTTGGACTTTCAAACTCCTGGACAAGTGCTCTCTCATAAACTCCGTGGAGTTCTGATCCTTCAGCCCATCGTCTTATCACCAGTGACAGATCGCATTCTGTCACTGTAGCTGTGTTTGCCTCTTAGGCTCATGCTGCCCACTGCCCTCCTACAAGGCCTGGGGGGTTCTTTCCCCCTACAGAGAAGAGTACATCTCGCACGCAGGGAGCCTGAGGGAGAATTCTGCGCCAATCCTTGTGGAAGGCAGGTTGTAATTTCTGAACGTCAGGGTGGTGACTGATGACCGTGTGAGTGACTCACGATGTAAAATGATGGAAAGACTGAGTGGGGCGAGTTTAAAAAAAAAAATCCTTCCCAGGGCAATAAAGCTCTGTCTACAACAGCCTAACAAATGGTTTAAAAATAGAGCTTCGATCAGCTGCTCTGACTACCTGGCTGCCAATCATCCTCCCCCACCAAGCTGACTGGTCTGTCTGATATCACGGGCATGACCCAAGTTGGGAAAGTTTCATGTACTGTGCAGTAAACTTCAAACAGGGATGGGTGGGAACCAAGTTCTGGCCTTGCTTCCAAGCTTTTCCGAGGGGGAAAATGGATTACTTAAGTATAAATGCCAAGTGTTAACGATGGCCAAACAATGTGAGGATTAGTGTTTAAGGCCAACAGTGTTGTGGGCACTGGAGTAGGGAGCATGGGACAGACTGCAGCCACTGAGCAGCTGGCTCAAGCAAGCCCAGTTTCATGGAGCGGTGGCTGAAGCACACAGCTTGCCTTCTGATGCTTGGCGGCTCCTTGGCAATGCTAGTTCCCCGTGTGTAACATGCTATTTTCAAGATGATTCCCTCCAATGGATTGCAGTAAACAGCCTGCTTCGAAACACTGGAAAGTTCCTGAATCAAGAAGTGGCACTCGGAAGCCAGCAGGCTGTTTCTACGTCGCGCTTAAGAAGGACATTAAGACCCGTGGTTGAGAACTGTCAATTAAAGAAGGCTCTTTAAAAAAATCATTGCTGTCTTAGGACTCCCCATTAATCGGCAGATAGAGCTTGGCGCTTAAGGCCTGTCTATGGAGAGCTAGCTGGGTTTTTGCTTGTTGTAATTATGTAGCATTTTGATGAGGCACTGGGCACCATAAAATGAACTCACAGCAAATTAAAACATTTTTTCTTAAGTTTGTTAGACATTATAATTTTAATCTCACCATCTACTATTTATATATTCCAATCTTGCTATCTAAAATGTTCAACATAATAAAAAGGCACCGATGGAAGGCCTGAGACTTTTTTTTTTATTATTAAACTTCTGAATCCTTTTGTTTTGAAGCCAAAATATTCTAGCACATCTATAATTGATTGCTCTCTGAGAGGAAAGAACACAGATATTAGTTATTTCTGATAGTACAGACCATCAAATTAAACGTGATGCATGCTGGTGGAAGTCCTAGCTCCAGAGAGTAAATCACTCTCCTCCATGCTAAGAGCGCCCTGAAGGACGGGCTGAGAAATACGGCGATTCCAAGCTCTGTTCATCTGCCCTTCGCAGCACATCTAATGAACTTCATCACAGCAGGTCCTCGCTCATCACCTTCTGAGATACAGAAGGGAGGCCCCTGAGAAGTGTAGTATCCTTCTAATATTTTTCAGACTTTCATTTGCACATAAAACAGGACAAATGCCCTGGAATTCCATTAACATTTCTGGCAAATCAGATAATCAAATTGCCTGGTTTTCTATTACTGGAAGTCGAGACAAGCTTTTCTGCTGCCACGGGAAATTCACTGAGGTCATCCCTCTGAGACGCGGGCTAAATTCTATCTGACCCTCCTTTTCTAAAGCTGCACAGTGCTCTGCTTATCCTCTACATAATATGATGCTCAGAATATTTTTTCTAATTATGACATTTATTGATGTGTGTGTGTGTGTACGTGTATCAGAAAACAACCTGTAGAATTCTTCTCCTTCCATTATATAGGACTCGGGGATCGAATTTGTGTCACCAGCCTTCATAGCAAGTGTTAACCCCCAAAACAAAAACATATTCATGGCTATCTTCAGTATCACCTTATACATCATTGAACTTTTTTTTTTTTTTGATAAGTGAAGGAGACCAAGCAAGACATAGTTGACAGTTTGAATCTTGAAGGTACACCCCATTTATTCCTTAGAAACTTATGAGCTGTTAGTTGGATCATATCTTGAAATCAAATCAAATAACAAAGAGTATGTTGCTTCTCCCTTCAGAACAAGTTTAAATGAGGACTTCCAGGGGACTCTAGGAGCCAGCTCCCATGGTCATTCTGCATTCACTGGACAGGATGACATGACAGCCTGCTAAGTTTAAAGATAAAAGCCAGCCTGGTCGGCAGCCATGCTCTGAAGCAGGATTACAGGTTAGCTTAGGGGTCCCCAGGTGAGGATTCTTTAGTGACTCCTTCAGGGTCTTGCAGACGAGTGGCTATTTGAAGACCCATGTGTCACGGTCTCTGGGTTCTGAAAGAATGTGTGTGAACAAGAGCTGAGCTGGCCCTCATCAGTGTCTTTTGTGGCAGAGAGACATAAGGCAGGGAACCGCTGCCTCCTAGGATGTGGGGCTCATGTACTGGCATGCAATGTAGCCCACACCAAACCCACCCATTCAAACGTGCTACCTTTGGAATAGAGCAGCAGGCCCTCTAGTCTGGCAGCCTAGGGCAGCAGGAGACAGCTACCTATCACAAACCATCTTCAGTCCTGTGTCTCTCAGAGCTTTAGAAAGCCCCCAAACCTATTTTTCTCCTGGAGACAAGGAATACATGTTAAGACTTACAGAGAAGTCCTAAAATTAAATGTGGGTCGCCCCCCTCCCCCCCACCTTTCATCTATTAAAAAATCCACAGGGCAGCTCATCTCAACAAGGACACTGGCCTCTTCAAGTAGCCAAGCCTCTCCTGAGAAAATCTCAAGCCTCTGACCTGGGTAGGCATGGAAGGGAAAGGAGTGCAGTGAGAGGAGGCAGGCACTTCCAACGCCATCATAGATGGGGGACAAGGACCCGGCGCTGTGCCATGTCCAGCACTTGTCTTGGAGGCAGCTGACAAGCGGACGACGGCGTTTCACAGGGAGGCAGAAGGGCTTGCAGCAGGTATTTCTCCCCAATCACTTCTCAGAGTTTACACTGAAGGACACTTAATCAAGCTCTCACGCTATGTTCCTTTAATCACCAAATGATAGTTAATTAGTTATCACAGAATCAGAAAAACACTTATGCAGAAGGAGACATGGAGAGACAGTGGTTCCTAGGATCGGACACCTGCAAGGAGCTTATTCCAGTGCCTCTGAAAACGATCAATACACACCGGCAGGTAATTACAGATCTCCCCTTCTGTTCATTCTTCAAAGGTTTTAAAAATGGCCCTGCGTCATAAGGGAACCAAAGAATTTTATGGAGAGGCTGTGTGTCTTAATGCCTTTGGAGTCTGGCTATTTCTCTTAAGAAACAGCCAGGAAAACAAAGAATGTATATTAGATTCCTGCTTAAATCTAAAATGTGATCAAAAAGTGCTATGACTGTTTTTTCATATGCGTTCTTAAAAAGAAGGTAAGTGGAGATCTCCCACGCTCACCGCCCAGGAAGGCTGGGCCTGACGGAGCGCTGCAGTCACTGAGTACAGCACAAGTCCATAAGCAGACAGACTGGTGACAGAGAGGGCGAGGAAGACATGAACAGAGTCTGTCCTCATCCTGTGGTCAGTCATTCCCCCCACGTGACACAGGGGGGAAGGCAGCTGGAGAGGCCGGGAGCTGCAGAAGAGAGCAGTCGTTGGACGGCACGGAGCAGTAGGGGCAGAGGTGTTTTCCTGCTGCTCATGTGCCACGACATCCAGGATTGACTCAACTCTTCAGAATCTATACCATCTTTCAGTGAAGTGAGACAGAAAGGGTCTCACATGGGCAGCTGTGTCCACATGAGCCAAGCAGTGCTGTTTCTGCTTATACAGAGGTGCTCAAAGTCTGACCTCTGGAAGGATAAACAACCTGAGCTGTTTTACAAGGCCTCGTTCAGGCCTGGTGTCGCCTGGGTTGCCATTCCATTAAACCCTCTCCACCTTAAGCATGTAGCGGAGGGGCATAGAGTAGTAACAATTGTTTTTAAAAGTTTTGACTGTTCAGTTAAGGACAGCTCTGAAAACACAATTTGGTTTGAAATTCAAGCTGTTTCATTTCCTATTTAATCTTGTAAATTTCCTTCCCTTACAATACCCGGGCTGGAAGGGCGCCAAATTAGGCCAGGAACAAATTTCCAGCAGCTTCACTTGGGCGCTTTATTTTTAGATTATATTAAAAACCTCATTAGGCTCCTGAGGGAGAATAGTGTGAGGCACTAACAGAGCAAGGGAAGATAGAGGAGGGAGAGGAGAGGAGAGCCGCTGTTAGTAAGGTAGAGGAGGGAGAGGAGAGGAGAGCTGCTGTTAGTACACAAGCACTCGAAAATCAGTTGGTCCGAGCTCTCTGGAGGAGCCGAGAGAAGCTCAGCGAAGGACAGACGGATGGACGGGTGCTGGGCTCCCTCTCGCCCCAGGCAGGAAGGACTAGTCAGGCTTGTCACGGAGGCATATGTCTTTATTACCATTTCCAGATGGGATGCAGAAGGGAGAGGGAGAAGGAAGGAAGGAAGCTGTGAGCTAAGCGCTCCGTGCTCCTGCACAAGATAAATGGGCTTCAGAGGTTCCTGTGGACAGGCTGAAAACTGGGTGGGCACACAGGAGACTGGGCACAGGACTAAGTGAATACTGAAAGGAATTCAGAAGTTATTAATGTATTTACATAATTTATAATTTTTAAGCAATGGTCTCATAAATATAGACTACAAATTTACATATGCTAGGCAGCTCACAGTTGTTTTTCCCACCAAAACAAACTGGGCAAAAAACAAAAAAACCAAAACAAACCATAAACAAAAAACAATCTCACCAAAAGATTCATTTGCTTTGTCCTCTCCTTTCCTCTCCTCTCCTAAGCCACTGCCCGTCAGTTTAGACACATGCAACTCAACTGGCTCCAGGTAGCTTCTGTACCCCATCGCCTGGAGCATGAGAGCTTCTGTAGAAAGGTGACCATAACTAATGTGCGTGGGTTCTGACACATACAAGGTCAGAAGCAAACCCAAGGTGAACCGGCAGCCACTGTGTGGCAAAGTGCTTTAGAGATGGCGGAAGCTGTCCTAGGAACACCCATCCCTCTACTTGTGATCATTTCCCACATCTTACTGATACGACTCTGACACTAGAGACGAGGACCAAGGAGATGACCATCCCCACAGCTTTTCCCTTATATCCATGAAAGTGCTCATTTCCCTTACAAATAACACATGAAATCCTGACCACAGAGGCACCAGCAATTCAATCCTACCATCCATAGCCATACGTCAGACGCTCCTTTCAGCTGGGTAAACAGCCAAGGGCATGCATGGTCCCTTTGCACGCCAGAGTCCACTGACAGAAGTGTGCAGACACAGACACCTGCTGCAGTCTTCCAAGAGAACCCAACAGCCGGTTCTCTGAGTCCTTTTTGCATAAAGAGCATGAGGTGGCGTCCAGTGGCAGGGCACGGCTCTCCTGCAGCCTCCAGGACCACCTGCTTCTTCCTCAAGGTCAGGCCCTGGGTCGTCAGCAGCAGCTTCGCTTTGGCTCCGATGGCTGTCTTCGGAGTTTGAAGCCCTTGCCGCCAGACGCTGGGTTGGCATCAGTGGATGGAATTCTTCGACCTGCAGCAGAGTGAGAGAAAGAGGGAACGCGTGCCTTCTCAGACACGATTTGGCAACACCACACAACAGTTTCATCAAGGTCAGTTCATCCAGGTAAGACCAGGAAGATGAGCAAAGTGACAGGGCAGAGTATCCCTCTTCACCTGACCCACAGTCACCTAATGCTGAGCCCATGGGGCAGCGGCCACAGCACCAGAAGCCACAAGTCTTTCAGATGTTACCAGTTCTTAAACTAGCATCCTATATTTCTACTCTAGGATACAAACAAGGATGCCAAACAGCAGCTAGTAAACTTTTTAAATATAAAAATTAGACTGTTACACCCCCCCCTCCCCCAAGGTCTCACAGCACACAGCACACTGCTACTATTGCTCTGAGAAGCTGAGCATGCTCACTGTCTCCTAGACTAACCATTTCTCTACTGATGGGTGTCAGTCCCAAGCAACTGTGTGTGTGGATTACAGAACAGGAAGAGAGGAGCCAGGGCCCAACCCTACCCCAGGGCATTTACCTGTATATGCAGCACATTCCCACTGACTACCTAGTACACATCACCTAGTAATTCCCACTGACTACCTAGTACACATCACCCAGTAATTCCCACTGACTACCTAGTACACATCACCTAGTCATTCCCACTGGCTACCTAGTACACATCACCTAGTCATTCCCACTGACTACCTAGTACACATCACCTAGTCATTCCCACTGTCTACCTAGTACACATCACCTAGTAATTCCCACTGTCTACCTAGTACACATCACCTAGTCATTCCCACTGTCTACCTAGTACACATCACCTAGTCATTCCCACTGACTACCTAGTACACATCACCCAGTCATTCCCACTGACTACCTAGTACACATCACCTAGTCATTCCCACTGACTATCTAGTACACATCACCTAGTCATTCCCACTGACTACCTAGTACACATCACCTAGTCATTCCCACTGACTACCTAGTACACATCACCTAGTCATTCCCACTGTCTACCTAGTACACATCACCTAGTAATTCCCACTGTCTACCTAGTACACATTACCTAGTCATGTTTGATTGACAGGTGCTGCCAAGCTGCTTTCTACAGAGCTGTGGCATTTTCTCTTTTATGACATCACAGGAGAGGGCAGGCTTCACTTTCTGGCTCTGTGAGGCTAACTCAACCTGAAGAAAACCCTTCCTTCCATCACTTTCCACCCACTTGGATGACACGACTCAAGGCTGCTTGTACAAAGGCTTTCCTGCCCTTCCCCTTCTGAGCTATCCAAAGACCTCAAATTCCAGCAGGACATCAGGGATACTGGTCTTGTTTTCCATGTGACTGGCATCCTCCAACTGGACCCTGAGCCCTCAGTCTTGCTTGTTTCCACTGTGACATTCTCAGGTCTAGTGGCACAGCACTGGGGAAAGACTTTCTGTTTGTCTAAACCAGGAAAACAGACAGGGGCATCTTCAGGAAGGCTGAGGGACAATCCCTGACAACTCTGTGGGTATGGCTGCCAAGCAAGCCCTGTGAGCTGTAACCTGTGTAGACAGGACACAGTATCACTTCTACATGGGCAGAAAGTGTTCTCCAATTTTCCAAATGTGTTGCAAACACTGCTGTGAATAAATTACAGATACAGTTAACAGTCTCTTGAAGGTTATTGTCATTATGGTTTTCTCAACAAATGGAAACGGAAATACAGCTGGTACCACAGAAGCAATTGAAATGTGACAAAAGATTTTTAAACAAGTGTTTTGGAAGAACGCAAGAGACATCTTTATGGTCTGGGCACAGCCAAAGGTTTCTGATGCAGGAGCTATGCTGACCATAAAGGAAAATAAGGACACATTGAATTCAGTTTAGGTTAAGCAGCCAGTTCATTGGAGGACTGATTCAGAAATCAAAGTCAAACCAAAAGGAAGGCATTTCCAACATAGTCAACCAGGGCTGACATCCAGAGTTAAGGCATGAGTCATCAGGAAGGCAGGTGCTGACTCGGTAGAAGGCAGGCAAGAGGGTAAGAATGCTGGAGAGAAGGGTGCCAGCTATCGTTCAGGTGCTCAGCTTCAAGGCAGACATGGGAATGCAGGTCCTGCTCTCCTACAGACTGACAGAAGAGATCTCATACACCACTTCTGTGGGAAGCAGCTGGCACAACTACGACTCTACAAACTGTTTGGCAGTAAAGTCACAACGAAGACATGCAAATCTAAGGACCCAGCAATCTTTCTCTTGGGTGCAGAGATGCCAAGCAAATGCATCCAGATGTTCCCCAGAGGACACAGGGTGTTCAACAGTGCAGCCGGCAATTACCCTAAATCGGAAACAACTGCCCAGTGTCTGGTTAACAGCAGAAGGGAAACAGTCCCCATTTCTTCCTCTCCCAACTGTGAGTTCTGACACTAACACATACCAGCCACACGTCTGTATCTGCATTTGTCGCTGCATGGGATGTACAGACAGTCTAAGCATGGAATATAAAATAAGAAGTCAGATACAGAGTGTACATAGGGCTGGTAATGTAGCTCAGTTGAAAGAGCACCTGCCTAGCACATATGAACTCCTGGGTTCATCTTTATTTTTGTTTTATTTTCCTAGCATGGTCCAGAGCATGAGGCATGACGGTACAAGTGTATTCTAGGAGTTGGGAGGAAGAGAAAGGAAGCTATCAAGGTCCCCCTCAGTCATAGAATGAGTGTGAGGCCAGCCTGGGCTACAGAAGATGAAGGCAGCAGAGGAGATATAGCAGTAAAGTGCTGGCACAGCCTTTAATTCCAGCCCTTGGGAGACAGAAGCAGGTAGATCTCTTTAAATTCAAGGCCAGCCTGATTTAAAGAGAGAGTTCCAGGCTAGCCTGGGCTACATAGTGAGATTCTGCCTCAAAAAATAAACAAACAAAACCCCCAAATAAAACATGGGAAACAAAAGCAACTAGCAGGATGGGTTATCCTTTGGCTGTGTTCTGAGACAATGCATTGTTGCCTGTATGCTCCTAAACTGCCCTTTCCTGTGTGTACGTTATGCTCCAACCCAAAGCCTGTATGCCAGGTACATGTTACCTTACAATACTCACTGAGCAAAAAATAAAGATGACTTCTAGCTCTGTCCAGTTTCCACCTGCCTGGCCATGTTCAGTTCTTCTCAGTTATGGTATGTACTATCTGTCTGTCTGTCTGTCTGTCTCTCTCTCTCTCTCTTTGCAGTGCAGGCAACTGAATCCAAGGTCCTGAACATGACAGCAAAGTCACTACCACAGGGCTGTATCCTGCTTGCTGGGTTTTGGTATAAGGATTTGTTGCTCATATAGTCCAATACATGTTTATTTTCAAAACTAGAAAAAGAACCCACAACAAAACCAGGAATGGATGCAACAGATGACACGCTATATGGAGACACTCAAAAAAGTGTGAAGACTATTGACAAAACTTAGACTGCCTTTCAAGAATGACCCAGGCTAACCCTGAAATAAACAGATGCTTCAGTGAGCCAATGGCAGGCCACACTGGCTGTCTGATATCTGCAAAGGACTCTAGAAAGGTTTAAATTAATGGCCAAAATGAAACAATGAAACACATAAATACAAATCCACATCTCTGAGCCATCTAAACTATCACAGGTATGTTCACTCATAAATTCTATTAGTTGGAAGGCTGAGGCAGGGGACTTCTCTGAGTTCAAGCCTGAGCTACAAAGTTAAGACTCTTGAGACCCTGTCTCAAAAGAGCAACACAAAATGAAAATCAAACAGCTCTGATCTCCAGACCCCAGAGGGGCCCACCTGCTGCGATCGCAGGCATGGGTGCTACAGGGCTGCTCCCCTGGGCAGGCCCTGTATGGTTCTGGTGGCTCCTGCCATTCATGACTCTCACCCTCACCAAGGCCAAGAGTCCTTCTAGCTTCCAGCTACTTTGGATGGCGACCTAAGGGCAGTTAATGGGTACAGAGGCACGATGCTTGCGTGACTACTCCCTATCCGGGAGCTGGCTATGCTGAGTGAAAGCAAACAATCCCGCTCTTGCAGGCCTGTACTGTCAGGTTCAGCTCCCACCCCACTGCCTCAGAGACGCTCCCCAACCGCCTTCCCTCATCAGGTCTCAGCTCCCAGTTCTTCCCCCAGAGGGGCTTTCTGGGACCGTCTGCACACATTCTTACATCTACTACAATTGCTTTCTTCATATCTCTTATTATTATGTGAAATGACCCTATTTATCTGGAGTTCACTGCCTGACTCCTTCAACAGAACACGCGCTCTCAGAGAGCAAGGGCTGTGTCTATCTTCTTTAGGCTGATCCCTTGAGTCTGGAACAGTTCCCAATAAACATTTTGATGAATTGGAATGAAATGAATAAACACAGATGTGATCTACAGAAAATCCCAAGGCTTGAGGCAGCCTCTTCTCACCTACCGTCAGCCTGTTAACACTCTGAGGGAAGAGAAGGGGAGAGGACTGACCCTTCCATTGCTGAGGACTAGTTTTGGAGGTTTTCTTACAAACAGATCCTACATACATTTCATTTCTCTTGAGGTATTCTGTGCTTTTATTTTAGAAACTGTGAGTACTTTTAATTCTGTGTGTCTGCATATAGGTATGAGCACCAAAGTACAGCTGCACAGAGGTCAGAAGGGTCAGGTCCCCTAGAGCTGGAGTTCCAGGTGGCTGTGAGCATGATGTGGGTGCTGGGACCAAACTCAGGTCCTCTGGCAGAGCTGCATATGATCCTAACCCCTGCGCCATCTCTCCAGACCTGACTTTGTTCATTTCTGATGGTTCTGGATGAGTGAGTGACTGAGACATATGTAGACGAGGAGAGCACAAAATGGCTTAGGCACTGAGAGGCTTTCTTTCTGGAAAGATTATCTCACAACACCCAGAAACCCCACATGACAGACACTGGCCGTTCTCATCTGCTTAAATTTCCTTTCGTGGACAGTCTCAGAGACTACACCAAACAAGCTGAGATTCTAACCACAAAGAGAATTCTGTTTGTGTTTGCCCCGAACAGAGGAAACCCACAAGATGCAGAGATACTTACTAATTTCTATAAAGAGTTCATTTATGTTTATTGCATTTTTTGCGCTGGTCTCTACAAAGATGGCATGAATGGAATCTGCGTAGTCCTTAGCATCTCTCTCCATGACTTCTCTGGAAGGCAACAACTGCGAGTCAGAGGTTCTGCCCCTTAAGACCCCCCCAGCCCCCATGTAAGCAGTCTTTCCAGTTACATGATCTTCCTGATAAGGTTTTATATAACCTCTATATTAAACACCCCTCACCCCCCCCTCCCCCCGTCCCCCGTCCCGTCCCCCGGGAAAACAAAGCCAAGGCCCTTCCTTTGGGAATCAGATGTGATACAGAGAGATTGTCGATAAAATGGACTTTTTGTATTCAGGTGCTCTGTGTCACAGCAGCCTGGGGAAGCAATGATCTCAGATAACGTCATGTGTGATAACACTAATGTTAGAGTAAATCACGCACCTGTCTACATGTAATATAATTAACTCCAAATGCCTTAAGTTTTCATTTTAGCTTGGAACTTCAGGGCCAACCATGTAACACAAGAAATTTTTCAATGTCAGAGATAAAATAAAAGCTAGACTCTTACCCTGGATGTGGCTCATTAGAAAAGGAACACATAATCAGCCCGGGAATCTCGTCTAAGAACTCACCTGACATCAGTAAGATCGCACTTGTTCCCTGCGATGGCAACGACAATGCTGGGGGGGCCGTGCTGGCGGAGCTCTCTCACCCAGTTCTTCAGAGTTGAAAACGTCTCCTGCAGTGTGAAAGGAGAGTAGCTAGAGGCCTGAGCAATACATGATGGCAGCTAAGAAGAAAAGAATAAAGTCTTACTTCTTTTGTGATGTCGTAAACGATGATGGCTGCTGCTGACCCTCGATAGTACATTGGTGCCAATGCACGAAACTGCAGAGGGAAAAGAAGCAATGAAACTGGATGGTCAGGGAAAGATGTCCTTTTAGCAGACTTTGAAGTCCATTATCCCTGCACAAAAGGTAATCTTTCTCTGAAGCCACAGAAGATGCCATAATGCTTTACAGCAAAAGAACCCATAATTACCAAAGGCAAAGACAGACTGTAGTGCAGGAATGTCTCTGAAGACAGTCTAGAAAACAGCTTCATAGGAATTGAATATGGGGCAATAAACAAATGTTTCAGCTAAAAAAGCTTTTTAATTGAACTCAATGTAGTAATTCCCAAATTCATTTGTTCAATAGTCCTTTAAACTTTGGCTTCCCAAACTAAGGAGATAAAAACATGCCGTAAATGGTTCTCCCGAGAAGTGGCTGCATTACTGGGTGTCAAAGAGATCACACTGTAATCTAGACATTGATTGTCCTAGACATGAATGCACATTTAAATTCACTGCTTGAATGAGTTTGCAAGTTGCTTTTCTGACATCTCCATGCATAGGTCTCATCTCTCTCACAATGTCACAATGCAAGCACAGTCTCTGCCGCCACTCTCCATCACTAGAAGGATACAGAGGCATAAGCAAGGGTATCCAATGGCTACTTCCCTGGACGCGAGTGGGATGGAAAATGTGAAGCTCTTTCCTCACTCAAATCTGGCTCTTGGGAAAATGACCCAGTGTGGTGTCGTCCCCCCACCCCCACCCCAAGGATCACACTGTCATTTTCCATCCTGACTTTGAAGCTTGGTCCCCAAGAGTAATCCATGTACTGCATCCTGCTCCCTTTGTGGTGACTGGGTAGTAGGCACTCTCCTCAGAGAGCACTGGGTGTACATATAAAACACACACAGCATCCCTCTGTCTCTTGTCTCTGAGACCCTTCTGATAAAGTAGTGACATCTGCACTGCAACGCCCATGAGGGAAGATACGTGAGGTCTGTCACATGGCACTTTTGCCACCTCTGCCCACTCAGTGGGGTGCTTGGTTCTTTTCATCTAAGAATGTATCTGCTATGTCTAGACACAGGTCTAGGGGTTTCTTGCAAATTTGTTCAATTTTTAAAAACTGCTCCTGTTCCTTTCTCCTTCCCTTCTACAGTAAGTTTGGTATTCCCAGCTGGTCTTGAATTCATGATGTAGCCAAGGATGACCCTAAACTGCTGATACACCCACCTCAATCTCCTAAATGAAGGGATAATGGGCATAAGCCACTGCGCCCGGCTTCTGTGGTGCTAGGGATCAAACTCTAGGCTTAGTGTGTCCCGCCCTAGACCCCTTCTCTTAGTTCTTTAGGCATACTTTCCTGCATTACTTATTTGGTGGCTGTTCTCAAAACTGCAATTTAACTTTCTCTAGTGCATTTCTATTTTGAATGCATGCTTCCTATAAAACAGCCGAACCTTACATGAGCCTAACCTTATCTATTAGAATCTTGCATGATTGTAACCTAGTCTATGTCACCACTCTGGCTGCTGCTGCTAAATGCTTCAAATCACACTAATAGAAGACCTAGCTAGCTGTCCAGAGGCCTGGCCTCAGCAGCAGTGCTCACCATCTGTTGGCAGGATTCCATGGCCGTTTCTGGAGCTGCTACCCAGCGCTCACTTTCACATCCCAAGATGACTTAGGTTTTGTATCTGGGAGATGGTTTTGGCAGATGGACTTGTTTGCACACCTACAGTGTGGTAGAAACTCTGCCCACTGGCTTGCCTCCACTGTTTCTGAGAAGGCAAGCCCACTCACATTGTTCTCTGGTATATAATATATCTCTGTTTGACTAGGGCCCTTGTCTTTAAAGGTTTGCTGAAACCCTTAGACTTGAGGGTCGATGTTTCACCAAAGTGGAAGAATTCAGCCATCAACCACAGGAACCCTGTCTTTATTCTGCACCCCCATTGCTTCTTCATCCCTTCTGGGCTTGGTGCTGCTGAGACTGCCCAGGCTTTCCTAGCCTCTCCTTCCCTGCTCTTGCCAGTGATCTGTTCTATTGCTCACCAGCCAGCTTTGCTTCTCGACACCGTGGCTTTCAATGTTAGCATTTCCATTTTATTCTTTGTGAACTTCCTTTCTGCACAGCTTCCCATTTGTAGCTGGTCTGCCATTGTGTGAACCTTTGGACAGATTTAAAAGGCCTGCTTTCAACTCTGGTCCAGGTTCTCATCACAGGGTCAGCCTCTGTTCTCCATTCCCCACACATGTAACAAATGACAGCATACTGGCCTGCTGCCACACTGTCATTTTGAAGAGTGGTAACTCTCATCATCTTGAGACTGATTTTGAACACTGTTAGGATGGCTATACTAGACTGGATCTGAAGGCCAGGACACCCTCTGTCTCTTTCTGAATGAGATGGTTAAGAACTTTATCAATGCCCTCTAATGTGTGGACTGGATTTAAACTTCAGCTCTGTTATAAGAGGCAGCAGTGAGTCTCTACTCAGTCTTGTTTTGCAATGTCCCCTCTGCACATTCACAAGGCTTGAGGAGGGTCCTCCTTTCTGGGTCGTATTTTTTCAGGGCTTGCTGCTCTTGTCCAGTTACTCTAGCATTCTCGGACATCTCCCATTATCATAATCTTTTTTTTTTTTTTTTTGGTTTTTCGAGGCAGGGTTTCCCTGTGTAGCCCTGGCTGTCCTGGCACTCACTTTGTAGACCAGGCTGGCCTCGAACTCAGAAATCCGCCTGCCTCTGCCTCCCGAGTGCTGGGATTAAAGGCGTGCGCCACCACGCCCGGCTCCATTATCACAATCTTAAAAAGACATTTCCTGATTGGGCGGTAGTGGCACACTCCTTTAATCCCAGCACAGAAGTAGAGGCAGGCAAATTGAGTTTGGGGCTAGCCTGGTCTACAGAGTGAGTTCTAGGACAGCCAGGGCTACAAGGAGGAACTTTGTTTTGAAAAACAAAAACCAAACAAACAAGAGACTCTTCCTGCTTGACTCTTTGCTACCCTGTTCCCTAGTCCTGAGCTGGGTGCCCTGTGAGGCCTGATCCGGGCCTGTGTTTGCTGCTTCAGCCTTGCCCACTGGTTGTTTCAAACAGCGACTTTGTAAGTATTACCCAGCATTTATTTATAAGCCAGGAAGGCCTGTGAGAGACAGACCCCCCTGCTGTTCTGACGAAACAGCATCAGCTCTGTGGCCTCTCACTTCTGGCACAGGATTACTGTACAGTATAAGCACAGACAGTGAACAGACAAAAATGGCTGTGCTCCAAAAAACTGTATTTACAAGAGTGGGTACCTGGTTCAACATGGCCCTCGGCCAGCCAATACCAGCTCTAGATGCTCCCAAGCTGTCCTTGTTCTAGTTGATGCACTTACAACTGCTTATGTGGTACTGTGAAAACGGACGGTCTTCATGCTATACTGACCTCTGTGGAACAGTCAGCCAGAGGGAATACGAGTTGTGAATGTGGCCATAACAGATGTGCCACACTGGGGATGTTGCCCTGCACTCATGGTGGACTTCATGACATACATTCATGAGTGCCATCTGTGTGTGTGCTGGGGTAGAGGAACAAGATGAGCTCACTCAAATTGCAAACAATGGACAAAGCACTCATAAATGCTTAGTCTTAAGAAAATAAATACAACTGTGAAAACAAGTTTCATTTAACCGGCGTTTGAGAAACCCCGGGCTTAATGTTACAGTGAGGAGCTGACTTTTAGAGTTGGTGAGGAGACGGACAGCCTGGTGAGCTGCTTCCGCTAGGAATTTGCAAGCATAACACGGGACCTTTCATTTCACAGTGGACTCTCCCAGGCCTCATACAAACAGTCACTTTGAAAAAACATCTGAGGGCTCTGGTCTGTTTTCCTAGGTGCTTATTAACCTTCTGATATACAAGCTACATGAAAAGGAAGGCACTTCCTTCCTTTTCATGTAGCAAGCTCCCTCAAACAAGGACTCACATACCATTCAATTCTTACTTGCTTTCATCAACTTAGTGAAATCACTCTGCGATTCGTGGGAACTTGACAGAAAAGTCATCGTTCAGAACTACGTGTGGCAACAGATGTGAGGGTCAAATGGAGAGGACGCCTGTTCAGTTCATGAAAAGCTTTTTCATTCTGCAATGATTTGGGGTCCCCACCAACAATCTCAACTCCACAGAGCTTAGCAGTAAACATGCTCACGTCAGAGACTCATCACTGGAGCCATGTGCGACCCACAGGAGGCAGAGACAGTCTGTTCTCATCTGTCACAAGGTAGACTACCAAGCAGCTGACAAGAATAGTAACATTGAAGCCAGGTACCAGGGGCTTCGAGCACCAAAAAGGCAGTCCCTGCCTCTCAGAGACCACAGTCTAATACAAGACAGAAGAAAAAAAAGTGACAATCTCATGGTTGAGGGCAAGCAAACACTGTGCAGGACACAGAGGTAATCTGCTGCTACCCAACTAACTCCTGGGCATTAGCTTGCCCTCAGGTACTGGGACACACACAGCAGTAAGCAAAACACTGCAGGCACAGCTCCCAATATTCCTATCTCAGTGAGAGAAGCTGTTAATAAAGGTGGACAACCAAGCAGACATTACAATTTGTAATGAGTGTCTTAGACATGAACAAGGGCAATGACAGAGAATGAACCTGAGGCACTGCTCAGGTCCAGGGAGGCACAGAGAACCCTGAGGTTCTGAGGTACCATTCTGTCTGACACCAATAGCTGGTAAGAAGCCTGTGAGTGCTAGAGGAGGCATGTGCTAGCGAGAAAGGCCAGTATATGTGACGGCCTGATGGCAGGTATGTGTAAGGACCTGCATGGAGGTCAGCAGGCAGACAGAGCGGTGCAGCAGGACACATGGGCTTCATGGGTCCCTTTGAACACAGCTAGAGGTAAGGATCAGCAAGAAGACAGTAGAGTCTGATCATTGTTCCCCATAATGTCTGGGTTCTTGTGAATAGTGACATGGATCAGTACTGGGTGGAGAAAAACAGGGACAGAAGTCAAAAGGCTACAGAACACTTGAGTGACAGTGAAGGCAGCTGAAGGCAGTGAGTGGAGAGCTGAAGAAGCAGATGGCCAACAGCTGCTGGGAAGAATGAAAGACAACCTCCAGATCTGATGCAAGAAGCATAGCTTTCTGGTAACATGGGTATTAGGACAGCTCCTCTCTGTGTGACAGAGGGAGGCTCCAAGGCTAGACAGTTACCAGGTGAAGGATAGGACAACAGATGACAGGATACAGAGCTGTATGTACACTGGAGAAGCACACAAGCTGACTGGCAGGAAGAGGCAGAGTGGAGTCCAGCCTTGAAGACCTAGCCCTGGATGAATGGCAATCCTTGAACTAACCCTGAAATCCAAGGCATTGTCCTGCACAGTGACACATGGCTATGCCATTCCTCTCCTGATTGTCTTCCAGCTCCAGGATGTCTTGGTCAAGCCCCCTGTCCCTGATCTGGCCTTTCAATATCTCCTGCCCAACCTTGGGTTGCAGGATGGTACTTCAGGGAAGGAAGGCCAGATTGTACCACTGAGCAGCACTATCTACTAAAGAGCCAACTGGAAGTGGGCAGGTAAGAGGCGGGCAAAAAGCAGGCAGTCACGGTCCTCAGGCTCCTGTGAGCACTTGAGTTATGTGGAGGGACATGCCTAGGCATTCCTTCCACTTTCATGATATAAAAAGCCACTATACGTGGCCACTATACGTGACAATAGAGCACGTGTGGTGCAGCATGGGAGCATCAAACACATGAGGGGGTAGCTGAAACCTAGGACTCAGTACAAGGGCACATCTATCACTCCTAGGGAAAGTCCACGTATCTGGCTAATGACACAGTCCTAGGGCAGCGTGTAGACACATCTAGTAGGCCTCTGGGAAGCAATGCCTTTGCAGGATGGAAGAGAGATGCTGACTGCCGTCCTAACCTCCATTCTAGATGCACACAGCCACCAACACAGAAGATGGCAGCTCTGATAAAGTGATACACAAGGTTCAAACTGAAGGCAGCCAACAGCAAGGCTGAGGCACAAGTTCTGCTCAAATGTGCACTGAGACACCAGTGTGGCGTCCTCCATTTGTCAGTTTCTCTGCCACACAGTATCCATGTTGTCTTAGATACTAGTGTGACGACAAACCATTTTTCTGATAATTTCTTGTGTACTTAGAGCTTAGGACAGTACCTCACACCTGCCAGGCGCTTTGTTTGGACAGAATCACCTGAAAACTAGAGCGTGGCTGAATGATGGGATGACTGCAGGGAACTTACCAGGGAAAGGGATGGAATGAGGCAGTGTGTATGTGTGTGTGTGTGTGTGCACGCGTGTCTTCTTCTGTCTCTGTTCCCATTACATGTCTATTCCTGTTCCCACTTCCTCAGATCTCATCCCACTGTACAGCTGTAGCTCTCCACTGGCTCTACCCTGTGGCGAGGACAGCCAGAGCTATGGACAGGCTCCCTGTCAGGCGTTTAAGTGCTCGTTGCAAGGCATTGCATTAGCTAATCCGTCCACTTAAACCTCAAAGTTTATATGCTGTAAAGTTCCCTCTTTTAGCTTTTAAAAGGCGGCTATAAATGAGCTGTGCCTAATTTTCCCTTTCTACCACTAATTCTCTTACATCTTTACTAGAGGACAGAGCCCCAAATCACACACTCTGTTCAAGGAACTTGATCAGGCCTGTTAGTCAGCATTTACTTTAAGACACTAAAAAGTATAAAAATGCCCTCAGTGCCCATTATCACTTTCTCCATCAGTGGACTTTGTGGCTCTAATTGAAAAGAAAAAGGCTGGCCCACGCAAATCGAAGTAAATGTGTCTCTGGTGCAAAGAAGTGAGGAATGGCAGACGACAGGGACGATGACAGTGTAGTTGGAGCTGTAATTTGGTTTGGGCCTCAGAAAAACATAGTAAATTAAAGAGTGACTTACTCGTTCTTGTCCAGCTGTATCCCAGATTAGGAATTTATGTAGCTCATTTTGGTACTGGACAGTCTTGGTCATAAAAGATGCCCTATAAAGAGAGACCTAAATGATCAGAACACAGTTATTTAACACCCGTGTCCAGCCCCAGTTGGAATCATCACTTAAGACTTAGCACTCAGGATCCCAGCTCCCCACAATATCCTCACCAGGTCCCTCTGGAGTGCTGAGGGGTAGTCAGATGCTGGCTGCAGCCTTTGCTGAAATAAAGCATTAGCCTCATCTGCCTGACAGAGGAGGAAGCCTAAGAAGTGCGAGACCCGTCAGTCCTGAAGGCAAGTGCAAGGCTCTGTCATTCAAACAGATGGGCATCATAAGAAATCTTTCTTAGAAATAGGACTGATTGTTTTTTTTAATCCTTGTGAGGCTGTTTGGGGTGTGTGCGTGTGCACTTATAAGGCAACCACTTTTCCTTGCTGACTGCTCACTGGCCCCATGAGAAGGTATCTAAAGACACTGTACACACATCACCACACCCCAGACACCTTGGGTTTCTCCCCCAGTTCCCCAGTTCTCAAACCATGTGCCACACAAATAGCTATGTAAGAACCAGGGCAACTTGAGCTCACGGAATTATGATGCTAACCCAAGTGGACAGGAGGCTTCTGGGACAGCTGAGCAGGGGGCGGTGACCTCTGTGCTGACCACCGTGCTGTGCTCACACAGGCTTCTCCTCTGAGGCAGCCACAGGACACTTCCCAGCCACGCTCACAGTCACAGTCACACTTGCTGTCTGTTATTAGGGGCGGGCCCTATACATTTTTCAGGACCTTGAGTAAAACTACTTAAGGAACCCCAAGGCCACAGAACAAGCCTGACACTCTCAATCTTGAGATGGAGGCCTGGAGCTATCCTCTGTGGAGTTCTTTGTTTTCAGACTCTGGTTCAAAGAACCTAGAAATAAATGGCCTTCTAGGGTAAACAGCCAAGGTGTGTGTGTGTGTGTGTGTGTTTCTTAAAGATGGGTTTCCCTTTGTAGCCCAGGCTAGTCTTGAATTCATGATCCTGCTTCAGCCTCTGAGTCAGCACGCCAAGCTTGAGTTGTACTCTTGAACTATACCCTAATCATGTGACCTAGACAATAATTCAATGGCTAGCTGTTCTCCCGCATTAATCCTGAGCCTTAATTACAGGCAATCTCCAGGAGAGCACATTAGAAGGACCGCTGGAAGACTACTGAGCTCCTCGAGTATCAGAATTCATGACCCAGCAGGCAGCCTCCCAAACCCCAGCTAAGGGTGGCGAGTAAGTGGAGAAGCAAATCCTGGCTATACACTACGGGTAGGCGCTGTCTGCCCCATGGAGCCCAGTCAAAGTTTTGTGGTAGAGGTTCTCCATAAAGCTCAAGTATTAGGAACTTTTGGTGAGTTACTCTGAATAAATCCACAACTAAACAGCAACAGGGCTCCTGACTTTAGAAAGACCACATGGCTTTGGAGAGGGTGAGGAGAGAAGGCACGTCTGTCTACATGGTGCTAATATTCAGAAATCGTTCAGTTGCAACAAGTCCCAGAAGCTTGCCACCCAGCTCTAAGCAGCGACACTGTGGTGTTATGTGACAGCAGGAACCAAGAGCCAGCATGTGGGAGACACGTATGGTGACTGCTGGACGGCCAGGCCAGGCCAGGCCGCATTCCTGCTAGACTGAAAGCTAAGGAAGATGCAGGGATCAAGAGCTGCTTCCTCACCCTCTGCACTCCTGCAAGTCCTCCCTGCCTTCCACCAGTTCCTTTAACGCAAACAGACCTCCTTGAGTCAGCACTGAGGTCTTCAACATTCAAGAAGAATGAGCCCCAGCGTCCCACACAGCCCCCACTGCACCTCTTCCCAGGTTCTTCCTCTGTAGCAGGGCACTGTCTGCAGCTGTCTTTTTGCTGTCCTGGAACTTAGTCAACATTTACTGTGGCTGCCCACAGGGTACCTGGAACTGCCATCGCCCCAGCATACAGAACAAAGTGCCACTCAAGCACTAGGGAAAGAGCGCAGGTCAGGGAAGGCTCTGCTCTAGCTTGGCCACAATGTGGAAGGAAGTGGTGCAGGAGGGCAGCGCTGCCTGCTGAGGGTTCTACTTGCCTCTGCTTAGTTAGCAGCCTCAACCCTTGTGCTAGCCACAGGCTTCAAGCAAAATCTGGGATAGCTGCAGACACTCACTGTGCTCCTCCCATTGAGGGCCTTTGCACTTCACTGCAGATGTCATAGGACCTTAATTGGGTGATTTGGTGCTCATTCATGTGTTGGCCCTCCAAGTCCCAGGCTGCCACTCTCTCACCTCTCCTCCTCTGAGCCCTTAAGATGTCTCTTTATAGTACCAAGCATCCCTGCTGATTGTAAGAGAGTGAAATCCTGACTTATCTCAAATCACTTTATATAGAGAGATTATTTATATATTTATATTTGAAAGTTTTTATATATAGATTTGTATATAGATATATAGATCACTGTGACATATAGATTGGGTGTCTCTCTATAGTAGTAACATCTAGACTAGTATCAGACTTGGGATTGATGCGGCCTGCTGCTTCTCGATGGCCCCTGCTGGGTTCTGGGTTAGTTACCAGGACGGAGCCTGCCTACTGGACTCAAACAACAATTTCTTGCCAAAGACACAGTGCAGTGTGTTGAGGATAAGACTCGCCATAACTTATCTAACTGACAATGGGGATACTTTACCACACTGGTCCTAACTTTCAGGCTGTCAGTCACAGGCTCAAAGCCTGCCTTTCACACCCTGTGACCTGTCTTTTATTAACTTGCATCAAATTTTGTGATAAGAGTTGTCTGGGTCTTCGTTTCATATTTGGTGTACACTCAAACCTCAGGCCCTGCAATAAATCCTTAAATCAAGCGCTAATCTTTGGGTGACTTTACTCCAATTTCCAGACATCACTGACTCCACTCTAGGGCCACTCTTCTAATGCTGAAGTTAAATGATGCAGAGGGTAGGATAACTGCAGTGTCTTGCATTTTGAAGAACAGGCGCTGGCTCCCTGCCATTCAAAGGATACATTTCTATTTCCCAGCCTGCCATTTACTCGTTTGAGAAGCTTATTTTTCACTACTAAACTGTCTCTTTTCAGTCTCCTCGGAAGATCTTATTACCTCTGTAATCTAAAGGCCCTACAACATTATTTCTTAAAGCTACAACACCTTTCATATGCTTCTCCATTTTTTCATGACATTCTAAAAATATGACTTCCACACACATCAAGTAGTCATCATCTTTGGTCAGAGCACCTGTTCCCAATGAAAATACTTGCAATAAAGTGTTTTAAAACCTTCTTTTCTCGCCGGGCGGGCGTGGTGGCACACGCCTTTAATCCCAGCACTTGGGAGGCAGAGGCAGGCAGATTTCTGAGTTCGAGGCCAGCCTGGTCTACAAAGTGAGTTCCAGGACAGCCAGGGCTATACAGAGAAACCCTGTCTCAAAAAAACAAAACCAAAAAAAAAAAAAAAAAAATTTTATTTTAACTTCAGCAACTTGCTTCTTACCTCGCTTGGATACAAATTTGCAATGGCGTCACTGCAGACTCCCTACTTTGAGACCTTTCTTGTGACTGGCACATGACGTGAAGTTACCTCTGAGGTGCATGCTGAAGATGAACAACTCAGCACACTGTCAAATGAACACCCTAGATCTCAAGGATAAATCTGCTGACAACACACTGCTAGACACATACTAAGACGGACATAGAGATGAACACAAATGACCCTCACAGCTCCTCCAAGAGAGATGAAGGTCTTGGGAAGGTAAAGGGTGGTGTAAGGAGCGTCTGGGGCTCAGGGATTTGCTAAACAGAGGGAACATCTATCTGGGGCAGCGTCTCTAAAGCCTACACGCTGCCTGTATGTGGTGGCCGATGTTTATAATTTCAACATTTGGGAGTCTAAATGCAGTTCTAGCAGAGGTCTTAGGGTACCCACACATGCTGTGCTGAGCACTCACCCTATAGCGATGGCTTTCTTACCATTGTCCACACTCATTCTCTGAGTCTAGCTGTGTGTAAGGGCTGCAGGTCACCTGCAGCTGCCACCCACTCCTACCAGTAGGAGCATAATACACTCTTCTCTAGGGTTGTGTTCATCCCCTACAAACTCTTTATATTCTCCACTTTGGTCACATGTTCAAAAATTTTTTTTTGGAAAATATTGAAAACCTAGGAAGATATTTATTTAAACAGGAAAATATCTAAAGAGTTTAGCCTCTCCTTTCATATACTTTCTATGAATAACTTAAAATGCTTTCATCTCATAAACAATAAAGTCAACAATGACAACACGCTAGTTGCTTCAGCTAAGTGTCAGCTGCTGTCATGCCCTCTTCCTGCTTGCTTGCTTGTGTGTAAACCTGGAGCACGACTGTCAGCTTCAGGACTGAATCTTCCCCATGTCTGGCCAGGGTCAGAGCCAGGACAGCCGGCTGGACCCCAGCTGGAGCACTGTGTGGCCTTCTTGCTCCAAACAGTTGACCTTCAAAAGTCTTGTACAAACACTGGTAGGCAAGAGAAATCAGATTATCTCCACCACCACTGAGAAACTCAACTGGGAGGGCTGGTCAGGGGACAGACACTTTAGAAGATCCTTACAAGGCTCTTCACAAAAGGGGTCATCAGCAGCCAGAGCCAGGCAGTGATTGTCTTTTTTGTGTTGGTTTGGCTTTGGTGTTTCGAGCATTAGTTTCTCAGTGTAGCCCTAGCTGTCCTGGAATTTGCTCTGTAGACCAGGCTGGACTTGAAGTCAAGAGCCAGAACTAAAGGTGTGTGTTACCGTGCTGTGGCGGCTTTAGAAGGCAATCTGAAGGTGGAAGTGGAGAGTGCAGCAACGGGTCAGGAGGATGGCAGAAGAGATCACAGCCAAGGCAGTCAGGCACTAGAAGCTGGGAACTGCTAGGAGGAACCAGCTTGGCTAACACCAAGGTTGTTAGGTTGATGAAACTGGTTTTAGACTTCTGATCTCCAGAACTACAGATGGAAACACCCGTGTTCCTCAGCAAGTTGCTGCTGTAATGTGAGGAGATAACACGGAGCTATCTGTAGAAGTTAGGAGGAGACTGCACATGGGCAGAAGTGACGAGCAAGCATATAAAGCGCATCGTGGAGGCAGAGCAGAGATGGAGGCCCGATGGCACCTGCAGCAGCCTGGCCCTGGCTCGAGCCGCCGAGGGGAGGAGCAGCTGTAGTGTTGTTAAGAGGCCAGAGAAGGTTTGAGCAGGGAGGAGACAGCTGGAGATGAGAGCATGCTGTGAGCTAGCGCCTCTCCACAGAGGTGATCTTTGTGCCCTGGCTGCTCTCTGTACAAACACCCTAACGAAAATCATCCCTGCTTTTTAGACCAAGCCTGATCCAAACAACAATGCTGGTAAAATCAAAACACTTGTCTGTTTCATGGACCAAGTTCACTTACTGGTGTTCCATCGGAACTCAACCATGTGCACTGCTTCAAAAGTCAGAGCTAGGAGCTGCACGCCCTTAATCCCAGCACTTGGGAGGCACAGGAAGGTGGATTTCTGAGTTCGAGACCAGCATGGTCTACAGAGTGAGTTCCAGGACAGCCAGGGCTACACAGAGAAACCCTGTCTCAGAAAAAAATAAATAAATAAAAAAACCCAAAAAACACAAAACAAAACAAAAAGATCACAGCTGGGAGTGGCCACTCTGACAGAAGGAAGACAGGATGCCGGCTGATGCGCTTACAAGGGGCACACACGCATGCACGCACCCACTCATGCACGTACTCACTCATTCACTCATGCACACACTCACTCACTCAACTCATTTCTTGGCCCTTAATGGCCCAGGATCTATATGACGGGCATTATAGGGCAGGAGACACAAGGATAGCAACTGGGGAATATTAAGCACTTTGAGAGCAAAGATGGGCTGGGGAGATGGCTTAGCAGTTAGGAGTACTGGTTTCTCTTACAGCGGACCCAGGTTCAGCTCCCAACCACCTGTAAGTCTAGTTCCAGGGCTGAACTCCACCATGTGAAATACCTAAGTTCAGGTAAGCACAAACATCCAGGATCCTGGACAAAGATGGATAAAGCCTGATAGGTGGAGGTGGAAGAAAGGGGCAGTTGGCTGTGACTGGTCAAAGGGCGGGCATGGTCTCAGCTTGTCTGAGGCAGCTTTTCAGGTGCTTGGGCACACATGCCATGATGGTATTTCAGCTGTTTCCAAATTGTAATGCAGTCCTCTGGCTACGGAACAGGTAATAAACAACTGATATGCTTCAGTTTATCAGTTTCTTCAGAAGCATCACAAGTTTATATGAGCATAGCAGACGCTCAGAACCTGCTTTCCTCTTCTGTGATCCTCCACACCGATGCTTTCACTCCACACCACACTACCTCACCTGAAAGAGTACGATCTGTATTTTCTTTTTAATTCTCTAAATTAATTTTTATTATCTCTGATGGTGAATTGGGAAAAAGAACTCGGAACTTAGAATGCAAGGGAAGGGGAGAACAAAGAGGAATAAGTGGCCGTGGGGCTTAGAGGGAGGGAGGTTAAACAGAGTTTCCTGCACTTCAAAATTGTGCTGACTGCCAATGACTTTTTTTTTTTTTAAAAACATATTTGCTTTTATTTATAAAATAAAGTAGTTACATTATTTCCCCCAACTTTCATGTACTCTTCCATGGTATCATTCTTTCTCAAATTTTTTTTCTTTTCTTTTTTATTAATATTTTTTATTATATATTTTCCTCAATTTCATTTCCAACGCTATCCCAAAAGTCCCCCATACCCCCCCCCCCACTTCCCTACCCACTCATTCCCATTTTTTTTTGGCCCTGGCGTTCCCCTTTACTGGGGCATATACAGTTTGCGTGTCCAATGGGCCTATCTTTCCAGTGATGGCCGACTAGGCCATCTTTTGATACATATGCAGCTAGAGTCAAGAGCTCCGGGGTACTGGTTAGTTCATAATGTTGTTCCACCTATAGGGTTGCAGATCCCTTTAGCTCCTTGGGTACTTTCTCTAGCTCCTCCATTGGGAGCCCTGTGATCCATCCAATAGCTGACTGTGAGCATCCACTTCTGTGTTTGCTAGGCCCCGGCATAGTCTCACAAGAGACAGCTACATCTGGGTCCTTTCGATAAAATCTTGCTAGTGTATGCAATGGTGTCAGCGTTTGGAAGCTGATTATGGGGTGGATCCCTGGATATGGCAGTCTCTAGATGGTCCATCCTTTCGTCTCAGCTCCAAACTTTGTTTCTGTAACTCCTTCCATGGGTGTTTTGTTCCCAATTCTAAGGAGGGGCATCGATCTGTATTTTCAAGCTGTTTCACTGCACTTTATACAATAATTAACAGTGTTAATGATGTGTTTATAAAAAGATAAAGAGAGAGGGGATATATTCTCTGGGGGTGTAGTCAGACGTGGGGTAAGGGGAGGCCTCAGCAGGCCCATGCTAAGGCATCCATTCCCCCTGAGGAACCAGTCACACGCCAGTATAGTATAGAATAAGAGTTTATTCAGGGCATTGGGAGGGGAGTTAAGAGGGTAGTAGAGTCAGAGAAAGGCAGAGAGCATGTGGAGAGAGAAGGGGGAAGGGGGGGGGGGGGAGGAAGGGAGCAAGAGCCCAAAAGAGCAAGAAAGGAACAAGAGATGGGGGAAGAGACACAGCAAGCAGTCCCCTTTATAGTGTGGGTCAGGCCTACCTGGCTGTTGCCAGGTAACTATGGGGGTGGAGTTTAGACAGAATGCTAACAGTCTAGGGAGCTCTCTGTAGGACAGAACCCTGGAAGTACAGTTGCTGGGCAAGACTGAAGGAGACAATCGCTGCACACAGGGTGAGAAGCAAACCTTCAAGGGAGTTTCCCAGCTTGGCTGATTAATTTTGATGCCATGTGCCATGAGATGAGTCAACTGACCTTCCTTTACCTCAACCATCTTGTGAAAGTGAGGAATAACTTCCCAGGTGTTTCCCAGAGGTTCATGTATTTAAAGCTTTGGCACCAGTATGACCTCACTGGGATGTGCACTGAACCTTTTGACAGGTAAAAAGGGGTTGAGGGTCCCTCACTTTTCATTTACTGTTTAGCCATGAGGTCCCGGAGCCTACCCTGCTGCACTCTCTCAGGATGCTGTGCTGCACAGGACAGAAGCAACACACAAGAGGGTCAACTGAGCATCCAGTGCAGCCTCCAAAACGATAAGCTAAAAGAACCACCCTTGCCTTTTGTAAATTAATTATCTCAGCAATTTTGTTATAGAGACAGAAAAAAAATGCCATTTTCTGTCCCTATAAAGATGGAGCTTTACAAAAACTGTAATCTATTGAGGTATAGTCTTGGTTAGCCTTGGGTATAAACTTGACACAGCACAGAAAAGTCTAAGTGAGAGTGAGGTCTTGAGTGAATATATATATATATATAATATACATATATATATTATATATATATAAGCCATCCCATCATCCTTAGGCAGTTAGAGCTGGGGTGTGAGAACACTGCAGAGGGGCTGAAAACATGCTCAGCTGTTGACAACCATCTCTCTTTTTTTTTTTTCTTTATTTACATTTCTTTCTTTTTTTTTTCCTTTTCCATCTCTTGTTCTTTCACAGCACCCTAGCTCAGTTCCTAATATTCCCAACAAGTGTAACTTTAGCTCCAGGGGCTGGGATACCTTTTTCTGGTCTCCATAGGCATACCCCACAGAAAGATACATGCACACACACACACGCACTAAAAATAAACAATCTTAAAAAAAATGAAAACAAAACTGAAACTCTGAGCATGAGCCTGTGAACAAGGCAGAGAGAGGGTGAGGCAGTCAGTAACGCTCCCCTCCCCCATGGCTCCTGTCCCTCAGTGATGAGCTGTCATCCGATGTAGCTGAAACTCTTTCTTCCCCAAGTTGTTTTCAGTCAGAGTGGTTTATCACAGCAGTAAATGAAATGAGAACAGGTGGAGTTGATGTACAATAAAATGTAGTATAATATTTTCAGGCCAATGAATTTTAAAACTTCATAGTCTCATGTAACTATCACCCAAAATAATATAGTCACAACATTTTCCAGTCCTAGAAATCTTCCTCATGTACATTTCCAGTTCATTTTTGCCACTAAACTGATGATGGAGTGAGTGTGATCCTGAGGAACTGAGTGTGAATACATAGCACCTTGTAGAAAACTGTGTGGTAGGCCATGTCTGTAACCCAGCAACCCAGCACTGAGGAGAGGACTAAGCGCACTGGCCAGCCAGTCTACCAAGACTGCTGAGCTTCACGGTCCAAGGGAGACTTTGTTTCAGAAGATAAGGTGGAAAGACATTGAAGAAAACTTGGATGTTGACCCCTGGTTTTCACATGCTGAAGCACACATATGCATGTTTCTGGTGCTACTCTTATGACCAGGCTTAGCAATGCTTGTATGTGTGCTATATACTGAGTAATGATATCCTCCTTTTAGACCTCAATCATGTGATAACCCTTCAGTCTCCAAGCCTGGACTTTGTCCCCATTAGAGCTGTTAGACTGGATTTTCACACTTGGAGAACAGGGTCTTCATCCCTATTCAACAGGAAGATTCAGAAAATGTAGGATTAAGGGACTGCAAAGTGGGTGTGGTGGTTCACACATATAATTCTAGTAGCTGGGAAGCTGGGGCAGGGGGAATCACTGCATGTCTGAGGCAAGCCTGGACTACATAGTGAGTAGTAAGTCAACCTGGGTTATAGAGTTTGACCATGTCTAAAAAATAAGAACAAACCTTCAAAGGGATGATCTAAGTCTCAAAAAGAAAAATTGAGTCTGAGCAGAAAGATGGGAAGAAGTTAAGAGGAGCCCCTCACATCTGCTGCTGGAAGAGCTCTTTAGCAAGATTATAAACTGTGTTTACAGTCAAAATAGGTTTTGGATTGTGACCTAAGCATAACAAAGCTCCCTTTGACTATGTTTTTATCTAAAGGCCTGGGAACCTGTGCCATACATTCTGTAAACCACTTTCAAGTCTTGCAGCCAATAGCAGGAATAAGTGAACATTTCTACCCCATCTTTTACATCTTTGAATAGTGTAAGTAGATGTGACTTCAAAAGCTACCAAATTCACATAAAGAGCAACTAAGACATGGAGTTGCTGCTCTGCAGAGAGGCTGGTGGCTGTTCTGCGGTGTGCAGTACCATCCTCCTTTTACATGTCCAATATTCACTCTTAATGCTGTGTTTACACCTATGTTTTAATAATGTACTTAATAATATTTAATAAACCTCAAGTCTGCTTCAAAAACAAAACAAAAACAACAAAACAAAACAAAACAAAAAACCAAACTAACCAAGCAACAACAAAACAGAAGAGGGCTTAGTGAAAAGGCTTCCTGGGTAAAGATGCTGGCCGGCAAGCCTAAAAATTTGGTTTTCTCTGCAGGACCCACACAGAAACTTTAAATTGTCCTCTGACCTCCATATATGTGCTGTGGCATAGGCACTCCCCACACAAAAATAAGTAAAGGTATTTAAAAAAAAATTAAAAGGTACTAGATATGATGTGGTGACTGGAATCTTGGAGACAGCAGACCAAAGGACCAAATGCATTGAAGACAAATAAGTGGAAATTGTATAAGCCTTAGAGGAAAAGTAAAGAGATGAGAAAAGGAGACGTCCGGAGCCTCCTTGGCTTACTGAGCACGTTGCACACACAGAACTCCCATATCACACACGAGACAAAAAAAATGGGGCAGGAACAAAACAAACAAACAAAACTTCTAAAATCACTGTAAGTAATGTCCACATTTTGTAAAAGTCAAACTTCAGGTCCAAGAAAGTTGATGAACCCAGAGGGTATTTTATATTTTGTGTGTCAAGATAAACTGGCCAAACAAGAGGTAAAGAGTGGGCTCCCAAAGCAGTCAGAGACTAAAGACAGACATTCCCTATACAGAAGACACAGGCAGGGTGAACTGTTCAGCAGAAACACAGATATCAGGGCCCTTCCAAGTGAGCAGTGCATTTTAAAGTGCTAGAAGAAGCAAATAAGGAACTGTCCAAGCCAGAGTATCCACCCTTCCAAGTGAGAGAGAACCTCTGCAGGCTGTGAGGCCAGAGGCTGCAGGAACTAACAGTGCTTAGAAGGCAGATGGTGTGAGTATCATAGTACCAAGGCAAACTGAAGGGAATGCAGAGCCTAAAGATGGAATGTGGAGTTCATGAGTCCTGGTAAACTTACACAGCATCACACACTGTGCTTGAAGAACTAATGGGCCCAAATAAAACATGGGGCTTCAAGGACAAACCTACAATTAATTTTAGTGGATCTAAAACTTGTCCTAAATCAACACCCTCCTACTCATATTAATGTCTTGATGAAATAACACAGTGCAATTAAATGAAACAATTGCAGCTGGCAACATGACCCGACCATGAACATATTGAATATCTCCTTAATATCCTTATGCACCACACTCTTTCTCTTGCTAAGGCACTGCCATTTAAACACAAGCTCAGAAGCACAATGGCGGATGTCTGTGACCGCAACACTCAAAAGGCTGGAGCAGGAGGAATGTAAGTTTAAAGCCAGCCTGGACTATGTAAACAGTTTCCGATCAGTGTGTGCTACATGGCAGGACTCATTCTCAAAAACAAACAAACAAACAAAAAAACATAAAAATACCTTCAAACAACAACAAAAATCACAAATCTGAAGTACCTAGAACAGAATGTAGGTGAAAGATGGCAAAAGGTATCACAGGGTGGACAAAATGGGTGTTCTGAGAAGCCAAACCCTCCAGAAAGAAAAACAAATAGCACACCTTCTTTAACTTGCTCAATGAAGAAGCTGAAGCTCAAATTGTTTAAAGTAGCAGGAACAGGGAGAATCATCACAAACAGGGAGTTAACTTTGAAAGCAACAAAGTGTCAGATTAGTAGTGCAGCCACGAGGACAGCTCAGGGAGTAAAGGTGACTGGCAGGTGAGCCTGCAATCTGAGTCCAGTCCCCAGGATGCAGGGAAAGCTGTATAGAAAGAACCAGATCCTCAAAGCGGTCTTCTGACATCCACAGAAGCTACATCCTAACAACAGCTACAACATGGGTCAGGACTGGGGATGGTAAGACAGCTAGCTATTCAGTCAGTAAAGTTCTTGCTATACAAGCACAAAAACTTGCTGCCTTAGAGTTTTACTGCTGAGAACAGACACTATGACCAAGGCAACTCTTATAAGGACAGCATTTAACTGGGGCTGGCTTACAGGTTCAGAGGTTAAGTCCATTATTATCAAGGTGGGAGCATGGCAGCATCTAGGCAGGCATGGCACTGGAGGAGCTGAGAGCTCTACATCTTCATCTGAAGGCTTCTAGGAGAAAACTGGCTTCCAGATAGATAGTCAGGACGAGAGTCTTAAAAGCCCATGCTCACAGTGACACACCTACTCCAAGAAGGCCACGCCTCCAAACAGTACCACTTCCTGGGCCAAGAATATTCTAACCACCACACTTGCCCTGCTAAACCCCAGGCCCACATAAAAGCCTGGTGTGGTAGAATATGCTTACAACCCCAGGGCTGGGGAGGTAGAGAAGGGGGATCCTCTGGGATGCATGCAAGTTGGCCTTGCCTAACCAGTGGGCCCCAAACCAGAGTGCAAGACCCTGTCTCAAAATAAAGCCAAAGATGCTCAAGGCTCTTTGACAGTTGTATTCACAATCAGTGGTGGAGGGAGGTGAACTTAGATTAGAGAGAATTCCTGCATGCTACACAGGAAATGTTAATGTATTTATTATTTAGTTTTTGTTCAATAGATCATATATTTTAAGTTTAATTGAAATCATCAAAAAAGGGAACAGATGTAAAGAAATACAACTCTCAGACTCTGTGTGTGTGTGTGTGTGTGTGTGTGTGTGCGCGCGCGTGCGCATGTGCGGGACTTGGGAGTTCTTAAATATTTTACTACTGAGCTGTAACCACAATCCAAAAGGTGTTATGAATGTATGAGGCTCTGCAAAGGCTTACCATGAATTTGACACTAATATGGGCAAGGCACACACACACACACACACACACACACACACACACACACACATACACACACACACAGAGTTCTAGGCTGGCCTTGGCTACAGTATGAGAAACTGCCTTAAAAACATCTAGGGCTGTGTGATAGTCTGGATGAGGATGGGCCCCATGGGCTCATGTGTTTGAGTGCTTGGTCCACAGTTAGTAGATCTGTGTGGAGAGGGTTGGGTATTATGGCCTGGGTTGAGGAAGTGTGTCACTAGGGTGGGCTGGAGGGTTTTAAAAACCCACATGAGGCCAAGTGTCTTTCTCTCTGCCTGATGCCTCTGGATAAAGATATAAAGCCCTTAGCTACTGCTCAAGAACCATATCTGTCCATCCCCCACCATGATAATAGAATAAATCTCTGAAACTGTGAGAAGAGCCCCAATTAAATGTTTTCTTTTATCAGAGAGGCTGATAATGTCTTTTCATAGCAACAGAACAGTAACTAATACATTCAACTTGCACAGGGCTGCAAATAACCTTAGTTAGGAAAATCACAAGTTAAAAGCCAACCCGAGCGAGAGTAAGTTGAAGGCCAGCTTGGGCAACTTGTGAAACTCTGTCTCAAAATAAAACATGCCAAACTATGAGGATAGAAGATACAGCCTAGTGTGTAACACTTGCCTAGAATAGGGTTCCATACCTAGCTTCGGAGCTAAGTTGTAAATGAGACATGTCCTGGGAGGACTGAAGGGAGTGAAGATGTAATCCAGACTGTAGCAGTAGTCACTGAGGAAACCCGTGCACAATAGTCCTGCATCAGCCTAGCGGGCCTACAGAATGAAGCTCAATGATCACAAGAACAATTCATTTTACAAGAAGGACCTGAGTTCAGTTCCAAGTACATGACATGCAACTCACAGCCATGAGTCATAGAGGGGGCCTGACACCCCTAGTTTCTGGAGCATCTGCAGTCACACACATATACCCACACATCCACATGAATAAAAATAATAAACATAAATGTTTATTTTAGTTAAGGTTTAACTTAAAGATACACACTTTTAAACTTGTGTAATCTTAAGGTTTCTACTGTTGTTATGAAACACCATGATCAAAAGCAGGTTGCAGAGCAAAGGTTTACCTGGCTTAGTCCATCACTGAAGAGAGACAGGACAGAAACTCTAAAACAGGGCAGGATCCAGGAGCCGGGAGCTAATGCACAAGTCATGGAAGAGGCTGCTTACTCGCCTGCTCAAACTGCTTTCTTTGTTCTTTTAAAGTAACTTTTTATTGATTCTCTTTAAGTTTCACATCATGCACCCCAATCCTACTCATCTCCCTGTCCCTTTCATATATGCCCTCAGCCCTTGCAAGCTCCCCACCCTCAAAGAAAATAAAAAGAACAAGACTATACAAAACAAAACATAGAAAACATCTCGACATGGAGGCTGTAGTGTGTCACACTGTTCCACAGTATAGTCTTTTTGTCCACACTTCTTTACTTACAGATGTGCATTGCAGTGAGTCATTGGACTGGTTCCAGGCCCCTGGCTTCTGCTACTCTTATCAGTGCTAGATACTTACCAGGCTCATGTTGTTGTCCTGTGTCATGGAGATCCTGTAGCTTTGGATCTGTAGGACCAGCCCTTTCATGCACTCCAGCAGTTTATAGATGAGGTAGGTTTTTGGGGTGGGCCAATTTAAAGCCTTGGATCTGGGCCTGGCCACAGGGTGAGCTTTCTAATGCCCTGGCTAGATCATCCATTGCTGCAGTTGGCAAGGGGCAAGGTCTGCTCTCTTGTTCTCATACCCTTGGTCACCCACAGACACAGCACCAGAGTCAGCTCTACTGTGCTGCCCAGTCACTGTAGGGACCACTCTCCCAAGTGCGGTAGCAGGTGAATGGCGTGATGCTCCTATCACACACACACCCCGTCGGAAGGATTCATGGGCCGGGGGGAGAGGGGGTGTGGGGGGGAGAAGGCTGGCCCAAGTGTTGTCTCCCCCCCCATGCTGCCCAAGGGAAGTGCAGGGTCCTCTGACTACCTTTTTTACAGAACCCAGGAATGACTCCACCCATGATACAAAGGGTCCTCCCACATCAATCACTAAGAAAGTATTCTACAGGCTTGCCTACAGCCCAATCTTATGAAGGCATATTTTCAACCGGGGTTCTCTCCTCTCAGATGACTCTAGCCTGTGTCAAGGGTGACATAAGATTAGCGAGCACAATGTGCAACAAAAGAGTAAAGTCAGTGATGAAAACACTGATATCAAGAGTAGGAGCTTTCATACACTGATCAAGACAAAGGCAAAGACATCAGATATGCTACAGTTGACCAAAGGCAAGAACCATCCAAAATGCAAGCTGGTGTCAGTAGGAAGCCTGGCAGCCTTATGCTGATAAACTAGCAAGATGGGAGAAGTCCACAGAAGAGTTAAAGCTGTTAAAGAATGCAATCTATCAAAGCCAGAGCCAGAAGTAACAGACAATTTGCATATGAACAATCTTACAACGGATGAGTGGAATTCACTCCTTAATTAACTCTAATACACAAGGAGTGCTTGAAGCCCAGATGGAAACACTGACAAATTTCACTAATCATTTAAAGAATAAAAAGGAGTGCTTCACTCAAGCAGTGTTAGTGAAGAAGCACAACTTTGATAAAAATCTGACACATGTTCAAAAAGGAAATGACATCACAGTCTCAGTTACATACACACAAATCCTAACAAGTAACATTCAACTAAAGCCAACTGTAATGCTTAGTGCCATCACTGTGAAGGGATCTAGAATCACTGAGGAGACAAGCCTGTGGGTGGCACTGCCCATGGCTGGGTCCTGGACAAACACAAGTACATTACTGCTGCTCTGCAGATGCAACCGGCTGCTCCCTCCCTTAAGTTGTTTCCTGTTAGGTATTTCGTAATAGGGACAAATAAATAAATAAATAAATAAAGGTATTGAGAATTAGCTTTGTTGTTATGATAAAGTTGACCAGGTGATTTGCAAGCTCTGCAAATCTGCAGGAGGAATGTGGAGGAGTCTGCAGCTGTACACTATAGAGACCATAAGCACTGCCTGCTGTGTGTCTAGAAGACTAGAATGCAGAGAGAGACATGCGAATGAAAAACTAGCTCATGAAGTTGCAGAGGGAAACTAGGAACTGGGCTATAAGCCATTAAAATGATATTCTGGCTATTTTCTTCCTGAGTCCGGAGAACCTTACTGAGGTTAAATGGAGTAATTTCAAGACAAGAGAACATTCAGGATGTGAGGCTCACAGCAGACTCTGGCAGTGATGTCCATGTTTTATAGGTATGAAAGACTAAGGGTTATCACAGAGCCCTGTATCAAGAGGCTCCGGAAGTCACTGAGGCCAGCTGTGTGGCAGGGTCAGAGTTCCTACAAGGAAGACTAAGTGGACACTTCATGAAGTTGTGAAGGCGAGGCTTAAGCTGCAATGGATCCTAAGATATTAGTAATTACAGGTCCATGGACTGTCCACAAGGAAAGGTGCAGGTTACAGCGTGGAGCTGGCCAAATAGAAGTTATATGTGCTACAGGCAGAAGATCAAGAGGAGTGGCGCTAACCAAGTCCTTTGGAGCCGAGATCATTCTCATCATGGGTCTCAGAAGGCAGACACTGAGCTGCAGGATCTGGAGGTTGTAATGCTGAACCTGGTCTTGCTTTGACCTAGCCCATGCTTGCTATGTTCCCATTCCCTGCAGTTCTGAATTGTAACTGTTTACTTTATGCCACTGGATACTGCAATTATGTATCATGGTTTTAGTTTTTAGGAGTTCACAATTAAGAGATTGCCTTGAATTTAAGAAAAGACTCAGACTTTTAAAAACAGTGTTGGTGCTATTGATTACGAGAACTTCAGAAGTTGGACTGGATGCATTTTGCATGTAAGATGGTTAAGTTTATGGAAACAAGGATAGAAGGTTATAACATAAAAGCAAAATGCTTGGGTAACAGGCTGTTAAGGGGTGGACTTGTGATGGTTAATGTTCTCATTTTGACAGGATCTAGAACACCTAGGAGACAATCCTGCATGTCTATGAGAAGTTACTGGGTTAATGGAGGATGGAAGACCACAAAGGGTGCCCAGACTAAATAACGGGGAAAGAGCAATTGACCACTAGCTCTCTACTCCCTGACTGCAGGTGCAATGTGGCCAGATGTTCTCTTCTGCTGCTATGTCCTCTGTCAGCACGGATTGTGTCACCTTAAACTGTTAGCTAAAGTAACCTCTTCCACTGAAGCTGCTTCCTATCAGGAATTCTGGTAGCCGTGCCTCTCACCCTTCCTAATGCCGTGTCCCATTAGTACAGTTCCTCATGCTGTGGTGACCCCAACCATAATATGATTTCACTGCTACTTCATAACTGTAATCTTGCTACTGTTATGAGTTATAATGTAAGTATTTTTGGAGACAGAAGTCTGCCAAGGATTGTGACCCACAGGTTGAGAACAGCAACAAGGAAACTAAGCCATCAGTGACATATAACAATCACAGGTCACGATCTGTGTGGATGGATGCTACAAAAATCCAACAATGATATCACATGGCCCAGTACAGACAGAAAAAAATGCTCACCAAGTCAACACTATCAGACAAGGAAAAGGACATCTTTTTTGAACAATTTGGTAAGGGCTGCATGCAATACACGCATGCATATGTACATACAGACAATCCTCTAGTGAACACACCTCCAGGTGCAACTGTGAAAGCATGACTACAGCAATGTCAGAGCACCCAGGCCTCACTCCTCCTTATCAACACTGTTAAGGAAATCCTACGGAGCTAACAAAAATAGAGATACAAAGTCAAAGGCATAACAAAGCCCGTTCCAGATGACAGAAAACTGCACAGAAAAACCACAGGAACACTGCACATAGGTAAGTGAATTCATAAGCAAACTCAGGAAGGTCATTGGAGAAAAGCTCAGAAAACCAAGCTGTAGCTAGCTCCATGTGGTGTCACATACCTTTCTCACAATACTCTCAAGGCTAAGGTAAGATGTTTCTAAGTTCAAGGTTCCACACCAAACCCTACGACAACAAACAATCAACAACGGTAAACTTTGAACCACTTACCATTTTCAAAGCAAACTAGTGCATTACAAACATCAAGCCCCTTGAAGTAACTCTGAGACAGATGTGCAAATAGACCAGAGAAGAGAAAACAAAGAATACAGACACTCTGGATGGAAGGATAATCTACAGTCACAAGCTAGGATTCAGGACTACCACGTCACTCTCTAAATGGCTCTGTAAATTCAATGGAAGGCCAGTCAAAGAGCCACAGTGAGGGTCAGCATATTGGTGTGTGCAAAAGCAGACAATATGATTGCTAACATTTATAAGGAAATGTAACATAAAGCAGCCAAGACAGTCTTGAATTACAGAACACTCAGCTGGACATTGCAACTTATTACAAAGATTAAAAAAAAAAAGTGAGGGGTTTAATATGGGCACAAGGATGGAGAACAGAAAAGACTAATGGCACCTATAAAAGACCACTACTGCACAGCAAACTCACAGCAGCATCCATGAAAACAAAGCACAAAGCCATAGAAGGTGCTTATAGGCATCCACAAAGCACATGAAGCCATCCTATTGTCTGAACACAAACTGTGAATCAGAGACTGTAACCCTAGGCAACGACCATTTTCATCTTCATCATCATAAAGGAGGTAGTCAGATAAGATGGCAGTGGAAATAAAATGGAATTGTGAACATGGGAAAAGGCAGCAAGATGGCAGATTTACACCAAACCACATTGATAGCTACTATACACAGAAAGGGTCTAAACTAGAGCATTCCTGATAAGGACTGCAATGTAGCCAGCATGACTGAAGACCCTAATTTTATATGTGGCTAGTAGCAACTCTATTAGGCAGCACAGATCTAAACACTCAAGTAAAGGGGGCTCTCTCCATGAAGCTGTGAAGGCCAAGTTCGTTGTTAGAGTGCATGTAAAAGCAAAACACTTGGATGACATTTGTAAGAAACCTGCTTGAAATGCATGGCTATCAACAGGTTAAGTTTAAGATATGCAAAGAGAACACAGGGAGTCTAAATTATACCAAAGCAGATCCAGAAAAAGAACAAGTATTCTAATGGGGGAGGGAGGCACCAAGAAAACATGCTACATACACTGACATGCACTATCTAGGCAAAAATAAAGATTAACAATTTAGAGCAACAGACAGGGCCTATAAAGAGTTGCTGAAATATTCCTTTTAGTATGGGCAATAGAAAAAAAGGGTCATACAAATGACTCTATTAAGTACATGGTTTTGTTAGCATTCATACATCTAACACCTCACAGTGTAGTAAACACACAACCTTCAAGGACTGAGCATGTTCTGGGCCAAAAGGAAGATACACATATGCATATCCTAATAAAATTAAAATCAATTTCTATTAACTTAGGGTAGAAAGGGCATCCCTTAGCCAGACTGCAGGAGCAACCACTTAGTTTAAGTGTAAAAAGGCCAGATGAGACCCTTTGCCAAAAAAGTCAGGAACACAAAGGTGCTAGCTATACACACCTCAACAGCGGACCCTCGCCCTCACCTTATTACACGTGTCTACTCGGTGTGATAAAGCAGCAGAAGAAATCAAATGTGTATAAACCAGAAAGGAAGAATCAAAATGTCTTACCAGTGATTGACTGTGCACCCAAGAAAAGCCCAAGGAATTCCTAAGTGTTGTCTTAGCTCAGTCAAACTCAGCAAAATCACAGCTATGCGTGTCTACATATTACTAGCATGCAACCAAAACTAAGAAAGGCTATTTATAGTACCAGACTGAAGCTGGAGGATTTTGAATTTTAGGACAGCCTGGGCTACACATCGAGACCCTATTCCCAAATAGCCTGCTACCAAGAAGAAAAGCCACCAAACAACAAAGAACCTAAAAGCAAGCAAAACAAAAACAAACAAAAAAAATGTAATATTTTGAGATTAAGATATACAGGCCTGAACAGTGACAACTAAAAGCACTGTCAGAAAGAATCAAGTGAAAGAGACAACAGGACTAGAAAGTCAAGATCAACTTTGACTACATGGTGAATTTAAGGTGTGTGTGTGGGGGGAGAGAGAGAGAGACAGAGAGAGAGAGAGACAGAGAGAGAGAGAGACAGAGAGAGAGACAGAGAGAGACAGAGAGAGAGAGAGAGAGAGAGAGAGAGAGAGAGAGAGAGAGAGAAAGAACACACACTTTTGAGACCTAAAGAACAGAGGAGTCTAACATGTTCATGGATCAGAGCACTGTTAGGTTATCAATTTTCCCCAAACTAGTCAGAAGATTGGCAGATTTTTAGTAGATGTTTGAAGAATTGGGCACTATGTCCCTAAAAATGTAGACACAGATACAGAGTCTACAAGCACAAAACAAACTTGAAAAGTATTACAACTAGATGACTGCCGGATTTGCAAAGTGAGAACTTCCCTACATAGCAGCCCACTCCTGATAGAGGTCCAAAGGCCATTTACTAGAACAGCCACTGAACTCCACACTAACCAATGCCTCGAGTGACCATAGGAAAAGCATCACCTTACACAGAAGACACACTAGGAGAAACAGCCCTCAGGCCAATCTTAGAATGAAGCTATGGGACTTCTAGAACAAGAACAACACATTTTAATCCCAGAACTTGGGAGGCAGAGGCAGCATATCTCTATGAATTCTAGGCCAGCCAGGGTACCTATTGAGAATGTCTTAAAACATAGAAACAAAACCAAAACTAAAAAACAGAATCTAGAACACAGGAGAAAATCCTTCTCATTTGGGACGCAAGGAACACACAAGTCAATGTTACGAATAGAATGGAAAAATTGTTCTTCAAAAGACACTGATGGGCTGGTGAGATGGCTCAGTGGTTAAGAGCGCCGACTGTTCTTCCGAAGGTCCCGAGTTCAAATTCCAGCAACCACATGGTGGCTCACAACTATCCATAATGAAATCTGATGGCCTCTTCTGGAGTATCTGAGGATAGCTACAGTGTACGTACATTAAAAAAAAAAAAAGACACTGGTAAGATTAAAAAGCTGTTGGCTGAATGAACAGCACACTTGGAACTAGGCAAATATTTGAATAGACAGGGATAAGTGTAGGGAAGGAGAGAACACCATAGGTAGTGGGGAGGCACGGTGGCTGGCTTCAAAGTGGACTGACAGGTTTGGGAAGGGTGTGGAATCACCCTAACTTACACACTGTCCTGCATGCAATATAAAACACTATGAGTATTCTTCTGTTTTGTTTGTAGACAGGATCTTGCTATTTAGCCCTGGCTGGTTTGAATTCACAGATCTTCCTGCCTTTGACGTCCCAAGTGTTAGGATTAAAAGTATGTATCACCACACCTAGCTGGTATGAATATTTTGAAAAACTGACAGCTTATGAAAATTAAATAAATATTTAGTACATAATCCAAAAATGGCACCTCTAGATAACTCTAGATATATACCTGAGAGTAAATTTATGTTCACATAGATATCCTTTATTCATAACAGCAAAAAAATGTTATAAACTAATGTTTACCAATTAGTCAATGAATACATTTTGGTATCTCATGCAATGGAATATATTACTCAGTAATATAAAGGTACATGTGAGCAATGCACGCAGTAACATGAGTAAACCTCAGAGAGGAGAGGGGAGGGGAGGGGAGGGGAGGAAAGAGGAAGAAAGGGAGAAAGAGCTTTAAGACAAAACATATCAGAAGCATGTAACCATCACTGAATATATCTGAAAATTAAAAACAGACTGGAAAAAGATTCTCTAGCCACCTGGAGTAGGGAAGGGCGGAGCCAACAGATTCAAAGTGAGAACTTCATTCCATAGAAGACCATTCAGAGTACAATGGCTTGTCACAAGAGTGGGAGACATAACTGCAAGACACAGCCAAGTAATGGCTAATACCCAGATGACAGTGTGATACACCCAAGGTAGTAAGGGCGGGCAAGCAGCCCAAGACTGGAACAAAACCTGACACTTACACTACATTTATGTGCTTTAACCCAATTTTCACAACCACCTGCATAAGAAATCAGAGCACTCCTAAAACGCAAATGTAGGCATAAAGAGATTAAGTGACTTAACCAAGCCCACAGCAACTAAGTACAAGGAGAGCTAGGAAATATGCAGCCAGCTTAGTATGAGGGCATGCATTTAAACATTTGCCATGTTGTGGTTCAATGACAGTCCTGTAATAGCAAAATGGAGGAAAGAGAGATGCACAGAGGTGGGAGGACAGCTAGGCCCTACACTTTAAAGAGTCAATCAGTAGATAATGCCTAAAATTGGTGGTGGTAGTGGGAGGAGGGGGCACAGTGTATGTATGGTTGTGAGGAGATCTGGAGGAAAGATCAGAAAATAGCTGTACGCCATGGCAACAGAGGTTGCCTCTAAGAAATGGGTCAGAGTAGACACTGCTGTTAGATTAACTTAAAAGCCCTATGACACCATTCTTTCCTGTAAACCCCCTTCTCTTTAAAAGAGGATCTTGTTATGTAGTCCAGGCTGGCCTGCAACTTTTCTAGGAGGGGATACCCAAGCATACTGGAAATAAAGCTCTTAGAAGCATACAGAAAAAGAATTAAAATAGCGAATAAGAACAATGCTATTATCTATTGAGCTGACAACTACAGCCCTCTGCTCACCACTTTATCTGCATTATCTTGAACCCTCCAAACAACAAGGAGGTGGGCCTTACTTGGCTGAAGAAGCAGATTGTGGATTTAACTAGCAGGTGGCAGAGCTGCAGTTTAGAGGTACTCCAGTGTCTGTGGTTCACTTTGAAGGCCTCCATGTCAGGTGACAGCTTAGGGTTTTGGATGAGAGCGGATGCCTTGGTACTGACTGAGAGGAGGAGGCAGGACTTCAGTATCTGAAGACATGCCAGTCCTGCTCCACACCCAGGCAAAGAGGGACAGAGGTCCAAGTCTTTCAAGGGTTGTTCACAAGCATGGTCACAAGGTATCTGTGGGCCACCTGAGGGCACAGGCTACCTGGTGAGGAGAAGCTATTCCAGGCTGGCTCTTAGGAGAGAATTTAGTGTTAACGGTATGGAATTTACTCACATGTTCACAGTGACTGCACTCTCACTATTCCAACACACCCAAGGGACACAATGAGTTCCTAAGGACTACCATAGTTCATCACAGCGGTGATTCTAATGAAGGCCTCGTCCTCCACACATGTTCCCTGAGGATGGAATCATAGCTTGTGGTTTGTCTGGCCAGCTACTGCCGACCTTTATCATAGCATTCCTATGCCACATCAAACCTCACAAAGCAGGCATGAACCAGACAAATCCAATGGAGCCCTAGTCACTGACCTGGAAAGTCTAGCCAGTGTTCACTGAGGTCCCCACTCCAGTCCACAGACAGGAATGTTCTTTGCAACGAAGGCTCCTCCCTACTGAATAAGTCATTTGGGTCATTAGAGAACACACATTTAGGAGTGAGGGACATAGGGGTAGAGGAGAGATAGACACCCACTTCTCTAGAGAGCTAGTCAAGTTATGAGTTGGAGACATGGGCCAGTGGCCAAGGAAAAGTCCTGGAGAAGCCGACTTTGGGTTACATGACCCAGGTGAAAGGTGCTTTGGGAACAAAGAGGAGGACATGATTGGAAGAAGTCCAAAGTTTACTTCAGCAGTGGAAGAGGCCGAGAGATACCAGTGAAGAGTGCAGCCATGGGTGTGGGAAAGGAACCAAAGACAAAGGTACCTTACTCCATCATGCCTGGTCTGTACCTCTCATGTTAGCTCCTTCCCTATCTTTAAGGATCCATGCCTGATTCCTGTCTCACAGTCTCAATGGCCATTCTTATAGGTCTCACTCTGACCTCTGTCCTTGCTAGCCTCCCTGACCCCTCCTCTGTGTGTCTGGTCCTTCAGTCTGCTAGGCTAGTTCTTCAGGGTACTCTTTACCACCCCTCACTGCTATCAACAGGCATACTTCTCTTCAAATACACAATTCCTTAACTTTCTTTCTGCCAAGTACAATCCACTCATCTTTCAACAGTTAAATGTCAGTGTTTCTAAGTGTTTTACATTTTCCATGGGCCCTGAAGGACTCAAGCATGGCCAGAGAGGTCAGGGCCTGACGTGTGCTGATATCACAGAGATGCTAAAAAGTCATCTTCTGCACAACAGATAGAGAACACATCTCTCTCTTAACCTACAGGGAAGCTACATCTAACTACATTATGGCAGGAACAGTGTGTGTCCAAATCAGGATTCTGCAAATGTATATTGAAAAGTGCCAGGCAGACATATAATGGCTCATGTCTGCTCTCCCTGCACACAGGGGACTTAGGTAGCCTTGGCTATATAGTAAGTTTTAGGCCTGCCTGGGCTAGAGAAGACCATATTGCAAAAACAAACAAATAAAAGCGACAGAATGTCAGGCTTTGTGTGCCACAGGACTCCTGCCTTTGGTCAGGACAGCCTGAGAACAGCTGAGGCAGGGGTGAGTACTTCAGTAACATTTTATTTACCAAGAGAGAAGGCAGAAGACAGCTACAGTTTGCTGACACCAGGTTTAAATCACCAGCACCCAGAATACCTGACACATGGTTGGTACCTGTGATGGTTTGTATATTCTTGGACCAGGGAGTGGCACCATATGGAGGTGTGACCTTGCTGGAATAGGTGTGATCTGGTTGGAATAGGTGTGTCACTGTGGGTGTGGGCTTAAGACTCTCACCCCAGTTGCCTGGAAGTCAGTCTTCCAGTAGCAGCCTTTGTATGAAGACATAGAACTCTCAGCTCTGCCTGTGCCATGCCTGCCTGGATGCTGCCATGCTCCCACATTGATGATACTGGACTGAACCTCTGAACCTATAAGCCAGCCCCAAATAAATGTTTTGTATAAGACTTGCCTTGGTCATGGTGTCTGTTCACAGCAGTAAAACCCTAACTAAGACAGTACCCAATAAACGAATAAACATTTTGAAAAATACTCACTGGGCTTGCTGGGTTTGCAGTGGTTCCCAGGGCCAGAGAAGGTGGATTCAGTGACATGGTGGGTAGAACTGTGCTGACAATGGCTACAGAGTAACTGCTAAGAAAGTGGTGTGTTCTCTTCCAGCTTAAGCACAGGACTAGGCTGTGATGCTGCTGGATGACAGCAGGGCAGAAGGGCAGCCGAATGGTGGGAAAGAGAAAGTGATGAAAAGCTGGGAACTCAGCATTCCAGAGAGGACGGGGTCACTGGGCCGTCACTCATAAGGGAGGAAGCCTTTAGAGGCAGAAACAAGGAAGCAAAGATAGAGGAGGAGGGGACTTTGTAGTCTTTCCTATAAAATATGAGTCTGACACAGTGAGAGCCTGACTGAACCAAGGCAAGGAAGGTTCTCTTAGTTTTTCTCTCTATTCGTCTGATAGTGAAGGAGGCGGTGTCTTAGCACTTGTGGGTTCTGAGGTTCTGAAAGGCTGTGCGTGAAGTGTGTCATTCACTGACTCATCAGTGCTTCTCCGCTCTGCTCGCCACCTTGCAGTGCAGTGCAGGTGCCGACAAGCCCTGAGGAGCAGGAGGTGATACTTGGAAGCACACGGACACACCCAATTCTTCTGCAAGGGTACTGTCTTCACTGCAGACATAGTGGTGGATCTCATCTCCATGCCTCCACATGCATACGAGACCCTGAGATTTTAACACACTCTCAAGCAGCAGTCTTGTGAAGTCTCTCCCACAGTTGTAAAGTGTTTCCCTTTGTGGCACAAAGCCATATCTCATCCTGATGATGAACCACATACAACTTTTCTTTACAGATAGAAAACCCGTTGACTGTCAGGAAGTGTCTAGTCATTACCTAGTTGTACAAACTTAACATAGTAGTAGATCCTACAAAGCTCATGCTCTCAAAGAGAAAAATTAGGGCTAATCCCATGCTCTCCCTGTGACAGTTAAGTAGTTAAAAAGATTTTTGTTCAGTCTGTAAGAAGCTGGGGAGATGGCTTAGCAGGTAAACCACAGCGCTCTTCTGGAGGGTCCATCTGGTTCCTAGCACCCACAGCAGGCAGTTCATAACCACGTCCAGCGGACCCCGCGCTTCTGGCTTTCAAGGGTGGGCACTCACATTCACACTCACAGACTTCCACTCAGACACACGCGCACCTAATCAAAAATAATGAAGTCTTCGAGAACTCTCTAGTCAACTTCAACAGTCCAAAAAACCCCCAACCAACCAAACCAACCAAACAAACAAAAAACAAAAAAACACCAGATACCCAAAAAACAAAAAAGCCCCCCAAACAAAGCCTAATCAACCAAACAACCCCAAACCAGACCATTTTTAAGTTAATTCATTAATTTAAAGCTGTCACCAGTTCAAAAGGGTTTGAATTCAATTCTACTTCTTTTCAAGGACCAAAACTGGGTATGCCCCCCCAAAGACCTGCATCGGAACGTGTTTTCATCTGCTCTCTTTCAAGGTGTAACTGGGTCTGTAAACTCCTATGTCAACTGATTCTTTTTCATTGTTGAAGTTCTTATTCCCAAAGTCTGAAGATATTCTCCTAGGATACAGTAAACCTCACTGTATTCTCTCAAATCATTTTGGGAATGTCAAGACCCAGCAATTCAAAATTTCATCAAGTTCAGGACAACAGGAGTTACACCCGGTCACACGTTCCTGCTTGCGATGACTTTCCACGAACTCTGGGATAGACGTATACAGTAAATAAACTTGTTCTCTTACCCTATGGTTGGATTGATATTCGGATCAAAACTGTCTTCCACAAACCGCCACACGATGCTCGATTTACCCACACCCGTATCCTGAAAGAGAGTAAGATGGGGCACTGAGGAAAAACTAACCTATTTGTAGACACCCAAGACTACTTTGTAGCCTAAAGTGGAGGACTGCAGAAAAAGCATTTCCATCTGCAGATGGAGAGACACAACAGGCTTCTGTAATAAGTCAGTGAAGTAACTATATTACGGGGCCAGAGCGCATGCTTTTCATTCCAGTACCTGGGAGACAGAAGCAGGCAGATTTCTTAGCCTAAGAACTGAGCACAGTGCCAGTCATGGCCAACTAGTGAGAAACCATCTTGAAAGTACTGGGGAAGGATTCTGCAGTTCTTAAGTGACACTAGGACCTCCGGAAAGACCTACGACGGCCTAGTGCTACAGGACTGCGATCTTAGCAAATCTGGGAGGCAGAGGCAGGAGGGTTCCAAGTTCAAGGCCTGCTGAGGCTGAGATTTCAAGGCTATCCTGGGCAACTTCTGGAGATCCTGCTAAAAAAATAGAAGCAAGCAAACTGGGGACACACAACTCAGTGGCGGGACTTGCCTAGGATGTACAAGGTTTAGGTTTAGTCTCTAAGACTGAACTCCTGCTCCCTCCCAAAGTAAAAAGGCCTCTTCAATGCCTGTCCTGTGTGAAAGGTGACTGGACTCACTGGCCTTTTAACATATACCAGTAAAACTATGCGCTCCCAAGTTGCGGAGTAATCGGGATGAACCCTAGCCCCACCCTGCTAAGGGGCAAAAACCATGTAGTTATTGGAATTTTTTTTTTTTCAGTCATTAAAACAGAAACTCAGGAAGGAGATCATTAGAAGGCTCTGAAAAGGCCAAACTACTGTGAGAGGACCGGAAGCTGAACCTTCAAAGTCCTGGTAACTCCTCCCTGTTCTAGTGAAGAGTGAACTTTAATGGAAAGTAACTCTTGCAGAAGTGTCAAAGACGTCCCAAAAGTTCAAAACCATCCCACATTGCTGAAAGGAGGCCAAGTGTGCGCATAAAACCCAAAGCCCTGCTGGGGAGGGTTAACTTTCAGAAACTTGTCTAACTTTAAAGGTGTCCCTCGCAAAGTTGGAAGGAAACTACCTGTGGGCTACTTCACTGTGGGATGGAAAGAGGGCGTCGCTCCGGGGCGCCGGGGGCCACCCTGACACCTGGGGGCCTTGGGTGGGGCACAGCCTGCTGGTCCCGCCGCCCTAAGGGGTCTGTGGGGGGCTGCGTCCCGCGCTGAGCGTAAAGGGGTGCAAGGGGCCCTGGAGTGCCGGGGCCCGCCCGCCCGGCCTCCGCGACCCTCCGGACCCCGCCCGCTGCAACTTACCCCGAGCAGGCACACTTTAAGTTCCCTCAGCGCCATGGCCCGGGAACCAGGGGTGCGGGCCCGCCGCCGCCCTAAGTTGAGGAGGGAGAGGCCCGGCCCAGCACCAGCATCCCCCGGCGCCGCCGCCTCACCGCCAAGTCCCGGCCGAGCACTCCGGGCGGCCGTGCGTCCGCCGCCGCCCTCCGGTCCGGCCGACCCCGTCACTTGTCCGGCGGAGTCACCTCAACAGCCGGGACACCGCCTTGGCCTCCCGGGCGCTACCGCCGCCGCCATCTTGGGACGCCAGCTGGGTCACCTGACCTCCCCGCCCACTTCGGCAGCCACCTTCTCCGCGAGGGCGGGGCGGCCGGCTCGCAGCTCACAGGCGGGTGGGCGGAGCACCAATGGGCGGAGCCTCAGCGTCGCCCCACCCTCCAGCTCCGCCTCAGCCCCATCTTCTCTAAGGAGTGGGCGGGGCGGGATGGGGCGTAATCTTGAAGCTACCACGCCTCTAGCTCCACCTTCCACCCGTCCCAAGATGGCGGCGGGTGAGTGAGGCCAGGCTGGTGGGCGGAGCGCGAGGGATGGGCGTGGCCTCTGGGCTCGCCCCCGCCTCCAGCCCCGCCCTCTGGCACATCCTAAGATGGCGGGTGAGTGGGGTCTAGGCTCAGGGGTCTCCGACGGCTCCCCTTCCCCTCCCCGAGAGCCCCCCTCACCCCACCTCCGCACGAGCCCGGGACTCGCCGCCCGCGCAGCCCCGTGTAGCTCCTTGTGTGTCTTTTGATTTTTTTTCAGAGATCCCTCTGTACTTTGTGGACTTGCAGGATGACTTAGAGGACTGTAAGTAACAGTTGGGGCGCCCCGCCCCTCCTTGGGTCCCTCCCAGAGGACTGTGGGGTGCACTTAGACGGGACAGGAGCCTCAGGTCGAGCCTATCTCGAGCCCGCTTCTTCTCAGGTGCCCTTCCCTCCTGGGCTAGGACTTGGGTCTGTTGGAAACTTTGTCTTCCTGTCACTTTCTCCTCTGGCTGCGCTAGGAGCTGTGAGAGGGAAAGCCAATCCCAACCTGGGAGGAACCTCCTTGGGTTCCTAGTTAGGGCTTGGGAGTGACGCCCTACTTGTGGGCCTGGCCAGCTCCATGTCTTCATGGAGCCCACTGCTTTCCATGTTTTGAGTGGGTCTCTTCCACTTGACCCTTCTCAGCCTCCACTTCTTCTCTGGAATTATTTTAAGAGACAGTAGCTGAGAGAGATGCCACCTTCGAAGTGCAAGTTCCAATTTGTGGCTAATGGACAAACGAAGCTTTGGCTTGTCTATCCAATATAGTTTTTCAGCGCCTACCTCTACTTGCTCGGGCCATTTGTTGGGCTTATGAATTTACAAAGATGAACTAGATCTCCCTCACAAGCCAGAGGGGAGCAGGAAAAAAAAAAAAAAAAAACCCAGGGAGGCTTGCTGGTGGTTGAGGTCAAATCACCTCAGATGACACAAATCACCACAGTCAACTGGGGCTTCCTGAGTCCCAGCCCTAGGAGTTACTTCTGTCCCCTTCCCTTCCCTACCTGAAACTCCCTGACAGGAGTTGATGTTGACTGAGAATGTTTGGTAGACCATTGCAGTGTTGAGCACATTTGATCCCTGAGTGTGTGTGTGTGTGAGTGTGTGTGTGTCAACTCTATTAGTGTAGCATGACACTTGGAGAGAAAAGAAAAGTGAGTGGTGAAGAGGCCTGGCCCTTGAGTCAGCCCTCAGGTGCAGTCCTGGATCACTCCAGTTGCAGTGGGATCTGGGGCAGGTCACCATACCGCTTAGAGCCTCATTGGTCGTTTCCTCTGCAAAACCACCAGAGTAGCATCCTACCTCCTAAGTCTTATGGATTCGAGGCCGGCCTGGTCTGCAGAGTGAGTTCCAGGCTGGGCCAGGGCTGCATAATGAGGGATTTTGTAAAGATTAAACCATCAAAGAAGGTGACATGAGTCCTTGTGCATAGTAAACACTCAGTAAATGTTGGCTGCTACCCTGGGAAGTGTGTGGGATTAGCCTGTCTTCTAGAGAAGGCTGAGAATTGGAGCGGTCAGTGTCTCTCATCTGGTGTGCCATGGATGTTAAAGAAGACAACAAGTTGGTTCCTTTTGACTCTGTTCTCTGTTTTACTGTGCACACTGCCTTACAAATGCTCTTCGCCCAGTAGCTGGGGCGGGCCTGCACTTGAGGTGGTATCTTATCTATCCTCTCCTTGGGCAGTTTGTCTAAGCCTTTGGGTTCTCAACCTTCCTAGTGCTGTGACTCTTTAGTACAGTTCCCCCTGTTGTGAAGGCCTCCATCCATAAAATGAGTTTTGTTGCTACTTCATAGCTGTGTTTCTGCTACTGTTGTGAATCGTCATGTGAATATCCGGTATGGAGGTTTTCTGACAAGCGACCTTGGGAAAGGGTCGTTTGACCCACAAAGGGGTTATGACCCACTCCACTCGCTGAGAGCTGCTGAAAAGGGCTTGCTGCTTCTTGGTGTAGGTCAGGTTCCTGTGGGCATGATGCAGGTTATCCTTTTTAAAACGACAAGTCCTGAATGGCCTAGGTAAAAATTAATATTGTTAGAGTTACATTACTGATAACAGTAATGGATCCTGAGGCTTGTCTGATTTACTTCAAGATTCTTGATTAAGTTTGGCTAATCTCGAGACGAAGGCATGATGAGGGGGGTGCCTTGCTTCCAAATCATTCAGGGTCTCCAGGCCAAAGCAGCACAGAAAAGATGGCATTTTCTGGGACTGGCTTGTTGAAGTGATCTGAATTCTCTTGAGAATGTCCATAGGGGACATCTCTTTCTCTAGTTTTCAAGTGGAGTTGCGCAGTGGGGGAGCAGGGCACTTCAGAGTCTGCCTGAGGGTTTCCAATGTTGGGGTTTGCTTGTAGTGTGGAGAGGCTGACTGTTGATAAGATCTGTTCATCCAGTTAGCATTTAAATGTATTTAAATGTATACCAGGGATGAATGAATGGGAAATGAGAGGGCTCTGTGGCACATATAAAAAGACCTAAGAGACCAATCAAGAACACACAGTATGTGGTCATATTTGGATCCTCGCTTGAACAGAACCACTGTGAAAAGAAAAAGCATTGAAGTGAGATTGGGTATTAGGTAATATTAAGAATTGCTATTTATTTTTTCAGCAGTGATAATGGTATCATGTTTTTCTTCAAAGGAAGAGCCCTGACAGCAATAAGCATTCATGAGTGAAATGACTTGGTGTGTGAAATCAGCTTTCAAACTCCATAACAAATAGTAAACAAGATGTTGGGAGGAGGGATCCAGCAGTACAATGGCGGGATGCTGAGGCTTGGAGAAGCTAATAGCTGGGGGCTAGCCTTTCATTTCTCCATACTTGAAATTTCCCACAGTAAAAGGTTTTTAAAAATGAGATGAGAGTGTCACAAATGATCAGACATTTGCAGGAGGAGTTGGAAAGCTGGATTTCAATTCTGAATATGCTGTGCGTATTGTAAGCTGCATTTAGCTTCAAAAGACCCTTGTGTAAAATATATCAGTGCTCAGGAGACTGCATTTCTTTTCAGATGTTTAGTTTTCAAGAGGTAGCAGTGAAGGAAGTTGGGAGAGGGCATATTTCTATTTTTGAGGAAAGCAAGGTGCCAATAAATGAGGTCTGGATCTTTGGTGAAAATAGGATTAGCTCAGCCCGTGGAATATAGATAAGAGTCTTTGAATCTGAATGCTGGAGGGAGTGGTGGTTGTTCAATCCTGAGTGAAAGACTTCTTCCAGAGCAAAGCACACTATATCTCACCTACACACTGTGGCTGTTCTTTGCAGAGACTGCAACCATGCTGGACCCCATTGCAGGCAGCATGCTAACTTGAGCCACAGATGTAGGCGCTGAGGTTTTTCTTTGTACAATGTGAATTTGATCCAAATATTAGCACCTGTTTCTTACTAAACTCTCCCTGCCAAGTGAAATAATTGAAGAGCTAATTGAGGAGTCTAATACTTGAGCTGAACTCAGACATTTGACCAGCCTTTAAATTAGAAATTGACCAATATTTATTTACCCATGAAGGACCAAATAGTAAAAATGTTTGGCTTTTCAGATAGAAGGTATGTGACACAGATGTAGGCTCCAACGTTGTATACTAGACCAACCATAAACTACACACACACACACACACACACACACACACCATAGACCGCAAACGTGCATACATATGCACATCTACGTGGGCCTGGATGTGGGCTGGTGAAACTTTAGCAACACGAGGAAGGACTGAACTTGGCTCAGGGCAAGTGTTTTGTTGATGTCTCCATGAAATGAAACTGTCAGAGTTGGAGCTGTGCAATCGTGGCTTGTGGCTAAGCTGGACCCACCTGTTGGGGTGTCTTTCCTGCTGGATTTAGTGAGCAGAATATTGTTTGAGGACCACTGCTTGGCTGAACAACCCTTGACAAGTTACTCACACTTGACGTCTGGTCTCCTGTGGCTGCTGGGGATGAAGACATTCACTCTTTCCTCTGGGTGGATGAGTAGGGCAGCAAGTCCAGAGTGGCTCCCGTATAGCCTGATGCAGTCTCCTTCCACTCGGGCTCCTAGGAGGCAGATAGACAATGTCAGGAGGCCCTGGAGATTGGAAAGAAAATGTCATCAGAGGTGTTCTTCATCCTGAAATTAAAGTCAAGCCATTTCACAGAGAAACTTTAAAAAAAATTTTAAACAGAATTTTTGCAATATAATCAATTAAAAAGAAAGCTGTTGAGGTCTGTAGGCTGGCTCAATAGTTAGAATATTTATTTTTACTGAGGACATAGGTTCAAGTCTCAGCATCTGCATGGTGGTCCACAGCAGTCTGGAATTCTAGCACCCCTGGGGACCCAACATCCTCTTTTAAAGTCCACAGGTACCAGGCATACACATGGTACATATATGTACATGCAGACAATACACTCATACAAATAAATAATAAAATCTTAATAAAATAGTAATAATAATAATAATAACAATAATAATATTGCTTCCCTCCTGATACTAAGGATGGAACCTAGGGGTCCCTCTGCATGCTTTGTGTGTGCTCTGTCACTGAGTCACACCCCACTATCTTGTTTACTTTTGAGTTTTGCAACTGGGCTTCCCTGAGTTACCCAAGAAAGTCTTAAATGTGCTCTCTGGGCTTTGAACTTGGAATCTTCCTGCCTCCGCCTTTGGAGTAGCTGTGGTTCTAGGCCTGTACCACCAGGCTTGGCTTACAAAGTGGTTTTGCCATTCAAAATGCCAGTTGGGGGGGGGGGGGCTGGAGAGATGGCTCAGCAGGTAAGAGCATCAACTGCTCTTCCAGAGGTTCTGAGTTCAAATCCCAGCACCCACATGGTGGCTCACAGCCACCCATAATGAGATCTGACTCCCTCTTCTGGAGTATCCAACCGGAGTGAGCAGAGGCCCTAAAAATTAAATTGCCAACAGCCACATGAAGGCTCACAACCTGTACAGTGTATTCATATAAATAAATAAATAAACAAATACATCTTTAAAAAAATGCCAGTTGGTCTTAACCCTGATGGGGAAGCTATAGAAGGTGGCATGCAGTTGACCTCCTCATCTGGATAGTCATTCTTGCTTGTAACAGATGTTTTACTGGCTTCTCCAGTATGCCTGGTCTAGACCTTCAGAGGTTCTGGGGAGGGAAGCAGAAGAGACCCTTGCTCCAAGATGTCCTTAGCCCAGTAAGTGGCAGACAGTGGGGACAGTGCAGAATCACTGGGTTTCAGCTCAGGTGACAGAGTGATCCAAGAGCACGGGAGGGGCATCATGACTACTGTGGTTCATTCTGCTGCAGGGAAAGGGAGGTGACACTGGAGTTGAGTCAGGCTGAGGGAGGCAAGAGGCCATCTGGAAAGCATGTGGTAAGACAGTTTCCAGAAGGCCTCCTTTGTACTTGATCTGATGACAGTGTGGAAGAGCTGGAAATGGGGTGTGGAGAAGAATGGCAGGGTGACACTGGGAAAGAGGGCTGGAGGCTGCAGGAGAAGAATCTACATCCCGACCAGTCAGGTTTGGGTCTAAGGAGATGTCAGTAGAAGGCTCTGGAGGCTTTGCCTGAACTTCTGCATGGGAGGCTCAGTTAGGAGAGCTGCTTACCCAGGCAATGGTGTAAAGCCACTGTTTATTTTTATGTGTTTGTTTCCTTTTAGCTGTATGTCTGTGCTTGTATGTAGGTGTGTGCATGTGAGAACAGTGCTCACGGAGGCCAGAGGCATCACATTCCCTTGAGCTGTGAGCTGCCCGGAGTAATTGCTGAGAGCTAAGCTCTGTTCCTCTGAAGGGACAGTATGTGCTCTGAAGTGCTAACTCTGCTGTCCAGCTCCAAGCTGCCATTTCCTTAGGACTAATGATGTGGAGCTCTGTTGTGATTGTTTCTAGCAGTTTAATTATTTACAGGGCTGGTAAGATGGCTTGGATAAAGGCCCTTGTTGCTAACCCTGCTGACCTCAGTTTGGTGTCTAGGACTTCCACAGAGCCGAAGAAGAGAACATCTACAAATTGTCCTCTGACCTCCACGCTTGCTCCACGGTGCTTTTGCAGCCTTTACAAACATACAATAAACAACAATAAATAAGATACAACTCCACTAGGACTGGCAGAAATTTTGTTAAATAAAAGTATGTACAAGTTCTGTAAGAGGTTAGCACTTTTTTACCCAATGTTGTTGCTGAGCATAGCTGACAAGGGATGAAGAGAGGTTAAAAAAGTTGTTCAAAATAGTTCATACACTCTAGTGAATGGTACCAGGGAGCCCCAGTGCAGTTTGTTCCATCCACTAGCCATTGGAGACATCATCCATTCGTCAGACCTTTACTACAGGTGCATTAAGTCTTAGGTACTATAGTTGGCGTGGTAGACCCAGCACTGAGTGGGGCCAGTGACAGAGACCAGTGTGCAGCAGGTTAGTATGAACTAGTGTTGTAGTTTGAGGTTGTGGGAGATGCTGTGAGGTCAGACAGAATGTGGACCAGAGGGCCAGGACAGCCAGGTGTGGAGGCTTGTATGTATACTCCCTGCACGTGTGAGGCTGAGGCAGGAGAATCCCAAGTTCTAGTCCAGTTGAGACTTCAGAGTGACACTCTCAAAAAGGAGAAACAAGCAGGTAAAATAGAAAGCCAGTGCCAGGCAGTGGCTGGAGCCTGGGGGCCTGTTTGTGTCAAGGGGCCAGAGAAAAGTTCTCTGGAGCTTTGTGGCTGGCTCTTGAGTCCAGACTGCAGTGAAGGTGGGCATTTTCATGTGACAAGCCCAAGAAATAGTTTACAAGTGGCCCCTCAAATCAAGGGCCAGCAGAATGTATGTCTGGCACCCAGTGAGTGATGAACATAGGCTAGGTCAGAGGAGTGGGTACAGCCACATCACATGTCCTCCAGCCCACTGAAAAGGGACGAGTTTGCTTTCTATGTAGGAAGTTGTGCTGAGCTACTGGAGAGCTTGAACCAGGCTAGGGTATTGAGTAGAGCTCAACAGTTCTGTCAGGAGTGTGAGTAGACCTGGAAACCAGAGAGAGGGTAGGTACCATGTGCTCTCAGGCTCCCTAGAAAGGACATGGGTGTGACATAGGGGATGAGGCTCAGAGTGATTGCCAGTGGTCAGAAAAGAGCCACCCCACAGGTAGGTCCCATGGGAAAGCCCGTTTGATCTCTGTTTATAGAGATAGATGTAGATAGGGCTAGATGCCCATTCTTCTTGATCTCCAGCTCTGTACCACCCTCTGTCAACATTTGAAATGGGCATGGCCAGGTGGCTCCTTTGCTCATCAGAATGAGTTGTGTTGGTCTTGGGTTGCCATGGTCATGGAGTGAGTTGGGGTGGCATGGAAAGCTAAGTAGGTGAGCTGAGGCTCGCTGGTCAGTGGCCACCTACTGAGTGCTTATCAGGCAGTAGCTGGGCATTGGGTATGTTGGGGACTGGTTACTGCTTCCAGGACTCATAGCCTAGCAGAAGAAAACACACCAATTCAAGGAGAAGCTGAATGAGAGGGGCTTTCCTTTGTGAATCTGAAAATTTCAAAACCATAAACAATGCCTCCTACTCATCCACTCAGAGGAAAGAGTGAATGTCTTCATCCCCAGCAGCCACAGGAGACCAGACGTCAAGTGTGAGTAACTTGTCAAGGGTTGTTCAGCCAAGCAGTGGTCCTCAAACAATATTCTGCTCACTAAATCCAGCAGGAAAGACACCCCAACAGGTGGGTCCAGCTTAGCCACAAGCCACGATTGCACAGCTCCAACTCTGACAGTTTCATTTCATGGAGACATCAACAAAACACTTGCCCTGAGCCAAGTTCAGTCCTTCCTCGTGTTGCTAAAGCTTCACCAGCCCACATCCAGGCCCACGTAGATGTACATATGTATGCACGTTTGCGGTCTATGGTGTGTGTGTGTGTGTGTGTGTGTGTGTGGTTTATGGGTGTGTTTATATGGATTGTGATGTGTATATGTGTGTGTGTGTGTGTGGTTTATGGGTGTGATTGTGATGTGTATATGTGTGTGTGTACCTATATGGCGTCTGAAGCTTATGGGTGTGCTTTTTGTGGCTGGTGGATGAGTAGAGCAGTCTCAAAAATACCAAACCATCTCTGGGTGTCAGGAATTGGAAGGGGAAAGACAGAAAAGCAGGAGGAGCTAGGGCAGGATTGGGCTTGGTCTTATTTTTCTACTGAAAAATGTGAGAAGACATCATGACCAAGGCAACTTATAAAGACTTTATTAAAGCTTACAGTTTCAGAGAGTTAGAGTCCATCACCATCATACAGGGAATGGGACAAACAGAGCTAACTGGGAATGGCTTTGGCTTTTGAAACCTCTAAGCCCATGTCCAGTGACACAACTTCTTCAGCAAGGCCCTATCTCCTAATTCTTCCTAAACATTTCTACCAACTGGGGACCAAGTATTCAGATATATGAGCCGATGGAGCCATTCTCATTCAAACCACCACAGGCATCATGAGCCCTGAAGGCTCCAGTCTGTCCATTGAAGAGTTTGTTCCTGTCTGGGAGAAGTGTGACTCACTAGCAGATTGTCCAAAGAGAAGCAACTCTTGTTGGGTCAGAACTTCTTGGTACTTTGGAATAGTTTTAACAGGGAGAAGATAGAAACCTCCCCGCTCCAGAGGCTGGTGCCGTCTTTAGGTTCTTTCCATCTTTTTAAATGTGTCTCCAGTCTGACTAGTGAATTCATTGCATCTTTAAATAACTGTGCTCTATTTATCAGTACTGTGTCAATGATGAATTACCTTCTCCAGGTTTGCCCCTAGCCGGTGGGTCTACAGACAAGTTGAGATGTGTCACACCAAAGTGAGGCTTAGGAATTGCTTAGATGCAGTGGTCTCACCAATCAGGTAACCTGAGCAAATGTTCTCCATTGACCTGTCAGTGTAAAAGTCACAGTCATAAATCAGGACAGGTTTTGGAAGCTGTGATTAAAGCCACAAATGGAAGCAGAATCCCCATGTATGCGTGGTAGAGAAAGGACGTCTGCTCGTGAATTAAGTCGGGATCTTGAGCCAGCCCAGTGCATGGTGCTAGGCATAACCATTAGCGGCCCTCAGAGATTTGCCGTGTAAAGCATTGTGTGTCCAGTCGCTCTGCTCTCTGAGAGCTTATAAGCCAGCCTGTAGGGTCTTGTTGGAGAATGACAGTGATCCAGACAAATTTTGTTCACACAACTTGCCTTTGAAGTTCAGTTAAATCAACAGGGGCCCAAACAAGCCAGTGACGAGTCAGAAGGGCTTTTTGAGATTTGGCAGGTCTGGTCTAGCTAGTAGAGACAGTTACCATTTAGGGTTTTGTGTTCATCCTTGGACCTTTTTAGAGCGAGAGCCCCTCTGAACAGCAGGATGGGGAGTGGCTGTGCAAGTCTCCCCCAGATCCCACAGGGCTCTTAGAAACTTAGTTATTGTTCGTAGAGAGACTTGTAAACCCCTCACATGTGTAATGATGGTTTCCTTAAGGTCTTCATTCATTGTACCCTCCTTTTTAAATTTTTTTTTCTAAGTGCAAAGTTTGTGACTAACGTTAGCCACCTCGGCGTTTGTCTATACTAATTAATCTACTACTACTTTGAGCTAGACCTAGACATGGTGGACCACGTCCATCATACTCTCTGTCCAGTGTCCCCTAGTGCCGTGTCAGAGGCAGAATATTGGATGGTGTGGATAATTGGTCTGGCCCAGGGTGTCATAGCTCACACAGAGTTATAGTGACAGGATGACATGTTGAATGGAGAGTCGTAAATATTGGGACTGCTCCGAGAACGGATTCTTAATGAAAATGCTTGCTGGGATGGACGTGCTGGGACATTCTGCCTGCAGCCTCAGCCCTACTCACGTCTGAACCAATAAAGGAACCTCATTGGCTATGTTTTATTGTGTTTATTTTTCTTCACCTTTCCACTTAAAACCAATTATACTGTGGCTACTCAGTCAGGGGCTGGTAGCGTCCTGTGAGACTTCCTGCACCCCTGGACCAGAGAAATGGCTGTCTTGCCTCTGCTGTGTTCCTGCTGTTTCTGCAATGTTCTTATCTCACCTCTTGGTTGTGTGTGTCATTTCCCTTGGCCCTTCCCCTAGTGGACTGAATGCTCGGTCCCCAGGAGTCTCTGCGTCTCGGGACTCCAGGGCTCTGCTGAGTTCTGGTGACTAGATGGAGATGGTTTTCACAGTACATTTGCTGTCCACAGACCTGAGTTCATACTAATCTCTTCACTCTTTTCTTCTGTAAAATAATCTGATGAGTTTCTTTTCTTTCTTTTAGATTGGATGTGCTGTCCTTGAGCCCTGTGAAGCACATTTCTCATGGTGCTTAGGCCTTTGCTCTGTATAGCCTGCTGCTATAAGAAGCTGATGTCTCACGAGGGGTAGGGCCATGACTTCTACACAGGCCCTCAGGGTTGGACGAATGGACTCACTGGAGCCTCCTATCCCATTTGTTCTACAATCCACCTGTTGAATGGTGAAGGCATTGACAATAGTTATTTGGTTTTCTTTAGACAAATGTTGAGCAACTAGTTTAGCATTGTAAAGGATAATTCGCGTTTTCTTGGTTATAGGTTCTTGGTTTGTTTGTTTTTCTTTTTTAATTTAAATCATCAAATAGTTTTTGTTTTTGTTTTGTTTTGTAATTGCCTGGTTTTATTTTATTTTATTTTATTTTATTTTATTTTATTTTATTTTATTTTATGTGCATTGGTATTTTGCATGTATGTCTGTGTGAAGGTGTCAGATCCCCTGGAATTGGATTACAGACACTTGTGAGCTGCCATGTGGGTGCTAGGAATTGAACCTGAGTCCTTTGAGAGAGTAGTCAGTGCTCCTAGCCTCAGAGCCACCTCTCCAGCACCTAATTGCCTGGTTTTATGATCAGAGGAAAATAAATCTTGTAGAATAACAAGATGGAATCAACCTCACAGATAAGATCTTGGTTTTGGTTGTGTCAGCTCAGAACTAAGTTGGCATGGCAGAATGGTAGAAGTGAGCTGTCTGTCTGAGCCACTGATGTGGAGGGCTGAGCTTGTAATTCTTTCCTGTAAGGCAAGTAACAGCCACAGCTGCTGACAACAGGAACCTTGGGCACAGTTCAGTAGATACAGGACATGTATGGATGGATGTGTGTGTATGTGTGAGTTTGTATATGTGTGTATGTGTAAATGTATATGTGTTTGTTTATGTATGAGTGTGTATGCATGAGTCTGTGTGTATGTGTGTCTATGTGTGTCTTTGTATGTGTGTGTGTGTGTGTGTGTGTGTGTGATGTGCACATGTATCCAGTACCATGCAGTGGACAGAGACTGGGGGCCAAGCACATGGGATTCTGGGAAGGAAAACCTACCTGCAGACCACACTGGCACTGCTGAGCTTTTGCCAACTGCTCTTCCCTGTTCTGGTGATCTGCCTTTTGTTGCAGAGTTAATGCTGCCCCGTATGAACCTGGCCTTGACAGTTCATTCTTGATGGCAAATGAACTAAAACATGATCAGTATTAGTTTATTTTCTGTTTTAATTGGGCCAGTTGCTGTGAAGTTTCTATTAGAAATTATTTTCTCCAGGAAGGCTTTTCTGCATTATATTGAGCTTTCATGAATGGAGCTGGTAACACTTATTCCCCAAATGTAAAACATACAATGAAAACAATCAAACAAGGAATTATTCATATACTACTTCCTATTTCATGCCTGACTTGAAGATCCTTGGTGTGTATGTGCAGCCTGGGCTTGGTCGCTCCCAGAAGAGTTGGCTGCCCTGATACCAAAAAAGGGACCTTACCCCTTTTTCCTGTCGACAGTGGGCAGAAATGTAGATCCTAGAAAATCCTTTTAAGAGCCGACACCACTTCCCATGCTGCCTCCATCGCCAGGGGACACAGGCAACCAGCTCGGCAGGTTTTTACCATGCGCTCATTCATTCTGCACCTTTTATTGAGTGTCCGTGTGTGCCAGGCATATCAATGAGCTCATCAAAGCTTCGGACTCTGGGGGTGAGGGAGGTGGAAGGGACACAGCTGATGAACAGCAAACATCCATTTTCCTTCTGAAGGTGAGGAGTTTGCTGGAAAAATAGAAAAAGAGATGGGGCAGTGGAATGCAGACAGTTTGCTCTTGTTGTTTTAAGAAAGTCACCTGAGAGGACATCTAGGAAAGAATGTTCTAGGCTTAGGAAACAGCCAGAGCCACGCCCCGGTGACGGGACACGGTTGGCTTTGGTGGTGACCGAAGGTAGGAGTCAGGACTTTCCCTCTGATCAGCCTCTAGGTCGGCATGTTGAGAGCTCTAGCTGCTTGGGTGTGACTCAACCACGGAGGACTTTGTCATGCTCTCCTCCACCCTAAAGGGAAAGGGATGCTCCTGGCACGTGGGGTGTGAGGCACAGGGCGCTATTGATGCGGTAGGAGCCACAGCAGAGAGCGGTCAGACCTCAGACAGCCTGCTCTGTTACTACAGAGCTCATCGGTTGTCGATTGATTTAGTTTGTCTTCAGAGACATAATGAACAGCAGCAGCAAAATGTCACGGGGAGGTGACTCACCTCCGCACCTGGCCAGCACACTGCTGCCTTCCACAATGAAGCTGCTGGCCTTCTCCCCAGGAGGAAGGGCAGCCTCAATCTCATTTGCTTCCAATTAAAACAAGGTGCTGCTCCATTGTCAAGGGACCAGTAGCAACTACACGGATGGTGGGTTACCTCAGCCCTGGGGGAGTCTTCTAAGCCTCAGAGGGCCCAGGAACTAACTCGTCCACACAAGGCAAAATGCTTTATAAAAGAAAATGACTTTTTGGTACTTGAAATAAGAGGTGCAATTCTTTTAGGTATGAATGTGACATTATTAGTAAAATTATTTTCCTTGGATTGCATCAATTCAGAAATCAGTCAGTCACTATGTGCCATTTTGTTATTTTTACTTTATCAGTGTATAATGTGTATTTTTCTTTATATCAAATATATTTAAAGCCATTTTGAAGCCATTTTAAAATATACAATATGAAGGAAATAACATAATCAAATTCTAGACACTGCTGCCTGCAAGGTTTCTTTTCTTTTCTTTTCTTTTCTTTTCTCTTCTTTTCTTTTCTTTTCTTTTCTTTTCTTTTCTTTTCTCTTCTTTTCTTTTCTTTTCTTTTCTCTTCTTTTCTCTTTCTTTCTTTCTTTCTTTCTTTCTTTCTTTCTTTCTTTCTTTCTTTCTTTCTTTCTTTCTTTCTTTCTTTTCCTTTCCTTTGAGACAGGGTTTAGTCTGTAGCCCTGGCTACCTTAAACACTGTATAGGCCAGGTTGGCCGTGAACTTGTAAGAGATATGCTCTATTCTGCCTCCCAAGTACTGGGGTTCAAGCCACTACACCCGTCTTGCCTGCAAGGAATTCTTCACAGAGACTTGCTTCGTATTAAAAGGAAGATTATCATTTCAGGAGTGGTGGTACACACTCACCTGTAATCGAAGAACTCAGGAGGCTCAGGAGTTCAAGGCCAGCCTCAGGTACATGAGACCCTGTCTCAACAGAAAAGACAAGACAGATAACTAGTCTTAGGGGAATGTTTGAGACACATTAGCACCAAAAGGACACTTTCTTTAATTTTGTTAGAAAATTAAGATGGAAATAACTTTCCCTTCGTGTGATTTAATAACATTGAAAGTGTTTTGCACATGTGTGAGTGGGGAGATGCTGTCCGCACTGCAGTGTGAGTATTGAGCTCACATGACGGTGGCATGCCCAGCGCTGCTTCTCTTTGCTTCTGTTTGGCCATCAGCAGTGCCCAGTGCAAAGCCGACCTGGGGATGTGGCTGTGAGCCTGACTCTGCTGAGTATAAGACTGAGATTACAAATCCTGTTTTGAAAATAGACAAAACTCCCTATAATTCAGAGTTACTACTATTTCAGGTCAATTTCGTTAACTTTTAAAACTGGCTCCTGTCTTTCCCTTCTTTACATATCTAATATGAATTATCAAATTTTCACTCTACTATGCCCATTGTTAGAGTGACTGACACTTGACAAGTTAATCCATACATACTGAATATTTTATATAGCAGCACTATGGTAGTTTTGACCTGTTTTCTGTCTGTCTGTCAAACAGAAGCGTGTTAATTAGAGTCGGTGCTTGCTGTATGCCGCCCTTCTCCAGCGTAGCTCCGGGTGGTACAGGCTGCATGCCACACCTCAAGTTGGTTTTCTGAAGGTGAGATTCTTGACTTCTTGGAGGTTGCCCGACTGTCTGGATATTGCCAATTAAAGCCTCAGGGGACTGATTTCTACAGAAATGAGTTGCCCTGGTCCAGGTTCTGTATGATAGGCCAAGTGCCTCACTTGTGGAGGCAGAGCCTTGGCAGGGTTGCTGCTGTGTTGGGGGTGAGGTGCTAAGTTCACGGTGGAGAGAAAAGCCCCTTTGAGCCTGTGTGTGGGGAGCGACCACTGCCCACACAGATGGGGCGCTCCTCTCCTTTCAGACTAGCACATGCCCTTGCAGGTTGCAAAGAGAGGAGAGTGGCTGTCTCTGAGCATGCGCTTGGTTCCTTTTGAAGACAGAGTTTTCTAAACAGGGCCACTTGGTGCAGCTTGCTCTTTCTTCCAGCACTCGTTGTTGTCCTTGTGTTTGTGGCTTTTTTTTTAAAACCTGACAGTGCCTTTATTTCATCTCATCCTGAGGGCAGTACCACTGGCTGTCAAGCCCTGCATTGGCAGATTTTCCTCCCAGGCCTTGGGTGATGCAGCTTCAACCTTGCTGTCTTCACGTTGTGTGAGGAGAGGGCAGGCGGCCATCCCTCCACGTGCGTGCGGCTTCCCCTCTGCTGCCTCCACTCCACAGTGATGGCTTTGGCTCTGGTGACCGTGGGGAGATGCTCCGTCTTCACGGTGTTCGCTGAGATCTCAGGGTTTTTACAGCTCTAATGAGATTTGGAGAATTTTGTAATCTGCAGTGAATTTTAGAATTTCAGATATTGTTTTCAATTCTAGAATTACTTTTTAGTGCCTTTTAAATTGAAAAAAAATCTTGTGTATGTATGCGTGTTTGTGCATGAGCGTGTGCGAACACTGTGGCACATGTAGGGGTTAGAGGTACTGTCCCGTCCTACCTCTACCTTTGAGGCAGAGTCTCTCTTGCTGTTTGAGGTTACAATGTGTGCTCCAGGCTAGCTGCCTGCAGGCTTCTGGGGCAGTCTCCTGACTTTGTTTCCCATCTTGTCACAGGAGTGAAGGGATTGCAGACAAGCCATCATGTCCAGCTACATGACTTTGTGGTGACATGGGTCACCAGGCTTGGATACCTGTCTTACCCGTGGAACCATTTTTTCCTAAGGACTATATTTTTGTTGAGATTCTGTTTCTTTTCACAAATTATCGATACTTTTATAAGTGTAAGAATTGCCATAAAACTCTTTGTAATTCCAACTTGTGGGTCCTCTTAGTCTGTTTAGGATTTTGCTCACGTTTTCCCATTTTCTCCCGACATTGAGGTGCTATGTATCATAGACCTTGTGGACTCCAGAGTGGTTTCTGTTTGTCTCATTTAGCAGACACTTCCGTCAACTAGGCAGAGCTAGAAGACCATCTTGTCTTTCTACATGGTCTTCAAGCCTTCCTGTGCTGCTTGAGGTTTTCACACAGATTCATGACTCAGCCACCATGCCCAGGCATTGGGAGAACTTAATACTGAGCCTTCTCTCTGAATTTCTGCTGGAAATCCTCTCCAGCCCTTCCCCACACTGCTAATGCTGTCGTTAGCCTTGAACTCTGCAGGAGAAGCATGGACAACACTAGCAGTATATTGTAGCCAGTGATTTAATAATAATAACAGCAGCTAATATTTTTCAAGGAAATTGTTGTGTCAGGAAGAACAAACTGAAGGCCCAGAAGGAACAATATTTACTAACCAGACAGAGAAGGGTTTAGTAAATAAAATAGCTGCCACCGGTACTTAATGGCAGATTCTGAGAGAAAGAGATTCCTTGTGAGGGAAGGGGCTCTTTTCCTGCAGTCAAGTAGTTTGGTGATTTTATCTGGTTAGATCAGTGGTCTTTTCACTGCCTTGTTAAGTAATAAACTACTATTTGCTTTCCCTGGGATTGGCCGTTTGGGATGAGGGTCTTCAGTTCTCAAAAGTGAGATCCAGAGACGGGAGCAGGGGGAACCATAAGGTCTCTGTTCCATGGCTGTACAAAGCAAATGCTTGCTGGGAACTCTACCCTGATAAAGCACCTAGCTAAGGACTGACTACCAGAGGAGGAGAGAGGGGGGAGGCGGAGAGAGAGAGAGAGAGAGAGGGAGAGAGAGAGAAGAAACCACACAATTACTGAGGCACTCTGAAATAAGATGTCATCAGGACCTAGTGAATTTCTGTTTACAAACTCTCTTCCCAGAGTCTGGTGGGAGAAGTTGCTCAGGACTTGGAAACAGATCCACACTTGCAGAGTACAGCTTCCACGCTCTGCAGGAAACAAATGGGGCACATAGGGCCGACCTTTTTGAAAATGCCAACCTGTAAAGCAGGTTGATGTGTCTGGACGCTGCCAGTGCTTTGAATGCTTTTAAAAGAAGTAGCTCTCCTAGGGATGGGGGGAGTGGGGTGCTGGGTCTGTCATGCAGTAAGTCCCAGCGCACAGAATAGTGCCATGCACAAGCGTGTGTGTGTGTGTGTGTGTGTGTGTGTGTGTGTGTGTGTGTGTGTATGTGTGTGTGTGTACACACTCACACACAGGGTCAGGCTTCTGCTTGCTGTCTTCAGCTCCATGTCCCCGTATACCAGTGTCTGTCTTGGTCATTTAGTCCTCTCTGCAGTAGTCGTGGGAGTGGTGCTCAGTCTGTGTGTGTGTGTGGGGGGGGTGCTCAGTCTGTTTCCTGCTGAGGAAAGGGTACTAATGAGGCTGTGAGAGGCCACACCCCTCTTGTTGGTTGGCTGGGATCCATTTTTGTGGGGCGATCTGCCGTGGACCCTCACTGCGCCTTCTTCTCTTTGCATGAGGTGCTCCACGGAGTATGACTTTTATTAATTATTCAGCTGTACTTCCTCAGGTTGACTATCCATCTTTTCTCCGGCCAGTATCTCTTCTCTCCCTGGAATCTCCTTTAGGATCCCATTGGACTTAGCTGAGCCCTCAGCTCCCCATCTCCAGCGTCCTAATTGTCCTTTGCCGTTGCCTTCATCTCTCCATGCAGTGTTGTGGGTAATTTGTCAGACCAATCTTCCAGCTCACTAACTCTCTCTCGAGCTGTGTCTAAACTGCTACTTAAGCCGCCTACTGAAGTTTTAATTACAGTCCCCATTCTTCACACCTAAGGTTCTTTTCCTGCCTGCCCCTTGCCTGCTCGAACTTCACCGCGGGGGCCACCCTGGAAGGTGCTGGTCATTGTGAGTAGGGCCTCACTCGGTCTCTTGGGTCTGGGAATGTTTTGCCGCTGAGCTGAGGATGCTTGTCGTCTTCTGTACCATCTCTTCCTGACAGTGGTTGGCAGCTGTGTGTACTTGGAGAGCTGTAGGACTTGGTTTTCTCTGAGGTACTTCAGTATGTTTCCACATCTTGAGTTAAATGTATTTTGTTGGGACAGTTCTTCCTTTGCTTCTGTTGGAGTGCCTGGGCTACTGAGGGATCAGGACAGCCACCCTCCCAGGGGCTCAGATGTGGCAGCTGCGCTCACAGGCATCTACGCACACACTTCCGGCCCTGGTAAGTGGACTGAGTGGACTGACTCCTCTTCCTGGCCCCCAGGCTGGCCGCTTCTTGTCCTACAGCTGTTTTCTATTGGTGTCTTGATTTCCCAGTTACTGACCATGTACTTCATCTCTGTGTGTGTGGACTCAGTGGTTTTCCAGTACCACTGGGGCAAGTAGGGCTTTCTGGCCAGCAATGTAGCGGCTTGGCTTCCTGTATCTGCACTCTTCCACATCTTTACAGTGGAATGAAGGGCTCCTGATGGCCATCCACCCTGTGGTTTCTAACTGCTGTGCTTTCTCTGGATCCCAGCTGTGTTTCAAAGGGTGCTTGGGGTCCCAAAGTCACTTCATAAACACAGACCAGAGCATAGGGAGTCTCTTGTGCTGAGTTGTTTTAGTTAGGCAGAGTGGCATCTTGCCAGTTTTAGCACATGGCAGGGAGGCAGGGCAATCTCAAGTTTAAGGCCAGCCTACATACCATACTGAGTTCAAGTTTTATATAGAAAAACAGAGCCTCATAAGAAAACAAAGTTCATATGTAGCAAGACCTGTCTCATAAGAAAACAAAGTTGTTTCCTACAGGGTAACTCAGCAGCACATCCAGGTAGAACTTGTAGCCCTGTGGGGCTTAGCCTGGAAGCAGCTCTCTCTCTCTCTCTCTCTCTCTCTCTCTCTCTCTCTCTCTCTCTCTCTCTCTCTCTCTCTCAGACAAGGTCTCACTATATAGTCCTTGCTCCATAGGAGGAGATCCACCTGCTTCTGCCTCCAAAGTACTAGTATTAAAAGCTCCTTTTAATGATTTGAAGTCCCTTCTGTTGCAGATGTACAGTTTGCACTCCGTGGCATTCCCCACTGTTTAGTGTGTTGATGTGAGACTGTTATTCTGGGCTCTGCTTTCATTTCATCATTCTGGGTTGGGAGATGCTGAGAGGAGGATAAGGTCTCATTGTATAGCCCAGGCTACTCTGGAACTTGTAGCCCAGGTTGTTCTCAGACTCAAGGCAATCCCCCTGCCACAACCTCCTGAGTGCTGGGATCACAGGCATGGGATGCCCCATTGTCTGCTGCTTTTCTGAGAGAAGGTTGTGACAGGACTAAATTTGTCATTTTGTTGCACCGTGAGCTTTTTCTCTAGTGTTCTAAATCTTTTTCTGTTTCTTACTTTGAGTTTGTCTGGCCCTTTGTGAGTTAATGACCTTGACGGTGTGTGAGGACCAAATCTGTCTTCTCCACATTAACTTGTCTAGTTCTGTTTGCTGAGAAGACTGCTTTTTACCATCGAGCTACCTTTGTGAGAACTGAACTGACTTCCAGGTTTGCAGAGCACTGTTTTGTCTGCCCGTCTGCTAAGTGGCGTGCTTATTCTTAAGCCAGTCTTGCAGTACCCTCAGAGTCAGTCTTTTCCCTTTAAAGTTGCTTTGACTATTCTAGACACTTTGAATTGCTATGTAAACTTAGCAGTATATTGATTTCTACACAACCGATTGCTAGTGTTTGATTGTGATAGCACTAGGCTGATTGTTAAATTTGGAAGAGGTGATGTAACGGTGCTGGGCCTTCAGTCCCTGGAGTACCAGAGCTCGCCTTGTCCTCTAGCACGTCCATCATTGCTCTGTTGATTCCCACAGTTGATCCCTGGGAGTTTTCTAGTTTTGATGCTATCCCAAGTGGTATTTTAAAGATTTGGGAGTTGGCAATTGGAACTCGGGTCCTGTGGCTTGTATGGCCAGCCCTTGCTAGGCTGTCATCTTCCTGGTCTTCACCATTGCTCTGTGCCTGTCACATTGTGTCCCGCACTATTAGAATACTCGTGTGCTTTAGCTACTATACTGTGATGTCACTGAGATCTTTGGCAAAGCCAGGCTTTGTTTGTGAATGGGGAGGTCTTGCTCTTTCCCTTCTAGTCTGTCTGCTTTTGCCATTTTTTCCTGGTCTTGGTACCATGTGTCATTTCTACAGATATGCGAGCCCCACAGTGTGTCATTGGTGGGTTTGCATTGGACACAGTTAGGTTTTGTTCATCTTGCTGCTGCTGTGTATGAGTTGCTTATGTGCATGTGTGTATGGGAGTTGGGGGGTGTGCAGCCATTCAGGGTCTATCTATGTGGGTCAGAGGACAGTTTTGGGCAGTCCATCCTCTTCTTCCATTGTGGGTTCCAGGGACACTCAAGTTGTCAGGCTTGCATGGCAAGTGCCTTCACCCTTGGAGCCCTCCCAAAGGCCCTGCAGCTAGCTGGATTTTAGGGCCATTTTGTTGAATGAGAAACAGCAGCCCCCTTCTTCTGTTTTCCTGTTTCCATTCTTACTGGAGTGGTTTCCAAGCTCCATCAGTGTCACGGTTTTTCTGAGTAAAGTCTTCCGCTGCATCTGCTCTACAGTCTGATGGCAGCGTAGTGTAGTGTTTGCAGTTGTTTGTCTTAGGTCTGTGAAGTGTGCTGCTTGCGACACACCTCTGGTTAAGAGCACCCACTGCTGTTCCAGAGGACCTGGTACCAGTTCTCAGCTCCCACACTGTGCTGCTAACAGGCACACGCAGATTCAAAAGAGTCTAAAACTCTTTAGATGCCAACGCTACTTTAACTTTTGAAAGCTGTGACTCCAGGCACAGCCTCTTTCTCAGCTCTGTAGCCATGTCTTCCCAATTTCCTTTTCTTTTTCTTTGGTGAGAGGTCTGCTTTTCTATCCACTTCTATACTTTGATGTCACCTCTCCCCCATCCCACTTCAAGCACGGTCAAGAAGGGTACTTTGGTCACTGGGTTTTGACCATTGAACGTGGCATGTGGCATGCCCCTGCTGCCATACACCTTTGTGCCATTTTGCACAGAGCAGGACTGTTTGAGTTTCTGAGTCTGTAGGCTTGTAGCTCTCCTCAGACCACACTGTGGCCTTTCTTTTCCTAGCCTTCCTATAGGCCCCACCTCGTCTCCCCTCCCACACGCATTGCATCGCCATGTATCTTATTTCTCACCATTTCTTCTTCTTCTTTTTTTCTTCTTTATTTTGGACAGTTTCCTGCATTAATTTTTAAATTTTATTATTTTATGTATATGGATGTTTTGCCTGCATATGTGCCTGTGAACTGTGTGTCTGGTGTCTATGAGGCCAGAAGAAAGGGTTGGATTCCTTGGAACTGGAGTTACAGGCAGTTGTGAGCTTCCATGTGGGTGCTGGGACTCCAACTCTAGTCTTCCCGAAGGACAGGTAGTGCACTAACCAGTGAGCTGGCTCTGCAGCCCTGCTCTAACCCCTGGGCCATCTCTGTAGCCTCTTGCTGTATCTTTTGTGTCCTCCACTTTCCCAGTCCTCTGACTGTTACCTTATTTCCCTTTATCTTTTGTTTTCTGTTGTATATTTCTCACTTAGATATGCACTGGGATCTTATTTGTATTTCAGCTTTTCATGGGTTATATGGAATATATATATTTTAAACATTCTTTTAACTGATGCTTAAAGAGAATTTTCTATTAATTCCATCGCCTCTGGGCAACTTCTGCTTATTCTTTTTTCTGGTTATTATCAGCTTGGCGTCTTTTCAAGCTTGATAATATTCTTTTGCGTTCTGGACATTGAAGGATTTTGTGTTGTCTAAAGACCTTTTTAAAAAGCCATATAGAAACCTACTATTTCGGAAAGTTCCTAAAATATGTACATATATGAATAGAGCTAAAATGGAGTTAATTTATAACGAGGAGCAGGAAATGAAAGCTTCAGTACCAGGACGCAGTTCCCTATTTTTGAGTTGTTGGTGATGGGATTCCATAAGCCCCTTCCCATACATTACTGCTGTTGCCAGTGCTTTGACTGCCTGCTTCAGCACTCAACTTCAGATCCTGGTGCTGAAGACAGCAGATACTTGAGTCACAGGATGTGGAGACATTAGCTGCTACTCATCTGGAAGCCTCCTCCCTACTGGCTGGTGTTTACGTACTGGAAGGTACTGTGTACAGTATTGGAGGAGGAAAATTTGTCTCCAGTCTCACCCAGCTGTTAGTCCCAAGACATACAATAATGACCTGCCTGCCAGGTATGCATGCTGATGCAAGTGGTTGGGGGGATTGGACCGTGTTTTGGTGGGATTTATGACCTGCTCCATGAGATGGAACCTATACCCGACACTGTCAAGAACCTGAGACTAGAAATGTCATGGGCTCCAGGAAAACCTACTGTGATCATTTTCTTAAAGGAACATAGCAGTAAAGTGGCTGTTGCTGAAATATTGCGGTACCCATAGATCAGCGCCTTACTCAACCCTCCTCAGAGAAGCTGCTTCTTGCAGTAATTTACCTGAAGACCCACAAATGGTCAAGTGCAGGGCATAAGAGAGTGCCCCGCCCATCTCTGTCAGACCCTCCCCTCAAGGCCCTGGGATCTATATGGAACTTGGAATGGAAAGAGTATAGGAGTCAGAGATGAAGGAGAGCAGAGATGGAGGGCAGCAGAGATGGAAGACAGAGATGGAGGACAGCAGGGATGGAGGACAGCAGAGATGGAGGACAGAGATGGAAGACAGAGATGGAGGACAGCAGAGATGGAGGACAACAGATATGGAGGACGGCAGAGATGGAGGGCAGCAGATATGGAGGATGGCAGAGATGGAGGACAACAGAGATGGAAGACAGAGATGGAAGACAGCAGAGATGGAGGACAGAGATGGAGGACAACAGAGATGGAGGACAGAGATGGAAGACAGAGATGGAGGACAACAGAGATGGAGGACAGCAGAGATGGAAGACAGAGATGGAAGACAGAGATGGAGGACAGCAGGGATGGAGGACAGCAGAGATGGAAGACAGAGATGGAGGACAGCAGAGATGGAAGACAGCAGAGATGGAGGACAGAGATGGAGGACAGCAGAGATGGAGGACAGAGATGGAGGACAACAGAGATGGAGGACAGCAGAGATGGAGGACAACAGAGATGGAGGACAGCAGAGATGGAGGACAGAGATGGAGGACAACAGAGATGGAGGACAGCAGAGATGGAGGACAGAGATGGAGGACAACAGAGATGGAGGACAGCAGAGATGGAAGACAGAGATGGAAGACAGAGATGGAGGACAGCAGGGATGGAGGACAGAGATGGAGGACAACAGAGATGGAGGACAGCAGAGATGGAAGACAGAGATGGAAGACAGAGATGGAGGACAGCAGGGATGGAGGACAGCAGAGATGGAAGATAGAGATGGAGGACAGCAGAGATGGAAGACAGCAGAGATGGAAGACAGAGATGGAGGACAGCAGGGATAGAGGACAGCAGAGATGGAGGACAGAGATGGAGGACAACAGAGATGGAGGACAGCAGAGATGGAAGACAGAGATGGAAGACAGAGATGGAGGACAGCAGGGATGGAGGACAGCAGAGATGGAAGACAGAGATGGAGGACAGCAGAGATGGAGGACAGAGATAGAGGACAGCAGGGATGGAGGACAGCAGAGATGGAGGACAACAGAGATGGAGGACAGCAGAGATGGAGGACAACAGAGATGGAGGACAGCAGAGATGGAGGACAGAGATGGAGGACAACAGAGATGGAGGACAGCAGAGATGGAAGACAGAGATGGAAGACAGAGATGGAGGACAGCAGGGATGGAGGACAGAGATGGAGGACAACAGAGATGGAGGACAGCAGAGATGGAGGACAGAGATGGAGGACAACAGAGATGGAGGACAGCAGAGATGGAAGACAGAGATGGAAGACAGAGATGGAGGACAGCAGGGATGGAGGACAGCAGAGATGGAAGATAGAGATGGAGGACAGCAGAGATGGAAGACAGCAGAGATGGAAGACAGAGATGGAGGACAGCAGGGATAGAGGACAGCAGAGATGGAGGACAGAGATGGAGGACAACAGAGATGGAGGACAGCAGAGATGGAAGACAGAGATGGAAGACAGAGATGGAGGACAGCAGGGATGGAGGACAGCAGAGATGGAAGACAGAGATGGAGGACAACAGAGATGGAGGACGGCAGAGATGGAGGACGGCAGGGATGGAGGACAGCAGAGATGGAAGACAGAGATGGAGGACAACAGAGATGGAGGACGGCAGAGATGGAGGACGGCAGGGATGGAGGATGGCAGAGATGGAGGACAACAGGGATGGAGACAGACAGAGATGGAGGACGGCAGAGATGGAGGACAACAGGGATGGAGACAGAGATGGAGGACAGCAGGGATGGAGGACAACAGAGATGGAGGACAGAGATGGAGACAGAGATGGAGGTCAGCAGAGATGGAGGACAGAGATGGAGGACAAGCAGAGATTGAGGACAGCAGGGATGGAGGTCGGCAGAGATGGAGGACAGCAGGGATGGCACACAGCAGGGCTGTTTCACTATGAATGCAGCAGGACCTGAAGAAGCACCAGCATGGGGGAGTTAGGGGAATGCGAAGTCCTACCCCTAGCTGAGGAGCTGTTGACAGGCATTGTTTGTTGGAGAGGAAAAGTATTTTTTTCAGTGGTATTTGTAACTCTTGTATAGTGACCTCACTCCCAGGAGCAGTCAGCCAACACAAACCACACTTGATGAGTTTAAAGACAGACAGACCCACAGACTCATAGACAGAGAGACAACATGAAGTGAATAAGAAAGAGGGATCACCTGGAAGAGGGGGAGAGATAGGATCAAAATACATTGTATGAAGTTTTCAAAAAAATAATACGAACATTAGAACATTTTAAACTGAACAACAGACGAGTGTGTGTGGTTAGTTGCTGCATCGTAGGAGGTACTCAATATGGGTTAATTATTCAATATCGTGTGACCTGTAGCTTTTATTCCCTGTTATATGTCTCTGCAGTGGGGTCATTAGTGTTCTGCAGTGACAGCTCTTCTGAGGACTGACTGTCAAGTTCTTTAGTTTTCTGATGAAAGTTTTTCTTGCGGAGTATGAAAATGGCAAGTTCTCTGCCCAAGAACCATAGATGGGTCTCAAGGGCTCATGCATGTAAGGTTCTCCTTGTGCCTGCAGCTCAGTCTCTGGGTTCCAAAGCCCTGAAAGAGCCCCAGGGCTCAGGTGTGAGCTCTGTGTACTTGTCAGATCCACGGCCGCTCCCACTCATGTGGGCTGAGGGCTGCAGTTTCTAGACCCCCGGGAGGGACTTGATCATGTGGAGCTACTTGGCTAGCCAGTGATCCTGCAGAGAAATGGCATTTTAATATCCCCCACCCCACACCCGCACATACATACACACACACACACACACACACACACACACACACACACAGCTAATGCACACTACTTGGACCTCAGAAGATAAACCAAATTACATAGTGTGTCTCCAGTGAGCGTGAGGACTTTAATCGGATCCCCTGCACCCACTTAAAAGCAAGGTGTGGCTCCCCTTGCCCGTAACCCCGGAGCCCTGTATGCAGAGACAGGAGGACCCCTGGGCCTCGCCGGCCGGCTGTTCTCGTTGGATCAGTGAACTCCAGCTTCAGCAGGAAACCCTGCCCTAAAAACTAAGGTGGAAAAGCAGTTGAGGAAGACACCAAACACGGACGCATGTGTGCACGCACAAATGTATACTTTATTAAAATTCCCTCAGGCAGCTTAAACTTTTAATAAGCTCTAATTTCTAACTAAAAGAGTTGAGGAGATTGTGTCCAGTGCTTGAGGGAAAAGTGAACGTGCGGGCCACGGCTAGCCATCTCTTGTACACTCAGCCACTCAGTTGGCCATGGCTCCCTCTCTGCCAAGTGGTACTCTTCCGCCTCTTCACACCCGCAGTGTGGCTGGCACAGACATCTGAGCTTCAGTGCAGAGTGCAGCGGGGGCATCGACACCCGCAGCGTGGCTGGCACAGACATCTGAGTTTCAGTGCAGAGTGCAGCGGGGGCATCGACACCCGCAGTGTGGCTGGCACAGACATCTGAGCTTCAGTGCAGAGTGCAGCGGGGGCATCGACACCCGCAGCGTGGCTGGCACAGACATCTGAGTTTCAGTGCAGAGTGCAGCGGGGGCATCGACACCTGCAGTGTGGCTGGCACAGACATCTGAGCTTCAGTGCAGAGTGCAGCGGGGGCATCGACACCCGCAGTGTGGCTGGCACAGACATCTGAGCTTCAGTGCAGAGTGCAGCGGGGGCATCGACACCCGCAGCGTGGCCGGCACAGACATCTGAGCTTCAGTGCAGAGTGCAGCGGGGGCATCGACACCCGCAGCGTGGCCGGCACAGACATCTGAGCTTCAGTGCAGAGTGCAGCGGGGGCATCGACACCCGCAGTGTGGCTGGCACAGACATCTGAGCTTCAGTGCAGAGTGCAGCGGGGGCATCGACACCTGCAGTGTGGCTGGCACAGACATCTGAGCTTCAGTGCAGAGTGCAGCGGGGGCATCGACACCTGCAGTGTGGCTGGCACAGACATCTGAGCTTCAGTGCAGAGTGCAGCGGGGGCCCCCATCGACACCTCCAGATCAGGTGCCCTTGACCTTCCCAGAACTAGCCAGGGAGGCAGGTCTCTTGCCAAAACTAGCCTCTGGGAGGCCTCGGCCGGCTTGTTTCTTCATCTTTATTCTTTTTGGTCAGAATAGAAAGGTTCAGCAGGGGCTGGGGGCCAGGAGGGCTCTGCTGTGTCTTTTTCTTTGTTGTACACAAAGCTCTTTTTGAAACAGTGAGAGTCCTCTTGATAATTGGGTTTCAAATCCAGGTCCTTCCTGCATATCTTACCCTTCCAGTAGCTCCCTCTTCTCCAGCAGGAGTGAGACAAGATGGCTGCATGATAGGCAGTCAGCTAGAGTGAGGATTTAAAAAATGCTGTTATGTTTTACTTGTTAAAATTGTGTGTGTGTGTGTATGTGTGTGTGTTGGGGGCAAGTGTGTATGCGTGTGAATGCAGTGTGTTGGGGCAAGTGTGTATGCGTGTGAATGCAGTGTGTTGGGGCAAGTGTGCATGCATGTGAATGCAGTGTGTTGGGGCAAGTGTGCATGCATGTGAATGCAGACGCCTACAGAGGCCAGAGGCATCTGATTGCTTTGGAGCTGGGCTAACAGGTGGTTGTAACCTGCCCGATGTGGATGCTGGAACTCAGACTCTCACCTCAACAGGAGCAGTGCTTCCTTTAACCTGCTACGCCATTTTTCCAGCCCTCTAGCAGATGTTTGTTGTTGTTGTTGTTGTTGTTGTTGTTTTGTTTTTTTTTTTTAGTTTTATTTGCATTGGTGTTCTGCCTCCTACTATGTCTGTGTGAGGGTATCAGATCCCCTGGAACTGGATTACATACACCTGTGAACTGCCATGTGGGTGCTGGGATTTGAACATGGATCCTTTGGAAGAGTAGCGAATGCCCTTAACCACTGAGCCATCTCTCCAGCCCCTAGCAGAAAATTTTAACAGTGCGGTGTTGTACATTAAATGCATGTTTGTAGGCTGCTGTCACAGTCTGCACCAAGGCCTGGTCTAGGCACTGGGACTTCTTAGACAATACCCACCCAGGAGGCCTCACTTACCTTTTCAGACTCAGTTCTCCTAAGGGCCAAGATTTGTGCCTAAAGACAGGAGTGCAGGGATGCAGAGTTGGCGCCATAGCAAAAGCAGGTATTGCATGGTCTAAAGATCTGAGTTGAAAGGTAGAAGGAGAGAACCAACCCTTACTGGTTGCCCTTTGACCTCCGTATGCATGCCTGACCCCTGCACTAATAATAATAATAAATAATAATAATAAATGAACTATTATAAAAATACCAAGCCATGAATGTAAATCCTCATTTTCACTTGTTTTATCCACACCTAACTTGGCCACTGAACTCTAGTCTTCCCTGACCCTCTGAAGCGTGCATGTTCAGGTTTATAGCTTTCTTCCAACAGTCACATGTCAGTTTGCACAGTATTCCACTAAGCTATTTAACCCAAGTAAAGAGGACAGCTGACTGCCAGGCTTGGGAGCACAGTGCACAGAGATGACTGTGAGAACAAGTGTGTGTGCTCCCACTTCTGACTGGGGTAAGCCAGGTGCATGGCTGTTGGACAATAGCAAGAAGGGCTGCTAAATGATGCATCCTCCACCAAGGCTCAGAGAATGCTGAGGAGGAGGAGACAGAAAGGATGTGTGAGCTGGAGGAGGGCAGAGCACTGCAAGTGCTGTCATCTGGGCACAGCATGGCTGTGGCACTGTGGGCTAACAGCAGCTCTGCTCACTTCCACAGAAGATCAAGCCAGCCAGAATCCCGGTGTAGACAGGTAGAAGATCCCCAGGGCCCACAGCCAGCCAGAACCCCGGTGTAGACAGGTAGAAGACCCCCAGGGCCCACAGCCAGCCAGAACCCCGGTGTAGACAGGTAGAAGACCCCCAGGGCCCACAGCCAGCCAGAACCCCGGTGTAGACAGGTAGAAGACCCCCAGGGCCCACCCCCTTTGAGGAGTTATTGGCAATGAACAGTTGCTGGGGGAGAAGAATTTTTTTTGAATTGTGGTCAGTGGTAAGTTTCCCATGCTCCAGTGGCTAGCCCTTCACATGGGGAGGGACTAGCTGGACTCGGTGGGTTATCACAGTAAAGAAGACATGAAGTTAGACAGCGGGCATGTTGGGAGTAAAGGAGAAAAAGATGGATAGATGTCATATTTTTGTATAGCTATATGAAATTCTCAAGAATAAAGAAAACATTACAAAGACTAACAAGGGCTGAGGAGGTGGCTCAGTAGTGCCAGCCACACAAACATGAGAGCCTGAGTGTGGATCCTCAGTACCCAAGAAGACCACAGGAACGGCCATATGTGTCTATAGCCCTCATGTGTGGGAGATGCAGGCAGCTCCCTGGAGCTTACAGCTCACAGCCGGGGCCATTTGTGGTATGGAATTCTGTAACAGACCTTGTCTTAAAAGACAAAAGGAAAAATAGGGCCACACCTGCTAGGTACTGCCATTCCCCTGGCCCATCACAGGCGCTTAAAAACTGACAGCATTTGATTTGTGTGTGCGAGAGCACATGAATACATATGTATGTCTGTGTGCATAAGTCTGTGTGCACATGCCTGTGGAGGCCAAAGGTCTGCTGTGGATGTCATTCCTCAGTAGATGTCCACCTTTTTTTGGTACATGAGCCCTCATTGGCTTAGTCCTCTACAAGCAGCATAGACTGGCTAGCTCTGGAGCCCCAGGGCTTTGCCTTCTGTCTCCGTAGCCTTGGGATTGCCTTATTCTCCATCATGCCTGGCTTTTGTATGGGTCCTGGGGATTAAACTCAGGTTCCTCTGCTTGGGCAGCAAGCACTTTACTGACTGAGCCATTTCCTCACCCCCTATTACTTTAATTGTTATGACTACCTAGCAACTTTTCTTACTTTCACCAGTCCCAGAGAGTAGTCTTGTAGTGATAAGTCTTCAGTGTATGTTTTATAGAAAGATCTTATGGAAAGATTATGTTAATTTGGTGGTTAAAAGTTTCCTTAGAGAGATGCATGGTTATAGAGTGAGTTTGCTCATCATGTGATTATGCACCATCTCCTGCACACCAGGCACTGTGCTGGGCACACAGAAGTCAGTAGTGAGTGCTTAGAGGCCTGCCCAAGGGAGCATCTATTGCCGAAGGCCTTGCTGCACTATGCAGAGAGCTGAACTGTAGGTCAGCCACATCGGTGCCTCTGGAGCCTTTGACATGGGAGATGCTGGGCAGAGATGCCAGCTAGCCACAACCAGCTAGCCACAACCTAAAAGCCCAGGACAGAGGAGAAGAGGAACATCTGCAGAACATCTTGGAGATGAGAGAGCTAGCCATGGTGCAGATCAAAGCTCACAGATCAAGGGATGGGGTGCAGAAACAGTGGAAACCAATGGTCAGGGTTCGCCAGGTCACAGGATTAGAGAGCAGGTCTCACAGGTCTACATGTGAAGAACTCATGTGTCCCACCACTCTGATGGCACAAGGTAGGTTTACATCAGGGTGTGAAGTACAGAGAGTGACACTCTGATCACACAGCTAATCTGAGGTCTTCATGAGACTGCTTCTACTCCAGGTGCATTGGCTCCAGGGCCCAAGCCCCAGCTCAGCCACCTCAGTGCATCCTAGATGGACTAAGGGACCTGTGGGAGGAACCTTCTCGAGTGTTGCTAGGCCGGGATGTGGATGGGTGGGATTTGGTACCAGGAGTACATGAAGTCCTGTGAGCACCGAAGACAAACAGGATTTAGGGTGTCCAAGATGTTGGATATGTGCCGGCAGAGTGAGAATGCTTCTTACCCAACTTTCCAGCATATTAGGGGAGAGGTACATACTCCCCAGAGAGATGAGTGCTTGCCATGCATATTGATGGGAGCCTTTTTCCTTTGTGATACTGGTCCCTGTCACCCTTCTTTGTAGTTCCATAGCTGCTCGCTCACTTGTGAACGGCTTCTAGGAACTTGCACTGGACAGCCCAGCCACAGGGCATGTCTTCCTCAGTGTGGCCCATCACTATTGATGGCACAGTTTTAGAGTGTGTCCTCTTCCTGTCTAAATGGATTTGAAAATTGTGGTACAGACTGTGGGAAGGTCATGGCTCCTTTGAACATCTCTGGCCACGATAACCTGGCCCTGCGCACTCACTTGGAAAAGCATGTGTTCATGGAGAACGTCTTCTTCAGCTGGTAAGCAGCGTCCTCGCACTGCTCGCCTCCTGTTGCTATGGCAGGCTCCAGGGGACTCATGGGTAAGGTGGGCTGCAGTTGTCTCCAGGACACCCTGATTGTGTCGGCAGAGTCCTGTCTTCCTAGGCTTTCTTTCCCCCTTATTTTTGTTACTCTGGTGGAGCTTGGAATCAAGTTTAAAGCCTTGTGTATGCTTCGCATGCTCTTTCTCAGAGCCACATCCCGCTTGTGCATTCATTGCTTTTGTTATAGAGAGTAAAGGAAGAAATGGTGCCGAGGGCTTCCTGTCCCATGAATACCATAGGGCATAGCACACCACAGCTGGACTGTGGACTTCCAGGTTCAGCTGCGGGCTTGATTGTCACCCTGGTCCTGCCCTAGTCCCCTGTGGCTCTGTAGCAGGGCTGACCCAGTACAGTCTATCTTGTTTTTAACAATGACCTTGACTTGGTTCTTGAAGGACTGAGGAACTGCGGCTGCCCAGACTCCCCTGAACCTGCACACCCTCATCTCTGTCCCTCCTGTCTGCCCATTTCCACTGCCCCTGGCCCCTTCACTTCCCATCCTCTGTCCCCACTAGCTCACGAGTGCCTTTGTCCCTGAATCTGCATCTGGCACACTGGTCCTTTCCTTCTCTTACAAACCTTAGGAGTTAGAATTCTGTGGTTTTGGTTTCTTTAAAACAAAACAAAACAAAACAAAACAAAAATATTATAAGAATACTTGTTTTTTGTTTCTGTGATTGTATGACATTTGGAATTCTGGGAACTTTTCAGAGGTTATATAAATGCTAGGGCCTTGCGAGGTGAGGTTGGCCTTTCAGGGGGTTTGCTATGGTATATTAGATTCAGGGATCTCTATCTCCCTCTTCCCTGTATCCATCTTCCTTTCCTACCTTATGACAGGGTGAAACTGGAGGAATAAAGAGTGGGAAAAAGAACCCTCAGAGTAGCAACAACCAGCAACAGACCTTAGCTCATTTCTTATCCTCTCCATCTTCCTTGGCCACCCTACTCTTGAGAGAGCCAGCGGGCTCCCCAGAGTCTGTCCTTACTGTCCACTTGCTTGTTCTTCACAGAATGACGGTCTGTGTCAAGCACAGTCCCAACCCTTACCCTGTAAGTCATAGCACTGGGAGAGCCCAGTGTCCTCCCGTCTCAGAAACAGGGAAATGGTGACCCTCACTCTTCACCTTCATATGGTTCACAGCTTGTTTGCTTCACCTTTCCCGGCTAGTGCTTGTCTTGCATCAGGTCATGTAAAAGCAGTGTTTGCACTGGTCAAGATGGCTCATTCACACCCTCTCTCTGCACCTGAGGCAGGGCAATACCAAGTTTAAGGATAGGCTGGGCTGCTTCTGAGAACCTTGTCTCAAGAAGCAACAAAAGAAATGTGTGATAGGCTCAAGACCTTTGCTATTCTCTGCTGCTGTTTTTCCAAATTTCACATTTCACATTTGGGTCTCCAGTCTACCTGGAGTCATGGCTGCTGTCTGGACACCTGTGAGATGGAGCATTGTCCTCTCTGCCCTGTGCTGCCACTTTGTTCAGACGCATGTCCTCATAGACTCTGATGTACCTGTCACTACGAGGATCTGCAGTACCATAACTAAATCATCAAAGATGTGACATCACACAGTGCAAGGCTCGCTACTCAGCGTATCAGGGTGGCCTTGGCTTCCTCACTGTTTTGTTCTCACACCCGCTTTGCAGGAGCTTAGCAGTTCCTAGAAAACAGGTAAACCAGCAGTTCTTCTACCCTTCTGTTTGTGTTGTAAGTTTTCCTTTACTTTCTCTATATATGCACTCACGTGTGTGCATGTGTGTGTGTGTGCTTGTAACTCTTGTATGCAAACACAACAAAACAGCTATGAAGCTACAGCCTGCTACAGAGTCCTGACTGTCAGGTTTAATTCCAGCTATTTAGTCCATCTTGTCACTACCATTTATTAACTTTTATTGAGAGACAGTCCTGCTCTGTAGCCCGGGAGGCCTCGACACAGTCCTGCTCTGTAGCCCGGGAGGCCTTGACACAGTCCTGCTCTGTAGCCCTGGAGGCCTCTCTCCTAGGTGTCTGCCTTCATGGCAACTTCATTTCTTAGACTCTGGCTGACAGTGGTAAATGAGAATGAGATCAACTTTAAGCTCTTGTTTCCTTTTATTGATACTGCATTGATTATAGCTTCACTGCATTTCTGTGGAGTCTCTTGGATTTCTATGTACTGTACTGATATTTGTGAAAAATATGGTTTTGTTTCTTCATTCCTTACTTTTTGTTGTTTTGTTTTTCTTTTTCAAGACAGGGTTTCTCTGTACAGCCCTGGCAGTCCTAGAACTCACTCTGTAGACCAGGCTAGCCTTCAACTCAGAGATTCTCTTGCCTCTACACAGCTCCTTCCCCAGGGCTGGGATTTAATGTGTGCTGTACCCTTACTTTACATTTTAAGTAGGAAATTCGTGTTTCTATAGTTTGCCAAGAGATGTTTTTTTGTTTTTGTTTTGTTTTTGTTTTTTGTTTTGTTTTTTTTCGAGACAGGGTTTTTTGTATAGCCCTGGCTATCCTGGAACTCACTTTGTAGACCAGGCTGGCCTTGAACTCAGAAACCCACCTGCCTCTGCCTCCCAAGTGCTGGGATTAAAGGCGTGTGCCACCACCGTCTTTTTAATTTATTTATTTATTAAAGATTTATTTATGTATTATATATAACTACACTATAGCTGTCTTTACAAACATCAGAAGTGGGTGTCAGATCTCATTACGTGTGGTTGTGAGCCACCATGTAGTTGCTGGGATTTGAACTCAGGACCTTAGGAAGATCAGTCGGTGCTCTTAACCACTGAGCCATCTCTCCAGCCAAGAGATGATTTTTAAATTAAGCTCTTTCTCATGCACACACGCATACACACACACACACACACACACACACACACACACACACACAGAGAGAGAGAGAGAGAGAGAGAGAGAGAGAGGTTATTTAAAGAATAGCAGTAAGAATCCTCATGCCCTCTGCTTCAATCCTCCTGCAGCCTGCACTTTGCCTTGCCCCCTTCACATTCTCTGTGTCCTTAAGTCTGTGAGTTTTCCTTGACCTCTGACCTCACACCACTCTGCCCAGGATTGCTTCAGCGGCATTTTCCTGCGAAGAGGCCTCTCATTGTCACACCCCTAAACTCACAGTGCCACAGTGACTCCTGGGAAATTCAGCTGCTACAATCTTGTCCGTCATTTATTTATTTTAGGTTTGTTTTTTGAGGTAGGGTTTTACTGTGTAACCCTGGCTAGCCTGGAACTCACTCTGTAGTGTAGGCTGGCCTCTAATGCACAGAGCGCCATCTGATCCTTCCTCCCAAGTGCTGAGCTTAGCGGTGCCCCCTTGCCCAGCTGATACTGTTGCCTAGTATAGAGATTTAATAAAGGTTGCCCCAGTGATGCCATGGGGTTGTCTTCCTGTCCAGGATGTAGCCCAGCAACATGGCCTCCACTTAAGCTTTGCACTCCTGTAGTGCCCATTTGGGCCCAGGTCTCTCTCCACCTCTCCTGAAGATTACTTTCTTTTCTCTTCGTTTGAAACCTTCCAACTCAACCTTACAGATCCAAGGTTGGTTTTGACATTGTTGAAGTATGTAGGTCATTTGTTTTGTAAAATCAGCCTGTATCATGCTTCTTTGACTTTTTTTGAGATTGCTAGGTGGTTTTTTGTTTTTATGTTCTACTAAAATCTCTTTAAAAACCGTCTTTAAGGGTGGGTGTGGTAGTGCACACATTTAATCTCAGCACCTGGAAAGCAGAGGCAGGTGGATCTGAGTTCGAGGCCAGTCTGGTCTACAGAGTGAGTTCCAGGACAGCCGAGGCTATGTCAAGAAACCCTGTCCCAAAAAATCAAAAACAAAAATAAAAGCAAACCCTTCTTTAAACCATCTTAGGTTGTGGGGCTGGATATCTGGCTCATCAGTTAAGAACATCGCTGCCGGATCCGACGCCTCGGCAGGCACCAGTCATGTACGGTGCACGTGCATATCTGCAAGCACAATATTTATCCACAGAAAATTAGAAACAAATCTCACAGCTTGCTTGCACTGTGAGATGCGATACATAGAAGGTGGGGAAACGCATAGACGCCGAGTTGAAGCAGTTTTACGAGGCCAGCATCCTTGGTGGTCATGTCCTGCACACGTGCTCCCAGAGCTCCTCATTCCTCTCCACGGCTTCCGCCCCACCAGGCTCTCATCGCTGAGCTGGGTTTTCATGTGAAACACATTCTTACCCTTCTGCCAAGTTTTAGCCCCAAGTATCTACCTTACAGTTTTAATTTTTTTCTAAGTTTAAATTCATGAAGTTACATAGAGACAGTGGCTTTTGGGCTGGTGCTCCGTGTGGCTGTGCCTCTTTTGATGCTGTTCTTGGAGGGCACTGGCCTTTGCCCGTTGACTGGGTAGGAGGCTTGAGGAGTTGAGCTACAGTTGGCTACAGTTCTCCTGTGGACACTGTGTACCGGGTGGATAATGAGTGTGGGCCTCCTCCTTGAGTGGACGTTGCTGGCTTTGCAGAGTACTTACCTCACTGCATAGCCCGCCTGCACGTGCCATACACTTCACTGCAGTTAGTGGTGTCACGTTTTCCACTGGAGCCAGCCTCCTGCTGTGGCTGTGCACCATGATTTCCTGTTTCCTGACAGTTAGAGCCCTGCTCAGCTGGTGCCTCTGCTCATTTCTGTCCTTTAGACTCCCATATAGATTTTAAATCCAACACATCAAGTCCTAACAAAATAAGGCAAAACACAGCATCAGTTTGTCAATTTGGAGGACCTTGTCATCTTTATAATATTGAGAATCCAATCTATAAATGTGGCCTGCCTTTCTATTTATTTAGGTTTTATGTCCCAATAAAACCTGTGTGCTTTCTCCATAGAGAAGATTATCATTTTTCCTTCCTTTGGTGACATCTACACTTTTACCTTGTACAGTTTGTTCTTTAGTCAGCCAGCTTTCCTCGGTGACAGATGCTGAGGACGTATCCATGGAAAGATAAGATGTGTTTGTGCTTGTGGTATTAGAGGTTTCTGTCCATGCTCAGGCAGATCCACTGCTTTGGGGCCTGGTGTAAGACAGATAAATGATGGAGGAGACAGGGGCAAAGCCATATACCTTATGGGGGTCAGACAAGAAAGACAGACAGGAAGGGACTGGTTTCTCACCAACTCATTCCAGGGCCTGTTCCCGAAGCCTTAAACTTCTTTCCACTAGGCCTCTCCACCTAATGGTTCCACTCTGAATAGTACCTCAATCTAGTGACCACACACCACATACACAACTTCTGGGGATAGTTTACACACAAACCCTAGTGCCTCCTGAGTAGTGAGTAAGTTTCTCTTTAGATTGTTTTTTTTTAATAGAGTCTTTGTGTGGTTTACCCACAAGTGAGCATGAAGCATGTTTGTAGTATGTTTTAATTTTTGTTTTGACATGTAGTATCAGGTATCCCAGGCTAGCCTTGAACTTACTGTGCAGCGTGCTGAACAAGCAGTGAGCCCACCCATTGCCAAGCAACAGCAGCAGGCAGTGAGCCCGCCCAGCAACAGCAGCAGGCAGTGAGCCCCCCCCCCCCCCCCCCCATCAGCAGCAGGCACTCCTAATACCCTTTGCTGACCAGTCAGTACTCACAAATCCATGCTGCCATTGCCAAATACATAAACAATTTTCAAATATCTCTCTACTGTTCCTGCTTTGATTTATTTTGTTTGTGGTCAAAGAACCAACATTTTACAGTTCTTTATTTTTTATTTATTTTTAAAAATTTACTTATTTATGTTTCAGTGTGTTCTGTCTAGAACGAATGTTGTGTGCCAGTATTTGGGGGAGAGTATCTTAAACACTTGTATCAATTGGGTTAATTTGGTTGGAAGCATTGTGCAGGTCTTCCATGTTAATTTATTTCCTTAGTGTATTAAGCTGATTTGCTGGTGCGCATTTGTGGGTGGGTGCTTGAATGCCACAGTGCACAGAGGACAACTTGAAGGAATGGCTCTTTTCTTTCTCCCGGGTCCCCAGTGACCAGGCTTGGTTGCAAGCACCTTTGCCTTCTGACCCGCCCACAGCCCTCTTACTTTTAACGTCATCCACCGAGCTGCCCACAGCCTTGCCTCTTACTTTCCTGTGCTCCCGTGGGCTGCTGCTGAGAGGACGGTGCTCCCATCCTCAGCTGCAGTTGCTGTTGTCTATTCTCACGTTCTTTTGTGGAGGTGTGTACCCTGCTAGCATTGTGTCTTCTTTTGACAAGTTGCCTCTTTTACTTGTTGTCTAGCATTTTCATCCTGCTTTCTGAAGCTCACTCACATTGTCTGGTATTAATTCATGCAATCCAGCTTTCTTTTAATTTTGCATGGCATTTATATGTATACACTTGAACCTATATGTTTCAAAATTCCAGCTATATTTACTATGGAAGGTGTATGGATACATCTTGCCTTTTGATACAGTTCACTCATCTCTACTTCTTAATTTGATTAGGCAAGTCCAGCCAGTGGTCCTCAGGCCCAGTGTGCCCCAGAATAGCTATAATTGCGGCCTTCCATGTTAATCGACAATATTCTACCCCGGCATCAGAAAGCTGGACACCCCCTGTTAGATCAGTGGCATCAATGCTGCTGTCATTGTGGCTTGTTAAATCAATCATCTTGCTGATTGCTTTCTACTTATCTAGTGCCCTTGGGTGCTAGGCACCTGCTGCTCCATCTCACTGAGCACTTGGGTTGACGGTTTGGCAGTTACAGTCTTTCCAGAAGGCATGGCCTTCCTCCTCGTTTGCTCGCCTTGCTAGCTGAGGAGCTGCTGAGAGGCCTGCACTTTTGGCTTGGTTCATCCACAATGTTCTCCCAGCGCATGCCAGATTCTTGAAAGCATTGGCCCAGGACCAGTTGTCTGCCTATAGCCCTTCCCATCTGTATTCTGTGTAGGCTGGACTGCTCCGGGGTCTCTCTTCTCTCTTCTTCCCTTTCCTTAAGAGGGCAGGTCCCTTGTGCCCACTTGAGGCGAGATGCAGATTTGCCCATCATTCTATGGCTGGGGCAGCAGATTGGGGATCTTAGTTGCCTGATTTCCCCGGGGAGGCTGCATGAATGAGGTCCAGGGAAAGCAATCAGTCTCTCCCGGCAGTGTCTGTCTGTTTCTCAAGCTTCCTGGCTGCCAGATCTCAACCTTTCATCCCCAGGGTGGTGTCCGTTTCTTCGGACAGCTTGTACTAACAGATTTCTTCCTGTGTTGAACTGGGCCAGAGGACTTCACTTTGAATCCTCAACTTGTAGTCTTACTTTCTTAAAAATTGGAGTATGTGGATCTACTTTGGTTGGCTCTCCTTGTGCACAGGGCATCTGTCGGGTGTGCTCCTGCCTTGTCTGGTGGCCTCTGTCTAAAACAGCTTCCCCTGTTGATCTGTGCACAGCATGCAAGTTGCTTGTCACCAGCCTCCCCGTGGGACCTGTTCTGCACCCATCACTACAGTAGCTTGAGCATCTCTGTTTCCTGACAAGTCCCCATGTCCCCATGTTTGACCGTCATGGTTTGGCACCCCATGCCCTGCTCCTGGGTCCCCGCAGCCTCTGACCTGCTTCCTGGTGTTTTCTTAGTTCATTTCCCTGGAACTAGGGGTACAGATTAGGAATCTTTTTCTCTCTGTCAGTACTTTGAGACCCTTTCTGAACACTGTATGCTCTGAACTTGTGTTCATCAGCAAATGGACCAGACTTTTTCATGCATGATGCTTGTTTATACACTTTAGAGTCTCTGTGTGTAGCTGTGTCTTCATCTCATTTGGCTGAACACCTAAAAGTGAAATTGCTGGGTCGAATGGTGAGGGTTTAGTTCCCTCCCTGAGAGGCTGTTTTCCGAATCACCGGTGGATGCTGTCTGCGCCTCCTGTGTTCAAGTCCTCCCTGGCACGTGCCATTGTCACCATGGTCTGAGTGCTGTCTGCTGTGGCTGCCAATTTTTTTTTCATCATTATGTTTTGCCTTTTAGCTTTTGATTTTGAGATAATTTTAGGTTTATAGAAGAGTTGCTGATGTATTAGAGTGTAAGGATTATTTTTGATGGTCAGCTTGACAGAATTTAGGAGACAAACCTGTGGGCGTATCTGTGAAGGACTTCTTAGACCAGGTTGATTTCCTGAGGCAGGAAGACCCATTCTAAGTGTATGCAACACTGTTCTATGGGCTGTGGTCCCACACTGAGCATACACAAGACACTGAGCTGGGTGTCGGTGCTCTCCTCTACCGACTGTGGATGCAGTGTGACTTGCTGCCTTATGATCTAGCCACCAAGACTCACACTGTGGGTCACAGTAACCCTTGCCTTCTTCAGTTGTGTCCATCATATATTTATTACAGTGATGGAAAAGTCACTGATGTATATAAAGAGTTCTCTTACAGTTTGTGCCCAGCTCCTCCTGGTGCAGTGGCCCTCACCCAGGGATACTTCTGCTCCTAGACCAGGTCAGAGACATTTCTGGGTGCCACATCTTGGGGGTCAGGGAATACTACTGACACCTAGTGGATATGAACCAGGGCTGCTGCTAAGTACCCTGGGATGTACAGGACAGCCCCAAGGCAAAGAATGACCAGGTGGAACTGTGCTGAGGACAAGACTTCTGCTCTGACGCTTACGTCAGCTATGGATTGTGTGCTTGTGTGTAGCAAGCACAGAAAGCTGAGGCACTAACTCCAGCAGTGCTCCACAGTGGTTCACTAGCATACACGCCGTGGCTGTCCACTGGAATCTTTCCTTTGAGCTGGGCTTCCACCCACCCAAGTTACCATGTCAGCAGTTAGCTGTTGAGTCTCTTTTGTCTCCTTAAATCCTTGATAGCTTCTTGGTCTAGCCTTGTTCTACATATCTGATGATTTTTGAGGAAGAGTGCTGAGGTATTTCATAGTCTGTCTCCCCAAGTGGCTCTGCCTGCTGCTTCCTCATAATTAGTTGTGGTCATGGAACTTTGGGGAGTGTAGTCCAGACTCAGCGGTGTCAGCGCGCCTTCACTCATACGGTTTAGATGGTGTGTGTCAGGGTGCTCATAGTCTCTGTTTCTAAGACTTGTGATATGGAGACTTCCCCTGTGATTGAATCAATCAATAAATAGGCAATACGCTATCATGGTGAATGCTAAAGTCTAATGATCTTATTCGGATTGAGTTTACATGTTCTGGGTGGTGCCAACAATGACCTACAGTTACCTGACTTTTGTCTCAGTGATTCTTTTCATTTACGCGCTAGTAAACAAAAGCATGGACCCAAATAGCAAGGAGCAGATAGAGAGGCAGCAAACACCGCTGAGTCATGTGCTTGCAGTACACAGCATGAGCAACGGGAGTGGCCAGGCTAGGAGAGAAGCAGAGGAGAGCCTCATCAAACCTACGCTAGAATGTCTATTACCTATGTGTGGCGGTTTGAGTAAAACCAGCCCCTGTACTCTCATATACTTATGTACTTTTATGCTTGGTCATCAGGAAGTGGAACTGTTTCAAAGGATTACAAGGATTAGGAGGTGGAAGAGGTGTGGCCTTGTTGAAGAGAGGTCACCAGGGGTGGGCTTTTAAGGTTTCAGAAAACCCACAGAAGGCTCAGCCTCTTTCCTGAACTATGGACCAGGATGTAGCCCTCAGCCATCCAACATTCCTGTGCCATGTACACTGCCATATTCCCTACCGTGGTGATAATGGACTAAACCTCCGAAACTATAAGCCAGTCTTCTTTGATAAGCTTTATAAAAGCTTGTCTTGGTCATGGTGTCTCTTCACAGCAATAGAACAATGACTAAGAGCATATATACCATACAGTTCAGTATAATGTCCATTACATATAACATAATGTACAGTTTACCAGTATAGCACTATTACACATGTTGTAGAGCTTACTGGTGTAGTGTCATTACACATACCATACAGTTTACAACTTTCAGATTTCTGGTGGATAGATTTTAGCATAGTCACATCATTGTGGAACATTCTGCAAGGACTTTTGAAATTTTCTTCCCACCTCTTAAAGAAATTCCATTGCCATGAGGCACGTCAGCTCACGTGGCCTCAGTCCTCTACCCTAAGTAGCCAGGAGCCCGTTTTCCTCTCTACACTGTGCATAGCAGTGTAATCCAGTGGTTCATGGTGTTTACTTAGCCTGTTTCCAAGGCTCTCCTGAGTCGTAGAACACATCATGTCTTCATCTTGTCCACCTACTTGGTAACTGATAATGGTTCAGGTTAATTTCTGATTTTCTTCAGTTGGAATAGCATCGCTTATGCTGTTTGTGAGGAGTTTGATGGATGGGTGTACATCCTCTTTGTGAGGTGTTTTCTCCCATTTGAGGCTTGTCTCCCCCTCCCTACTTGGTGCTGTCATTTGGGGAAAGAGTTTCTCACTTTAATGACATTTTAAAATTTATTTTCTTAAAAAGGGTAGTAATACAAATTTTGTATTTTGAGGCTTCAAGGCTTCAAAATTATTGCTAAGCAAAGCTCACACTGGCTTTTCCATCTGGATTCCTTTTCTTTTCAAGAACTGGTGATGTGCTCAACATTAGCCTTCTAATCTGTTTTGTATTAACTCTGTGCATGGTACGAGATGGAAGTTAGGTCATGAGTTCTCAGGGTCTGTTCACTCCAGCATCACTTTTGAAAAGGCTGTTTTTTCTCTGTTGACCTTTGTAAAAACTCATTGGTGATGTATGCATAGGCCTATTTCCAGACTCCCACCATGACTTTTATCTATTTCTCCTTGTAGTTTTATTGATTTTTACTCTGTAGCTTGAAAGTGTGTTATTTAGTACATAGACATTTAGGATTACTATATCTTCTTTATAAGTTCACCCCTTTATCACTGTGAAATGACTTTATCCCTGGTGATGTTCTCTGTCTGACTTTGAGCTACCCACCCTAGCTTTCTGTGACTCCTATTAGTTTTCCACTTTAAATGTATGTGTGTGTATTAGAGTGTGTTTCTTGTCAGCAGTATATTGTTGGGTCTTGGCATCTTAGCTGGACTGTTTGGAGCATTTGTGTTGTGTGTGTTCACTGGTGCAAAAGCTGACATCCTGCTGCTTGAGTTCATTTGTTAGAACTCTTTTCTCTTTGGGTCTTTATCGGCCTTTTCTTGGTTTAATGGAATTTTTTATGAATTCAGTTTGTCTTAATAGTTTATTAGTTATAATTTGTTGTTTTGCTATTTTAGCAGTGTCTCAGGGTTTGACTTATTAGTGATATTTTCCCACATCACAGTGTAGTATAATTATATTAGTATGCCTTCATTATCGTCTCCTGGTCTCTCTGCTGTTTTATCTTCCTTTTTATATATACATGTATACGCATGTGTACATTTATGTGCTAGAAAGCCACAAGTCATTATCAGTTTTATAGAATAGTTGTTTCTTAAAGAGGCTTAAATAATGAGATTAATCTTTACATGTGAGCATCATTTCTGCTGATTTTCATTCATTTATATAAATTTGGATTTCTGTTGGTGTCATTTTCTTCCTGGCTGGCGGGTTTCTTTAATAATTTCTTATAGTCCAAATCTTTTAAAAAATATTTAGTAAGGCATTTGTTTGCGACTCCTTGTGTTGAGTAGTTTACATCAGCTTCCTGGACTTGTAGTCCTGCTCTCTGAAAGGCCTGCCTGCTCTCGGGTTCCCTGCTCTGGGGTCAAAAGGGGTCTTGGTTCCTTGCTGGTGGCTGAGATGCTGATGGCACATGTCCTTTGCCTTCAGTAGCAGTCTCATCTTACAGCCCATGGTGAGAGCCTCTTGTGTTTGGCATGTGGCACTGTGCTGCCTGCTGTCTGTGGAAAACCTCCTGGGTCGGTGTGTCGCTCAGCTGCAGACCTCCCTGCTCTCCTGCCTGTCCTAGGGCCCAGGGACAATGTTCCTTTCCTTAGATAATTGCTGCTACTGGCTTGCCCTTCGCCATTGTTGTCTTGACCAAGCCTTCCTGTAGTTGTCCGTGCTCCCTCAGAACAGGTTTTGTGGGTCCATCCTGTTTAAGGTCAATTCTATTGAAGGTAGAAGAGTAATCATAGGAGATTCAGGGAATGGGCCTGATATAAAGCAATTCCCTCAATGTAGTTCCTCATTCTCCAAACCTTGAGAGGACCAGCAAGTACCCTCTGGGTCTCCCCATCCTACACCCACTCAGGGTTCCCTCCGAAGTCTGTGTGGGCCTGAAGAACCAGTAAGCACAGGTGGGTAAGGGCTTTCCTGTGTCGAGTTTACTCTGGATGCTGGGTTGTGAGATAAAGTCCCAATTCCTAGAGGGCTTTGATTGGCATTAGAGCAGCCATCTCTGATGGCCCGTGGTTGTCTCTGTCCTCTTAGATGGACATGGCTGGCTTTCCTTTGCTCCATGACCCTCTTGCTTCTAGCACAGTACCTACAACATAGCATCCTGTAGTCAGCACCTGTCAGGTAACCAACTGTGGGGCTCTTTCTGTCTCCAGAGTCAGATGTTGCCAGAGGACTACTGGATGTCTTGAGCCACACTGATGAGGACATCCTAGCAGTCCTGGAGGGAGCTGTCCGACTTTCAGAGGATGCAGGCTTTTCAGTTCTTTTTTAACTTGTACATTTCTTTAAAAATATATACTACAAGTCCTAGCTAAAATTTAAAGACTTTATATTAATCAGTGAGCTTTGGGCTGTGTGTGACTGTAGATGGATTTTTGTCATAAGAACAGACGTCTTACTTCAGAATGACTCAAATTGTCCTTTTTGGAACATCAGAATGACTAATGTCCCTTTTGGAACATCAGGATGACTAATGTGACAGAGGCTATTTGCCCTGGCAGTTAGGCCTTTTGTATTTCTTGAGTTTTGCTAAAGTGCTGGTTGTTAAGAAGTACCCAATCAGAAGATATCCTTTGGATCAGAACAATCCCAGTCATTCGTTCTTCTCACCCGTGATCTCTGTCGACTGATCTTGATTTTTCTTGCTCTTTCTGCCTCTCTATGATTGCTATTCTAGAAGGAAGCAGGCTGCAGCGCAGCAGACATTCTGACGTCGCCTGTCTCCCCACCCCCTGCCTGCCACACAGTAAAGATGAGGAGGATGACTGACAGCTGCCCTGCCTGCACCCCATTCTCTGCACACAGGATGACTGATGAGCTGCTTCAGAAAGTTCCAGAAATCTGAGGCCTTAGAATTTGATCATTTTAGCTGAAGAGAGAAAAAGAAGCCTTCCATATAGCTCCCATATTAGTTTAAAATATTCATATGGATGTGACACGGTGCTTTTAAAAAGGCCCAAGTGGATGTTTTGAGGCTTTGAATGGATTCTCTTCATAAATGAATCACCATTTACAGTGCTGCGGCAATTATATATTTGTGTTAAATTTAATGTGCTGTACTGGAGCTGGAACGCTCTTTTGTTTAATGCTTTGCCTTAGAAATAATTGGGATGCGTGGATTGTGGGGGAGTGCATTTGTGAAAGAATTATTTATAATGTATACATCCCGGCTGGAATTTAAATAAGCACAACCCATAGGTCTGGCAGAGAAGCCATTAGCTGTAATGGCTTTTGGACGCTGGCCCAGCGTGTAGACTTCTTGGTCCTTTCTCCATTTGTATATGGCTTGTTATAATAGAGCTGTCATCCTCTCTTCCTTTTATGTTTTATGTTGCTGTGTGGCTTACTAGCTTTTTAAGCCTGTCTGTAGCATAAATACTCTAAATGGGAAATGATTTTTAAACTGCATTTGTCTAATTTTCTTGATGAAGTATTTTAGTAAGAAAAGCTAGAAACCATTAGTATATACCATGTCAGATGCTTGGCTTATTCTTACTAGAACTCTCTCTGTCCTATTGCCGTAGAGCCCACTGTGCCGACTGAGCTGATGGGGCAGATCCCTCCTCCCAGTACATCCTGCCTGGTGGAGCTCGGTACCTTGAGGATCCAGACAACCAGGTGCGAGCACTGCTGCCTTAAGATCTCATTAGCAGATTCCCTCCTGCTTTTACCTAACGTAACAGCAGAGTTGGTGCCTTGGTGGAGTTAACTGCCTGAAGCAGGTCTTCTTATCCAGTGGGAGAAGCAGACCGTATTCCTTCCAATGAAGAAAGTTCTCTCCTCCTTTCCATTATGGATGCATTGAGACACGCCAGTAGACAGAGTATAACAACTGTGTCCATGGGCCTTCATTAACACTTGTCCTGTCAGTGGCATTTATCGCACCTAGACGGACTCCATCACAGAGGAAACCTTCCCAGACACCTCTTACCTCAACTGTCAATGCATTAGCATGGCTCTCTAAGAAATGCGGAGCTGGGGGTGCAGGTGAGAGGCAGAGCACTTGCCCAGTGTGCACAGTGCCCCATCTTCA